>NC_088607.1:17982500-20382500 GCF_036013475.1 Columba livia
GAAGGACTAACAGGAAGAACACAGAGAACTGAGTGACACCGTAACACTTGCTTTGAAATCACTCGGCACCAACAGGAACTCAAAAGATGCTGAGTAAAGAAAAGCAACTATGGCTTTCTACATCACCTGTGTCCAGTACTTGGAATAAGTCAGACAAAAACTATGTCTGAGCAACCGCTGTGCAAATCCCTTCAGGTTTTTCCATGTCTCTTTCCCTCAATCAACATTTGGCATGCAAATCTCCTACTCAGAACTGGCCCAAGTCCTCATTCATCATATCTAGTAAAATGCACAATTTGCATTAATTCAAATGAAGACATTACCAGGATAATGGAACTACAGAGCCCGGCTCAACATTAGAAAAGAAACTGGAAATTAGACAAAGCCTTACAAGATAATACTGTAAAATTCTTGTAATCCACTCAGCACATTTCTGTCCTGTGACAGGACCCAATGCAACTGGATGTTCAGAGTCCTATCAGGCTCTTCATCACAGCCATCCCTCAAAGACAGTGAAACACTCTTTTGTAGCCCAGGAATAAGAGCAAACTGCCTGGTCACTGGAGACCCTCCTGGTGCTTCTCTCCTCAGCTGTGCAGGGCTCAGCCCTGCTGAGAGAGCACCCTAGCCCTAAATTTGCAGGACAGTCTGAAATCTTCTTCAACCTTTCTTGCAAGTGTTGTTAAGCTTTGTTTAAAATATATGACCATTCACCTAATAAGAAAGTATGAGTGGATGTCCATTTGGGAGATTCAGATAACAAGGTTCTAAGCTAATGAATATTTAATCATGAAAGAAAGTAACCGACAGCAGTGGCTAGTAAGTCCTCACACCTGAATTTGCTAGAGCATCTTCTCAGCACATCAGCTATAAGTATCTGGGAACCATATCTACACATGCCATCGACACTAACTCAAAATGCTGACTCCTGTTAACCATGTCTGGGATGTCTAACGCATAAAAGACCAGATACCTAACTTAGACTGTGAACCCCATGATTAAAGAACCACACCTAAAGGGAAAGCAGCACCATGACAGTGAAGTCTCACTTGTATATACAGTGGTAGGTCTCATTTCCAAAGTGACTTATGAGGACTTCATTAAAACTTTCAAAGTTGCTTAAATCTCACCAGACCTTTTGGAAACTGTGAGTTAGGATTCCAAATAAAATACATATTTTGGGAGGAGAAAAAATGACCCCAATCTAGTATTTTCACAGTAGACAATAAGCAGATAAATAAATGTCATTCTAAAACAGTGCTCAGAGTATAAGTGATTATAGATGGATAGCCAGGATACTGTGATAAGACCACAGAAAGGACAGGGCACAATACACAGCAGAAATTGAGGTTAGAAAGAATAGCATAGTTGAAAGCTGAGTCCCAACTTCATTCTTACACTTGCATGTTCATGATGTTTTCCAACTTTCATTGGAGTCACCCTACACATTTCCCTGGGCAGGCATCATAATTTGCACTGGAAGCTCTTACCTCTTTGTTTAATTCCTTGGAGGTATTGGGGCTCCGACTAGTAGTGAATACTGACTAGTAGTGAATACTGACCCTAAACATCTCTTATCAACAAGAAGCACACTTTTTTTTTTTTTTTGTATTTTTAAGGAAAATATGAGGAAATTTGAAATCCCATCCCATCGTAAGTCAGAATCAAAGGGCCCCGTATTTCCCCACGATTGACTGACCCCAGCCTGGGCTAACCCCTGGGACAGGGATGTGAATGGCAGGCGGCCGGGGATGGCAGCAGGCACTTCGGTCCCCGTGTCCCGCTCCGGGCCACCGGCACACGGGGACGAGAGTTTAGAAAACGACAGCCCTGCCGCGGTACCACGGGGCGCCGGGCCGGGGAGGTGCCCCAGACGGCTCCACCATCCCCGGCCGTGCGGGTCCGGCTCGAGGCATCGCGAAGGGAGTTAAGGGACGGCGCTGGAGTCCCTCGGGCACTGCCGGGGTGGGGACCGGACTCCCCCCACCCGGCTGGACTCACCGCGCCGCGCTCGAAGTCGTTGTAGAAAGGTTTATCCAGGAGATGCCTCTCGCTGCAGCCCGCAGTGCCCTCCAGGCTCAGGTACACGTAGTCATCGGTGCCTGCGAACCACTGGCTGCCCGTGGCCACCGTGACCGTGTAGGACGGCATGGTCCCACCAGCGCGGCTTCGCTCAGCTCTGCACGGCCCCACCGACCCTACTGGCCACTGCTGAACCGCGCTCCTGCCCCAGCCCGGATCCTTATCAGCGCCGCAGCCTCCTCCTCCTCCGCCACTGCACAGCACGGCTCGGCCCTGCCCACCCCTTCCCAGCGGCCGGCACTCCTACCCCGGTACCCTGCACAGCTCTCCCGGCAGCCCCAGGCAGCCTGTGCTGCACAGCTGCCCGTGCCCCACACTGCACCCCTGTCCTGGCACAGCCACCTTGCACTGCACCCGTGTCTCACACTCTGCACACAGCCCCCACAGCGCACCTGCCGTCTCACTCTGCCCCAGCTCCTCACCAGCACTCTTTGCACATCTCTGCACACAGCACTTTCCTCTTGATATCCTTCCACTGTTGTTGCACAGTCCAACACAGCTCTCAGACCACACTGCTCTGCAGAGCAATCCTGCTTCTGCCAGGCACAGCTGTGCACAGCCTTGAACAGCTCACCCTTGCACAGCTCCAAGCGCCTCACCATCTCTACACTTTCAGGATTTCAGATGCGCACCCTTAAACTGCTCGGCACTGTGTAACCCCACCTCCTAATCACTCCAGTTTGCAGGCTTGCACACTCTCTTCTGTGCCCAAACCTTACATGTGTACCTCATTGACTCCACACAGTATCATGATCTACTCACATGTACACCTCATATCCCATTTTTTTTATTGTCCTGTTACTCACTCTATACTCACACCTCATTATATACACCGAATCTGCAAATCCATGTACAACTCACTCTTTTCTCATGTCTAGACCTCCGCTGTTACTGGCATGCTTTATTCCCTGCATTCCTCTAAGCCTCTCAAACACCCTGTTGTCTTTGCACAACCGTGTGTAACACTAACTTCCAGCATATCTACACATTGAAGCTGTACACAGACAACCAACCCTCCATTTCCACAAAGTACTCTAAAAATCCCACAATTTCACAGTCCTCACCCTGAGAATATCACGCACCAAATATTTGACATAATGAAGATGCTATTATTAAAACAACAGAAGAGTTGGCTGCACTTCTTCCACAGTCCAACCCACCTTGGAGAAAATAACCCCATAGCAGTGACACTGCACATTTGGCACTTAAGCATCAAGATCACTAATGCTGTTCTCCTACATTATCACCAGGTAAACAAACACCACGTGCTATCAACCCTGTTACCTCACCGATCTTCCTTCATGCTGCTGCCAGCAGCAGCTGAACAATAGTGTGCTGAAAGGAGCCAGGTGGGGCTTTTGCAGATCCCAGTGTCCTTCCACCATTGCTCTGTGATCAGAGCAAGCTGCAGGTTTCCTTGCTGTTGGGTGGTTTGCCTGGCCGGTCTCTGTGCTCTTGTGAATTTCTAGTGACAGGTACACAGGGCAAGGTAAAAGAAAACCACTTCAGAAGTGCTTTACTCATGGTACACTTGCACTTCAGGTGCTGAGGTCACATCACCTTATATAGTAACCAGTCCAGTTGTACTCTGGTAGCGCTTCCAGTACAAGGCACTCACTACACATAGTTTTTCTCCTCACATGTGAAGCTGGATGAGCATTATCAATCACTGACCTTCAAATACAGAATAAGACTGATTAAAGTCAACAGTCGGAAGTTACCACTGGCTCTGCCTGTTTCTGTTCTGGTAAATCCAGTTGCAAAGTGCCTCATGTGTCTCTCTAGCATGGTTGCCGCATTTTGGGCTGCTGGGCAACACCACAAGATATGCCTACTAAGTCTCTCCTTCAGCTTTTAAAATTGCAGCTACCCAAGATGTGCTGTGGCCTGTCTTACTTGCACACTGTGGCCAGCGGTGGCCACACAGCAATGGCGACAGCCTGCAGTGCTCTGCAACAGTCCTGTTCTTCTTTCACAGAAGTGCCATGCTACTGGGCTATGCTCACCCAGACAAGTCAGGGAAGGTCTCCTACATCTCTACTGTACAAATAGAGACTCAACCATTTCCTATATTGTGACTGCAATTTAAAGGTTCTCCCACATTTGGGGTAAGTATTTACATATAAGCATAAAAACAGAATCATTTGGCTCTACTGAACTGCTCAGCATGAATTTCTAAGTGTGCTACTACTTTTCAAATAACACCCGTAAGTGCAAGATTGCCAGCTGTCGCCTGGCACACCCGCAGCAGCTGCAGAATCGCGGCCCCGAGGTCTGAGCTCTCCTCCTGGGACTGAACCAGAAACGGGACATGCGAGAAGTGAGGGCGCCCCCTGCTGGGCCCGGGGGCAGCGAGCGCGGGTGGGTCTGAGCGGGGGCAGCCGCGGGGGGAGGAAGGCGGGGCTGCGCTCATGAGCGCAATGTTACCTCTTTCGCCGGTGTGAAAACCAGAATAAAACAAACACACCCCACAACTTTTTTTTTTTTTTTTTCCTGTTTTGTATTCTATTTTAAGACAGGTCTGCTGTTATGTGGTGCGAAATATCACCTCCTTTGCCAGCGTGAAAAATGCAAAAGGTGTCAGAATAATTGATCTCTGATTGCCATCACTAACTGCCTTCGTGCCTGTCAGTCCTTTTGTGTGCAGCTGCTCAGACCCAGTGCTGGTTTCTGACGGCTGCTTGCAAGACTAGGCAGTCCCATCCAGTCACAGACCCCATGCAGGCAGTGAGCCTGGGCTTATTTCTCCCCAGGCCACTTACCTGGAGAGTAAGGAACCATTCCCTGCATCACCTCCACACTCAAGCCCTTCTGCATCTCACTCTCCTCACCTGAAGATGGTTTCACAAGGCAGTGATGGAATCTGTGCACTCAGAAGCAAGGAGCTGGGAAACCGGGTCCTTAAAAACAGGAGTGACTGCTCTTTCTGAGCTGCGTGTTAGTGGGGGGCTAGGATAGGCCCCTTCAAGGAGCACATCTACTCTGCCATGGATTTTACAGCTTATTATTCACAACTGTCACTGTCCTAAGCATCACTCAGATTTACTACATGGAAACTCACAGAAGAAGTCAGCTGTTGTTCCTCTCTATCTCCTTGCAGTGCCAGTGAAAAACAAGGTTGATCTGTGATGATGTAACATCTTATAGCCCTCCTGAGGCTACAGGCAATTTGGGTGGGCAGATGGTTCTTTTGAAATATGCTAATAAAGGACTTGGAATGGGGAGGAATGAGACAACACGGCAATTAACAAATGACAGAAGGTATCAGTAGAGCCTATAGAAATTTCCAAGCTACATAAGTAATCTAAGGGGCATGAGTTTAATAGCTGAGAACATATGGGTGCTAATTGTGTATTGCTCCATCAGAATGGAAAGAAAAAGTCCTTGTTCATAGACCTGCCTCTGTCCCAGCTCAAAGGGTCCAGAAATTAACTCCAGGATTGCAAAGCTCACACAGTCTGTCTTTGCCATCCAGGCAGTGGCAATTCTGACACCAGCTGAATTGCTCACAAACCCCAAATGGAGTTATTATATCAACCCTTATTACAATATCTTTATATGTGTAGTGCAAGGGATCATCCAGATTGCAAGGGGCTGTGAGTCTCTGCCTCTGTGAATGTACTACTCTGGCACTTCACAAGAGAAGGGGAAAAAGGAGGGAGACAGAGAGAAGGCAGCCTGCTTTCAGCCTTCCCCACCCCCAGTCAGTGCTGGGAGGCTGCACAGGTAGCGCTGCTAAAGAGGAGGGGAGAGCAGAGGAATGGGACAGGTAAGTCACACACAAGGAATACAGTTGCATTATTGGCTACTCTGTTGGCATAATTTGGTACTGCAGAAATTTGAGAACTGCAAAGCTAGAATTGCAGTGGAAGACTGAAGACTGGTGCAAAAGTCCCAGGCCACAGCAGCAAGGGTTGAGTATTGACAAGGGTTGAGTTTGTACAATATCAACTCTAATCTGAAGTCACGCAGGTCAAAATTCAACCCTGAAATAATACCTCTAACTTCTACCGCAGCTTAATTTGGTCCAGGGCTGCAAGAAAGCTGCTCAGTGGTTTAATTTTCATCTGATTTCTCTGGAGTGCATCAACTGCTTAGGTGTGGCCACGAATGTAGCATGGTCCTGAAAGCACAATTTTGGGATGAAATGAACTGTCATCTTGCTGGCATGAGAAACACTAATTTAGCTAATTCCATGATCAGAATCAGTCCTCTTTTAATGCAGTACTTTAAAGAGCAAGAAGCTAAGCGTAAGAGCAAGACAAGCAGCAAGGTAGACTCCAGAGAGACCTCAGCCTATCCACAGGAAGGGAACAATGGTACATTTTTAATTAATTTGGGATGGTCAGGGTTAAAGCACATATGAAATATTGCATACACTCTCTAAGACAGCTGCACTGTCTCAGTTGGGATTAAGTCATCAGCCCAAGACATTTCCTATTCTCTCCCAATCACAAGGATAACTGTTTCCCTTGACAAAGGAACCTGCTGACCCCAGCACCAGAACCTACGGCTCTAACAGTGATGAATTCTTCTATGCCTGCCTGGTCTGCCTTGTTTGCAGGTGGCCTTTGAAACAGAAAACACCAGAGCAAACCAGAGAACCCAGCAAAAATGAGTGGGAGGTTAATTTTGGTGAAGTCTTAACATGTTAGGAATTGCAAGCCTGATTGCTTGAAGCTTCAGGATTTAATGAGCACAACCTGAGCGGTGATCTCCCTCGTCTGCTCTGTGCAGTCTCCTGTTTGTTTTATTCAGTTATTTCAAACCCTCCTCTGATGTTAAAGCTTTTGAGACAATTTCATTCAGCTCCTTAACACTCTAGAGCAAGATCTCCTCTTTTTTGCAGCTTTTGGTTCCTCTGCCCCCAATTTTGCCTTTTCTCTAGAATATACTTTAAAATAAATAGTATTCTTAAAGCTTGCCATCATTTGACCCTGTCTGAGCAATATTACATTTCCAATTATTCTACCCTGCGTAACACCCTGAACTTACTCCCTTTTTTCCTTTACCCAGAACTCTAATGACTTTAATGACTTTTTTACTTTTTTTTTTTTTTGAAAGCCTCCTCTGCCTCTCTTCTGAATTCTGTCTCCCCCTCTCTGTTTAGCCAACATGAATGAACTTTTCCTCTGTTCAGTTCTTGTTCAATAATGGGATATTTTTGCTTGATTATCTTGTCATCCATCCATCCCACAGGGTGCTCAGGTGGATCTTGCCAACCTCTGCTGCTGCACCCCTTTCTTCTGTCAGCCTCCCTCTGTCCCACTCTGAGAGACAAGTCATGCCAGTCCCGCCAGCCAGATACACATAGCTACTCACCAGACAGCTCCAGTTCCTGGGGACCAGCTGAAAAGTCCTGTTCTGGAGTCACAGCTGTGCCACGTGCCACTGAGTCACTGCTCTTGGAGATTGACACACTTCACACAGTGACGGTAACACTCTTTCAGATGAAGAGGATAACAAGAGGGAAAAGGCTATTTTATCATTAACTCCAGGTGCCTGAACCCAAGATGAGGAGCATGTCTCAACCAGCAGTCAGCAGACTCTGCAGGCTCTGTTCCCTAAACCGTCTATCAGCTTTTCATCCCAGAGACTGTCAGTCAAACAGCAGGCCCTGGCAATCTCCCCAGCAGCACATTTTCATATAGAGGTCTTGCTAGTGAGTTTGCAAACTTTATGTAAGTAGCTTCATTTGCTACAACCAGACTTGCTTCACTAAAGGAATACAGAACAGAGCCTTTTGCTTTCCATGGGGAGGCACCTCTCTAGGGTTGCAGTATTAAGATTTCCTCCCTTTTCTTACCTAAAACAAAATCACAAACTAATCACTCCTTAAAAAGAAATATAAATCATAAGATTTTGTTTGAGCCCCCTTGTGTCACAGACACAATTTTCTAGATCTTATTTGCTCTTTGACATTTATTCTTTTGTTACAAGCTCACAGCAATGCAGATAGCTCTTTTCCTTGACCTACTGATGCTAGAAACCTATTCATAGACTCATAGAATGGTTTGGGTTGGAAGGGACCTTAAAGATCACCTGGTTCCAAACCCCCTGCCATGGGCAGGGACACCTTCCACTAGACCAGGTTGCTCAAAGCCCCCTGCAATCTGGCCTTGAACACCTTCAGGGATGGGGCATTGACAGCTTCTCTGGGCAGCCTGTTCCAGTGCCTCACCACCCTCATAGTGAAGAATTTCATCCATATGTCTAACCTAAATCTACCCTCTTTCAGTTTAAAGCCATCACTCTTTGTCCTGTCACTACATGCCCTTGTAAAAAGTCCATCTCCAGCTTTCCTGAAGGTCCTCTTTAGGTACTCAAAGGCTGCTATAAGATGTGCCCAGAGACTTCTCTTCTCCAGGCTGAAAAACCCCAACTCTCTCAGCCTGTCTTCATAGGAAAGGTGCTCCAGCCCTCTGATAATCTTCGTAGCCCTCATCCAGACTTGCTCCAACAGAGCTACGTCCTTCTTATGGTGGGGGCCTCACAGCTGCATGCAATACTCCAGGTGGGGTCTCACGAGAGCAGAGTAGAGGAGCAGAATCACCTTCGACTGGCTGGTCATGCTTCTTTTGAAGTTCAGGACAAAGTTGGGTTTCTCTGCTGCAAGTGTACATTCCTGAGTCATGGTGAACTTCTCATCAACCAAGACCTCCAAGTCCTTCTTGTCAGGGCAGCTCTCAATCCCTTCATCACCCAGCCTGTATTTGTGCTTGGGATTGCCCAGACCCATGTGCAGACCCTTGCACTTGGACTTGTTGCACTTCATGTGGCTTGCATGGGCCCACCTCTCAAGCCAGTCAAGGTCCCTCTGGTTGGCATTCAAGATAAACTGCTGAAGACTTCCCACTCTGAGGCTCAATCCTGGCATGAAAACACATGTAGGACTGCAATCATGCTCATGTCATCAGCAATGAAGTATAAATGCAGCCATCCATCACTCCATGCTTACATAAAATTATTTTTCTTCTTAGAGAAGAATCACAGAAATGAGAATCTTGTGCTTCGCACCCCGGCACAGAAACTGATGCATGTGAGAACACTGATTTCAGACACAAAGCATTCATAGCAACACTGAGTGTCAATTCCAGAAGTTCCAGATTTTAAGGCCCACAGAAATCCTCTCTCCACACCTCCTGCACAGCATAAGCCAGAAAATTCTCCCCACAATTTCCAGATCTGAGCCCAAAGTACCTGCAGAGTCATATCTTCTCACTGCATCGAATGAGTTGCCCATGTATTCTGATCATTAATTATCCCTTTATCAACATGAATAATTTTAACATCAAATTGTCACAGGATGCTGCTCTGCATTGGTCTGCTACACTGAAGAGCCAACAAGTTCCATGTTTACTCCAGTGAAAGTAACTCACTTCAAGCAGAGGAGAGCTCAACTTTTCTCTTGCATGTGCCTCTAATGTTTTTTCAAACAAAATTGATACTATAATGGCTTAATTTTGTTATTTTCTTTTTAATAGAAACACTTTATTGCTGCAGTTAATAACCCTGTGTATCACACACAAATAACCAATTACAGTTCAAGAAACTAAAAATAATTCTGCAAGTGGTAATACTGAGAAAATGAACATACATGAAAGGATACAAAACTATACATTTAAGTTACTAGAAATTTACTAACTAAAAAACTCCGCAGAAATGTGAAGTGACTTGTATAAACTATACAACACATGCCAGTGTAAAGTTTTTTTAACATTATACAATTACCTATCTACAAATGTTTTACCTAAATACAAGATCAGCTGCAATTTTTAAACAGTTACCTTCTACACAAGTGCTTTCAGTACTTCATTGGGATATGCAGACGCTGTGATATCTCAGAACTAAAAAGTAATCACAAAATAGAAGGTCCCACTTAGAAGTTTTCTTTGCATATCTGATATAATGCTGTGAAAACCCACCTAGCAATACCCTTGCTTTTCTATTTCCCCTGTTTCAGCCATATTTGAGAAGGACCCAACCCAGAGTCATCAACCTCCCTTTCGTTGCTGGCCGCAGTCTCCACAGTGGAGTACACCAGAAATCTGTAGCTTAACACACTCAGCTTTAGGAGAAATTTGAACCTGGGTCCCACTTTGTAATAGACACCCAGTCAAACACAGGGCAGCAGCAACCAGCTCTCATGCTTGGCCATATCCACGCATCACTTCAAAGGCTTCTGAAGAGCAGCACACCAACCAGACCCCTTCCTTACAGCACCACCACAAGCGGGACGGATGCCCTGATCAGTACAGGGCTGGGCAGAAATGGGCGGGGACAAGGAGTTACTGTTGCTTCCCAGGATTTCCCAGGTACAGCACAGGCCCAGCACTTCTATAATCCCTGGTAGGCTCAGTGTAATGTTTGTTGAATTCCTCCTGCAGAAGGAAAGCCAATCTCAATGACATTCAACCACAGGAATCTGTCCCCAGGTCTGGCCATCTCTTCAGAACACAGGGCAACATTTTAAACATTACCCCAGCTCCTAAAATACAGGGTTATAGTTGAAGAAAGTCCTGAGAATGCATAGGAATTTAACTTCCCATGATCTCTTAAATGGGATCAACCCTCTGCACCACACACCTGTATTTCCAACATAATGCATGTTCATGACCTGGCAGATATACAAAAAATGACATGGTGGGGAACTTTCCTTGGCACAGTCAGCACTTGACAGGATTTAAGTCAATAGAAGGGGCAGCTGGTCATATGTCTAGGGCATGCGGCATATCAGCAAAGGCTCTGTCAATCTAGAAAAGGAATGGTGGTAGATAGTATTAGACCTATAATTCCTCCTACTTAAGTTCTGGTCTCAGAAAAGCCCCAGGTAACCCAAACTAACTTTGGCCAAGGAACAAGGACCAAAAAAAGTCAGACATCTATTTCAGTCATTTCAAAAGCTGCCAGAAGGAAGCGCTGGAAAGCCTGACCTGACAAGAGATGATTGTTCCTCTTACAGACATCTGGGCAGGAAGGACAAAGCTCACCTGAGTGAGCATCAGTGCCTTGCAGCTGGAAGCTGAAAAAAAGTCAATGGTATCTCCTTGAGGAGAAAGAAGGAAAAAGCACCATTAAGCCTTCTCACACCATTTGATGGCACCATGCAGAAGCAGAGAACTGCAGCTCCAGAAGCCCACTGCTAACACCAGCAAGAATCAGCATGAGAAGTGTGACCAGAATAAATGAAAACCCCTGACAGACGGATCTCTTCTGCAGCCTTTCTTGGTATGAACATTCCTAAGCAGTAAAAAGAGTTAAAATATTAGGTCTTAATTTTCACTCAAAAAAGACCTGCTGGGAGAGGGAACAGTTAGCAGCAACACTGGCTAAAACAGTTTCATACACAAATATTTTTCCCCAGATGATTTTTCTTGAGATGGTTTTACTTCCCAAGATACACATGGGCACAGCAAAAACCTTCAGTATCCTGAATACACTGGACACAATGACACATGCCACTCAGAGCTTCCAAAACCGCATGATTTCACAATATTTCACTGAAAATCACATATGACAGTGACTGAAACAGGACCAGCATGTTACAGTATGCCATATCGGCACTTGTCAGAGCATTGATTAGATACCAGTGTTTCTCAGGTGTGAGATGGAGAACAAGCAGGTTTCATATCTGAACTTTTCCATTTTGATTTCACCTACTGGCCACAGCTTGGATGAGAACGTGTGCAGCATCAGTTGGCAGCTGAATCAGTGCATCTTGTAGCTGTAACGTGAGCATCCCACAGACATGTAAGCCTTGTGCACTTGGGCATTTCAGAAGAACATGATGAAAGTGTGCAAGACCTGATATTTAAACCACCTGAGTTTATCTAGTAAATCTTTTCACAGAACAAAATAGAAAACAAAACAAGACAGTGTATTATCTTGGTTCTCGTAATAGAAGAGGACCATCCACAGCAGAGTTCAGGAAATGGCCCGAGTAATTGCACTTAAAATTATGGCAGGCATAGGCAACAAACTCTACATGCATATGGTCACGAAGACTGCTGCCCCGATATTAGCAGGGTATGTAGGGTTTGTCTGCCTGTATCACATAAGCATAGGACATCCCGACAACCTAGCACGGCATGCAAACCTGTGCCAGTGCAGCTTTGCTAGGACTGCCTATGGGTCTGGGTATTTAAAAACATCTCAAGAACAAGGTACCGTGTTATTCATGAAGATCACAGCCAGCGAGCTTCCAGCATGGGATCACACATATGCTTTTCCTCTAACAGCTCTTAGAAATCACAGGTGTGTGTTCTCTTACCATAGTCCCTGCTCTGCCTTCTTTTAAAATATTAAGTTAGAAATACATTAATATTACATTTTAAGGAAAAAAAAAAATCACCAATCTCTTACTGTTATTCTTTGGGAAGTCTTACAGCAACTACTTTTATTATCACAAGAACTTGTCCAATTAAAGTTGTACTTGAAAAAGACTAAGTAATACCTGAACCAGAGCTGGGGATTTAGTTCAGCATCTCAACAGGTAAATAAAAATTTTTACCTCACTGAGAAGTCCAGGCAACCCCTGCTAAGACTAACCAGAAGATTATCATTGACTTTACAGAGATTTAGATAGGGCTCAGGTAGGGAAAGTCAGCTTTCAAATGCAGAGGCCCCATGTACTGACTTTTGGTGGGGCTTTGCTTCCGCTCCAGTCACACCAAGATTTTAGTTAAATGAGGGTTTGAAGCTGGACAGTGGTTTGGTGAAGCAGATTGGTCAAGCAAATTAACAGCAGACACCTCAGGCTTTGGGCAACTCTGTCTAAAGCCCGGCAAACAGATTTTAAAGCTGTCTCTCTCTTCTCACTAAGGCTGTCTGATTAATAAGACAGTCCCAAATTCAAAAGCACAGACAAAACTATTATCTGACCACATAATGCATCACATCAGGACTAAAACCAGGCAGGTATATTTAAACTCATTCACTTAATGCAATATTTACTTCCCAGACTTTGATCTCAGCATCTCCTCTGACAATGTCAAATTTTTGGGTAATTCACACATGACACAGCACAAAAGGGAAACCAATTTCAGCTGTATTGACTAAGTATCTTTTTTTTTTTTTCATGACAGCTCACATTTTTACCAATATAGAAACAAACCCTTTGCCAATGATTTGGAATTAAAGTTACATTAGATATTTATGTGCAGGTGTGTTGATGGTTTGACCTGTTGAAAAAAAAACCCCAAACCAATCCCCAAAACAGAGCACTGAAACAAGCACTGTACACATCCACTACTTTTTGTACACAAGTCACAAGTGCAACATCCTTTGGAAAAAACTGCTCCTCAAAGGAAATCTGAAGAGGCAGAGTTTTGTAGTGTTATGTTTAGTAAGATAACATGGGCATGTGTTGGAAATCACAGGTTGGAATTTTTTTTTTTAATAAGGCAAGAGGTTTATGTTCCAGAAGAATAGATGGGGTAAAGAATGAAGAAATGTTTAGAAAATAACACATTCTTTCAAGTTTCATTCTCGTTTGACATATGTATTACAAAATAAAGATTTTTAAAAGTGCTATATGCTTTGTAAGTCTCATCACATATGTAAAGCAAAATTTTACACCTGCTGCCTAAGACAAAATGTTAGTGGCAGTGTTAGCAGTAGATTAGACTCCAAATCTCTAATTTCTCTCAATGTCTGGGACAACCTCCTTCATCACACTTAAAGAACAAACACCATTCTACACATATTCCAGAATAATTTAGAGTCATCTTCTAAAGTAACAGACTCCATGAACTTGATGACAGTTCACTAGCGGTTTGCTTGATACCAAACCCAAGGCTCACTCTACCCAGTATCCTATGACTCTTTGATCAGCCAGTATGAGAGACAAAATATTGAGAGGTATGCAACCACGATGACATTGACAGATATGCCAAAGGGATTTTAAAAAACTCCAACAAAAAACAAATGTAAAAAATTTCATCCACCAGCCCTCAGCTGTTAGCTGATTTTAAAAAGGTAGAGCAGTTTGCAGTAAACAATGATATTTTAAATCTTCAAGGACATACAGAAACATCCCTCCCACACAGCAATCAGACGTGAAGGATTTCTGCAGCACAGTCTTCTGGCTCTGTGTAATGTGAAGAGTTTGTGTCTGAATGGTGAACCCCAAGCATCTCTTTACTTTCGAAGTTTGGCTCCATTAGTGCAGGTTTTTCAAAAATATTCTTTTTGCTAGTTTCTGGACAGTTTTGTACATATATTACTCGGTTATAAGCTTTAAGTCTCTTCCACAGCTGTACGTACACTTTGCATTGCACATACATGAACAGAAGTCCTCCAGTGAAACCAATAGCCACAACCACCAGCTTAGTCCAAAATGGCCACTCTAGAATCCCTGGAAGAAAGAAGAAGGACGTGGTCAATGGCTGGACTACAGTGGCTCTCTCAAAAGCATCCTGTAAGGAAGCTGTCACAGAGTTTGGGCCATGCAAACTATTCGTACTTTGCTATTTTTCTTGTTTGTCTTCCCTCTCCACAGCACTGTAGAGTCAAACACAGGCAAGGCTTCTGCTTCACATATCACATTTATTCACACCCACGAGAAAAAAAACAATTGATTCTCTGTGGCTGAGCCTTTGTGCAACACAATCACAAACAGAGTCAAGGCAACAGTCACTAATAGATTTAGGTCCTTTTACACAGGGATTGGATCAGATTATGACAGGGATTCTATGGCATGGTTTCCTCTTTATAGCAGGAGGCTCGACCCAGTGATGCAAGAAGTCTATACTACCCTGTGATCACACAGTACATGGACTCATAGTCTTTAAACTCAAAAGGGGACCACTGTCACCACCTAGCTCAACACAATCGTTATGCAGATCAGACAATTTTGTCTGCATCAGGCCCAGTAACCTGTGTGTGAGCTAGAGCATCTCTTCTGATGCAAAACTGCAAGTGTTGGAGATGCTGAAGCATTCTGGTAAGCTTACTCTCCATCATTAAAAATGATCACCCTTGCTTTTCCTGACTTTGTCTAGCTTGAACTTTTAGATATTGGATCTTTTTACATCTCTATTGACTACTTTTAAATGAGAAACTATTCATTTTACACATCTTCTGCTTACATAGGTCCTGTATCCTCCCAGCCTCTCTCTTCTTTAAACATAAGTGACATCACAAGATGGATATGAAACCATGCTGAATCACACACTGTCAGATTACTCAGAGAATAAAATCATGGTCTTTCAGTTTTCAAAGTTTTTACCAAGATACAAGCCACTGTTCTTTTGGAAATGCATGGTAGTGGGGGAGGAATGAAAATATTTTAGTCCTACAATACAAAAGGTGCTGCAGCATGACTACTGATAAAATCCCACCTGTGATCAATATCTGAACCTTTGATTCACAGGTGACCTATCTGGTGCCATCTGTAGACAGTGACAGTATACACTTGCCCCTGTGCAGACATGAATATATACCCACACATATTCGTCACACCCCCAGCTCATTACAGTACTCCCCAGATTTAGAATCCAAACAAAGGGAGCAAAGAAGGCACTGTAACATGTACTAAATATTGACACTATTCCTTCTATTCTTGCTCATCTAATATATTTATTGGCTAAAACAACCTGGAGACAATAAAGCTCTGAAAGCATATTGCTTTTCGTTATCATAAGGAAACCTTACACTGAAAGGCCTACAATTTTCACCATATGTGGAAAAGATGGGGTTGGATGGAATAGAAACTAACATTTCATTCCAAGCAGCCTCCTGACTGAGGTCGTGAAAATCAAACTACAGCCCAAATGAAAAAGGATAGCAAAACTGTTCAGTTTTAAGTGTGATTTTGCTCTGAAGAGATTGTAACAGCTCTGTGGATTTGCAGGTTTGCCAATGCTCAGCTACATGCCCAGAAGACACTCTTCAATCATCAGCAAAACATCTTCTACTTGCACGTCTAGTCGACATGCAATGCTCTGTGAGCAAGGACAGCTTGTCTTCTAAGGGCTTCCAGCCTTGGTAGATACCCCATCCCTTTTTATCCCCACCTCCAGGGGCAGCTCAGCTGCCTGAGAAACCATTCTGTGACAGCTGCAAATTTGCAGCCCAGCATACCTAGGTAAGCAGAGTTCAGTTTGCTAAGTTTAGAGCTGGCATACTCAAGAAAACGTACTATTCAAGAAGATATTCCTGCAGTGGGGTGTCAGCCACTGCACAAACTGCAGCACACCTCATCTCAGTTGTGTGAACTGGAGTTCTAAGAGTCAACCTGAATTTCTTCTGCTTCAGGATCAACCACTTATAAATATTTCTCCAGTCTAACAAGGTTCTCACAGGAAACTTGTGCTAACCCACCTCACAGGTGACCGAATAGAAAGAAAACCCTGATGATTTACCTCAAAGATTTGGATTTAGGTTCCTCTTCTTTTTTTTTAATAACTGTTCTTGTTTTGCTCAGGTAACCGTAGCAGGAAACAAATGCAAAGTCCTTATCTGCTCAGTAAGTGTTCCAATTAAAAATGAAATTAGCTAAGGCAATGCAATTTTGTGTCTGACTACAGTGCATTAGCTCTCCTATCTGTGCATTTCATAAGTGCAAACTAAATTGACTTGAAATAGACTTAAAAAGCACCCACAGATGAATTTAACTAAACCCACTGATTTAACTAAATCATTTTAGAACTGTGCTTTTAAACTAATCCAACCACAGGCTAAAGCTGACTAGTTTAAGTATAAGCATTACCTGCACACTCATGCTCTGCATCCTCTCTTTATTTGGGATAAATAATTATTCCATGAGATTAAGTGGCAAGATAACCAAGTAACATACCAGTAGTCTGTCCCTGTTTAATCTCTTCAGCGGTCCTGTCTATCAGGACATAGAGAGACCACACAACGCAGGTGATGGCAATGATATGGAATGTTACAGAGCACATGATCTTCCTCCTCTCGCTGGCCGTCATCTGCAGCTTCTCCCACTGGCAAGAAACCCAGAAGCAAAGCAAGAGATTAGGTATTTATTGTAGGTACTAGAGACTATAAAAACAAAACATTGATATGAAGAAAGACCAGGCAGGAGTTTTTTTCTAACACGAATTCTAAAAATCAGACATCATTATTGCTCTGACCACAGCATGTGTGCAATGGCTGGCAGCTCACTCTGCTGCGACAGGAGCCATTCTGGCACCAGTGGAGACCTCTAACGCTCAGCTCCGACCCGGAGCCTCAGCACCACGTCACGGCACCCTGCTTACCCACGGAGGGGCAGCTCCAGCACAGAGGGACCTTAACGCGAGGTCTTGTGCAGTGCAAGCAAAGCTGCTCCCTCCTGCGTTCCCTGCTCAACAGCGGGTATCCACAGCCACAGCTGAGCACCGTGAGCGGCAAAGGGTGTCCCTGCTCTGGCAGGCATTCAGTAAAACTGCAATGAAAGTGGTACATGATCCAGCTGACCACTGTGTGCAGGACACCTCACTCTGAGCTCTGTTAGAGTCCCTCGGTGCACAGTCAAGGCTGTTTAGCTCTTAGCTCAATGTTGCTTAGTTCTCACCTCTCACTCCTGGGGGTTTCATTCAACCTTCATGTATATTTAACAGTACTTACAGCAGCAACACCCATGTTTTATTTTCAGTGTTTCAAATGCACTCAAATACGTCTGCCCTGAGAATATATAGTAGAACTGAGATGACAGCTTTTGTAAGTGAGAGGACGCAGCCAACTAAATCCCCAGACCTGCATCTATGAATAATGCTTTATGCAGCCCAAATAGCAATGACAAAGTCAGGTCGCTCTCATTTAGGAAAGATACAAAGAAACTAGACAATTATTATAAATGCTTCTAATATGCAAGGAATTGTTCAAAAACAGCTTTTTTTTTTTTTTTTTAAACCACCTGAGACAGCCAGAAGCTTATTTTAAAAATATTTCTTGGCAATTTCCCATATGTATATGATGAAAATTTTTGTATTTGGGATACACACCCCTCAGCATTGGAAGAGAGAGTTAAGATGGGCTTTTCTCACACTTTTACAAAATATATGCTGGGGCACATACGCTTCTCATACGTACCTCTGTGTTTCTAGAGAGGTGCACTTGATGTCTCCTACAATAATTTGTAGAAAAAGAGGATTTCAAAAAGGAAGAATAATGTGGAAGAAAGTGAGGATGACCTGACTGGTATGAGCGAGATCATCCATTATGTTGAATTGTTGTTCCTACTGCCACAAATACAGAAATGGATGAACCCTGAAACAGAGACTTTGTGATCCTCTCTGTCTTGCCGTCAACCAATCTCTTCGGCAAGTCCAATCCAAGCCACATCTCCAGTTCTATGGCCATCAAAATCTCATCATGGTACAAGAATTAAAGACTTTCAGCAATGACAGGCTAGACCCATGTCATGCTAGAAAGCTATATTCATTTAATCTTCTTATAAAAAGACTGGACAAAACATTCCCTTTAGATGTTGCATTTTAAACAGAAAATTGCTTTTGCATCTAAATAAAGCTGTTCATTTTTGATTAAAAGTATAATTTAATTAATTAATCTGCCAAAATGTAAGCGGGTGAAATATATTTCTGACTGCTTTTACAGAGCCATGAGGACTCGTGTTTTCACTACTTTCTCTTTTCTGTTCCACAGCTATTGCACTGACCAATACCTCCTGTGACCTGCTGGCTCCACAGCCACCAAACCAATCCGCACCAGCTCATTCATCTCTTCAAGAGATATGACTGCACGGCAAAGGAGGAGATATTCTGCAAACTATGCACTAGCCCAGAGAGCAAACTAGAATCTGAAGGTCCCTACTGCATTATTCTGATGACTCAGCATGTGGCATTTCCCAGCTACAACCATCAGCAGTTCTGGGGTTTTGAAGTGTTAAAACAAAAAATCCATCTGAAAATTTAGATTTACTGTCTCATTTTTTAATGGAAATTTTAAAATGAAGCACCCTTCTCTTGTCTCCCCTCATCTTCGCTCGAACTGTGACACTTTTTTTCTCACCCTTTTCCCTTAGTAACTTAGTGTTTGAAAGCCCAATGTGGCAATACAACCTTAAGGTGCTGAAAAAGTTTAATTCCATTTCTACCTTACAGACAAGCACTAGCCCTATTATTTGTTCCGTCCTGTTTATAATCACCAGTTCCAGGCTGTTTTCTCCTGACTGACAGGATACCATACAGGCTGAGCTGAAGATACAGAGCCAGCTTATCTTCTGGCTGCAGCTGAACCTCTAAAAAGACTCTTTAGATACATTTGTAGCAGATGTCTCGTTCTCCTTCTGTTTATGGCTCTGTCCCTACCTTCTGGCATCTGGTCTCTTTCCCACAGACGACCTGTTCACATATAACTGATGATGCTGAGTGACTCATTTCTGAAGGTGCCCAACAACTTTTGCTCATTTCTGTTTTTCTCACACGGCACAAATATTCAGAAAGTGTTTCCCACTGGCTACAGGCAGAGAAAACACAGAAAAAACAGTAGCCAATTGCCAACTAAAGCAACTCCTTTTACTTGGGATTCTCTAGAGTAATTTCTTTCATGTCCTGTGGCTGGGCTGTGCAAAGCATTGCCTGTGGAGATAACAGAGCCTATGATGGTCAATACTGCAACTCAGAGGTCCTACACTCTGTGCCAAGAGGCTACACCAAGGAAAATCTGTAGTTCTTCAAAGGCAACAATTCACTGCAGTCATAAGCACAGGTCATCCTACCAGCTGGACGAGGTAAGCTATATTCTTTGCAGACTGTACATCTCTGTAAAACAGTTAGAGATGTATGAAGTCTGAGCTATTTTTTTGCTAGGAGCCACTTTTAGGAAATGGACAAGTTCCCACTACAGCTTTCGAAAGGCTGCAGTCCAGACTTGCCACATGATATGATTTAGGCCCATAATAACTGAATTTAATATCTCTCATTTATTCTAGTTCCAGACTGAGGTTATTGTTATTAACCTCTTCCACTGTGGTAGATGTTTGTCTGTGCTAAGAACACAGTGACTTCCATCTCAAAATCCTTATGGTAAGGACCAATTGAAATTGAAATCCCAGAGGATGTGGGAGAACAGGAAGGTTACAATTGCAAAACCGGCCTTACAATACAAGTAGCATTTAAGTACTTATACTTTAAGTCATCAGATTTATGAAAGGTACTTTTCTATAAAACAAAAATACGGGTTCTACCAATCAGAACTACTAAAACGTAGTAATTTGCAGTCTTAGAAAAAGGTAAAAATGAAAACACATTTTTTGTTGAACCTTCTGCTACTTACATTATAATATTTTCACTAAAATAGCTTTGCTCATTTAAAAAGAAAAGCTACAAATCTTAACCAAATTACACTCAGAAATTGTGATTTAAAGTAAGTTTAACCTGAAATTCCCATATTTTCAAGAGGACTTAAAAGCCATGTGGATCGTGAAGCAGCAAACTAAAGCAGATAACGGTAAAGCAAAACTCCATATTTTAAAAAAAATGTGGATGACTGCAGAGCAAATACCTTTTTGCATCAATTCTAAAATGTAACTTTTAAGAAAAAAATATCAGGTCGCTTCATGCAGTTATGTATGTCTATGTACATTTACATACAGAGAGCTGCCAGGCTACACAGCTAACTCTCAGAGCTGGATTCCACTGATGTTGAATTTGCAAGGTTGAGTGTTAATTTAAATCTTTTTGCAACTAAACCAAACTGACCAGACTTAGTAAAGAGCCACAGGATCGTGATAAAGACACGGGGGTGCTCCAGGCTTGTTGGCAAGGACTGCCTCTTTTCTGGGTGGATCTGTGTTAACAAAGCATTTCCGTGGGGAAGCAGGTCTTGTGCCTACCTTTCTCAAAGGCTTCAGTTTTGTCTCCATGATGAACTCATACTTGCACAGTTCACAGCATCGTGTGTCTGAGCTCTTGATCCATTGCTGTAGGCAGGCTTGGTGCACGAAATGAAGACTTCCCGTGCAGTGACAGGGGGTAATCAAAGGGCTCTCGTCATCTCCTTCACAGTGACATATCCTGAATCAGAAGCAAAGCCGCTCATTAGGAGAAGAAGCAGCAGAAAGGATGTGGAAGAGGCATGTAATATCTGTGATCACACACAGTTGTCCACTGAGGGTCCTGAGACATACATATCAAAAGAATGTATTCCATAAAAGAGCTAAAACTAAAGAACTCCATTGCTGCGCAGGCACATACACAGGCACAAAACAATTGAGCACAGACACTGCTAACTAGATAGCTGTCTTCTAACAGATGAGGCGGACACACAGAGCCTGACAGAAATGCAGTATCCAAAAGGAAAAAACAGGGTAAGAAATGACAATGCTTCATCTAGAACAATAGCACTTAACTGAAAATAGCATATAAACAGATTGGACAGCACTTCCCAAGACGAAATATGCACAGAGAGGTACAGCTACCCATGGATTACAATCCGAAACAGAAGATAAAACAAAATTCCCAAACCAATAGTGTAACAGCCCACCCCAACATCTTGAAGAGTTAATTTAGATAGCCTGGATTTTGCACAAAAGGAGTAATTATTTCTAGTGCCAATTTCTAGGAGACAGATTCACAGTGCAAAGCTACAGCACTAAATCTCCCCAAAATACACCTACTCTAAATGGACTAATGGTTTTGCTCTCCAATTCTTACTTTGCAAGAGCTGCTAAGGAAGCATCAGCTCTGCAAAATTCCCCACTTCCCTCACAGCATAACTGTGCAGATAGCAAGGACACCCGATATTGTGTTACTACCAGGTGCTAGCATTTGATTTCCAGGTTTAATTTATACAGAACCCTTTTAATTTATACACAACCCTTGGGTTGTATCAAACATCTCTAAGTCCTTCTAACCATGTGGAAGAGGTCATGCATTGAAAGAGGGATGGTAAGGAGCTCAGGGAATGAATATGTTACCAAGCGTATGTGAAGTACACCCTGGCATCCTGCTGTCCCTGTCTATTTCTGAAATCTCTTACTGATGTGTAGCATCTTGCCTCTTGCAACCTTGCTGATAGCTGACAAGTGGAAATGAAGAAGTGAGTAGATTACAACAGCGTCTTGTTGATGACAAGACAGTATGAAACTAGATTTTGCTGGTAATGAGGGGAAATCAAATAATATTGGCAAGCAGGAACAAAGCCAGCTTCAGAAAGTGCTGTCAGGGAGGAGAAAGATTAGGAGAGTAAAATGTGAGGTACGAGGATGGGACATTTGCTCCTGTACTTAGTGACTCCTGCTCCTCAGCCACATTTTAGAGCTGGACCAGGGCAGATCTGCAGACAAGCCACCATGGAGACAGCACATGATTAATCCTCTGTAGTTGGAACAAAGACATCCAACCTTTTTTGGACCTCACACTATGGATATCACACAGGCCCAACACCGACACCCAGTGCTCAGATGCCCCTTTCAACTAAGGCATCCGGAAACCCCTTTACAAATAAAAGAGTGTGGTGGGATACAAACTGTGATGAAAAGATTAAAAAAAATCTTAAGCTATATTGGTCTGATCTCAGAAGCAATTTTCAAACAGTGTCTGTTTTCCTCCTATTCCCCACCCTCTGACCAAACCAGCAGTGACTGGCAGGACAACACATTGCTCATCAAAAGCTAAGACATGTTCAGCTTGGCCTTTAATATACATAGCTGATTCTCAGTTTGGGCACCGATAGAGATAAAAATACCATTCCAGAACCCCAACCCTAAAACAAATTGCAAGAGAATTTATTTAAATCCACAGGAAATGATTTTGCTTAGTAGCCTTGTTAAGTGCCTCAGAGGGGTGCAGGACAGCAGCGAGAGGACTGCATGCTTCAAATCACACGTATTAAAGCAAGGTGACAGGGTGAAAGACAGAAGGAACACAAAGGCAGGGGGAAAGCAGAACGGCCACCATCACACATGGGAGGGCTTGAAGGTAGGTGGTTCTCTGGTAAACCAACCTGCATGTATCCCCCGATGTGGACACAGGGGAGAGGGGGGGGAAATTTTCTGAGAGGGGGGAAGGGCAGTCAAGGTCACTGTCCTTCTCAACTGAACAGAGCGGTGCGCGCTGCTCTTTTGTTTTCAATTTCACTGAGGTGCTGTCCTCAAAGACGTCATCATCTCCCATTTCATCAGAGCAGAAGTCCGTGCTTTCCACCAGCACACTGGAGGATTTCTCAGCTTGGAAGTGACTGGAATAGCTCTCCAGTTCATGGAACTTATGCAGGCTGCTGGTGCTGGAGGTGTGGGAGAAGGAAAAAAGGTAGCGCAACAGTTTTTTGCTCCTTGAGGTGTCATGGTCCACTTTGTCCTCCAGCAAGGGGATATGCACAGCGCTGTGGTTCTCCGCTCCTCCTGATGCACTTGAGTAGTTGGAAAGGGAAGGGATGTAGGAGTGCTTAGAATTGCTAAAAGAAAGAGGCCTGAGATTTAGCGGTTTCCTCTCTTTAAGATGAAATTTGTTAATCCTTAAACACTGCTCTTGAGTCGGGATCAGTTTGCCTTCTGAGCGTGTTCGCTCCACATAGTCAAAGCACTCACTGGTGCTCTGCGCCTTCTGGTCCACGTCATTGAGGGACTTGGAGAATTTCAGAGTGCGGGTGGGCTTTACATTCTTAGCAGACCTGAGTGCCTGGCCCCGATCCTGCCCACGGGAGTTTCTCTTTGCTGCATGTAACGTGTCCTGACAGATTACTGTCACAGTGACCCCTTGTGTCAGAGGGCTCTGGCAGTGAGGATTTTTCAAGACAACAGCAGACTGCACTGGACTTTGATGACAACACTCAGAAAACACTGCACTGGAACTGCATGCAGAACAGTGGAATAAAAGCACAGAAAGTAAAAAACAATTACATAAGAGAACACACAATTAAAAGTGAAGAAACGAGAATTACGGCTAGTGTGGGAACAGCAAACATAGCAGGGCCAAACAGTCAGTGGGATTCAACCGAACAGTGTTAGACAGCAGTTATGTCAAACAAATGAGATGCTTCAAATGGCAACCCCACATTGCTTACTTCCCCATACATGTGCTTTTTCAGTTTTGGTTTTGCTTAATTTAACCCTCACACGGGCCTCACTGTAGCCATGCAAACAACAGACTTTACCTGCAGATGTCCTGGTTGGATGGGGTAACAGAAGTCCGAGAGAAGCTATGAGGGGCAGAGACAGAGGTTGGACTTCCAGCCTGCAGTGAAATTAAAACAAACAGCAAGTCACAAGTCAGAAGAGTTTGGTACACACAGCAACTGCCCTCAGGGTTAAACACAGCATATGGAGTCAGATATAATTCTGTATCAGACAGTCAAGGGCTAGTTGCAAGAAAGTGGCTTTACTGTCAAATGCAAAAAAGGGAGGTCATGCAGTCTCATCCTTGGAAAAGTAGTAAGTTGAACAGAAACATTTTACCCCAAGGTCAAATGCAGCCATCTCTGGAGTGGAACCTGCCAGCTGTCAAACATTGCACAGAACAATAGCTTAGGAAATGAGCAATGCTACGGTAATCAGAATTAGATGGAGGTGTGTGTATAGACTAGTTGGAATTTAGCTACCACATAATAGCTAATCCTTCCACTTATAATGATTACAAGACATTAGAGGCCTGTTGTGTATTTTTTTTCCCCACAAGACAGAACCACCAGTAATTCAGAAACTCAGACACTATTTGGAGACTTATTTTCCATACTAGCATAGGCACATGAGCACCATCTGCCAAACCAGACCATTTCCTGAAGTACTCTTCATACTTTGTGAAGCCTTTCATCCTGCTCATTCTCAGACAGGCTATTCCACCTACTTGGAGAAGAGGTGGGGCAGCAGTCACGTTTGTGAGACCCAATAAGAGCACAGTGAGAAATAAAATAACTGAAGAATTCAGCTGCACTCAAAAAGATAAAGCTAAGCTCTTGGCATATTTAACACTTAACAGACAAGCCTCTAAAATCAATACGGTAAAAACCATCAGTCTCATAGCTGGAACTCAATGGGCTACTGTTATAGGCATTTTCTGCCACTATATTCTGTGGGCCATTAACAAAAACTACTCAACTTCTCCTAGAGGTTTTGGCAAGGAGGAGACCTGCACTGATAACTTCATAGTAGAGAATCTTTAAACCTGGTTCTCCCATGTTCCACAGGTGTTGGATAGGCTGTGCCACTCACCCACTGCTGCAAAACGCTGCTTGCATTTCAAAATTCAAACAAAGTTTACAGCTCTTTTCATCTGCAAAGCAAAGCCTGAAACCCAGGAAGGAACAACACAATCAGCAGAACAACAAAAGTATCAACACCAGGTGGGGCTGCACAAAAACCAGCACAGCCAGCCAGACCTGAGCCAGGCAGGTGCACAAAGCCAGACTAGGAGAGACCTCAGGTCACAAAACGTGTGTTGCCACAAAAGCACTCAGTGCTCTATACTTGACAGGCCAGAGCGAGCTCAGTCATCACTGTTTTGATGATCTCTGGTCATGGTGCAACACACACACACCATCTGTCTCAGGTCTCTCTAATTCTATAATTAATTTATTAAAAGCTGCTACAGTATATTTAAAAAAGGCCACTGCAGGCTTTTACACTCTCATAGTAAAAGCAAGGTTCCTCATCACACAATATACTCTTCTTTCTTTTTGGGAAAAGATGGGTATACTAGGACACACATGCTACTTCATATTAATAAACACAGCTACAACCATCATCTTCCATGTTACAGGACTGTTAAGGTTTTGTTTCTCTAGCCAATGGCACTACAAAGAACAATGTGTCTGACCTCACACTGGGATGTCTCAGCCACACTGAATCTGAAAAAAACAGGTATCCTGAAAAAGGTAGTAGGTAGGCGCTGGATAGAGACTTGAACTCTTGTGGGTTACTCTGAGCAGTATTTATTGTAGAAGATTCGCAGGAACAGCAGCGTTGGGTCACCTCCTCAGAGAGTGACAATCATACAGCAGTATAACTAGTCATTATATAGGGTTCTAACAGGTATTATGCAACTAAGCAAAATTTATCACTGTCTATCACTGTCGATGTCCTCAGGTTCCTTCAGGTTCCGTCCCATTGGTCTGCGGGTTCCACTTCTTCTTTCTTGGCAAGTACCGAACGAAAGGTCATCGGGTCGCAGGGCTAGCTTCTTTGAAGTTCTACCTGTCTCATTTGTTATCCATAGTTCATCAGTCTAGCACGGAAATCAGCAAACCTAAGAATAGCAATTATCAATGTCTTAACTAAGGGTACAAAGCAAGCATAAGGTAACCACGCTCGTGGTTCTGGGTAAGGGCTATACAGGGGACAAGCTGAGACTTTCAGCCTTAGCAGCACAGCTTATAACACTGATATAGGCCTAAAATCCTAATTCCTATTTCCCTACAACATATCCATTTACAGCTGGGTCTCCAAGAGTTGAGGCCAAGGCTCAAACACACACCTCTTGATACACAGCGAGGCACTGTAACTTATTCCCTATCCTACCCAGCTAGGTACATGTAAAGAATAAAACCCATGAGAATAACACAGAGTCAGAAAGCAAACTTAACTATGTTATGACTGTGATGAAACAAAGACTTAAAGATCAATTATTTGCTTTATCCTGGAAACTATGGTTCTTCACATTTTATATCACATGCACATGCTAATGATACAGGATGCTGATCATACAGTGAGATGAGTTCAGGTATTATTTGGAAATTTGCTCTCTATTTGATGCTTAACCTCTCCTAAAAGCAGGGATATCTCTGACATCAAATTCTAGCTTTTAAAAGGAGTTTGTGTGGTAATTACTTTTTTTTTTTTTTTCTCTTTCTTTTATGAAAGACTGACAAGTTAGTGAAAGACCTGACACACTATAATCTGCTGGTATAATTATGCAAATGAGAATTAATAAGACTTAAATAATGAATTATTAAAAAAGACATACTTAAGAATCTCGTAAAAACAAAACATTGAATCAGTAAAACAGCATGTTGCGTTCTGCCATGGAAACAGAACCTTTTATTGTTGGAACTCAAGTCACAAATCAACGAATAAATCTGTCTCAAGTTTTATGTCATGAGAATATCACAGAAGATAACCTGCTTAGAATTAATCCAACCTCTCTAGTCCTTCATTTTAGCCATGAGGCTTTCCAAAACAAGACAGTGGTATTTATGATGTGGCAGTCTAAGAGCAGATGACCAGACTAAATGCCCCAAAATTTCCCTTCTGAAACCATGTTACTGGCTTCTTCATCCAATTGCCTGGCACCAAGACAGAGTCAAAGTCTTGCCACTTGGGAAATCAAAAGGCTGGGACAAACAAGAAATTGTGGAATTTCATTTGCATTTCAAACTTACTATTTTGTTTCTAGATGCCAGCACCATTCACGACAGCTTGTAAAAACCCACCATCTGAGGCACATTTCCTTTTCCTCCTATCTTCCTGCTTCAAATCAGGGAGGTCCTTTGCTCCATCTTCATATATAATACAAATGCAACCAAAATATGAGCAGAAGTTAACACACTTGGAAAGGCACCACAAAGTGGAACAACAAAACATTGGAGGAAGTTATGCCCCACGATCAGTTCAAGTTAACGTAACCTGCGGCTACCACCAAAAGCCATAGTTCAATGAGCCTCCGGTCTCTCCGTCCACCCTCCTTTCCTCCCATGCTTTTTGCTATTGAAACTATTTACACAGCTGCATTGCAAATCAGATTAAGATAGCGAGGTGAGGTAAAACTAACCACTTCTTTTACTGAGCTTGTTTAATGCCAGTCACTTTGCTACCTTCAGGAAGAAGGAACATCAGTCAGTTACAGCAACAAGCCTCTAATGGTGAGGCACAACTCACTGACACGAGAAGCCCATAGTAAAATGCAAGCTGCTGCCAAGAGCCCAAGGAGAAAGTCCTGCCAGTCCTAGAAGCAGAGGTGCACACAGCTTGCCTGGGTTTACTGACTCAGATACAGCAGCTATCAGGCAGAGAGGTGCCACAGAAAAGAAGAAACACTGGCAGCCTTGGGCAAGAAGAGGGCAAAGAGGCAGCAATGTGATGGGTAAATGCAACAGAGAGACGTGGTTCCAGGTAACTTGGAGCTCTGATGTTGCTTCTACACAAGGCACAGCTGAGAAAATAAGCAATCAAAGCCTTCACCACTTTGTAGTTTCTGGCACACACACCACCCTTAATGTTCCAGCAGCAGCACCTTTGGTTAAACTGGCTGCTCGTGATGGTGGCAGCAATGGTAAGTTTTAAAGTACTCATCATAGGTTTCTGCCATGCTCATTATGTGATGGGTAGACTAAGCCCTGAAAGCCTGAATATGACCCTTCTAACCCCAGGATCACTTGCTGAATCTCTGTGGACTTTCACGTCCTTTGCATGGAGGAGTACCACCTCCACTGACGAGACTTGGAGCTATGCACTAGTGAATTACCCTTTACAGCCAGACTGCTTGCCTAAAATAGCCCAGCAGTAAAGGTCACTAGTTAGTTGATTGTGTATATTGACACTCCCATCTAATGCAATTCAGTGAGGTCACAGTGTAGCCTTCCACACTGGTTTTAGATAATCACAGTGACTCTGAAGGCAGCAATGCCTGGAAGCCTACAGCTCTCTGGAGGGTTGCCACCAGGAAGATATATCTTTATATATATATATATGTGTGTGTGTGTGTGTGTGTGTGTGTGTGTGCATATATATGTATATATGTATATACATATACATATGTATATATGTATATGTGCTGCCAATAGCTTGTTTTTCTCATTATGCCCCCACTCCATGAACAGTGTGATCTGTTGCTGAAAGGACTCAGCCTTTTCTGATTACATGCTGCACACCAAAACCCCCACCCTGCCTCAGAAAATAAAGTCATCTTTGAAGTGAGCCATAATGAACATGTCAATGGCTTGGGTATATATTCCAGGATAACCTCCTTACCTGAGATGGCACTTCTGTGTACAGTTGCTGTTGTCTCACTCTGGGCTGCACTTCAATACTAGCAGTTATATCTGATTCTAAAGAATAGGGCCTGCCACATTCTAAAAACCTTATTAAATTATTCATGGAAGGTAAAAAGTTAGAAACAACTTAGGTACAGAAGAATTCCTCCACTGACTGGAAATCTGAAGGAAGCAAATAAAGGTTTTCCTCCACACCTGCAAACTTTATCATTTCTAGGTGCCACATGAACAGGAGCAATACGGTGGCCCTACTGTTTGTGCTACAAAACCACCTAGAAGTCTCAGCTAAGGACCTGGAACTAACATACTAAGCACTATACATATTTAATAACAGAGCACACCTCTCCTTTGAGCTGACAAAGAGTTAAAGAAGCACAGTTTGAAATCTTTTACTCGGGAGGAACTGCAGCACAAGGAGCTTCAGCCAAATACAAATTTAGCAATAGAGCAAGGGGCCAAACACTCCACAACCCAAATTTCTACCTCACATTTTGATTATGGGTTTGCCTTTACACTGTAATGAACCCATTTCAAAACTATGCTCTTCTGCTGGGCTAAAAACATATATAAAACAAGAGAGCAATAAAAATCCCAAAAGGTAGCTGCACCTGCTGTCAAAAAGACATGCTGAAAGATGCCTCAAGCACCACTAGACCACTGCAGCAGTTTCCATCTGCCCCCGCTCCCTGTAAAAACAATGGGAGCATAGTGACGGTCTTCTCTACTGAGCCAACTCCAACTACCACCAGTTCCTCTGGGGATTAAAGAGATACAGCTAACCACGGCACATGTTGGCTAAATGGAGACATCTCCCACCCCTGCCCCAGAGATGTTCTGTTCCAAGCACTACCAGTAATCAAGGCCCACTACCTTTAATCCGGATCCCAACCCCAAGCAATCCCACTGCACTGTGATGCTTTTTCAGCACGAGATCACAGTGCTGTGATCTGCAATGGGCCACTGGGAATTTTGTTTGAATCAGATTCATCTCTCTTGGTATTAACACATCACAACGACAAATGTGGCAGAAGCACACAGGAAAGAGAGAATCAGAGGAATGGTTATCACACCCTGTGTTTTAGAAGAACTCATTGCCAAAGAGCTATTTTATCTCTCTCACACGGATCCTATTTAAATGCATATTAAGACAACAAGGCTGCTGCTAGACATGGACATGGCAGGCACTTATCTTGCATGGCACATCTCCAGAAGCAACAAAAGTCACAGGCTCTGCTCCCTTCTTAGTTTATACCACAGAAAACAAGACCAACCACCCCATACCTGTTCCTCTGGCAGAATCTAGGAACAGACAGTGATCTAAGAAAGAAAACAACAGTGATGTGGGCCTTGTGATAAAAAGCACCAAATGCCACTGCAAGGTGCTCCATAGCTAACCGGGCTTCAGATAGGGAAAGGACAACTACAAAAAGACCCAGGGAATCCGACTCTCTGCCGCCCCTGCCCCATTCACCTCCTCTCCCTTTGACAGGGGCAGCCCCAGCCTTGTCTCATTCACAGTGACAAAACTGCGTTCTGTCTGCTGCGCTGAGAAGTCCTGAGCCTGGGCTGAAGGCTGGCAGGGAGGTCTCGATCAAACCCAAGCAAACATCCATAACTTCTCTCAAGCCACTGCAGAAAAAATATAACTGCCTGGCTCCAGCCATCTACCAGGATGCAAGACATTTGTGTTTTTATGGTTTCAGCAAGTGCTGTATTTCACGTACATGCTGGCTGAGGGCTCCCACTGAAGTGCACTACAGCTGCGAAGTCTCCAGTGCTCATCTGTGGAACAGACATGGTCCTTTCACTCCATGCTTGCCAAAGCAGGCCTCCAGCTGAACTAGCACACCCAAGCAGCAGTGCAATGAGGCTACCAGCTGTGCCCACTGTACTAACCTGACACTTGCTGTAGCCAGAACAGGCCACCTAGGGACAGAATGGACATTGTGAAGGTCAGACAGCCCTGCTGACAGGGTGTTTTTGAAAGCTTTTCCTAAATACCAACATGGCAGGATCAAACATCAGTCACTTCTGGTCTTCTCTGTTAAGTTCTCCCTACCAGACTTGTACCATTTTAACTTCCAGTGCATATTAAAATCAAGTGTCTTTAACTGGGATAAGATGCATTGTTAGAATGGAAAGTGCTTGAAAAAAATGCGGGGAGCTGGGGCGGGAAAAAAAAAAGTTGTGGGAAAGAGGCATCTGAAATTTTCAGGATTATGAACTCCACCATGCAAGTTTGGTAACAATTTGATAGGAAACAGCAGTCAGCTGCTGGAAGAACTTTGTTCCTTACTTTCCATAGTGTATATAACTATAATAAAAATTATGTCTAGAAAGTAGGAGTGAAGCTGAAGTCAGGATTCTGGCAGGAACTTTAGAGATATCAAAGCCAAAGGCACTAGAGAAAGGAGGTCATCTGTCCTTTCAAAAATCTCCTCAAGCATAATTCAACCTGCCTATAGCACAGGCTTAATGTTGACTAAACCCAGTAACAATTACGCAGGTTCTGCAGGGAGAAGAACAACAGAAAAACAGCCTTTTGACTTTAAAATCTTCTTAAAAATACGTTGAGTGGGCTGAGGAAACAAAAGAGGGAACTCCTGCAGGTTCCTCCTTCACAGAGTACCCTCATACCTATATGACGTAAGAATCCAGGCCCAGGAGAGGGGGTTTATCACAGCACAGGGAGACTACTGCACTCCTTATGAACACGACTGCACCGAGCCCCAGCATGAGATTGCTTGCTCTTGTGGGTGGCAAAAGAGCATACCTTAATCTTCACACTATACAGTTTTGCCTGTCTTTTTCTTTCCCCAGTTGCTCAGTAAAAGGAATTTTAATTTTTTTCTAAACAACTTTTATTTCCCTACCCCCAGGCTCCTGTACCTGAACAGAACACCTCTGGGAAGCAGTTCCTTTCAGTAAGCCTTGGTCATCTGATAGACTACAGGGGAGCTAAGCTCTGTGACTGAAAAACCTGGACTGCTTTTGTATGGACGAATGCTCACTGAATCCATCAAAGCTTCAGGCAACAGTGGACGTGTGTATTCATATGCTTTTCTAAATCTGTTCCAAGCTGATGAACAGCCTAAATGGATTTTAAATTTCATAGTAAGCTTAGGCTACCACTTTGCATCTGCACTGGCTGCCATTCAGCCCAAGAATGATTTAATACTTTGCAGTGTGCTTCTGCTCAAAAGATAAAACTGTACAGGCCTTCAGAAAAGACAAAACATTAACATTTTTTAAGGAGTTCACTTTTGATTCCTTTGCTTTGATCCCAGTATTAGCATTTTCAAAGTTCACCCCTTAGAGGTCCACAGAAATAAGACTACAAAGTGCTTCCCCACCACGCTAAATTCAGCCCTCCAAAGCAATCAGATGACAGGAACAGCCCACATATGACCTGAAGATATTTCCATATGCCACATCATCAGTTTCAGGATATATCAGACATCTTAAAGCTAAACAATATCACTAATTTGAGGATAACTGTTTACAGATCAGCTTTGTTAGTGACCTTGTTTAATCTGCTTGTAAGCACACTTCCTTATCTAAGAGCAGAGGGCACAAATTACCACCACTGAAAATCCCCCTTTTAGCTGCTCTCAGTGACTAGCTGTGGTTTCATCTATATTTAGAGCATGAAACTTCTATAAAGCTTACTTATTTCTCTGTGTGACTTGTATGATTAAGGCATTTACCAGTGAACAGTGGCTTCTTGGCAAAAATGCTGGCTTTAGGTAAACAGCTGAGTTGTGGATCTGAGCTGCATACCCTGTGCCAATTGGGGGTGTTGCAATCAGCATCACTGGGCTTGAACAGGGGAAGCTGGGAATCAGGCTGTGTCCAAGTCCCATGACTAAATCAATTCAACCTGCCTAAACCATTCTTTTTTTTTTTTTTTTAATTTCAAAACAAACATAGAAAAGATTACAGAAATTCAACCGTTTCATGTGGAGCAGATTTAAAAGGAGTGTTTGAAATATACACACCAAAAAAGCAAAGAAGGGCCTGGAGGAATGCCACATCCCCCAGCGTGCAACAGACTGCAGAAAACCTAATGGCACCACATGATGATCCTCCTACATCTTATTCCCTACTCCTTTTTCTGCTACTTCTGGCCACTATCCCTAGCCAAGTATTCAGGTGATTGCTTATTCTTGGCTTGGCCACACGTACTAGCAACTCTTTGGCCTCTCTTAGCACCTGCCTCTTGGAGCACTGCCTTTTTGCCCCTTCCTCCCAAGGGATGGATCCACCTGGCCCCACACTTGGGTCTATGTTTCGAGAGGTTCTGCTGCCTCTACCAGCTGATACAATTTTCAGTGGCAACATCTGTCTGCGTCCCTCCTTGATCACTTTTAGTCCCAGGGCATTGCTTTTCTTGATCACACTGAGTAACACAGCATCCTCTCTTGGCTAGAGGCTGAATTCTGACTCAATCCTTTCCACTCATATTGCACTGTGCAACTGAGAGCAGTGGAAAGATACACAGTAATAATCACAGCAGGTTCATAATGACATATCAGCACCAGAAAGGCTTTGAATCAAGTGTCAATGCCAAGCATTTGTAGCAGATCTGCTACATTGCTATGCTGTAAGCTAGATTTGGGTGGAAAAATAATAGCTGAAACACTCATTTGCAGGAACAGTGATCATTATTTCTGTACATGCACACATCAACATATTTGGAAATGCAGCATGCAATTGATTAAACTCGACTTTGGTTAAATAGCTCCTCCTGAAATGGTGTAGCATCAACAAGTTCTGAGGATTTCAGAAAGGGCTATATGGGCAGCCAAGAATTTCCATACTTTTTCCTTTACATGCATTCACTCTGCCTCATTGGCCAGGTTGTTATACTATCCTAAACAGAAATAAAAGGTACTTTCCTATTAAACCTCAGAACGAATGAAAAATTTTCCATGTATTTATGCTTCTATTCAGCTTCCCACTACTATAATCTTTCCTGGTTCGTCCTACAAATTGCTTGCAACAGCCAATCCACCTGTAGACTGCAAAATAAATTGTTGCAGCTTAGCAGTGAACTTCCTGGATGTGCAAGGCAGTGTTTGGATGCATGAGGCCAATGAGGGAACTGATTTCAGCAATGGGACTGCCACTTCTTGCTCTTGTTAGAAGCTATCTCCAGACTGGAGCAAGTGCACAGAAAGGATCAGACAGAGGTGACAGAGAAGCAGTAAGAACAACAGCACCTCTGGGAAGCTCATGTTTGCAACCAAGAAGTCTCACCTGTTGAACCAGCAAAGCTGACTTCTGTTCCCCTTAGAACTTTAGCTTTTGCAACCCACAGCCATCATGTAGAATGTTTCAGTGTTTCAAGGTGAATGCAAATATTGATGTCTCACTTGCCAGCACTCCCAGGGAGAGCTTTGCCAGAGTGCAAGGTCCTTCCCACTGCACTGTCACGCTACCAGTTTTTGATAAATTAAGAATGCTATGCAGCTTTGTATGGGTACCAAACTGCTGCTGCCAAAAGGCTCGTTATGCTGAATATCAGACACTCTGGGAAAAGTACAATGACAATGACAAAAGCACCATCTCTGCTGAACAACACCTGAAAATCCAATTAAGGATCCCTAAGAAAAGAAGAACCAGGGTAAGAAGGAACAGGCACAGTCCCACTCCAGAAAAGCACAGATGAGAATTTACGCTCACATGGTATTTCTTTCAAAACCCTTTCTGCGAATGCAGATTTTCTGATGCTGAATGCAAAACACAATCCTGCATCACTCCATGACAACACCACTTTCAGCTTCCTCAGTACCTTGTGCACTGGCCAGTTTGGCCAGTTGCCCTGCTCATTATTTATGACACCTGGTAATCTTGTCTTTCTGCTCCAAAGTCAAAGTTGTCTGTGTTCATATAAACCATAAATTAAGTGCAGCCACAGTTTCCTCTGCCGCAGATAGGCATTAATAGCTTCCTATATGCCGAAGTACTCAGAATAGCAAAAAGGGACTTGAGTTTGTCACAGCCAGAATGACTCATTCTGTCATTAAAGGTCACTATTACCAGCCACATCAACTGTGGCAACAAAGGGTTGAGGCTTATGCACCCCATGAAAAACACTGGTCAACCAGCACAGCCTTGTTTGCATGAAGGCTCTAAGTAGTTATAGTTGTGGAAGCAAAAAGGCATCAGGCCTCTAGCTAATAAAAAAATCATCTTATTTGTATTGCAGACGTAGCAGTAGGGTATGTATTGAAATAAGTAATCTTTGGCAGAAGATACTTTTTTCCTAATGGCACAACAAAGTAACTGTGCTTTTGATGTGTCCATTGGCTACATAGAAGTGTGAGGAGAATGGGTAGAGAATCACACTTCCCTCACAAAGTCAAGGCCTCTAACAGCAAATATTCTAAGATACTTACATAGTCATGTCCTGATAACAATGCATTTCATGGCATTAACAATAATTCAGTGTTGAAGCAACAATAAAATAATATTTAAGCACATATCCAATACATATTACAGGATGCGTGACTCTACATATCTTAGAGAACATTACATCAGATAGCTTAGGGCATAAAAGAACATAGTTGAGTGATGTTTTTGGAGCAATTTTCCCCTCAAGATAAGATCTCAGGCATCTGTCATTGATCTTGCTCCTACCAAGCTAAGGAGGCTGACAGTGTGAAAGAGAAAACCTACTGTAGCTTCCATTTCATTTGACCTGTAAAGAGAGTCTGTAAAACACTGGAGAGTTCTAATGTTTCAGGAGTGACTATCAATGCCAGACAGGTATAAGAAGCATTTTCTACTGGTCACATTGTCACAGTATAAAACCCCAGATTTGAAATGAAAGAAAAGCCAGCATCCCCAAGTTTATCAAAGACTGAGTTATACCAAGAAACGTACCTTTGAGATGTTACTAGAGCGGCTCATGGAATGCCCCAAAGCCTTCTCATTCTGAAAGAGGAAGAACAGGATCACTGCAGCAACAAATCACAGTTATGAGGATATTTTAAAGCTGGTATTAGAAACCAAATTCCATGGAGAAAGTCTTGCAGCTGTGGTTTTTAAGGATGCTGTTTCTATTGACATCAGCCTGATCTATTGCAATCACTAAATTACTTTGTTTGCTTAACAAGACACTACCTGGCAGAAAATCACATAGGCAAGACAAGTACAAACATAGAAATACTGGAACAACGACTTATTCTCTCAATGAATACTGCAAAGCCCTCTCCTCTGGTGGCATCTAATTTGGAAAGGATATTTCTCAGCCCTGCCTTATCTACATCCAAAGGTAAACATCCAATCACTAAACCTGAAAGCTCTTGCTTAAAGAAAAACATAAGTATCACAGTGATGTTTGGAAACAATAGTGAATAACCACATGCATGTCATTTCAGGAGACAAAACAGTACTGAGGAACTTCCTATTTACCACAGAACTCAGAATTAAGCTGGAAACATACAAAATGGAAATGCAGAAGCTGCACTGAAATCAGTGATGAATGTATCTGTTACTGTTCAGTGCACAGATCCTGGCTGATAATTATGACAATCTTCTTATACCAAAATAAACTGTAGCTTTCACCAAGATATTTCATTCTGATTTCTGAGCATCAGTTTACCATAAGGTGACATAATTACTCCACTGGTAAGAGCCTAGAAATTGTTATGCAAAAGCTTTTCTAAACAAAATCCATCAAGAAATACTTCATTCTAAACAAATATTAAAACCAGATCAAGTCATAATGGTTGGTGGGAGAACAGTATCTCTGTTCCTCTAAGTCTGGGAAGCTGGAATATAAATTGGTTTGAGACTTAACCCCTCTGAAAAACAGTGCAAATTTACTACTGTCTATGGACTCTATGCTGGATTAGAGTTTCTGGAAGTGCATTCTTTCATGTGGGATTTTAGGAAACAAACTCTCTCACATTTATTCCTGAACATAATTTAACCTAACAGAGACACTTCAACAGTCCCCTCTTTGAGTTCTCATTGGCACTGACTGATCAGATAGAGACTGAGATCAGAAGACCTGCATAGATAACAAATGGGGACATAAAAAACCCAGTCCACTGCAGTTACTCCTAGATCAGCTTGGATATAACACACTGGTTTCAGACCTCCCATGCGTGGTTTATTACAGTTCAAGTGACCTTCAGTGACTAAAGCCCATGTCAAGTCAGACTGGGTGGCTCGTTACCCAGGTGCTACATCCCCATGCTACCAGACATCTCTTCCTACAGCACATCCCCAGAACAACTTCAAAGCCTTGTGCTGAGAAAAGGCAAGGCAAAAACTTCAGCATGTGTTTACAAAATGAGGCAGTCCCTTCCTTGCAACATCACCTGCCTCTCAACACAGTCCTGGGTACTGCCCCAGTTGATGGATAGAAATTGTGTGTCCTCCCTTAAAACGTGAGGAAGCAAATACAGTGTTCTGAAGAGAGGAGAAATGTCCAGGCAATCCCCTTCAGTTTTGACTGATGGCCAAGTTAAAAATCAGCAAGGATCAGTTCTGGAACAGTTGTGGCCTAAATTACCATTGACATGAATGCCAGATCTGTGTACTGCAAGGCTGAGTTCGATTTTTGAATTTACTATGATATTTTGTTACATAGATAACAGTATTCCTAGAACAGAAACAAACATGTAAGGACCCCCCAAAATATGGACATAATGGTTACATGAAGAATCTAGCTGATTTCATCAAAGGCAGAGTAACTATAGCAACAGCAAAAAAAAAAAAAAAAAGTTAATTGAAGCTATAGAAGACAGAAAGAAGAAAGGAGGAGGCAGGGACATGTTCTCAAGCTATGACGAAAAGAGATGAACACCAGCTGGCAAGCACAAAGACTCGTCATTGCATATGTGCGAGTTGTGGGGGGAAGCAGGCTATGCTTGGCCTTCTAGGGATGCGGGGGAGGTAAACAAAGCAAGGCTATATGGGACAAGAGAAAATGTAGTGAAGAGAAGGACCCATGGCCAAGAAGTCTGCCTGAAGCAACACATACAGACCCATGAAGGTGACAGTCTCAAATCCAGCCCTAGATGTCAAAGACAAAATTGAAGCAGAGGTTTCTTCACATTAACTCAACACTGCCCAGATACTACTGTCTAGCTGAAGAAGATGCCTGCAAGGGAGTATGACTGAACTTAAACAGACACCTGTGTTGAAATGGATGTGCTAAAATTCAGTAAGCATGAACAGGCCGGAGGACAAGACCTATATTTGCACAACATGATAAATGATGCACAACAAATGTACTCTTAGCCATGCCACAGAAACTAGTTTTTCTGCTCTGCTCCCAGAACTGATTTTATCTGATGGATATCAGCAGCTTCTGAGAGACAGATGCTTATACTATCTTTATTGATCTACTGCTGGAAACATACCTATCAGAGGTTTCAGTCAGTAGATGACTGTGAACAGTTGGTTTTGTTAATGAAAGACCCATCATTAAAAAAAAAAAAGCGGTCTTGAAAAATATTCCCTTAAGGGTTACAGAGTGCATTCACACATCTATTTAAGTATTAGCGATATTTCTAAATGACTCCTAGACACCTATGCACTCTTTCACATCTCCGTCACTTTACTACATAAAGCTGGTACATCCATAAAGTCAACAGGAAATTCACAAAAGCCTCAGCCCATGCTGGCCAAAATCTGTACTCTAATGGGCTGCTTAAACTGACCAGCAGGAGAAGCACCAACTCAGCCCTATTTTCAAAGAGTGACAATTGACCCAATAGCTGCTACCAGATCCACCACAGACTTGCAAATATACACACATTTCCCAGTCTGGTTGGCCAGTGAACTAGCAAGCAACCCCATCACCCAGGTAAAATCGTTTCAGCCCCTGAACACCAACTGACCATGTCTTAGCCTGTCTTCTAATCAGGCACTTTTTTAAAACAGCTGCTCCAAGTCTCACACTCTATATACACAGAGACTTTAAAATGTTTTGGGCTGAAAACAGATAAACAACTGAGTTTTGTTGTGCAACAGCAATTCCCAGTTCACTATTACCACCCAAGCAGCACCCCTACTGAAGGAACATACACCGCTTTCTTGCCAGCTTCTGCAAAGGACCAAAAAAAAGATTTTTTTAAAAAATTGTTAACAGCAACAGAAACAACTCTAAGTAATACAGTTCACTAAGTCTATCTGTACTGTTTAATTGTCTTTTGCAAGTAAAATAATAATAATAATCTATCTTTCAGAAAAAAACACTGTGGAAGCCATTAAATAGAGCCAGTGCTTGCCAGTGTTTCCCATGCTGCAATACATTAAGCATGCCATATGTTTTGCAGTCATTAAGATCGAAAAAGAGATGTAAAGCCATGGAAGGAGCTCCTGGAACATGCAGTTTTCAATGTCAGTCACAAGTACTGAGGAACAGAAATGCTAAATAGATAAAAATTATTTTAAAGGCAAACAAAAAAGCTCACTTTTCACACTCTATCCATCATCAGAACATTCATCCTGGGATCTTTTAACAATTATTCACAAATTAACGCTGACATGGGAGTGGAAAGGCTAAGCTTCTATTATGGTACTATCCCTACCCACCAAATAAAGGTCTTCAGAGACATTTTCTAGTTTGTTCCCACTGCACAGTAGGAGATATTCTACTCTGGTAATTACAGCTCCAAACAACCTCTCCTTCCCTCTTGCAAAAGCATTAGTCTTTGCACTTGAATTCAAGGTCCAGACAAATGCAACATCTGCCAGCACAGAACATACAATTATCACCAGTTAAAGCCAGCGTCACTCTGCTTTAGTGGATCAGTCTTCCTGTATGGGATAATGGGAATCCCACCTTTCAAAGTCATCTGACTCAACTAGAACCACCTGACAGATACTTGAAAAAACATCTAGATAGCAAAAAATTACAAGTGTAACTCCTAAATTTTCCTGAGCTACTCACTGCCAGCTGCTGCTCTGAGGTCTGAATCAGAGCCTGGCTCTAGGGAAACAAAGAGGAAGGCAGAAGCAGGGAAATGACTGACAAAAGAAAAATTGCTACACATTCCCACAGTGACACATTCCTCTGAACTACAGATGCACTTGTTTGCAACTGCCTGAATCCCCTTCCCAACCTTCCCCTTGAATTTGCTCCCTACTGTAAGCGACAGAGCTGACTCTTCCTTCAGCAGTGGCTTCAGCTCACGTCTACTTTCCTGCAGGGCTCTTAAACTTGCCTTCTCCACCTTGCTGGCTCATTTTCCCTTCTGCCACCATTCCTTGGTTACTCTTGCATGATAGCTCTTCCTTTTCAGTTCAGAGATGTAGAAGCCACCACCTCCTTCTCATCCTTCAATTTACCTCAGTCTTTCATATTCAGTCCTTTCAATTTATTTTACCCTTGCTTCCTTACAATAACATATCGATTTTTCCACGAAGCACAACAGCTAAGTAACGTAGTCAAATCCAGAAGCCTTGTGAACCCATGAACACCAGTTGCTATCAGCTGAGCCAGAAGGAGGGTGCCTACCCACTGATAAGAATTCAGGCAGCCACAGCTGCTCTTGTGCATGATACCAATGTATCATACTGACCTTTCTCCCAACTCAGCTGTAGACTTAGTGCAGCCTCAGCAAGTGGGACCCCAGAGAAACACAACTTGGATGTCCTTGCCAGGATGGAAGGGAAAAAATACCTTGGTAAAATGGTTTGGATTTTGCGTTTCTAACATTTTGGTTTTCAGTCATTAAGGCAGGTAAACAGAAGACAACAGAGGAGGCAGTATTATAGCTTGTGTAGCCTTCTTCTGGCTACACCCCTGACTACACACCCACATTTAGTCCTAAGTATGGCCAATACTAAACCCATCTTTATTTCTGCTCATAGACCTGGAGAAGAAACTGCAAGACAGATCCCAAGGGTTTAGGAAGGTGACTTTTACTGTCGCTTGCTCTGGGAAAAGAGGGCAGAGGTCATCAGAGGAAGGTCTTCCTTCTCAAGCCACCAGTGCACGAACCTAGCACCTGCCTGCTTCGCAAATTCTTAATTCTCTAACACACAGTGGCCTCATAGGGCACTATATTCCCCATTTTGCAATACAGCTTTTATGTTACTTTATCTTACATGATAAAATGGGTTAAGTTCCTCATACAATGATGAGTTCTCCAGCTAAAATCTCAGGAATGGAGGGCAGAGCCCTTTGTTTTGATTATGTTCGTACTCCAGTGTCCTAGCTGCAGATTCCTACAAGGTAAGTGCTAATGCCTCAGCCCAACAGAGATACAGTTAAATAAACCAGGGCAGATCAGCAAGGGCACTGCCTACTTGTGGTTTTATACCTGGAATCCAAAGGCCATTTTAAACTAATTTTGTATATCACATCTGCATTTTACAGTGATAGTTTAAGTACAAGGTCAATATCTAAAATCACTTACTGTTATCAACAAGTGGCACAGATACCATTTCAAAAGTCTTCTGGGTGAACAGTTGCTTTCCTTATTAAAAAAATTTGTAGAAAACAATGCCGAAGCAACAGTTGCTCCTGTTCATACAGCAATTCTCATTCTTAGATCTTATGAGAATTACAGAATGGGAAACAGAATGGCATTGCGTGAAAAGGTGCGGTGCAAGAGCTGAGTAGCTGAATGCCCCTTGCATGGCAAGTGAAACTCAGTTCTATCAAGTCCCATGACCAGAGCATGAATGCACAGTTGCTCTACAAACATGCAGCTGTACACACCCAGGTATTGTTTCAGGTTTCATAATTGTATCAGATTTCCTAACAATCTCTTCCCAGATCTTATGCAAATCTTGCACTGCAACCCTATACCTGAACAGTAGAAATTAAAAAGAACACATGCTTTTAGTTTGGGGAGAAGGGAGGTTGTTGTTAATACTGGCACATGCACTTAATTGTCATGGCAAGGACATCCAAGTTGTGGATAGAATGAGAAAAAAGAAATGGGAGAAAGCTTCGGGAATTATTTTCTTCATCTGTCAAAATGAATGGATTGTTACATTACAAAAGCTTTGTCAGCACTAGATCTCATGACTGACAGAACCCAACATTTAATTACTTCAGTAGGAAATGGTATTTTGCATCATACTAACTGAATGTGCCCTTTATTTCTTTGGCAGTCACCAGGTCATCATGGAAGAGCAATAAACACATCAACAATTTATAAAGCCAGTGCTGGGCAAATTTCTTAAACTTTACTCATTTCAAATTTTTGTCCATAAAATACAATGAAATATCATCAAGGTTCATCAATGATTTTTACATGCAGCTAGAAGAATAATAGCATCTAATCAAAGAACAGTAATGGCATCTATGCCTTGCATCTCTGCTCTTGTGCAGTATTTACACCCCGACACTGGAAACTGAAGGCGGTGATGGAAAACACACCACCTATTTCCTTTTTCTGCCTTCCTCGAAACCCAATATAAATATTGAAAAAGTAATTAAAATAATCTGTCCCATCCATCTAGCCCAGCATATACTGTTCTTGGATTATCCCACTTGATTTTCCTGGACCAACAATTCACAATGAGTTCAGAAACCCAACAAAAGATTTCAGATCTTTCATCACAGTGGAAAATCTATAGCAAGTTCACTGTGGATTGCTCAGCTCACTAACTTGCTCATTCATGTTCACATCAAGCCACTTCACACAGTGGGAGACAAACTTGGAAAAACAACCTGAAGGCAAAAAACAAGGCTGGAAGTAAAACATAGGAAAATTAGCAAGCTTTATTCCAGGTGCTGAACTTAGAGCTGTATCTGAGAACATCAACAACAGAAATAAAATCACAAGATCATACGTCTTTAATAGAAAAGAAAGAGCAATGAAAGGAAAAGATGACAGACCGGATAGCTTTTAATGGCAGAGTTCAAGGAGTTTAAAGAACAGGCCCCTTGAGGGTTTGGGGAGGGAAGTCAAGGAGGCAAACAGATCACAAACAAGAAATACAAATGAGAAGAAATTCAAAGAACAGGGCAAACATAGCAGAATGTTGAAGCTAAATAAGAATCTCTTGCCTACATCTGCACCACAGTGTGGTCAGACGCACAACGTTCTTCATCTCTAGTCTGCCTTGTGAATAGCTCTTAACATCTTGCATGGGTGTGCCTGATACTATGCAAACCTGACAGACATGTAGATCCCTACATTTTCCAGATAGGGTACACTTCTGTATAAATTTTTGCTCATTTTGTATTGCTGTGTGCTCAGTCTTGCCAGTTTCGTCTTAGGAGTACACGGGATACAACACATGGATCCATTCTTGAGTCCAACCATACACTGGATAAAGTAAGGCCAGCATTCTCTTCAAAAAGGCCCTTTTCTCCATGCTTTGTTCTCCAGATTTTTTTTTAACATACAATTTTTTCCAGATTTTGCATTGCTTTGCTTTACTTCCAAAGGCTCCACAAAGTGCACTTGATTATGGATAACCTGCACTTCCAGCTGCCACTTCAAAATTGAGATCTGATCTCCATCTCCCCTTTTTAATTGTTTGAGCTACAAGATTACACAAAAGCCTTTCTCTTGCTGAGCTGAGGCTGCTTCACCTGGAAGAGCAAATTTTAATTTCTGCACAAGACCATCAATCTGGTAGATTTCACTAAAATTACATTCATTTGCACACTTAGTATATTCACATGCCACATGCCCAATTCCTAACAAAGCAAGTAAACTGCAAAGTTTGGCATCAAACACGTTTTATGGCTGTTCTTATCTTGCTGTTGCCAGACAACGTGCCTAAAATGGATGCACGCCTTCATGTGATGCAACAACAACAACAAAAGAATCCTTCCTCAAGGAAAGAATTGTATGAACGACAAAAGACATGATCCAAAAATTTACACCTTTCCTGATAATGGAAGCAATATGCACTAAGATCACCTGTGTGAAAACAAAAATGCCATTTCAAACAACTCTGTGTATTTAACAGCAGAAAGAGAGATAGGAACGCTGAGGAAGCCAGCAATTATAAACAGATTAAAAGGAATAACATTCTATCTTTTGCGAAGTAATCACGTTTAATGCAACTACTGGAATTCTCATGTTACCCTACATGTGTTGATATGCCAAAGCAAGTGACTATTTTAAACATACACAGATTAAAAAAACCTCTAGGCAACTGCCAATTTGAAATTTCTCAAGCTGCCAACAGACACATCCCAGAAGAACCTTCCGGAGAGCTGGCGTTTCTTGGTGTCTACACGACTTTGTAGGCTCAGTCGCTTGCTGTGGAACCAGGCTGTGGGTGCTCCTTGGGCAGGGCAGCAGGCGGCTGCCCTGTCTGCACATCATGTGTGGTTTGGATACAATGCCAATGCAAGCTTGATACTTCAAGTTGCTTCTATTTTCTCAAGGATTTTCTCTTCCTCTTTTTCCATCTTAAGATATTAAGATTGCTTATTACCCTACTTCTGACTGCATGGACCATAAGGACAAATGACACTCCTTACAACAACAGTAAGAGAAATCACTTCCCAGATGATGCTGGGAAAGCATTCAGGATATTTTTGGTAACACGGAACATGATATGGCCAAAAGCACATGACAAAAGAGCTCTCGAAAGAGCTCTTGTAAATATCAGAGCTGTTTAGTAATACCAACTTAGTCCAGACCAGCTTGGTTTTCCCTCAAATTTCACCTTCCAATTTTTATCAGTGTAGTTTGCAAAGTATCCTGACCTGCAGCATTTCAAACTCACCTAATCTTAAATGATCAAACTTAAGTAAATGAGGAACTGGGCCCTACAGATCCCATTGAAGTTACCTAGCCAAACACTGGCTAGAGTGAGATCACTTGTAAAAATCCAACCTGTGGTGTTGTAGAGAGCTTTAAGCACATTATCTTTCTTAAAATTGTTTCTAAGGTCAGAGAAAACACAAAGAATAATATCTAAGAAAAACAAGACATTCAACCATCCTTACAGAAATAAGCCCAAACTACTTATCAAAAACATTGCTCTGGGAGAAAAGATGATGCACAGCTAAGAGAAAAGGTATAGTCTTAATTTAAAGGGTAGGGCAACTGCAGAACAAGAATCTTTTAAAGCATAAAACTGCTAATAAAACAAAACAAAACAAAAAAACAAACAAACAAATCAAGTGACTGTTCAGAGTTCCGAGCCAATTACGCAGGAAATTCAGGCATCAACTGGCTATTTAGCCCAAGTCATTTTAAGATCACACATGTGTGAATGCACACACTTACATACCTTTTTTAGGTTAACACTCAAAATGCCCAAGGAAAGTGCACACACACAGCCAACTACCCTCTCTTTCACCAAAACACAATCCCTGATACCAGAAACAAAGGCAAAAAAGACTCTCTAGGGGTAGCAGGTTACTTCAACCAGTAATCCAAGAGCATTTTATATCATTTTGCCAGAGAAGCACAGCTCGTCTCACATGAAGCTTCACCCAATGCTTTGGGATACAGACAAAGCATAGGACAAGGCAGAAAACCAGTACTGGGGACACTGTCACACATGAGCACCCGCTGGTGCTATCATCAGCACTGTCTGCTGTTTAGCATTGTGAACATTTAAAGCCATCACACTATTTGAGTATCAGCATATGGCAAGAACCTGGCAAGGCAGCACTCTGAAACACCTGGCTACACTTCCAGCCTCCCATGCCATCACTAAACACCCCTGCCCACAGCACAGGGTATTTTTTGTAATCACGTATTTCAGAGCTTTCTGCAAAACTCAGACTTCAAGGAGGCAATGCATGTCTCGTGCTTTCACAGGTCTATCTTTCATGACCATTCCCTTTGCTATAAATCCTGTGTGAACAACAGTGACTCCAGAGGCCATTTCTCACTGGAAAAGCAGTTCCGTGACTCGCACAGCTCTAAAAACTGCAAAAGCCTCTTCTCTTAAACACAGAGGATTTAACTCTCTAAATGTGCTACTTTTTTAGCTTAAAAATCTGTAGTCATTAATTTTATATCCACATTTGGGGTGCTGCACTTGAAATACCAACATATTCAGTAATGTTAAAAGGAACTGAGGGTGCAGGTTCTCAAGAGTCACAGATAAACAGGTTTCAGAAACTGGCAAACAAAGGGTGTGCTGAGAAATACTGCACACTTCAGTCACAAGCAGATCCTCTGGCAGTCCCTCACTCAGAGGATGTTTAGGACCTGTTACTCATAGGAGAAAATCCTGCCGATTCTGGTTACCTTCCAACCATACAGTGGAAACTCGGTAGTACTTCACAGATATCAAGGGAAGAACAATTAAAATGCAGGGAAAATAAAGGACAGAAGCAGAATTTTTATGTGCTCCATTAGTCTTTCCTGTATATCACTCATTAAGTGGGTGTCTGACAAAACAGCAGAGGAAGAATTCCACATCTATCTGCAAGTCAGTTAATATCACCTAAATCCATGTCTAACAGCTGATGTTATCCAAGTTTACTGATACTGATCTTCTCCACTACGTTTGTCACAATAGGTTATGCCCACAAATGAAAATTGATTAAAAAAATATTTTTAGTGGAATACAAGTGCTCAGAAGATTTAGATTCTCTAAATTTTTGATACCTTTCCTACTTTTAGAGAAGATAAGCACAACTCGGATGGAAATGAATACTGAAACAGTATAAAAACCAATGGCAGGTCAACAGCTTTTGCATATGGTCACTAGAAGCTAAATCCTGGCTCCATAGAAGTCAGGGGGAATTCCACCACTAATATTAACTGGATCAGGAGTTCAGCCTCTGTTAGTAAGAGATACTGCAGAAATGCCAATAGTTCAGCAAGAGACAACTGGGGTGATCAACAATAAAACAAGTCTTTATATGAAGACAGCTGAAGCAAGAGATTATTAAAAGAGAAAGGAAATAAATAAGGTGAAGAAAAGACATGTAGCTAAGTAACAAGACTTCACAGTTGTGTCCCACACCTTCAGAAGGACACCAGGAAGCAGGCGACTCAAGGCAGCTCCTGCAGGCTAAGACACACGTGGCTGAATTATTTCCTGGAGGAAGCAATAAACCAGCACTCCATGAGGACACAGCAGTCCCACCAAAACCAACAAGAAATGCCTGTGGTCTCAGGAACATTCAGACTGAGTCACTATCAAGATCTTAAAAAAAAAAAAAAGTGTTTCAGTAACTGCAGCTGGCAGTAGGCACACTTCAGCAGATACTACATAAAAAACTACATAAAACTACATAAAGTAGTTTTAAAATATTGACTTGCCCTAAAACATGAGAAGCAGAGAAGAAAAATTGCAACAAGAGTCAGCTAGAAAAACATGTGTTTGCCTCTGCACATGGAAATCTAAATGCTGCACATTCAGCATGGAGAAGCAGAAGTTTCTAAGTGAACCACAGGAAGGGATCGCTGTGCAGTGCTGTCTCTGAGAAACGCCAAAGCCAGTGGAGCTGTGTATCCAGAGTATGGTGCTCTGAGCACCTCGAACTACCATTCCTGGGCAGGGCGGCTGTAGCTGAAAAAAGGGATGCTCTGTGCAAGCAGCCTCATTTCCCATCACTGTAACCCCAAAATCACCAGATCACAGTGGAAGAGTGTCTGAGGCAATGAGATGGGTGACTACCAAACCTACTGGCTGAAGAGAGGCCTTCCAAAAGAGGAAGTTTTCCCCGTTTCTCATTGGGAAACTTCAGCGCAGTTACTGTCTCATAAGCAGGGCTGAGGTTTTTGTGTGTCTGAATGAGCTGAATGGCAGCAGCTGCACAAGAACTAAATTTACCACTGCAGTCCCAGGAACGCCTCCATTTTCTGCTAAAATAAAATCTCTGGGCCATTAGACTATTGGAACAGAAGCTTTTCCAGTTAACTAAAGACATTTACTCATTCTCTTTCCGCATCCCTCATGCTCCAGTTCCAGTAAAATCCTGCTTGGTTTCAGACTTTTTTAGGAAACACACATGCATCAGGTCAAAAGTACTGATATTATGTGACTAGTATTAAACAATTCACTTCACTGGGTTCCTCTGCCTCTCGCATTTATTCCTAGGAATCAGAAAATGAACTGCAGCTGTCAGAGTGCTGGCTGACCTACTGGGGACTGTACTGCATTCCTGCACACATGCTGACGTTGCATTTTCTAAAGTTTATTTCCCAAGGGGAAAGGGTTATAAATAAGTCTCACATTCTCAGTAAATCTCCTGCCCTTCATTCCCTAGAGCTTTGAGCAGGGGCATTTTTTTGTCACAGGAAATTGCATCAAAGTTCTCAGAAAAAGTGTATTAGCTTATACGATTTGCTTTTGTTGAACTGCTTTTAACTCGACTGCCACCAAAGCTAGACTTCAAAAAATTCAGTTTCAATCTTCTCTATGCTCACGCATTCTCTATGTCTACACATTCGTTATCTGCAAAATCTAGACACCCATGAAATCTGCAGCTGTTTTACAAGATAATAGATTTTATTAAAATACATTTTGTCTTTTTTAAAAGTAACTTAAAAAACCCCAAACAAACACAAAAGCCTGCTAAATTACTAAAGGCATTTCTGTATACCTTCTGAAAACACATATAGCCAGATCATATAGCCAGATCTCTAGGGAGGCTGTTTTCTCTTGCAGTCTCCATTTTGGAACTGGGCAAGAAGCTGAAGCAATAAATAGGGGCTCCCTGCTCTCAACACCTATTTCTGACTCCACTTAGTTTTGAAAATACAAAAGATAAAATTATGCCTAAATGTAAGCAGCTAGCCTTCCAGCTTGAAATTGCTACTGCAGTATTTTCTAGGAGGTTAAAAAATAAGTACACTGCTGTTTTGGAAATCCATTTTTCATAAAGGCCAAACCCCGGATAAGTAATATTGCGTATCTGGACATTACAAATCCATTACAAAATTATCTTATCTCCAAAACAAGAACAAGACAATATCAAACAAACTGTAAGAGGGACATGATGAGGCCAGTCAACAATTTACAACCCTTTCCAAAATACACTCCAGGAGTTTGACATCAACATCCTGAAGCAGGCAACTGTGGCAATCACTTGGTAGAGGAGAAACCTGAGGCACATGGAAATTATGCTGCCCTGAGTAAAATTCACCCCTACTTGTCCTACTCTTACACGTGGTGCTGCTCAGCAGCTGTGTCCTGTTACAGACACGTGGCTGAATAGTGCACGTGCTTTGCACGGGACGAGTTTCATGTACAGTGAAGTCATGCAAGAACACGATCGAGATCTCCCCCTTCCATTCTTCTGAGTTGTAGAATGTACATCTCCAAGATGGGTCTTGTCAGGGCACTGACTTTCACATGGAGTACCAGACACTGGGATCTGTGTAAAGAGATGCGTCCTAGAGCCCATCACCTGGTAAAGCACTAACTACACTTTATAAGTGCTTCCTCCAAGTCAGAAGAATGGTCTCATTCACCCCACCAGTTTTCCCTCCCTGAAACTGTTCTATTTGTCTACAGCACTTGTAAATGTGATTCCAAATTTTCCTTGCATTTCCCTGGCTATTCAATGGCCTTTAGATCTCTAAGCACGGTGGTCCATTAGAATGCAGAAGGTGCTGCACAACGCCCTCATTCCTGTGCATAGAGGCAAGCAAACTAATGGTAACACAAAGATTAAACTAATATTCAAATATGCCTTTTTTTTTTTCTTTCTTTTTTTTTTTTTTCATTACAGGTGAGGCACCACAGCATAAGGAATCTACAGCATTTACCAAATATTTGGGATGTTAGAATCTTGAGATTCAAGATTAAGAAACACTGCTTTGGTCAATAATTGTGTGGGCACTCCTCATCTAGGTAATTTGATATTTAAATTTTTCCAACCTTTGGCACAAGCAGAAACCCTGCTGGCCATGCTCTCACACACACAGACATAACTGGAGCATAGCAGTGGAACTGAAGTAAGAGGATTACATTTCAGGAGGGACACGTTTTGGTGAGAGACTAGAGGCTTAAGGGGATTAAAAGATAGGAGCTGCATCAGAGTGACAGGGTGAAAAACAGCAAAGGCCACACATAAACATTTCCTATAAGTAAGCGCTGCTTCATATCCTTCAGCAGCAGAGAGATACAGCGAGCAGAACAGCAAATGAACCAGTGACCACATCAACTGCATCTTCAGCCACCTCCATTGTCCTCAGCAACATCTTAATTCACATCATACCTGCATCTTCTGTCTCCTTGTGCCTTTTATTACCCTCGTTTCTTCTTAGCTGCTGCTCTTCCCAAATGAACCAGCCCTTTTCTCATGTCTTTCTATTATTATCTATAGTTTTTCTCTGTATCATTCCACATCACCACTGGAAAACAAATTGGAAATAGTTTTTAATTCAATGCAAGAAAAGGATGCTGGGATACTATATAAAGGAGGGTAACTTACACATCAGGAAACTAGAATGGATAGAAATATAGCTGCCTTCATAAGAGCTAATCCTGGGTACAAAGGGGAACTTCTGTAAGCTTTAGAAAACAGGACTGCAATAATTTTTAAATCCAGGAGGATTTTGTTTTTCTGCTAGCTAACACTTCTCAAAAGTGGAGCGTTAGATTTGGCTTCCAGATCAATATGCCCTTCTAACAAATACTTACAGAAATGGTAGTTTTATTCCCTGAACGATATGGAGTTGAACTCACTACCAAGCGTTACAAATGCCAGAGGGCCGAGCATGACTGGAACATCCTATCTGGATGTAATTTAGAAATCAGAAAACCATGCTAAATTCAACTGATGCTTTCAAGCAACAAGAAAATTCAGGAGCAGACCTTTGTGGTGCTAAGCATAATACATGGCAAAATGCTGGAATTGCTTCAGAAAGCTTGTAACCCAGTAGGAGAAAATTTAAAGATAACTACAGCAAGCTGACAGCAGACACTGAGATGGATGGATACAGGCATATTGAATAAAAGCTGCCAGGCATATTTATGTCAAATACATTAAAATATATATATATATATACTTACACGTATATACCTATATATTAAAAAACCCCACTAAAAACTACATTTTTATTTCATTTACTGGAAAGAACTGGCACTAGACAGGGCCGAATCCCAAGGGCTACAGTAAAGTAAGCCAAAGAAACCCTCACAAAAGAGAAATCCTGCAAGTGTCATCTGAATTTTAATGACAAGGTAGTTGTGATCTCATTTATATCACAGATAGCATCACAGAAGAGAAAAAAAAAATCAGATGATCACTGAGCCAGGACTTGGGAACCAGAGGTTCACTATCTGTAGTCAGATCTTTATGGCCTTGGATATTAAACCTTTAAAAGCTCAGTTGAAAAGAATGGGACAGAAAGTCAGAGATCACCTCTGAAAAGTGCTGACAGGTAAAACTGGTTCATATCTATAAACGGTAAAGAAGAGGACAACTTGTAAAAATATTCTCATTACACTGAGCATACTTAAATTCTCTTCCAGTACTGTTCAGGAGTTCACATTTTCTCCTTGCTAAATTCACACTTCTTGATACTGCAGATGTCCTGTTTTTATTTCAAGTATATCTGCGTTCACCTTTCTTTTCCTTTCAGTGAAAAGCATGTTAACATCTTCCCTGGAGTCAGACACGTGAGAAAGCTTCTACGTGTGCTTCCACAAATCAAAAGCAGCTGCTACATGGCATGGCACGTCATGGCAGAAGCGAAAACTATTTTAAATAAAAAGCAGAAGAGCAAAAAGGGGAAAGGAGGATAGAGAAAGTAATAAGAAATACAATGTGCAGCACAACTGAGGAGGAAAAAACCCAAAAGATACAATTCTCCTCTCCCTCTAGTTTCTGGTTTTGTTTTGAAGGCAAAATGACTCTTATGTTTCTTTGTTGAATTTGGTATGTAGGCCTTCTATTGACAGACAATTTGCAGAAACTATTAAAGGCTTGAAGTATCAAGAAAAAGCAGACTGAAGGTCCTGCTTCACATGCTTCTTCATGGGCTAGCAGAGAATATCTAATGGCAAAAGAGAATGAGGAATTCCCTTTCCAACTGTACACCCCCAAGGAATATCCTTGTCCTTGTTGTATAATATCTTGCCCACTTTCAAGATAATGGACTGCAGAAATGAGACTGTTAACATCCATCCTACAGCTGTTGCATCTCAGAAATCCTTTGACAAAAGAAACTGAGCTCCCACTGCTAAGTCTCTTCCAGTGGTCATCTGCCATAGTATTATAGTGACTTTGTAGAATAAGCAGAGTTTCTTGATTAAAAGAAATTAACGTCTCTTTTTAAAAAATAAGAGACAAAAATCTGCCTTTTGGTCAGATTATCATCGCATTTACCTAGCTTGATTTTTCTATGGCATTACACGAATTTGGCACTTGTTCTATTTTCTTTTTTTAAGGCTACCTTTGTTTGATTTATGGAATTAGCACACACATTGCTTCATGCCTGTTTCTCTCCACCCAGAATAGCTAGTGACATTGTATGCTAGATAATCTGGAGACAGCCTTAATCTTACCTCTAAAAGGGCTTTGCCCCACTATTACTCAGGGAAACGGAGAAGGAAAAGAATGGTTTATAGAACACTATTCAGCTTGTAATCAGCTAGAATTGTCATTATCTGTAACATATGCAAAACCAGTGCTTACAGTTTATTAGGAGGACTGATGTCCTCTTATTTTTAAACCACACTGTGCAGGTTAAGGCCACCTTACCTAGAAATTGGCTTGATCCTGACACTGCTCTTCAACTCCCCTTACCATTTAACACAGCATTTTTTGACAGAAGATGGCCGATGCAATATTAAGAGCTTGGATATGGTTGTAATCTGTTTAAATGTCACTGGTATGCCATGAAAAAACAGGGTGCAAAAGTAACTTATACCCACACAAAACTCCCTGCCTTGCACAACCAGTATTAATTTTCCAGTCAAAATAAGCTTTATGGAAAGACAGTTTTAGTTTTTCTTTTGCCTGCCTACAGTGTGTTTGCCATTTCAGTACAAGTATTGCGGTAAATCATGAGCTTACAAAGTACAGCTCAAGTTTTCAGCTCTTCTATCCTTACAGCCATGAGAAAAAATTCACAGGAAGTCTTTTCATTGTGAAAATGCTTCCAGTTGAAATACACAGGCAGCTTGAAACAGCTGGTCAAGTGGGGCCAAGCCATTCAGCTAAAATGCTGGTGTTGCAATGATGAAATATAGTAACAATAACTTGGCACTAAAGTTCATTACTTTAAGGTTGATGAAAAACAACAGGGACAGTTATAAACCATTGAACCTTCAAAACCTGCAGCTCCCAAGCTTTCCCATACATAAAGCCATTTCAGGGATGTTGACTGCAGCTAGGCTCATAATTTCTTAATTTAAGAGTTTCTTTCCAGCTGTAATAACTACAACAGACTACAGGACAGACAATCACTAAGTGAACTCCTACTCTAACCCTTGATTGTAACCTGGGAAATGAGAAGCCAACAGAAGTCAGGACACTAATTTGACTTGAAACAAGGGATATTTTTAGGCATAACAACACACTGCCAGTGCTCTCATGAAGACCAGAGTAGGTGCAGAGCCACAATTATGGGAGACGGAAGCATTAAAAACATAATTTTAGCAGAAGCATAGTTCCTGAGTAAACCAGAGAGAGAGAAAACACAGGAATTATTACCCTAACCACGATGGCCCAGCCTGGATTTGAAAGCAGAGCTGGTGCCTCAGATAGCCTCAGGTATTACATCTGGTTCTTCAAACTAATCTAACCCCTTTGAGACAGACAAATACTTCCTTGGGGAAGAGTGTTGTTACATTGCAAAGTCCTAATGTTAAACCACTGACTGTCAATTGAGATAAAACAAGCACCCCAATGAGTCCTAAAACACTATTTTTCCATCAGACAGCAAGAGAGAAACTGATGACAAGAAACAACAACAAAATTAGCCATTAAGAGAAACCAGATGGAATGGTAGAAACTATTGAAAGAAAACTATTAACTTAATGCCAAGAGAAAGAAATAACAGTGTGTAGTAACCACAAAACATCTCAATATGGAGACCAACCAACCATCAAGGTCAACATAAGGGAGCTTAAATTGCTTAGTTTTGAGATTGCTTCCTGTTATGCTAGGCTAAGCTGGGAAAAACAAAGAAAAGAAAAAGGGAGGAGAGGAAGGAAAAAGGGAGGAGAGGAAGGAAAAAGGGAGGAGAGGAAGGAAAAAGGGAGGAGAGGAAGGAAAAAGGGAGGAGAGGAAGGAAAAAGGGAGGAGAGGAAGGAAAAAGGGAGGAGAGGAAGGAAAAAGGGAGGAGAGGAAGGAAAAAGGGAGGAGAGGAAGGGAAGGATCCCCAAACAAAAGAAACACAATCCCCCACGTTGACAGTAGCCCAGTTGCCCAACAGAAGGTGCAGAAACTAGGCCCTGGAAAAACATTTTAAAGACATTTCTTCCTCTTCCCAACACTCTCCTGCCTCCTGCTACCTCAGTGCCATCTTCTCTGCTGATTTCTATCATTGAAGAGCTTCAGATTAACTTTTACTAAAAAAAAAAAAAGTGAAAGATTCACAGGTCTCCACAGCCCACACTAGGACCTAGATTAAGCTTTGTCTAGGAAAACACCAATTCGAGTCACCAAATTGCCACTGAAGCACTACTGGCTCTAGTACTCAGAAATCAAACTGTTCCCCACTTTTTAAACAACTGCAATTCAGTTTCCTCAACCTCTGAAACACACATAAAATGACTCAAGTTTCAAAATCACAAAATTAGCTTAAAATTCATAAAACGAGTGCATACATTCTCAATCACATAGGCTGAGTACACCAAAATAAACATGATAAAAATAATTCAGCAACATTGCCTAGTATCTGCACAAGAAAGGAAGAAAATTTTTAAAACATGTTTCAAGCACTAGTTAAAAACAAAAAGAACATTTACCTTCACAACCTTTATTGCAATTATATGCAGGACAAATGCATGGGTGTGGTGCTTCCATGCTCAGTCCAGAGATTGTAAAATCACCATTTCTTTTAACATTGTAATCTCATTATTTCAGTACTACTGTTTCGATTTTGCTTTTGAAAGTGTTACACCTCAGAAAAAAGCAACAGGGTGTGTTTGCTTTGTTTTGTAGGTGCTTACTTGTTTTTGTTGTGTTTTTACTGGTTTGTTTGTTTGTTGTTTTGTTTTGGTTTTTTGTTTGGTATTGGTTGAGTGTGTGTGTTGGTTTATTTTGGTTGTTTTTTCCTGGGGGGTGGGGATGGTGATTATTTTTTTTTCTTTACCAGGACTGAAATTCAGGGTTCTTTTTCACCAAATGAGGCTGACATTACAGAGGCAAGGCTGTCTGAGGTTATCACCTAGCCAATAGGTTGAAGTCATTCTGTTCTTTGCCACAAGGCAAAATGTAGAAAAAAGGGATGAGATACAGGGCTCAGGGGGAGGAGTAATCTGTGTAGTCTTTCAACCCTGAACTGCTTAACTAAAGAAATGGAAAAATCACCCTCTCGCAATGCGGAGACAATAAGCTTTTGGAGCACTTGTTATGTCTTTAGGCACTTCTGGACAGCTTTACAGTGTCCTTCTGGTGTCTACAGATAACAACAAAATAAGAGAACTTGGAAGAAACAGCACCTATGGATATTCTCTGTGCAGCCATATGATGAAAGGCTCAAGTTGGACCCTTCTGATTTCCTCATGGCTAGCCTCATAAAGAAAAAACATTAATGTAATTAATTAAAAAAAAAGGAAAATTGTTTACTACTAAGCAGGAGACAAAGTTATGGGCAAGAGTATTTTAACTCATTTCAACAAAGGCAGCTTCCAATCAGACTTTGCAGAGCCTGTGAGGCTGTACTGGGAGAGACAACTGCTACCTCCTCCAAGACCACTGTGGAACTGCTCTTGTGAGAAGCTAAATCACTTCAGTGAGAGGAAAAGGGGATGTGAACCTCAAAGATTTTGGTCCTAATAGAGGCAGAGTAACTTTTCAACATCAGCTGAAAAAAGTAGCTCCCATAAGACTTATCTGACTCATTAAAACTTAGTTTCTGAGATGACTGGCAAAGACATTGATTACTTGGCTGTTCATCATCTCAGTCTAAGCCATGTTAAGGTTCCAACACATCTGTAACAGCCACCAAGCAAATACATTTAGCAACACTAGTTATTTGTGAGTCTGAAGTCAAGATAGTAAAATAGCACCAGGAAAGTCCCTAATCAAGGTCTTTGTCTTTTGTCCACGTATAGCAGACAGATGAGAAAGGGATGTCGGGAACAAAGAAACGTATGGATTCCAAGAGACATTACAAAAGAATATTTTTAGCAAATGCAACCATAAGAAAGAAAGGCGTAGTTTTAGCAACAAGTGAAAAGAATCTGTAAGTGAAAGCAACTTACCCAGAAGTGATGTTTAACAAAAATTAAATCCCAATGTCAAAAACACATCAAGAAGACACATGAAAGGGAAGGCAAGCAAGCCACAAAAAGACATCAAAAAGCAGAGGAGGAGGGAAGAACAGCATAATCTGAAATTCTCTCTGTTCTTTACAGATTTGTGATTATTAAAGATCTAGACAGAAAAGATTTTCCTTTTTTCTTTTTCTTTTTTTTTGTGTGTCTTGTTTTCCTCAGTAACTCAATGTAACAGTAACTTCGCAAAGTTTAGCTCTGCTCTACAGCTCTGACTGAATTGTCTATTGACAATTGCCTATTTTTGCCCTTCTCCAAATGCTCTTTTAACATTAACACAGTGGCAGGGTTTCCCCGTTGAGGCTGACTCATTTCTATTGCAGCTGACAGGACCCCCGCTCTTCCAAATTTTAGCCGTTTGACATGGCTCAGAGCGAAGGACTCTGTGTGGAACATGAAGCATTATTACAATAATAAATACAGAAGGTATGGCTTGGTAGCTATCATGTTACTACCAGGCACCCTTACTGAAAGCCATGAGGGGAAATTTATCTCTTGAAAAAAGAAAAGCGTGGCCAGACAGCAGTACAGTTGAGTAATTTTCACAAAGAGACAACAAATTATGCTAATCAGAATCATCAGTGCTAGTTAGGGCCAGGCTGCCTTTAACAGGTGCAGTTAAAATCCACTGACACCACTCAGAAATAAACACAAAGCTTTGATAATTACAGTAATCACATATGAGTATTTAACAGGAAGCTTAAACAAGAGCAAAATGGGCAAACATGGAGACAAGCCCTTTCCCTGCGTTTCCAGGCACTCCTAGTACCTCTGCTGAAAGAGAATTTAGGTCCCAGAAGGGAATAGCCCAACACCAGTTCTAATGAAGGAAGTGGTCAAGGATGCATCACCAGTTTTTGAGTCAGGGAGATATGTGTTTATGTTTTCACCATTGTTTTTATGTAATTCAATTTATACTCCAGTTTCTTAGGGGTAAATTGGAACAAGCAAAACTTGTTCTTGCCATGCATGCTCACTTTTTTAGACTGAAAATTTTGAGAGATGAAAGGTGGAATTTTCCTACATATCCACAAAACCTAATAGCTAGTAAGACAGGATATAACACGGGGGTCTACAATGCCGCTGTTACATGTCAGCAAAAAAAATCAATGCTTGAAGAGTGAAAGTACATGTTCTCAAAAGCAACTTTAAGTGAACCCTTGCTATAATATAAACCCCACAGAGATTCTCAGCATCACCAAAAGCTGGATGTGGAGCAGGCACGGACCATGCTAAGAGCTTCACTTCTCTGCAAGAAGTCCAAAGGAATATCTGGAAAGGTTCAAAAAATAGAAGGTAAAACATATTTCTGGACAAATCAATAGTAGTAATAATTACCTCACTGTGACTGATGCTACAGATTAACCTTTAGAAAGAAGCATACTGTCAAACTGCTATACACAGTAACACCCCAACTAAACCAGCCCTAGTTTAAGAGGGAAATACACTCATATAGAAAAGGCAAGTTTTGCACTAAGTCAAAATCTCTCCTAAGTCTGCATCCCTGACTCCTCCCGTTAAACCTCTCCTGCTCTGGTATACTCGAAGACCGTGTTACTCTCCTGCTGAAATGGTTTGTCAGGATAATGTTTTGGGGGCAGCAGAACAGGGAAGCTACTTCATTTTCAATTAGAAATTGAATTTTTTCCTGAGATCTTTACATACAAAGCCCAGGCTATAATAATTTCACAGCCATTTGACAGACCAAGCCTTGTATTTGAACCTCCATACAAAACAAACCCAAACCAACCAACCAAACCCCCAAAAAAACAAACAAAAACCCCACAAAACCAAGCAGTATTACTAGTTGCTTGAATTCATATTCCAAATCAGATGGCAAACATTTTGTGATTGAGGATCAGAACTTTTACTAAAGATGTTTCAGAGAGGAAATAAATTTCAAATGCAGTTTAAAAAAAGAGATTACTAAATATAAAGAAGTTCTTTAAGAACTCTATGCCACTCTATGTTCATTTTCCTTTGAATTCTTCTATCTTCAGCATGGAAGAATAAACAAGAAAACTTCAATTCTTTTCTTATTTAAACTCATCTTTGAACCAGGTCTGAGACAAGCTACTAGTCTGGGACAAGAAGAAATAAACCAACCAACCAACCATACCAAAAAAAACCCACAAGGGCAAAAAATAAGATTTTTTCCAAAGGAAGTTCTGCTGACATGCAGGCTGGATAAACATCAAGTAACAATTTGAATTTTACATATTCAAGGTGAAGGTCTGAGTACTTAGGAATACAGTCTTCAGGTTACAAAATCAGTTTTATGGTAACACCAGCTTAGTGCTTGGTAGTGGTCCAAAACCCCCCAAGTGTTTGTAATTATTAAGAAAAGGACAGAAAAGAAACCAGGACACTACTGTTGTCTTCTAGAAACCCAGAAATGCCATTTTAAATACTATGTTCAGTTCTCATCCCATAAAACCCAAAGAGTTAGTAAGACTGAAAAGCACACAAAAAGGGTAATTGAATGACTGAATATTAATGGTTTCCATGCAATAAACTACTGAATGAACTGGGGCTGTTCAACATGGAGAAGAGATAACAGAATCACGATGGGCAGAGAGAAAATAACTAGGAAACAATCTCCTGTCTCTCCAGTAAAAGAAACAGGGAACATCCAATGAAAGGAGCAGTTCAGAATTAAAAAAAAAAAAAAAAAAGAAAGAAAAAAAGAAAAAAAAATAAAGAAAGAATACTATTGCTTGCATAATCCACAGTTAATGGTGGGAATGGTGGGACTCTTTGTCTCAGGCAGTTCTGGATGCTTAAAGTTTTATTTAGGTTTAGAAAAAGCTATTGGAGATCTTAGTGGAACAAGAACCTACTGAGAACTATTAAATACAAATACAGAAGTGTCCTTGAGCTGTACATCAGTGAAGTCAGAGAGCTTTCTGGGGAGGCATTGCTATATGCTTGATGGCATGCCTACTTTTATATATTATATAATATTATATAATTACATGCATGTTTTTACACTAGTCCCCAAGCATCTCCTGTTGCACACTGCCACAAAGTGCTTTGGTCCAACCTGGTACATCAGTGCTTGCGTTCTTAATTCTAGCTATGATCTTGACTTTGTTGACAGCTTTAGCACTCTTGTTACTGCAAGCATAAGGGGCTGTTCGGGTTTTTGAGTCAGTTCTCTGGAATAATCATCATTCATGAGATATGCACTTAGTGCTGAAGGGTTCAAGCAAACATTATTTCATACCCTTGTATAGGAGATGATCCTCTCCAGAAATTGAATTTAGATCTTAGTAAAAACAGGCAAATCAGAAAAACAACAATGCAAGACGGGAAGGGAGCAGGAGGAAAAAAAGATGGCACCAGCACCTCAAATACCTATAGTGCAGGGACCCAGTCAGATAAAACTAGCCTAGAATGACCCTATAAAGATGACTGTACTCACCTCTACAAGATGACAAAATAAAACCAGATTCCATGAATCCCAGATTGCAGTAGTTGCTGTCAGTTCCTTCCTGACCTCCATTTTCTCAGTGCTTTGAAGCTGCCAGCCTTCACTATCTTCACACAAACTGCTCCAGAAGCACAGGGAAGGCACAAGGGTTAAAAGTCTCTGCAGAGTTCAACACACAGGTGGTCTGACTCAGAAAGGTCTAACTGGCCTGTCCTTAGTCATGATTTTCTATCTAAGCCCAAGGACAAAAGCATATCTATGCCAACATTTACAAACTGTGTTGAAATGTCTTTCTGTTAGCTTTAAGCTTGGATGTTGTGCGTGTCTACAGTCACCTCACTTCAAGATTGTTCTCTAAACACCGCTGAAAGGCAAATATACAACTGGGGAGCTCCAAAGCACAACTGCAATTACACACTACCATTTATTGTACACAAAACCTTCCACAACATCAAAACAGTGCTTTATCTCCAACCTGTTAATTTGCTGTTACTTTAACATGAATGCACAAATAAAGAGACCAAACCAGAGCAATATAGCCAACATAGCACATCACTGAGCCCTGTGCCCAAGACTTGCTCAGAGAGAGGCAGTGTGTGTGCTAGCACATCTCTGCACTAATGTGCTCAACACAGCCTTTGGATCGGGCTTGCCCGTATCAGCAGCCAAGTCCTGACTTACTTGACTTGCAGTCAAGCCACAGAGGTGCACATCATTGCCTGACATTTCCCTGTCTCTCTTACACAGGGACACTTCCTTATAAGAAGCTTTTTATTTCTGCCTGCCCTTGCAGTCATTGCCAGGAGGAAGAAAAGAACGGACAACATGGTTTTAACCCTTCCTGCTCAAGTATCATGTGCTATCAGCACATCCTGTACCTTTTGGACAATGAGACTGAGAGGTTTGGGGAGGTATGATTGGGCAGAAACTGCTTCTGTCCCTCCTCTTACTGACCCTCGCTTCTCACCAGTGGCCAAGCGACGCCCATGATGAAGTGGCCAAATCCATCCCGATGCTGAGGTTGAAGCATGAGGAGACAATGGCACCCCTTTGCCCTTCTCCACCAGCCCAAGGTGCAGGTATCTCCAGCCTGGCATGCTGCGCTTCCTCGAGGAGGTGCAGAGAATCCTGCAGCCCCACCACTGTCACGGGAGGAAGCCAAGCACTGTCCCTCCCCACCGCTGGTAGAGGAGGGAGGCAGCGGGCCACCCCGCTCTGGGGGATGGGACAGCGACAAAACCATAACGAAGCTGGCTGATACTGAGAAAAGGCTGAATGTCATAGGGCAGGCTACAAAACAGACCTCATGAACGCATGGTAATACATGCTCCAAATCAGTCTTACATTGTTTGTCATCACAAGCAATTTGATCGCAGCCCCACAATACTGCCCACCAACAAGCATACTGGGGGACAGGCTAGAGGGAGAAGGCCCCGAACTGAAATACGTTCATTTTGCAGTACTGAAAAACTCGAACACCAAGCTAAATTTACTCTTCAAGTATTTTTTGAATTAAAAACAAAACAAATGCAAACTTCTACCTGTTCTCACCAGAGACTTCCCTTTAAAATTCCTTGTCAGCTGAGAAATAAAAAAATCTTAAATTAAGTTTCTGCACTGCTTGATAGGGCCAATAAGCTTCGCCTTCCCTGGTTTTTACTACTTTTCCCAAGGACATCACAGTTGCAACCATTTCATCTAAATGTTGTTACCATATGACGCTGCCTTTATATCTCAGAACTAGCTAATAACTCCTCTTCCATTCACTTCTTTAATATGAACATAAGCATACTCTTCACTTCAGTTTGTGCCATTTCTCACTGCTGCCAAATACTGAATATTTTAATTATATTTCTGATTCTACTATTAGGAACCTTCATATTCCATTACAAAGAGACACTGAAATGGAGATAAAACTGGTAACAAGTTTTATCAAATAAGTCTCAGTCCTGTTCCCTGCCTCATTCGGAATACAGATTATCATGTTTCCTGTTCTGGTCTGATTCCAACTCTTCACAGCGATCTACAGAAAAATAACCAAAAATTGGATTTGTGCCCTTTTTTTCCCCTTATTCATTAGCTGTGTTTTTTTGTTCAGCTCAAACTCTCACCTTCCTGGATCTGTAAGCAATGCCTGAAGTGCTCTGTTCAGTCCAAATATTTTCCTCACTCTCAGCTGATGGAGCAAATCTTTGGGAACTTTTATGGACCTTTTGTTCCAGAACATTTCCCAGATGTGAAAGTTCCTTAATTTTTTATTTATTATTAATGATGTCTGAACTTAAAAAAAAATTGTAAACACCAGAATAAAACTCCTTTCCCCAGGAGCAAGACTACTATCTACAGTGTTATAGTCCATCCAGATCCCTAGGGCTTCAGCTGCCCAAGGATTTTGAGCAATTTCTGAAGCATGGGTATAAGCCTGAGCACTTTCAGATGGTACAAAGATGACACTAATCTGGGCCCAAATTGGTTTAAACCAGAGGTGAACATGCTTAATTCCTCCCTGTGCCAATAGGGCTGTAGTTGCTGGTTTGTGCTAGAACGACAGTATTAAATCTTACTTGATTATCATTAAAACAAACAAACAAACAAAAACCAGCTAAGTGAGTGGCAGGGGGGCCGAGCACAGACAAAATCTGAATGTTACTAGTTGAAAATGAACAACACAGCGATGCTTTTAGAAAACTTCATTTTAAACTATCAATACATCAGTCCAATACATGAAACAGGCAAGTGCAGAAATAACTCTTCCTTCCCTATATCCTGATGAACAGACAACACAACCCTGGACTCCAGGTGTAAATGAGTAGTGAAGCAGTAAAATACACTTTAATGTTAAAAACCAAAACAAAACGCAAAAAAACCCACAAAACACACCACAAACCAAATCTTAAAGGTTAAACCACGTAATCCCAAATCCATCTCTTAATTCCAATGACTTCAATCAAGCAAATGAATACATGGGACCTCACAAGTCTAATAAAATCAGAAAAAGAACCCTGCTTGCAAGCTTCCATGAAACAAGGATCTTACGCACTGAAACGTCAGACAATCTGTTGTAAAAGAGTATTAGACTGTCACCTCTCTCACAACGAAATTGAAGCATCTCCAAAACTGAAGCAGCAGATCAATTCTCACCGTATGTACAGCATGTATTTTCAAGAACTTTAATATATGAAGTCAAAAGGAGCTTTTTAAGTTTTTCAAAAGTCAACATTTCAAGTTATTTAGGACTCCCAAAGTCCCCTACAACACCCAAAGCCACAGCCTGACAGTGTGTGTGACAAAATATTGTCACTCCCAATTGTTAACAAAAGGAAAAACAAAATCTCACTAGATATCATCTTCTTGTGTACATATAAATTATATTTAGGTGATCAAGTCATCTTGGAAGGCAACATACTGGCAGGCAGTGTACATACAAGCTTCACCAACAGCACGTGATCATTAATCTCCTCCTGGGGGATTTCACATAAAGCTGACAATTTCTGCTTCCACTAGTAATGCTTATTTACTAAACCCCAGCTTGGACTCAAAGCTACCATTTTTAAAAGAAAACAGTTTGTCTGCAGAGCAAAGCACCGTTTCATCCTAGTTGTTTAGCAGGGGCTCTTGATTTTTGCACTTTGAAGTTCAGGGTTTTCAGCAGCCCACCTAAATAAATAAATAAATAGAATCCCCACCAAACGGAAACAAACCCCCCAGCCAGGGCAGGCGGACACACACCCGCACCAGCGCCTTCACCGCCAGAAGCAGCACACAGACTTAAGACACACAAAGCAAATAGCATTTGAACAGTCTTGCCAAATGAGATTACGGGTTTGTATTCCTCCCTTTCTCACACATGCACAAACCCATACATTGCAGAGCAAATAATGCTCACAGAACAGAACAAAGACCCTTTGTTTTTGTTCCATAAGGTTTTGCAAAATCCCCTTCTTTGTCTAAAACTGAATTAATAGTGTTGCTTGAGCCCTGACGATCTAAATATACAAAGCTTGCACAGAGAAGGAATATAGGTTTATTTTAAAACAACTGATAACATTAGAAACTACAGACAAGCTTTTGAGAGCAAAAGCCTCAATTTACAAGCATTTTTATACAGAAAATTAAAAAAAAAAAAAGTAGTAAACACTGCAGCCATTCAAATGCACGCACTCTGAAAGGACACAATTGGAGCTTAATGCTTATCACACCCAGCTGTGTTTTAACAGATCTCTTATGGTTACCTGCCCCCAAATAAAAGTGCTAATACCGATACAATTAAAAAGCCAGGTTAAATAAAAACAACAAAAAAAAATTCCAAACACCAGCAAGGTGTCCTTCTGCCTTTAATCCCAAGCACCTTCAGAAAGGTATTAGCATGAATGAAGGAAAGGTATTTAAAAAATAAAGCAGCTTCACAATTAGAACTGAACAAAGTCTCACACTAAAAGGGATCGTTTGTGTAGGACTCTAACGAGGAGCCTCTACAGCAGCCTCTCCTGACAGGCTGCCCTGATGTACATATTTATTTTGCAGGACTTAGCAGCATCCCTATAATGAACTGCAAGCCAAGATACTCTGCTGACAAGGCATTCTCCTACCTGCAGCTTCATTTTCCAGCACGAATGCATGTGTGTATCCTCAGCGTAGCTTCCCCTGGTTGCATGACTCCTGTTATCCAGGCTAAAGAGACGGAGCTGTGTAAGCAGAGCTGCTGACTTCCCTACATTTGCCTGCAGATGAAGAGAAAGAGTTGGTGCTGTACTTGCTTGGGCTTGTTTAAGCCCCCTAAATATAATACTAGTGTAGCTCAAACTAGACTAACTACTTCCTCCAGCTGATCCCAGTGAAAAGAGCTTGTGATGAATAATGCATGAAAGCTCCTATGAACATGCTCCATTCCTTGCAGCAGCTGATGTCCACCTCTCCCCCTTCCCAAAAGCAATCCTTAGCAATTTTTGTGCTGTGAAGCATAAAAATTCTCCCAATGTCCAAAGGGCAAGGAGGATGCCCCTCCTAGATCCATTTTCTTTCCTCTACTCATTAGTCAAACCAATAGATCTGGTGTGTTTTTTGTTTTGATTTTTTTTTTTTTTAGATAAAAATCTATACAACTAAGAAGGCAAAGAAAGCACGATAAGTACAGAGCCATATCTCTGGACAACACAATACTAGTTAATCCAGTTGCTTAGTAATTAATTTTTCTTATTCCTTAGGGCTGCGATGGAAGAGAAGCTGTATAAAGAAGAACACTAAAGTCAGAGAATGAATGTGACAGACCAGAAAATAATACAGCGTGAAGACAGCAGAAGAAAAAAATGATTTCTATAGCTGACAAGTTCACTTGACTGTTTACAGAGAAAAGAGATTGCTTAGGACTTAGTGGGTGGAAGAATATGGGGGATAAATTCACATGCTGCTTCTCTTGAGCAATAAATTCCACTATGTCAGTACAACTTTGCAAGCTAACTACAAAAATCACTTTCAGATAGTCCTCCAAAAAGTGAACAAACACAGGACTAATTTACAAGTACCTAATTTGCAAGTGCAATTACTGCAATAGGCAAATGTCAATACATGCCACTTTCAGAGTCTGTTCTATTTCTCAGAACTGTTTTGCTTTGATGTCATTGTTAGATACAACACAAATTATTTGGCATCTCTTTATCAGTTACCTGCTGCAATCCAAATAACATAGCCATCCAAACACAACTGACCAGGCTCTCGCCAGCTGCTAGTTTCCTGTAAAGGAAACGTGGCATTAATGTATCATTTACAGTGAGAGCAGCCTCCTAAATCCTGAACCATGGCTCTTCAGTTTGAGCGTAACATAACTCTCTAGACTTCTCTGAGGTTGGATTTCTTGGGTAGCGTTAAAACTCAGAGACAGTCCCAACTTTCTACCCCCAGCCCAGGTGACTAATGAAGAAAAAAAAAAAAGATAGAAAGTGAAGAAAACTGAGAGGGACCAACAAGATGGATGTTCAGCACGAGAGTCGTGACTGGTTATATTACTTTTGAAGGACTCCTCTTTCACCTCTGCTAAGGGTGATCCTCCTGCAAGGATCAAAGCTAACCTTAGGACTCTCCAGATGACATTATCCAGACAGTTGCAGTTATTTTCATTCTTTCCCTGGGATACCCTCTGAGCCTGGGAATGCTTTACACACCACAATGCAAAGGAGAGGATTCCCCTTCCCTTCAACTGCACTTTTTTCAGACCAGCTCCATCCTCTTACCTTCATCAGTTCCCTGCCACATCCACTTTTAAACTGAGGTTTTCAGGTGACCACACACCCTTCAAAATTCAATTTTATCACAAAAATCACGTGGTACAAATCTTGCAGCCAGGACCACTCTGTACATACTTTGTTTCTCATACTCTCTCACTCATGGCTGAAGACAACACCCTGAGCTAGATGGACCTTTTGTCTCATCTGCCACAGCTGGTCCCATACCCTGAGCACTCTGCATAACTTGCTTCCTCCCTCCATTACAAAAATCAAATCCACACAAACATTATCGGATCCGTAACAAAGGTTATGGAAATACTTCACTTTAAAATACACCTCAAGGAGGAAAAGGATCTTAAGATTTAAAATGCCTTCCTCCAGCTCCTCCACGATTGTAAAAATCAGAGCCAAGAAGCTTGCAGAGACTTAGCAGGTCTGCTGAAAGTGAGGAGGCAGGGGCTCTGCATAAACCCAGCCCCACATGTTAGGAACTACAAGGCAAGCAATCAGGCTGAAGATGACGGATACAAGAGGACCACGTTATAGAGAGATCTTCTGTTTCTGCAAAGGAAGCCAAAAGGACTACACCTTGTTAGAGGAAACATCATCATATGGTATACTCAGATTCTACACTATAAACAAACTGCAGCAGATCAAACATGTGAAATAGTTCATTCAGAGCTTTCTATACAATTGACAATTTCAGAAACCCAGCAAATAGTAAGCTGCAAGATTACTCTATCAATGACAGGGTTCACAACTCACCTCTTGGTATTTTCATACCAGATGAGCTTTGGTTAAACAACAGAAAACTCGTCCCTCTCCATGCCAGCCTTGCAGACTCTTGCACACCCTCAGAGAGGTGCCTGATTTTGGTTCATATGGGACTAATGTGAACAAGCACTTTGCAGACACAATTTCTGCCTTAGCTGAACCTGGACAACTGCACTGACATGAATTTGACATTTTTTTTTTTTCAATATATGGAAGATTGTGCTGAATTCTGAGATTTATTTATTTTTTTTTCCCAGAGGCTCTAAGTCTGAGGCTAATGGAAATGGATCGCTGGAGGGAAGGGGGAAAATCTGCCATGAACAGAGATTTGTAAGGCGTTATATACAAGGAAGTATGTATCTAGGCTCAATTAAGAATTTCACATAGCCCTTGGATATTTACCCTCTTCCTCTTAGTACTTCAAGAGGTTAGGTCAAAGGTTTTCAAGGCTGGTTTCTAAATTGAATAGCTGTATTACTACCATTATGAAAAATTACGCAAACACAGCAAGCTGGAAGAGAAATCCAGTTTAATTACATTCTGCACCCGTGTTACGCCAATGGACTCTGAGCCGAACTATGTCTGCACGTGGCCCATGGGACTGCTCCCATGACACCAGGTGTTATGAGTAAGTTTCTGGGAGAAGCAAACCAGAACACAAACAGATAAGCATGAGAGTAATTAAATGCTTTTTATTATTTCAGACAGTTGTCTCTGTTGGGTATTCAATTTAAAATATAACATGAGAGAATTAAAACTTTTCTGCCTTCTAAAAAGGGTCTTTCATAGGGATTTAAAGAAAAAGGTACTTTCCTAACTTTTTAAAGGCACAATGAACTCAACTGGGTTCTGAATGCACCTGTTTGTTTAATGTAGCATACAAAATTTGTTTCTTAAAACCTCAGCAGCAGGAATGAAGGGATTTGCACTAAAAATCTGACTGTCCATTTAAAAATACCCACCCACCCACAAATCCTGCAATTTCTATGTATCACAGCTTCGGGAAAAAAAGAAAGGAAAAAAAAAAAGAAAACCACATTGGAAAAATGGATATCAGAAGTCCAAAGCTATGTGCCAAACAACTCCAAAGTGACTTGAGTTCATGGATTTTTTAAGTGACGTATAATATTGGACTGCTTAGGGTTAACATGCTCTTGAGTCTTGTATCCTCCAAATAAAGCAATTTTTTTTCCCTTAAACATTAAATATTTGATTATATAATCAAATATCAGAATTTAACCAATATATTAATTCTTATGCTTACGAGGCTAGAAAGAGCAGTTTAAAAATTAAATACATTCTGCTGAATGGTGATATATTTTATTTAAAATGAACAGCATTTTGCAGCGTTCTCCTGCATGCCTGAACAATCATGTTGCCACTGTGAAACTAAGAGATGCAGGAGAGGCCGCACCACTGTGCATAGCAAACTAATTTTTCATTCATGCGCACTTATTAGGTGAAACTTGAAATAATGTGTGTGGTGTCAGCTCACACACACATCACTTCATTACATGCTTATGCTAGGGGCCAAGCTGAATCATTTTAGTTAAGTATTTAGCTACTGGCTGGCCAGTTAATTTTACAGTCGAATTTTGTACAGTCTATTTAGTTTTTTCCCCTTTTAAAGAACTGCAACCTCCTGGGGAAATTCTCTACTAGACCATCTGCTCGTTTCCTATAAATCCTCCTTTCAGACCTTACGCAAATTTCCAATCTGCCAATCAGAACTTCTTTGATGTCTGTGAGAAAAATAAAACCAACTATTCTAAACTGAAGCCTGCAGTACAAAAAAAGATTAGTTATCCCCTGATAAGTAAAATAACTACAGCAAAGCTGGTAATTTATTTGCAGCACATCTCAGGTGGCAGATACAACCTCAGTGGGACGAGCACTTATGGTTCTGCCTGGCCAGACATTAGAAAGGGACGGTCATGATCCAAGGACAATTTATCTCACATTTTTAGCTTGTTATTCTCTCCCAAGTTTCTGTGTGCCCAAGCATCTTATTTGCAACCATCTCAGTTGGTAGTGCCTGGGAACAGCTGATAGCCATTTCCCTGGTCTAACCCCAAAGGAGCGCGGAGGGAAGGAAGAACCAATTTGGATGGCACAAGCATAATGGGGGACAGACAGGACAAGGAGATGTTAAGTACCAAGCAGCATTTCCTGCCTGTGAATCTGCATGATCATGCTTGTGCAAGTACTGCACTGCTCCTATCTGCCTTGTGAAACACTGCAGGCTGTGTAGATCCAATGTTATGCCTGACTTTTTCCAAACAAACAAGGCTGGAGGGAGTTTCAGCAATCAGGAACACACTGAAGGAGCTAACAGACTTTGATCCAGCAGATGTTTCTCTGAGCCTATGTGAATTTGACAGTGGAAAAAAGAAGTGAGAATTTTATATCTATTTTTAATGAAATTAACTTCAGTATGCAAAATCTCTACCAAGCATTAACAAACACCATGTAAGATCCCCTGCCTCCATGCAGTAGGTAGAAAGACAGTAGTACGTGCAGGCAGGAGCTGACTTTTGGCTGCTGTCTGTGCCTAACTGACATACTTGTCACTTCAACAGTAAATTCACAATGCTGGAAAGCAACATAAAGGTGCTTACCCAAGTACTGTGGGTGTCACTAATACACCTAAAAAACAAGAGTGGAGTATAACAATATGGCCTGAAGAATTTTTCCAAAAAGCATCAAAAGATTGAAGGAGAAAAACAATCCAGCAAACCAAATCCACAGAAATGCACTTCAGACTAGAGAAAACCGGGTGATTGAACATAAGCAAAAGAGTCAAGCAACTAAGGAGCATACTGAGTTTCCTAAATGGTTTTATTTCCCCTCAGATCTACAGCTTTGGCTTTTTGTTCTGCTTTTTGGCCTCAGAAAATACAGCCAAGCTCAGAGCAGTGGATTGTGGACAAGCTCTCCCCAGCAAAACTGCACATGCAGGAACCAGTTAAGACATGTTCACAAACTTTTGAGAAATCTAAGAAAAGGATTAAAAACCAGAACTTTGTTCTAAAGAGGAACTGTAAGAGCTTCCTCAGAAGTTCCTCAAAAAAAAACAAAACACACACACAAAAAAAAAAACCTCGCAACAACTAAAACCCACCTAAATATTACACAAGAATAATTCACCAAAAAGGATGCAACAGACATGGGGGTCAGGGCTCCGCATTAAACACCTCCAAAAAATTCTGGTTATAAACCAGAAGTTCAGACTTTGCAGTTGGTTGTCTCAACGACTGGATTGAAAAATGCCAGGGCCATAAAAATGGGTTGATCTCATCTGCCTTGCTGCACTCTGTAATCCACTGAGACCTGTGTATGCCTCACCTAGATTTACTACAAGTAGCCAAACAGCAGCCAGTCTTAAAGAACGATGTCAACGATCTACTTCTTGTGTTCCAGATGGTTACCCCCACATCATCCTTGGGGACAGATGGCTGAGGGGGCACCAGAGCCTGTGGCCTAATTGCTGGCAGTGGGTGTGTGAGCAGAGAAACCGCAGTGGACATTTGCTGGAGGAGGATAAACAGTGATAGTGCATTTCAGAGGGAGCTGGAGGAAACATTTCTGGGTTTTACTGGATGAGGTACCAGGGAATGGGACTTCAACTGAGTAGCTGTAGCACCAGAGGTCAAAGAGAAGTCTGTAAGGAACCACGAGGCTCTTGTAATTATCAGCAGCTACCTGCTAGACACTTTACAGGTGGCTTGTGTCGCAAAGGTCAGACTGAAGCCAACCAAGTTGCTGAGACTTTTAGACCCAGATATAAGAACTCCAGAAAGAAAATATCTGGATCTGGAGATGACGTCTAGCACATTCACTACATGTTCCTTGATGTCTCCTGGGGACAGCGGGAACTTCCCTGGCAGAGAAGTGTGGCCAGGCAGATGCTAAAACTGGAAAAGCCTTTACAGATAAGCAGCTGCCACCAGTCCTACACAGCATGAGACTGATTGGACTGGGGGGGAATTAAAAATGCTCATAAACTTAGGAACAACGGCCATGCTGCCTGCTGTATCTACATTCAAAAGGAAGCAGAGGTTTATAGATGATAAGGGGAAAAAATAGAACAAAACAGCACGGCATGGACACAATACAGTGGGAACCAAAACTCTGAGGGGGTCAACACAGCCCAACCAGGCAGGTTGGCTCTCTTTCTCCCTAGCCACATTCATGGGAAAGGCCCAGTTCCCCATGGAAACTGCATGCTCCTATACTTTAGTCAGTTCATTCTAGTAACCATCAGAAAGAACCTTTCAAAACAGCATTTTTTTATTCAGGCTCCAAAACACACAGAACAAACAGTCTAAAAGAAGGCCCTAAGACCTGGGTGCACTACCCCCTCCCAAAATTCTCCTTGCTAACTCTTGTGGAAGAAATGTTTCTCAGACCAGCTGAGCTCAGGATGCGACGGGGAGAAAGCACTATCTTTGCCGCAGACATGCTCATCCCATCTGGTGGTTGTGTGTGTTCCATCCCCCCTCCCCCACCTATTGTCTCCTATTAACATTTCCCTAGTAGTCTGTTTTAGCTCACTGAAACTCCCACCTTTACTGAGACTGATATGGTGGAGCATTTCCTTTTATTTATTTATTTATTTTTTTTTCCCCCAAATGCTTCCTTTTAAAAATGGAACAAGTGACACCAACAGAAAACATGTTAAATGTTGAAGACCATAAGACTCCTGCCAGATCTGAAGTTGGCCTTGTCAACAGAGAATTAAATGAAGATGTTTCTGCTGGTTCCACAAGTTCGGTCCTAAGCCAGGTGTTAGTCAATATTTTCAATAATCAATTGAAAACGAATTTTAAAAAAATAGTAAAGTCACTGCCAGTAACATTTACAAGTGACCAAAAGCTTAGCAGGTTGGTAAAAATGATGAGGCTTACATCCACTTCACAGATTCTGAACGAACATTTGAAACTGATTTTGGGGAAAAAAAAAACAAGCACACCGTACTCAAACTGCATTTTACTTTCACCAAATCTGTAACTGCAAGTTATACGGGCTTCAGTCTATAAAGCAGGAGTACAATAAAGGATTTAGGAAGTTGCATTGAAGTGACGACTGCAGGTGAGAACCTGAATGGAGGCAGAATTGATGCTGTTCACCCCTGCACTACAGCAAGTAGAAATCAGTTTTCCCTCTCAAGTCCAGCACTTCCAAGGTAAAGTGCTGGAGAACTGAGGGAGGACAAAAACTGCAACAACAACAAAACCCTAAAAACAAGAGCAACACAGCTTGCCTTGTAATTAGGACACTTGAATTCCAGTGTCCCAATCTTTCCTTTCAAACAGAAGGAGAGGGGGCTGAAAAGGATCTCTTTCTATCTCTCACTGCCCCCAAACATTTTCAAGGCTGTAGGAAATACCCTACTGGGAGAGATTCAATAACTTTATATGTAAATTTATCTAAAAAGATAATGACCTAACTTGTCTGTAATGCACTGATTGGTCCAAAAGCATAACTTAAGAGCCTGTTTCAATTAATGGAGAAAGAGGCACCAACAACCAGCAGTTGGGAGCTGAAGCAAGAAAAACTCAGAATTAAAAAATAAAAAGTCAGGTGTGGTTTCTGTAAACTCTGATGGTTGTTGGCATGGAAACAAACTATCAAGTAAGATGGAAGATTTACCCTTCATCTTCAAATCAAGGCTGGAGGCTAACATGCCTCTTCCAAATACCGTGAGTTATGTGCTCAATATACGTTGCATGTAGTAATGACTTGTGTTACAGGGGTAACAAGTCAGATGTGGCCATCCCTGCTGGCCTTCAACATCACAAACTTCAAAGGAGTCACTACAATAAAACAAGCCGTTTTCAACCAGACTGATGAGAAAGGGTTTGGTGGTAGGAGGTGCTGCTTTTATGCTGCACACTTCAGTTTAGAGGACAATTAGCCCTTCATTACCAATGCCTAGAAATACATGAATAGATATTTATTTTAGATAGCTATGTTCCGCTTTGCATATTAAAAAATTACATGCGAAACACATGCCCCCTTTTTTTAACTGAATCTGTACTCCAACATACATGGCTTTCACTCTTCCACATGAACTTTATCATTGTATGTTGACACAGATTTTTTTACTTGGCAATTTGAAGCAATAACCCAAGTAGTCAAGGTTTTCATATTAATCACAGAACAGAACCAGTTCAGTTCTATTTATAGCTGTAAGGGAAGAGGTTATCTTATATTAGTTTAAACACAAATTAACACTGCCAGTACCCAGTGGCCCTAATTTGCAAATGTTTCCATTAAGTACCCTAGTGCTTCCGTTTTAAGTGCTTAACTTAAAATAGCTATGCTTTAAAGTTTAGAGGTATGCAGTAGCTGTGCTTCCCGCTTCCCAAATGTCCCAACCTTGGTGTCTGAAAACAGACACATCTATTTAGGGGTCACTTCCACATTTCTGCCTGTGGATGTTTCAGTAACTCCAGTGTCTCTGGAGCACCCGATGCTTGTCGGCAGCCAAAGGGGAAGTCACACTGCAGCATTTCATGCAGAATGACACTGTCTAACTGCTGTTACATTAATCAGCTCAGAGAAATTAAGATGAAAAAATTAGTGAATGTTTCACTTGGTTGCATACAAGCCTGACTTGCAATCTTTACCCGAATAAGGGTTTCAGCCATCTGCATCACAGTAGACTAAAGAAGATTGCGGGTAAAAATCTCAACGAACAACTCTCTCCTATTCTCTGGGATCAATCAAATGTTTTCACTGTCATTATGCATAAAAACTGAAGCCAAAAAACATCATGTAAGCCACTTGCTGAGGGAAATGTATCGTGATGTTTCAAACTGAACAAAACAGAAACCGCCTCCTCTGGTATCTAGTGCCGGGAATAGTTACTAGAAATCAGCAGGCAGATGATTGCCAGAAAAAACTTTACAACTAGCGTGGGGTTTGCACATCCAGTCAGAGCTGAATAAAACATTTCCTGTTCTGAAGCTTTCCATTCAAGAAAAGCCAACAACTTTAAAGGAAAAATAAAAATCAAATTATTAGTCGGTATTCAAAAAAGCCAGAAGCAGCCTCTGCAACTTTTAAACCTTCTTTTTTATGCTCATCTCTCTAAATCCTAAGAAAAGGATAATCTCATACTCCTTTTAAGAATTTGATGCCAATCCAATCCATAATTCCAATCATCATGTGGTCATGGGATTTAAAATATAGTATAGAAGATAAAAAACAAGCTAAAGAAGAAAAAAACCCCAACATATTGTAGACTACTCACTTCCATGGGCTGTATAGTACAGTCTGGCATCAGCATACACTGCAGAGGTAATAGGACACAACTTCTCTCGAGTGACATTTGTCCCTGTAGGGCCTCAGAGGACTTACGGACATGCTACTCATATCTACCCTGGAAAGACAGTATTGAACTATGGAACTACAACTTTCTGTTGCATACAATCACCCCCCAAACACTAGAAGATACATGGAGATCTGTCTCTTGTTTCTATGAAGCATCTTTTTTTCTACTTAAGAGAGGTTAACATCCCACACACAGGGAAACACAAACTTGGTAGCCACCTCTGAAATGAGTCATGGTACTGGCTGAAAAGTTGTCCTGAAATTATACGAAAATAAGAAGGAATAGCATGTGATGCCATTCTTCTAACTCATTTATTGTTTTCCTAGTGACAAAGTACAGAAGAAAGGGTAGTATACCAGCTCAGAAAAATGTGTGTTCAAATAATAACCTGCCTCTGCACAGATGTGCAGTATAACATGGGCAACATTTTAATGTCCGTTTTCCACAGCTCTATAGGAACTAATCAATTAATTAGATGGCTAATACAAAGCTTTACCAGCAGAAGATCAACTACTTTGTTGCAAAGGATTTCCCTGACTAACAAAACTTCAAGTAAAAAATCCATACTTGACTATCAGTGTACATACTTCTACTGCACACAACCTCTCCTTTCTGCACTCATTTCCTCATCAGCCTCATGAATCAGGTCCTCTTTAATTACACTTATAGGAACTAAGGCCAGCTAATCAGCATCCTCAGAAGCCATGATCTCAGGTGTGCTGGGGTGCTTCCAACATTTATTCCAGGTTCTCACTTCCCTGTACACTCAAGGTTATTGCATCTGCTGCTGAAATGGCTCCTAGCCTGGCCTTGCTGGTTGAGGTCACCTCTCTTTTGATCTACTGTTATGGCTGAGCAGCATTCACAAATTGGCACTCAACATCTACTAGTTCACCACTGTAACTGTGAGACTATACATTAAAAAGTGCACCTGAGTTAAGAAGAGCATCTCAAGGATTTCTTCCACCTCATCTGTTCTGCCAGTTTCCTGTATACTAATGTCACCCACTAATGTCTTTGTCTGCAAATCTCAAGTCCGTTACACCTATTAGCTGATGTGAACAACCCTCCTGATACAACAGTATGGACAAAGGAATTGAAGTGAGAAGTAGTTAAAGCAGGGACTGCCAGCATGCAAACTGGAGAGGCAGAGCTAGAGTACACTGAGTGGCACACGCAGGCTGGATGCTGGTGTTGGAGGAATGCAGGGACCCCCAGGAGGGGCTCCCGCTCTATGCCACCATCAAGGGTGCTGGGAACACTGCCTTACACAGTAATGGGGTAATCCAGGTTCACAGGGAGGCATTGCATGGCTCTTCACTCCAAATTTCTACTGGCAGTCTTAACCTCTAGGTTGGAAAAGAAATTTGGTATATCCTGCAGTGGTAAACAATCTCTTGGATAAATTGTGTATGTGTGGGTGATGGTATTTTATTACGTAGTTACATACTGTTGCCTCACTTCCTGGGCATATCAAAGGTCATACGAGAACATTGGGATGAAGGGTAATCACAGTACTGCTACAAACTACCCTACATAAATATAATAACCATGACTGAAATCAGCTGACATGCCACATAAAGCTGTTTCCTTTGTGGGAAGACCAAAATGTCTGTTAAAGCTGTGGATATCTTGCACAGATAATTCTGCATGAAGACAGCTGCTACTAATGTATAAATCTAGAATATGACCTCTGCAGTAAAAGTTAAACCTGCAATCAGAAGAATGAACGAACTGAAAGACCAGTAAGAAACACTTGGTTCTGTTACTTTCCCCCCATAGACAAGATCTCTGTGTTTGTTTGCAATAAAACATGATGCCGAGGGTTACAAAACCATAACAGAATCGCAACAAAAAATAACTCTCGGTCCTCTGTACTGTGGACTGGACACTATACTCTCCAATATTACAGCAGGAATCTACAAGTAAAAACATTTGGCACAAACAATGTGCTACAGAATCATTAAACAAAGAAGCAAACATAAGACTTTTCGTTTTTCTTTTTTCCTTGAAGAATGGGCTTGAAGGTGAAAGCAAAGGCAAAACAAGTTTTTTGGCTTTTACATTAAGATATTGTAGAACTCTTAAGTTTTCATCTCATATTGGAAACACATGAGTCAAGAACAGGTAACTACAAATATCTGCTTATAAGCTAATTCACGAACATCAAGCAGCAAGTAATTTTTCAATTTCCAGTGTACCTTAAAAATAAAAGCAGAGCAAAAAACTCCTCCAAAAACCCGACATGTTCATTGAGATATTAAGTACAATATACTTAAATAAATGAAGACAACCACACATTAGTTGCAGTTAACACAGAGAATGAATTTGACTCGAGAGTCAGAAAAAAATCTGATTGACTTTTCAGAGATAAATAGCCATAAATACTTCTATGTGTGTGAGATCTAGAGCAGTGATTTTCCAAGGTGTAAGTACTTAAGAGTAGGAAATGCAATTATCCTTCAAGGCAGTAAGACACACTGAAAATCTGTCTTCAAATCCAGATTCGATATAGACTTAAGTAGGTTACACAAAAAATTCAGATGTACATTTCTTTACTATAAGGTCCCTGAAAAACACAACTGTAAGATATAAACTTATTACTGAAAGTGTTCACATGATAAAACTGTACCAAAACCTCTTTCCATGCTCATAGAATCTAAGTATATCAGTGTCTGTGCTAAACACACACACTTGCAGTTACACTGACAGATGCATACTGCGCGTTCAAAGCATTTAGTGACATGGTACCGGACTCTCGCTTCCAGAAACATCATAGGTGCCGCACCCTTACAGAGCATGGTGGCACCACACAGTGTGCACGTAACGCAGGGGTGAAGCCAAATGCTGCAGATGTGAGGACAATCCTCTCCCTCACCCACACAGCCACCTGCTGTCAGGTCCACATGGAATCACATACAATCTATGTTGAAGCATATGAAAAAACTATAAACGGGTCACTTTTAATCACTTGCATCAACATCGAAGTAGTGCTTATGTACAAGAAGAGAGAATGGGGTTGTAAATATACTTAAACGTCCACAAATAGGTGATCCCACTCTTCCCTTCATCTTTGAATATGTCAAAATTCAGTTCCTGACTCTGAGAAAATTAAATTATGAATTTCAGCCTCTGATCTCAGGAAACACACAAGTGGGCTTGCTCAGTAATAAAAGCACGCCCTTGACTTGTGACTGTCATGGAAAATCTCCATAAGCAACTTCCTAAAACGGGATCAATGTCTGCTACCAAAGAGACACATGCTTGGTAGGAGAGGAGAGACCATCACCTCTGGGACCAAGAGAAGCTGAATGGCTTCCAAAGGTGGATTTTGTTCCTAGGTGTGAGGACTATTGACTCAGAAGATTGTACTCACAAGGGCTTAGATTTCCACACACCATGGTGGAACAATTTCTAAATAATAACTTCCCACTGCCCCTGGCAAGAATTCTTCATAAATGGCAAAAGACCAAGCAGAATTACCCAAGTTCTAGGGTGCAAATTTAAGCATGTATATAGCTTCTCAAAGACAAGTCTTTAAACTGCTAGGGTATAGGTTTTAAAGGGAAATCAGCAACTTGAAAGCTAGGGTACCACACCACAGCATGTCTCCCTGGCAGAACTGTTAAGTCTTTGTTCTTCTTTCGAAAGACAAAACAAACCAAAAAGCCCCAAACAACCCAAAACCCAGCCTACTTTAAGTATTTCACCAGGTAAAGAAACACACCTGTCTGAAAGAGCAAACCACAAATGTCACTCACTATGCATCAATGCATGAGGCAAAAACACCCTATAGGAGAAAAAAACCTGTGCTTCTGCTGTCTCTCTTTTACAGAAATTAACTTTAATAAACAAAGAACTTTAAAAATCAGTTTTCAGGAACCTGACAGCATTGCTTTACAGTATAGCCACTGGATGATAAAAATCACTGCAAAGTATGAGTAACACCTTGACCCATGTCTTTGTGGAGCTGTGATGATTCCAGAGGCACTCCGTACCAACACAGATACTTATACACACATACAGCTCACTGCGGGATCATGGCTGACACACACTTTTCGTTAGAAAGCAATCAAGCGGCATGTTTTCACCAGGGAAGGAAAAAAAAATCAGCTCTAAGATCACAAGCTCAGATCCAGGGCCCCCTTTATGGAAAAGTGTTACACATTAACATACACCAGAAACACCAATAGACCTGCAAAACACAATCATCAAAACATACTTGGTTATCACACAATTAAATAGCATCAGCACTTCTTCTAGAAAATCATATTTTTCAAAGAATGACTCTCAGCTTGTTCAAGTGAACTGCTAGTGAAAGCTAGACAGTGATTGCATTAATATCAGAGAGGTGGTTTAAGAATTCAGATTAATGCAACAGCTACAGATCATAATGATTAACTCTAAGTTTCTGGTCTTGAGACACCAAAGCATAAGCAGACAAAAAATCAAAACAGAAATCTTCTACGAGTCCGATTACAATAAAACAGCAAAACCTGAAACTTTTAAAGTTCCTTCTCTGAAGCATCACTACATAAGATAAAACTGCTGCTGTATCAACTGCTGTTAGGTTTTATGTTTACTGAATTTTTAAAAGAAAAGGTTTTCTCCCCTTCTTCTTCAAAACCCTTTCAGAAACCACTTTCTGCAGTTTGCCTTTTCGTAATCCATCTCCACTCAGAAGCCATCTGCTCCTTTCCACACACACACATGCTGTACACGCTCCAAGACAAACACAATGCAGAATCCAATGGCGTGATCTGACTTTTTTTTGTTGAGACTGCTGGAGCAGGAGCAGCTCCCTCCCTCCCCCTCCCTGGCTCCTCTCTTCCCCATTCACTGGGGTTTGCTGGGAAGCAGCATGCCCCAGCTTCCAATCACAGGGCTTGAGAGGACCAGCATCCCATCCTGCACTCCAACACAAGAAGAGCAGAAAGCACATACATGGATTCAGGAAGGTCACAGCATTTTGCACATTCACCAGGACTGAGATCAAGCAATGCTTACCTGCAGGAGGAGGACCCCTCTGCTCTCCATGCCCGCTGTGCCCACTGCATTCTGCAGCAGAGCTATGGGCCAGCTCTGCAGAATGGGCTGCAGAGCGGGACTCTGCCAAATCGGTCATCTCAAAGGATATAGTGTCAAATGCTTCCAGCTGCTCAGCGTTTATCTGTAGACCTGAAGCCCTGTACAAGGCTAACCAGCAGCGCTAGCACTCCTTGATTGATGGGAGGAAGGACAGTGCAGGCACCCAGGGGACTTGCTCAACACTGTCTACGCAGGGCAGTAAGATACAAACACATTAAATCCCAGATTCTACTGTTTTAATCCAGGCCTGGCTGCACTCTGTGTGCTTCTTGCCAGCTCTCCAGGTAGCACATAGAAGGGGAGGTTAGTGGTGACCTTGCCAGGAACATGTGGGAGAGAAGAATGCCCTGAAGCTGGCAAGGGGTAGGAACAGTGGCAACTGCCCATGGGAAGAAGGCATACGAGCAGAAGGAGCACCTCAGGCATGCAGACCACTGCCAGACACCAAGACGTTTATAGTAGTAAAGAAATAGGCAATGCCCTGTGAGAATATGTTTGCAAGGGCACCTGACAGCAACTGCGAAGTGCCATGCCCAGGAAGGGTTTGATGCAAGTAACAGTTAAGTTGTCTTGACAAGCATAAGAATTACTTTCCTAATAACCAAAAGGAAGGATCATAAGTAGGGTGGGGTTCGAGCCTGTACAAATGCACCTGTGGAGTAAAGAGATGCATTTGGTGTGACACAGTTTCTCAAGCAATTTCCCTATTTAATTAGTGCTCCTCATTAGGCTGTTTACTTGCTAAAGTTAATCAAAGTGAGAGTATACTCGGGTACCTGCTCCTACACAGACATGTGCTATAATGTCTGCTTTAACATAGACATCAGCCATGGAAATACCACACTCTCGACATGACAGCATCGCTGCATGGATACAATTCAAAAGGATGTTACAACCGCCTCACTCACCTGGCATATTCTCATATGACAAGGTCTGGGAAATATTCTTATCTGCTCCCAGACTGCAGAAACAAAAGCATTTTCGCTGCAGCTCTTCCGGTCTGTGTCTGTCACAGGTCATCTGCTGCGTCAAAAAATTGTCTAACTGCTACTTTTTAAAAGTGGGAAGTGCACCATCAACTATTTCTGAGAAATGCTTTATGATCCATCAAAAAATATGCTAAGTAAAAGGCAAGGTTTGAATTGTCAGAAAAGGACTTTGCAATTCTCACGTTGAGGCTAAGCCTATAAGCAGTACAGCAAGAGACAAATTCTGCTTCCCATGGAAGAGTTAAAGGATACTCAGACAAAAATTCTTTAATAGTTAACCAGTTTCTCTACAAAGCTAATTTAATAACGGAAAAATGTCAGGTACAGTGTTAATGTACTACATAGCTACACATAAACACACAAAACGCAGTATAAAAATAATAAGAGGTGAAATTCTCAAAGGATTTGCAGCCTGGCTGCTTAATGAATGATTTGGTTCAATGGGCAAGCAAAACCAAACATACACACAGAACCTTACAAATGCCTAAGTATTTGGATTAAGTTCAGCCTATCAGAACCCACATTCACAGCTCAAAGTCCAAAAGGTGAACGAAAAGTTCACAGAGTGCTTCTGTGCCTTAAAATCAATATTAAAGCTCTCAAAGTGTCACAGTAGATTCAACAACGTAAACCATACACCTTTATATTGTGCTACTGATCTATAACTAAAAATTCTTGCAAATGCATCTATAGCTTTTTTTTTATTTTTTTGAAGCCCTGCTTTTCCAGTAAGACATGGCTTATTTGAATCAACAGGACATAGTGCCCTTCCTGTTATAAGATGAAAGAGATCTTTAAGAAGACAGAAGAAATTTAGCAAGATGCAGCACAGTGTACTTCTCTCACTGTAATTTCATCCAGACAAATTAGGTAGTCATAGTATCTCGAAGATGACAGCTTTGAGAAGGACCTGGCGATGTTTGAGATGATCACAGCATCTCTGCTGAGCACACAGCAGCCAGTAACACTTGTTGACCAAGTGGAATTAGAAAGTTTAAATTTGATTAGAACATTCATCTGCTTCTGTGATAAATGCTATGTGATCTTTGATGACAACCTGATATTGCTTCCCAGGTGCAGGCCATTGAGAAGGAAGACTACCTTGCACCCAAAATGAACCAAGATCTCATAATCTCTCTCATTCAGACACCAATCTCATCCATCCCTGATCCACTTATAAGGTCTGCAGAGATCGTACCACAGGAGGTCACGATTGTGAAGTTACACATTTTTAGAAGAGCAGTGTATAAAAGATATTGCTCAAGGAACTTCACTCACTGCAGCAATGTTTACTTGTGAACTTGTGGTACACATCAGTCTGCTTCAGCCAGTGAGGCACAAAGCCCTCAAATAGGCAAAGCTCCAGCACAAAACAAAACCGGAGTAATACCTCAACTACATGACAGTGTCAGTTCAGCATTTCCACTCCAAATCCTAAGAGCTGCTGGCTTTTGCATACATTAGGAAACACTGAGGACAGCACGTTACCCAACAAACAGGAGCAGGGGGGCTAAAGCATCTGACAAAGAACAGAGTGACTCTCCCTTAAGTCAGGTAAGTGTGAAGGCATTCCAAGTGAAGGATAAGTAAGAAGCTAATGATGGTTATTAATAGCCCTTAAAGCTAAAAGTTCACCTAAGTTAAACACAAGAGTAATAATCCCTTTATGACCTTCTCAATTTTTACTGGGGAAATGGACAAAATTTTGTGAAAGGCTGCTGTTAACCCCAGTTTTCAACTATTTTAAATTTCAAGAATTACACTAACCTGAATCAGAATCTACCAGGCTATGGCATTTATACATACAACTGAGGACTTGAAACAGAAATGGTAGGCAAGAGCTTTGCCTTTTACCACCTCTTCAAATTCAGTAGTGTTTCTGCCTCAGACTTCCACAGGTATTGCATCTACATGTTAGTGTGCCATGAGGTATGCCTAGGAACTACAGATCACCCAGTCTGAGAAACTGGATTATAATGCTAAAGGTAGTAAGGACTTCTTGCTGTTCTTCACTGTTAGTCACAAATCATTAGCCCCGAAAACTTGCTCTTGTACCAAGGAAAACTATTGCTAAAACCAGTCAAGCCTTAACCTGAAATACAAGAGCTACATCTTGACCAGAAGCATGAAAGGGAAGAAATAGTACGAGACCTGAACATTTCCACTTGAGAATTTTTCCTCTGCACCTCTGCTACAAATTTGGATAATTAAGCACATCCATAATCACAAAAGATAACAGGATATAAAGCATCTTCTTTCCGGGGAATAGGATAAACACTGATTTTTAACAGACTGGCAAAGTTCGCTCTCTGGGCACATTGGTACTTCATTTTCTGCCACTGTTCTTCTTGAGCCTTTCCTCTAAAACACTTCTCATGATGCAGGATGCAGGTACAGACAAGCTAAAGGCCTAGTCTGAAACAGCAAGAACAAAAGCAAGATAAAATTTTACCTGCTAGCTGACATTCTACCTTTAATCACCTTGGCTTTCACCAGAGCTTGGTACATGAGTCTGCTCAATCTACCAAGTACATACCTGGGAATGTACTTGATCTAAGAACATAGCCTGGTTATTATAAACCAAACCTACATATTTATCTTTGAAGCAGCAATATTGATTTTGATTGTGGTTTGAGGTTTGTTTGATTTTGTTCAGATTAGCAAGTAGCTTTGTACAGCACAAAACATTTTAAGACCACAGTGTATCCATTTGTTTGAGGTGCTTACTGTTGCTTCTACATAGAAAAGGTAAGGACTAATTGTATTATATAGTAAAGGTAAGGCAAGAAACTCATGGCACATGAATTAAACTGAGAAATGTTGCACTTGCTCCTGCAAAACTATTATATATGTTTGCAGAAATCCATGAGAAGAAATAACTGTGAGTTTTGTTGTGTAACGTAAAGTTACACAAATGAAATATGGAAGTACTGAAGTTACGCTGACATTGTAATGAAGTTACAAAACTCAAGAGCAAATGCCTTCTTTCTCAGTTTTACCTACTGTCTTTGTCGTATACAGCAGATGTTACCTACAGCACAAAAATAATCTACAGCTGCTCAGCAGATTTGCTCAACACCAGATCATGCTTGCTCCACAGGCTGCTTTTTATCTGGCAACTGTTTCTAACTCAAACAGAAAAATGGGCATTTCAAAGTGATTAAATATAAGGCAGCAATAGCCTACGATTTCTTTCTCTTGAACCCTTTCTCCCCTGTGAGCATAACTCACACGCATGGCCAGTGGGTCCTAATCGTACCCAAAGGTCAACAGGGACTCTGACGAGCAAGTAGCCTTGAATGTCCTGATGGATGCAATAGGAAAGTTTAACTGGATTGGTCAAAGTCAGCATATTAACAACCTGACTGCTCCCCAGCTCATTCTTAGATCCAGCATTAAAGCTTAACACCAGAAATGATGCAGTTTGCAGGAGTGGGGAAGAGCGTACAAAGGCCAGGCTGTGACTCACGTGCACAGGAGCAGCTGCAGTGTCAGTACAGCTGTACATCAAGGATGGCAGGCAGTTCACTGAGCACTCCAGCTGTCCCAGCTGTGGTTTTGGAAGAATATAGAACACTTGGGAAATGAATGAATATGTTGATGAAGACAAAAAGGAAAAGGCTTAGGAAACAGGAAGTGTTTCCAGGTTAGCCTAACCTATTGCTTGCAAAGTCCCAGTCACCATTATTTCCTTTGCAATGTCACATATATTTAAATAAATATTCTGTTCTGCTTCAAATGTCCCAAGGCATAAAGTACAACAGCAGCCTGGCAAGGGAAACAATAATCAACATTTCACCTATTAATAGTTACCATGAAGGAAACACAGGAAAGGTTTGTTAACACTGAAGTCACTGTGTTAGAAATTAAGAACAGGTTTAGCAGGAGACTTGGGACTCCCAGTACCAGGCTTATCACATGGTCAGAGCTGCCACAAGTTGTTCTGATCTGATTGGCCCCCTAAACCCCATCACCCCAGGGGATGGTAGCCAATTCACAGCACTGCCCTGCATTGGGTAGAGGGGCTGTTTCACTCCAAGCACATACAGTTTTTAAATGGGAGGGGACTGAAAGGAAGAAACAGCAGAGCCCTCTTACATAGAGAGCTGCCCAGACAGTGACTACATGTGACAGGTGGGAAGTGAGAGACTCCAGCAGACTCCTGAAACTAGGTGCTTTATGGATTTAAAGCACCTCATCTGTGAAGACGACTTCTTGCCAAGTCTTAGCAACCAAAACCAGCAGTGCACCAGCCTAATTAATTACTGATTTAAGAATCTGAAGGGATAGAATTCATTTTAAGATGATAATAAGGAGAAGACTCCAAAAAATAAGAATATGATAATTCTTGTTTACTGACTCACTGTTGACTTTGGCAGGTGCAATTTGGACAGCTGACAGGTGAGATGGATAGTCAGGGCAAATGATCCTAACACATTAGAAGCCATTTACTTTACCCTACCCAAAGTTGATCTTAGTGAATCGCTTTCTGTAACAGGACAGTGCACCTCTCATCCCTTATAATTAAGCTACACTCTGTCTGTAATCAGTATCACCCTAGACCTCCTCAGGATTAACCACTGCTGAGCAGTCCACAAAACAAGCCCTGCAGCTGTACCATAATGTGAATGTCCTTTTGACCTCATTTTATGTTGGAGTAGAGCTAAAAAAAAGACAGAATTTTCTGTGGAACTGGCAGATAACGTAAAATTCAATGCAATACAATGCACACGAATGCATGCGGCATACTAAGGTCTTTGGGTTTGAACAGAGAGACATTCCAGGGGTAAACAAGGTTGACACATAAAGGCTAGATACAGTATGCTATTAAAAATTATTAAGTAGAGTATTAATTAGATTCTATCACAACCATAATCACAAGATACTTCAGATGGTTTTGCATTCCCTTTCTCATTAGCACCACAACAAGACCTCAAAATTATTCTATTCACGCATATGCTCCCAAGTTAAGAATACAAACCATGTTCCCAGAAGACAGCATAATAAGTATATATATATATATATATGTATATATATATATGGGTGTATATTTCCTTTCTCGTGATATTCTGGTCACTATGAATCAAAACACAGCTACTAGATGATGCCAAGATCAAAGGAAAACAGGATGCATGTCTGCATGTAGGGATTCACTTCCCATACTATTTTTCTTTTAGAAAGGTAAAATGCACCTGTAACAGCTTCCGTGACAACAGTACTAGAGCCATCTTCCAAAATCCCTATTTGCCTTGAATTCTTATGCAAAATAGAAGGTCATAGCTTGCATTTTGCAGGTTACTCCACAGCAATTTCTCAAATTTTGCAGCCAGTTGCTTTAAAATTGCAAACATGAGAAGAGATAATCTGTTAACATCCATCTTCACTAAAAGCAGCCGTCATGCACGGAGTTGGGGCTCTGGAACAGAATCAGGTCTGATTTGATAACTTCTGCCACTTTATATTTGGGTAACTTCCTGTGAATATCAAGTACATCTGACAGTACCTGTTCCTCCTTTTCTTTGGTCTTGCTCCTGGAGACTCTGGAAGAGGTAACATCCTGAGCTGGAATGACAGAGATTTGATGCAGTGGCATGTTCATCACACCGCCTTGTTTGGTCCTATCATTTACAGGAAGGAGGCGTGAAGGCAGCGCTCATTCAGTGCCATTGTCAGGCCTTGCACCTAAAAAATAAAAGAAATAGATGATGTTAGAGTAGCTTGGAATGCAATTATTTCTAAATCAGAGCTAAGCCATGAGTTGGACCAAGGCTCACTTCTTATTTTCTCTCTGGATTCTGAACAGGAGAGAGTTTGGCTGGGTGAGAAACAACACTGGAGTTTTAAAGAGCTAGAACTAGAGAGGTCAGAGCACAATTTATACAAATGAATGAATACACAAATTATCAGCCAGTTCTTAAGGTGGTTCAAGAGCAGAGCCAGAGGGCAGTGACCACACTTGAATCTGTGTAGAAAGGGAAGAGGATGAAGAGCAGCTGAGCAGCAGCAATGTGCTACCTGGAGGGGCAGAGAGCAAAGCTCATGCAGGTAGATTCCTGAATGGCCAACCCCACCACACTGGGTCAAACTGCCTCAGGCATTGTCCCCAATCAGGCTGAATACCATAGATTTAGTTAAAAACAATCAGTAGCCTGCATTTGGCTCCTGTCATTCATACAATGACAGCTGGCAATAGGAAGATGCATCATGTGAGCTGTTCCTTTCTTAAGGCTATTAGAGAATAATATAATGAAAATCCCTTGCTAGGAATTGGGAATCCACTGGACTACACACACTTTATCCTTCTTTTACTAATACAACAGGGAAGCATTACACAGAGACAGCAATACACATAAATTAGCCAAAATTGGCAACACTAATCTGAAAGGCAGACATAATTAGCCATACCTTTTATTAGATTAGCAAAGTTACATTAAATAAAAACCTTTTTGAAACATGTAGGATCACGGAGTGTTTATTTAGAATGTAACCTGCCACAAATGAGACACAATCAATTGTATTTAAAGAAAGGATTAGAGGGGAATTAACATAGCAGGGACTATACTAAATAGGGCAACTGGATGATGCACTGTTCTTCTGTTTCCATAACATATCAACTCTTTGTTTGTTTGTTTTTGAATCTCTGACAGCAGGAAAGAAAGAATAGGTAGATGAGCTATGTATTATATTGCTTAGCAATTTAAAAGTAGTATGGCCTACTACTTAGTGCATACCCTTAACTTATGAAGCACACATTTTTTACTTAAATTGGAAGTTTTAAAGATAAGCCAAGATTCCTAGGATTTTGATTCTGCAGAAAATGCCAATCTGGTTCTATTTCCACTGGACTCCACAGGAGTACTGCAGTTGCGTAAAATGAAATCAGGATCAACTCTCTTGACTGCTTTGGATTAAATTGCAAAAAAAAAAATTACATACCCCAAGGCACTTTATATGGGGAATGATAGTTCACTATCCTCTCTGCACTGAGCGGGAAAGAGTTATCAAAGGTCACAGAGCAAGCAATGAGCGAAAATGCAGGCAATGTCTGCTGCTTCCCAGTCACACACTCCACTTGCTGGATGACACTATCTGCCCATAAGACTGCTCAGCCAAATTCAGAAGCATTACTGACACATGGTCAGGATTTATATCACTTCCATAGATGCCAAGATGGCGTATCATAAAGCATGCGTGAAAGCTTTGAAGGCAATGTCTCCATAGCTTCTAGGCATCACTGACTGTAAAAATCAAACACATTTATAAGCATAAACATGCAACAACAAGGACATTTCCTTATTGGAGGAAAGAGGGAAACATGGGACTTACCAGCACTTTTGAATCTCAGTGTAAAGTATAAAGAGAAAACACAGAACCTCCCCGTCTCCTCTACACACCTGCTTAACTGCATCCTCTAAAGGAGCCAAGGCATAAGTGCCAGAGGAGAGATAAACATGGGCTGAGACAGGAATATCAGACTGTAATAAACAAAGCAGGAAGGGAAGGTATTTTCCCAAGAAAACATAGGGAAATGAAATCTGGAGAACATTAAGCTCCAATGAAAATATGCCAGGTAATATGATCTGTGCTCTTGCCAGTGATAGCTGAGCCAAGGGGAAGGAGACGGACCCCATTCGGTGTCCCCTTCAAAAAGAGTTCTGGGCTTGCAGGCAAGAACATGTTATTACTGTACAGAGACCAAGGGAAATTATTAGAAAACACGGTTAAAACCCTCTGATTATGACAAACAAGTAAAACCAGTTTTTCTGCAGGTACTTCTAGGATTGCACATGTTAGAATTCTTTGAAAGTGCTCAGCCAGCAGATATAATCCAATTAGACATTGAAAGATGATGTGAAACTGCCCTCCCCTGGTAAAGAAGCCCGGCAGATGCTCTAATAATGCCTGCTTTTGTTCAAGAGTGGCCTAGAAAAAGCTCTAAACTTAACCCAAATGCCACATTGTAGCATCCCCAATCTGGAAGGTCCCTAACAAGGCATACTCTCAAAGCCTGTCTGCACCGACCTGAAGCACATTAATTTCACAGTGCTAATTAAAGGATACAGTTACATGAGTCAACGGACCATCTGCAGCACCCAGTGCAAACAGACAAGGATGCCAGAAAAGCAATGCCACTTGACACAAAGCAAGTTATGACAAACTCCGCAGGATGTTATCCACAGCTAAACTAGCACGACATGCTCCCCAATCCAGGGGTGAGGAGCTGCGCACCTGTGAAGAGGGTTCCAAGTTTCAAGCATGCCAAACCAAGGGCGTGCCAAGAAGGCTCCCAGGGAAGAAATGTTAAGGCAGGGGACTGCACCTGGATACTCCCTTCTCTTCAGGACTCCAGTTAGATGTTCAGGCCACCACCCCTTACGCAAAGTGAGGGATCCTCATTGCTACAGCCCCTCCGCCAAACCACTGAGTACATTCACCCAGGAGGTGGCAGATAAGGGCTCAGCTTCCTCCTGCCCTGCATGGTATTCAGTTCATAAACCTCACATGCAAGAGAAGTCCCATAACCAGCAGTGTAGATACTGTTCTGTTCACAGAGAAGGGACTTTCCAGCTCCTTTTTGCCTGGAAAGCAGAAATAATTATGGGAGGGCTGGACAGAGAGAGGGGGCAAGTACATGTGACAGGTCCCATAGGAAGGGCAGTCATCTGCCTGTGAAGGAGGAGGGATCCTGTTCTCCTCCTGCCCTCATAGCTATTCATATGTTATTCACTGCAGTAAAACACTGAAGAAAACCTTTTAGGAGGTTTGGTGTTCAGCAAATAATAATAAAGTTAAGTCTGTTTTCATAGCTGGGCCCTTTAGAGATTTCTTTATTGATGCTGCCGATGGCCACTAAGCCACAAATACAGACTACTGCTCTTGCCTAAGAGGTTTCCTGCGGACCTGGCTGGGGCATATGTGAATGCCAGGGCAGAGAACAGCCTGAAGCTCTACTCTTCCCCCTATCTAGAGCCACAATGGTTCCAGCAAAACAGATTCCAGCAATACTGCCATTGTGGAGAGCCTTCAGAAATCAATGCCATTTCAAAAGACAAAAGAAGTCAAAATCCTGGCGTCAGAGCCCACAGTTGAGTCCTCAATGGAGCTAAGATGTCACCCATGCAGGTAGTCCAGTTTCACTTTCTACAGGGCAGGCAAACAGTAACTAAAAATGCCAGCAGACAGCTGGAACCACATCAGCTGGGTCCTCATTATGTTGCTAGAACCAAAAAGCTCCAGCAAGAACAGTCAGACCTAGACAAAACTACATAAACTGTCTCCAAAGGCAGTTAAGTAGTTAAGAAGAAAAAAGGAAGGAAACACATGCATGTGACTTGAGCCTGGTGGCTGGCGCATTCCCCTGCGCAGTTACGTCTCCTGACACCAACAGATGCAGAAAATTAGGTTCCCAGCAGTTATCAGCATTAAGTACATGAGCAGGAATAACTGAAAACAACAGGTAACTTCACCATAGCAGAAGCGGGTGGGAGACTACTTGAAAACCCACTTCTATCCCACTCCATGAGGGCCTCAGTTTCCCGGCTGACAAAACAAGAACATAAATCAGCCATGAGACGAGCCTAATAGTCTGCAAATTGCTGGACTGTTACAATAAGAAGTGCCATGGGAAGAACCCAGGTGGAGGAAGATCATCTGTCATCCCTCACCTGCCACCTACCACAGCTTCTCTGCCCATCACACACCTCAAAGTAAAGGCTAAATCACTTTTTGCCAACGATTCCCAGCCAGACTGGGGCAAGTAAGCACAAAGCATGCTTTCCTGCCCGTGGTTTGATATCTGCTGGAATCTAAAAACACGCATTATGAACTGCAGCTTTTATTAGTTCATTTACACTTCAGAAAGTCCACCATATTCTCTAGTTACACAGCATATGCTGAAGAACTTCAGCAGAAGGTCTGGAGCTGTAGCAGCACTGGCTGCAGATGTACACAGGCCTCATCAAAAGAAATGCATCCTGAGGATGTTTGCAGGTGTGTACATGGGCTTCGCGTTACTCATAGAAGGGGAAAGAAACAAAAGCAGCAGCCAAATATCACAGTTGGTTTCCTGTTTATATTACAATAGGCATTCTGGATTATATGTGCATGAAAGATAAACAATGGAACCTGTGGTATAAGCAAGAGGACAGTCACTAACAGCATGGAATTGGAGGGAATTTCACCTGAGTTATTCCTATCTGCTCTAAGGCTTCTTACGCTTTTCTTCAACTCTCCTAGCCCCCATTAATGACAGCGAGCTGTATCATATAGGTCAATGGTCTGATAATCTGTTGGGGGGGTGGACAGGTTAAAAATAAAGCAACAGGTCGCTGCTGTCCAGATAATCCAGACACTGCCGCACTGCGCATTGCTGTGAAAATCCTGCCATGGAGTGGACACAGCCCATGGACTTCAGGGGACTTACGAGCTGCAGGCTGGAATGTGCTGCCGCGAGGCTTTGTGGATCGCTGCCATGAACTCTGGTCTTCTGAAATTTCCCCTCTGTACAGCACGAAACCTGACCAAGCTAAACAGGAATGGAAACCCTCTGAGGAAACCTCTGAGTGCTGCTAGATGGTGCAACGTCTTCATCAGCTGGCTTACTTTCTCTTAGTGAGAATTCAAATAATCTATCAACACAGCTCTGGAATTGGTCTTCTCCTGGAGGTCTTGATGTGAAATCTCAAAGCCTCATGAAAAAAAACAACCAAATAAATAAACCAAACCAAAATAAAATAAAACAACAACAAAGCCCAAACAACTTTCGGGTTTGCCTTTGGTTTTTTGTTGTTGTTCTAGAAGTAAGAGAAATCCTCATCCAGTGATCTTAGCAAATTCCTGTATGCATCTTAACTTTGCTTACCTACCCTGGCATTTCAGCTGGGTATAGCTTATGCCTACTTCCTGTCCACTGCATCTTCCATATTTGCAAATATTTCCAACCCTATTAAGCTTGTGTTGGCTCCAGTTTGAAGCTTTTACTTATTTTGAGCTGTCCAGACTCCTCCTCTACTAATGCAACTTACATAATCCTTTTCTAGCAATGACAGATGTGCATTTTCAAAAAGAGGATCCTGTATCTGTGTTTCATTTTGTTTTACTGCAGCTTAATCGGTACTTTGTTAACAGCATTATTTAGGAGATGTTATCAAGCCTCATGCACTTCACATGCATTTGTTAACTTGACAAACAAATCTAATTCAAGGGAGCTTAAGGGAGAGAAACTCACACTTTTTTCCCTGCAGTACCTTTCACATTTCAAGGCTAGTACAACGTTAGAAGTGAAAAGAACCCTTGTACTTAGACCAGGCAGGTGTAATTTTGATTATTGCTGTTTACAGTTACACTCCTGCCCCTATGTCTTGCATTGTTTACAAGCTTAGCTGTAACTTCTCACCTTATTATCTCAGTTCCTCCTTTCTTCCACCTGCTAGTGTCTTAAAAATAATCAGCTTCAAGACTTAAAAATATTTTTCTTCTAATTTTTAAAAATCATGTTATTGTGTAGTTGAAACCAAAAGAAAGACTTAAAAAGGGGACAAGAGATCTTTCTATGTGTTTCCCATGTTCCCTTTGAAAGCTTCTCATTATACAGGAACATATAGCTGCAGACTACACACACTGCAAATAAAAAGACAGGTATCTGCCAGCTCTGGCTGACTCCTCTAAAAATAAGAATATGATAGTTTTTACAAACATAATACAACTGGACAAGCACAATGTTACACTACAGCATCAATAAATAATGGTCCCAGTGCTCTTAGCACCGCCCTCCCCACCCCTCCCCCCCCATTAATTTCAGTGGCCGCTGAGCAAGATCTACACCTCTGAAAAACAGATTCCTTAAAACCTGTCCCTTTCAAATCAAATCAGCTGTCACGTGCAATTATTAACTAGCTTGGCAGCATTCAAAAGAAAACAAATATCACTTTCTTCTGTTCCGATAACAAAATAACAGTCATTACAGTCCCTTGAGAAAAAATAAATTACTTTTGTCCGCTTACGCTGCTAATAGCAACTTACCTGCATGAGAAGCATCAGCGGTTATTCCTGATGTCCTGTGGGAAGAACAAAGTGCCAGGTGCTCTCCACACACATGGGCAGGATGCTCCTGCTACAGAGGCAAAACTTCTTTAACTACCTCAGTGTCTACTGGGTAATACAAATTTTTAAGTACTACCCATGTATATTTGTTTATGAAACAGCCCATAATAACACCAACAATAATCCCTGTGACAGTCTCTAACTATAACAAGCAAAAAGAAACAGAGGCAAAGCAGAAATTTCATACTCTACTCTGGGAAGCCCTAACAGTGGGGCCTGGGAGAAGAGAACAGCCAGGGCTGCTGCTTTGTCAGCCAGCAAGTTGCTCTCCCTGCTCCACTGATTTTCCAAACCCATTTGCATAAGGGGGTACCCCTCATTCTTTCACCTAGATAATCACAATTTCACCTCACCCCTTCACATTAAACATGTCTTCCTGCCCTGAGGTGCTTTCGAACAGAGTAGGTCTAGCACATTAATCACACCGCAAGCTGGGAGCCTTTACAGCTTTGCTGCAAGCAGCATGCAATATCACAGAATGCACGGGACTTGCCTTCTTATCAGTCTTAGCCATGATCCCATCAACTCCCACAAGAAGTAGCGACTGACTTCCTGAGGATTGCGTGCCCCCCTCCCGAAGAGCCATTCTTCCCTCTGATTTGGCCTGAAGCCACCTCGCTGAGCAAAAATTAGGCTGGCTTGACCACATGGCTTAAATTAGAATATTTTTTTTTAAAGATATGGATGATGACTTGCTTCTTCATACTATTAATCATCAGATAACAACATGCCACAGTACCACACCTGTTGCTATGGTTTTTGAGTAAAGCTGTTTTTCATTCATTATTCCATGTCCAAAAGCATTGCACAGCAGTAACCTGCATGGATTTCATCACAGTGTGCTCACTGGTGATGCAATGGTCAACGCAGCTTTTCCTTACTAACCCACAGACACGGTTAGAGTGGTGGTCTTGTTGCATACAATTTGAAATCCTTAAAGTAAAGGAAAATAAAAAAGGTCAGATTACTGTGAACACAGGTTTGGGAATGACCCACTAAGATTGCTGCCGTTGATCCCCTGCAATTGTAGGTCATGCATAATCAGCACAGAAGGGTCCACAGTACATCCACTGGATACAAAAGATACTCCCTTCCCCTCTATTCATGGGCAAAAGCCAAAACCCACAAAACTATGACATGCCAGGGAAAGGCAGCAAGTGATGTCAAAGACAAGGCAACACCCTGGGCCTCTAGGATAATAGCAAATCTATCAAGAAAAACACCCACATGATCATCATGATTTGGCAAAGTGCTCCACATGATGATCCATAGTTTTTAAAAGAAAATATTAATGATGGTTATAACCAAATGGAAAGAGGGATATACTAATACATGTAAAGACCAGTGAGAGAAATCTGCACCAACATATATTTGTAGGCAAATTTCTAGTCTAGCACACAAGTCCACATCACTTCCCGTTCTCTCCTTTTGGGGTTCACAAAATTCTAAATGGCTCTGAAATCCAGAGGAAAAAAAAAAAAAAAAGCTTTGTATATTATCTTCATATTTAATAAAGATTGTTAAAAACAAATGCATAAGTTTACATCAAAGACAATGAAAGTCTGTGTTTCTCAAACACTGTAAATATTTACAACACAGGATAGCGATGAAACAACAATCTCATCCTTGTTCAGTGAGGACATTGCTCACATTCTGTATTGTACACAGATAACAATGATATATTTTTAGGAAAATTCTGTGCTACATCACTTCTTTTCCAATATGTAAGAGGCTAACAACAGGCGCCTAAGGACATTTTTCACTATTGTTTAACTGCTACCAGGCAAAACTTTCCTCTTAAGCCAGAGTAAGAAGAAAATACTGTTGACTGAATGATTCAGTGTTTTGAAAAAGTATGAAATAATTCCTTCATTGTCTCTAGGTAAATAAGAAATTTCTGAAGTGGTGCACATAAGAATGTATCTCTTTGGAATGATTTAAGAGTTAAATGCCAGGTAACTCTTTATTTACAGGTTTACGTTACAACATATCTTTGCTCTGGAAGTCTTAATAAAATGTAGATTTCTGTATCATTACTACAAACCTTTAAACCCTTTCTGAGGAAATAGCTATAAACCACATTATTTAGAACTTGCATGATGCAAGTTCAAGTGTAGAGTAAAAAGGGCAATGTACCAAGCATACTGTACCTGATTCTTCCACAAACTTGCATGACCAGTAAGTTACGTTTTCAACCATTATTTCCCACATTTTAAAGCAACCTCAACTTCTGATGAAAAACTAGCTCCCAGAAGTCATTTACTATCTCCTGAAGAGCCATAAATTTTAAATACATTTTAAATACAAGGGAATACTCCAAGTTATTAAAGCATAACAGCTGTTGGTGAGAGTTTCTTATTGAGAAGTATATTCAGGCATAGCATGTATCCCTTATGTTTTTCTGTTTCCATCCTGATACCTTCTCCATACATGTGTCAATGTCAAACAAGAAACCCCAGAGGGCAACACAGGAAGAATCAGGACTGCAAGCCACACAAGAACTTTCCTCCAGGCAGAAGCACCATCTGAGAGTGTCCACAGTCCCAGACATAAGTGCTCATCTTTATTTCAAATATCACCAATATAGAGATGTGCTTGTTAGGCTTAGTTCAGGAAGGCAAATCATTTAAGTTCTTCACTTCAGTCACTTTGGTGCAATGGAAAGATGACAATACTTCCACTTCCCCCACTCAGGCTGTTTCAGCTGCACAGGTGGGTTCTGCCTGTTCCTTACCATGGCAACATACCTGGTACAAGCAAGAACATAGGCTACAGTAAGACAAGCAATCAGAGCAGTACATGAGTCACTCCTTCCACTTCAGACCTGCATCCTCACCAAAAATTGCTAGATCTTGAGACAGTTGCTAGCCAGACAAACGTGGTATTTCTCATCAACACAAAAATTATGCTGTGAAGAGTTTAAGAACCTCTGTGTCACAGTATTATTGCTGAAAACTAAAGCTGTATAAAGCCTACAGACAGTGTCCAGATTTGTTCACAGAATTAATTCCCTTCCAGTGTCAGGACAAGACAGCCTCTTTCAGACGCAACGTTATCGTGGGATATGTTGTGTGGTTAAAAGGGCTTCATGTGCTCTTCTTATCACAAGTGTTCCTGGTGTGATTTAAAGGCCAAGCAGCCAATTTCAGAGGGCTGACAAACAGCCTGGCTTCCTTCATCCTGGCTCCCCACGCCAGCACTTACACCAACGTGCACGGCAGCAAAGCATCAGCACAAACAATTTCCATTCATCAGGGTGTTATTTCATGTGAATGTGCTGGCACGTGTCTGTCAGCTCCGCCTGTCCTCCCCCCACCAAGGGTGCTCTGTGCCACCCAAAAAGGAGGGACTGGCGTTACTGAACCCCATAGACAAGGCATTCCTCACCACAGTCCATAAAGGGCCATTCATCCCCACCATACCTAAAATAGCCACTGGATGCGATCATGAGATGAATACACAACTGCGGATTCCTTTAAAACACTGCCTTCTTACACGGACCAGCTTCCTCACCCATTGTCCTCATTCTCCACTTGGCAATCAAGTGTTGACCCTTTCTGTTCCATTTGATATGGGTCCCTTCATTTCTACAAATATTACAAGTTTAGAGAGTTTACGAGAAGCTTAGAAAAACACCACAAAACTCCACCAATCCATTCCTATGCACTTGCAAAATCTGTATACAATCCTATTAAAACAAATCCATCACAATTTTCAAGTACCAGAACCAAGGCAGCATTTCTGCAGTCTGTCTGTCATCCAGTAGCTGCTCATTGCCAGTCAACCACAGCCAGCTGCAGAAGGCTGCTACGACAGAGTGAAGCACCCAGGTACAGAGAAATTGTGCCTGTTCATGAGAAGCCTCAAGAATTGCACAGGTCTGTTTCTTGCTGTTGGGGAAGAGGCTGACTTGCAGTGCCTGGGTGTCCTGCTGCTTAAATAGCTTCTTGTTTTGCCTCCAGCAGATGCTTCAAGTGATATTCAAGTGCCTAGTAAGGCAAGAAGCAGCCCTGGACATTAGAGAGCAACAGACCGTCAGACACACCGTTTAGAAAGAACCTGGTGACAGCTGGGGCAATATGGTGGAATGGATTCTGGGTTGCTGCTCCATATCCATGGGGCAAGTAAAAGTAGTTGATAGGGAAAGTTGTCCAAGCAGGGAAAGACTTAAAATAAAATTCAAGATCACAGCCACATCATCAAGATCACAGCCACATCACTGACGCAAGCTGACATGTTACATTTTTCAACTCAATCACATTCAAAGGTGGCTTCTCTGTCTTCTCCCCTAATAGATGCTTTTTGCTTTAAATTAGTTTAGATAGGAGCCAGAGAGATGAGCCAACTGTGCTAAGTAAGGCCCATGAAATTCTGATGCACACAAGCACTATTTTAAAATCTGAAACATTCATCAAGACAAAACCTGGAAGCAACAGCAGTTTATATCAGGTATCTGATGAAACTGAAGGCAAGAAAAGAAAAAAACCAACACTTCTTCTTTTAAGCTAAAATCTCATCAGTCCTGAAGAAAATATATTGTTGGAAAGAGGGGAACATTTAACCTGTTGAGGTCACATCAGAGTTTTGCACCGGCTGCATTCAGACCTGTAGCGAAATAAACCCACCTTACCCCACCCTGCTCTTGTTCATATTTTCCAGGATCTATACCTGCTGACCATGTGGTTTCCCTCTCTAAGTACATATGATTACAATAATATTCAGGGACATTTGCTCTTCCAAAGAGTAGTTAAAAAAAATTACTACAGGCAAATAATGTGGATGTCTGCTGTATTAGGCTAATGGAGAGATAAGGACTTATTTCTTTATTAACCATTTTTAAATGGCAAACACAAGATTTTTTTTAATTGAAAAAAAGAAAAACTACTCCGTATTCCAAATGCAACAGATATTAGGAAATCAAGACAATTTCCTCATCAAGTGTCAGGAGTCCACAAGTGACATTACTGCTTTCTCCTTGGAGGACCCAATCATTCCTGTCAGTCTCTGGCTGCCAGAGGAAGCAGCACTGAGCTTAGGAGCAGCATGGTCCCCTCTGTGTCACAAGTGTCTTCTTGCCTGAGACAGTCCTTCTCCATTAGCCCTGCTCGCTCTGAATGAGGCACAAAGCCTTGGTCCTGAAGGGATCTACTCTTCTTGTTTTACAGGGACATGTGCTACTCAGTGAATGGTTTTACCTGGTGATAGCAAAAGCTCCTATTACCATCCTCTGTCTAAGAAGTAATTGGGTACCATCGTGCATCACCAAAATTTCCTGCAGAGTTAACAGAAGTTTCATGGTTCAGTAAGGCCAGGTGATCTCTCACGGCACCATTACAGAGGGCAGTAACCATTTAAGTCAAAAATGAAACTAAAAAGAGGCCCAGACCCCAATTTACAAAATGGTAAATACATCAGCTGAAAAGGCTTCCTCCTCCTCGTTGTGCTGCTTCTGCAGCAAAGCCAGGCAGCTGCCTTACAATGCTCAGCCAATGCTGTGTAACAGCTTCAAGCAGGAAACAACAACGTAACATATAACTGTTTGCTTGTGTGATCATGGGTTGGGTTTTTTGGGGTCGGGGTGATTTTTTTAAAGAAAAAATATTCTCTAGGAAGATGATGCCCATACTATGGAGGGGATCTTCTCTGCCTGAAAATAGTGATACTGCTGGAAAAACTGTACCTTACAGCATTTAGCTAGGGCAAAGACTCAGCACAAATCCAGTGCAAAGTCAGTACCATCACCCTCACAGCACCTGGTCTCCCCCTGAAATTCCCTTCCCAAACACTGATTTGCCCAGACTTTCCTGACTGGCAAAACAGAGACATCACTTCAGTCTCTGATCTTCTCCTATCTGCAGGTTATGAATTTGAATACTTCCCTAATTAGAGATCAGCTGTGGAACTAGAAGGTGGATTATTTTTAGCAATTGTCTGATTGAGCTGCAGCCACAGCCAGTTTTAAATTAGTCACTGCCTTTCCTAAGACTACATGTTACAAAAGAACTTCCAATGCAACATTCAGTGTCTCTTCAAAAGCCATAATCTATCAGTCACCTTTGCAAGGAAGAGAGAAAACAGGGAGCAGCTATCATTCAGTCAAAAAGAGACTTCTTAAGATCTTCAGGTTTCTCACTCAAAGCCCAGAAAGAATGGCAAGGGGAGATGAAGAGGTCCAGAAAGGCACAGTCACCTCAACACAGCAGCAGCGAAGACACAAACTCGAGTAACTCATCCTTCTGACAGCAGTCATGCCGGAGCGGCATCTTATACAGAAAAGGTCACAGAAGGCCCAGCGGCAGCATACTGCGCTCTTTCGCTGCTCACCAGGTTAAAGCATCACTTAGCCTGACAGTGATTTTCTTCTTTTTTTTTGGCACATTCCAGTAAAGGAAGAAGAAAAGGCACACAGAAGAAAGGCTCAGCTCAGAAACTTGCCAACTCTCCTTGACTCACAGGGGTTGCTGGAAACTGAGGATAAACAGCATCTTGGAACAGCAGGTCTGTGCTACAGTATATCCATGTTACTGGCCGTGGTGGGATGTGCTGCACACAGTCAAGCTGTTTTCCAGTCCCATCCCCTGCTGACAAAAATTACTTTCAGACTTGAAAGCCAACAGTTTCGTCATCTTATTAAATTCCCTGTTCCTGGCTCAGATGTCTGTCACATGTATTAGTTAGATTACCTCAACCATGAAGACCTGTCTATGCGCCACACAAGATACAGCTCAAAGGAGGCCAGTCAGAGTTTGGATCATCAGCGCTGCGAGTTTCTCTGCATTCACAGAAGCAGCAATGCAAACGTGTGACAAGGCCAGTTTATGGTTTGTGGGGTCACGTGGAAAGTGAGATAATACCAAAGCACTAAGATGCAACTGGCAAACATAGCTTGCCTGAGCAGATCATCCCCTTGGAGCAGAACCATCCCTGCAGCTTCCTCTCACAACCCCTGCACCATGCACAGCCAGTAAAGACAGACTAAGCCAAACCCATGCAGGTCTAACAAATCAGAGAGCCTAAATGCAGCCACTATGGAGGACTTAAAAAGGCAGCTGACAAGCAGCCAACCAGCAGCCTAACCAGCAGGATCCCTGCAGGACATCACAGCCCTACCAAGTCTGCGCATAGCACCTGCCGTACTGCACAGTGAGAACACTGGACTGAAAAACTTCCCGGTAGGCAGTCAAAGACAGATAAGACAGACTGAACACGTGTCCCAGCTGACAAGTGGAGCTCAAGTACACAGAGAAAGCAAACAACCATAACAAATGTCTAACAGACACAATGGAAGATCACAGCCAAGAATAAAATGCATGATGTATCTAATTCCCTTTCTATACAAGAAACTGATCCTGACTCAGCTTTCTTGCTCTGAGGCAGCTGAACCACACAATGCTATGCTTGCTTCTTGCCAGGGTATCACAAACGATGGAAAGTGAGTGAGAAATCTTATCCTCAATCAAACATGTTCAACAGCAGCTGAGCTGGGATCCTTGCCTTGTGGTTGGAGAAGTTGATATCAACACCACTAATGAATAAAAGCCTAGGCCTGGTGCAGATACAAGTCACCAAAACACCAAATGCTGACCATTAGAGGCTCCGATCCTGGAAGAAGAAACCCAGTAAAAGACTAGAAAGCATACATCGGGCTTATCCCACTCCATTTGGCATGCAGGTATATAGAGGAGATACTTCCACACTTCACTACATGCATCTCAGATGCAGCCTTACTGAGCAGGGTTTAAAAGCAAGGAGCACTTATGCAATCCCAGTGCGAGGCACAGGGCTTGGGCAGGCTTTGGACACACGGCTTTGAAGCTGCAGTTCTAATCTATGCCTTGCACACGGCCTCACTAGAAACAAAGCCATACACTTCATTTAAGGAAATAATCAGATGGATCATGAAAGGTCAAAGAGGAATAATTTTGAACCTCTTGTCATTTGGAAAATACAACAGAGTTGTGAATCCCAGTGATTTGCCTGGAAAACATCACAGTGCAGTTTTCCTGCACTCCCAGGAAGGCACATAAAAAGAATGTAATCTCTAAAAAGCCTTGAGAGCTGCAGAGCTCTGCAGGTGTACCAGAGCAGGACTCTTTTTCACAGACCTGCCCAAGCGTGTAGCAGCTTGTCCAGAACAAGCAGCCTTGCAATTCTGTGATGAAAGTGACTTGGTGAATATTTTCACATTTGAAAGACTTGACTCTAGCGGTCTCAGTCAGAAGTTATCCTCCCCTGTCAAGTCTGACCCTAGGACGAAGGGTACAAAATACTTCAACACTGTTGTCGTGAGACTCACAGAAACAAAATATGCTTCTCATGCAAAAAAAACTGCTACAAGGCAATATATAGTGTTTTCATGCCCCAAAGCAATGAGCTATTTCAAGGCTACAGTGTTAACACACTGCATAAGAACACTGATGCATTTAGAAGGCTGAAATTTCGTCTCATTTTTATTTGCTTCTGCTTTGTTATGCCAAGAGGAAAGTTAAAACCCCCTTCCACCTTTCAATCAAACATGCTACTTTTCTTTGTTAAGTCCCAAGATGAAGCTAGCCTGACAAGACTCCTACAATTTTACAAGCGAATCTCTCCTCCCTCCACCCCCTTATGTTATCAAACATTAATTTTGTGAAGAGTCTGCCGCACCGTGCCAGTTCTAATTTAGTAACAATACTTAACCTTTTCCACCAGGCTCGTGGAATGCCTTGCAGTGGAAGAAGATCATCCCATGGGCAGAAGGATGAGCACAGTCTGATATCTTACAGCTGGGTATCCTGTGGCTGCAGGATTCATAAGGGCCACTCACCCACGTGAACTATCTTGTGTGCAAAAAAGTGCTGTCTCCACTGGCCTTGGCACAGGGTGAGGCTGCAGCTCTAGGTCACGGCATTGCAATCTACATTCCCGTTTTCCTGTGACATCTATGGTTCCAGGAAGTATTTGGCATTTAGCCAACAGGTTCAGAAGTTACTTGCAGTGCGACTGCATAAGCCACTTCCCTGTGGAAGGCAGGCTAAAAAGACATTTAAAAAAATATCCAAGAACCTTACAAAAACATGATACAGATGACAACTGAGTTGCAGAAAACTCAAATGTGTACAGATGAAGTAGCTTAAACCAGAAAAGAGCTCAAAAGCAAGTACAGGACGCAGATTTCCTGTCTCTGAAAACAAACCATTAGCTACAAGTGAACTTCCTCTTCTTTTTAGAGCTAAGCAGATTTATTTTTTCCTCTTTACAACAAGACAGCATTTAGTTCAGTGCACATCTATGCTATTTGGTTTAAGAAAACCCTCTCATTTAGAGAGCATTTGCAATGTCAAAGAGCAGCAGCTCCTCTGCAAGTTTTCAGTCTACTTGTTTTTCATATATATTATACGCACACATGTATACACGTGCACATATATACACACTTTACAGAAGACATTTTAATGTAAATGATTGGTTACAGATCAAGATGGAGAAAAACACTGACAACAACTGTCATTTTTAGCCCTGGTACTTCCAATTCATATTTGGTAGGCGGGCTCTAGATGAAAATGACCCTGAAAGCTATGATTACAATAATCACGTTTAAACAGACAACATTTTGGATGCAGAACTACAAGGGAAATTCACTTCATTTACCAGAAAGGAAGGAAAAAACAGAGGCTACTGTTAATTCCAGAGAGAGACAGACTGTTCCCATGTGCAACATTCTGTCGTCATCTACAGCAAACCACTACCTAGTGCTCTTCACATTGCTCTATGTCAGACTCCAGCAGGCTTATTAAGAATAGAAAAGCCACTGCCAACTTTCACTTTCTATCTATTTTAGCAGAGTTCATCATGCTGTTAAGTGCAAGTCCCTTAAGAGTGATTTGCTGAACGAGGCCATGGGAAACAGGGGAGAACGGGACAAAAACACACTCAGGGCAAGAGGAGGCATTTGCAAGGATTTCTTGCTATAATGTGGCCCATGTTATGAAAGCATAACAGAGCCCTGTATTGCATCACTCCCTGTATTTCAATGCATTAGTCTCCCCATAAATATATATATGCACCCAGGTAAAATAACATATATATATATACATACAGAAATATGCGACATTTTTTCATTAGCCTTCCTCCTCTGACTGATGTGTTCATAGTTACAACAGATGATAAGAAGGATTGGCCTAGCAGTGAATCACCCTCAGTAGCACACTGTGCTTTTACAACTAGAAATAGAGGGATCAGAGATTAATCCTCTGTCCTGGATGACATGAAGAGCCAGTGACAGTGAAAGCAAATATAAATAGGCAGAGAAGGCTCTTTGTCTCACTACAGCCCCCCTTGGTTTTGAAGGAGACTCTTCCACTAAGAGATGCTTTAAGAGATCACTAGGAACGAAATTAAACAAAGGCTTCCCTTCTGTAGGGTCTGCAGTAACTGGGGGAGGAAGAGCTCCCACTAAAAATCGCTGTGACATGACCTTCCCTCTCCCAGGAAGGTAAAGGCCAGGTTCAGCCCCGCTGCCAAGAGCAGCACTTACGGTAGAAAGATTTGACTGAAAACTTCCTCAATATTTAATTGGTGCTATAGGGCAGGTTGTACATAGGGAGGCTGTTGCTTCCTGTTCAGCTAGTACTACTCAAATGATCCTCTACAGGCAAAGTTCACCCAAAAGCCACGTCTAGAAGTCAGTAACCTCAGCGCTAGGAGTCACAGCACTATGTAGACTCACTGCTGCCCCTGTTCAAATTCTTGTGTAACAAGAAAGTGGAACTTAAAACCCCACTCTGTTCACAGAACAGAAGCACATCCCCCCTCCTCAAACTGCACCAATGGCACCGAGTTAATAGCAGTAAGTCAGTCTACGTGACACATTATTCTGGCCATTAGAATCAACAGATCAGACCCAAGGGAAGCCTATCTGTTTATTAATAAGTATTGTGTTTTTTATTGTTGTGTTGTTGTGGTTGATTTTTTTTCTACAGATACTCTTCCTTGCAGGCTCAGTATACACAATCAAAATGGAACAAAAAGTCTTCTTAAAAATAAAGTATACTTGAGAGGAAGAGAAGCACCAAGGATGCGTATACTTTCTTAAAAATTAGCAACTTTGTGTGTAACATTGCACCCTTTTTTATTTATTTTCCTCTTTTTTGGTTTGTCACCCTATATCCTTCTATCCTTCTTTCGTTCCCCTCTGTTTTATCTACCTGAGCCTTTGATTCAAAAGAAACATTGCTCATCCTGTGTCCAGGACATGACAGAAGTCAAGCTACCTGCTCAGGGAAAAACAGCTGGGATTATTTTTATTACTTGTAATGAACCTCTTGTCCTTGATGGTGTGTAAACACATGATCTTGCTGAAGCCACCGCCAAACTGAAGGACAAACTCACCCTTAGTGGTTTTCAATCACCTGTTAAATGATATTCCTAAATCCATTGCCTGCTTTCCCAAGGAGAAACTCTGGCGCAGTTGTTCATGGTCAGCTTCACCTGCAGACTGGACTGGTGATCTGTATTCTGTCCTTCTGATGCATTCTGAAGGACACACAGAAACTTCTAAGGGGCAGATATCAAGGCACACCTGATACGTAAGATTTACCTCCCCTAAAATATACACTATTCATATTCTATATTGATTCTGGCCAGATATTCTGCAAGGTTTATGACTGGGATCCTTAAATGAGTCTCCAGGGATAAAGTGTTCATCTACTAGTTAACTTGATTTCATCAAACTATGGAAAATCTCAGCCACAATTTCTAGAATCTTTTAGTATTTTCCACCTATTAGACATATACCTGGCATCATAATTTCCAATGCTGTTTTCAGTTGAGTTCAATAACCACAACTTTCCGCCAAGCCTCTGTTTAAATTCAAGACGTACTACCAAGCCCCCCTACTTGCCTGCAGGTATCAAAAAGATTAATTCCAAAGAGGCACCTATTCATAAAAGATAGAGAAGTTAAACAATAGCTAACATACATCTTTGATTTAAAACTACACAAACCCAATAACCAGCTGGGCACATAACAAAGGCCAGCCTTCCCTCCTGATCCCTAGGGAAAGAAATTGCAAGCACTGGAAACTGCTAATGGTTCAGATATCTCTTGCTGTTTGTGAATTGTCTGGTGATGAGCTACATTTAAGAATAACTCAGCTCTTAAAGTATATCTCTAATTGCAAAAAGACTGTGCTTGCAATGGCTCTTGTTCATTTACCTACGCCAGAATCAATAAACACAATATCATCTGTTATTTGGCTTTTTAATGCTTCACATGAATGTGGTTAGATTCCTTGATAAAAGACCCACAAAACTATAGTGGTAAGCAGCAAAAGAGAATATGTTTTGCAAGCGATGAGTCCTTTGGATGACTAGCGTTTTCAGTAAAAGTGGCCCTAACTTTAATAAAGAGGGATTCAAGGATGCAGAGCTGTGAAACTTCACTGCTAACAAAGCCCACCCAGCAAGTTTAATGCCAGCTCTGCTGCACCAAAGCAAACTTCCATCACATCTTTGCAGTCTATGCACAAGTCAGCAAAACAGAAGTCACAGTAAACCCTGCATGAATGCTGTTTCACTGTGGGAATTAATATAGGGAATTAGATGTGTGGTTTACAGGGTTCACTCAGTTCCTGAAGCAGCTAGCACTAGATACTCCAGAAAAAGAACCAGATCAGGCAGTAACTGGATAGCTTGTTCCCCAGGAAGACTTCCCATCTAATACCTTTTGCCCTAGAAGTGAAGTTTTTCCCAGACTTAAGCTTTTCATTTTTTGTAGCCTTCTGCAGCTTTGCTATTCACTGTTCGTCTGCCACATGCAGGCACAGTCTAAACACAGCAATATCCAGGGTTCCTGCACACTCCTTCCTTCAAAGCCGATGCAGTAGCTCAGCTACAGCCTCTTATAGAATACTAGTTAGATGCTTCTGCAGGACCAAGAGTTCCTTATGTTTTGAGGAGGAGGGAGGAAAGGCAGGACCAGAGCAAAACAAAATAAACAATAACATAAAATACATAACTAAAAGAAGGGGACACTTCATTCCTGTTTTCATTTTTCCTGGCAAATGGCCATACTCACTCTGGTCTTCACCACTTCTGAAGTAGGCTGTCAGTCAGTCACATCAGGGCTGACTGCTTCTGAGGCGTATGGCAGGAAAGACACACCGCAGGATACTCCTTTTTCTTAGGCAGCAGAATCTATTCAAGACTTGTAAAAAGAACCTACCACTCCTTCCTTGAGCAGCATTACTACTAGGAGCTGGCATACTCCAGCAGTGATCTGCCTCCCCCGCTAATACCGCTGTACTAGAAGAGCAATAAGGAAATCAGGTGGGCAGAGAAGAGACTTTGGTAGATTGCCCAAAGTATGGGTGACAGCCTCGGCAGCTGGGAAGACTGACTCCTTTCACCCTTGAACATAGGATAGTTGCTTGTCCAAAAAGTCAGACCTAAAAAAACAGGTTTTGTTTGTTTTGTTTCCGTTCTTCTTGTTGTTGTTTTGTTTGCTGGTTTGGTTTTGGTGTGTGTTTTTGTTTGTTTCTTTTCTCTCATCCTGAAAATGCAGAAACTTCATCTGGTGTGATGAATTAATCCATCATCATGACACTTAAGACTGGGCAAAAGCAGCCTGGGAACAGGTGGATTTTCTAGCAGTGGAATCATAACTGCCTCGTTTGCATACGTTCACCAATTCTGGCCTCATACACTGAGGCATGAAAAGGGCTGCAGCTTCTGATCTGACATCTCAAAACAGAAAATGACTTATTTTCAATTAGTATAACTCTACAAGCAAAACTGCTGACTAGGATGAGCTGAAAGCCCAAGTTAAAAAAACAAACTAACAAAAACCCCAACACCATAGCAAAAACTTCACAATTCACTGAATATTTGTTAAGTTCACATCAGGCTGTAATCAAAGCTACATGAAATCCCCAGCATCGGGGCAGTTGTTCAGGCTTCAGTAATCCTACCAATTCCAGCAGCTGTAGCAGATTCAAATCCTGGGGAATGTCTCTCTGTCTTTGAGCAGCTACAGGGTTGCTCAAGGCAGTCTGGCACCAAACTGTTTGGGCTGCAGCTGAGCAGCTCCCAACATCGCTCAGCAGGTGTGATCCTGGGTGCCCAGGACATATCCTCGATGTTTCCAGCAATCCTGGTCCAGAGGCAGACTTAGAGGAACTCTGCATCAGTTGAAATTCACCAATGTTGATAAGTTTCAAAGAAAACATATTAGGTTTGATAAACAAGCATTTTTCAAATAAAACCTTCTTCCTCTGAAAATCTTTGACTCGGGCTATTACTGGATTAACATCAGCCTCACCTGACAATACTATAGAAGAAAATTCAGCAGCAAAAGTTCATAAAGAGTGCAGCTTCTTCAGACCAACTCGCCTCTTCCACCCCATCTTCCTTCCAAAATCTCTTTCCACCTCCACTCAAACTCTACCTAAATTGTCCCTTCTACGTTTATACTGCCTGATTATTTCACAAATTTGCTGTGCTCAGAAGTACACAGGTCCTTTGCCAACTACAAAGCCTGAGCTGTCTGCTCTCTCACACTGCAGTTTGAAACAAGTGGATTTCGCATTGGCATGTTATAATTCAAGCTTTGTTTGCACTACCAGCATGCTAAAAAAGAAGAAAAGTTAAAGTGTTACAGTTCAGAACAACTTGAGCATTACTCTATTTGCCAGCTATCTCCAGGAAGCATGAAGGAATTCCGACTATTTCTCAGTCTGCCGTGAAACTTCATGACTCGTTACGAACACGTTGCGACCAGCACATCTTGCATGCAGTTTTACCTCTGGTATATCTTTGTTCCACATCACTAACTGAACGCAAATTCAGGTCCTCCTCCAAATCGCAGACCCGGTGCAGACACAGAGCCTTTCTCAGCCAGCTGATCCGCTCTCGTTTCTCCCGAGCAATGCTAATGCTCCCGGCGCCAGCGCACACAGACGAGCTAAGGCTGAGCAGACAAAGACGACGGAGGTGGAAAAGCCTCTTACCAATGAATTAGGTGTCGCTTCCCCAGCTCCGACAGAGGAACAGCCCTCACCCTCCGAGCGGCTCCGCGCCGGCCAGCGACGGGAGGCTCCGCCGCAGCCCCCGCCCCGCGGGCTGCTGGAGGCGACCCCCGCGGCCGCGCCGCGCTGCCCTGGCCGGCACGCCACGCCACGCCACGCCACCGCGGCCGGTCCCCCGGGGAGCAGCTGCGGGCCGGGCCACGCCGCCCGCGTACAGCTGCCTGTTGCTCGCCGTCGGCACCGACCGACTTCCAGGAGGTGCTGCACCTGCGGGCGGGCGGTCCCGCCGCCGGACCCGGAGGGACGAGGTGGTGGCCGCGGGTCCGACCCAGCGGCGGCCGCAGGGCAGCGCCCCCCGGGGCAGGCGGACCCCGCGCCGGCCGAGCGGCACCGCGGGCAGCCCTCCCCGGGCCAGCCCCGCGGCGGCGACGCCGGCGCCGGCCTCCTCACGCCGGAGGGGCGGCGGACCCCGCTCGCCCCCTCGGAGGAAGCGGCGGCGGCTCCCCGCGGCCAGGGCGGCGGCCAAGCCTACCTTGGTGCCCTGCACAGGGCCCGGGCCGGCGGCTCCTCCTTCGGCTGCGGCGGCTATTGCTGCTACCCATGCCCGGGGCCGGGAGGCGGCGGGCCGTGGCGCCGGGGGCTTCGAGGCTCCTGCGGGGCCGGGGCCCCCCGGGCTCCCTCGCCCAGCTCCTGTTTACCGCGGCTCCCCGGCCGGCCGGGCTGCCTGTCACCGCGCCGCCCCGCCCCGGCCCGCCCCCGCCGCCATGGCCCGGAGCAGGACGGGGAAGCGAGGCGGCCGCACGGCGCCGGGGCCGCGGCTCCCCCTGCGGGACGGTGACTTACCGGGAGCTGCGAGGTGAAAATCGACAGCGAAGCGATCGGTTTCCAGTTGTCGTGAACTTTTACTCTCACCCTTACCTCCTGCTGCCACAAACGGTGATGCTAATGTCATGTCCGAGGGGCTTGTTCTTTAGTCTTTAGCAGAAGTAGATAGGTGAACTAACATCACAAGGTGCCCCGTAACTTTTAAAAAGTGTATATATGCTGTAAGCCTGAAGATGCCCTATAGCCACCTTCATAAGGTGTTTTGTATTAGTTATTCACCTGCATGTATTGATTTACCATCAGAAGATTATGTAAACAAAAAGTACTAAAAGGATGCTAATGAAGTTTACCCCATAGCTATATCTGGGTGCCATACTCTCTGTTGCTGTTTTACTCTTCCATTGTGAAAGTCGCACACCTCAGTCATTTCTTCCCAAAGAGGAATCTCCTTGGGAATGTCCTGAGGTATACTGGAAGAGGTGAGCCAGGACAAGAGGTGAATTATACGGGGGAAAAAAGCAAAGTGAGAGTTTAATGAGCAAATGCAACTGGAGAGATTTCCTCTGTCCAGACATGGTATCTGTCCCGCTGGGGAATAAGTGGAAAAGAGGTGGAAGTCAAGCAGCCCCGCTGAACTCTTTGTCAGTACAGCACAGACAGAAAAGCAGATGCTATTAAGAGAAAAAACTGACAGAAAGCAAGCAAAGCTGCTGACTTAACATGCAAGTTCATTCACTAGACCTAGTCCAAGTTTTTCATCTCCCAAGTCTGCACTTTTTCACATCAATTAATTTACAGGACTCCAGGGAGATTACATTTACCCTTAGAAAACAATGAGAAAACCATAAAATGAGTAAGGTAAACCCTTTTGATGCAGAGTACAACCACCCCCTACAGAAAAATGACATAATAGTTTTTCAGAGCACAGAGAAGCTGGGCTGAAATTCTTTCACTACATTTCAGAGTTAGGACCCAGCACACCCATGAAGTGAAGGTAGAGAAGCACCGCCCACAGACCACACAGCGTGTCTTCCAGGGAGAATGTGTCTACAGCTCCTATTTAGTCCTATGAAGACTGAAGTTAAAAAACAGATATTTAGATTGTATCCCCTTTTAAGACAGAGTATGGTAGCTTGCACATGTGATTATAATTGTGTTCTCTTAGGAGGCAGTTTATCGTAATGCTGGCCTGTAAAGAAAATCAGTTCCCATCCAAAGCTGTACTGCTGGCTTACCTTGCGGCCACAGGGCTATCTCAGGTGAGGCTGTTTTCTTCCTTCATACTCTGTTTCATTGTGGGTTTTTAAAATTATTTTTCAGGCCGGGATTGTATCCCGCTGTTGGAACAGCATAGCTCACCACCCAGTACTGTGTGCCAGGCTAGGAAAGGGGCCCATAGACATAACTGAAAGAGAAGTAGGGATTACGCAGAAAGACAGTTGCACAGAGGACAGAATCTCCAGGCAAAGTAGAATAACGAAATATTAGGCCTGAAATGAAGAAGCCACAATAAGCCTGTACAACACCCTTAATTCTCAAGAGGAGCAAAGTGCCTGAATTCCTTTGCAGGTGTAAGCCTTCCCTGTGTTCCTCAATTATTACTCCAGTCTCTACATTTCCCCAGAAAGGTTGTCTAGTATTTTAACGTCTTGTTCTTGAGTTAGGAGTCTCAGCAACAACCTCCTGAGCACAGAACTGCCAAGCTAGGACTAAAACCTCAATGCTGAAGAGCAAGCACTACTGTGGAACATCCTCCCTATACACCTCAGAGCCCTCAGTAGAAAATGCAAACCTAAGCCTTTGCAAATATTCCCCTGCCTCAATTTGCAGCTAATTTAAAAAATAGGGAAGAAATAATACACTTAAGCTAAAGACCATTAGTCAAAAAGAAATCTTGAATTCTTACAGCTAGTGTTGCTGTTCACAATCTGAGTAGGAGATATAGGGTTTTTAAAAAATTATGGGAGGAGAACATCTCCACTTTGCTAATTGAATACTTCTGGCCCAAAGTTAAGGGAAAAACGTAGTTGAGGAATACATGCCTAGAAATGAAGATCATGGTTAGCTGAAGATACTGATGGATCTGCAGGAAGAGCTGCCCCGATGCCCTACACAGAGGACCTGGACTGTGAACCCACATATGTGGCCATCATCTTGCCATCAACAATAAATTCCATTTGTTTTCAATCGCAGTAGGAAAAGTACCTCTGTGCCCAGGACACTCGAAGTCTCTCTAGAAGCAGCACAGTTCTAGCATACGGTTATTAAGACTACACTTTTCAGAAATACTTTTACTCCTTTTAGCGGGAAGACCTGAGAAGTGTTGTGGGGCAGAAACTCTGAAGAGTAAAAACTATTGTACGACTGTGCCCTCTTTTTTTGTCTTCAGTTATGACAACACATAAGTAGTTGTGTGGAAAAGCATAATTCATTTTTTCCCCAGATAATTATAAGTGATCCTTTTATTCTACAATATTGGTCTGAGTGCCTGCATGTTTCCATAGCAGCTCCACAATACTTTCGGGGATTACTTTAGCATTCCACTGTGGTTTGGGTCTCCAAAGTTATTTAGATTTTCTGAGGAAAATCTGTTTCCAAATATAAATTAAAACTACTGCTACCACATATTTAATGACCTATACCAGTCTTCTACATTATCATCTTAAGAAACTGCAACACTTCCTTGCAGCTTTTTGTGTAAAACCATGCAATGTTATATCACTGTAGTCAGAATAGCCATTAAGGACTCAGTGTTGGAAGCATCCCCAGAAGTCTTGTGGGGATCACACTTACATGAGGGGCTAATGGGAGACTGTGAATCCCCCCAAAGCACATCCCCAAAAGACCCTTTGCAAAGAAAAGACAGGTGTAAGCGCTTTCATGCACTGAAGTACACACATGCTCATTCATTTTGCATGCATGTACATGAATCTGTGGCTATTAATTTAAAATGTAGAGAAACACATCTATTAGACTACATAACAACTACTAAAAGAAAGGAATTTAAGCCTGATGACCAGGAAGCATTAAATCCAGACATATACATATGTGCTCTCACATGCAAACACGACACATATGCACACAGGGCAGGATTACTCCTGAGGCTTTTTCTTTGCTAGTTTTCCCCAAGTCAGCTCAGTTCCTTTACTTCCTTCCACCTGCATATTCCGAGCTGTGTGTTCCCCCATCTGTTCACTCTCTTCTTTGCACACTACTGGCACAGATGAGGGGAGTTTCTACAAAAATTCTCTGATGACACCTAGTTTTGCTGAAGGTGAGCCTGGGGTTCACCCCTCCCCACACTGTTGCTCTGCTGTTTTCTGCCTGTGCTAGCTGCATAAAATAGACTCTGGTAAAAGAAGGAAAAAGAGGAGCATTAGGAGAAGGCCAAGGGAACTGATAAGAATTCAAGTAGAAAGAGGGAAGGAAATACAAATAAAATTGATGTCCTTCCTGGCTGTCATTCATGCAAAGACAATTTCAGATTCTGAAAGGAAAAGGAAAGAAAACAACTTACCTCTGTAAGTAGCTGGAACTCCTACAGGATATGTGGGAGTGTTTTTTTCCATTCTCTCCTATAGAACTTCAAGAGAACTAGATGTATATTTCTTGCCAATTTTTGGAGGAAAACTATTTGCTCAGATTATTTCAAGAACACAGAAAGTTACAATAGGAGCAATGACCGCTCCCTTTCTTTTCCAGCCCAGAACATCAATGTTATAACCAGGAATGTTCAGACATGATGGCTGAAAGATGCTCACTCTCTGAAAACTGTATTCTGCAGCAGTAAATGGCAACAGCTTAGAAATGAATGAAAGAAAAATTAGATGATGCATGAGACTTGCATGGGAGGCACCTGAGTGATGTTACAGCACTGAACAAGCACTGTACAATGTCAAGGCACTGACCCTTTGTGAGTGAAGAGAGAAGAAAGTCAGAAGTGAGGCTACTCATCCAATATAAACATGCAACATATCCAATAGCTGCAGTCACTGTAAAATAAACCATTTTTCTTCTCAGGTAATTTATCTTTGTGAGCCCCATTTTTGGTGACTTGCAGGCAGTGACCCAGCAGAATGCACTGTTCAAATTCTGTTTAAGGAAACAGCTTTTACCAGAAAATCACCAGATTTCAAAGCTTATATCACCTTTGACAAAGATGCCACCAGAGCTCCAAGTAGATGATCTGCAGACATCTTAACAAGTGTCAAAGTGCCCGAAATTTACTAAACTTTCTTCAGTCTCAGATGCAGGATATACATTAGCACTGTGGCAAATACATTTTACTAAAACCTGGCCTTGGAAAATCACTAGGATGAGATTATCTGAAACTCATCCCTGAGACAGAGTGGCATCAGCCATTAAGGTCTGCCTTGGAAACTAATAGGAGAAAAACACATTCCTGCCTGCAAACCAGACTGTGACATTTCTCCCAGTACAGTGATGCAAGACCCTTGTATGTTGTGGGTTCAGCAGATAATGACTGTCCACAGCCCTGCACGCAGCAGGTCTAAGCTGGCGTGGCGTGTGACAAACAGGCGTACGACTACACACCCCAGCAACTTCGGCAACTCTTCACAGTCATGCGAGGGTGCCTTTGAAGGCTGACAAGATTGGATACAGCTTTGAATCTGTCTCAGAGCAGATAAGCTTTGGCAGGCACAAAGCCTGACCCAGGCCTCACAAATGCTATCCTCTGTAGAAGCATTCATGGGGTTTTTCTCATTGCTGAGCCTCAAAACTAAGGACAAGGTTGGCAAATGCAACAAACAGACCTATTACGGTAATTTCTCTAAATAAAACTAGTTGTCTAGGTATGGGTGAACTGGTTCTAGGGAAACCCAATTAACAACATTAAGGTGTCACACTTAAGGCTTATATTATAGCACTGCAAGTCATTTAGTATCCAGATAAAAGAAACGAGAAGTCTGTGCCTCAGTCTCTTCTTTGTACCCCATTATGTTTAATGCTTGTTCAAGGCAGGATATGCACTACTAGAGCAAAATGAAGCTCAGCGACAAGTGATGCATCTCCAGAGGTCGGATGGTACCGCAGCTGAAACTACAGCTCACCCTTTTCTTCCCTACTTTGGAGAAGAAAAAACAAAGTTTCCTTCTCTACTGAATAGAACTTAGTGCTGCTGCACTTCTGGGTTGTTACTCAGACCACTGAGGAGCATATAGAAAGTTACATTAACTTACTCCCCCCAACCCCAAATATGAGAAAGAAGAAAGACATTTTCTAAGCCTATCTCTCAGCAGTTGGTATTTCCAGTTTGACTCTCCCCACTGCAATAAATAGATTGCGTGCATCCAACATGCAGTTGTGGTAAAGGCGTAAAAATAGTCAGCCTGTTTCTGTGGAACAAAACCCAGACATCATCTTCCTCAGAAGCTCAGCTATTGTGCTGAACTCAGCTAGATGTTCCCCTTACATAGCTTTCCAACATTTTATCCTCATACTCTTAACTAATGCTATTCATATTCTGTCCAGAGTACAGACAGATTAATAATACTAACCATTTCTATAGGACCACTCTCAGAAGAACCCTGGGCATATTTTACCGGATATTATTTTAATCACAATTTTAGAGGCTTCTCTTGTAACCTTGTACCTTGAGCGGCTTAAAGCCAAATATACAAGACAGGAAAAGAGGAACCAGGAAACTGAAGACGACAGAAGGGTCTCTGAAAATATACTGCAAAATCAGAGGAGATTCAGAGGACAGCAAGCATAATTAAGGCTCTGGAATAGCCAAGACAGTGAATTGCTACCATAAAAAAGATGAGTAAGAAGAGATGTGATACAAACACAGAACATACTGAATATTCAGGAGACGCTGTTCTCCCTTTCTCATAACACTAGACCAAATTAACTTCAATTAAAAGATGGTAGGAAGTTCAAAACTATAGTGAAATAAAATGCTTTTCACATTATACATAAATACAAATAATTGAAACTGTGAATCTATCAAGATTCAAAAATAGATTTAGACCTTTATGTGCCTCCAAATTAATATTGTTCTGTACACGGAGACAGCAAGTTCTCCACAATTCAGACCAGCCATTGGCACGGGAGGCAAGATCCAGTGTTGGAAGCAGGTTCCTGCACACTTGGTTACAAAAGAATTCTTGCAACTTCTTTTGAAGTGTCTGTTACCTCCTGTTCTCAGAGACAAATGCTGGACTGGGTGGATCTCAAGCTCATCCAATTCATTTTGATGAGTCCTATACTTCCCCTAAAGAAAACCACCTATGATCACTGCCAAGGCTGACAATGCTAAGAAGAAATCCTGACACTCAATACTCAGTCTCAAGACCATATTTAAAAATAAAGATTATACATCTTTGTGTTGTAACTGTGCACCAGCCAGTGCAGGTTTTTAGCAAACCACTACCACATGCCAAATATGGTCCATTATGGGCAACAATTCCAGCACTTGACATTAAGTACAAATTAGATTAATACAAAATAAATCCAAATGTTCAAACAACACCAGCTCCATTAGAATAAAAAGAATGCACATTAAGTTTATGGAGAGAAGGGTGAGAAAAAACATAGAATTTTTAAAAAATCATATTCATTTGTCAGAAAAAACCAAACCAAACCCCAAAAACCAAACACACAGAGAAAGAAAGAGGGTGTTTCAAAACTCCCGATTCATCCTTTTAGAAAACTTCAGTGTTTTCATTTCCAACTCATTAAGCTTCTTAATCACCTACCATGTAAATCATATCTTTATCATGATTAAGTATTGTTTTGAATTTCTGGTGCTGGGCTGAACACCTAATTTCAGCAATAATTCACCATCCAGATGTGATTAGAATACATAATCCTTATGTAGCTATATATATACACACACTATATTTATGATATATAGTAATGAGCCCTACTGAAAATTGGATTAAAAAGGATTGAAAACAGCCTTACAGTGTGGTTTAGGAATAAATTTCTGTTGCTGAAGACCTGTAAAGCTTCTTAAATTGCAAGGTCAGAAAGGACAAGTAGTAAAGAGTGCTCAGAGTTTGTTTGAGTAGTTATACTCTTCACACACCACTGGATTTATTCTTTCATACCTTCACCCTGTATCCATAAGAAAAAGAAAGCGATATTTGTCACTCTATAGTATGAAATTATGGGGACAGGTAATATTTTTTACTGTGTATGTAGCATTCAGTATGACTTAGCTAGCAGACACTTCTGAAATTCATACTTGCAGAGTTATTGGGGAGGAATAGAGGAGGGCTCTCTATTCTGCAATACATGAAGATTATCTAATAGTTTACATCATAAAAACCAGCATACAATCATATGGTTCTGAGGCACTCTGCCATTATTTTCAAAGTTTTAAAAAATACTTCGGAGTTAGGAAAAGGAAAGGAATGTTCTCTGCTGAACAGATCTGAAGAGGACAGCAGAATGGGCTATGTAAGGGTCATAAAGGAATGATCAGTTTTCCTTATCTGTGGTTTCCTTCGTGAATCTCATGATTGGACAAAACCAAAACTTTTGCCGTTCTTCAATGCCGCCGCTGCCCCCTGGTGTCTCCTCTCCGCAGTCACCCAGACGGCGAACATCTCCACAGGTTCCCCATCACCCAGGCCCCGCGAAAGAGAAAAGTTGGGCACCAACTAGTGGCCTACACTTCTAGCTGCCGTTCTTCTGCTGGCTGATGCTTGTAATTCTTCCTGAAAAAGATCTAATTACTAGGCAAGCGTCACTCCAGTAAGATACTGAAGAACAAACAAAACTTATCTCTTACACTGTACACTTACACTGCCACCAGAAATTGCTTCCAATTAGCCAGAGTACCAACAAACTGTACTGAAAAATTACATTAAGCTGGGGAATAGCTGTCTTTTTCTTTTATGCAAGCTTCTGTAGATATGCTCTTAAATTGCTGCTTATGCAAGGATTATTTTTCTTTTTCTAAATAACTGTTATTGAGAAAGGCAGGACAATGACCTGAGCTAAAATATTCTCCAAGAAATATGCACCCAATGGCCATAAAAGAACATAGAGCAAAAAATTACACGGTTGCATTGACAAAAAACCCAAGCATACTGGCTTATTCATGGACTCACTGATAACGAAGATGAAGGAGACCAAGACTGACACAGAAAAGATTTCAATGTGTGTGCAGAGGGAGAAGGAACAGCTGGAATATGCAGAGCCTAAGCTGTAGACAGAGATTCATATATTGGTAAGATGCATGTTGGATGCCACAGTTTTCTTAAATAGTGCATTCCTTTTGAGGTATTTGTTGGCTTTATAACAACTAACTTTGAGTCCTTTTAACAAGATGTGTCTAGCGGTCCTGAAAGAAACTGGTTACAAATCAGTATTTTATTCATGGAATTAGTTAGCTGCAGGAAAGAACTTGGCTCAAGGAGACAGTTCCACATGTGGTTGGATGATGTGGTTTCATCTTTTGAGAGAGCAACACAGAGAAAATCTGGCACATCACTTGAAAGGCTGGAAAGGCTTTGAAGTACAACTTGTTCTTTAACCACACAACCATCTTAGCACAACTCCTATCAGACAGGAAGATTCAACAGGAAAAATCCTATAGGATCTCAGGAGGTCCCAAGAACTAAAGTAAAGGACTTCTTCTTTAACCCACGGCTGTAAACTCTAATAAAAAAAGGAATGGTAGACTTCTCTCCAGAGGAAAAACACGGCAAGCATCCACCCCAGTGTAAACAATGCAATGGGGGAGTACAAAGACCAGCTTGCTGAAACACTTCACCCAAGAGGCTATCTGATGAAGGAAGCTACATTACACTGATTAAGGAATAAAGACAGGCTAGGAATATAAAATAGATCAAAACAAGCAATAGCCTAAGCATCATTAGAATTACAGAGTTCTGCCCCCATTTTGTATTTTTGATTGATTTATCCCAAATTTGCTCTCAGACTGGGATCTCCAATGACATCATGTTGTGTAACATGTCATGGTCGAAAAAGAAACCTCCTTACTTTTCAAGCAATTGTTATTACTGGCAAAAGGGGTAGAAAAGCATTTCTGATTAGTTAAAACATTTTGCTTGCAAAACCTTTGATTTGTATATTTGCTCAGTGTGTGTAGGGAAAAGCAGAACAAAAATATTGTGAAAAGGAATGTCCCTTTTCCCTGTGCACAGATACAGTTGTAACGTTCAATGGTACACATAACCAACCTTAAAAACATCCCATATAAGCCAGGAATTGAAACCAGCTAAAGAGAACAAGAGACTGTTTTGACAAACTCCTACTGAGAAAGTGAATAATTACTGTTCCACAGATTAAACCCCAGGCACTACAGCCCACAATATCCCAATGGCTCTAAACACACCTGCTTCACAAGAAACAGCCTAAGCTCATCTTATTGAGCACATCTTTTTTAGACAATAATCTGTAAATAGGACAATAACTACAGGAAGGAAATTGCCTTTTTTCATTGTTTTCTACCCAACACTCCAACCATGGCAAAAAAAACCCAAATTAAAATCAGGATAAGAACTGCAGTAATCAGAAGCAGTGCAGGCTCATGCAACTGTCCCACAGCTTCATGTGGCTTCTTAGTTATGTGAATGTCCTCACGTGAGCAGCTGTGGCTCAGTGCTTACATAGACACCAGAGAAAATGTCAAATGCATTTTAAGGTGAACCTGATAGATATAAAAACTGGACAAACATGACCCAACACAAAAGCTGCAGGTGGAAGCAACTCCTTGCACACAAACTCCAAACACACAATTTACACCCAGGAGATGGTGCCCCATTATGAAAGTTGGAAGCACTTGAAAAGAAACCAAAGCATGTAATTCACGATATGTAAAAAAAAGCTAGAAAGACTTCATTTTTGTAATATAAAGCATTAACAATTCCAGACTTGTCTACAACTGAAGACTGTTAGCAGAAGGCACCAGTGCAATTACATCCTGGGGGGTTGCAAAATGAATAGAGATGGGGATTGCAGACAGATTTTTATCACCATGGCCTTCTAGAGATTTCAGAGAAAGGAAATATTTCATTCAAGATCAAGATCTGACACCTTTGTGGCACTTACCAATTTGGCACCAAGAATCCCAGAGGTCATTCAACAAGAGACTACTAGCCTGGCTATGCCTCACAGGTCCTCAAGCATAAAAGAGCCATACAAAAACATTTGACAGGAAGGTAGAGAAGCACACAAAAAAAGTGATTGTTAAACTTCCGTTGTGCAAATGCTTTATGATGCAATCTAATTACATGAACAAATACACAAAAGCTAAACATTTGTCTACACAGATGCATAGCGCCACAGAGCACTGACTAATACTCAGAAAATCAAACAATTTAGTTAAGTTTACACAGTAAACAGTAAGTAATCCATAGCACAGTCCAACGCAGGATTTGGTAAAACCCAGTAGCATACAAATTAGCAACTAAAACAGTTCATTACAAACTTCAGTGCTCTTAGGGCTGTACTACTGGTTGAAAATAAGAATGTCTATAACACAGTATTGGAGATGAGAACAAAACCAGAAGAGTTCTGCACAAATAAAGGCTCTATGAGGTATAATCAAAATGAGGTATAATAAAAACGAGAAGCTACATATATGGAAATTAGATTACTAAATTGCATTTTCTGAAAAGTACTGTTGTGCACTTCATTATGCATATGCAGAAAGGGAGATTCACAATTGAGATTTTATTTGGACACTTCCTGCCACACATCTTAAGTTATGTAGCCTTCCTAAAATTTGAGTACAGACATTCTAATGCACTGTAAAATAACTTCCTAATAATTATACTAATGCAAAAATCAGGTTACGCCATGACATCTGATATTCTCTTAATTCCACCTCTTACCAAATCTCTGCTGTACATACAAGATAACTAATACCTCTGTCTTAAGTTGCTGAGCTGCAAAATAAGTAATTGCTGGGAAGACACCAGTACTTTTGCCTGTTCCTTATTATTTTCCTTCAGCATCAAATGTTGTCCCATGGTGGAGATGAAATAAAAACTAGAGGCATGTTCACAGTATCTAGCACTGCTCAGTAATGACATGTTCTTCATCCTCAGTGCAACTTTGTCCAGTAAGAAGAAATAAGCCTAGAGGTCACACACACAGAACTACCATTTTATCTTACCACTGCCCAGAAAAATGATTTTGAACATTTTGTTCCAAGGTCATGACTCTTCGAAAAAGTCCAAAAGGTTTCCGGCAGACTACATGAAATGGATTTTCTCCAAGGATGAGAATTGTCCAAGTAACCTCTCTTCCTTTCAGTGATCATCTTTCTTTTTTTTTTTGGCCCAGCTTTTGATTGCCATGCTCATCAGCTGCTACTGTTCAACTGGAATGCTGCACAGATCATTTTAATATCACAACAGCTATGCAGCTGAAGAACTCTGGCAAGAAAGGGACCGTGACATTCAATTGTCTATATGCAATGCGGAGGGGTTTCTTTTGTTTTGGTGGTTTGTTGTAGGTTTTTCTATTAATCTGTTTATACTAGAACACCACAAGCAACATAAACTTATAAAAATATTTCAGAGACGTTAAGGGAATGAAAGAGGAAAGGCTTTCAGAAGGTATATTCTTCCAACACCACTTTCTCCAGCAGCTACGTGCTCATTAGATGTGACTCATGCAAGTACTGAACTGCCTTTGTTCAGTATCAGCTGCAGTGAAGAAAGGCGGCAGGTTAATCCATGCCATTTGTTCAACACCCATTTCCCCTTTGCTAGTGTATCTGTAAGACTTCGAGCAGTTTACTTAAAGCACATGGTGTTGGCCACACTATTCCTAACAAAGTTAGTGGGAATTTTCACACCAGCTTCAGTATGAACAGAGAGGAGCCAGTGCTTCTGAAAACACAAAAAATAGCCCCTCCCTCCTATAACAAAGCCCAATTTAGGAGCATGCTGTAAGATAGGAAAAGTTATTTTGTGCATTTATAAGAGCATAAACCATAATAAAATTTAATATTTATTAGAATTTCTTCCAGTAACAGCATTCAACATCTTAACAAACCAAGTTGTGAAGTCTTAAAAAAATCTAGCATTACAAAAAAAGTTAAAATAAGTTGTTCCTTATATTTAATGGCAACAAAGGGGGAACTTTCAATTTAAAAAACAAACTTGCCATATAAACAGTATTAAGAGAATGTGATTAACATGATGTGCAATTTTCAGAATGGATACAGTGTATGAACGCCAATCCGAATGGAACAGAGGGGTGGAACAAACTACCCCCTTAAACTCAAAACAGGCGGTTTGAAGAAAGGGGGAGGAGGAGGGTCTTTGTAGTGAAATAACTTAAAAGATAACACGCAATGGACAAAAAACGCAAGAGCACAGAAGACATTACATGACACCCTCATCATAACACCCCCTCAAGTCTGGTTATTACAGTAAATAAAGTTAGTAAAGTGCATCTTTTAAAGACTTGTCTAGTGAAATAGCTTTCCCAAATATAAAACACAACACAAAACGTGCAGTAACAGTAAAACCATAGTGTAAATTTTTAAAAACTAATATTTAACTTTTCATTCACTAAAGAAGAAAAGTTTTAACTGCAGTAGTGTTCACATTATTCTTCAACAGGATGCATCCTCATGTGCTTTTGTTACTTGGCAAATCTTTAAATACGGAGCATGGCAAAATTATGCAGTCTAAGCAAGTGCTTCTCTCAATGTAATACAATTCTTCAATGGCAGAGCGGCCACATGCAGCACAACCATGTTAGATTTTGGGAAGCTTTGGTGCACTAACGATGGGATTGGTCTCCTGCAAATACCTTCGCCCTGCACTCTTATAGTCGTAGGTGCAGGTGTGAGTCTCTGCATACCGGTGTGTTGCACAGAAGTTGTTTCCACATCTGAAGAATCAAGAATATCAAAAGTTACAAGCATTTAGAAGCTTTTAACTCTCTGACATGCTGGGAGCCCTTTTTTCTAATCATCCTTGACTGATAACATTAACTGGTGGTGTAAACAAAATGGCATTTTTGTAACTGAATGTTGCAGTTTTGACACAACAGTCTCTTCAGCTGGGAAGTTAAATAAGATCAGTACTCCCAGCACCAGTGAGCAAGGATCAAACACAATAATTAAGAATGATGGACTTTGATTTATTTAATTTCTTTTTAAAGACCTCACACAAAATCAGCTGGTAGAATTCAGAGGACAAAACCACAGAATTAAAATAATGGCATCAGGTGAAATCCACATAATGCATTTCAATTCAAAAATACCACATCATTCAGACCACCAAAATAGATGTTTTGTTCAGGACAGCTTCTCCCTGGCATAAATTCACCTTAGTCATTTGAGATTAATAAATACAGAGTTAGACACATGTAAAGACATCAGACAGGCTAACTATATGGAACATGACTTCCTATTCGACTGGGTAGGGTGCATCTTTCCAATATCAGTTGCAATTTCAATGAGTTAGGACTGATTTTTTGCCTTGAAACCTGACAGCTCAGCAGCTAAGACTCCTCACAGAAGAAAAGCATACTCCGGATGTCGCATCTGATCTCAACAAGTGCTTTTAGTAGAGACTGATGTCACTGTCCTGCTGCCTGATTTTTTGATATAGTTGCCTCTTGACAGTAAAACAGTCACATCATTCAAAATCAGAATTCTTGTGAAACAGATTAAGTATTACTTACCCAACTTTCTGTCTCACTATAAGATGATAATCCTCTATCTACCTACCCATCCGGGTTCCTAATTAACTCTGCAGCTGTTCCTGAGGCTTTGTGTGCCTGGTAATTAATTTACTTTGCTTTGGTTCTTGGTCCGGTAATCATCAGTTTCCTCAAACAATTGTATTCTCTATTTGTTTCATTCTAGTAAAAGGTCATATGGTTGTTCCTTTTGAAACTAGAATGAATACTATTCTTGGGGGATGTGCGATTTCTCCCCCCTTTTTCTGTGCCTCATTTTTAACCTAATCAAGCTGCTTAGCTCCTTCTAGGAGCTTACAGTTATTTGCTCAGCAGGAAAGAGTGCACTGTCCAAAACTGTTTCAAAAATCAAAGACTGAAGAGTCAGTAAAGGAGGCAGCTCCTCACCCTGAAACTCTCCAACACAATTCCCCAATGGCAGAAGTCTTGTTCATTTTGCTGTTAATTGGCAAGAACCAAGATCAGCTTCAAATGCAGCCCTCACAGTGCAGCAAATCCCAAAACCATGAAACAATACTGAGAAAATAATTTCTCGTGGGAAACAATATTTTGAGAACAAAGATCAAACAAAGGTTTTAGTTGGTTGGTTTGCAGTGGGTTTTGTTTGTTTGTGGATTTTTTGTTTGTTTGTTGAAGTTTCCAGTGATTACCACCAAGCATGAAGTCTCCTTGTATCACCTACAAGTCATGATTTGGAGGACCAGTACTCTGGTGTTCTGCTTTTGAGATGCTCAAAGATGACTGAAGTCTCACAAGAAATAGAAAACATGTAAAAATAACACTGTTGTGAAACACAAACTTATATAAATTCACAAACTGCAGGTGTATTTTAACAGGGTCAAATCTGAGGGAGATTTTCTGAAAAATTGTAACAAATCCAGATATTCTTCAAGTTGTTAACAATATAGTTATTGTTGGGGAACTTCGTAGAGATAAACCTGTAGCAATTTCTCCCTGCACCAGTATAAAATGTCATAGTTCTTTATTTGTAATCATGTTATTTATTTCTTGCTATCTTGCATTTCTTGATTTTCCTGGAAGAACATACATCTCAACAGCGGAACAGCTACAACATTCCTGAATTTTAATTCCTGGAGTTTTGCTGAACTGAGAACTGCAACTTTTTTGAAGGTCGTCTCTTGATTTGCTATGCTTAAGGAATACCACACAGCACAGAAAACCTTTTGGTTAGCCCAGCTTTTAATTTTAAACAACAGCTGATCATACACTCAGCCTACCTGCATTCATAGCTGGTTGCCAATCCAGTTTTCTTGCCACAAAGAAAGCAATGCTTTGCAATTTTCTTTTTTGCTTGAACTGAGCCATTCACAGGTGGAAGATGGGTCGCTTCACCTGCTTTCAGAGGTAGAAAGAGAGCAAAGACATTTTATTTTTATTTATTCCTGATCACAAAACTAGTTAAATGTTATCTTTTGAAACCCAGCTTCATTTTGCATTTCTTAGGATACTTCAGGTGGGAACCCCAAAGCCTAAACATGGAGGAAAAAAACCCAACAAGCTGAAACAGGAAACATCTCAAGCCTGTGAACACCTTTGGAAGAGGCAGCACAACACAAGACTCAGACCCATTAGTAACACCTGTTAAAAGTTCACATAAGCCAGAAGTTACAGAAGAAATCAAGGAACACATCTCCTGATGGCCTTCCCAAAATGCAAAATGAAAACACAAAGTGATTGGGAAAGCACTGCAAACAATGGCTTTCCGAAGAATCAACTGGGCATTCGAGTAGCTAGCATTTAATATATTCAGTAGCTAGTAACTCAAGTTTGCCAAATAAATACTGCAATATTTTAAAATCTTGCTGGTACTGCTAATTGCAAGTAAAATACATTATTAGACTACAGGCCTCTATTTAGCTATAAAGTTTCCTAAAGCACTTTGCAGATATTTGTAAAATTTCTGTACTTAAACATTCACTTTACTCCAACCTTCCCCCTATAATGCTTGGCTGTTGCTTTATCACAGGAGAGTACATAAAGAAAAGGTATTTTCCTTGCCTCTGTAGCAGCTCTCCGTCCACAACCTGCTTATGCATATTTACCATACTCTAGAACAGTAAAAGTGAGCAATGCATCCTCTCAAACATTCTTTCAGTGCTTCTACTACTATATGGTCAGGATGCTCCCCATAAGGGACTTCATGAGTTCAGAAGTATTTTTTGTCCAGCACACCTTTAATCCCAACAGTCATTTCTCAACTGAGATACACCAAGCTGCATTCAATAGTAACAACCAGGCAGCCACTATTACACTGCAGTCATCGCTACCAGACAGTGCTATCCTATTGCAATCTAGCATCGAAACTTCCAGGCTATCAATTTCATTACCTAAAAGTATGCTATTTCAGAAGCATTAGTTAGCCCACTTTGTGAAAAAGACAGAGCCTGAAGACAGCCTCCCCTGTGGACCATACTTAAACAGAAAAAACAGTACACCTGCCCTCACACTGATAGTCCCTATAGCAATTAAATGTAAACTGAATCTGTCCTTTGGTCAGTTATACAATGTATCACTACCAGCCGCCTCTCTCTCAAGAGCCTGCATGATATGACAACACCAACTTTGTCTGTTTCATGTCTGGAACCTCCTGGAAAACACACTTTTCTGACATTAGATACACCAGACGAGTGTCTTCTTCACAGTTCTATCCAATATGACACAGATGACAGTAGGCTTCTCCATCATGCAGATGTGGGTAGGTAAGGACAGACCTGTTCATTAATTGACTGGCCACTCAAAGCTGCACACCTAGTTGTGAAACAAACATACAGTCCACTATTTCAGCAGCTTTTGCTCCCACATTCTTACAATTGCATCGTTTTTCCTGTTGCAGCTGCTGTTTGAAGATCTATATTCTAGCTCATTCTCTATGCCTAGAACTTAAAATCCTGGAATACATGCCTGCCTCTCTTTTCCGAAGGTCATACAGGAAGAAAAGAAAACCTGCAGACTGCGAGTCAAAGATGTGACAAGTTGATTGTGCTAAGAATCTTTTGCTGGCTGTCTTAAGAGTTTTAAAGCACTAATCCAGACAATTCCATTCCTCCTGAGAGAATTAATCACATCAGAAAATAGTATTTAGGCACAACACATCCATTTTCAGTAATGTCAAGCATTAAGCACGCCACAGTTACCAAGAGTAGGGTAGAAAGAATTATGCCCATGACAAAAAAAAAAGAGAAAAATCTGCACTGTATCAGTAATCTTCAGCATCCCCGCCCTTACTGGTTCCTCCCCACTTTTCTTTTGCCAAATCCTTCTGGCTAAGGCTGTAGTCCTAAAGATCATGCTACCAACACATTCTGCTCTCATTTTAGTACACTCAGAAGTATTCACAGAACTGACCTCTTGGAAACTGCTGAAAGTCATGTCTATATCTACAGATGACATGCAGGATTCATTAAGTACCAAAAAAGCCAGGAAAAAGTCACATATCTACCTAAGATCTAGATGACATCTGCATGTTAAAGAATTGCTTAAAATACTGAAAGTTATACCATGCTATAGAAGTGTAACACAGCAAGGACTTTGAAAGACGTATGCCTTACAAAGATAAGCGATTCTTGTCCTCTGCATATGTGATATATCAGGAAAGATCAAAGAGCCATCTTGAGTTATTAAGTCATGTTACTTACCTACTCTTTTCCCTACAGCTGCAATACTTCCATTCATTCCAAGCCCATGCGCAGACTAAAAAAAAAAAAATTTCCACAGGGAAATTACTAGCAGATGGAAATTAAATTAAAAGTTACGCAGTCTGGTATCAGCTTATTTGAAATCAGTGTTTTATCAATCAACGTACCTACAAAGAGTCCAGGACAACTTCTGTACGTAAAACGAAAATTCCGCAATATAAGGCCTTACTCAAAATGACTATTTAATAGGCTCCCCATACTTTACAACACACCAAAACTAAGTACATTAGAGATCTGAAGCTAGGCACATATGGTGCAAATCACAGGGCAAACTTTGGAATAAATGACGATTAGTGAGCAGCAGAAGTCAGATGACACTGCAAACACACTCAGAATTGTATAATTACATAAACTAAAAAGTTTAGTTGTGAACTGACCAGCCACTTTGATTTTTATGAAAAATTACTTCTAGGACTTGTTTGGATAGAGAGGCAGTCAAGACACCAACAGAAACTCAGAAAACAGCTTCAGAATTACAGGGATTTAAGTACACCTCCCTCTACTCATCTGCCTCCCCTGAAAAGACATACAGACACACACATAAAAGTAGTTTTCATAATGCCAGTACCAGAAAAGAGAGCAAAACTTCAATTTCTTTGTAAACATTAGTACTCACTAGAATGTATTCAGCAGCTTCATTTGGAGGAGCAGTTTTCCTAAAACTTTCTTCCTGAAAATGCTGCAGGTTTGTAGGTAGTGCAATACCAGAAGTCCGAAACCTGCCTGTCCCACAGGAACTCTGTAAACTTTCCCGGTTTGTGCTTCGGGCCAGCGAAGCCAGAAATCCTAAGTTACTTACAGAACTCATAGGTTCTTTGGATGCCTTGTTCACCACATCTGTGATGTCCCTAGCCTCTGTTTTAGAAATTGCATCAGGTCTTTTGCCAAGCGACTCTAATTTCACACTACGAAATCTGTTAGTCCTGGAAAAAGAGGAGTCTGCTATACTACGGACTTCCAATGATCGAAGCATGTTTGGAGAGACTGTAGATCTCAAGTTACCAGCCTCAAAGCATTTGGGTTGTGTTTGTGATTTCGGAGAATTGTGACGTGCCACTTGTGCCGAATACCGAAGAGGTGACAAAAGCAGATTTTTCTGAGGACTTAATTCACGAGTACTGAGAAGACCAGCCCCTGTTGCTGCAGTGCTCAGCACTTGGCTAACAGGTTTTCTTTGCTGCTCTACAACCTTAGATTCTTCATCCCCATCAGACAGTTCAAGTTCCGGGTTCATCTTTCCTATGTCGTATATCTCACTACACTGTTCAGTGGTGCTTGCTTCTGTTAACAAAGCAAAAGCATCTGTTTCAGGTAGAATTTTTTCTTCTGTTCCATATAGTTCTACATTGGTTAGATTTGGAAACAAAACAGCATCCTCCTCAGTTGAGGAGGTCATATTTTCAGATGCTTTTTGCGAATTTGCAGGCAGAGATGAAACAGGAGTAAGAATACTATTTGAAGGTAGTTTTGCATTTTCTAGTTCAACACGAGATATTTTTGGTGGTAACCTGATGCTACTAACAGACTGAGACCAAGAGTTGCTCTGCCAAGTGTCATCTTCCTTCAGAAAGTCATTAGTTGTGGATGGTATTGTTCTACCAGCAGTGGCCAAAGTAGCCAATGCTGAAAGTGTGTTTTGGGAAGACTCTGAGGGACATGAATTCCCAGGAGGAGGTAGGCAGGACTGTCCGATCTGGGGGAGCACTCTTAGAAATCGGTGACGAGCAGCAGCCACTGAGCCACTAGATGGTCGAGGAGTCATTGGAGGACGAGGTTTCACCTTAACAGTTTTCTTAGGCTATTAAAAAATACCAAAACACACATAAAACAACAGTTAGTATTTGAATTACAGTTACATTCAAAGACCTGACTGAGATCATATTCCCAGGAATTCAGAAAATGTAAGGCCAGAAAGGACCAAATCATTCTATTGACTCCCTTATCCATCACTAGCCATCTAGACTTCACCTCAACACATGAAAAATAAAATCAAATATCATAATCAGAAAAGGCTTTTTAGTAAGTAGGCCACATGTCAGAGGAATAGAAAAGGGAATCCAGAACGCCAGAGTTATCCAGAAGAGCTTAGGGTCTCAAACAAGATGAACAATGAAAGCATTATAACTTCATTTTACATCTAGTTAACCTAGGCAGGCATGAATGCCAACAAATGTTTTATGGTCTAGGTAATCTCATTCCCATATTCAATTTCATAGGCTTTTCAGTTACAGTATTTCTAGTGAAGCTTCATTTAAGAGAAACATTGATTTTTGCCATAGCAGTATTGCAAAGCAATGCTACTTAACGTATCAGAAGAAAAAAAAAAATCCAAAAGAACACCCATTCAAATCCAGGACCAGTGGTGAATTCTTTGAATGAGAACAGGTAGATCCAAGTAAAGCAAATGTCCCATCAGCAGAACATTTATGCAATAGCATTTACTTAAACAACAGAAACAAAATAATCTACCCTTGATCACTTCACTTCCCAAGACCGCAAAGTATCTGACCTGCTTTTTAGAAAAGCCAGTACTAGGAAAGTGCAAGGCATTTTACAATAGCAAAATTCAAATCACAATTTCACCTTTTTACTCAGATTCATGTTCTCCATCTTGGCCTTGAGCAGTTTCATTTTATTCATAGTAATTGAATTCTCAATAATCTGTTGGCCAGAAGGTGATGCTTCTGTTTCATCTTCATCATCAGCATATAAGTTATAAACTGAGCCACCACTGAAAAAAAAAGTTTGTGTTTACCCTCTAATCAAGTCATTTAATTGTTTTCAATGTAGAGCACTCTCACAACTAGAAAGTCATATCCGCAGTTGATCTGTTGACAAAGCATTATGTAAAACTGTATATAAAGACATTTCAAATCAATTTATTTCAGCATACAATCATTCCTTATTAGATGCTCACGCAAAGTGATGATGCTGAAATCAGAACACAGCCACGCTTCTGCGAAGGGAAGTTGTTATACCATATACAGTTGGTTCACACTCACTATATATTTTCCCCCCAGAGGGGATATCCAGTTCCAAAATGTCTCCTGAAGGTATGCCAAAGCTGTTAACTGTGTGACTCAGACAACAAGCTGATCAGTTTTCCAATTAACCAGACACTGGCATGGAAGGAAAGTCCAAATTTCTATCCATCCTGAGGGGTGTTCTCACCAAAAATGGAAATGGAGGGGTCACCCGTGTGGATGTGATATTCTATTTCTCCTTTTCAAAATAAAAACAAACAAACAAACAAAAAAGGATCAGTTTAGGTTTCCAAAGAGACTCACATTTGGAAAAAAAAAATAACAGATTAGAATTGCTAGACCCAAGACAAAATATTTTAATTCAGTAATCACTGTAAATTGATAGCATCACATTGCCTTCTTCTATTCTGTATTCTAACAGAATGCAAAACCTCAACATTTTAAAGTCAGTATCTGACTCAGTTTTCCTATGAAGCATTAATCACTAACACACATCCAACATCTTGCAGCAAAATGCAACAAGCATTAGGAGTGTCCACTTAATTACAAACTGATGCACTTTCAACACTGCATATAGTACACATTAAAGAGAGTTTTAATTCTTCCAATAGGCTGTCAGCATCTAGAAATTGTGACAATCATGCAATTCCCACGTGTTCACAGAAATGTCTTAGTAGATTTACCTTAAGTTTCTACTCTCCAGAAGAGACCAAAGAAGAACTAAAGGTCATGAGAAAGTCAGTACTAAAAATTCACTAATTAGAACTGGCATTTTAACTGATTCTTGGAAATAGTCTGCTACCTTTAGTCAAGTGCCAGTATTTTTGCACTGACTCTCCAAATCCATTTCTTAAAATGCAGCAAAATTCTGAATGCAGCACAGCTGGGAGACAGATCTTTAACAGCAAGATGGCAGCAAATTCAACACAAGAGTCAGCAAAACAGTCCAGTCATTTCTTACCAAAAATTGAAGAGCTTCATATGGGGACAGTCAGCATACATATTACATATCTCTCCTCATAAAGATTCAATACTAAGGATTCATCTCAGAATTTTAACTCTGCAAAGATTTAAGTCACAAACTCAAAACAAGTATTTGAACTTCTTTCAAGGTAATGATAGAAAGAAAAGTGACGTGTCTTGCATGTTTGGTGTGGTGGGTTTTTTTTGTTTCTAATGTAAAAAGAATTGTTATTCTTTTTCTTGCATTTTCTGGCTAAGTAGGAGCCAAAAACACTAAGAAAAATGGAGTGACAAAACGATTTTTTGCTTTAAGGTGACTGTAAAAATTATAAAGCTTGGACACGGAGCCTTGTTTTTCATGATACTTTTAGCCCATTTTCCAATGGTCAAATTTCAAGTTTTCTTTGTCCCTAAGTGTCAACATTCTTGAGATCTTGCTTGGAACATAGAATCATTTTGGTTGGAAGAGACCCTCTAGATCATAAAGGCCAACTGTCAACCTAACACTGACACTACACCATGTCTCTAAGAACCTCATCTATATGTCTTTCAAACACCTCTAGGGATGGTGATTCAGCTGCTTCTCTGCATGCCTCAAAAATGATCAGTAGCTTGTTGAAATACTTTTGACACCAGTGCTTGCCAGTCCTCTACCACTACTTCAACTATTTTCTTTTAATCCAGAGACAATAATAATTTTATATATTTACAGCTTGCCAAGTTTTAACCATTAACCACAGATAAAGTTATCTGGAGAACTATAGATCAAAACCCAAACCAATGTCTCATTTCTAAATTGCAGTCACTAAATTCTGCTCCACACGTAAGAAAATTGAAAAAAGCTGATAAACAAGTGCCTCAAAATGCTCAGTCACCAGTATGTCCACACATATAAACACATTTAACTGTGACTGCAGAAAACACTAGTACTCAGGGTGATTTACAGCTTTCCTCTATGAAGATGAAGTGAAAATGTCCAATTTGTTTCCATTTTCTCCTCCCTTTGCTACTTTTTCCATTTCCCATAAAAGTCTGACCTGGCCATAACAACAAATTCAAAAATTAGGATTTCTGCTCCTCACCACCCCCATCCCCTTCCCCAATGACTGTCTCCCTTATTAGAAAAGCTAATAAATGAACTCCCATAGAAGACACAGAGGAAGAAAAACAGCTTGAGTTTGATGTTTTCAACTCAGGTGGCTTCCAACCTAACTAGATCATTTGACCAGTGACAGCACATTTCTTAAGCACAATGTAATTTACTTTTATATATGCTGTTGTGCTTTGAAAGGCTTACCATGATGCCTTGCAAGAGCCAAAAGAGCAGGGTTTATTTCCTTGGTTTGCTACATTTAGCCAGTCTCAAGTACATTATTACTTAATTTATACACTAGGATTACTTAATTGAGAAGTACTAAGAAATTCACACAGTTGTCCACACTAGTTTTAAATGAGGAAAAAAAAATCGTCACACACAGAATTTGAACACGTAGGCAGATACCAGGGAGCCTGTTATATGGAAAAATAAAGGTTCAAGCTGCGACAACTTCTTACATCAACTTACAGTTCAGCATCCACAGTCCCTTCGCTTTGGATTAGTTAGGGTGTTTTTTTGGAGTTAAAAGGTAAAAAGTAACAATTCAGTAATATGCAGCATATCAGTGGGAACAGGAATTACACCTGCCTGTTCCTCTTTCCAGAAGTGTGTCCAGGGCGAATGCAGCAGCGAGGTTCTTAGTGCTTATTGATGATGGTGGGTTTTACCTATTTCAGACCTATACACAATGCCATATGTGGCTGTTTACTGAAAAACAGTGCAGGGGCTGAAAGATAAGATCACAAATCTAACATCTTTGTATCTTTCCTCTTATTTCTCTCCAGTAGTTGTATATCAAACACTAGCTCTACCTGCTCTGTGCAACTATGTGGGAAATCAACACTGATATTTCATTCAGCCTGGAGTTTTTAAGTATAGATCTGTTACAAAAGTGCAATATCATTCTGAACCCACAGAATCAAAATGAATATAAATCCAGTACAAAACTCTTGCTTTCACTTCGCAAATAGGAGTAGTTACTTAAAACAGTGCAAGTGTTAGCCTTGGAGAAAAAGCAGCTAGTCCCCAGAATAAGGATTTCTTTCCTTACAGTTGTAAAAATATTAAGTTCTTCAGGGGATTAAAAAAAACTACCCAAAAGCCACAGTATAAAGACAGAATCTAATAATTTTTAATAGATATCATCAATTTTGACTGCTAATCTGTTTGCTACAATATAGTAGCTTAAGTGACATACTTGCTCTTCTGACAATAAAAGTACTTTGGTTCTGTGACAGTGATTGAGACAAGTTTGGTGCCTCAACAGTAGCTAATCTGAGGCCTAATTATGTACAAAGGCTAGCTCTATTTGCAATTATTTCAATATATTAAAAACAAACAAACCAATCAAACAAACAAAAAAACCCTAAGAACAACCAATTCCCCCAAAACAAAACACCTCTCTTCCCTTCCCCCAGTTTCTCTGAAACTTCAGACAAACTCTTTCAGGATTTTGCACTGCCCATCTACTACCTTCCTGTCTAATCGCTTGGTCAAGTCATAACCATACAAAAAAGAAAGCTTATGCTGTGAACAGATGTTTATAAAATGGAAGAGTAAATACTTAACAAAAGTTTTAAATCTCTTCATTGCCAAACCAACTCTCCTGTGAAAGAGAGATGTCACACAGTGACAGATACTGTCAGCATGAACAGTGACCACAAAATACTACCATATTGTTAGGCCACCAAGTTACCGCATTTTAGTAGCCCTCAGGGCACAATTCTTGCAACACTCCAGATATATTCCAGATATTCTTTTGGTAAAGTCAGCAAATAAAGCTGAAAATTATACAGCATTCCCCTTTTGAAGAATAAAGATTAAAACCAACTTTACCTCAAAGATTCAGATAATGGTGTTAAAGTGCCATCTCCCCGGTCTACCACACGGAAGAAATTCAACTGATCTCCTTCTCGATATACTAAGAAGGTAACTTGTTTGTTGGATGGCCCTTTCTCCCAGATCTCATCTCTACTGGGATCCATGTATTCAGCCATTTCCCTGATAGGGTCTTCCATGGGAACTACAAAAAGGAAAAGGAGAATAAAACCAAATCGCCATTATTATTATTATTTTAATCACCTTTATGAGCTCAGCTCAGTTTACAAAGGGAATTCCCAACCTAGAAGATATGCTGAATGTTTTCCAAGTGAAAATTATCACGCGGATTTTATCCATTTTCTTTCCTCTATAGAGGATCCATATAAAACAACTTATCATCAGATTAAACCAATGCCCGATTCTTACTACCCAGGTTTTTAAAAATATTTGTATCATGATATTACAGTATTTCTTTTTCTGCAGGTGAGAAATTGCTGATTTTAAGGCTTGATGATTCTATACATACAAAGGTACCTGTTAAACTAAGCCTAAGCAAAATGAAACGGACAGTGTACTTGGTATGCTAAGGAAGATGGGAAAAAAGCCCTCAGTTTTTGTCAAGTACTTTTCCAATGAATTTGGAACTGAAGTCTGCTTGTCTAAAATGCTCCTCTAAGAGAAGCTGTTTACAGTTGGAAGATGTTGCATGAAAACCATTATTTTGTAACTGCATAAACACCTACCTCTTCTAGTGTTAATAGGTCCACCTCGCATAGCCAGAACTAACTTCAGAGTGCAGCCTTCCGAAATGCTGTAAATAACAATAAATATATTTTTGTAGCATTCTCTATCGCTTTTGCTAATAATAATCCAGAAACACATTGCAATTTTATTATATACTTACTTATAATCATTCAAACAATAGTCATCCTTCAGTTCCGTATTATTCCAAATTAAATGCTGCTGAGAGACAGGAATACCTAAACAAAACAAAAAAAGATTATTAACATTTGAGTTTGTTGGGAGGGCTTTCAGGGAGTTTTGCTTTTTGAAGAACGTGGGGGTAAAGGAAGAGAGGCAAGAAAGGGGACCATAGGGGAAAGAAGAAAGGAAGGACAAGAACAGGCACTTGAGCAACCCTCAGTTGTGATATCCAACTTCCCAAACAGTTAAGAACAAAGTTAAGATTTTCAGTAGTGTTGTGCTCACACACAGAGTGCTATCTTTTGGCTCAAAAAGGAACCTGCAGGAGTATTCAACTGCTTCAGGCTTTTTGGATACTTGTTCTTTTCCAGGCATCAGAGGATGGATTCCCCCCACCTCGCCCTGTTAACTGCACCTCAGAGCTTTATGTCTACAGACAGGAAAAACAGGATGACACTTCTGACTACAGAACTGCTGAATAATTTAACCACAGATTGATATTCTGTATTACTCATAGTAAAGACTAGGCCGCATTAAGGTAACCGCTAGCAGCTCTAATACTGCTGAGACAAATGCATGTTTTTATCGCTGCTTGGTATGGAACCTGAAAGTTCACACGTACAATATAGTACCACAGAAGTTAATCAAACTTCGTACTACAAACATTTATTTTGTTGTGGGTGTTCTTCAGGCCATCAAAACATTTTATTATTTTTACCCACTAATACTAATTTTCAGCTCAAGTTCTGGGACAGATTTGGCTATTTTTTAGTAAAAGGAGGCAAGCACACTGATTATTTGTTACTTATTACAAATCTACATTCTACACAATTATTAACTTCGTTTTCTTGCTTGCATAGTGAACTCATTTAGATACATACGTAATACACATTAAAGATAATAAGCATAAGCTGGTACAACCTAAGGTCTTCATACATTTTTATTAGAACACTGTCATCTTCCAAATTCTTGACAGAGTACAAACCAGGACAGTTATGAAAGGACGAGGCATCTCTGATCACCAAAAAAATAGAATGAAATAAAATAAAAAATCAAGGTTAATAGGAAAATTAATAGGATGAATAGCTGTCATTTTTGCCTTGGGGAAAAAAAAAATAATAAAATCTTCCCTTCAGCATCATAAGTACTGTTGTTCAATCTGTCTAGTGAAATCCAGGTAATTAAGATCTTACTGTGCATACCTGACAAATTGTAATTAAAATGAAAATCTATAGAGATCAAGAACTACTTGTTCAAGAAGGTCTAAACACTACTCCTCAGACTAAGATGCAAAAGCTATAATTACAATTTCCAAAAGGTTACACTAGAGTAACCTTATCGTATACTTTTACTCATTGCGTGTTCAGATACCTAAAAGGACATGCCAGCAACAGTGCTACACTGTAAGAATTCACAAAAAACAGCTAGGAAGAGAGGAACACAGAGATCAGAGTCTTCCAGGTGGTTTCCAAAAACATCTCAACCTCCCCAGGCTTGCAAGAGTGTTGAGCAAGCTGTGGCAACAGGTCAGTTAAGCAGCCTCCTCCTAGCTGGAGGAAGGGCACAAAGCTACCAACACCCATCACCAGCAAGGAAGGAATAGGGACCAGATTCTGGTGAAAGTCCAAGCAGATTCAATAGGCAAGTAGGATACCTGCTGAGTGGACACCCCTGCACAGAAGGAGTGCACTTCAGAGGAGCTGTTGTTATTACTTAAGTTTTAGATAAGATGACAATTTCCTTTTCTCACCACAGCTCACCTCTATATCTTCTCTTTTATGAACGACCAACACAACTTCACTTGTGTGGCATTTAATGCAAACCTTGTATCCTCTGAAGTCCACAAGATGTTTATGAGGGGAATATGTTCATATAGTAGACTAACATAATTGCTACTACACTGCCAGCTATTTAATAACTGGTTATTGGTTATGTTTCAAGTCTGCAGTGTAAGCAAAACAAGAACAAGCTGGCAAGAGCCAGTGAGTCTACAATGAAGTTCTTTTCTGTGTTGTTTTGCAGTCTTCTGATTACAAACAGTCATTACTGTCTGTATTTGTTATGGTTTCAGCAGCCTCCAAGGAGCAATTTCCAATTACTTTGATAAACTGAGTGTTTGTTAAAAAGGCTGGCTTGCAACTAGCAGTGCTGCAGTGAAACATGTTTTCATTCATCTAACAATGTATTTTTGATGAAATGAACAGATGAAAAGACTATACGCTGCTTTAAAGACAAACAGACAAGCCTTTATTACTAATTCTCTTTTACACTGCTTTCTAAGAATTCCATATTTATACACTAAGGAAACAGTGGGTGCTTTATAGGTTCAGGTGCAGAAAAAATACTCAGTAGCTGTCTGTCCCTTTTCTGGATTATAGTAAGGCTTTCTTGAGGAGACATTCACGCATGAGATCAGCATGTAAAATTGGCAGTAATAATGAGAACTGCCAGCTACCCATCCACTATGCCCTCTCCCCTAAGCAGCACATGAGCGTATCACTGACCTGCTACAAATCGGTACAGACAAGAGAGGAAAGTCAGGCAATAAGCTACATTTTGATGCCCAAATGGCAGTGGCCTAGCCAGGTGATGCTCCAAGACAGAAGAATCTGCAGGCTGCCTATTGAAATGGCTGCAGATGTGCCTACTATCTGACCTGCTAGATGGGAGGACGCAGTGGGAGAGAAGTAGGTACTCTATCCTGTCTCAGAATCAGCATTTCAGATACATCCTTAAACTTCACTCATCTTTATGGCATGATAAACAGGCTCACCAGGCAAACTGATGTGGTCAAGTCTGACCCAGAAAGAAAAACTTGTAGATTTTGGAACAAACTTGATTTAATGTTGTGAGTAGAAGGTCACTATGTTTAAAAAAGAACCCAAACGTTTCAAACAATGTAGTTATCTTTTATCCAACACTGAAATTGCAGGAGAGTTTCTTAAACATTTACATAGAGAGGTTGGGCTGACAGTCTCCCCTCCCACAAACCAGCTGCACTAGCAAAGAGGTGCAAAGGCGCACAACTTACAGCAGCAGTACTGTTTGCATAACTGTCAAACCCACCAACTTTCGTTTGCATGACAATTATCCACATTAGTGTAAATGGTGGTCAGTAGTGATCCGTGCTTTATCCTAAGGACTGACCAAGGGGAGGCTGCAACAACAGCCAGTCACCAGTAACTGAATGCAGGCCCACAAAGTTTCCTGACAAAAGTGACCTTCTTTACACCTCCCAGACGCTGCTCTAACCAGGGCACAGGCTTGCATTTGCAGAAATGTCTTCCCACCTCAGACAAGGCATAAGCTTAAAAAAGCTTCATGAACTTCTAGTTTCCATCAGCACAGTAAACAGGCAAATGGCAAAGCAAGCAGGAGACAGAGGAAAAGCAAGACTGGTTCTGTTAAAAACTCTTTACATTCATGCAATCCACTTACTCCAGCCCTAACAGGAACATAGCTATTTCCTCTAATGCAAGCAGTAATAAATATAATTACAACACACACTCAATTCACACAATCATGAAAGAAGTTACAACATTCAGAAGAAGCCTGCTTGATATTCACTCAGTTCCTCTCAAAGTGAAGCTGCTATACATAGCCAGCAAAATAATGACAGCAAAAAGACAAAAAAAAAAAACCCACTACCACACACACCAACTCTCATGATGAATTGAGGTTACACACACAACAAAATTACAGTTGCATCTGTCATTGTCAGCTGAACACAAGCGTTCCAAATCAAGATATACTCTGAAAGGTAGTTCTGTTTCTCCCCTTTGCAGTAATAGAAGAACAAGAGAACACCTAAATTTTCAGATAAAAAGGTATACATGGCCACATACGCAATCACAAAATCCAGTTGCAGTCACTGAACAGACAATGATAGAGTTGTTTTTCTTATTTTAAAGGTAGCTATGTAGATGAAGGCCTTAACACTCCATACTGTAGGATGAAAATTAACTCCCGCAAGTTAATAATAACAATAATATCACCAACACCAGATCCCAAACCCCACCTCCTCCCTTGAGACTCAATCCTATCCTACTGAACAAACACGTTTACAGGTATTATATATGGTTCTTTAACAGATGAAAGAATTAACTGGTACTAGGAACAGAGTATCTGAACAATCCTTCTATAAAAATCAATATAGTAATTGGTGTTTCCAAATGAAGATCACTAAATATTCTCCAGCCCAGCAGCTACAACGACTTGTGCAATGAAGGAGGCAAGAAGAGATATTTCCAGTTTAAAAAACAACGCAAAACAACTTTTTCCTCTTTCAATTAAATCCTGCTATTTTTATGTTCATTCACATATCAAAGCTCAGCCTTTCATGTCAGCTTGAAACTCTGGTACTATCCTATCCACACCCACCAATACAGGATCCTGCTTTCAAATACAGATAATCAACAACAGGTAAAACCAATGGAGCAGGCAGCACTGCTGGCAACACTGCTATGCTGTTGGCTGTGTGTGTTCTAGTTTTTATGCCACCAGTAAAGACAAAGGGAGGTGTTTCTTCTCTAGTGTACCAATTTTAAAAGGCTCATTCAGTGACTCTGAGACTAGGAGTGATTTACCCTAGGTGGTTCCAAAATCAACATGATAACAAATCTAAATTTTTGGATAACCAAGTGCCTACTTCACGTGGAACATATCTGAGGACAAATGTCTGGATCTAATCCAAACATACATCAGATCTGCTTTAACTTCAATTTACAAGTAGACTTGCACTGGAATTTCAGATGCGTTACAACTTATTAATAATTTTTTAACCATATTCTTTGCTGACTAAAACCAACTGGAAACAAAGCTAGATGTCTGGAACTCTTTCTTAGTAAGGTACCACTGTCTACTATAGCTGTCTAAACAAACCCTTTCCACATCAGATCATTAAACAGGCACCAAGAATCACAAACAGTATCAGAAGTATATAAAACTCCTAACATGCCATCCATATTATCCTTTCTTATCACAATGCAATCTACAGCTATTGATATTCCAGTTGTTGACAAAGATCAGTTCATCTAGATTTAGTTTTATTATTAGTCTCTTACATTTAGATGCATTACTGGCATTTGAACAAATTTGTTAACTTTCAATAGGATTTTAGATTTTGTTCTTGAAGTTCTCAGGTCTCAGATAATTTTCCTAAAGCTTGTCTTTCTGTATGCTTACACACCATCATTGTCAACACTCAAATGAGTCCACAGGGATCATACACATAGTAGGGACCCTGTAGTTTCCCAACAGTATAGGTGACATTCTCCAGTCAGAAGCGTAGGTTACATGAGCGAGGTTCACATCCCATGAAAGTTGACACGATACAGTAAGAAAAAGTGAAAAACAGGAGCAGAAACAGATTTAAGCTTTCAGCTTCCCATACTAAATCACCACAACAAAATTACTATTTTAGGATTTTTGCTCCACCTGGGTGATTCATTGCTTGAACTTGTGCACTATAGTAGAAACTTTGTCACTAAAAAGTTGTTTATTTTTTTATATGTAACAGCAACCCCACATGCGCCACAAAACTAATTTGTCATTGTGTGTCTGTCACCTTCACACATAGTCAACCAATCTGTTTTAACTCTTCCTCCCATAAATCAGGACATTACAGGTATTTTAACTCTGTTCTGGAACATCCAGGTATTTCAACTGACTTGTAACAACTCAATTATAAGCACTAGTGAACTGTTATCTTCTGTGTTTCAATGAAATTTACTAAAAGTTAAATCTATACAGCTATCACATAAGCCACTAATTACCTTATCATCCTATGAACTACAATGTGTGAACAAAATTCTGAATAAGCAATATTATAACTTTATTACTGAGCTGTTCTAACAAGTTGGGATACTTTCCTAAGCTGGGAACACCCACCCTACAATAACAAGCTATAGATATAATTCAACATGTCTATTTGCAATCTCCCATTTTGGACCACAAGAAATTAAAATTCCTCTACCTCACATCTCCCACTGGTCTCTTCATGCATCCTTTAAAGTTCACTCTCATCTACACTGTCCAGCCAGCCTGCCTTATGCTGTACTCTATTGCCTATGCTCCCTTTTAATTCTCTCTTAGTATTTAATCACGTCTGCTTGCATTTCTGCTACGCCTATATTATATAATGAAGAAAACCCCTTTGCTTTTCTTGTTTCACCTCTAGCCTCCAAGTGCATCTCAACACATTCTATGACTTGTGACTAATTACAGCTATGTCCACAGAAAACAAAAGCATATCCACGTAAATAAGCTGATGTAAGCTCTAGTTATTTGCACAGTGGAGCTTCTACTGCATAACCTTAGTAGGAAAAAAGTCCCCTCTATCGTTGCAATTCTTCTGTATTTTAAGACTTTGTTTATCCCCATCCATTAGCACAGATTTCCATAAGAGGAGGAGAGTATATTGAGTCTAAAGCATCGATTACATTTCCCAGGGGGTGAGTTCCACATGGATAGAAGCGTGAAAAAATGTGGACAGGTATACTGGGGAGAGAGGAACCCTTTTCTTAAAATTAGCAACTCTGGTACTCTCAGCTTGTGCATTTGTTTACCTCCTCCAAAGTGAGAGAGAGGATACAATGCTACAAAGTAGCTAGAGTATGTATATGCACATACTTCACGTCAAGTTCTTTCCTGAGGATTATTCTCATCATAGAGGGAAAAGGCTGAGAGAGGACTAACCTACATTTTTTCTCCTTGCATTAGCACTGGGACTGGCCTTGTAACTTAAAGGAGGTTTTCGCTTCACAAGGTGTGACAAGTTCATCACTTTAAGACAAAGCATTTCTCAGCCAGACCTCTACCAACAAAAGACCACTCATCCAAACAATATTCAAATCAGTAACTTCAAGCTGCCTTTGGGATTCACCTGCACTGCAGTTGGTCTTGGGACTACAGTATCATAAACTGACTAACCTAAGATGCAACAGCCATCACACCTAGTTTAAAGTATGCTCAGCTACAATACAGAAGTACTTCAAGACTCAAATTTATAACATTGCTAGTTAACAAACTTCTTACTTCAGAGAATCCTTTCAACACTAAAAATAGTATATCCCATATAATATCAGAACAATTAATGATTTACTGTAGACTGTTAACATTTATCTTAATAATGATATATAAGAAAATATACCAATTCTAGTCAAGCCTAAGCCATGAACTGATAGAAAAAGCAAAGAACAGACGAACTCAATTCCAATTAAACTTAATCCATAAACCAAATGTCTAGCTTATACATATTATTGAACAAGTCATTTAAATTATCTGGTTTGATTTTAGCAATTACAGTTTGCAAAACAAGACTTCCTCTAACATGATAAACTTTATGCTGAAATAATAGAGAATAGTACCTTCCAGCCTTTGTATTTTAGCTTTCACAGAAATAACTGTTTCAAAGGGGGAAACTCGCAGTTCAAAGCATGTTCCTGTGAGCGTTTCAATGAAGAGCTCCATAGTTTCATAAAAAGGAAGCTTGTAGCGAAACGGTCCCATTTTGTCTTCATTGAAAAAAGGAGGCTCTTTCTTGTTGGCCATTACAAAGGATTTACAACTTCTTTGTAAGAAGATCTGTCAGGAAACATTCCACTTCTAGCCAAGTCAGCTTTGAGGACAGGTGTGGTGCGCTGCTGTTCATGTTTGGGATTTTTCACCTATAAAGCAAACAAGCATAGTTCTAACAACATCTGAACGTAGCTGTTAAATGGTTTCAAATTATTCTTGATGAAGAATAAAATAGCTATGAAGAGACAGTAAACGAGTATCTAGGTCATGCAACAGTAATCCACAAACGATATTTGTAACATTGCAGTCCTACGACTCCAGTTTCAGACAGCATTCCAGGTCCTACCTACTACCTTTTTGTCTTCATTTTGTTTGCATGACTGACATGACAACCCGACCTGCGATATTAATGCCTAGAGCCTCCTGACAAGGGCTGAGCCCTCAGCAGGGTCAGAGCTGCAGAAAAACTCCAGAAATACATAAAGACAAGGGCTGTTGGGGGCGTACAGAGCGGGAGACGGCAGCTTTGCCTCCTCGGTAGCGCCGCTCTCCCGCCGGCCCGGTCCAGCCCCGCACCAGGGCAGCAGGCCGGACCCAGCCCAGCCCCGCGCCCGCAAACAAAGGAGAGGGAGCAGCTGCCCCCCACCCCCGCGCCGCGGGGCGGTCTCACCGCGCAGCAGGACGCGGCCCCCGAGCCGTGCCCCCAGCCCACCCCGGGGAACCTTCTCCCTTCCCTCCAGGGACGCACCTCACGCCGGCGGGGCCAGGTGAGGGAAGGGGCTGGAGCACCGCCCCTCTCCCCCGCCCCGGCCGGCGCTGCAGCCGCAGGGCCCCTGAGGGAGCAGCACCCCCAAGGGCCCGGTACCGCCGAGCCGACCCGCGCCGGCAAGAGGAAGGGGAGTGTCTCATCTCACCTGCCGCCGCAGGGCCCGCTCGGGGGGAGACCAGGCTCCTCTCCCCCCGTGCAGCCCCGCCCGCCGCGCCTCACAGCAGCTACGCCAGCACCAGCGGGTCTCACGGAGGAGGAGGAGCCGCCGCGGGAGACGAACAAGACCCGAGATCCGCCGCTCACTCCCCGGCAGCCTCCGCGCCTACCTGGCCTTTATGACATCCCCGCCAGGCGTCCTCCTGCGGGCCAATGGGGCGCCCGTTCTCATGCGGCTCACCCAATCAGCGCTCTCGAGAGGCGGTGCCCCCGGCGCCGTCAGGGGCTGGCGTCCGCCGGGCCGCGGCGCGCTGCTCGTGCTTGTTGTGGTCGTTAAGACGCGGGGCGGCGGAGCGTGCGCGGGGAAAGACCCGGATGCAGCGCCCCCTCGCTTACAACGGCGGTCACAGGCAGCAGCCGCAGCGGCTCCTGGGACGTGTAGTCTAAGGGGGGCGGGAGGAAACGTGCAGAAACGTAATTTATGCCTCAAACTCCACCCGAGCGACAGCAGAAGAGGGAGGACTCAGAGTCGGGACTGGGCTGTCCAGTGGTCGGAGCCAGGACAGGGGCCTGGGGCAGCAGCGGGCCGGGAGCCCAGCGCCGCTCCCGCTGCAGGGCCGGGCCGGGCTCCGGGAGCAGCGCTTCCCTGCGGCGATCTGAGTCTTCCGGAGAAACACTAGAGAAAACAAGCTTAGCTTACTAGGAGGTGCTAATTACATTAACCGCTTTACTTTCCATTTAGGTTTTAAATTATGCAAGACTCCCCCAGACACTCGCTGTTGGGTGTCAGGCGCAGTTAAAACACTCAGAACAAATACTGTGGCTTTTCACACGCACATAGCAGGTAGGGCAGCCTCTGACACAGCACTGAGCAAGCCTTGGCGGCTGGAACTCTGAGCTGCAGCCCTGGAGACTCCTCCCCAGGAGAAAATGCAGCCGTGGTTTATCAAACGCTTAAAAAAAGGAGGGCAGACTAAGACAAAACTCAGCTAAAAAAAAGCAAAGTGCCTAGACCAGGATTTGCAGTCTGTTAGGGGGAGTTAGCTGAGGACCACACATTTTAACAGGGGGAAGAGACTCTCCCTGTGCCAGTTTAGAAAGACTAGGGGGAAGAAAGGGTTTGATCTATGTCATGGTGCAAGTTTCTATCAGGAGCTTTTCTCTGCTGAGGTTTCACATTAAAGTTTGAGAAATGCTTTAAGGCAGGAGCTTTTTTTCCTTCTACTCAAACAGCTTTTGGCCCCCAGAGTCTTGGCTTGTGAACAGCACTTTTTGCAATGCTAATAAAAGTTATTAATGTTAAGGGCCAAGAAGAAAGGAGGATGTAGAAAAGAAGTAGCAGAATTCACCATCTTTTTCCTCTCCCTTAGTCTGTCTTTGAAGTCCTTGTAAGCACAGCAGAATAAAGCAGCAGTCCAAATCATGTATGAGGCATACACAGCAGATGTAATGCCTATAAATAAATTGAAGTGCTCTCACTATAGAGAACCATTTGCAAATAGCTCCCATATTCTTTTCCAACCTGCTCCTCCCAGCTTACCCCTCACTTAAATGAATTATTGCCAGGCCCACCTATGGTGCAAATCAATACACGATGTTTCTCCTTCATCCCTTCCAACGTTTCCTTCTGCTGTAGCCTCATTAGTGCTAGATGCTTCACCACAGTATTTACTCAGCCTGATGAAGTAAATCCAACTTGAGAAACAAGAGACTGAATTAGATGTCTTATTATAGGAACAAGGGCTTCAGTCAAAGTGGGAACTGCTCTCAAAGAAGTCCTCTGAGAACATGCTTTAAATTCACAGAAAGCAGACCGGTCTTAAGAGTTGAAGGTAAAGTAGTACATGACTATCATAAAAACAGCACATGTAAGGAATTGAAGGTAATCACTGGTAAAATAAGAAAAACATTTGATCCTTCTGCATTTATGCATTTGCTCTACTTGTATGCATGCAGGAGAGCAAGTTTCTACCACTGGGCATGAAGTACAGTTATGGCATCTGTTCCAAAAAGGCAATCCAGAGACTACAGGAAGCAAGAAGGTAAAACCAAATGCACTGGACAGTTAAGAGGATTCCACAAAATAGTGACCTCCTGTGAACAGCCTACAGTGTGTTACAGATGAGAAAGGACAGAAGACCCTTTGGGCACAAGTGAGTCTCTACACTACGGTACACATACAGGCATGTTAACCTGGAAGTGACCCAGTATAGATGGACTTCTTAGAAAGTTATTTGCAAAACTCTGGCAAATCCAGGCAGGTGAAAAATCTCATTTAGTGACTTATAACTTGAACAGAAGACCATTATAAGTTTCTGTTGTTTTCATGGAGTACTAGATGCTCATCTGTAACACATTCTTTCTGGCAGAGAAGTTTTAACTGTTGTTATCTTTATAGCTCCCACTGTAGTGCAGGACTTGACACCAGATAGCTGCTAGTATGAAATATCTCTAAGATTTGTTAACTGCTTGATTGCAGTTGTATCTGATAACAGATCTCAGTCTTACCCTAACATTAGCTCAGCAGATTGGCAGCTGACCCAGACAAAGCATAGTAGTGGTTTTGGTTGTTTTCAAGTCATGACGCAGACGTCCTTAGCAAGCGTAAAGTAAGACAGACAAATCTAGTTTAATACTTCATTTACTATTTATCAATTATTTTCTGTATAGATCTGCTGAATAAAACAAACTATACTTTGTATAATAGTATACTTAATTGCAGGTATTGCACAGGGCATCATGGAAACAAGACAGCTGAAGGTTACTGTCTTTTTTTAAAAAATAGATCATTTAGCACAATTAGACCCAGCACAAGAGTATACTAACCATTTAAAATGGGTAATCTAATTTAAATATCCACAGCCATCTCATTTCAGCTCTATTGGATTAGAGAATCCAGAGTATTAGTACTGAACAGGGCATAATGAAGGCCTCCTCTCTGCAACACGCTGCCCGTGGCTACTGGCCTCCAAAGGCATTCAGTGGGTCATCAAATGTGCTCTGTGTCTTGCTTTCAGATTTTGCTTCTGAGGCCGCTGGGGAAGATCTGCTTTTGGGAGTGGGTATCTTGACTTGGCTGCTAGAGAAAATATCATCTAAAAGGGAAAAAAAAAAACAAGAAAAAAAAAAGATTTTAATGTGGAGTGACTGCCAAACAGAAATAACATTGTACCTAAGAGTCTCCAGCACATGGCAATGACTGCCAAGGACATTCTGTGATAAACAAATGCTTTCCTGCTGCTTGCGATTCTAGATGCATTTGTAAGGACATACGTGGGAGCTGCTAGATGTAAGTCAAATTAAGAATATTTTTTTTTCTCAGGAAAGCAGCATAATACTTGTATTTTATAACATGTTCAAACTCTCATAAGCATTTGAGAAGTACTAATAAATTACACCTTCTCAATAAATTCCATCGTGCAAGTACCAGATAACATCCCTCTTGTTTAGAACATTAGCATCTGAGGAACCTGAGAGATCCAAGAGCTGTGAGGTTGTTGCCAAAAAAAAAACAAAGAAGAAAAGATGGTACTTGCTAATGACTACTGTTGTGAGATCCACTAGCCATATGAGAGTCTCTAATCTACAGCACAATAAGAACATAGCATAAGTCACTTGAGAACAGAGCACAGCCAAGATGCGAGGAAGCAGAGAACTACAACTGCCATCCTGCTGAATATTCAAAATGTCTGTCTACAATCCTGAATCAAGATCTCCCACCACCTTCCTCAACAAAAGCATTTCTGTTTTGAATAACTAGGACCACAAATGGGAAAAATACCATGTGGTTATTAAGACACAGTTATCTCCTGAAGAACAACAGCAGGTGGAAACAAAACCCTCCAACCCAGATACTCTGTGCCAGCAGCAGAGCTCACAGACCGCAGTTCTTGCTGTGGCAAGTGCTGCTTGTGTTTAGGACTGTGCCTGTGGGAAGAGATGGAGCTTCTACCATACACGAGCTGAAGTGCTACCCTGAGGTTTCCTCGGCACACACAGTGGTGCATCTCTTCCTATACATTAAAGTTCTAAATGTAGGATACACAGATTATGCGGCTGGATTATGAGGGGATGAAAAAGCTTTTACAAGACTGAGATGCATGAATCCCTTGTGATTCCCAAGGCCAGTATAAGTAGCACATAACTGGTCTTGAACCTCTGTTAAGACGAGACAGGTCTTGTATACAGAGATTAATAGCCATTTACTAGTCCAGAGTATAAAAACTAGTATTTCAGCCTTCAGCATGTATCCCAACCTTGGGCAGAGGCCAAGCATGAAGTGGCCTATCACAACATGCTTGTCTTTTCTTGTTACTTCTTCCACTCCAGCACGTGTCTGCTACAGCGCTCATCATGGGGATTACACAGGAATAATCCAGGACAGCATTTCAGCACAAGAGCAGTATAAAGAGGCAGTAAAATAGACTAATCCCCTACTGGCATCACTCCAAAGCAAGAAGGTATAACATGGATTAGCTTCACAGCAGAACTGAAGTACAGTGAGTGCCATAAGAAGTAGAGGTATCACTCTCATTTTAGAACAAGACTTAAGTAATAGGCAAGTTTTGGCCATGGAAAACAGTATCTGTCAGTGCACAAGAAAGCTCAGTCACCATTTTGCAGACAGGCAGAGGTGACATCAAGATGTCCATGTCATCAGCCATAACGTCACTGAGGAGGCTAGGAGGATAAAGACCTGAGAAAGAGTTTTGCTAATACTGCCACCATAAGCCTAACACAAAAGTACATAGTGACTAGAAGCTGTAGCAGGAGAAAGCAAGCAGCTTGCAGCCTCTACTCCCACCCCCCCTCAAACTGCACCCACTTACTGTTTTATTTGGAGCAGAAAGTATCTCCTAAGACAACAATATGCAGCCCTGATAAAGTGCTACCATGACTACTTAAAGCCAAGCCTTAACCTGAAGCACAGGCAAGTGCCAGTTCTGCTCTGCTGTCAGCAGGGTATCCTCACCTCCAGGCATCTTCCCTGCACTCCTGTTGGTGTTCTGGAGCTCCATAGCTTTGGGCACTAAGAAGCTGCACACCTATGGCTGCACCACAAAACAGTCAACACTCTAGATGAAGTGTTTCAGATACAGGGTGCTGTAGATGCTACAGGTATCAACATCAGATGTGACATCAAACAACAAGCTCTAGCGCCAGGGTAGATGTCAAAAGTGGAAATGAAAACAGGTTCTACTGTGACTAATTTTCCGAGATACTTTCAAGCAGCACTCTATAACCGTTTTTTTCAACATGAGGTCAGGATTTTTGTGCTGAAATATTTGGAAAGGGTAGCTGTTTGGGAAGTTCTCATTTGCTATAGGCTACATTAAAAAAAAAGTAAATTATTAAAATAAGGTATTTTAATAATCCAGTACATATTTCAACTACCTTATCTGCAAACAATTAAGTCTTATTTTTTTATATCAATTGAGAAGGTTTAGAAATCTCAAGATGCTCATTCTCTGGCAAGTTTTATAACACATTTACAGACTTCAACGAGGTCATTCCATCAGGCTGGAATGTTTGACAGCAGTCCAAACAAAACAGTGATAAATCAGATTCAAATTGAATAGGCTAGAAAGAATGAAGACTGACAAGAATCAAAGCTAGAGAAGAAGAAAATTTTTTGTCTTAGAAGAGGAATTGTTGCCATCTCAAAGAAGAGCCATAAACATGAAGAGCCTGAGAACAAATAGACACAGTTGGGGATCAAATGCTTTTTGATACCTCCACTGACAGAGACCAAGAAAGTAGCATACTTTGCATCATTGCACATTATTATATGCTGCTTTTTCAACAAATTATACAGGGTGAACTTTTGCTCTCAGGTGCAGTATTTGTAAATTGTTCTGGCTATACATGGATGTAAACAAAATGTTATGGGCTCCAACATAGTAAACACAATACCAAAAGTGGGGTAGAAAAAATGCTAATTTCTTCATTTCAGTGTTTCGTCTGAAAGTATGATACAAAAAGCTGTGCAAATTGAAACAGAGAACATATCTGAGAGCCATAACAACATGAGATTAGTCTCTTACTCCAGACAACAGAAATTTTCTAATTCCCACAGGTGAGAAAAACCCTACAGGAATTAACTACTCCTTCTCTCAGAAGAATTTTATACACCCTCCTAAATCATTTAAATGCTGTACTAGTTCTACAAACCAAGGAAGTTCTCATCCAAGGTTAAAATCCAAAGACAACCAGAGATTTCAGAGCAGTTGAAAAGTTGAAAGAAAGTAAAGGGTTCTAAAACACCTCCGATGAATGCAACTCAGGACAATATTATGAGATTAGCTGCAAGACATGAGGCACTTACCCATATCATCATCAAATATGGATTTTTGTTCCACCTTTTTCTTCGTTTTCTTTTCTTTTGGTTTTATGGTGAGATCCGCAAAAATATCAATGTTATCGTCAAACAAGTTAGTCTCTGGTATTTTCTCTTTTGTTTTGTTCATTGGTTTAATAGCCTCAGTAGCAAATATATCATCCTTGGAGCAAAGCATAGAGAGATCATCAATACACACACTTCAAGAGAACAGTCAAATTACCTGTACACAGCAGCTGAGATGTTTAGAAGACTGACAGCCTTGGGCTCCTCAATCCTGAGAAGTCTGAGTCCCTTTTCCCCATGGAGAAGAGTGCTTTAGTGTGGGATTGTGTGTAGTTGTTATCACTTAAAAGAATTAATCCTGCCAGCAATTGCTAACCTAAAGATATGTAAATCCTTTCAGTTTTAAGTCAGTCTGCTCCTCTAACAAATATAAGAGTGACTTGCAGAACACCTAATGGGCAACACTACAGAGACTGTTTGACCTTGCAGCTTTAGAAATTTTGAAGCCTGCACAATTATTTGAGTCTTGTTTTAACATGTATCTCGAAGACTTAGGGATAAAGTGTCCTTTAGCTGAATGTTGCTCATTATATGCTAAAATTATTAGATTATGCAACCAATATCCAAATGTATAACCAATTGGCTCTTTAAGACTGCCCTGAGTAGTGATAAGATTTTGTATATAATAACTGTTACTTTTCTTTCTGGTGTGCTGGCTTCATTCCAGCATCCAGACTTGCACAACTGTAATAAACAGTGTCTTGTATCTGTGTGCTAAAATTTGGCTTAATTGCATACCGAGTGATATAACCCTATTTTTGGGATAACATGTACACAGGTCAAGTACAGCACACAGAGGCTTGTACAAGCTGTCCAGCCTGCCAACTTCATTACTTTTTTAATAGTCATTTGAGCTGCTGTGCGTTGAACAAACAGCTAACAGAAAAGAAACAAATACTTTATGTTACTCTGGAAAATATCATAATCATAGATATGTTGTCACAGCACATCCAGTGACACGTCTGCTCTGTGTTGAGGCTCCATCTTTTTATCCGCTCTTGCTAATAAGAGGGTGAACAACCAAAGAAAGGGCTCCTATTGCCCAGTAGCAGAGCATGACTGACAGTTTACTTCACTATCTATCCTGCACAGCTCATCCTACTCAGCAGCCTCCATTAAGCCTGTGTCCAAGTAGAGGGGTATGCATAATGCTCTGGGGATGAAAAAGGCCAAGGAGGCAGGCTCAACCATTACCTCAAAGATATCGGCAGTAGGATCAACAGCTTGCTGGATAGCAGATTTCAACTCCTTTTTTCCAGTTTTCTGACAGGTGAAGAGAGAGTCGTCTTCATCCTCCAAAAAAGGTATAGGACTGCTTTTTGTTGAAGATTTTTGCTGTGCAGGCTGGAAAAGATCATCACCGTCTTGATCACCCAGAACAGACAGATCAGGCTTTTTCTCCCTGCCCTTAATGGGCTTGTTAGCCACACTGTCTGGCACTCCCTCCTTTAACTTTGACTGTGCAGCTGGTCTGGATGATGAGCTGCTTGCAAAAAGGTTTTCTGATTCAAACAGATCATCCCCTTGGTCTGTGGATTCTGGAGGAAGGAGTTTGTTTGTCGCAGCAGACAAAACACTGCCATGAGCTGGTAGTGACAAGCCAGAGAGAAAGCCGTTTTCCTTGGACTCTGATTCAGTAGCAAGAGGTTCCTCTATGTTCACTACTGCTGACATCTGTTTTGGTAGAGAGTATCTGGATTCTTTAGCACTGTCCACCTCCTCACTCTCTTGAGACTCTTGAGCAGCTAGACGTCGGGCCATTCTGCTAGGAGGTCTTCGTTTTCCTGTAACCTTGATCCTGGTCTGCAAGAAAGGAGGAAAAGCAGAGCAGGGTCATACATATGGAAAAAAAAAAAAAAAAAACCACCAAAAAAAACCCTCACCACTTCACAGAAGACAGGTTAGGATTCCTACTATGTTTCTTTGTAACGCTTCCTCAGCCTTCATAGCACTGCAATTAATATGCATTAACCATTTCATACTAGCATACTGAAACTGAATTAACTAATTCTGTTCACAGCTCTGGTTTAAATAACTTAAACAGCTACATGTACATTTAAACAAACGATCCGTTGGAAATCTTGAATAAGGAATCCTGAGCAGACACTGATTTAGGTTATAGGGAAAAGCAGTAGGAACCACTCATCATCAGCTCAGCAGCATCCACCCTCCCTTTTTTTCAGAAAGGGGAAAGGTGGACAAGTGGGACATTCAACCTTGCAGTAGTTTGCAGCAAGGTTCAGAAAAATAACCCAAGACTTCTGATTTGCTGCCCTCTGGTCATTCCACAGCAGGTGGAATGGGGGTACAAAAGCAACAGCACTTGCAAGTAGAGAGTCACAACACAGGTCAGCAAGCCACTCTAGCCCCTTGGCTTTAGGTAATACCTTAGTCAGTCTGACATCTTGCTAATCCAGGGGCTTCGGCAGTGCAGTTCTGTACGAGCCATGACTAATTATCTTTTCCATTTAATTTCATTGTATACATATGCATGCATTTCATTCCTCTGCTGCTTTTAAAGCAGCCGCCCTTCAAGTTTCCATTATAGCCTCTACCTCTGTTCACACAGGTAGGAAACAGATCAGTACAACCTCATTTTCCCTTTTGTTAATTTCTGTGTTGGAGTAGAAGGCAATTGGGGAGGATGTGCTGTAACACAGCTTAAAGGAGCCATGTACTTTTGTCAGAATCACTGTAGAAGCACATCTGCCTTCAGAGTGTGTAGCTGTATTGATCAGAGCATGGCTGAAAACCAGGAAAACTATGATGGGAGATGCACTTGAAAGAAAGTGATCCCCACTCCATGCACTGTGCTTTGAAAAGACTGCCAGAATGCTGGGTAGGTTGATTTGTTCCAGCCTTTGGAAAAACTGCATTTGGCTGCATATATTTACAGCTTAAATTCAAATTTGAAAGGTTCAAGAAGCAATGACCTGTCAAAATTAAGACAGGTAACCTGAGCCACAAAACCACTGTATAGTTACTGAGATGCTGCTTCTCAGATTACTGCTGTAAGCAAACACACATCATCACTATAGTAAAATGAACATTCAAGGTCAACCACATGCAGCTACAGGAGCTCTAGTCTTTTGCAAGCCTATCTATTTAAAAGTATCATCATAGAGTTGTTTGGTTTTTTTTTTTCTGTTGTGCAGGACATGCTGCCGTTGGAAACAACTATGCCTACATGGTAATACATTAGTCAGATGTACAAGCTTCAAACACATTGGACACTAAGGGGTCATGTCAGCCACTGTGGTGACAGCTGCTGCATCTTCCCAGGTCATCTCTGCCGCTCATCTAGTAAGGAACAGCCCCAGCAGCATTAAGGAAATAACTTAGGATCTTAACTTTGATTCTTTATGTTATTCGTATCCCTGCTGTCAGGAAACCCAAGAGACTTATGAAATCATAAGCACCCAGACCAAATCTCAACTACATGGTTCAAGCTTTTTTTATTTAAAGGACCACTAAATCTTTAACTAGAACATGCCTTTTCCACTCCATAAAGTAAAAGGTATGAATAAAAACCAAGTGAGTCAGGAGACAGATTTTCCATGACAAAAGCTGTAACACTTTTTTTGTTTTTGTTTTGTATGTTTTGTTTGTTTGTTTTCCTTTAAAAATAAAGCTTTTGTTTGAAAAATAATTGGGAGTGACAGTTCAGGACAACATGACATTTTTATCCACAGAGGAAGTAAAGGACAAGCTACAGCAGTGATGTGTTCTTGATATCTTGCCACAGCAGCTGTCCATAATGTATTTTATAATTAGCCTACAGGGATGGCTTTTTTATGGTTTTCAGGTTGGCGTTCCTGGGAGAGGACAAGGTGTTACACTAAAATACCTTTAACCTGTAGTGTATTTGGGGAATGTACACAAGTACCTTGAAAAGGCACAGAACGAGGCATACGCATAAGCCCCTTACACAGCTAAGTGGTCCACAGAAGTGAGAAAGGATTAGATTTCCACACTTCCATTTAGATTCAGATATACCACACTGTTAGCAGAACTTTCATACCAAAACACAAATTCCGGCACAAGGACAGACTGTTTTTAATCCCTCTTTCTATCCTCCTAAATACCAAGGTTACCTTATTGGTGCTGTGCAACGTATCCGCTTGCATAGGCTGATCAAAGCTCACACCAAGTTCTTCATTGTTTCCTGCAGCAGAGAAGGCTTCACTGTTCTGTACATCCTTGGGCTCATGCAATGGAGTGTCCAGAACTGGTAAGGGGGACTTTACATTGGAGACCTTAGGCATTGCACCAGGTAGTAAGGCTGCAGGGTTAATAGCTAAGTTAGCCTACAAAACAGAGGGGAAAAAAAACAAACAAACAAACCAACCACACAAACAAAAACAAAAACAAACAGAAAAAAAAACCACAAAAAACAACCACACGCACAAAAAGAAATCATGTTAATATTATCGAAGGGCAAGCATGGCTCCAGAGAAGCAGAAAGAACTAGTGCATATAGGCATTCAAGTTCTACTTCTACAATTGCCTGGCTTTTATCACACCTATACACTTCTGTGTCTCCCATGTCCTCTGTCTCACTAGGTCTGTGGAGTGCTCAACACTTATTCTGTGTAAGAACTTCAAGGACAGAATGGCCATGTTATGTCATATCAAACACCTACGCAGCTCAGTATCATGTCTGAGGAGAATAAGAGTTCTGACATTAAGAGAGATACTGTAATATAGACAGTTATTAGTCATTTCATGTCAGAAGAGGGACAAAAGCAAAACACCAACCCCCTAAGACTCTGAACATACTGCCAAGAGTCACATACTTAAAATAGTACTGAGAAGAATAGCAGGTCAAAGAGGAGCCCACCCTCTGCCTCCCAAATAGAGTAAATAGTGCTGCTCAGAGTCAGGTCTAAAACAGGAGGGAGAAATAACATTACACATGCAATACAGAAAAAGTAATTAAAAATACACCATCTGAAAAAAATTAATAAAATTGCAAGAGTAAGAAAGGACATTTCAGGGAAAGCCATCAGTGAGGCAAGGATGATTTTTTTTTAAGTCAAAATTCCAGTAAAGTTAATTACTTGTAGCTTTCCAATCCGAGATGAGGGCTCTTTGGTTTTAATGTGAACAGGACCTGTAGATTTCTGCACAAAATTACATTGGATTAAACAAGTGGACAAGTTGATGTTAACCAGACCATAGTTTGCACTTTAATACATCTATAGAAAGCAGCTCACTGCTTACCAATTTCTTCTTGTTATCATCATGTTCTACTACAGAGCTACAGTCACTCAATTTTCAGCTTTAGTTTCCCCACATGCCATAGCCTCACCTTCATTATCACATTTTATTCCACTCTCCTTCTACCCAATATTATACTTTGCCATAGTAACCCAACAACCTGCATCTTCTCCAGGTCACACAAACCACCAGTCAAATCAAACTGTGACAGCTACCCCCTCTCCTTGCTTACTCTCTCCCCTAAGATGCTCTGAAGCCTTGCTACCAGATCATGATACAACCAACTGTTCTCTTTGTAACTGGATATAATAGGGCCACAGACTTCAAAGAAGCTCACATGGAAGCCAAGAGGGCTACAAAACTGGACCTCTCAGCCTTGCAAGGAAAACAGCTTCAGGGAAGTGAGTGCTCCTCTGTAGAAAGCAAGCCATCAGCGCCAGAAGTAGGACTAGAAGAGCAAGGGCAGCTGTTTGGTCTGAAGACTTGGGCCAATTCTAGGACTCAGGGATGAACCAAATCAGCAAATCAGCTAAGGTTTGCTTTCCACAATTTTGTATGTCTGCCATGGTTCTGTGAGCTGGGCTGTACTGCTGTTAGTGTGACTGGGCTGTTAGAGCTCCTTCAGCCGGCTTGAAGTAACGGAAGGTTTACAAGGTTAGGATATGGTTTAGCGGTCTTGATAGCATGACAGAGGAATCCTAGTGTCTGAGGAGATTGTTCTCCACTTAAATGCATGTGGTGTTCAGCTGAACCTCAGACAGACTGAGATCATTACTATATCAGGCTGTCAGCAGCTACAAAAAAAGGGATGACAAGTGTGGTTCTACACTTCAAGGAATACTTTACCATAAGGAAAGACAGGCTAATTAACTAGCCCTACAGACATGCTCTGTGTTCCTCAGCCCAGGGGAGCTAAAAAAAAAAAAACAAACCCACACCCACCCCCCCACAACGAAAAGCTGATCTCCTACAGATGGAAATCCAACAAGCAGCTCTGCTGAGGCACAAGCCGGAACTCTGATCCAGGCTGCCTCTTCAGAGACCCTTGGTTCCGCAAGATTAAGAACAGGAGTAGGAGTCTTATTTGCTCATCATAAAGCCTTTCAACTGCCACAGATTTGTGCTGCATGCCCTGATCTTTCCAATAAAGCCTACTTATACTTTAAAGACCACATTCACTCCAACCAACACAGACATTTCAGATAAAAACGAACAACCACCCACTTTCAATCCAACTGGACTTGAAGTGTAGTTCTTCATTGCCTTGTATTTTGCCCTTGTAAGTGTGTGGGCAATGAATAACACACTATATCAAGAAACAGCATTTAAACTTCTTGCTAGTAACAGCGCAGAGGCTGATAAGCAAAGACAAGTTTGGTCATGCATTGCTGCTTTGCAGCCAGTGAATCTATGCATTAGTTTTGATCTTTTCAAGAGACTTATTTAAAACAAAATGCTACATCTCCTTTTTCTTTGCATGCTGTTCAAGACACAAGATTCAAGTACTTGCCTCTGTAGTTACTGCCTTCAGAGCTTCATCTTGTTTGGCACATAAAGCATTTTCCAGAAGGTTGCTGCTGTCCGAGGAAGGGCCAGTACTGGCCTTAAATGTTTCCTTCTCAGCTGTTTTCTGAAAGCATTAATAGCACAAATCAACATTAATCGGCTAAAAGTAATGGTCTGCAGATTCAAAAAAAACCACAACAACACTCCCCCCATCCCCCAAAAAAAACCAAAAACAAACAAAAAACACAAACAAAAACCACAAAAAATACCACACAAACAAACAAAAAAAAAAAAGAACAAAAACAAAGCTTTTAAAAAAATCTTGCTTCTATCTGAAAAGAAGGTTAGCCACATCTTTTAATGCATAGATGGCACTGACTTTTGGCTCTGCAATGACAAGAGCCTTCTCCTCCATTCCTTCAGCTTACCTCAACTTTTGCTGTCTATGCTAACGATAAATAATGAAAGTTTCAGTAAACACTCAGATGCATGCAGATTTCCTGATGCATAGGACAGCAGTGAAAAACAAAAGCACCAAGTTCACTAAGGAACACTGCTATTTTTATGTTTTCAAGCAAAGAGGCTCCATGTATAGCTGCCAAGCACTAATTACTTAAGACCAACCCTTCCACAGTCCTCAAATAAACTGTTTCCAGGAACTATTGCCAGTTTTCTAGCCTAACTTCCAGCTATAAACATTAAAATAGACTAAAAGTTGGCTTCAATTTAATTAAGCTAAATACATTTAGAGTAGCAGTTTAGAATGCATGTTAGAACTTTGACCTCAGACCACCTGTAATGCAGTCGAGTTCATTAATGCAGTTGCTTGGCCTCTACAAACAATCCAATGATCACAAGGATTTTAATAGTGTTCATTACCTTAAGTCAAACCAGCCTGCAGAGACTTCAATTATGTAAGTCATAGAGCAAGGCTTACCAGTCATGTTTAAACTACAGGGAAGCAATATTAGCAAGTTAAACAACAAAATAATTATACAATACAAACTCTATTATTCTGATTTCTGCTCAGATGTGTTCTATTACACCTAAGCCAGTCCCTGTGGTACACAAAAAGAAAAAGCATCCAATCCTCTCATCCCAGCTTTGGGAGACCTAATGCATCTGTTTGTTCCCTATGTCTTCAAGGTCACAATGGCAATTTCTATTCTCTCAAAAAGATTTGAGAAGTCACTTAATTTCTTGTGGGAATACATATGGAAAAAAAATCCCTTCCATACATTTCTTTCCAATGTCATTTATATAAGCCATTTACAGTAAAGGAACAGATACCAGAAGGTTTGTTTTAGTGGTACTGAAGAGATCATCCTCATCATCATCCCCAAAAAGCCCTCCTCCAGATGATGGCTTCATGATACGGTTTGCAGTCTAAAGAGACAAAGGAAAAAGAAAAGATGTGTTGCAGATCAAAAGCACATCTCCTTCAGCCCATGATGCCTGAATTGATATTAGCACTTGGCCCTCCCTAGAAATCAGTGACTTCTAAGTAGTGTTCAAATAAGGAATGCCAGTAGGCTGCACAATTCAAAGACTGTTTTTAAATAGCAGATTCAGCAGAAGACTTTGAACTTACCATTGATTTCTTGGTGCTGGCAAAGAGGTCAACGTCTGGATCATTGTCCTTCTGAAGTTTGTGACTGAAGAGGAGCTCTTCATCTTGAAAGACTCCAGTGCTTTTGGGCCGAGTACTTTTCTCAGAATCCTGGAAGGAGAGCAGAAAGGTCCACACAGTGAGAAACTCCCTCCCTTGAGTTTATTTGCTTAGTGATAAGGTATGTTACAATCCACATGAGGCTACACTATGACCCTGGTAACAAAAATACAATGTTAGCTGCCAGTTACATATTTCAGTTTGAACCAAATTTGCAAAACTTAGAACGTCAATATTTGTATACACAGTTCAATTTGATGAGAAGACATTAACCAAAATGGGAAAAAAGTTTTCAGTACGTTAACATGAGTATACGCTAAGGTTTATATTTCAATAAGACTTTAATGCCTTGAATTTTTCAGCTGAGGGTGCAGGACACAGAAGTGAGAGGAAGAGAATCTGGTTAATTATCTTCCTAAGATACCTTCTTGAAGGAGAATAAACTAAAAAAGCCCCACAGGTTGAAGGCCTGTAAAGCTATTACTGTTGCTAGATTCCCTGTTCTCCTCCCATTAAAGCAAATACACCCCCACAATGAGGAACAGAACATATTGTCTGCCTTTGACAAAAACTTGTACTTTCAAATTTGCTGGTGAGAGGGAAGGTTGACAGACAAATACATCACCATATCGGCCTTCCACTATCTGGCAAATAAACCAGTATCAGCTGCTTGGACATCAAAACCAAGGCCTTTCTGTGATCATGGTCACTGTATGCACCCAGGTCTGACTTTCAAAAGGCAAAGGCCCCACTGAATGTCTCAGTAAAGGCCAGTATCTGTTTCACCCCCCTGCTGTCCCTTCAGGACCTCAGCAAATGACAGGACACCTCTTAAGTGCATGACTGCAGGTCCAGCAACACAACATCAGACTCCAAATCCAAGCAGCAGGAACAGTAGCCATAAGAATAAAGACCAATTCTCCCCTTCCTAGTCCAAGTCTCCAGAAGCCCCAAAGGCTGTCTACTAAAGCTAGTTTCCCATACACCATTTTTGGCCCACTCACCCTGTCCTATAATTTTTATTACCGCTCCATTCTCAACCTCTCTGTGCACCAGTTTTAATTTCATAGCAAAAGCCAGGTCACAGTTTTAGAGCACTAGAAATGCTGTTTATGCTCAAATACATGAAAATCTAATGCACATCTAGAAGTATCCACACATGAAACACATATTATGCTGAGATAAGCAAGGAAAATAGCAGCACCTTTCAGATTTGCCTATCAAAAAGATTAAGTTCCTAAATCACCTATTTTGATTTCCACATGAATATGCATTTCAGCACCTTAATCACTTTGTGACTGTTATATGCTGACAGCAGAGTGCTCTGAAGGAAAGATTTGAAAGAATTTGTTTCTTTGCTAATTTGTTAGACAGACGTGGCTTCCTGAAAACAGCTCAGAATGTTCCCCCCTCACAACAATTAGTGCTCAAGCTAACAATCCATTTTAACACAGAAGCCTTCTCCAAAAGCCATCTACTTCATTCTGAATAAAGCATGTACAGCCTTTAGGGTTGACAACTTACTTTACATGATCATGCTAAGATGATGAAACCTTGCGGTATACTGTAGTACACAGTCTATACTTTTTGACATGACTTCAAATTTACATAAAAAATGTTGGTAGATCTGCATCATGTAGAAACAAGATCATTGCCATGGATTCAAGGATATTGCTGCTGAAGATTCAACGTCTACCTCTTCATGGTATACGCTATATCAGGAAAGCCAGACAGCAAGAATATAGCAACTGTAGGCTTTTTTAAACAAGTGAACAACACATACTTGAAAATCAGAACATAGAATTAAGATGACTCTTGCTGAAGCTAAGTTTGCAGGCATATATCCACCAAGCAAAATGCAAAAATATAAAGAAAATAAAGGGATAAACCACAAGGTTTTACATTTCACATCCTTCTACTTTCTAGTAGCTATTGCCTTGAGTGACAACTGGGGAATCTGGTTCTGTACAGCAGACATCAGGTAGCTGCACCAAAACATCTGCACAAATTTTTTTTTCGTACTAGCATGCAGCAAATACTTTTGAGTCAGTGGAATGGAAAAAAATTTACAAAGGAATTCAGGATTATGGGGAAGAGCAGCAATAATTTCTAAGCCAAGAATGTGGAAGTTTAGAAATAGACAAGATTAGCTTCTATGACATGAAGAGACGGAAGGGTAAGTACAAAACCATGCCTAGAATAGGGGACGCAGAAATACTATTTCTTAGTGTTCAAGAGCGTGGACTCACCACACCAATTTCTTTCTGTGCATTTTTAATGCCATCATCATCTTCCAGTCTCTCCTCTTCCTCCTCAAACAAGCTTAACACTTTCCTAGCCTGGGTCTTGACATCTTTCTCCAGAGCTGGTGCTGATGTTGCAAACAGATCTGAACTGCTGGCTGGCTCTGAGGATGTTGCTGCAAAGGACTCCACCAAGAAAAAAAAAAAAAACAACACACACAAAAAAAAATCAGCCTGTTATTTAGTTCAGGTTTGCCCAAAACCCACTAAGTTTTCTCAGTTAAATGCCAGCAGTGATCAGAGTTCCACAATCCATTACCAAGCAGACAACTATATTCACTTCATTTTTCCTAAGCAGACAGAACAGTCAGATGCACATTAGCAAGAGACAGTCGATAAAGAAGAGGACACACTTTATGGCTCTGAGGGGAACACAAGTTTCCTCCTGTACACGACACAGCAGCACTGTTGATAAGTGGTTTCCTGCATAAAGGTTTTCTCCTCATCCATACACCAGGTGCATATGCACCACAAGGCTGCATTAAGCAACTTTGCCATTTTCTCTGAGGTACCTAGTTAATGCAACTTGCAATTCTTTGGAGTGGGCAGCACAACCTGAACCTTGAATGCACTCAGGAAAATGCAAAGCACAGTAACTACTCTGGAAATCCATCAGCTGGCAATTCCTCAACAATCACTCAGTAAGACCATGCCCAAGATAAAGTTCTGCTGAAGCTTCTTCAATAATACACTCAATAATACACATCAATACTGCTCTGTAACAGTGTTGCCCAGGAGAAATTCACAATCTTGAAATCCACAATCTTGAAATCCACAGCTACCAACACCATTTATAATTCATCAGACGGTATGTTGAAACAAAGGTACCAAGCTTAAAGCAAAGCCTACACGTTAGTATAGGCTCTCTCTTAAAGGAACGCTCTGTTCACATGATTAAAGATTATCAACCCACTTCAGAGGAAAAATGAACCAGATTCCTGCCACCTTCCAAAAAAACAAATGAAACCAAAACAAAAACCCCAAATGAAACACCAAGCAATTATGTACATCAACTGGGAAACAACTTTTAAACGCCATTTAATCAATTTGCTGTTTGACTGACAAGTGATTTTGCTAAACGGAGACAGTTATTCTCTCCTTGGTAATAGAAGAGGCAATCCAGGAAAAAAATTCTGTCCCAGAGCAGCACAGACTGTGGGTTTTCTGAGTGTGTCTGTGTGTGTATTTTGTTCGGTTGTTTGGGTTTTTTTGGTGTTTGTTTCTGGTTTGGGGTTTTTTGTTGTTTAAACAAGCCTTTACCGAACTTCAGATTAATGTAAGAAAATCCCTCACTTTTTCCTTTGTTTTCTGCCCTGCAACATCTGTTCCTCTAGGCACAGGAACTGCTCCAGGCTCTTCTAAACACCATAATATATCTTCTACCTGCTTAGACTTCGCTGCTCCATCTGGCAGATCTTCCTTTTCCTCCTTTTCTTCTTCATTAAAGAAGGGTGGTGCTTGTACGGGTTTTACTTTCTGCTGCAAGATTAAGAGAATTCTGGTGAATAAAATTGGTGGTTTTATAAGACTCCTACACTGCTGTGGGATAAAAGAGTCTCAGTTTGCATTCTGCAGGAGCCTAGGACACTGGAAACGTGCTTGACTTCTCCTACTTTCCTCCCATGGGACATTCTGGTCTGCAACTTTCGATTTCTGGTATTATAGACTCTTGAGTCTGGTTGAAGAGTGCCAGGAAGCAGTTGCAGGCTTAGAACAGATGCCCTGGGTATCTTGTCTGGTTGGTGCACTGCCAGCAGCTGAACTGTGCCTCACCTGTTTCTTCTGTTCCCAAGCCTGTTATCTTTATGGGCCATGACAATTGTTTTCCCACTAAGCAGAAAGGCAAGGGCAGGAAGGGAAGTGGCACACACACATGTACAGGAATTCCCACTACAGATACAGCTGCATTAAGCTTTTGCAACTCCTACTCTCAATTCCAAAGCGCAATCAGACAGGCAGCACACTATGGTCTAAACTCTTAAGACAGAGGACAGCATAAGCACCCTCAACAGAGGGCCAGTAGGAAGCCTGTGGACACAACTGAATCAGCTTGGGTTGAGGTGACACAGAGTGAAGTCCTAGCTTCACAGTCAGCAGTTTGTTCCTTTTAATAGTATTTTATGGTTGAGAGCTCACAAAACATCCTCAGGAAGAGCTTTTAGCATAAGCCAAACAACTTTAGGCTTAGCGGTCAAGAAAATTTTGGTATCTCTATTAGGCTGATGGTAGTAAGAAATTCTACATGTAAGAGTTCAGTCTGCTCTGTTCCCATTCCCAGTTTGCTAGAGCTACCATTGCCTAAAATAAGTCAGACTTACATTCAGTACCTAACAAGGAATATAGGCTATAAAAAGACTAAGTGTTACACATTAGTTTTAAAGGAAAGGAGAGGTACCACTGCAGCCTTAGCAGCTGAAGGAAGTGTTGACTGGGAGCTAAAGAGCGATTCTTCATTAATAGCATCATCTTCAAACAATAACGATGCTTTCTGTGGCTTTCTTTGGCTGCAATGAGAGAAAGGAGAAAGTGGAAGATTCAGTGCAAAAGTTTCAAAGGCCATGCACTGCATCTTTTTAAAAGTATCACTTAGGATCACAATTTACAGCACGTGGTCCCAGATACAGGACTCAGCTTCCTCACTGTCTCAACAACTCTACCAACCTCCCTTCTTGTCTACAGAGCTTTCTGCAGAAGTGAAGATGAAAAGAGGTCACGAGGGTTCTATATTGCAGGCATGGAAATGGAGAGCCCAGTTCAGTGGTGGTGAGGAGAATGATCCATCACAGATACAAAAGAGGTAAAAAAGCCCAGCCCTGTCCATTCCCACTCACACACCTCCGCTTCCTCTTCAGTAGCAAGGGACAACACTTGCAATAGGCCTGGGTCCATCTGGTTTTGAGGGCACTGCTGTGCTGTTCCAAAAAAATGCCCCTCCCTCCTCTCCCAGGACTATCACCTCTCTTTAGTGATTGCAAATAAATCCTCCTCATCTTCTTCCTCAAAGAGGCTCATCTTCTTCACAGCTTTAGCCTGACTGACAGCGCTAGCTGGTTTTGCAGGGTCCTCTTTTTGGTCATCTTCTGAAGGAAGTTTAGCCGGCTTGGAGACATTCCAGTGTTCCTTAAAAACAAGGAACCCTTAAGCTTTCTTTTGGCTTGGTCAAAACCCCTTTCCCATTTTCTCTATAAGCAGAAACACTTCAGCATCTTGGCAGCCCTTGCATCTTTCTACTAGTCTGTTTTCCTTTGTGTTAGCCACTGTAATCTGACCCTGGCCACTGGTTGGCATCTGGACTTTGCCCAGCAAAGCAGGGTATGCATGCAGTGTCAACTGCAGTCACAGGAGTAAGGTCACCCAGTAGAACCTGATTTGAACTACTTAAAAAATTAGCAAGTTTGATGTTTGGAAAAAAAAATAATCAAATCACAAAAAAACAACAAAACCCCAAGAAAAAGCACAACAGCCACACCCAATACATCTCATTACTAGAGTGCACGATGCTGTACTTCTCATTTCCTCAACCTCCACGCACAGCAATTTTCTCTTCCCTCCCACCCGCCCTCCAAGCTAGCATTTAATCAAGCCTACCCACTGGACAACTACCCACTGAACAAGTCAAAAATCTACATTAGAAGGAAACATTTGTGGGGCTGGGAGAGCTTGCTGGCTTGTGTGTTTTCTTATTCCCCGTATTCCAAGTGGTTTGCCCTGTTCCCCGCCTTTGTTAGTCCCCTTTCTACAAGGGACTACAGGCATGTTGAAGCACGGACTTGGTTTATTCTACATTAAGATAAAAGATGCATCTAAAGATATTACTAGTATCTACTAAACAAGCAATTATGGGACAAGTAATAAAATCAAGTCTAAACAGAAGAGTAATTTTGGGGTGGGAGGGCTAAGGACATCTGTATCCTGTTCATGTGAGTTAATTCAGAGGCTTTCCAGACAAGTTTTTGATTTACTTAGTGTCTCTGGCTTTCATTTAAGATGCAGGACAACACATAATCCACCCCTAGAAGAGGGCTGCTCTCCAGAAAACCTAGTTAGTTATGTTTCATTTTTCCCATCCCTAGATTAAAAACAAAAATTAAAAAATCCACCAAACAAAAAACCCCAACCACCACACACAACCCCCCCCACCCCAAAACCCCCAAACAAATAAAAACTTCCTACATAGCTATATAGAACTGCTAAACTTTCCTAACAGAAATTAAAGCAGTAAGAGCAAACTTATTTTTTTCCTTTTAGTATTTTAAAGTCAGATTTGTTGGCAGCAGCCTCCATTTCCTATTGATCTTTCTATAAATGACTTTGAAAAAACTGATTTCTCTTCCACATGACTTTTGTTACCTAAATCCTGAGATAATCTGGGCCAAGAATCAGACAGCTTCCTCAGCTGCAAACAAGTCACAGGATTAGGACAGCCATGGCATGTGGACACAGAAGAGTTTGACTGTGGTTCCTGTCTCAATGGTTTTATGCTTTGCCCAGCATAAAGCCCAGTAACCCCTTTCAGCCAAACCTTACTCCTCAGTACCTCCTCATCACTGCTGAACAATAAACTGGAGGCTTTCTTGAGCGACTCTGACTGTTTTGCTTTCTCTTCCAGGGTTTTTTCCTGTTGCTTCTTGACAGGTACCACACCAAAAAGATCCTTAAAATAAAAGTAAAAAAAAAAATAAATCAAAAGTCAAAGCCACAATGAAAAGCTCTCCGAGAAGCCATCAGCATTCAAGACAGTGTTGCTATTCAGTTCTCAGATGAGTAGGAAAAAATAAATGGTGTTTTGTGAACCCTTTCTGAAGACAGTTTCAAGCGTGATACAGCATTCTGGTACAGGAAATTCTACGCACACAGCATTTGATAGACCAGAAACCTGTAAGCACCTTTTGGCCCACAGATTCTCCACCATAGGAGGCTTGACCCAGCAGCCAAAAAACACCACACAGTGATTCTGTTGCACAGCAGCTAACGCAATGGGGCACTGTTTCTACAGAGAACAAATCCTGTTCTGAGAGAACAGGCATTAGGCAGGCAGAACCACTCCCAGTGGGCAAGAACAAAGACTTTTCACCTGAAGACATTCATGCAGATTATTATATAGGCATCAGAATATGCAAAAGCATATGTTGACTTCACCACCTAACAATTACTTATGCTTTTCTCCACTCAACTTAAACTTCAGCTCCATAACACAACTTTTGTGGCAGATACCAGAGACTTCACCACATTATAAAATGTTTCACTATCCTGACGGTTGCTTCTGAACAGCTCCTATTCAGAAAGGTGAGCTGAAAGCAGCCCCCTCTTGAACAGGAAACCTTTGAGTTTGAAGAAGTCCTCTATCTTAGCACTCTGAGGAGGCCCCCTATTTGCCCCAGATTAAGACTATGGGGTAAATTAACTCACCATGAATGCTGCAGTTGGGTGGGAGGAAGAAGAGGGTAAAAAGAGGTAATAAAAGCACACACTAATTCAATTTTGTTAAGTTTTTTTGCACAAACTGTGTTCTGATCTCAGGTTTCTACACTAGCAGCCACAACTCTTACTGAAAAGTGTGAAAAAAAGGAACTGACCAGCCATGACACAAGAGAAGCAAAAAGTCATCTGTGTGGCCAGGTACCACAGGCCAGGATCAAACAGCTTCTTGAAGCTCATATGCATTCTATTGCTCTGTATTCTCTAGTCCTATCAATCAGAGCAACAATGCCCTTCACATTTAGGTCCACAAATGATATGCACTGACTGCAAAATACTAAAAAGACACCAAGAAGTTGCAAAAATCCCTGCTACCATTCTCTTCCGTAATGCTGCCCACAATGCATGATCGACCTGGTGCTCTAATTTACAAGCTCCATTTACAAGCTTAGTGTTGTAGACTTCTGAATATTTCCTGCTGCCTTTGCAATAGCCTGTGGAGGAGTGTTCCCATACATAGGCAGTATCAGTAAGTGGTACTTACCTCTTCATCATCATCAAACAAGGAGAGCGAAGCTTTTGTCATGGACTTGCTGGTGGGAAGAGATGTAGCTTTGGATTTCACAGTTTTACTTGATGAAAACAAGTCCTGTGCAAACCAAAGAAACATTACTTTGCAAAGCAATGCAATAAGAACTCTAAATGAGACATTCATGCTTTTATTTTTAAAAAAACGTGTTTAGTGTGCCTGTGAAGTAGGAAAAGATTGTCTTACTCAGCTGTACCAATCACCTGCAACTCTGCAGGGATTTTCCTCAGTTTTGCAGATTAATTGCTAGCTGGAACTACGGACACAAAATTAAACGTTTGCAGTCTTTCATGATTCTTGTTCTTGATTTGTTGATCTTTCCTCCCTTCAGGCTTTCAATTTATGCCTGTGCGTACCACACAAATTTAACTCTCTGAATATAGGGAAATACAAGAAAGACGCTGAGGTTCTGGAGCAAGTTCAGAGAAAGGCCAGGAAGCTGGTGAAGGGTTTGGAGCACAAGTCTTACGAGGAGCAGCTGAAGGAACTGGGGCTGTTTAGCCTTGAGAAAAGGAGGCTGAGAGGAGACCTTATAGGTCTCTACAACTACCTAAAAAGATGTCGTAGCATGGAGGGTGCTGGTCTCTTCTCCCAAGTAACAAGGGAGAGGACAAGAGGAAATGGCCTTAAGGTTTATATTGTATATTAGGAAAAAATTATTTACAGAAAGGGCTGTGAAGCATTGGAACAGGCTGCCCAGGGAAGTGGTTCAGTCACCATCCTTGGAGGTGTTTAAAAGACACATACATGAGGTTCTTAGGGACATGGTTTAGAAGTGGACTTGGCAGTGTTAGGTTAACAGTTTGACTTCATGACCTTAAAGGTCTTTTCCAATCAAAATGATTCTATGAAAAAGTCAAGAGATTTCACTCTGGGAGAAGAAGGAACTTTCAGGATGGCTGGGAGTAGATGTATAAATGTCAGAGTTCCCAATCCTACAGATAAATAAGGAGTTTCCAGATATGAGTGGACTGAAGTAAGAGTGACTGAGATCCCAAGGATTTCTGTAGGGAATTATTGAAGAGATACTTACTTCAGAATCCTCCTCATCAGAAAAGAGGCTCTTCTGTTTTCTTGGAGGTGTTTCAGATAAAGTCTTGAAGTCCTCCCCTGAAGATGGTTGACTCTTTAGGACAAATAACAATGCTGCATCAGCACCCATTTAGATTCAGTAAGGGCAGGAACATCATATGATCCTTTCTAAGGGGCATGCTGCTAGCAGCATCCCAGCAGTTGAAGGGACAGAATATAAGCTTGTCACCCATGGGCTGAAGCCCAAAACTTATCTTTTGAGTGAGTTCCTCACATGTAGCCAGAGCTATGCACAAGTGATTTGCAGGTCTTACCACAGGCCTCTCCTCCCACCACCATCCTTCTCAGCAGAAAAACGTATTCATCAACTCATGCCAGGCTCACTCGCGAGTTAAACGAAAATGTTTCTTTTAACAAGCTGTGTTTTGTAAAGGAATAGAGCAGTTTGTGCCAGCCAACATTTCCTGCATTATCACAACACAGCCCCAGCCTGCCACCAGCTATACTGTCATTAAACTCAGAATGATTCCAGACCCAAGCACTACTGTCAGCAAGCTTGGAATAAAACATAACCCTCACTTCCTGACAGCAGGAATGGTGCTGCTGAATCAGTTCTCATCCTCTCCACCAGGAAAGCCAAGTTCTGTGAGATCAGAGCAATGGTACCGGATGATCTCCCACCACCACTCCTGCTCCACTGACCATGGATACTCTTGCACTGCACCAGAAATAGAAGTTGGCTTTGGCCCGTGTGCTCAGGTGCTTCTCATAAGACAATACAGAGAAAGTCCTACAGCAGTTTGCATTCGATATCCCCAGCACTGTACACGTGTCAGTCCAGAGAACAGAAGAGTCACTGTAGCTCATTATGTTAAAATACTCCTTGGACAGGAAATATGTATAAAATGAATACATACAATCTCTGCCATAGAAACAAAGAGCATTACTACTTTCCTCAAGACACTGCTCTAAAAATGGAAGTGGAGTAGGTGCCAGGAGGCTCTCAAAACTCTGTACATGTGTCCTCAGGACAGCATTTAGAACTTTCTACAATTTAAGAGTTTTCAGCTGAAAAACAGCTTTTTAAACACTCCAAGCACTATATACGCTTAGGTACAACTGTGATATCTGCCTTTCTTTCTCTCAATATAGACAAGCAATGGGTCACCAGCCAAACTGCTGTAAGTACAGACACAGTCTATGTAGAACAGAACAGTGACACCAAAGGTGGGCTGGTTTAATTTCAGCCATGAACTTCAGAACCATTTTTTATCAGAAGCTTCTCATTTTGCTCTCATTTCAACCCTACCTTACTAAGATTCTTCTAATCACTGTCCACACACACAATAAACCTCAAACCCAAAGTCTGAGAGGCAAAATGCATCTAAGGACCCCTGAAGCACTCTGGTCATAGAAGACCCTACAAACTTAAGTTCTGTTCACAAATATGGCATGTCCATAGTGTTGTACATGGAAAGACTACTTCGGCTGCAGTAGTAACTTTTTCCTAAAACCTTAGCCATACAATCCATTTATATGCCATTACCTTCTGTTCCATGACTGCCTCCCTATGGCTTTCTATTTCTTTAGCTGTGCCAGCAACCACAGGAGAAATGGCAGGTTTTTCCTTGAATAAGTCACCTTCTTCATCATCATCAAATAGGTCAGCTGTGGACTTGACTGCATTAAGAGACAAAACAAAGAGGAAATGACAGGAAAAGAACAGCCACTACCGAACAAGAGAAGATACCAGTCTCAAAAGATACCATGCTCCCTTTTTAAAGATGACCAACATCAAGAGTCTTTAAGAGATAAAGCCAGACAAGCTCTTAAAGGGAAACACCACTTACCTGAGAGCACTAGTGGCAGAGAGTGCAGCCAACAAGCATTGGGGCAGAGTCAGCTGGCAGCTCTAAAGGCAGTGTTTTATATTGGCTTGGCACCTCTAAAGGCCTTGAGCCTGACAATAGGGACTGTTTGGCACCAGGGCCACAAGGTTGTGTGAATAAAGTCTGTATAATTTACCTGATTCAAGTCTAGATACTGTCCTGGTAGTAGGAAAAGCATCCTAAGAGAGCAAAGTCAGCAGAGAGCATGTACAAATAAACCAGCCCCATGCCACGCTGCGGAAAACAAATGCCAATAACAAAACCAAACCAAATAAAAAAACCCAAACACCAAAACAGAAATAACAAAGATAAAGGTTTGAATTTTGTAACCCACTGGTTCCTATCAGTTTGAATTTTTATGACCTTTAATGTTTAATCTTCCACTACATATATACAGAGGTACCTGAATCTGGAGGCTTTTTAGTTGCTGCCACAAAGAAGTCATCATCATCATCATCAAACAGAACAACTTTCCCAGGCTGTTTCAGAGTTTTCTCTGTGCTCTGTGCTGCAGATTTCTTGTCTTTTTCCACAATTACAGTGGAACCGAACACATCACTTCCTCCTGCAGGTCAGATGGAGGGAAAAATAAACAAAAACCACCACCCACAGAGATATCATTGCCAGTTACCAAAAAGCTGAACTGATGCCATAGAAAGTGGAGCCAGGCAGAGTTTCCATCACAGCAACTTTTAATGCACTCCTGCAACAATGACACATCAAATCCATTAGCCAGAAACTTCCTGATAAGCCATGTCACAGACAGACAGCCCCTCACTCTCACTGCAGTCACTTATTCCTCAAACCTGACCATCTCCTCTAGGAACAGCAGCCAGGTTCTGTGTTAAAACTAGAAGACCCAGCAGTTCCACGCTGTTGCCCCTATGGACTTCCGAAACCAGAATCCTATTTTACTAACTAGTAAGCCACACCACTGTGGACAAACAAAAGTGGTAAGGTGCTTGAGTAGAGGGAAGGACAGGTGACTGACTTCTCCCGAGGAGGTGCACTCGCCATGCAAGACCACTAGCAGTACAGCAGTGTGAGGCTGAGTTTGGTCCCAAGATTCCTGCATACTTCTGACATAGCAGTGATCAACTAGACTAAGTTCATAACAGCTGTTTCTTCTGCATTTGTTGTGGAAATGTTCAGCTTCAGTGATATGTGCATGTCAACACATTGTCAGCAAACACTTCTAATGTTTTTGACAAAAACTGGCAGCCTGGTTCTAAGCTGGTCTTTTGCTTCGTATGTATAGGCGCTTGGAAACGGTGAGAAAAAAAATAACCAACAAAAAAACCAAAACCGACTTAAATTGAAAGTTTGGCAGAATGTAGAACAACTGCTATTTGGTTAAAAGTAAGCAAACTGCATGAATTTTGACCAGCACAGCAGCAGTTTGTTATTAAAAAGCATATCACACAATTAGAAAGTGCCACAGGATTGACAGGAATACAGCCACAAAGCTTGATTATTAAACATTCCCAAGTACCTAAACAAACTGTTCACTGGGAATGGGTTCATCAAGCGATTTTGAATAGCAAAGGAGCCTTAATCTTGTTTCTTCCCTGGTGACTTCAGCCTGTCTACAAGTTACTGAGAGGGAGCAACAGAAGACTTTGAATTAATGCTACGTATAACTTAATATGTAATGAACTAGAGCAGGACACTGTTAGAATGATGGGAAATTCACTACTTATGCAACAGCACCTCCAAGAAAGAGCAAAGGATAAAGAAAACTTCAATCTGCTGTCTTTAATTTTGATACCAAGTCTTATCATTATGTATAACTTTGATCCTGGAGTAAAAAGGCTGTATTTGTATACATCCTACAGTAAAAAACACACTGACTGAGGGCTCAGCCATAGTTTTAAAAAAGGCCTTTCTCAATAAAGGGTGAAACTTAAAATTAAGGTAACTCAGTCAGATGAAGACCCTACAAAGAGACAGATACCAAAGTCAGTTGACTCAGAGAGACTGATGACACAGGTTTCTTTTCACTGCTCAGCTTGAAGCCTGATATGGAACAAGCATTGAATTCTTTTTAACTCTGAGTTATAGAGCTGATCCTTCCTCATGTATGCCTCCTAATCAAAAGCAGATAAACAAGATTGGTCTTATTTACCTGTGTCACAAGAATATATGAACTTGATGTTTAAACTGTTCTTCAGCTAACCCAAGGGAATATGATCAAATCTGAAAGATCAAAATGCACTTCATCCTCAGAGTATAGAGGGAAGGTGTAACGACATGAACTGCAGACTTAAGCCATATAATATTGGTTAACACGCATTCTTAAGAGTTTATAGCACAAGACTGGAAGCTGACAGCTGCTAATACCTGCCATCAGAGTTCCTATAGAATCTTGATTACTCAAAGCATGCTGCAGTTTAGGCTTAGCATGATAGAAGCACCTGTATTTGTCACTAAGCATATGACCAAGCAATGCAGTGCTGCTGTATTTGGACAGTTTTCTTTAAAACCTCACCAGTAGGTTTTAAAGAAAATAGCATTTTGTGCATGAAGCAATTTGCTATTGAATGAATCATACCTGGGAACAGAGATACTGCACCTGCAGGAACTTTCTTTAAGGACTTTGTGGAGGATGCTGAAATCATAGGAAGTACAATACAAATGGATGCACTTGTTTTATGCTGTCAAAGCCTTCAGAACTCTACCATAGATACAGGAGTTTGAGAAGTCTTTGAGCTCCATTTTTCTTCTCAACAGCTCAGAACTCTTTAGATATTCTCCTCGAACATCCGGGTTTTTTTGCAGATATATGACAATCTAGCTATTTTTCTTCCACTAAAACTCCGCAAAACAGCTAAACTGAAGCTTATAAACATAATATACATTTACACACAGCATTATTATTGTATACATCCTACAGTAAAAAACATGCTGACTGAGGGCTCAGCCATAGTTTTAAGTTTTTTACAAGAGTTCACATTTGCACACTCAAAACCATTTCAATGCAATACACTCAAAACAAAGTGGCTCAATCTCCCAACCCATATCTGGAAATGGACCAAACACAGCGCTTCAGCGAAAGCTGCTGCTGTATACAGTGTGTGCTCAGACTCCTTAAGGGTCTGGATATGCAGCTAGTGGGAAACTCAGATATGCATTAATCTGCAAGAGAAAAAATCTTTAGTCCATTCAAACCCACAAGTTGATCCCGCAAAGTACTCCTCAGCAGCAGGAACCCAGTGCATGCAGAGAGCTCTGCCAATATCAGTAAGGACATCCTTTCAGCTTCAGGACAGTAGGTGTGTGTAAGAGACCATAGTGAACAAACATTTAAAAATCAAGAAAACACAGCTGTTCTCTTTTAAGACTGAGGAGGAAAAGAGGCTTGCCAACAATTGCTACTCCAGACTTTCTAGTTTGGAAACAAAGCAGTCTAGCTGCTAGCAGTGATAAATCACAGCATAAGACAGGACTACAGAGGCAACAGTTCGTTCTTACCTTCACTTATTGGGTCTTGCTCCTCTCTCTCTTTTGATTCTTCTCCTTTTGGTGCTTCAGCAAAAAGATCACTCTGATTGTAGATGAAAATGCAAGGAAGGGGAAGTGGTGAATTTGTTTTGGTAGGAAAAGACAACTCCCGATTTTTCCATGTAGAATATCCACTTCTAAGCCAAGACAGAGGAAGTAAACACCACACCTCCTCCAAGGGATGCCTGCACATATGGACTGGAACCTAGGTACTCAAGTGCTAACTTGAGTGCATACGATCAGAAGAGTAGCCTTCTGTCTTCTGAAATTTAATTTACACTGATTATCAGTCTGTCTACTGCAAAGAACAAATTAGCTTTTATTTGCACATCTTCAAGGGCTTACACTGATTAATTTACAGCTGTTTAGGTCCTGATTAAACTTTTATAGGCCTTCCTACTGAAGCTTACTCAGTGAGGTTTGAAGAAACAACTCAGGTCAGGAAAAGCATAAAAATACTCCTGAACTTCACATGACTAAGATGAATGATTTATATTGTTGCTAAAGAGATGCTAAGACAGCAGTATGGTGCAGAGATATACATTATAGCTCAAAAGCATTGCAGGACACTGCCACAAAAGTTTTTGTGTTCAGCTGCCCAGTGCCAAAGCTCCCTAAGAATCACAGTTTAGCTTTCCAGAGACTGACCACTTAATTTCATAAAAGCCTCTCTCTTATGGGAAGTCAGGTACTAGAGGTTGCCTACCTGGAGACTCCAAATGTATGGTCTTTGTAGAAAGTTTTGCGGAAAGAGGCAGCAATTCTTAGGAAAGTGTAGGGGAGTGGAGGGCTGCGACAGGGATGTCAGTGATTAATTGTACATCTGCCTGTTGACCTACTGTGGCTGCCTTCTGGTACAGTAAGGCCTCCTCCATTGCACAAGTGAAGATAAGTTACCCTTCCTAGATTATTAACTTTCAGGTAACAAAAAACCAAGAACAAGTGTATAAAAAGGCAGGCAACAATCACAGCCAAATCTGCTTGGCTGTCCTGTATCTACAAGATGAGGAAAGTAGTCTTGGCAATAAATAACCAAGAGGCTCTAATGATAGCTTCACCTGAATTTGCACCAACACAAGGATGCCTTGCACTTTCAGATTACTTTTTTTCTTTAATTGTGGTTTGTTTATTTTTTTTTTTAAGCTGTTAGCTGCCACTTAAAAAGAAAGCATGCTAATATTTTTTTCAATAAAGACTGTGTTTGGGTGGAAAGCATTGCATGGAACTATCCTCTTCCCTTCACACAATGCCCCTGTTCGGTGCTTGTTGGCTATATTCTAGTAGATTGGCATGGTAAGCTTGAGATCAGCTGTACATGAGGCCTCCTTCCAAATTTCAGTCTAATAGCCTCCTCTGCTCCAAGAAACACCTGACTTCTGTTCTAGTTGTAACGAGAAACACAACATCCCATAAAGGCAACAGTTTGGCTACTGTTTTGGACTAACCTTGACTATTACCATATCATTACTGCGTCTGATTTTTGTCATGCAGATTTGTTATACACTATCACATTCTTAAATCTTAAGTAACCCTGACACTGGGTTTCTATCCCCTTTCATATGCACAAACTATGCTAAAATAAGGTCAGAAACATACTTTTTCCTTCATCAAGCCAGCCCTAGATACATAGCACAAATGTAAGCTTAAGGTGAACCTTTCTTGCCGATGCAGGTAAGCCATGAATTGTACAGTAACTAGATGAAAAAACACAGCATAATTGCAATAAGGAACTTTTAATAAACCAGAGACAGAGAAGCCCAACAGCATCACTGTCTGGATACGGTATGTGAAAGACAAAGTGAGAAGGGCATCACATTCTCTTTCCTCTCAAACTTCTCGCGCACCCAGGGAGAGAGAATGACAAAATTCAGTATTCTCACAGGCATTTTAATAAAAATCTGATTTTACAATAAACAAGCTTTATGTAATTTTATTTACCTTCGCAGATAAAGGTGAGGTGCTGAGTAAGCTCTGCTAGAATTAGAACCTGTCTAATGTAATGCTAGAACCACACTTGCATCCCTCATCAGCACCACTAGAGCAGACTAGCGCCAAAGGGGAATACAAGTACCTCACTCAAGTAGTTCTGTTTCTCCATTGGAAAGATACACTGTCCCACTACATTTGGACAGCACCAACAACACAATGCTACTTCCCTCCCCTTCCTTCCAGAGGTGGGAATTAGTGGAGATCTTTAGTTTTGTTTTTAAAAGGAAAACACACTCAATTTCTATGCTCTCCAGCATTCTCACCTCTTCATCATCAAAGAGACCCGTTCCACCACTGAAGAGGCCACCCCTTGACCCAAACGGTGTGAAGTCTTCATCAGTCAGCTTAGGAGGCTTGAAGATGTCATCATCTTCATCTAGAAAGCACAGGAACCATGAACTGTGGTGGGACTGACCAGGTTTCAGGGAAAGCAATTAAAGAGACAACCAAAATAAAAACTAGTTTGATTCCATCACCTTTCTCTTACAAACATGACACACAGAGAAAAACTGCTGTAGACAGACTGGGTTGTATGTCATTGCTCCACCACCACATTTAAGGAAGAACTCTCACTGAGCCTGTTTCTAGCCTTGTTTTACATGCACATCACAACCTAGATTTGTTTACATGCTCACCTTGAAAGAAGCTCACTGATATGCCACCCAGTTTCTAGACTTGATGCTACAATTTCCTAAGTGATGTCTTACAATCCAGCATGTAATTCAAAAACAAGAGGGGAGCATAACCTACCATCTGACGGAACTCTAACTTCTTTCTTCTCTTTCAGGGTTTTCCTTGTTTTGGTCTCTGATGGCAGCGCTTTAAGAAGAAAATTTCAAAGCAAAAATAAAACAGTCCACATTTACTTGTAGCTTGTGACCAATCTATGGTAAAAAGAAAAATAAAATATCTCGTGTAGCTGACCTGTATGTTTTCATATGAGTCAGCCTACTGAAGCAGTTCTACAAAGTAAAGGTTCTAAAATTGGGACTTAAAATTGTAATAGCATCATTCTGTCAGGCACTGTGGGTTCAAGACAGTTGCCCACATACACACTAGTGGCACCTGAGATGCCAGAGATCAACACAGCATTCCAGATGGTATAGATCCTACACAGAGCTTGCAGAACCTTTGAGCATCTCAAACAGCTACAGACATATTATACTTTGATTCAGCTACCAAAAGTAAAGACAGAGTTTTATTTCCTGTGATGCTACCATCAAAAGGTTATTTCGATGAATGGGAGATTTCCCTGTAACTGAACTATGTAAGCTGGTATGTTTTATATTCTGATATCCACAGGCCTAGCTCGGTTGTTTGAACTCTGCAAAAACACATAAACAAACTGTTCTTGTCTGTTCATGCTCTCAAAATTACCAGTCAAAAGTAGGCTCACAAGCACTTTTAGCCAACCTAATTTCAGTCAACTATTTTCCACTGCTACTTTGCTGCAAGAATAACTACTTGACAGAGGTCTCTCCCTTTGAAAATGACACCAAAGTAAATGCAGTATTTAGTCTAAATTATCACAGAAAACAGTAGCAAGAAAAAGTTCCTCAAAACACAGTACGTTTAAGCCCCAAAGAAGAAAATACAAACAATCCACACCACATGAAAACACCAATCTACTGTATGAGGGGTTCTCCACTGTAGAGCTCACAGAAAAACTACAGTGACCAAGGGCTTCCACATCCTTAGTTGAAACAGGGAGAAGCACATGAGGCCAAACATGCAGTTTTGTGTGCAGAGGCAGGATCAGATTGGAGGAAAAAACCTTTCCAATAATATGTGTGCTTAGAGAGTGACCTGCCTCACCTGAAAGCAATGTGTTTTCTACTATAACACTCTGAATTTCAATTCAATCCTATATGTTAGGGCCAAGAGGTTTCTCAAAACACAAAATAGTGTCTTTAATTGCTTTTGTTGGGCTTTCACCTAATACATATTCAAATAACAGACCTGTGTAACTTCATGTATTGTTACACAGAATCTCCTGTCAAACTCTCTCGTGAGTCTCCTTCTATCTCACAAGTACTAGCACTTATCAAAACCAAAGAGTTAACTTACATGAGCACTCTTCATCCTGTTTGGCTGGCACTTCTCCTTTGATTCTGGCTGCCAGCTCATCTGCAAATGATGTTGGCCTCTTCTTTTTCTGAGGAGCAGGGACAAATAACAGCATATTCTTTATATACAATCCAGTTATCAACTTGATGCAATTGCAATTATAAGTACTGTATTCTACAGTCTCATTTGTACAATATCCTGTCTAGACTTTGATTGAAGCCCTCAGAAGAGGTAATACAGCTTTCTATTAAGAAAGCAATTAAGAGATTATGCATGCATTTCTAGTCTCTTACAATCACATGATTTTTATTGTCACCTCATTTTGGGAGCAGGACAAGCAAGAAGCATTTCCCACACACAAATGAAACAAGTAAATTCTTAATGACCTTTAAAGACAGCTTTGATGCCAGTTTAGGGTGCAGGAGTCCTCTTGTTTAAAGGGGTAAAGCCTGAACAACCATGTTGAAAGACCACTCAGGATTTTTACAGGCCCCTTCTACAAGATCCCATCCCAGGTAACTGAGAACTACCGTTATTGTCCCTTTAAGGACAGATTTATCATGAGGGAAGTCAAACCTCTCCCTCGAGGGAGACAACAATTACTTACAGGCCTTGTACTTTCATCCAAGTCTCCATCCTCGTCTTCCTCTTTTTCAGAGTCAAAGAGATCACAGGCCTCATAATCATCTTCATCACTCATCTGTGCTGTCCTCTAAAAAACAAGAACACCCTGTTGTGTTCTTCTGAAACTGGCAAGCACAAAACTACATCTGCTTCGATATTCAAAGCAAACTTACTGAAAGGAAGGATATGTACAGCTAGTTTGAGGTACTTCACAGCTTTTGAGAGGTAAGAAAGGAGTGTCTCTAACTCCAAGCAAGTTGCTGCATTCTCTAGAACACCTCTGTGCTGCATCACTGAACATTTCTGGACCAGAGAAACAACTGAGGACGCTAAGGCTCTCCTGACAAGAAGTGTATTGCTACTATACACAAGCCTGAACTGCTTTGGCTTCCTTTAGTTTATGAGCTCATCTCCACTAAAGACCCAGTGTTTAGCCTTAACTCAGGAACATTGTGATCAACTAAAAAAGGGTTGCTTTTTGAAACATCGTTCTTTTGGCACTAAATTGTTTCAGATTGAGGATCCCCATGTAAAAGTCTTTTGCAGTGGCACATCTAAATACGGTAAGATTTGTTCTCCTACTACACCCACTACCAGTGACTGAAGTCAGGTTTGAATTTTTCAATCTAAACATTTCTTTTCCCTTTTCCTTCATCATCCAAACAGACATGATTTTCAAACACTTAATACTGTTCACATGTTTGATTTCATGTCATACCCAAACTGCACCGTTTCTTATTTCCTGCATAGCAAGTTTAGAATTTTAATTATAGACCAAATAATCCCACAGGAGCCTAGTTTTCCTGGGGCAGATTCTTTGAACTCTCATGGCTCCAAAGTAATTCCTGAGAAAAATACAAATCAGGCAATGCCATGCCACATACACTTTGCATCTAATGATAGCTTGCAAGCATGTCTTTAAGCCCAGCTCAGGTTCAATTTCACAACAGTGCCATCTCTTCCCACATGAAGTTATACAAATCAGGCTTAACCAAAGTTTTTAATAATTAATTGTCACGGGCTCTTATCTCCTCTTTCTAGCATCCTCACTGTATCACAAAGTGGAAAGCCTTTCAGGTATGTACCAGGGTGTATAACCATACCGTCTTTTGGTCATCTTCACTAGGGTTTCCAAATTCATCATCTGATTCCTGGAACACAAGAGACCCAAAGACAAGTACCACACATTACTTTCTTCAGCAGTTAAGGGAGAGGGCTCAGAAATTCTGAACTTGCATAGGTTTACACATTCAGACCTCACCATCATGATCTGATCAACAAATTGCTTTCCCACCACTGACCATCTTTATGAACAGAGCTCACTGGGAAGTCATTAATTTAGCAAAGACAGCAGGCTCCATCTGACAGTGCATTTGAGTTTCTCAAGAGGGATTTAACTTTAATTGGCAAAAGAAGGGAGTGCTTCCACAGTACATTTACAAAGCAGAGACATCCCAGCCAAGGCAGACAAAACATATCAGAAATTGATAGCTCAGTGCAACAGATTCATGAGGCAAAGCCTGGAGGTGCATTATTGAGACCTACTTAACCTTTAAACTTGCTCCAGTTAGTCTCCATCCCATTCTCTGTAACTGCAATTTACAACAGACTCATTCCCAATAAATGCAATTCTTGATAAGAATCTGATTTGCTTCACAAAGTGAAATTAAACTAGAATAAAACACTTCAGTTTGAAGTATTCTACTTGAGAGGCAGCTAGAGCCAATATCAATTTATTGCTCCTCTGAAAAGCTGCAAAGGAAACTACTGCATAAGAATAATGAAAAGCATATTTACCACAACCAACATAGGGAACAGACATTGTGCAATATTATCTTGAGACTTCATGTGAAAAAGCAAGGTAGCTAATGGCCTCACACACAATCAAGGACTCATGAATACTTGTGCAAAGTAGCTGGCACTCCGCCACTTGTCACTTACCTCTTCATCCTTCTCTTCACTGTCAATTACACTTCCACGATCACTGTCTACTGATCCTTCTATTTTAAATGGAAACAGAAAAATGAAGATAAGACATGACATCTGTGCACAGAGCAATGTGGTCAATAGGCATATTGACAGTCATTTTAAAGGCTTTATGAAGAGAACTAATCAGGTAGAAAAGAGAGTGGTTTGTAAGGGCTTTGAAGGCTGCTGAAATTTAACCACTTTATGTTTGTAATATACAGAGCACAAGTTACTGAGAAGTTATTGCTTTGCGTACTGGAAGAGTGTTCGTCACAGCATGACGCATTTTTTTTTCTCCAGCTAATTACAGTGTGCAACTAAACATGCAAGAACACTATGCAGTATAACCCAAGCTGTGAGACCAGTCTCAGATCAGGAACCAGTTACTCACATAGGTAATTCCAGCACATACCTTCACTAGAAAGATCTCCAAGGCCAACATCATCTTGTTCCATAAACTGCTGAGAGCCAATCAAGTATGGTAAAGGCCTGTCAATATAGAGATCCTGGAAAAAGACAACATCACGTCTTTCTGGCATTTGGGAATAGCTCTACATTGCTGATGAAGACAGAAGTCTTGCAACCCTTGTTTTAACTCAAGGAAGATAACAAACTTGTTTAAAGTCCCACCAGACACGTGCATCAAGTCAGCCTGCAATTGGGTGGGCCATCTGAGGTTTATTCCTTTTTAACAGTCAAAGGAGGCTACTTCTATTTGTGTGATCCAACCTTGTATTTTAGGTGTCATCTAACAGAATAATACCCTTGCAAAGAATTCAGGCATCAGTCTTATCCCAAATCCTTCACCTAAGGTTCTTAATTACCGGGAGAATAAAAACCACCTATGAAGATACAGTTTGTACCTAAAAAGCATGAAATTTAAAGGTCCTACTCCACCTGGAATTGAGAGTTCCCTTTCCAAGTTCACTGCCATTAAACTATTAATAACTCCCTTTTGGGTGCCATACCTTAATGCTAACGCAACTGCAAGGCAAGCTGGCTACACATGGAATAGCTCAGAAGTAGCACTTCTTCAGATATAGTCATCAAATCTTTCTTTTAGGTAACAAATACCAACTTTATATCAACACAGGGATACTGCCAACAGAAGCAAAAAGCAGTTCCAACAAAGCCAAACCCATGCTCCCTGCAAGAATAGGCCCCTGTACCTTTGGCTCAAGTATCAGCTCCACTCTCTCATTACTTTCTTCCTCTTCCGAGTCGGAGTTGCCCGCTTTGATGTCTAGCTGTTCAAATGCACTGTCCAGAACTTGCAACCCATAATTCACTGCTTCTTGGATTTTGGGGATCAGATCAGCTTCTTTCTGTTCCCTTGTCTTTTCCTTTAGGAATAGGAACAACACACTAATTGTATTTTACTCAAGACTCAATCTCATTGCAATATGCATGCAAAATTTTAACTTCAAATTAGTACAATGAAAGCTTTTTCCACTATATGTACGAGAGGCCTTCAGAACCATTTTTTGCTTGACTTAATTAATCTTTGTCACTCCAAGAAACAGAGCTGTTCTAAACATCCACAGCAGCAGAGTACTACCTTCTCTGTGCTCCCAGCCCATCAAGGCAACATTTAGGGTACAATGCACCTAGACTGTAAGATACATAAAAAACACTCTGAGTTTTTAATCACTGGGAGTTGCAGCCCCCACTACCTTTGAAGCCAGAAAGAAGGCCCAAGGCCACAGTTCTCTTGCTGAAAAAAACATGCATACAAATTTGAAAATCAATGCATAAATCTTGGCTACTAGACACAGTATCGAGCTTGGGGAGGCTTTAACAAATTATCACACACTGTAGTGGTCTCCCATGCTACTGTCAACTTCATGTTTGAATGACACACACTGTTCAACAAAGAGACCTCAAGAAAATGGAAACCATTTGGTTTGTAAGCTGTAAATGTCCACATAATCAGTTTGAAAATGAGAAGATAGACAAGAGCTGCAAACACATTGCCAGCACTCAGGGCAGCTTAAGTTAATTACCTGCTCTGTTTTGTCTCCAACATCAGCTTTGGGAATAGGCTCTTCCACTTCTTCATCATATACTCTCTAAAAAGTCAAGCAAAATTAACTCAACTAAGCACAACATACTGCTGCAGGGGCTAAAAGACCACCAACAAAATAAAATACACTGTTAATGTGTAATTAACATTAGGCATCTTCATAGCCTCCTTCATGGACTAAGGTGATCATCCTAAACTTACCATCAGGTAGGCTCTCAACCCAACTGAGGCAATTCAAGACTGCAAATATCACTGCAGTAGTAGACAAAAGCTGACCATTTAACCCTGTTCACAGATGAACCTGAATACATTAAAAAAGCACTGTTTTAACCCCCCAACATAAAGCAATTCTAGAAACCTTCAAAGTCAAACCTAAGTTTACTTATAAGCTGTCTATTTTCCTTTTGTTTTCTGGCGTTTAGTAGATTTCCTTCTTCAGCATTTACCCTTCTCCTGTACTTAGAAGGTTCCCATCCTACCTCAGCTTTCATTTGTTTTGATGATCTCTCCCATCGTACTCTTTTAACACTCTTGTAAGTTCAGCTACAAGGAGACACAAGGGAATAAAAGTCTCCTTTGAACCTGCAAACCTAAATCCAAATCTCTCAAACACTGGTGCAGTTAACTCCTGGGAAGAGAGAGAACTCTCATATTACCTCAATTGAGAACTAGGAACGAGGACCTATTTTTGTGCACTTAAATTTGGGAACAACCATCTTCAAGCACCCAAGATTTAAGATGTTTGGTACAAAATGTTCCCAGCAGAATCATTATGCTGAACAGTAAAAGTAGGCCAGAAAAGACATAGCAGCTCTGGAAAAAAACAAACAAACAACAAACAAAAAAACACCCACCACAAAACCCCTCAACAGAAACCCAGATTTCCATCGTCTTGTCTTCTGCCAGCATATTTCCAATAATGGCATCATGGCTACAGATTAGACATGCATGGCCTGAGAACAAGGGTGATGGAAACAAAATAACCGATACAACTCACAGTGCTAAACCCAGCCCCCGCAAATTTGAAGGACTATTAAAGCTCTGCATCTTCATTATTCATATGCTCCTAGTGATACAATGTTTTAACAGGCTTTCAAATCTAGCTTTTACCTTTCTAAACCAGTAATATTCATAAAGTGAAACAAACATAACAGACAACTGCCTGCAGTCCAACGCCTTTAATGCCAACTGTTTTTAGTGCAAAATAACACCAACGGGCAAACTGACATCATTGTATAACACTCCAAGTACAGCCAAATGCTATATTCATGCTGCCTGTAAAGGTACAGCAAGATATCCCAGAGATCCCACCTTGTTCACAGTCCTAAAAATGAAACTCTGATCTCCATGTCACATATAAACAAGGAAGGAAAGTACCTCAGAAGACACAAAAGTGAATCTGCCACCATTGGCATTGCATTACTCATTAATTAGGACACCCCTTAACAGAAAGCAATTAAAAGCCACTTCATCTCTAAACTAACATCAGACTTGCCAACGAGCCAAATCACTTGTCCACATTACAGAAAGAGACAACACCGACATTTGAAGTACAAACTTCATGCCATACAAGAACATACTCACGTTCTCTATGAACTGGGTATTGGACAGCATAAGAAAGTCATTGAAGACATTATGAAGGCGACAGTCAGTGGCTTTTGTTTCACTAATCAATCCATCTACTTGCTTTTTGATTTCATGAGTCCTGGAAATGGTTTGCTGTGAGAACTCTTGCAGAAAACGCAGAAGCTGTTTACAACAGAGAAAAGCAACAGTCAGCATTCGACTCCTTTTTCTTTTAGCATCGTTTATGACACAGGGAGCACTGATCATACACTTCAACTGAGCATCAAAACACACACAGTTTAGGCTAAAGCACCAGGACCAAGTCTCATTCCACTCTCTTTCCACTTCATTCTGCACTTCCTTTCGGGCCAACTCCTCCTTTTAGTTTTCTCGCAGAGACCGGAGGGCTAATGGAACGGGAGAGCCTGCCCTACCCGGGGCTGCCCACCCCGCGTTCCGCCCGGCGGGGCCCGGAGGCCGCTACCGCAGCGCCCTTCCCGGCGCGGGCCCGGCAGCAGCACCGCCCCGCACACGGCCCCGCCCGACACCTCCCAAACCCGGGGGGGTCGCGGTCGCCGCGGCCCGCGCACTCCCCGGCCCCAAGCTCAGGCCCGGCCGCTCCGCTCACCCCGGCGTCCGAGGCCAAGGACCAGCTCTGGCTGCCCTTACGGATCTCCTCCAGCGACCAGGGCCGCTCCCACACCGGCGTTGGCTCCGCCGCGTCCTGCGGGGCCCCGTTCATCTGCGGGAGAAGGACAGTAAGCCGAGGAGCCGGTGCCGCAGCCACGCCCGCCCCGCAGCCCCTGGCCCGCCCCGGCGCTCACCGTGACCGCAGGCCGCGCCGGTGCCATCCGCCGCCCGCCCGCCGGTCAGCTGAGCGCCGGCACGTGACCCGCCGCCCGGCCCGGCCCCGCCCCGCCCCGCGCAGCGTGCGCACGGGCTGGGCACGAGGAAGCGCCGGCAGCGGCGTGTGGGGCGGGATTGTTTCCCTTATCGCGGGTGAGCCCCGACCCCGCGGGTGAGCCCCGACCCCTCGGGTGAGCCCCGATCCCGCGGGTGAGCCCCGACCCCTCGGGTGAGCCCCGATCCCGCGGGTGAGCCCCGACCCCTCGGGTGAGCCCCGATCCCGCGGGTGAATCTCGACCCCGCGGGTGAGCCCCGATCCCGCGGGTGAATCTCGACCCCTCGGGTGAGCCCCGATCCCGCGGGTGAGCCCCGACCCCTCGGGTGAGCCCCGATCCCGCGGGTGAGCCCCGACCCCTCGGGTGAATCCCGATCCCGCGGGTGAATCTCGACCCCGCGGGTGAGCCCCGATCCCGCGGGTGAGCCCCGACCCCGCGGGTGAATCTCGACCCCGCGGGTGAATCCCGACCCCGCGGGTGAACCCCGATCCCGCGGGTGAACCCCGGTCCCGCGGGTGAATCCCGGTCCCGCGGGTGAACCCTGGATCCGCGGGTGAACCCTGATCCCGCGGCGGCCCCAGCGCCGCCGTGCGGGCACGGGCACGGGGGCAGCGTCTCGTCCGTGCGGGGCAGAGGCAAGAGGCTGCTGGGCAGAGCCCGGCCCCTGCCGGGAGCAGCCGAGCCCGGCGGAGCGGCGGGAGCAGACTGCGCACCCGGGCACCCACGCGGTCCTGAATGAGCCGCCGCAGCGCACGGAGCTCTCTCCCCGCTGGGCAAGGGGTGGTCACGCCGTTCTTTCTGCGGGCTGTGAGGACCGTATCCCCTAGGCGAGGGGAACGAAGAACCAGCCGGGAGGTGGCTTCGGCCAGGGCAGCTGCTTCAAGGGTCTGACACCGCTGAGAGACTGCCCGTGGCTTGTGACAGACAGGGCGCAGCGAGCCCTGCTCTCCGCCGGGAACAAAGTCACGGGTGGCAGGAGCAGCAGGTCCCCGCGGGAGCACTGCCACGGGCTGTGCCGGTGCCCACACTTACAAGGAGGGATGGACCCATTCCTCCTATTTTTCTTACAAAACTCCATGCAAGACTCACAAATCGGGTAAAATCTCCTTTGATTTAAACGGGATTTATCTTAATAAACCTACACCAGAATTCCAGATTTTGCTGGAAGAAAACACTATATGCACTAAAATAAATATATAGTGCAAATTGCCAAACTGGGATTCACAGCCAATTATCCCTGGGCCTTTAGAACTCTAACTTCCCCTTTCTCACTGAGTCATTTTTTTTTCTTTTTTTCTACTAGATTAAAAAACTCTGTCATATGACTGTATTTCGTGTATTCTTTATTACGAGTGAATTAACCATAAAGGAAATTACAATAAAATCATCTGTTCTTTCAGCTGGTAACTAAATAATTCATTGGAAAGGGCCAATTTGATAAGCTCTTGGTGTTTGCACACGGAGTTTATTTATTTATTGCATATGACTACAAAGATACCACAGAAGACCTCGTGAGGAGCCAGGGTGCTGAGTGATTTGACTTCTTACTTGGGTTCTCAATTTAAATAAGAAAAAATGCCCAAGATCTCCAAATTCTCATATATTGATTGTAATGGCTACATCCAGGTACTTGAAGGATACTGCTAGATTAGGAACACAGGAACTTCTAAAATAAATGTATCAATCTATTCCTTTTTATTTTATTTTTTCTGTGATTCTATATCAAGATAGCATTACTAAACTGGCTCATACCTTCAGCCCTAGTAGAATTTAGATAATTTTAATATACTGATAATAAAGCAGAAACTAATGAAGTACAACTAGAAAGTAGGCTAGTTGCACAACAATGTATTGAGCAAGATTGTTAAAAAACACACAGATTGGTTTAATCTAAAATTATTCTCCAAGGCTTTTAGTGTTTTGCTGTAGTTCCTTCCTCAGCAACACTCCAAAAACCAGAAAAAAAAAAGCCTTTACTTACTTTCCATACTCACTGAAATGTGGAATAAAATTCAACAAGCCCTGTGTTGATAATGAAAAGTTCTACTGGCACAGAACTTAGTGCGTTGCAAAATGTGAGGTCTATGTGCTCTATGTGTACTGATGCTGAAAAATGTAGGGTATTACTATGAGGCAGCTTCAGGTCTGGGTTTTGTACAGATTAGTTTCCATTAAAAAAAAAAAAAGAGAGAGAGGAAGAATGGGGGAGAGAGGGGAAAAAAAGGCAGAAGACAGCAGCATGAAACCTGAATGCTCCCTTAGGAGAAATTGTTTATTTGAGATACATGCATACATACATACACAAGTCTCTGAGCAGAGGCAGCTATGGATAGCACAATAAAAGTCTGCTTCCTAGAAGAGCCAGCCTAAACATTATGGTCAGCATTTCAGTCCTAAAATTCCTTTTAAAGAGGAATTTAGACAGGTTCCTTTTAAAGATTAGAAAGAAACAGCAACAAGAAAAATCACTTGCTGTTCCTCTCAGAACTTTGCACATGAATGTCCAATTTAAGGTATCAAAAATCACATGTATCATCAGGGACTGATTTTCATATTAAGAAACAGAACTTGTAAGACTGCATAGAGCTGAGCTCTGATATTTATGCTTACAGGCATGTCTTTGCTCTGTGGCATCACTTGCTACTTGTATGTGGCCATGAGATCCGTGTCTGTGCAGCTCAGATTCCCTAGGACCTCCCAGAGCATGGCAAAGTGCTTCTGGAATCAGTTTGGGGACAAGTTCTTTCCTGCATGGCCACAAGGACAGAAGTTACAGCAGACTGCTGTTCTTTGTAATTCCACCAGTCGCATGCAGCTGCTCAGCTTTGTGCATTTGCAGCAGCGTGAAATGAGCCAGCAGTCTTTTAGTGGGACTCTGAAAGTCTGCGGTGAAGGTGTTTGAGGTAGGGTCAGGCAGTCAGGTTACTGGAAGGCCCCTGTGCGCTGCAAAGGTGAGCTGGAGTACAGGACACAAAGGATTTGAAGAAAGTACACAGAAGACAGATTTGAGAAACATAGCACATACTGCAATTGCTGCACTCTTCTCCAGGAACTGGAGAACTAGCACAGCATAGTGGGGTGCTGTAGTTATGCAGACATGGTACAAGGGGAAACAAACCTTTATGGGTTTAGTCCTCATCCTACTTCAGTTTATTTTTGGCAGTGTTGCTCTACTGTGGAAAAAAAACTGCCTATCCTGAAACTGTTTGTTAGCCCTGTCTAAAAATTTACTATCCTAGACTGCTTCCAGACCATAAATCTTCTGTTTGGTTCTGATAAGCTAACACTTAAAACCGGAGACAGTTGTGGTGAAAGTTTTTGCTCCAGTGTGAAAAATTGTTTACATACAGACTTGGCATCAGGGAGGTGCCTGAAATTACAGCTGGCTCTGGGATTTCCTAATCAAGCTGAAGATACATACATAAATGTGTGCCTGTAGTTTACCTCCTCAATGTAGTAATGGAATTAGCAGAGTTTGGATTGAGCAGTGGGGGCTGGTCCTGGTACATTTAGGAATTCTGTGCTATAGCTGTCTGGATGGCTTTCTCCTGGCTTAGATTCCCTAAGCTTCCTTCCTGTGAAACCAAGGCATGGAATGGGAACAAAAAGTGGTGGGAGGGGTGCTATAAACAGTTGTAGTTATCCAGACCAAAGAGCACAGTAATCCAGTAGTTTAAGCATAGGTTGTATTAAGTGCAAAGTTTGTTCTTTATGTCCACCAAAAAAGGTCCATGAATATCAGTACAAGAAGGAATTGCAAAGCAAAGGAGGAAATGCAGTTATTTATGCTCTTGCACAAGCTGATACCTATTCCTTCCCATGGGTCTTGTCTCCAGTGGTACCTACAAAAATTTTCACAGGCCTATAGGACTGCACAGGAGTTTTAGCAGCTGCAGAAAGAATGTAGAAGGTTAAAGGTAAGATGATGCAACCTGGAAAGTAATTCGGAGGCCAGTATTTCACAGAATCACAGAATGTTAGGGATTGGAAGGGAACTCAAAAGATCATCTAGTCCAATCCCCCTGCTGGAGCAGGAACACCCAGAGGAGGTTACACAGGAAGGCATCCAGGCAGGTCTTGAATGTCTCCAGAGTAGGAGACTCCACAACCTCCCTGGGCAGCCTGTTCCAGTGTCTGTTACCCTCACTGAGAAGAAGTTTCTTCTCAAATTTAAGTGGAACCTTTTGTGTTCCAGTTTGTACCCATTACCCCTTGTTCTATCATTGCTTGTCACAGAGAAGAGCCTGGCTCCATCCTTGTGACACTCACCCTTTATATATCTGTAAACATTAATGAGGTCACCCCTCAGTCTCCTCCAAGCTAAAGAGCCACAGCTCTCTCAGTCTTTCCTCATAAGGGAGATGCTCCACTCCCTTCATCATCTTTGCTGCCCTGCGCCTGCGCTGGACTCTCTCCAGCAGTTCCCTGTCCTTCTGGAACTGAGGGGCCCAGAACTGGACACAATATTCCAGGTGTGGTCTCACCAGGGCAGAGTAGAGGAGAAAGAGAACCTCTCTCAACCTACTAACCACCCCCCTTCTAATACATGCCATTGGCCTTCCTGGCCACAAGGGCACAGTGCTGGCTCATGGTCATCCTGCTGTCCACCAGGACCCCCAGGTCCCTTTCCCCTACACTGCTCTCTGTATGTATGATCACAGTTAATTGTCTCCCACAACTTCTGCAGAACTGAAGGCAAACATTTTCATTTGGGGTGGATCTTGACTACTCTCCAGCGAAGCAGTCAATTGCTTTGTTCAGAAAATATTCCTATAAGCCCCATGGCCAGCTTTAAGAGAGGTATAGTGTTTGCTATACCCATAAACTGCTACACCATATGCAACTCTGTTAACGACTTCTAACGCACCCAGAGATTATGAAACAACAAGAAACATTCTTTATTCATACAGAGTTATTAGGAGGATTTGACTTTTCTTTTTTTTTTTTTTTTTTTAAACTGTGTGAAGTGGCTATGAAATTCCCACTAGAATTTGTCTGTGAAGAAATAACAGCTTACATTGGATGGAGACTTAGAGTCTTGACATTACATTCAATACAAATTTAAATATAATTCTCTCTTCTTGATAAACTGTGTAGTGATATGACATATAGCTAGCCTGTTTTTTTTTTTTTTTTGTTTTGTTTTGTTTTGTTTTGTTTTGTTTGTTTGGGTTTTTTGTTTTGTTTTGTTTTTTACTTTGGCAGAAGTACTGCTTTCTATTACCTTACACTGGAAGTGCTAATGAAAGCTTAAACAGACACAGCACTGGGTTAAGCTCACAAATATTTATATGGTAAAAATTTGAAGAGTATACCACACCCAGCTTTCCCAATAGTTAACAGAAAGTAAATATGTTTTTATAACTTTAGAACAGGATGCAAACAAAAGAAAAAGTCAAGTTACAATTAAAAGCTAAGCTTCTGTATCACACAAGAAAGAACCCAAATACAGCTTGTGCACTGTTCTTCATTTTCCCTACCACTTCTTGTCCTCATGCCTAGATTGTGTTGCATGGCTTGTTACAAACATGCAGGGATGTGGTTGCCCAAGCCCTCCTTTTACTGGAACTCCCCAGCCTCCAAGAGACAGTTGCAGCACCTGTGTTATCTGCAAGCAGCTGAAGGACTTGGGGGTGACAAGTGAAGTTAGGGCTTGGAGATGCATCAAGTGCACAGTGTAGAAAGGAATACCTTTAGCTAGAAATAAGTCTAAGTCCTGGACCAGCACAGGAGCCTAAAGTGCCCTCACGTACTTCCCCTCCTGCTTGTGGTTCATTGCTGGTTAATGTCATGACAGAACACACCACTTGCCTACCAGTGTATTTATTCATTTCAGGGAATTCAAAATCAACTTTCCTTTAAAATAATTAATAATAGCCTGTGTGTCAGAAATAAGCAGACTATGATTACCCACATCATCTAAAAGACCTCGCTTTCATGTATTGAGTCAAATGACCTACTGCAATAAGTTGTTGTGCAAGCAAGAAAAAAATAACTGCTCTAATAAACTAATTTCAGGTAATCAGTGTGTGAAGAACAGGGGAAGGTGACTTTTTGGTTCTGTCTTTGGGTTTTGTGGCCCCCTACACACAGGTAATAGGCTCTGAAAGTTGAAATTTCTGCCACACTTAAGGGAGCCACCTGAAATCATGCATTGAGTCAGTATCAGAATAAAAAACCAAATCTTCTGAATCACAGTCCCATGGTTTTCTACCTCAGTGTTTAGCAAAACTTTGAAACATGAAACAGGACTAGTGAAATAATGCTACCCTCCCACTATTTTAAACAGGTCAAGAAATTGCACTTCCAACATCAATTAATATGTCATAGGTGATAAAGCAACACAGAGCCAGGATGACTGTGAACTTATGTTCCAAGTTCGATTCAGCAAAGCCATTCACCAGGCATGTGCTTGAGAACAAGGAGCGGCTCTGCTGGAGGCAATGGAACTACCCACATGGTTAAAGCTAAGGATATACTTAAGTACTTTCCATGATCCATGCCCTAAGATCTAATCTGAAGGCTGCAGAAATTAATGGGAGTTTTCCAAATTTCCTCCGGAGGCTTTGAACCTATTTAAGCTTAAAATTATATTTTGAACGTGTTTGAGCTTTCATTTTCTGTATGACTTATGTGCAAATATTTATCTGCATTGTATGTATATGTTCTGTGGAATCAGCAGTGAACTTTGTAAAATATTTGTCCTGTCATTGGGTATTAAACCACTATGAGGATATTTATCCTCTGTGCGGGATCTGAAAAGGAAATGTTTTTGATGGAACGTAAGAACATACAACTTACATTTAAAAAGGAAGGAAAAACATATTCCTTGTTATGTGAAACTGGACACAACGAAATTATGCATAGATGAATAGCTGAAGGCAGTTACAAAGGGAGTAAAACTGCAGGGCAGTTCTAGAGGCATAACAAAAAGTTCTTGCTGGGTCATGTGTATGCTTATTCATTCCTGTAAGAGCAACATTGCCTCTAAAGCTATTAAAGGATCATGACTTTTTAATTGCTGCTGCTGAACTGCTGCTGCAGAGTATACATCAATCCTGATAAACAGAAATGGCCTCTCCTCATCACAATAGTGGCAAACCTAATCTAGCAGATTATAACATGGTGTTTCCCTCCAATAATATTTTTCTAAACTCTTGTTTATACTCCCGAGTTCATTAACAGTAATTAATTTAAATTATTTTATTTAAGCCAGTGGAAAAACATTTAGTTACACTTAAAATTAGTCTCTCTAGCAGTTTGAGTTTAGCTAAGAAGGAATTTATATAAACTACTGTTACCAAACTACCATTTAAACCTACTGCTGGGTTCAAATCACCATACAATTTACTGTGCTTAATATATATAAAAATATGTTAATATAAATATAAATATAAATATAAATATAAATATAAATATAAGAGCATCTCCTAGGTTTTACATCAATTTAACTACAAAATTTTTAAATAGCCTGGAAGTGAATCCATATGAATGAGGCTTTTCCTTCCCTCTCCAGCTCTAAAAATACACTTGACAAATGACCTGGTGATGATAGATTACCTCGAGCTGCAAACTGCCTGGGTCATGAAGCAGGGTTATGGGGACAGGACAAGAGTAAATGACATCACCTTCATCACCCCAAATCAACCTGCCTTTAAGAAGGTCCTAGAAAAGTACTTCTAACTACTAGAAAAATAATACCATGATAGCTGGACAGAATAACCCTTGCAGAGATTGTTCCAGGTGTCAACACTTCAGAGAAAACCCTTCCTGAGAAGCTGAAAGAGACGAGACATGTTTAGCAACATTCAGCTGGGAAACTAGGAAATGTCTCAGCATGAAATCCTTATCAATTATTCTGCCAACAAAGTCTTAAAAATGTTTTCCCACTTTTCATAGTTGTGCATTCAGAGAAGGCAGATTTTTAACGTGTGTTTTCATAACCTGGCTACCAACTTCATAGGAGTACTGAAAATTATGGGAAATGCCTGAGCTGACCGCAAGGATTATACACTTTTCACAGGTAAGCTTGTCAGCTGTTTTTGTCTCTCTTCATGCTATAAGACAGTTGGTGAAAAGTGAATTAGCATGGTGCTATGGAAGCAATCATTCTTGAAAAAAGTATGTTAAAAAAGAAACTCACTGGAGACATAGCTCCATCTAGGGCTTCAGGAAAATTAAAATAAATATTTTAAAGCAAGATCTGCATATCCTGAGGCAGGAGGTTCAAAGGCATCCAGAGGAGTGTCAGCCCACCAGCAGACAACCAGCAGCGCAGCTGGCAGGGCTCTGGCATCTTTATCAAGAACTCACTGGCAGAAGAATAAGGTGTTCTGCCTAACAAGTGCTTTGAAAGAAAAAAATAAACAAAAAAATAGTCTTGCTTTCAGCTCTCTAACAAAAACCATGAAAGGACTGGCATAAATTTCACGTCAAGCCCAGGATGACCTGGGGGCAGCAAAGCCTGGTCATGGTAGGTAAAGGGAAGGGAATGCTGTAAAACTGGTGCAAGCCACAGGTTGGTTCACATTGTCTAGAATTTCTTCATGCTTTGTGTGAAACCCTTATATCAAGTGAACTGGGAGAAAACATAAAATCATTGCTGACAGAGTTTGCAAACACTGTGTAATTTGATAAATAACGATTAAGTCAGGTTGTCTTGATAGTGAAATGAACTGTGCTTACTTAATCCATGCCTTAGAGATTTTTTAATTGTAGGAACAGGAATTTTAAAGTCTGTAAAACATAAAATCTGTATTAACAGCAGCAGCCCTGGGAAGAATTTAGGGATGGAAAACAAATACTTTGTATCTAGAACAATATTGTACCTAAGACAACAGATATGATCCTTGGGTATCTATACAGGACAAGCAATATGTCCTTTGTAGTATCTAGGGTCATTACCACAGCACTTACAAATTTTTAAGTATCTTGTTCTATAGTCAGATTTGAAATAATATAGTGTCAGATTGGAGACTATTCAGCGAAGAGTTATAAGAATGGCAAGAAATCTGTGCTGCTCAACTGAAGATCAAAACAACTGTACTTGTCTGAGAGAAGTTACAATCTGACTTGGCACTCTATAAACATAGACGAGGAAGATTTTGAGACAAAATACTGCTATCTAGTACACAGGAAACAAAAGATGAAAAATGAAATGTATTTAATTTTCTCTATGACATAAGCATGATTTTCATGAAATGGAAGATTTAAGACATAATGATTATTTCAGAACAAAACCAACAAAATAATCAGATGTATAGTCTAAAAATGATTACTAAGGAACTTTTCATGAATTATGTATTTCTTACTAAGTGATTATCAAACCTGCACAGATTCAACTTCAGCATTTCCTCCAAGGTGGTCATGGAATTATGTCATGCTATGTACTTCATTATTTTTTTGCTCGTGCTGAATTCTTTGGATTGAGTACATCCAAAACTGGAATTATTATTAGTACTCAGAAATACATAACACAGAGGAGGAAATGAATGACAACTTTTCTTGCCACCATTCGGCCTTTCCAAAGTGTTTACAACTCTGGATTTAATTTCCTCAAAAAAAAAAACCCACCCCAAACCCACAAACAGACACAAACAAAACATAAACAGCCCAAAATTATTTATTATGGCCAAATTTAATTGAATTTATTTGTCCAAAGTTTCTAAATGTAATCTTAAAATGATATGCCAAATTTCCTGTACCTGGTGACAAATTTCCCACAGGAATGAGTTTCAAATTGCTTTCCAGCATCTGTAACCAAGTATTTTCTTTCAAAACATAGGTAGAGACACAGTCTGTTATTTCATTCTAAAAGGAAAAAAAAAAAAAGAAAAGAAAAGATGTTGCAGGAGCAAGAGAAAACTGGTTATTTAACGAGCAGTCCGAAATGTATCACTGCTTGTGAAAGTATTTTGCACATGTAAAAGTAATCACATTGTCTATCATTTATCCAAGTTAAAGCCTGAACTGCCCCACAGGAGCAACAGCAGCTTTTGATTTGAGAGGAAATCCTTATTTTAGTTGAGGACAAAGATAAATGTTGTAATGTGATCCAGCTTTAACTAAGATCTGGATGTTTAGGGGTTTTAATACTGGCGATGGGCAAGTACATTCAGTTCTCTTACAGTGCACACCACAACGTTAAATATGAGTATGCAAAGATCTGACAAAAGATCCTTGGAGCTGTGAATTCCAACCCCAACCATACTGTGATTCTGTAATACCTAGTTCCCTATGCTAAGTGTATTCCAGCCTAGTGACAGAAGAAATGGTCAGAGGGCATTCCTGCTAAAAATCACCTAATTGTACGACACTCAGCACTACCTGCAGCTTACCCACCATTACTTGTATTTCATCAGAAAGGCATTTCTTCTAATATTAATGTTTCCAAAGAACACGAAGTTCCAGGTTCAACCTTTTACCCATGCCTACATAACCAAATATTTTCTCATTTCCAGCTGGCAAAATTCCTGTGATTTCTTCAGAAATTTCAACATAACTGCATTTGAGTTGAGTAAGACTTGTTTTTCTTTCTTCGTTTTTTTTTTTTTTTTTAACCTGGAATTGAGTTGATCAACATAAAGGCACCGAAAACTACTTGCTGTCACTTGCTGTCAGATTCTACATAGAGCACTTGCAGAGTTCTTCTGGAGACTTGGAGCTTTTTGGAAGTCAATCATTCCACAATGGTAAGTCAAAGTTTTAGATTTTTTTAAAAAAAGAAGGATACAGGTAGCTATTTGCTTTTAAACTTCAAAAGGAGGATTTCTAAGGGAATCACCTAGTTACACATTTTTAAATGTGGATTATCCTATTAAAAACTGCAAGGAGATAAGATGACACATTCGTGAAGATCAGTATGCATTTTATTCTTTGTTTTGTAATTTTTTGCAAGAAACTGTACACATACATCTCTTGGTCTTTCACCTTCTGTAGTCCTTTTCTCAGAACTGTTTGTGAAGCAAAATATCAGGATTTTGTAAACAAAATCTATAGATGTGAAATACAGTTTAAAATATAGTCACTTTACAATGAAAAGTGTAATACACAGTGTATTTTGCCTGCATTTCTCTATTGATATATCAATATTTGCCCTGTTTCAGATCTTTGAGCCTCAAAATGTGTTTGCAGAATCTGAATGAACAGTTCAGTACTCTAAACAGATAGACAAAGCCCTGTGGCCCTGTTTTCCTTTAATTTTTTGCTCACATAATCCCCAAAAGTACGGAGATCAATTACTACCTTTATGAGAATCTCAGGCGTAAGTTTTACAGAAGAGGCGGTAGTTCCTGTAATAATATATGCAGATTCATAAATAACGGGAGAAATTACAATCCACTTATTTCTCTGCCTAAGCCTTCCTGAGGACTTGTCTGTACTCAGACAAGACTTAGTCAAACAAAGTGATCTGGTATCTCATTCCACATTAACTCATCCACTTTCAAAGACTATTAAAACCAGTTTGGAAGATTATGTTCTGCAAGGTGGGTGGTGGCACCCCATTTTTAAGGGAGAAAACAAGTAAAAATAAAAAAGATTCCTTGAAGTGCCTTGCTCACAGACCGTGCAGAACAACACAACCCTGGTGTTTAACTAAGAGCCCTTGCTTGACATCAGTGTAACAATAACAATCTCTGCCATTTCTAATAAAGAATAGTGCTTCGGCCAGTGCTTGCTTTCCTGTTTGATACCCTCAGTGCTCAGCCTACTTAGGTGTGGGCCCCTTACTGCCAATTATCTGTTGCTTAGCTGACATAGCCTTTCGTTGTTACAGCATAAGGCCAGTTCAGACAGCGATTAGACACCACAGACTTCCCTCTCTATTTCTGTTTGGTTCAGTGGAAGGTACAGGACTTCAGTCTTTAGAGAGAGAGGAACATGCCCAGGTTCAGCTGACTGGCATTTCTAGGAATAGCAAGATAAGGACACATATTGGAGCAAACAAAGGATAAAACATTAACAGAAAACAGCCCAGCATAGCAAAAGATGGATTTTAGTATTTTCTGTAAAGACATGACTGATAGCACTAAGACTTCTCTTAGAACTGGCCTGCGCTGTTACAAATATGTGAACCAGCTTGGAGGAAAGCCACCACCAAACTCAAGATGGATGACTAGTATACAGCAAGCAGTATCCCAAGCAAGTTGAGATCCTCTGTGGAAAGCCACAGTTCCCTGAGTTCACAAAACCCCGAATAGCTGCACAGCACAGATAGCCCCACAGATCCATGCCAAGTGCACATGGAGCCTCAGCAGAGACCAGCTGCAATGTTATAGCCTACAGCTTCATGGAACTGGAGTTGCTTAGACAATTTTCCTTTGGCCAGGCACCATAGAATAGCACAATTTTAAAGTTTTAGTCTTCTTAACTCCTCTCATTCTGGCTATGGTGCTCAGCATGGCAACTGGTTCTATTCTACCCCAAGGCCTCAGGACCTCCAAATCACAGAACCACTATGGAAATTAAGCATTACACCCTTCCTAGACCCTCCATAGACTGTCTCCATACCTTTCACTACACTACAAATGTCTCTCAGCCCTGCAATAAATCAGCAGATCAAGGATTAAAATAGCAAGTGTTTTCCACAGCAGACAGAGGATATTCCCCTTGGCTCACCATGTGCCTAGGGTTTGGGACCTTTCACTGTCTTTTGACATTCATGATTCAAGTAACGGAAGGTAGAAAGCAGAGGTGCCCAAAAACAGAGCCTTTCACTCCTATTTTAAACCAATTCAGCTGGCAACAGCCTCTGGTGTTCAGAACAGTAACTTGGAAAGATCTACTGATTTTACAGTCCTTTCACATTAATCTTCAAGTGCTGTCAACAAAATGTAAATAACTTTCTCCACTGCTTCTCAGTCTCTGGCAATTCCTAAACTTTTGTTTTTAGTTATCCAGCTTGAGCAACACATCAAAATAACCCTGTGCTCCCTTATGCTTCTCCAATCCCCCTACCCCAGTGTAACCAACCTTACAAAGTTATGCAGGCCCTTTCACAAAAATCCTGGTTGTTCAGCAGGTCCCAGCAAACACCTCTGTATAGCTCATGCAGATGTTTGGCTGTTGCCACCACTAGACAAAAGAAAGAGTGTACTGTGACATGTCCAGACCTGTGTGTGCATGGTTTGACAAGATGGCTCACATGCTGCTACACAGAATATGCAGAACTGGAATTTTACCCCAAGATACTAATTTGTGTCTTTTTTCCTCTATCCAGCCACTTATTTAAAAAAACTTACTAGAATATAATTAGGTCTGAGATCTCGCTGTCAAATTTGGGGAAGTTGCTGTACCCAAAAGTAAAGCAATGGGATGCTATACAGACAGCGATTTGCTAGAGAAATAGCTAAATCTGACTCCAAGGCTATAAATAAAGCACTAATAAGAGTCTGACAGGGCTTTCAAGTGTGTAATACTACTAAAGCTTTTTGTGATTTCTAGAGATTGGACTTCAGAAGGGAGCGATACAATTGACACATTTGTCATTTTGTCCATTCCCACCTAAAAAAAAAAAGGACATGAGTGCAGTAAAATATTTGAAATGCCCTTTTCCAACATTTTCTTGTACACATAAGGTTATTTCTCATTTTTACTTCAAGTTCTGTGACTTAGCTTTTGAAAACAAAGATAATCAAGGTGGAATTACATTCATGCTGTGGGCTCTGTGTCTCTTCTACAGAAGAACTTTCTGGCTTTCATTGTTGCAATGGGCATCATTGTGACACTGGGTGATGCATACTGCTTCTCTAAAATGCACAAACCTGGGGAGGCTACCAAAGGTAAGAACAGGGAAGGGTCTCTCACTTGATAGATTTGTCACAGCTCAGCTCTATGTGGAGCTGTTGGGTGGGGGGGACACAGGGTGGGGGGGAGATGTCAGAAAGACAGGGATAGGAGGTTCCAGCACAAAGTTTCCAAAAGCAGAGAAAAATAAAGCCTTCCCCTCACCTGGGTGTGGTTGCTATTGCTATTCCAGCACATGAAGCTGATGCTGGAATTGAGTAGTTCAGTATAAAGTGTGGTGCCAGGTGGCAGACCTGGCTGTCTGCTTGTTCACTTTCACCCCAGATCTGTCACACTGAAACTGTCTCTAACAAGTAAAGAAGCAACAAGTTCAGGCTCTCAAAACAATTTGGGTAATAACCCAGAGAACAAAGTGACTTTTACTTTACTATTACCAAGAAAAACATTTTCAGAAAACTTGCAATCATTTTTAAACTTCTCAGCATTCATGTGGAGGCATAAAAAGTGTGTTTTGTTTTGCTGCTGTGTTATGCAGGCTGTACCCTGGATGGAAAACTATACCCCTTTGGAGAGATTGCAAGGACAGAAAATTGCTTCAGATGCAGCTGCAGCAAAGATGGAATGCGTTGCTGCTCCCTGTAAGTTTGAACTTCTTGGTAGTACCATTGCCCATAGGAAGACCACAGCTTTCCATTTGCTGGGAATAAATTAGTTTCTAAGGGCACAAGAGAGCCTTTCCTCACCCATGTCACAGAGCTAGGGTAAGCCACATATAGCTCTTGATAATTTGGATCCTTGGCTGTGTTTATCTTAACTCACTTTCTGCTGAGTGTGGACATAGGCCCTTCCAGACACATCCAGCTGGTGCTTGCCTTTAATTTTGAGCAACTCATGAAACCTTCTTACACTGCAGTGAGTCTTTCCTCACCAGGAAATGTGAGTGTAGGAAGAAATTCATTCCACAAAGGACTTAAGTGAAGCTCCTCTTAAAGACTTATGATCATCTGGCTCTGCTCTTAAATATCTATCTCCAACATCCTCCTTTCCTCTTATCCTACCTTCTCAAAAGGCCAAAGGGTCTTGATTATGATCGTCACCTTCGCTCAGGCAACACTTTAGTATGTCAGAAAACAGCTATCACATTCTAGGTGAACTGGCAATGATGAAAAATAAATGGAAAAGAGATGAAACATACCGAAACCATGCTTATGGCACACTGTAAATTGCTGTGCTAGAAATCCCTATGCTAGTGCTGAGCACACTAGTACATGTACACATGCAATGCAGCAAGGCATCATGTGAGGTCCTGGAAGCTGCAGCTGTGTGGCACTCAAGTGCCACAGCTAGGCTGGTCTTAGCCATAGTTTCAGAGATAGCTCATTCAGCAATAGTTCAAGCTATAATCACAGAATCACTGAAGTATTCCAACTTTTATTGAGAAATCTAACATTTACTTTCTCTTTGCCAATGACAGCTTTCATACTCCCGTGAATTATGACAAAGAGAACTGTAAAACTGTTTTCAACAAGAATAGCTGCGACTATGACGTGGTGCAGATAAGTGACCCCTCCAAGTTGTGTCCTATCTATTCTCGTGTGGGCTAACAAGCCACCTGATCCAAACCTCTCTGCACTGTGGATTTCCCCACCTTCCAACAGCAGCTTTGCCTTCACAGAAAAGCTCAAAGACACGGGAGATCTTTTGAAAGAGAGTACTTCAGCAGCTCACTTAAAATCTTCTTCTAATTCAGTATACAAGATGCATAATCCGATTCAATGTCTTATTTCTGTCATTACTTTTATTGCTATCACCAATCTTTTTTGAACACAATAAATCTAGATGAAACATCCAGAAATGCTTCCTAATGATGATTCTTTTTATGTAGTAACACTGAGCAATGTCACATTCTTTGAGAGAAGACTGAATTCAAGTCACTACTCTAACACCTCATGCACCAGTGCCCTGGCACAAGCTGTGCAGCCAATGGTCTGAGGAGACATTTTAGCTCACCAGGTGTTAAAATCCATTATCATTTGTAGGGGGTGCACAGTTTTGGACATGCTGTACAATGGGTCCTACTCAGAGCACACAGGGAACACTTGAACTGCTGCAGGAGTTTTGGCAAGACTTGTGCTATCACCTGGGACCTCTGAAGAAAACAGTGAGGATGGAAGAGTGTCATTATTTTCCTTTTTTTTTTTTTTTTTTAAATTTTGTATTGTTTCTTGTATGGTTTGAAAAGAAACATACCTTCAAGGACAAGTGGATTGTTTGATTATGCTTCATAATCGCAACAGATCTGCGGTCTTGTAAAAGTATGAGTTTACACAGAGTGGAGCATTCTGAGGGCAGGATCACCACTTGGCCCCAGAATCAACTCTCAGTCTATATTTATTCATTGGGGTACTTGCTTCTCAAGACAACCTGTCTCAGGCTCTGCAAGCCATCAGTAAAATCAGAAGGACTGGAAGTGGTAAGTTTTCTCTGGCTTAGGTTTTTTTTGTTTGTTTGTTTGTTTTTGTTTTTTGGGTTTTTTTTTGGTAATTTACGTATGAACATTGTTTTAAACTTTATTATGGCTTCACTTAAGCATGCGAGGGCAAAAACTCATGGACTCCACACAATCCAATATGAATTCAAGCCAAGCCATTTATTACAGAAACAAGCCTCCTTATATATGCAGTTATTTCTTGATCACGCGTCCACGCTCCAAGCACGCATTGGCTGATTAGATGTTGTCCATGTTCACAAGCTGTCCTTGAGATTCCTTTGGCTAGATCAGAAATAAATCTTTATCTAACAGAAACCCATCCACACAACAACCTCAAGAAAATCCCTCAAATCTCCCACAATGCCGCCTTTTTGTTTTTGAACCAGCCAGGCCTTATTAACAATGTGCGGAATCTTCTTTGACATACACTGCGGCATACAACATGTGATTAACAACGATTACAGTTACATATAATGTAGCTAAGCCTTACATAAAAAGATCAAACAACTATCCACTATTTGTCAAATCCTAATTCTACTATGACAATCTTATTAATGTGCTGGGTTAGTTTGTCTAAAGTACTATGAATAGATCCAGAATGATTAAACAAGTTAATACAACACTTTTTTCTTAAATTCATCACACCTATATCCTTACGATAACAACAAAAATCTATAGCAACATGATTTTGAAGTGTAACATGTCTAATACCATCAACATCTACTATTAATTGAGTTAGTATCTCAGAAGTTAGATTAGCCTGTTTAAAAGACCAATAGCTTAACTTTGATATGTCTCCTAAAGCTTTACCAGCCACTAGACTAGGGAGAAGGAGTGCAATAGATACTGTAGTAGGAATATCTCATAATTTTACCTCATTTTTGCATTGACTATCTAAGTATAATATCACCCTTTTGACTCTCCTGCTGTTTGCTCAAACTGCCATTCTCCACAGAAGGTACACCACCTGCTTTCTAATGGGCTTCTAGACCTCCAGGTCTGTGAGCATCTATAACACTGAGTTAGGATCCATGGTTTACATCTGAAACAGTCCTCACAACTTCTCTCCCTCCTGTCCGTCTGCAACCGTTGAATCTTTGTTGAATCCACTTCAATCCTTGGCCTGTAATGACACAAGCATAATCTTTTCCCCAGGTTGTCAATTGATGTGGCCTTTTCCATTTACCATTAACTAGTGATTTGACCATAACTAATGTAGGTTCTTTCTGATTTAGCATGGTTTTGGGTCATACTTGCAAAGTGTCTCATCACAGGGCAAGTTTAGGCTGCATCACTTAGATATAAGTGATTCATCACATACAATGCTTTTGACAATTGGTTTTGTGGTGTTTTCCCTACTTCTCCCCCCTTTTTGTTTAAAAACAAAAACAAACCAAAAAAAACCAGTTCAGAATCAGATACGTGCATTGGACCTTGACTACATACTCAGAATCACAAACCAAATTTAGAGGTTCCTCCTTAAAAAGTTCTAGGTAATGTAAAGCTGCGCCAAGAATGATGCCAGTCATTACCTTCACGCCAAACCACTACAGCTTTATGAGACTTCCCAGAACCATCAACAAAAAGTGTGCAAGTATGTAGGATCAGACCCAATACAAGTATGGCCTGTGACCTGATGTTAAAGACTTGCAGGTTCTGCATCAATTTACATTTTACATTTATGCATGCCAAAAGATGTGCTGTTAAGGAAATCAGCTAGTGCAATTTACAAGGATGTAGATTGCAAATAAAAAAATCAAAATTAAATTTCACAAATGGTACATATATGACAAAAGGATCATAGCCTATTAAGACTTAAATTAATTCCCTGAATTTCTTGATCAGAGTAATAATTGGTATATCAATCTGTTAGCATTCTCATCATACTGTCCCACAGTAGCCATAGGTTGTTTCTATGTTGTAGCTATCGATAGACGAATCTGCAAGTCCGACTGAATGCAGTCAGCCTGTAAGGCTTGCATAAATTTATTCCTCAAAGTTTCCAACTTCATTTCAGCTGGCATATTTATTGGATATTGTTTTTCCTTACTGGATCGAAGTCCTGTTTCAGATCTATCAGTGTAATATTTGCTTTATCAAAACATTGGCTGTTAATACTAGTGGAAATACAGCATTCAAAATTTCCTTGGAGATTTCTCACTTGCACAGGCAGATCTGCACCATCCAAGCAGCTTCTTGTAAGACATGCAACTAAACAGAATTCTCAGAAAATGTTATTTGAGCTTACAATTTTCTTAACGAATCCTGGGGAATGAAGTGTTTCTCATCCCACTGAAATGGCATTGAATTAAAACTGAAACTTGGCCCAGGTATGGGGGCTCTGCTACATATGGAAGTAGACAGGGGTGTTCAGATCAGGGTAGAAATGACATTGTTGTCTGCAGTCTGGGCTTCCCAGCTTGAATTGAGACTTCTATTTGAATTTCTGCTATGCCACAGGTTACCTGGGATCAAGTCACATCATCTGTGTCCCTTGCCTGTACAATTAATACAATTCTTTGCTAATTCCTATACTAGGAGAGAATTGAGGGCATAGGCCTTGAGGTTTGTGGGTGTATGAGCCACAGAGTTAAGAAAAATGTTCCCACCCAAGATAAAACTTCCTTCTACACCACATTTACCACATATTTCTGTGTCAACAGCACACTGTATATTTTAGAGCTGTTTGCTTGTCCCTTTCCTTAACAGATGTCCTTTCTCACACGCAAATGTGGCAGACTTTGCTTAACAATTGTAAAACAAATGTACATTATGCATAAGATTGTCAGTTCAAGGTTAAGACAAATTTCCTGTTAAAACTCTGTTTGCTTATGATCTGTGAGCTTATAAGCCTCAGGCTTCCTCTTGCTTTCCATCCCTCAATGGCAGTACCAGTCAGGCTACTGGTTTTAATGGCTGAACACGTAGACTTTCATAAGGAGTCCTGCACTTATTGTCTCCTGCAGAAAACACACGCCTCTCAAGACTGGGACAGTAGCACTGAGTTCTGAAATGCTGGATTAAGAAACAACATTCCTGGGCTGCTTTCACTGTAGTGTCTCTCTGCTAACTTTAAGTTGTTCAGAGTAATGCTTTTCATAGAAATTAGCTACTTGTTTGTTTGTTTTCAGTAATGTTACTTCTCTGCTATCATGCTGTACTGTGTTGATTGCCTAGCACTGAAAGATACAAAGAAAACAAGGCTGATAATCTTGCATTGCTCTCATTAGCTTTGTGGTCTTCAGTGAGCTGTTCCCAGAAATCCCAGTCGAAGAACTAGCAAGTAAAAGAGTGAGGTGAATCTTCAAACTCCTCAAGATTTTTCCCTGCCTTAGAAAGAAACAGAAGTGGAAAGAGGGCATAGAACTCAGTAGACCACTGATTTTCTCAGAAGAGTGAGAAAAACTGATTGGGAAGACAACAAGATTTCAACAGTGCAACATCTGTTGGAGATACCTGCTCCCCACACAAGCAAGGCACTTCTCATCCTGTACACTAACAACATGAAAAAGAAATGCAACATAACATGGGCGACAAATGACCTCAGTAATCAGTATGTGAGTGGACTATCTATATCTACTGTTCCAAGTGGTTTCAGCACCACAGCGTGTTGTCAGGGTCTCCTGAGTTCACAGATCACACAAAGAGCTTTTTCACTGTCCCTAGACACTGCTCAGGCTTAGACAGGTCACTCCCTGCTTCATTCACAAGAAAGCTGTTTGCAAGAACTTATTTTCATACCTAGCATAGCTTTCACCTAGAAAATAGGGAGGGCTCTTAGGTGAAAACTGCTGGGTGGTCACTGCTTGTCTGAAAAGTTAGAAGAGAACACACATGTGCACAGATTGGAAGTTCCTTTTGAAGTGCCTCCCAGAACTGCCTTCCAGATCTGGTGTGGTACAAAAGCCACACCTGTTCCTTCAGTGCCTCTCAGAACAAAACCTTCCTGTATATAATTTGCTTATTTTAATAATGTCCACCCTATGAGGCCATATTGCAGAAACCTGATTGGAGTTACTCATGCATGTTCAGTTTGCTCAAGGACTGGTATCACAAATTCCCTCTCTATATAAGTTCTCTGGGATAAGCTGCTTACAGGCTGTCTCCTTATTGGAAGCCTCATAATTCTGCAAGAATGGTGAGTCCTTACAACTTATACTGCAAAAGACCATGTTATGTTGCAAAAGTTTTAAAAGGAATTTCTCTTGAATTTATGTGAGCACTCAGGTCTATGCAACACAGAGAAAATTAAAACTATGTTTTGAGGACAGAAGTCAGATTGATAGACATAGGCAGGTAAGAACCCTGGGTAAAATATATCAGCTTTATCTGGCAGGAGATGTCTAATAGCAGTCCAGCTAAGGCTTTTTATCATAAACTGTTTTCACTTATATGTAACATTCAGAGGTGATCTCTCTTCTGGCAGAAAGCAGCTCTGTTATGCCTTAACCTAGAACTGCCCTTCAGTTTTGTGAGAAGTCTGGATGGTGTCTGAACATCTAGTTACATTATCTTAATTTTTACTCATCTGAAGCTCTGTTGCAGTTCTGTGGGTTTGGTTCTTCTCTGGAAAATTAAATGGTAGTTTCTGCACTTCCTGCCCACAGATATGACAACCAATGATAGAACAAGGGGTAATGGGTACAAACTGGAACACAAAAGGTTCCACTTAAATTTGAGAAGAAAAAATTTCTCAGTGAGGGTATCAGAACACTGGAACAGGGTGCCCAGGGAGGTTGTGGAGTATCCTACTCTGGAGACATTCAAAACCTGCCTGGACACCTTCCTGTGTAACCTCATCTGGTTGTTCCTGCTCCAGCAGGGGGATTGGACTGGATGATCTTTCGAGGTCCCTTCCAATCCCTGACATTCTGTGATGACTTCTTTTTAGAAATCACCAGTTCTACTCTGTCAAAGAAACCCCACATAAAAATACAATATATGTGTATTGTGTATGTCATTGCTCAGTCATGGTCTACCTTTCCTCTCTTATCAAGATTTTAAATTCATCACAGCTAATTCCAGCTTAGAGTTCTTGCATTTATTCCTTCATATTCAGAGCAAACACCCTTTGAACATTTCAAACTAATATTGAAGTATAAGAAACTAGCTGACAAATTTAAACTGAACTTTCAGAAAAAGCTGCTGACAAAGTTCATAGAATATAGAACTATCTAGGCTGGAAGGGACACCTGCAGGCTATTTGTTCTGACCTTCTGCTACCAAAGTGAGGCCAAGTCTTGAGGATTCACCTTTAGCTGAAGTTCTTCAGCTTGTTCTTAATCTTTCAATTTTGGGGTGAAACATCCAGGGGATTCTTAAGAGTCCAGTGAAGAAGTTTTTACAACCCTCCCACATGATGCTCTGGCTCTGCTTCTTCTAAATAGCTCAGTATTTCTGATTGCCTGTTGAAGTGTCTAAAATGCGCAAGATCTTGATTTTAAGTGGCTTCTACTTAAATAACTATTAAGACGTCTTGATGATCAGTACTACTATTAGAAGTAGTTGAGATTTCATATTAACTCTGCTTTCTCAGAAGACCATCCTGGCCTCCCTTCTTGTTCTTGCAATCAGTGTGACACCATCCAATGCAGATTGCTTTTCTGAGCCATTGAATCCAGGGATGTCTCATGGTGAGCAGACAGGTAAGGAGTCAACTGTCCTCAGCCTGACAGGCATGACCACAAGCACTGCTTGATTTGATTGAACACAACTCATAAGTGGAAAAAGTGGAGAGAAACCACTAGAAATGGGGGGAACGGGGGTATGGAGAGCAGGAAATTTATAATCTGTTATTAAGAAATAAGAGTTTATCTGAAGAACATCACCCAGGCCAAATTGCGAACTAATTTTGACCAGGCAAGTAGCATAGACTTTGTTTATCCATCTGCATGAAGTAATGTTTTCTGTTTTGATTATGACATCATATCTAGAAAGACAGAGAAGGGAGAAGTACCTTCCTCTATGTGGTCAACATTAAGTAGGGAACAGAATGGCAAGTATTCAGCTCACTGATTAACTTACTCAGTTGTTTCCCTATCCCAAGGAAAATTCTTAAGAACAGAATGGCTGTTCCTCTTGAGCATGGGGGTGCTCTTCCTGAACAGATCTAGTCTATCAGTCTGCAGACAAGAGGAGCAGAAGGAAAATTAGCACTCAAAAGAAACATGCAGCTATTTGGCTTATCTTAATTCTGACTAGGTCTGTGCATAGTTGCCTTTCTGATGGGTGCTCTGATTTCTGTACTTAAAGATGAGCTACTCCAGGAAACCTGACACTGGCAATAACCACAGGCAACAAAGGGATGCACGATACCCTTTGCCATGCATTCATGCATTAGAATAGCAGCAGTCCTGCTCTGTTGGGGACCCTCTGTGTGTGCCAGATAGGGATGCTAACAGCAAAAGTGAACAAAGATCACACTTGTTTCGTATTATCAGTAGCGTTGTGCACCATTTTTTCAGGTTGTCTTGACTCAAATGGAGAGCTGCATGAATTTGGTACACACTGGACAAACACAGACTGCTACTATTGCTTCTGTACCTGGAGTGGAATAGACTGCTGTAGCACGTGAGTTCAGAACAGCAGTGGGGGGTTTCCTCTGCTGCTGTGGTGCAGTACAAAGCACTTCCCTTCACACAGGAGTCCCTGAGAAATGACTCTGGTCTTTTTCTTACTCACTTCATATCACAAAGTTATGCATTAACCCAACAGCATCGTCACTGAACATGCAAGAAGTTCTTCTGACAAATATTCTTGATTCAAAACAAGGACTTCATTCTTCTTAGGGCTAAAATTTCAGGCAAGACACTGACTGAAGAGAGAACATATAGATACTTAAGAATTTTCTACTGCTTGCAATCCAGATATTCCCAAAACCACAAATAGCCCCTTCTTTACTCTGAGAAGCTGTTCAAGGTACACTGACATGTCTGTAACTTTTACCAGAGTGACGCAACCACTCATGCAATTTTTGTTCCATATTGTGTCTGAAAAGAAAAATATCAATTATATTTGAATAGTAAATAAACAGAAGAAACATCCCTTGGGTATAAATCGCACCAGTAAACAACAACTCTTCCCTATTACTGCTTAAGCAGCAGGCTAAGAAACTGGGAGCTTTGTGTGAACATCCTTTTCTGCTCCTACACACTTCCTCAGTACAGTCTCTTCATATCAAAGTTGTAGATATCATCTCAAATGGAAGCTGTTTATTTCATGGTCTCATTATCTCTTTGTCTTTTTCCAATGACAGCTTTGTAAGACCAGTTGGCTATGATGAAGAGAAGTGTGTAAGCATTTTCAACAAGGAGACCTGTACTTACAAAGTAGTTGAGAAAGAAGATCATTCAAAAGAATGCCCAGCCTATGCAGCGGTGGGCTAATAGAGAAGAATTGTGGATTTAGGGAATATTTCCTCTTTCTGTTTTGTTTTAATGGTTCTTTCCCTCACAGAATCAAAAACACTGAAAAATGTGGCCGTTGAGCAAAATCAACTCATGAAATCTAACACATAATAAAACTGAACATCTACCCACAAGACTTCCTCGGCTTCTCTGCCTTCTGCTTCCCCGTGAAGAAAGAACTGACTTGTTCCTTCCTTGAGAGGACAAATTAAAGCCAACATCTTTAATCATCCTCATGAACTGCTAATTTGAATTCTTTTCCAGTCACACTTCAGTGCCAGGGAGTATATTCTGTTACTCATGCACAACTGTATCTTAAAGCTAAAATAAAATCAGATAAAGCATCAGAAATTCATGTGACTTATTTTCTTCGAGGATGGAAACCTAAAGAACTAACATTCCAAAAAGCCATGGGAAAGAAATAAAAGCAGCTTAAAAATCTTTATGAACACTTACTTTTCTAGGACAATATCTTGTATTCTGATCTTTTACCCTGTATGGTTTCTTGAGCCTGCCCAACCTATGGACTGCAAGAGCCACCAGCTATCCAGTCTAATCCAGTGCTGTACTTCTGTACTTCCACTGCAGGCACAGCACAGCAGACTCAGTCCTCAGTCTGGTGTTGGGTTAAAATAAATAAATAAATAAAAATCCACAAACAATAACTGGGAGGAATACATGTGCTGGGATAAGCTCTGTCAGTGTGCTACTTGGTAATCTTTATGGGTGCATTTGTTCAGTTGCCTCTTTCCACAGCTAACTGTGAGCAATCTGTGTCTCCATGCTCTGTTTCCCTATAAAAGAAAGAGCAATTCAAAGCTTCCATAGTTCCTCATTTCAAATGATGGAATGAGCGCACACCTTGTCAGAAATGCCCAGTCTTGCTCTCTGTTGTAGCAAGTCAAACCTCAGCTTCTGTCAGCCTTGACCGCATGTGCACCATTAAGCAACATGGGCTTTAGAAATCACACCCCAGTATTTTATTCCACCTCTGCCTTCCACCAGTGTTACTGGCACTCCTACATGACCCAGACCTATTTAACCACATTTTAAATCCACTGAAGCACCTTTGCCACCATCAGCCAAGCCTTGATATGGTAATCTACCCTGTCTGCTCTGCAGAAGTAGGAAAAACTCATTTCATGTCTAGTCCTAAAGTCCTCCAGGGAGCAGTCTGCTCTTCTCTTGTCTGCTCCAAGTTTCATCACGGAAATGTCTAATGTTACCTATTGCATCCAGTTGTGGAACACCAGAAGCACAGGAGGTACTTGGCTCTCTTCTGTAGCAAGGAATCTAGCTGTGGGAGGATAACAAAACCTTCACAATCAGGAAAGCAGAGAGCGTCAAAGATCTGTTTTGCTCTTCGCACTTTTGCCCAGTGACGTTTTGTCTTTGCATTTCACTACGTCAACACACAGAGCTACAGTGCTATTATATACAAAGAATACATCCATAATCCTCAAAGCCTTAGATCACTATTAGCTCCACATAGTGGAAAGGAAACATTCACATAGAGTTTTCTCAATTATCATGATTATATATGTTGAAGGTTTAAGAGACTCTGCACAGCCTTGGGTAGCAGCTCAGTCCAGGCAGAGCAGAAGAGGCTGTGTGCTCTCTTCCCCTCAGTTTCCTTCTCTCCAGCTGGCAGCACACAGCTCTCCCACTAGTCCTGCTAGAAACAGTGGCAGTTTTGGATAGCTGGCCCTGGTCCCTATACTTCCAGTTATTCTTTTCATGGCAAGTCTTTTGAACACTGGAAAGGTGTTCTTGCCCTAAAAATGGAATCTAGTGCTTAGCCTATCGACTATCAAGTCTCTTAAACCAAATACCAGAACACACATCATAAACCTGATGGAAATTTTCCTATCAGTGTTTTTTTCACCTGAAACTTAATTTCTTAGTAGCTATTTATATTTTGTTTCTGTTCAGATCTTTGCCACAATCTTAAAAATAAATTCCAACTTAAACAATCATAAACAAGGAAAGTCCATATCTCATTTACGTTATGCATACCAAAGAACCTAGAGGTTTGTAGCTCACATGCTGTTTCATGCCAATTTAAACTTGTATAAACTCAGTTCATGATGATTTCACTTGTTCACATTGCTCTTAGTTAACTCCTTTTTTGGTATGCAGGAAAGCTTGCCTTGGCACTTTTTGAAAGCTTGAACATTTCTGTTTGAACCTATTGTTGTATGCATGTTTTCCTGGGCCAAGCTGGGGTTTATTTTGGAGCAAACTAATTTGCTTTATAATAGGTATTTACATGAAATTCCAGAACACAAAAGTCGCATGACCAGTCTGAAATACTCAGCAAGACCAGGTTACTTTAACACTTCTCCCCACCCCCAAAATCCTGTTTTCACATTTCATTTCTTTCAGTGCATAATCTCAACCACTGACCCATGCTTTTTACACTTCTCCAGGGCTTCAGTACTTCAGCACAGTCAATACCTCAAGTAGAGATCCATTATGGAGCACTGGTAAACAGCAGTCCTCTGCCATCACAAGATAATGTCCTTTAAAATAGCCTAGTACTTTTTCCACTGTAATTCCAGAGGTTTCTCCCATTGCTGCCCTGCCCCGCAAAGATGGGGTAAATCTACAGAGACAGAAACAAGCAGTTTTGTTTAACAACTAACTCCGGGGTGTTTCAAAGAGATGGGCCATATTTAAAAATCACAATTGAAAATGGGTCCATAATTTTGAAACACCCTGTGTAATGGCTCAGGGGGTGTGAAATAACACATTTCCTAAGCTGTTTAACAAAGACACTCCAGTCCATTGTATGAAGCTCAGGGTAGCTGGACTATGTTGAAATACCAGCTTGGGACCACATAGCTTCCCTAGAGTGCTATGCCGAGCCACACTGCAGCCTCATTAGAGTACAACAGCTCCTTGAGGCACTTTGCCTCCCCTTTTCAGTTCCTAGTCTGAGACTTGCTTGATTTCTCCTAACAGGGCTGTCCCTTAGTCTCTCCAGATTCTGCACAGGGAGGAAACTTCCTGGGGATTGCAAGAGCTTGTTTTCTTGTAGTGCTCTCCTGCTCCTGGACAAAGGGATGTGTCTTGTGTACCAAAGGTGATAGTCAAGGAGAGGTGAGCTGGTGAAGTCTGGTTTGGTGCAGAATCCATTCAAAATTCTTCAGACTCCTGAAGTCAGAGACTGGATTATTATGCAACAGTCTCTTTTTTTTCCAGCTTCTACTTCTATTTTTCCAGTTTCTATTTGTATTATTTGAATGTGTAAAGGCATACTGTTAAGCAGGTACATTACAAGCAGAGAGCATTGTTCTCTAATATAATATTAACAGCAAATTATGCAAATAGATTAAATAAGAGATCAACTCTGTAACATTATTATGAATCCTGGCAGAGACATTCGTAAGCATAACACCCCGAAGTCCAATATCTGGTTTGGCTACATGGCTGATCTCAGGCCTGTGTTTTTAGGATATAATTTCTGTTGAATAGCCAAAATTCCTCATTAATGTCTCCCTTCACCAATATTCCTCATTAATATTTCCCTTCACTTTCTTCCAAGTCTCCCTTCTGAATAGGAGACTCCCACATTTCTTTTCAGTAAGGAGTTTGAAAGTTAGAACAACCAAAATTGTATCAGAAATGGAGAGCAGCATGCCAGTATTCTTTTCCTGGTGCTCACTGCCAGTCAAGAATGTCAGAGAGGACCTAAGTTTTTCAGCAAGCCTAGTGGGAAGTATAAGGAGCTTGACTGAGTAGATTGCTCTAAATACAGACCCCTTACATTAGTACAGCTTATTTATCAACAGATAAGACAGCTCTGAAACTTTGTCTTTTGTTGCTGAGGTTTTATTTGAATTGTTTTTTCCTCCTCCTCTAAATCCACTGTAGTCACTAGATGGCATCCTAGTTCTGCCACAGTGTTGTACTGGCGGGAGAGGATGGAAAAGTTAGCGCTACAGAGAACACAAAAATCTAGATCCTGATTCAGCTAGCAGACCTGAGCTCAATTTCTCTTTGCTCGAGTGAGGTTTAATAATGTAACCACCATTTTAGAAGTGTCTTCCGTCCATGAGTATAGATAGAAATCTCCAGGGAGATATCATGGACTGAGTAGCTTTAAAAGTGTTTTTTTGAACTTGGACATAGACTGGCCTGGCTGAATTACCCTTGATACAAGAGAACAAAAACTTAACAATATCACTACTTTAGATTTTAATTGAGGGAATGAACACATTAGCACCTCTGACCGTTAGCATAGAGCAAAAACAGAAGTTTACCCCTTGCAGCACGGAAAAGCTAGTTGAGTCTGATGTGAAATCATTACTAGGGATGAAAGAGAGAATCCAATACTAACGCTGAAAGAGAGAATCCAGTTCATAGGAAAAAAAAATATTGCTGAGGTCAGTTTCATTTGGGAATAGCGATTTCTTAAGCTTTCTTAACAGCAGAAATATTGATAGGCCTGATCTCATGCTTATGACAAACTTCTTTCTTACAGACCTCTCAAACTGAATTTTTATTATATCATTTAAAATCAAAACAAACATCACATACTTAAAGACTTAGCAGTAGAAGAGATATATTGCATTTTCACCTTCTTGCTTCTCATAGCTAACAAAGTTATTTGGAGCAAATTTTTCCCTTCAGATAGGACTTCATTCATTTAAGAATTATCAGAGGAGAATTTTTTTCCTCAAGGCAGTTCATTAGATACCACAACTGTCTCCTGAAACAGAACCACACACAATGAACATAAAACACTAAAATCACAATGTTAACACAAGATTTGACAGCTACACTACAAAATTAAAGAAGCTCTAGAGCTTCTCACTAAGCACATAAAAACAAAAGGAACTTACATAAAACAAATCTGTCATAACAGCAGCCACTTCCTCCACAACCATCCCTTTACTCTAGATCCCTCAAGAGACCACACTTGTTCTGCCACTGCCCCTTTTATCCAGAAACCACATCCAGTGCAGCTTTGCTTCCTCTAGCTATTTATCAATCAGTGGAAGCTAATGAGTTCAGCCATACCAATCAAGGTGTCTAATTAAATCCATGTGTGCTGAAAGAGCCAAGCTAATGGAATTAATTCAACTCATTATGCTGGGACGACTCTGGTAACTTTTAAAACTTGTTATGCTTATGCTCTAATTCAGTAAAGCATTGAATCTCTACAGCCCCCAAAACAGGCACAGGGATCTGTGCTAGTTTTCATGACTGCATCTCAAAACCAGCCACTCTGTGTTGCAACAATCTAATTGCATAAAGACCTGGACACCTGTGGCAAGATGTATACTAAAAGAAATGTACTCATTTTAGTGTTGCAGAAACCACGCTGCTGTTTGTATCTGATTCCAGCTGTGATAGAGGCAGGGCATGCAGGCGGTGAAAGAAAATGGGAACTTTTTCCTTCTTTACTTCCCTTAATCCTCAGCATCATTGTTGTTGCTGTTAGGAAGGGAGATATGAGTGACAATAGTCCTGACTGTTACGTTCTTTTCTAGTCTGAGACAATGCACAGCTCAACCCACTTTTGCTGCCAAAAAAAGTGCTACCTTGTCATCGTGATCAGTCTCTGTTCCCCAGGCCTGGCTTTGCTTCAGCAACTGAAAGATATAAAACTACAGCTGGTCCCTGCAGGTCCTTAAATTTGGACAAAATAATGTGTCTTACATAAAATAATTGAAATTATAATAAATCAGTCTGAGAACAGTGGGCTCTCCACACCACTGCACTGTATGAATGGCCTGTTTCATACCTGGGGGTGATCTCATTGTAGCAGGTCACCTGAACAATAGTGCCCAGCTGCCTTGCTTACCATGTGCCCTTTCCCCACTGTTCCTTGATGGCCTGCCAGTCCTGGAGGCACAGCTTTCCAGGGGTCAGACTCTTCCTCTGACACCAATGTTGATGTAGAGTAGCTAGTCATTCTACTGAAGTTTCTTCAGACTTACACCAGCACAATGGAGATCAAGATGCCAGGGGACGTCAATGCACAAAACAAGCCGTTGCAAGACTTTTTGAGGTGCGACATTGTGACTGATGATTGGAACAGGTTAGTGTGTCCATTGGCACCCGAGGTTCTCACATTCACATCACGTCCCTTTGCACTGGCTATTGTTTCCTCACTGTATATAAATACACACTGCTCCTCATTATGAAATGTGAGCAGCCCACGCAAGTATGGTAAGTAAGCAGCTTATAGTGTGTGTGTATGTGTGTGTGTAAACAGGAAGCATTTTTTAATCTGAGTTTATTGGAAATAGAAGGACTCATCCTTAATTCTGTGCAAGTTAGTCTGTTAGACATTTGAAAAAAACACCTAATTTTAAATAAAGATTCTTGTTTCTTTTCTAGAAATTCTTGCTGCTCTTCTGTTTGATCCTTGCCTTCTCAAGGACCCTGTGTGAAGCTCGCTGTTACTTTAGACCAGCCAGCAAATACGGTAAGAATGGCAAATATATTAGACATCCTTGAAGCATAAATCCAGAGATTAAAAGCCCTTTTTTTTTTCTTAGAAATTCTGGAATAGTATAATATGTTATTTGCTGAGGAATGATCCAAACAGCACTGCACTAAGAAATCAACCCACCTGGAGGCATCTCTGGACATACAGAGACTCTACCTTGTTCAATAGCTACCCTCTGGGCAGGCATATCACTGAAGTCCTTGCACGTGTGGTAAAAAAAGTGTACTTTTAAGCAGCATTAACTAATCTGACAGGGGTACCTGACACTAAAATCAAAACAAAGACAACAGAGCTGGTATTTAAATCCAGTTTAGCAGGTCAAGTTGAAGACTAATAAGAATTGGGGAGGAGGGAGAACTAAAGTCTAGACCTGTATGCTGAGTATGAGAAAGGGCAGAAATATCCTACCACAGCCATAAGCTAAACTGTTTCTCAGATCCATTTCAATAATAGCAGAATAATACTTCTCTGGTATGTGGTTGCTATCACTCTGTCATGCCATGTCATATACTCATGCACCCTTCAGGAACAAAGACATGGTATCTTTACTGCAGAGCAGTGGGTTAGATTCTTCCCTGGTGTGACTCTATGGAAATCAGTGCTTTGAGTACTAGCCCACAAGCATAAGACTGTGGTCTATATCTACTGATGTATGTTCATATTGATCTATTGACTATCATTTTCTGGTGTGTGCATGCAGGGTGCCTTTCAAACAGAAACCTCTATGTTTTTGGTGCATCATGGAAGACTGAAGATTGCTATCAATGCAGGTGTAAAATGACTGCAATGATTTGCTGCAGCTTGTAAGTTCACCCAAATTATTTATAGTTTTCTTTACAGGAACTGGTTGAAATGTTCTGAATTAAAAAGCCTCACTGAAAGCATGTGTTGGGATTTCATACTCACACAGGCAAAATTCCTCTTCCTGTTCCCCTGTTAGCTCTAATTGTGATCAAGCAGGATAATCTAATAATCACATAGACTTCTTTGGGAAGAAACAAAATGAACTATAGTTAGGATCTTCCCAGCATAGAACTCTTCCTCATCACCTAGTTCTTCTAGCTGCATGTATGCTTCCCTTTAGGCTCTGTTTTCTTCCTCCTTTTGTTCAGTAGCTTGTCTTCAGATACCTAAACACCCCACAAAACACACACATGTGAGCTTCTGCAGCTCTGCACCAGAGCAGTGGCTTGCCTACAAGCATCTGATCAGGCCAAAACTGCTCCACATCCTTCACATGCTGCCAAGAGCCCAATTTTCCAGCTCGTGAAAGCAGGACACACATGTCCTGCTCTGATAATTTGCTTTCTAAATCTTCTTATGTGTTCCTGCCTCATGGATAGCAGGTGACACATCAAGGAGAGCTGTGAACACATCAAGGAGAGTGTGAACTTGTTATTTCCCCTAAAGGCTGGAAAAAATATTCTTGAGGTAAAAGAAAAAGAGTCTCATAAAAGGTCTGTGAGGAAGGATACAACCTAGGAACCCTTGGTGGGAAACATTCCTGGCTGTCCTTAACCATAGGAGGGAGGGAGTCAGCCTGTGCTGAGTAGAGGCTCGTCTGTGAGGTATTCATTCTGGCGTCATTCAGGACTCTTTAAATGTTTTTTTTTATTATTATCAAGAAAGCCTTATTTTGAATGGGGCAGACAGAATTAATCTCTATTTTGCCTCTGCATGGGAATTTATACCAATCCGTAACAGAAAGAACACTGAGAGAACAAGAAAAAACATTGGGAAATCACTTCATCTGTTAACAGCCATGATTAGGGCTTTATATTCCTCCTACAATAATCCACTGTGCTTGTATTGATGGAATCCATGAGCCAAAATTATCTGTGATGTATCTTGCTCCAGGATGGCTCTGGCTCAGAAAGCATCCTTCTCAATCCATGTCTCGGCTGCTGATTTTCTCTTTGCCTTTCTCAATGACAGGGTTTTAATCCCCAAGAACTATGATAGGGTGAATTGCGTTGGCCTATTCCACAAGAAAAGTTGTTCCATCCGAGTGGTGAAGAAGACTAATCCTGACATAAGCTGCAAAGTCTACAATGGAGTTGCTTAAGACCACATGATGTATTTCTCCTCTTTTGCACTTATGCTGCAAGTTGAACATGCTCTGGATGTCTCCTTTAGAGGAAAACAGTAAAGCAGCATGGTTTCAGGAGGAATGGGTTTACCTCGTGCCTTTCACAGCTCTAATTGTGACATGTCTATCTTATTTCTGACACCAGGCAGTTTGTCTTACAACACACACCTTTGTAACCAAGCTTTGCCACTGACTTTTTTCCTGTTGGGATCCAGAGTTAAATAAATTTCAACATACATCAAGTCACTGCTTTTCCTTCTAAGTGGTCACTGATTGGTTTTGTTGAAAACAGAAGAATTAATGGTGTCTGTAAACGCTTGTAAATCTAATTAGTGATTCAGAAATCATCTAGTTTTTAGAGTAACAGGTATTATATAAATTGTTGCCAGACAAATGGATTCATTATGCTATTACACTCATTGACATTCCCCCAAGGACATATATTCAAGAATGGGATGAAACAAAGCAGAAAACAGCCCTTTGAAAACCTCCCCTCACCCTGGTGCCTTGTGTAGGTCAATCCCTTAGTGTAGACGCACAAGGGAACATATTATCCAGTAGATGACTGGTATATTACAAAAAAATGTAAGCCCATGCCTGAGAGTCAAACCTATTGCAAAGAAATGCCATATAAACAGCTCTGTAGCCTTCCATGCTGGGGTGGAATTTCCTGATATAATCTTGCTTGGGTCAAAGTCCACGGACAAACAACCCCATGAAAGCTGTTCGAACAGAAAACCTGGCCTATAAAACATGTTTAACCAGTAGACTTCAGACACTACGCTGTACCTGGTACGAAGTCCATGGAAGTGGTTTATGTGGGAAATATCCTATAAAATATATTTAGACAATATTAAGAGCAATTATAACAAGAGCAGTCTGCAGCTAAAAAGGTCCAGATAAATAATTTGAGTCTGTTCAGTTTATTCAACACTGACATCATAGATGTTTTCTTCATCTGCCTTTCCTCTACCTGGTTGGAGTGTATTACAATGACATATTTCAGCTGATGGAAACACCATCTTTTTAATATCCGTTGTGGAAAACCACAATCACATGGTTCTTTTTCAAACAAGAGTATACAAGTAGAAAACATGCACATGCTAAGGAAAACAGCTTACCAATGGTTAGAAAACCCATCCATGGCTCCAGATACTACCAGAAAGTCATTAAGGCAATTCCAGCAAGCAGCTCAAATGAGCAATACAATTGTAGCTTCTTAAATCTTTTGCCCTCAGGATTAGTTAGAACTGGCTAGTAGCAGCTCCCTTCGACAGTATCCCCCTGTGGCTTCTTGGGACTAATGGAGCGGACATTACCAGAGCGGGCTATGGCTCTTCTAACCTATGAGCAGCAGACACTGGAGAAGCTGTCACTATTCTGCTTGCTGAGGGTGGATCAGAGGATTTCACCCAGTTATATATATAGAAAGAGATAGGTATAAATATAGACATAAGGGATCATGCAGTCAGCTTCCTAAATGCTATATACTCCTGCCTAGGGGGCTCTGAGTAACAGGGCTACTTTTCTGAAGGCTTGAACATTATTTGAGCAGTTCAGAAAAACCTGTAGGAAGATACATCAGTTTCATAGCTTCCCTCATGGAAGGTGAGTTATGAATAAATTGGAGAGGGCTGAAAATGGTTAAAATGTTAATTCTGCTTCAGAGAGAGGTAGAGATTCTGACAAAATAAAGCCAATGCAAACTTGTGCAAAATACCTACAAGGGTGCCATGTAGACCTGCTAAACTTAGCGTACACATGTACTATGTACTGTTCCATGGTACATTTTCTCCATATGCTTTCTTCATCCAGTACTTAGTAGTATTCTTTGTGGGCACTGTTTGCTCACTGTTTAACAGTGCAACCAAGAGCAGGACTCCAGATGCTGGACTACAATTAGATTTGCTAAATGTACTGTAGGAGAATTTGCCTCTGAAATTTCATACATCATGGCTCCATCAGTGAACGCTGGTATGACCGAAAATCTAACACAAGGGTGCTGCAGGAGGCCCTCAAAACATCCAGAGTGCAGTTGTAATCCTACTACTGTGACTATCCTGTCACTCCCAGGGAGATGCTCAACTACACCCAATGAATGATTCTGGGTAGTGGGTTTGCTGTTGCCATAACCACTTGCAGAAAAGGAGTTATTTGGCCTCTGCAAAGAGGACTATTTTCCCATGTATCTGTACCCTCTTGAAATGTGTTGGCTCCGTGGCATCCAACTGTCTTGCGTAGTAAACTGCAGAGAAAACAGGACAGTTCCCCAGTGCCTTCCTGTAACAGGGGCATGTGCTGTGAACAGAGAATGAGAGCACGCCTTCTTATCTCTCTGTGGGTAGTAGGACAGCCCCATGCCATGCCAGCTACAGTTTCTTTACTCCATTTTCTATCAACAGCAAACAGGGGCTGGTCCATTTGTTTCCAGAGTCAATGCAAACCTACTGATAAGAACAGAAACAGGCAGTTTGACCAGCACATGACTAGCAACAGCTGGGACTATGGTACTTATACATTGCTTCCCAACAGCAGTCATCCTGTGTATAGAGGAATTTACACCCTTATGCACCATCATACAAGTACTGCTTGTGTGTTTTTCAAAGCCTTAGTGGGTCACGATCCTCACAGAGAATCTCCACAGATACATGTTCAGTAGTACCCATTGTATAGTGAAATTAAACATGGTCAGAGTCAAACCAGCTAGTTCAGGCACTGGTATCCCTTTCAGTAAGGTGCTGAACTGAGCCTACAAGATCCACCTGGATGAGGAAACAGTCATCTGCATCTTTGTCTTGCTGCTGCCGTTCTTACTCCAAGTTAGCTCCAGTATCATCCCCACTACGCTTCAGTCCAGACAGCTACTGCATGGGAGCTCTAGCCCCACCACATTCTTGGTTTACACTCAGTGACTGCTGCGTGCCTTTAAGCCCCAGCTACACAAACTAGTGCAGGGTTGGGATGACCCAACTGCTGATCTCACATTAGCTTGCTAATAGTGAGCATTTTCACCCTGTGGTTTGGACACAATGTGAAAAGAATACGCATGTAATAGGACTCTAATACAGTCCCATGCACCTCATAAAAAATGGCCAGAACCTTGATACTGCAGTTCATTCTAAAAATCTGTCAAAAAGAAAGTCCCAGATGCCATAGCAAATTCACAGAATGTTTGGGGTTGGGAGGGACCTCTGGAGATCATCTAGTCCAACCTACCTGCTAAGGCAGGTCCACCTAGAGTAGATTGCACAGGAATGTATCCAGGTGGATTTTGAGTGTCTCCAGAGAAGGAGGGTCCACAACTTCTCTGGGCAGCCTGTTCCAGTTCTCCGTCACCCTTAAAGTAAAAAAGTTTCTACTCATATTCAGATGGAACCTCCTATGCTTCAGTCTGTGCCCGATGCCCCTCATCCTATTGCTGGGCACCACTGAGAGGAGTCTGGTCCCATCCTCTTTACAGTATTGGTGGTTAGGTAATTTCCTGATCCCTGGGTGGCAGAGCCCTGAGCAGTTTTTCAGGAACAGTGCTGCAGCTGTTCTTTGTCGACTTTAAGAAGAAAACAGATGCTAATTTGCTCTTTTGCAGGCTCTGCCCAAATGTCTGAATTGAGAGAATAAAAGTGACATAGCATATCTTTAAATGTTTGGAAGGTGTGGAGATAAGTCTGGCTGAGGAATGCTTCAAGCTGAGGGGTATGAAAAGGACAGCTTCACAAATCAAAATACCCCTCAGTAAAAGGACTATCTGTTTCCTAGTGGTTTTCCTCCCCTTTCTTTAATAGTTTGAACAGCAGAACAAACAAACATATGATAAATAAATTAAGGAAGAAACAGAAGCGATCAGGCCAGCTAAATAAATCATTTCAGCTTTTCTGGCTCCAGTAAGATCGGAAGCTTCTGCTTCCTAAGGAGCTGGCAAGAGGCTCAATATCTGTGTGGGCTGATGCCTTCTCAGCTGGAGCACAGACTTCATGTCCCGTTTCCTAACCAGATCAGAAAGGTCATCCTCTTCTGAGGCATCTGGGTACAAAAGAAATGCTGGGACATGGGGTGCTGCTTTAAACTAGCTGTTAAGTGAAGCTCCCAAAAAGGAGTCTGGGAAAAAAAAAAAGCAATACAAAATAAGAAGTAACTCAGGGATGCACTGAAGAAAGAACCAGTAACTAAGGACAACCCTCTAGCTCACACCAGATTCCAGTTTTATGCTTCTAAGTATCGTAAGACATGAGAAAAGCCAAAATACCCTAGAAAGACTTCATCTTCCTGCTTCTGTTTTGATTATTTCTCTAATGATGAAAGATGTTAGCTAAGCACTTGAAGTAGATCTGTAATAGCTGGTACGAGAAAAAATGGAAGAAAGAATACAGTACAAATGCAAAACTCTTTTCACAGTTAGTTTAGTTGATAAGATATTGTACTTATTTTGATATTGAAATGTTTGATTTCTGTTGACACACTACATGCCTACAAACAAAACCACATTTTTGCTGCAGCTACTTATCACACCCTTAGAAGGGCCCCAGAACAGCTGGAGTAGTTAAGTAAGTGACCATAGCTTAAAACCCAGTTTAAGTAAAGACCGAAATTAGGTTGTTTTGATATAGTCCTTGGAAATCTTCTGTGCATTTTCCCAATGCAAGAAAAAGATTTGCAACTCTGATTTCTGTCTTGGTTTTTCATGAGAAAGACCTGGGCAGGGGAAAAAAAAAAAAAAAAAAAAAAAAAAAAAGAAGAAGAAGAAAACCGGCACTTCTGCAAATCCTTCTTTTCCTCTATTTCCAACTTTCTCAGTGCTCTCACATTTCTGAGTCATTTGCCTGAGTAACAGTGTACTTCTTTCACTTCCAGAATTCAGGGACTTGCAGCCTGGATCCTTCTAAAATAAAGTTTCAATATCAATCTGTGATGGAAGGGTAAAATTGAGAAAGCTGATACTGGCAACCTTTTCATACATATGAGACAAAATTCTCTTTGAGCCCTACAGAAATTTTGCCTTAGCAAGGAGAAATGGATTAGGCTCTGTTGCTGCATTTTGTCACTTTGCTTCTATGTGCATCCACACAAGCACATACCTGTGTGCAGCATGGGTGCGTGCTGTGCTCCATATAACTTCACAGCTCTTTTCTGAAGTTGCTATTCCTCTCAATTATCTATAGAATTTCTAAATTTATATAACAGCAGAGGGAGCCAGAACTTCACAGTCAGATCATAACCATAAAGCAGAATTCATTGGCTAAGCTAAAGGGAGGGAAGGAAGGAGGGAGAGAAAGAGGAGGGGAGAGAGATGCCACCCAAATTACCAACAGAAACAGTGCAGAGAGCTTCTCTTCTGGATTCCTAGGACACAGAAGACCTTACTTTGCTGTTACAACATTCCTTCATTCTACCAAGATAGAAATGTGCAGCAACAGCAGTAATTTTCTCAATCAGTAACAGGTAAGAATTCTCTAAATCATCTATTTCAGACTCATAAGAGCTCAGATTTCTTTATTAAAGTTATTACTTTTGATTGTAAAAATTTATTCAACTTTCACTTGAGTGACTGACAGATGGTGCCATCATTGCTAATTCCTTTTCTGCTCAAATCTTCCTCTGCTTTGAATAATGACTAATTTCTAATCAGAAAATGTTAAGTAAGGATTCACCTGAAATTTAATCCAAGATCTGAGGCAAGACATGTGTATCAGAAACTTTTAAGAGACAGTTTGAGTGGTTGCTACATTAATATTACTTAAAGGAACAAGTTTTACAGGAAGATGAGAATATTGATTACAAACAGTTCAGATATGATCATTCATGTTAACTATTTGGATAAACAGGAGATAATGAAAAACATTCAACCAGCATTTAAACTCTAAAAATCAATCCATTGATATTGAGAGTCACATGAAAATTAAATTCAAGGGAACTCATGGATGGAAAGGCTTTATGCATATTGGATTCTTAAAAGCAAGGAATTCTTGCACCGTCCTTTGGTTCCATGAAAATATTGTAGATTTCTTTATGGTTTTAGAACAATACAGTAACAAGGGTAGAAATATTAAGTGAACCTGATCCAAAGTCCACTATAATCAACACACTCTGAATCCAGTCACAAGGCAAGGGAAAACAGCAATAAATACTTGGTTCTCTTTGTATGCTTTTTAAGCTCTTGTCCATCTCTCTCAAGAGCGAGACCTGTCTGCTCCTCTGGACCGGTACAGCACCAAGCACAAAAGGACCTATTCTCCATTAGTTTTTTTAATACCACCATAATAAACATTAACATTTTTATTAATGGTCATATTTAGCAAGAAATATTATAAAAGCAAGGGAGGTCCTTGCCTTTACCATTCAGCTTTGATTAAGGCTGTGCAAACAATTGCTGTCACCAGTCAGTGCCTGAACCAAAACATTAAAAGTGTTGTTTTGAAAGACTGGATTTTTTTTGAGGGAAATAAGGCATTTTCAGATATTAAAAAAAAAGAAAAAAAAAAAAAAGAAGAAGAAAAAAAGTGGATTTGGTATGAATGAGACACATTGTTTCACTAGAAACAAATTCCTAAACTTTTTTTTTTTTTTTTTAATAAACCAAAGTACTTGAACCACTGTACAGGGGATGGTGATACGAAATTTGGTGTTTAACCCAATGGACCCCAATGATCACCTGGGTTCTTCCTCCTCCATCAGATTCAGAAAATACATTTGAAGGGACATTTCTTCACCGCATTAAATGTTCACAGTATATGGGTACATTGAACTAGCATTTTCCACCAAGCAGGTGTCTACTTTTAACAAATCGATCAGGTCTGACTCATCATGAAAGGCCCAACCCTTGTACCACAGAGCAGAGCTTTGCAACCTTTCAGGGTACAAGCAGGAGATGGCAACTTCTTGGGGCATCTTTGGGGTTCAGGTGTGCTTCCTACCACTTTGTGGTGTGACAGGAAGCCTTCCTGGTTACTACTGGACACAGAAAAACAGTTCTTAACTCCTGGTCCCCGAGACTCCTTGTTCCTCATCCAACCCATGCGGTTCCTGGCAGTAGACATCATGTCATTCTCCAGATATCCTATCTGGCTGCCTGCTAAGGCGCCAACTACAATGATTTATGGATTCCCCACCTCTTTTGGTAAAGACTGCCTTTGTAAAAATATGAAGTTTTTCTCTTGGTTATAGGACAAGTCACAGTAGCTTTTATTCTTAAGGCATCAGGAATTAACTACCATTCTCCAGTCTGCTGATCTGCTAGTAACATTTTACCTTTGTGAGGTGGGTCTGTGTCTTTGGTAAGGTTGTTATGAATTTGACCAGGAAAAAAAAAAACAGAGTAAGTGCTTTAGTAAAACTTCCCGGATTTCTGCTGGATCAGAGAAGGTAACTCATAATATAAGTTCATATTCCCTAAAAGGCTCCCTTCTGAAAACATACAGATGTGAGAGGGAAGGGAAATATTTACTTTCCTGGGAATTTATAATCTCTCCCAATGCTACAGGCTTGTAACATACTAATATACACAACTTGTGTATAGATATAATTAGGCCCATTTTAGAAATTTTTGACATATATAACTTCTTCAATGACCTAAGATAATAGCTCCCAATATTTTTGCAACACAGAGTTAAACAAAGATGAAGAGTCCACCATTAAATTTCATTGTACCAAATCCCTTATGGATTTAACATTGCTGTGGGATGTCTGTGCGTACTCAGTGGCAGTTTTTCTTCCAGTGTTGTCTTCCTGGGAACCTGTACAGATAGCCAACTGATTTTTAACCTTTCTCCAAGATGTAACATTAAAGAGGACAAATTTATTTTAATGTCAATGCCAGCAAAAAGGGGATAACACTGCCAGTCAGTCACTACCACATCAGTATCTGCAATATGAATATCATAGTTTTGTTAAACCTTTCCACTGCTCATTCGTTTCCAGTTTGTAAGAGACAGATGATAGCTGCTTTACTCCAGATAAATTGCTCTTTAAATAATATAATCACTTCATGTCTTTAGGAATTGCTTCTCTCAGGAAGAGTTAGAGACTGAAAACACAAAACACTGCTTGAGTAACTGGTTACATTCTGAGCTATATAAACAGTTGTTTCTGAGTAACAGATAATGAGGCCAAACACTGTAATAATTTTTTTTGTTGTTGTTGTTTAATTTATGTCTGATGTGGAAATCGATCCCAACTTCCCATCACAACTATGGACACTGGTTTTTGATTACAGGTAGGGGATGTTAATGACTAGTTTTGCAAGAATGACCCACGCTTTTCTGGTTAGCACATAGAGCACAGCATCAGTATCAGTCCCTTGCTTTATCCTGCCTCCAGGAATACAGTTTTAATAGAGGTTTTCATGGAATTTCTTCGAGTTCACAAGGCAGCCACGCATTATCCACTTGGGGCTACTTATTGTTTGGGAGTCTCCTTGGAACCCACTGAGGGTTTCATTTTCTTTCCTAACCTATCTCTGCAGTATTCCCTTTCCTTTGAGGAGTTTTTCCAGGAAACACAGGATAGCCCTCCAGGGCAAGGCTTTCAAGTTTCAAGCTGACTAGTGAGAGTCAGTTTTTCAGTAAGACAAACAAACCATTCTGACCTTACCTGGTCTTCTTCCTTCCTTCTAAAACAGACAGCAACGATGAATGTCTATAAAAGACGTAAGTGGGAAACCTAAGTTACATAAAAATTAAATCTGAAATCTCCTTCTCTTTTTCCTTCTATATCTTGTTAATTTACTGCAGACTTTTGTGGCACTCACTTTTTAGAGAAACTATCTCATGCTACATCAATTAGAGAAAACAACCCTTGCTTTTTGAACGTTAGCTTTTGTTCCTGATCTCTTTCCTGAAGTTCATTAAGGGTTCTGAACAGATTTACTCTCTTGGAAAAACGAGCAAACAAAAACAATACAACTTTCCCCCCCACACCTTCTGTAAAGTGATTTAGGAGGCATGCTTCTTACTTCTATAAGCTAAGTAAAGGTTGCTTCACTTCCTGGAGACAAAAGCTGGGTTTTTTAGCCCATAAAGTTTTTGCTATAATTGGTAATTGACAAACCTTCAATACAGGCAGGAGGCTAACACCCTTTTTCCCACTGCATTGGTGACTCAGTATATTAGCTAACGTTTGATGCAAATGTCTAAGCAGAGTAAGTGCACGTTACTTATTAGTGGTTCCTAATTTAGACCCAACTGGATGGCAAATACTTCAAGATAATGCAGCTTTTGGCAGTGACCTGGAGAATCTGCCATCCAAGGATACCATAATAAGATACGTAAGTATAAGGTCACCACAACATTTATTTTTCTATTTTTCTAGAATTGCTTTTTTATATTAGTGTTGCTAGAATGAGAGATACAGAAAGCTATGGATGTAGGTGATCTACGCTCTGACTTTTCCAAAAGCATCAGGTTGGCAGGCAGTTTTAAGTACTACATAGTGCACCACAGGTTCCCTTGAGGCAATTAATGTCTCACCTCTCTTAGTGCTCTTATCTGTGATAAGAGGGTGACAATTCCTTATTTACCTCTGGGCAGTACCAGGAAAATGAATGCCCAGGGAGTGCTTGACCTTGTGGGAAACACCAGAGAATGCAATGTGTTAAAAGAAAAGGAGCTCCTAACCCAACACAATGCACTGCAGAGCCTTCAGAAATGCTCTTTATGCCCATCATGTTTGTCATTAGATGCACAGCCATGCTCTGCCCTTTGCATTCCTCTTGGAAATGTGCCTCTTCAAGCTGTGTGATCTGGCTTCTGCTTTTCAGGTGGCTCCACTACTTTCATTTTTTGCTTCAACATTATTAGTTTTCCACACTGACACCTCAGCATGTGTTTGGGACCCTTGAGACGGATTACTCTGTAGGGCACAGATGTTTGTAATAATTCAGCACACATATTTCAAGCAACAAAAGTGAAATATGTGTTTGTTGTCGAGGATACTGTAGCTAGGTACTAGGCTGGGACTGTAGTAAAAAGCTCATGTTCATTTACATTTACAACAGAGTCTGTTTGTCCTGTCCAAATGCCAAGACTGAGTTCCTTTGACCAGTATCACATAATATTGCAGGCTGCTGATCCCTTAGCTCTGTTTCATATGTGGTATCTCTACTGGCCAGCAATCACGCAAAGCTAAGGGGATCATTGATGGTCTTTCATCCTATATGCATTTTTCATGCTGAAACAGTGTCTTCCCTGCACCAAGCCTCCCCATATATGACTGTGCAATCCACACAGCATCATCGCTTGTCTTTTAGTTCCAGAAAATAAATTAATTTGTTCACACAAGTTCAGTAACAACATGAAAGTGAGTGAACAGAAAGAGTCATACTTATGTCCACAATTTAGTAGATTCCCTTTACCCTCTTTAATGATGATTTAAACTAGTAAGGAAATGGGAGAACATGAAGAATTAAAGGTTACTATATTTTACTCTTGTTACTGTCTTGACCATCACAAAAAATAGATAGAGGTAGTCAAGCAGAACAATGATCCCCAAACAACTTTTTATTTACTGTACACTATTGCTTTTGTTAGTGAAAAGCAACATCACAAGAGGCATACAATGCAATTTGCAAGGAGGAAGACAAGGCAAACGAAAAATTGTAGCATTGTGGACACTTTTTTGTGCAGTACTACTTACCTATATGTATGCAGTTTCTCAGGAGTAAATGCTATTCAAAATGTCACCATCACTATACCATTTTATTTATGCATTCATATCTTGACCACCTGTTTTTCTGAAACCCAGCAGCTTTCCACAGCTCCACAAATTTGTTTGTGTGGAATTTTATTGCTGAGGAAAGGGTCATGCAATGGGTAAATAATGCCATTGCCAGAGTATTTATTTACTTTTCACTTTACAAGCCTTTGTACAGCATGTAACTGCCTCTGGCCTGAGGAGATGTCCCACTGGAGTCAGTTTTTTTCTTTGATTCCTGTACACAGAGAATTTGGACTCCAGAGCCGGGATTATAAAGCAGGCTCTGCTATGGCAGGTCACAACAGCCTCCCAGGAGCCATCTGGTAGAGTCCAGGCAGCCCTGTGGTGTGCAGCCCCAACTAACTCTGTGGGTTCACATCCCTGAGACACCATTGAAAATTCCAGCTCAGGCCTTGCAGCAGTGGCTAAGCAGCAGACCCATATGCCCATGCAGAAACAGTATCCAGGAGCGAGTACATACTATTACAACACATGAATTCTCTTGGTTAAAAAAAAGCACAATTTTACTAAGAAAGAATCCATGAGAATCTTCTCATTAAGCTGTTAAAAGAGGTTGTCAAAAACACTCACTCTTAAAGCCAAAATCAGGAGACTGGACTATATTTCTGATAAACTCAGTGGTGACCTGGAGGGAGACGTCAGTGCCTCATGGGTAGTATATTATATATATATATTATATGATATATAATATATATCATATATCTTTAATATATAATATATATATTTTCCAGAAGGGGGAAGCAGGGAATGTGGACTGCAGTTCCTATTGAAGTGATTTTTAATTATTTTAGACTTTTTCAAAATTGTCCCATGTAATCCATCATGAGGATAGGAACCTGAATTTTTGCATGGTGATTATCTCAAGTGTTGGCTTTTTTTATCTAATATGCCTTACTTTTCACATGGATGTTTAGTTCAGTTGAAGGTAAATGCAGCCCCACAATGTATCTTCTGTTCAGTTTTGGATCAGAACCTTGTAAAAACAGAATTGCATACAATGAAATGCAGTCATCATTCAATAGAGTTGTACAGACTTCCATACCACAATTTAGCAAAGGGTCCCATCTGATAAGCTATAAAAGAGGAAGCTGCAGGATATACACAGAATCCCTGGTATTTCTTCCCCGTCTCATTGCCCCTCCTACCCTTTTCACTGATTTCTTGTAGCATAACTAAGCAATCTTTTTTCCTTTCTTTTGCAGATATACACAGATCTTCTACAAACAAATAGAAGAGAGAAAGAATTTTCTAGACTGACTCCAGAAGACCCATATTCTGTTTGACTATCACATTTTTGGACAAATATTTTAGGATTCAGGATGAATAATACAAAGGCTTTTAATTATATTTTGCCTTTCCTGAACAGTAAGAACTGGAGCTCAAACCAAAGCTTCCCCATGCACATTTCTAATCAGTGCAGGAACATCACTGACCTTACTGTCTTTCTGGCCACCTCTTACAGCTTGGAGACTGTCCTAGGCATTGTGGGAAACATCTGTCTGATTGCTGTCATTGCTAAGCAAAAGGAAAAAGCCAATGTCACCAACGTTCTAATTTCCAACTTAATAATTTCAGACTTGTTTATGTGTCTTGTCTGTCTGCCTTTCACTGTTGTTTACACTATGATGGACTACTGGATATTTGGGGAAGTCATGTGCAAAATGACCTCTTTCACTCAGTGCACATCTGTGACAGTATCAATTCTTTCCCTAGTTCTTATTGCTTTGGAAAGACACCAGCTTATCATAAACCCAACTGGCTGGAAGCCAAATATCTCCCAAGCCTATCTAGGAATTGGAGTAATTTGGACTTTAGCATGTCTTATGTCCCTGCCCTTTTTGACTACATCCATCTTGTCTAAAGATTTGTATGAGCAGCTCTCACATATTATGAATTTTTCCACTGACAAGGTCATATGCATTGACTCGTGGCCTTCTGATCAACACAGACTTATCTACACTACTGCTTTACTGCTCTTGCAATATTGCATCCCACTGTTCTTCATTATACTTTGCTACCTGCGTATCTACTTACGTCTACAGAAGAGAAAGGACATGTTTGAGAAGAGTGAATACAGCAATCGAGCAGTTCAGCTGAGAAGGATAAATATTTTGTTGGCATCCATGGTTGTGGCTTTTGCTGTTTGCTGGCTACCACTGCATGTTTTCAACACCATTGTGGACTGGAATTACAAAATAATTTCACCTTGCTACCACAATTTGATCTTCTCATTGTGCCACCTGGTAGCTATGGCCTCCACTTGTGTCAACCCTGTTATCTATGGTTTTCTAAATAGCAACTTCAAAAAAGAAGTTAAGTCGCTGATTCTGAGCTGCCAGCATAATTCAGTAACTGCATCAATGGAAGAATATGATCATTTGCCTTTATCCACCATGCAGACTGAAGTCTCTAAGGGCTCACTGATGTTGAACTGCAGACATAATTCTATCTAGCCAGTAGAAAACGTTTCAGAGGGGTGCTCTAACACCACACACTAATTATTACCTGTAGGTATAAAAAGCAACTGGCGATGCCATAGCTAGGATGTGAACAGGAAGCCATTATTGACTGATTTTTTGGAAGAACAGGCAAAGGAATGTTGTAAATATATACAGTAGTTCCTTGTGGTACACAAGTTGTTTGTGTCATTGAGATGGTACAAACATAGAGGAGCCCGGGTTGATGCACATGCAGCTGTTCTGACAGATCAGTAACTGAGCTGCACACAGACTGACATGGGGCTCATCAGTCAAGCCCACATCTCTACCATGGCTGCAGTAGAAACCCAGACTTCCAGTATGAGCACAACAGGCTGCCAACAGTTGCATTAGAGAAGACTCTCCCAGCTTTTCAGTATTATTAAAGATTTTTATGCACAGTTGACACACCAGTGGAACAGAGATATATAAATACATACATTTTTGTGCTTTACCAACTCTCACAGCCCACTAGGTAATGGTAATCTTTTGGCAGATCTAGTTCACATCAAACAACTGGGTGTTTGTATGAAATGTCTCTGTCATATTGACTTGGGAACAGCCATTGCCTCTCCAAGTAGGAACACAGAACAATGACCTGGCATGTAAAGACAACAGTTACTTATTGAGGGATGGTGGCAAATGAAAATGTTACTCAGTGTATTAAATTCTTAAAACACATTGAGATGATGCTAGGCACCATTTTTAAGCAAATGAAAAACAGTTGTAGATCTACATGGAAATGGATCTCATGGATTTCACAATTCCTGCTGCTGTCAGTCACAAAGCTCTACAAAGCTGAAACTGTGTGCCACGATGGCAGCTGGATTACCGGAGTTGTTCGTGGTGATGGTAGCAAGATATTGCTTCTGCTTCAGCAGCTCCTTGGTACTTTAATTGCAAAATATCTTATGCAGAAAGTCAGAACAAGCATGAAAACATGTTTGTAGAAGCCCAGTCTTTTCAGAATAAGTACGTTCCTAAAGAAATAACCACATGCATGGAGGCTTTCAGTTTCCTGTTAAAATAAAACCTGATGTCAGTACAAGTCCCACTCACTGTCATCAGCAGAAATGGAGCTGAAATTCTATCTAAGCAGTAGAAGGCCAATGAAAATACTCAAGTGGAATCCAGAGTAGATTCAAGGCAAGTTACATGCAAATTAATAGAGCAATTGACAGTATTAATTGAGGGTTACACTTTTTCACATCTGTGGTACTTCTAGCCTCTGTCCACAAAACCTACAAATAATGAACTTATTTTAACCTCTATAGCCATAGAGGTTGCTCAGTGACCGCTGAGAAGTCAAGAAGTAATTATGTCCAAGAAGCCTGTACTAAGGAATTGATTAAAAATAAAAACACAACAAGTATAAAAAGGAGACCAACCAAGACTTTGCTAAAAAAATGTGGAAGCATATTCTGTCCTGAGTGTTTAAACTAGCCTTAGCAGAAGATTGGATTAGGTGACCAGCTAAGGTAATTTCCAACCTGAATTATGCTGTCATAAGCAGCTGTTACTCATTGTAGTCAATGGATTTGCATTGAGTTGAAGCTCCCCGGTGTACAGTTATACAGACAGCTGGAAACCCCTTAGCTGGGAGCTCTCTGATTAGACAAATAAGTGAACAGTAAGGTGAGGAAAAAATTATTTGCACCCTGTGGTCTGACATGCAATATGAATGTTGGACAGAATATCTGAAGACAAGATCAAAACCTTATGCTATAAGGTACCAAGAGCTATCAACAAGCATGAGACCATATCCTCAGCTGGCAGAAATGGGAGTTAATCCCTTGCTCTGAGCTGGGTGCATAGAAGTCAGTGGCAAAACTTCAAGTTTAGACTTTAATTCTCTTGTGCATAATCTTAAGGCAGAAGCTGTTTTGATGGAGCCATCCTTCTAATTCTGCATAGAACCTATATATCTCAGCAAGTGTTCAGTGCAATTACCTTTTGTATTTTCATCAAGCATTTGGCAAGGCATTTTAGCTTCTTTCAAATGGCCTTCTTTCTGCTTTGTTTTTTTCTTTGTTACTTGCCACAGTATGACAAGAAGTTGTTTCTCTTGATTTGTCTGCATGTAATGTCATTTCTAGACTAGACATTAAGTCTATAAGAAACACAGAACAAGAAGACTTATTTTATATGCAGCTACTGTAGCTGAAGCAATGATGCAATGTTGAGTAGTACAAAATACAATAACTCCTTGATTTATGTCAAAACTGTGCTGTATTATTCAATGGCTTAAATACTGCTTAAACTTTGTAGTGTATTTTGTATTTCATCCAATTAGCCTTGAGTAATTCTGCCTGTTTCCTGCACTTGTTATAATTCCAGCATTTAATTAACTAACATGCATGTCAAGCTATTGTAAGAATATTCTGCTAAACATGAACATGATTTATGATTTTAAGTATACAACTTTCCAAGCATCAGTGTGTTAAATGGAAGCACACTTACATTTAGAATTTGTACTTCCATGAATATGCCTTTGTTGCTAGTTCCAAGTGAGAACTTTTTGATAGGACACTTACAGTATGTCAGAGACCTGCCACTAGAGCTACACATTTGCATTGTGCATTGGGTCCCAGTTCTTCCTGCAAAGAGTAGAAATATCAATTGGTTCTGGCGCTTTGTTTAGCTGTAGTTCATATGGCCATTTGTCTCCGTGATCACAAGTAAATACGTAAAGCAAGCAGATCCAGCTTTGCAATAACCCAGACAGACACAAAATGGATGCATCTTCTTCTAATGATTAAGGGAAGTGTCAAGTTTGGAGTCAAGTACTGTTTATTGCTAACAAACTTTGGTCTGAATAAACTAAATAATTTAAACACTAAAAGCCACCAAACCACACCCATGCATCTAACTGCAAAAATACAGATGCTCAAACCCCCCAACCAGCTGCTGCCTATCCATCTACTTACATACCATCCTGAGATACAAGTTTCTCAGCCTCTACAATTCCCTAGGTAACTAAACAAACTTTAGAGTAAATCCAGAAATAAAATATATATATATATATATCCAAGTTCTAAAGGACTAAATATCTATCCTGTGTGTAAACCCTATCTTTACTTACACACTAGGCATCCTGCTGGCACAAAAGCTGTAACAAGAAAGGTGCCTTTCTCACCACTTCATCCAATGTGGACATAAAGGCTTATACACCGTGCACAAATGCAGTAGAGGAAGTTATACTGCTAGTTCTAAAGAACTACTCTAGCAAGCATTCCTTTTGAAGGCAAAGGTACAAGGCTGGATGTGATTATGCCTGTGTGGTTGAAAGAGCCATTTTATTTCTTGCTTTGATGCAACCAAGGGCAGCTGCATCATTTTGGTCCAAGCAGAGGGTAACACAATAGGAATAGCTTATATACATCTGATCCATTTGTAAATAACAAATAAGGTTAATATCTAAGAAAAATCAAGCATTTTTGTGTTCATTGTATACAGTGATGCTTTTGAGTATGCTCTTTACAAAGTTCTACTACTGAGTTACAAAGGCAATGTTGGGGAAATACACAGGAGTTGTGCAAATAATGATTTCATACAATTCTAAGACCTCACCCTGCTTTTTTTTTTTTTTTTTTTAAAAAAAAAAAAAAAAGCAGCTTTTTATAATCCTGACTCTTGTGACATGTAGGAAGGCAGTGAAGTTTTCAGAGCAAGAAAATAACTTATTGCTATGATACAAGTGGCATGCTATGGGGACTCAAAATATTGAGTGTTACTTCACTTATCTGTACCTGCTTCTGTAAAATGGCATAATACTATTCATAGTATAAAGTACATAAGATTTAGTTTTTAACTAATGTTTATCAAGAAAAAACAAGTTATACTGCATGATAAGAGCCACTGGTATATAAAGGATTAGTAGCTCGATGCTTTATTCCTAAGATCAGACAACAGTGCAGCACAGCCAACAGAGGATGAAAGGACAGGCTAATTATCAAAAATTGTGGGACATTGGAATATTCTGATACCAGGACTCAGCTCATCTTCACAGACTTCACAGATTGCACAGAAAACTGGGTCCTAAACAACATACTGCCCTGAACCCTGACCAGCACCCCAACCAGAAATTAACTGAGACTGCTCAGAGGTAAACACCAATATGGGATATATCAAAATTTTATTGAACCTCAAATTCTTTGACTGGGTTAAAAGAATTGGTAAACTTTTCCAGTCTGGGGTACCTGCCTCAGCAGAAAGCAAACCAAGGTATCAAAGATGACCAGAGACTGTGCTATAATCACAGTTTATTACATCTACACACACGAAGAAAGAGTGCAATAGCAGTATCTGCTACCTGCCTGACATGTTGTTTGTGGCACAAATATGATGCCATCATCATCAGTTGGTAATGATGTTGTGACAGCAGTCAGGGTCTGCACTGTAGGTTTGTTATTTGCAAATGCAGTGCGCACACACATTAAGGATGATGGTCTAACAGAGCTTATTGTAAATTAAGATATCACATCTTAGGCACCACTTAAGGGATTCTTTTCCTTTGACCTGTGTGTCTTCTGAAAAGGTCACCTGATGTTTCATTACAGGCCATTCTTTCAAATTTCTCATTCAGGAAGTATTGTCTTGACTTTCAGGTTGATATTGATTTCCACTGGAATTGTTTTGTATAGCACCATGGGTAACCTGGGTTTATATTTTATGAGTATCAACATCACTTTTACAGTCTTCCCTCACTTTCCCAGTTTGCTCTACAAGGGCACTTCCTTGAACTCAAGAAGTCAGAAGCAGAATAAGCTTGAGATTCATGCTTTTGTAGAATGCCTTTTCCTGCCAGACAATGCACATTAAACCTTAGTCAGAATTGTTTCTTCATTCTTCCAATAAATGCATAGTAAACAAGAAGCCCCGTAGAAGCACAGACATTATATAATGGAAATATGGGATTAGATTGAATTCCAGAGACTTTTTTAGAACTTAGTGAATGGGTGGTAAGGTCTCATCAATATAAAAAAAAAAACTCAGTTAAACAGTGCTATAGTATTTCTCCCATGTGACAGAAAATACTTCATTCAATAGCATCTATAATGCAGATTACCACCCATAATAGAAAATAAGTAGTCACAGTGCACAAAATATAACACTGCACATTTTTCTGCCTATTGGCAAAACATGGTGGGTTATGGTAGACATGGTGACGTAATAATATGAATAAATACTTTTTGTAGAATATCAAACGCAAATACAACATCAAGATGCAATCTCTGGTAGTAGAAAGGTTTTGTTAATCAAAAGCTATGATGACATCCAGAACATGAAACTTGCACTTCAACTCTTAAAAACAGGACACAGTTCTGTCTTTGAAGTCTCAGGTAAAAAATTCTGTCCTTTGAATACAATAAATTTAGCCCACCAATTACTGTGTCCCTTATCCAGACTATAGGAATACAACATCTCCCTGTCGGCAGCTAGTGGGCAAATACTACTTTGTAATTCATAAATATTTGTCTTGATTCCTTTTTATTACATGGTAACTGCACATAGAACGCACCTATCCCATGCTATGCGTGTAGTAAGATAATGAGCGTTGATTCATCTACTTGATAGGTCAGGGGTATTAAACTCATTTTCACTGGGGGCCACATCAGCCTCACGGTTATAAATGCAATTACATTTATATGGCCCTAAAATTACATTTGGCCCTTTGAAGGCAACCACGAGGCTGATGTGGCCCCCAGTGAAAATGAGTTTGACACCCCCGTGATAATGTAATTACTAAAAGTATTTACATATATCAGGTATTTCTTTCAAAACAGATTGTAGAAGAGTTCCTGATGTCCTAAAGACCATTTACCACTTTCTGAAACACATCACATTTGCAGCAGATAGAGAGCTGAAAAATACTGGAAAATTCTGGTCTCTTCAGTATGCATGTTAAACTCACAGGAATTAATACAGTCAAGCAGAGAGTTTTGTTTAAAGTAATGGCAAATACACAGACTACTTCAGGAGCATAATGTGTATATACCCCCTGGTCTTGTGTTTTGGGAAGGCTCACAAGGTTCAAAGACAACAGAAGCTGGCTGGGACCTTGGTTAAGATAATTTTTTAGGCTGGTGAAGACAATTAACACCAGTTCCATTTAAAATTCAATGTGCACCTGATTCAATTAATCAGAAATACAGCTACACTACTGCAAATTGTAGCATCCTTTCATAACCACCCATGTTCGCAGAAGCCACCCCAGAAGTCTCACATGGCACACAACAATGCACTCGGGCATGCACAACCTCACACCAAGCAAGCTAATCTTCAATAGCAGACCAACAGGTCTGGTGTTAAACCTATAAACTGTTACTGTAGTTTCTCTCCCTCACGAATAGTCTATGAAATACGGCTCTTAATAGGACAAACGTATTCCCCGTGCAATACAAAGGAAAGATTCATGGCATTGTAGTTGCATTGTGTGTCTAGGTGAGTTGCTCACAGACAACCAGGCAGAAGTCCTAGATAAGAGTATCTTATTTGTTGGAAGGAAGTAGGGAGTTACTTGGCTGAAACAAAATGTTCTATCTGTACTCAGAACAACAGGCAATATATTTGCAAAGAAAACCCTGATCCAACACACACAATTCCTTGCACTCCAAAATGAATATATTACATTCCAGAATTGCACAGGTTAAGCTTTAAGTGAGGACAATATGAGGCTTTACACTGATCAGTTTTCTACAAATCACAATTGGTTAGACCAACAACATGCAAAGCATTCCAGGATTAAAATATGATTCATTTTATATATATGTGTATAAGTCCATATATTATAATTTATCAGGATTTGAGCCATGAAACAAATGTAAATATATACTTTAAAAATATTTAAGAAAATCCACTTATTTATTTTGACAGTTTCCAAACAACAACTTACAAGGATGAAAAACAGTCCCTCACTCTGCAAACAGAATGAAGGCAGTAAAGATTTTGTTTACTTTTTGTCAGGACTAGAAGGAGCTTAGTTTTAGACTTCCTGCTATGCAGTACAGCCTCGGTTAATACATTAGCTTCACTAGAAAGAACATAAAGAAGCAGTACAGTAGTGATAAACACTGTAGAACACACATGAATGCACTATTGTGACTGGACTGTAAGTAAACAGTATGATTTGGTATGGTACAGAACAGGTAACACCTTTTAAGTATGAGGAATGTGCTTTTTATTTCAACCAGTTTAACTCAGTATCACTTTTTACAAATAGAATGCACATGAAACAGGCAGTAGCAGGCATCTGTGTGGACAGAGAGAGTATTTGAGAGTAAGAAACAGATTTAAGATATTAACCTTAATCTTGTATCTAGGAGACTATGTAAAGTTTGTATTAGTTTTTTTTTAGACACGGAAATAAATCAATTGATGTTGTTGCTATGATTCAGCTGTCAGCTGGACTGGCTGCATTCATTTTTATCTCCATAGGCTGTTATTACAGCTAGGGAATGAAAACAACCACTGTGATGCTTATTTTGAGTGTGCTTATCAGTGGTAATCTCCCATTTTATACTGAGAGCAAATGATGTTTATTATTTCCTTTTGTAACTAGATACACATTAGGAAGAGGTAGGGGGCCAATAAGTACCAGCAGCTTCCAGGAACATCCATTCTTTATCAAACTTTTTTTAAATAGCATTTATAATATCTATTCAGGAAAACACTGACAAGTGTTTTAATAGAGGTTTACAAATCACTGCACTGTTAGGAAGGAATATCTGTGCTACATCCTCTGTTAACATGCATTAATTGTAAATAACTAGCAGCAGCATCTCCTACACTGCCATGAGGGTACACAGAAATTAGGTGTAGGCAGCTACAAAGAACTCTATTTCCAGATGCAGGAGCACATTGACTTGGACACCACTGAATGTTTTCTTACATATCACAAGCACACGCAAGGGCTGCATACACACATTCAGGGTCACTGCCACAGAGCACCTGCTCCTTACCATATGAGACAGCAATGATGTACAGATAACTAACTCCTGGGAACAGAATATACTAACAAATTGAATAGGTTTACACCTTTCCTTTTTCTTCTCAGAGCTCTGAAAACACAGAGAGATAATTATATCCATGTGCTACAAATACAGCTCTCTGCTACTGTAGAAGCTGTACAGGAAAGAAAGTTCTCATAAACACTCCCTATACATCAGCTACTCAGTTATATGAGAGGGTAGGGGAAAGGTATTACCTTTCCCAAGCTGCTGATACACATCTGATGGAGCCAGCCTTTGGGGAAGCACAGGCTGGGCAGCACCTGCTCTGCAGAGAGCAGCAGGACTCCAAGGTGAACAGCTGACAATGAGACTGAGGGGATTCTGGACACAGCCACAGTAGGACTTTAGGTAGACAAGGGAAATGGCACAGAAGAGATCTGAGGTTAGGAAGAGCTTTGATGATTCCATTTTGGAATATATGTGCCTAAGCTCCATCTAAATCTAATAGTAAATTCAGCTCCCAGGTGACATGCCAAATTCACACAGAGAGTTTGTACCTGGGCAGGTGTTGAACCCAGTCTTACACCAGCACACTAATCAATAATCCACTTCCACCTTAACCATACTTGAATCTCTGAAAACTGCAATCCCAGCATCTTCAATCCAGAATAAACTCAGGGAGTAAGAACCTAAAAAAGAGATGAGGCTGTACAAGGTGACCTGAATAAGGATGGGCAGTCACACAATTAGAACACTTCCCTTTCTTGGGAAGTCACTTGATTTTATAATTAACTTCGCTTGAATTAGTTCATTTCTTGCAGGCTCTGTAGTTCTAATGAGCCATCCAGGCCCTGAGGAACACATACCTGAGCAGAACTTGCTGGCTATACTTTCATAAAGAAAGCATACCTGATTTTATATGTTCTGCCTGTCTCCATAAGAAGAGTACCCAAGAGGTACAATTGGCTCAAGACAGAAGCCTGATTTTTTTTTAAGTAATTAACATCAGATAACAGATATTCCTGCTTTCAGTAAGAGACAGTGTAAGTCAGCATACAATTACACAATATGTTGGATCCAGGTATCATGCTAGTCTCTCCCCTGCTTCCTCCCCATCCACTTGTCCATCATTCCATGTGCTGTGACAGTACATCCCAGTAGCGCTGGGAACTGGATAGCTGAACTGATATGCATTTAAAAATAACACTCAAAAAATAAACATTCTAAAAAAAAAAAAAAAAAAACCAAAAACCAAAAAACCAACAAACCCACAACCCACACACTTGCTACTTTTAACCTTGTCTTATCATTGATTCAGTTAATGATGTGGCCCTATAAATAGTTACACCACCACAAGGAAAGAGGCAGTGACCTTGCAGTATGGGGAAACATAGAGGAGAGGGAATGCTGGGGATGGGGATTTCTTAAGCTAGCTTCACCACCAGAGTCAACATTGTGCCTAACTAAACCCTCCGTCTCTGGATATGTTCTTTACCCACACTGAGGGGAGTGCAGTCAGAACCTTCACAGAATCACAGAGCAGCTGATGTTGGAAGGGACCCTTTGAGGTCATCTTGTGCAATCTGTGAGCTCAAACATGGTCACCTTAAGCAAGTTACCCCCAACCATGTCCAGGGATTTTGAATATCTCCACAGATGGAAATTACATGACTTCCGGGTAACCTTGTTCCAGTGCTGCCACCTTGCACAAGCAAATGTATATCACTGCTTCATCTCACTGTCTTGAGCTACTATCTTAAACACATGAAGACCAATAGGTCTGCACCAATAGCAAACAGATGTCACCGATTTTCACTGACTGGAAGTCTGCTCCCTACTTTGTCTTCCTTCCCTCCAGGTTTCTCACTAGTATTTAAAATTCCAAATTCAGCCTCAGTTCTGCTGCAGGCTCTAATATGACCCCATCGATGGTCATATTAGCTCACAGGCCAAAATGGAATGTTAAGTTTGGCCAAAGAAGGTAGTGCTTTTGAAATTGTTACTGAAATTCAGGTCTAACTTGCATGTTTCTATGTTTCCTTACAACAGCAGCTTTTGTTTGATGGTGGTATCTCATCAGGTAATGCTGAACGTATAACCACAATGGCATTAGCTGCAAAAGCTAAGATAGAACAAATAGATATTTTACTAAAATAAGAACAAAAGCTAATGAGTAACAGTTTCACTATGAATCTCTATTTTAATAATTGTCCTTTTATGACTTGTTACTTTTTGTTTTATTTCATACACTGCAAATAGCTTAATGATTAAAATGTGGTGGTATTTCCTGGTTTGCCATTTATTAATATACTTCTCAGAGACCTTTTTCTTTTTGGGTACAATATGAAGTTCACAGATCTCACTTGCCAGGGTATTCTGGTGTAAGGACATGGCAGCCAACAGCAGAACTGAAGGTTGTGTCTGGTAATTTCACAACAGAAAGATCATGCTTGTCTTCCATTACTTTAAGAAGGTCATCCCTGCAGCTGCTTGAGCAGTGCTGCAATCTGAACCTTTAGGGAATGGGCTGGATGCCTCAGGCCAGCAAAACATCAGCTTACCTTTTCCTCTGCTGTGGTCTTATTTTTTAAAAGCATTTTTTTTTCCTAAGCTGCCCTGATTAGATAATACTGATAACATTAAGCTAAATTGGTTCCTTGGGAGATGTCCCAATTAAATGGCTATCCTAATTAAGCACATCCTGATTAAGCAGAAGATCCTATAATTATAATAATAGCATGTAATAAAAACTGGCCCATACTTTTGTTCAGACAGAAAGCATTTTGAAAATCTTATTTACAGGAACCACTTTGAGAACTGAATACAACCAGTTCTTGGGTGAAATGCTACATCTGTTCAACAGAGTTCAGTAGAACTAAACAGCCTTTTAGAGCAGGAAATGAAAAATTCTGCAACATAATGACAATGCAGACAATGTTATGGTAAGGCAGAAAGTACTTAACATGTAATTAGGATAAAATATTTTGACTGCTATTAGCAGTATTTGCTATTGCTGCAAATGGTCACAAGTTCACCCCAAAGTGTGTTTTATAGAATCTTCTAATACAACACTTTAAGTTCCATACTAAATAGAGGAAAAGTACTCTATGTTGAACTGTCACCTTCTATGTTTTGAAAAAAAATGTTTTTCCTGTATTGACACCATGGACTTTACTCAGCTTACAATATGGAGGAAAGCAGAGTACAAGAAACCAGGTACAGTCTGGTAGAAGCATTAATGAAAATAAATTAGCAAGTCTGCGTTCTCCAATGAGCTGGAAGTCTGAGATCCTCAACCTCTGTAATTGCTGCAAATGTATGGCAAGTTTCTTGAGCACCACTGTGCCAGAGGGAATTCCTACTGTCTGCTCTGCATGCTGTTCATGTTCCAACTTGCATAATCGCATTCAGCTGGCTCAGCTGCTCTCTGGATCACAGTGGAGTATGACAGACTCATTTTTTTAGTTTGTCCTCCACAACACTGTAGAGAAGACATTAAGTAACTCTCACTAAGTAATGAGAGTTGGATAAACAAATCTGAACAAACATATTTAGTATTTTTTTTTGCCTCTTAGTGACAGAAGAGCAGAAAGGAGGAGTCAACATGAAGCCCAAATGCTCAGAACTGCCAGATGATAAAATCCCAAGTGAATATATATGTAAGTAGTCATGATCTGGTAAATTATCAGTGAACAGAGAAATTGGTAAAGTCCACCACAAACCATTATTTCAGGGAGTATGTTCATACATATGTGTTATAGAGGTATTACAATATGTGTTTACCCAGTATTAGCTCAACAGTGTGTGGATGTGGAGTCTAAGCTATGTACCATAATGCTGAGGGAACAAGTCTGATCCCTGCACAGACTCAGGAATATTTATAATGCAGGTGCACAAGGTGCATTGAGGTGTTGCTCTCCACAACATCAAGTCCATCTTCTGAGTTGCCATCAGAAGATACTATAGAGTCCTTTGAAGAAAGCAACAGTTGCTGGTGCTGCTTGATGACATGATGCTGCCCTTCCAGCACTACAGTGAGCTCATAACACAAGGCAGCTATGAGAAATGCAAATGCAATCTAAGGATGCACAGAGCAGCAGAACTGCAATACCTGACAAATGTGTCATTGTGCAAGGACCTAATGCAGGATACAGGGACCCCTCATTGAAGAATTATCTACAGAAACCAAGACTGCAAAGTAAGACTACTAGGATCAGATAAACAGCCAATCTATATATTAAAAATGACCAAAAGAGCTTCACTATTCAGACTAAAATTGCTGTTTGTACCTGAATCAGGCAAATTAAATCAGAAAGAAAGAGAAGTGAGTTCAGGTAAAGGGGCAACATTAGCATGAAGACAAGCTAACGTAGGGCTTGAAACTGGAGGGCTTTTATTGAGGTACCTCCTAACTGTATTATCTTTAAGAATAATATCTGGTTATCCAGTAAAAAAAGCTTACCTGGTGCTGTAGCAGATTATAGCTACAGACCAGCTCTTACAGTCCCATACTCTGCTGCCAGGTAGTTGTGATATCAGACTGAACACCACAAAGTCAACATCAGCCTTGCTTGAAGTCTCCTTCCTTCATCTCAGCTTGCTAAGTCACTAATTTCTCTGTGCCTTGATATTTCTTTCTGTGCTGCATTAAAAAAAAAAAAAAAAAAAAAAAAAAGTCAACCATTTTGAAGAAGCTACCTGTGGGCAAGCTCCTCTCAAGACAGCATTAATTTAGGCAATCTTTCTTCTTATGGAACTAGCATCACAACAATCAGTTCCTGTTCCCTTCAGGTAAAGGCAGGAAACATTTCTCTTTGGATAGCAATATACCTTGAAGATTCTAGATCATCAGATGAATATTTTTATAAGTAGTAAGTGTCTCAGAATATGATACCTTAAAAACAAACAAACAAACAAACAAAAACCCCTCACACCACCCACAACAGTAAAGAATTTTTAGTTAGATCTTCAACCATAATTATTCAATGGGAAATACACTAGACTTCAGTAGTAAAGGCTATATTAGTTTCCCACCTCTTTTCAGACTCACCTTCCCCAGCAGCTCACCTGACAACCCCATGCCCAGCCCCTTAAATAGCATAAATGAAGGGCATGTCTTCTGGCCCTCTCCCTAGCAATTAACCTTCAATCAATTATCTTAGATTGGAATTACACGAAGTTTGATTCTGTCACCATTTCATGTCCTGTGGTCTCAGGTGGTGTTTTCATACACAGGTGTTTCCAGTAACCTACTATCAACATGCTTCTTGATTTTATGAATTTTTTTCAGCATTAGAGATAGTAAAAGTGCATCATACTTAGAAAGCTACTTTCTGCAAAGCATGGGGCATTTTTTGCAAGCATTAATACATCCTCACAACAATCTTGAAAGTGGAGAAAAGGTTACAATAGATTAAATGCCAACTACCACAGTAGGGGAGATTGGAAGAGTGTTCTATTTTAAAAAGCCTATTTCCAGGCAGTCAGGACTTGCCCAGCCTTTAAAATTAACATCTGGTTGAATTAAAAACAGATTTTCAGCTGCTGTAAAGCAGCAGAGCACCATGGGAGTCAGTGAAACAAGCTTCGCTTGTGCAAATGGAAATGGATTCTGCAACTCTACATAGTTATTGTCATGGAGGGTGCTGGGCTAAAGCTTAGTCCCCATCCAGGTGTAACCAATTTTGAACAGCCTTGAATACATTTGGTTAACAAGTTATTTCATTCTTTGTTTCACTGAGGCGTCTTGATTTGGGAGCTGTGTTAATTATTTTTGTTCTGTCAAAATCGTGATCCTTTTCCACCTACTCTAAGTGTAGATGTACTCAGATTTCCATTTCTAAGTGGTTCCACCACTGCTGAATTTTTTCTGTAAATCAGGATTTCACATTTAAAGAAACCTTATAATTTGGAAATAACCTTAATAGTGTTGTCCACTATTCATGTGAACTTGTTGGGTTTTTTTCTCCAAGCAATATTTTTTTTCTCACTGTCTAATAATCAAAGTTTGTTCACTCTTGACAGTATTGCTCTTGGAGGTTGGACAAAGGCTAAAGTTCCCATTATTATGAAAGACATTGTACAGGCCCTGTTTTCTTCAACATGCCTTCTGTTAAATTGGAAGAGCTTAGAAATTTGAGGTAATTTTTCCTGCCGGCCTTACACACCTTTGGAAAATGGGCCCCCATTTCTCCATGTGATGTGATAAAAATATTATTATTATAGTGATTGTCTTTGGAAGAGGCATCGTAGACTAAAAGAAGATTTACTTTTGAACTGAAACCATGGCCAACGTGAACTGAGCTATTTGTTTTCCAGTGACCTGAGTTCAGATTTTGGGAGGCCTGATGCAAATGCACTCCAGTTGGCAAAGCTGGGTTTGTGCTCATGGTTCTGCTCTTCTGCTCATGCAGGCTGAGTGACTGGGTCCTGCTTTAGTTTAACTGTATTCGACCTGTGTCATCTCTGGGGATCATCTATGCCAGAAGAAGTGACAGACAAAAGTAACTTATAAACTAATCACAGTATGTATGTTACCAGTATTACCAGTCTTGTAAATGAGACTCTAACACACCCTTAATTAACATATCAATTAAAAAAAAAAATCTGGTGTACCCAGACAACATCAACACCTTCTGATCATACAGCCTGGGCTTTGTCAGAGCAGAAGTGGGAGCAGACTTCATACTGCATAACCATCCAGCCTCTGTCTAAACAGTAACACAGGGGAACCACAAACAAGAGAAGCTGAGCTCTCAGGTCATGGTCAAGACTGCAGAGTGGGAAACCACTCTTAGGACTGTGTCCCGATATTCATGTGCAAATCATTTAAGCTTTTAGAAGTAACAATCTTGTGTTGCCTATGTTTATAGGACAGACATACAATATAAGAAAAAGCAGGACCCAGGTAGTGATCTGCCAGAACATGCACTAGCAGATCCTTCTGAAGGGTCACTTCACATTGCTGTGATTCAGCATCCACTTCTATGTACTATGACAAGCACTTTTTACACATATGTTTATTTATTATTAGAGATGTTTAGCCTCCATACCTCTTATTGAAGTCAGTGGGAAAAGAAAGTTTTGTGCAGCTCTCTACTCGAAACATAGGTCATGATCTTGAGAAGATGTTGACTGGACCCCAACAATCCAAGAGAACTTCAACAAAATCCATGGTGCTCGGTCCTAGTGTTGAATCTGTCCAGACAGATCAGCCACCAGAATTGGAGCCCAGACAATACGGGATGCTAATAAATCCATTTAAATTGAGCTGTTCCTGGGCTAATCTTTCAATTTCCTTTGCACACAACATCAAGGTCTCATTGATAGCCCCATGTTAAAATTAACAAGAAACATGAGTGCGTTTTTTCAACTGGCTTATTCTAGAGTAAAATGGGAAATATTTTAAGAGCTATGTTGCAAGTTCAGTCTGAATGTCTTGACCCCTGGGATTATTTAGCCTTAAGCCTGGATGTAATAACTTCACCCTGCCCTCAGGACAGAAATGTTGTTGTGCTTGGTAGGATGCCTGCCTCAGCACAAACCTTTGAGACTTCAGAATTTAATGTCTCCACTGATCATCAGGTGAGAGAAGAGTCATAACAAGTGTTATGGCAATGATTAACAGGACAACCTCCTCCACTAAACTGACTGACAAAGAAGTATTTTCAAGAATAGTTTTGGCTTCTCTTTAAAAGGCTGCTGGCTCTTGCAAAGTAGGACTTTGGTGGTGTTAATCTCTCGGTTCCTTGGCTGGCAACTCATAAAACCTACTGCCTATATGCAGACATACAGCCATCTAACTGGTGTGTGGGAGGGAGGTCTTGCAGGTTATTTGTTATATTGCTACCTCATCAGGCAGCTTCTCTGTCAGATCCTCACAGGTTACCTTTGCATGAGATAAAAAAGGAAAGCACAGCTAACTTTATTTTTACATTATGCACAAGTCCTTGAAAATGGTTGGTTACAAACACAGATGATTTTAGAGTTATGTGAGACTGTCCAAACATCAAAACTCAGTTCCCAGGGAGCAACAAGTCTCAATAGCTGGTTCCATGTAGACAGAAAGGCAAATGGTGCCACAGTTCGGTCCAATGGGGTGGCAGGTTCTTTTAGAGCTGAAACTTCATTGCCTGATATATGGAGCATCAAAAACCAGAGAAAGCTGTATCACATGGTGAATCCTGCCCTGTATGTTTTATAAAAATTACTTACCTTCCAGAAGAACCTCCAGTTCTGGGAAGTGAAGATTTCAATTTACCCAGAATGCAGAGAACACAGGGACAGTAACAGGGCAGACTTCCACTTTCCTGACATTGCTGTGGTTCTTACTCTGGGAATGGGACACAGACCTACCTTTTCTTGGTCTCTTTGGCACTCATGTCTCCTTAGGACTGATTTGATGAAGGTTTTTTAGACACTGCAAATATTTTCCTGGATCCACAATAAAAAAAGGAGACACAGTTGGCAGAGTACCAACCTTGCACCTGGGAAGATGCAGCATCACACGTTTCCTGTGTGCCAGTAGGCACAGCCAAGCACTGCTGCAGAGAGCAGCAACAGTCCTCATATTCACTCAGTTCTATACTCTAAAACAGAGGTGAAATGTAACAGGACTTTACACACACAATGAAGTATTCGGATACCACAATAAAGGTGTTGTGTAAATACCTTCAACTGACAGCAAGAGATGTTTGTTCTGCATGACAACCAAAACTCACTGCATCAGATTTATTTATCAGCAAGACACAATCATAAATACATGGTGCCTTTCAAGTACTGTGACATTCCCTTCCTGCAGATGGCTGGAAATGTTCTTAGACACAATATTTGCAATTAGCTTTGCTGATGAAATTAGTGCTCTGAAATGGTTAGTTTTATAGATGCCCATGTTGCTCCCTCTGTGGCTGTTGCTGCTTTAACCTCCTTGAGACTTGGCTGGGAGCAGTTTCTCATGACTGCAATATCGAGAGCGCAGGTCAGACAGAAACATAGCCCAGCACAAGCAGAGAGAAGAGGGGGACTCCCTAGGTGGGTGATTAACCTGGGGCTCTGACAAATTATGTCCTAATCCCTGCTCTATTGCTGACCCCTGAACTGGTTACTCACCTCTGTTCTTGCCTCAGCAAAATGAGGACAGTGCTACTTACTGCCTTCCAGCCCTCCTGCCCCTGGCAGAAAACATGCTGAGGGAGAGCTCAGAATCATCACTGTTCCCAGTGGACAGTTCTGGCACCTCGTTTTTGCATGAGTAACCATCATTCCTGGCATGTCTGCCCTGTCTCTCTCATTTACCCAGCAGGAGGGTTTGGGACATGTGTTCAAAACATTCAGGAAAAATCCCTCCAACTACTGCCTCTGAATTCCCCCAGAACTGCCCTGGTGTACACAGTGCTGAGGACACCTACCCCTTGCCTGCAGACTGGAAACACAACAGTGATGGAAAGGATCCATCAGGAATACAGGGACTTCGTAGGTGACCTCAGGGATTTTGGGGCTTCCCATGCACCCAAGGCACAGTTGTGCCAACCCACTTTGCCACTGTTCACTGCTTTGTACCATTGGGATGTGTGAGAGCAGAGTCTTTTCCATAGGAAGCAACCAGGAAACTCAGAATTTAATGAAGCTTGGATTCTTACTCTCTCTGTACTTAATCCCACCAGTGTTTTGGGCTGTTTTTCACCTTTCATTGACAATAAAGTAATTTGCTTACAACAAACAGCTTCTCATTTGAAAGAGGACTGGCATGAATCATAGCAGAGACATGTATCAAAGAGGACTGGCATGAAAAGGTCATGCTCATTTTTGAACACTGCATTATGCCCTGATTAATTGGCAGTGGCTTATGGCTCCATCAATAGGACACGCTCCCTGGAAGAATGACACATTTCCAAGAAATTGTCAACAGATCCAAGCATGTATTATTGATGAGCTAGGAGAGAATCATCTAGGTCTTGTTACAAACCTAAGGTTTAAATCAGTTTTGCTGGAAGGTCTGCCTACATTTTTGATTATGGCTTCCCTCTGAAATAGAGTAAATTTCCCCTGAGGGAAAGGATTTATTTATGGCATTAGCCTGCAGCTCAGGAGACCTGTACTGTCTGCTTGGTTCTGCTTCAGACACTATGGGTGATCCTGGATAAAACATGTTGAAAATGTTTCCTATGCTTGCTGAACTGGAGTCCCATTTTCAAAAGTACCTATATGGGTGTAATGTCAAAACCCGAGGAAGGCAATCCAGTGGTATGACCCCTACCTCTGTCCACCCTGCTGATTCCCCTGTAGCGGTTGTGCCTGTCTGATTATTTGACCAGGGCAGGGGCCTGGCAGGAAAGGGAGGAGGCAGGTTTTTTGTTACTGAGCTGAAGGGCTCCCTGCCCACTGAATGGGATTTCTCCCTTGCCTTGGCTATGATCTCAGGCTAAGCTGGTGCAATTCCCTTCCTAGGCAAAGAAGCGCTAAGTTAATTTTTGCTGTTAGGGCTGGCATGTAGTCAGACTAGGACTGAGGGCAGTGACAGGTGGGGAGGAGTGGAACAGCTTGCTGTCACCATCAGTGAGCTGTTGGGTTGGTTCAGGCAACCCCTTGAAACAAATTTGCAGCCTCCAGCTACAAATACCGAGATAACTGCTGATTTGTCCCCAGAACCAGGTCATCCCTGAGTCAGGTAGGTGCCCAAGTAAAGAAAGTACATCAGGTGTGCTAAGGCAGCAGGTAGCTAGCACAGCAGCTAACCTGTATCATTAAACCTCATCCTAAACCACCTATTTTCCCCTTGGCTAGATCTACCACCTCTACCATACGTCATGTGATTTTTCTGTTTAAACTCAGCCTTGGAGTAGGACCTTCCTTTCAACAGGCACTTATGACTTGCCTAGCACCACAGGGATCTGATCTTAATTGTATGCCTAGAGATCGTAACTACTCGTGAAGTAGTCTCACAGAAAATGAAAAGCATTCAACTGCTGCCAACAATCCTGGCTATCCAGTAGCACTCTCTCTTCACTGCAGTATTTGCAGACCTACTTTGGAGAACTTTTCCATCTTCTCCTGTTTCCTGCAGGGGTATTATTTGTGCTTGTGAGGATTCAATTAATGCCATTGATGTGGGATGTTGTTCCATTCATCACTGGCTACTGCATCTAATGAATAGGATAATCTAATTCTCCCCAAATAAATATGACACCAAATTAAAAGAGTTCATAAGCAGCATCCAAAAAATGGAACGAGTTTGTTTCAATTTATTGTCTTTTAAATTGCACTGGATCCCTCAAGTACCAACCTAGCTATAAACAAGTCAGTGACTGAGTCTGAAAGTTTATTATCACTAATGTTTGCCTTTATTTATACTAGAATTGAGTATTAGTATTAGCTGGAAGAACAGCAAAAGGAAGGTCATCCAAATGCCACAGTTTTTAACCACAATTTTCCTAAAATATTGAAAGAGCTTTAAGGCACAATGTATTCTGGACAATTATTTTTGCTGTGTTTACTGTCATTGAAACATTTAACGAAGTGGTTATGACCCATCATTAGAACCACGTGAAAAGTTAATCAGGAAAACAGAAAGAAAGTATTAATGTCTACTGAGTATTTGGCTAGTTTCAGAAGAGACTTTTCTCCCTGTCTTCCATCAAAAAGCAAATGAGCGGTTCTTTTAACTTTTTTGCCTGGCATCAATTTATTTGGGAATCAGCTGTTAGACAAATGATTATGTATGTGGAGACAGATGATCTTGTCAAGCTCTTCTTTGAATTTAGCCTGGTTTTGAGTATCCTCACCAGCCTTTCCAGAATACTTGGCAGGAAAAGAGATAATTAGTGTGGCTGTGGATTTCTTACAGGATGATCTAGATGAAAGAGGAAGAGAAAGGAGCTATAGACTTAGTGTGATGCTTACACAATATGACATATTGGATCACCACTTTCTTAAATGTAGAAAATATCCGATGCTCCAGAAGAAACCAATCTTGTACTTTACTGCTTGAAAATACAATTTATTTAACAGCTGTTACCATGGAATCTGAGCACTTTCCTGAAAATAATCAATTTAACCTCATTACAGACAGTCCCAGGAAGAACAGATCTATCTCTACGTGGCTTTTACAGTTAGAACATTATTAATGGTAACACAGCTCTCGCTTAGAAATCCAGAGCTATCACGTCTGCAAAGCAGAAAACTGGCTTGTGTAGGGATTTTCTTTCAGTCCCAGAAGCAAGACAAGCAAGGAGGGATGAATAGATTTATCATAGAATGGCTTGAGTTGGAAGGGACACAAAAAGATCACCTAGTCCAAGCCCTGCCATGAGCAGGGACATCTTCAACCAGATCAGGTTGCTCAGAGCCCCATCCAGCCTGGCCTTGAATGTCTCCACAGAAGGGCCATCTACCACCTCTCTGGGCAGCCTGTGCCAGTGTTTTGCCACCCCCATTGTAAAAAATGTATTCCTTAGATCGAACCTAAATCTCCCCTCTTTTAATTTAAAACCATTACCCCTTGTCTTATCTCAACAGGCCCTGCTAAAAAGCTTGTCCTCATCTTTCTTATAAGCCCCCTCTAAGTACTGAAAGGCCGCAATAAGGTCTACCCAGAGACTTCCTGTTTGTATAATGATTTTTGAAGACTGCAGGACATTTTTTGCTTCAGCTCTTGGCTCAGCCTTTAATACTCCGTGTGTATGATACGGACTCTGAAGTCTTTTTCTGCCTTGCCTGCAAGGAGAGAGCTAAGGCTGAGATGGTGTATGCATAGGGATAATTATGAGATGATGTCGTATTTAAGTAGTAATTTCTTGAATTAATACGAATGATTGATATGATCTTAGGGAAAGCAGTAGCTCTGTTTAGTTAGTAGGGCATCTATTTTTGAGCCTAGGATACCAGAGTATCAAATGAATATTCTAGTATTTTAGATTTGGAAGAAGTATTCTAAATAGCTAAATAGTCTGAACAATAAGCTGTATTTGGAATTGTTTAGCACAAAGTGTGAATAAGTTTCTGCACATTCCTTTTGCTACTTTACTAGAAAGTAAACCATGAATCACAGAATCACAGAATATTAGGGATTGGAAGGGACCTCAAAAGATCATCCAGTCCAATCCCCCTGCCGGAGCAGAAACACCCAGATGAGGTTACAATATTTCACAATATTCCATACAATATTACATATTCGTGTGTCATACTTCCTTCCTAGCAAAGTAATGAAGTATGGTTAAGGTGAAACCCTGGAAACTGAGGAAAGGCTAAGTGACTAATGCAGGAAGGTAGCAAAGCTGTTGGCTGACTCTGACGTGCTTCATAAGCTTTGAACAGGGAGTTCTGACAAGGCTAGAAGTTGACATCATCTGTACTCTTCCTATTTCTTCTTGTCTAGACATTTTGGGATATGTTTAAACACAGAATTTAGCCCCCATAGCACTGATGTTTTCTGTTGGAGAAGGTGGCTGGTGACATTTAAGGCAATGACACTTGCCTGCCTTTTGAAGAACATCAGACTTTCTTATGGCTAAAATATCAAAGGATCTTTCAGCTCAGTAGCTAAACCAGAGAACTGAAGGGGAAACTGTGGTTCTTTGGCTTAAACTAAAGTAGAAATTTAGGAGATACTTTGGGAAATAAAATAAGTATTGTGAGGAAAACTGAAATATTCAACTTTCTCCCCTTCAAAATGTCACGTTTCAGTTTCAGATTAATGAAACCTTTTAATAATGTTTTTTAGCCTGAAACGTTTTTTAAAATAAAGTTGCCATTTTAAAATCAATACATGGAAAGGTTGACTTTCACTTTTTCCATATTTTCCTGCCTGACATTAATTTATAAGTGCAGTTAAATTTCATTTTTGTCCACCAAATATAATTTTTCAGTGAATATACTACTGTCAATAACATTTTGTCCAGTGCTGACTGTGATTCTCTGCTTCCCTAGAACATTGCTACACATGAGTCAGTTCCTGCTTGGACTGAAACTCAATTTCAGAGCTCACTGTCATCTATAACTCCAAAGAGCAATTTCAGCTGAAATCCTAAATTGAATTACAGCTTCATATTGCATTGCTCACTATTTATTAATAATATTGTGCCTACAGCATATCCTGTTCTTTGTTACCACAGAGAGAACAGCACTGGTTCCTCTGTGTGATCCAGAGTGATTTATTTCTCCAAATGTTAGATCCCTGCATGTAGAGAGTCTATGGACATCTGAATTTCCTTTGCACTTAGTACTTTTATCTAGCCAGATAAATGTTTCTCAGAAAAGGGTTCTCAGGACTATAAAATCATGATTTATATACCATAGAAAAATATGCATTATTCTAGTTTCAAATAAATACTAAGTATTATGGGATAAAGTCCCTGTGAACTCAGATGCTAATGAAACCCTTAAGCGTCGGGCATGCAACTTTCAGTCAGAAATGCCAGTCCTAAGTCTCCAACAGACATGAGCAGCCCCAGGTCTGATGCTGACACAGCATAGCTAATTGAGATCTTGCACAGGAAGGGATCTGGGGAAAACAGAGGCACAGCTTGAACAAATCATATTTTCCTCCAAACAGACAGGAGCCCAGGTCCCTTTGGCTGATTCCTTCTGTGATCTTCTGGGAGGACAGTCAGGTATGAAAACCTAAAGTATGTGGGTTTTGTTGTTGTCGTTGTTTTTTTTTTTTTCCTGCAGCTTAACATAGCATTTTTAATAAACAACAAATTCTCTACTGATAATTTCTTGGAACCTCAGGAACAAGTCCTTCGGTTTCAAATGGATGACAGTAAAAGACTGAATGACAACTACTTACAAGGCCAGTATTGTTTGCAGCAATGGGAGTGATGGAGTATTGGAGTGACCTTCTTGTTTGCATGTGGTCTGAGGAGAAGAGGTCACTGCACTGTGTCAAACAAAACATCTCTGTGCTGCTGCAATATCCCAGGCACAAGGCTGTGCTGCACTTATCAACCCCAACCACTAAAGCATCTAAGAGTTTTAGAGTTAGCTTGGACACTTGGATTTATAGAACCATAAAACCAGAATAGTTTGGTTTGGAAGGGACCTTTAAAGGTCATCTAGTCCATAGCCCTTGCAATGAGCAGGGACATCTTCAATGAGAGCAGGTTGCTCAGAGCCCCATCCAGCCTGGCCTTGAATGTTTCCAGGGTTTCAAGGCAGAAGTTGAAGGAAAGCCTGTTATATCTTGGGCACAGTCTTGTCTTAGCATCTTTCAGTTTCCTTACAAGGGAAATACCATCCAGTAAGTCCCAAGGAAGGTCTACAATTTTGTCATCAGATGGCCATCTTGTGCTCCTTCAAGAAAGCCAGGCAATAAACCACAACACTGGGAGACACCACTGCCTGGGGATCCTGTGGTCAGCCATCTGGGTTTGACGTCACATCTGCACTGGGATGCTGAGAGAATTAAGCAGCACTATATAAAGTCAGCTTTCTATGGAATGTGAACCTTCAGTGGCTAAACATGACTTAAGTGCATTGACATCATATCTAGAAGACATTTTTTTTTTTAATGTTTAATTTTCCCAGGTATTAGGAACAGAGTTAGTAGTTGGAGTCAAATATTTCTGTGTACACCTGGGTGTGAGTTGAGCAGAGAGCTAAAGCACCTCCATCTCCCCACACTGCCAGCTGGCACAGCTCCTGCTTTGTGTGTGCTCCATCCAGTGATGCAGAGCAGCCACCCATGGAGGGACACCAAGGTGCCATTAGTGCAGACCCCAGAATCTCACCACCCTGACTCCATGCACACATTTTTTCTGTTGCACAGGAGGTAGGATAGGGCTGCACCAAGCCTGGGCATTTTTTACATTGCTGCTGTTACCTTTTCCTTGTTGAGTGTATATCACAATTTTTGTGCAATAAAACCATGTTAATTAAACTGTGAATGAATAGAAAGGCCCTGAGTCAATATTTGGATTTGGAAAAGACTGGTTAGAACAGCTTAGGAATTAATTCCGCTTTGCTAGAGTGCCTGTTCAACCAGGGAACATTTTAGCAGCAATCAATATGTAATTAAATCCTTATTGATGTTTTACAATTGTTTTGTTTCCCAGCAATTATGGTGATAGAATCAGTTTCCCTTGGTTGTTCCTTCTTCCCAGCTTTACTCCTGATCTTCTGTGAGTCTATTGGCAATTCACCTTACATCTCCCAAGCTGTTATTAATAAATTTGGACCACAAACACACTGAAACAGCTCTATTCCTAACCCACTGTGCTAAGCATGGGATAACAGGGAAATCCAACCTCTGACCTGAATAACCTGATAATAACAGCAGGAACTCTGAGAGTATATAAGCACCAAAAAAAATGCTGAAATCAACAGACAACTCTGAACTAAAATGTCTTTGAAGACCTGAGCTTCTATTAGGAATTTCTAGTTAGATTTTAAGTCCCTCAAAGCTGAGATCGCTTCTCACTCACCATCTGTCCAACCTCAGGGGACACAAATGTCTCATGGGTGCAACTGTATAAATCATTCACACTCACTGCTTAAGCACTTCAAAATTCCCATTTGGCCTTTCCAAAATAATACCCTAAGCACAGAGAGAATGGCTCATATTTTCACTAAAACCTCATCACACAGACCTGGTCAGAGGAGACCATTTCTGCAGAGCCCCTTAGCCATACCCGAGCCGGGTGGCTGCAGGGTGAGAGTCCCCAAATTAGGCTCACGAAGGGGACACCTGTCAGCAAAAGCATTACAGATGCTAACACAGCTGGAAGGGAGAACATGCATTTTTTAAAGGGCAGCAAATCTCACCACTCTGTGCCTGTTCTGCATCTCTCTCTCTGGAGCCCTGGCCTGTGCCCGAGGCGTTGGGGCCGTGCCGGAGGAGGCGGGGGTGGCCGGGTCTCGAGGGCGTGGGCGAGGTCCTGCGTGGGTCCGTGAGCTCCCCGCCGCGGTCCCGCCGCCCGGCTGCACACAGGCTGTCACCCACAAGGTGGTGGTGTAAGCCCGGTTTTCTCCGCAGCGCGCACCCCCATGCCCGGCATGCCTCTAGCTAGGAATCAGCGCCTGAACCTGCTGTTAAGAAAAAACGGGGCGAGGCCGATTGTCAGTGTCAACGGGAAGAAAAATCAAGTGAGCCCTCTGGCCAGCAGAAGGGACATGTGAGTCGATGTCCTTTGATGCCTGGAGCTGGCCCACATCCCCCAAAATCTGAGTGAAGAACCTCTCCCTGATGCTCAAGTCTAGAGATATATCTCCAAGTCATTTTAGTCCAGGTGAGAAACTGGGATATCACTGAAAACAGAAGGAGCTAGAGGATCAGAGATTGAAACCTCCTCTTCATGTTCATCTGGGGGATGCAGATACCCTGATCCCACCTCTGGGCCCTGGACTCCCTAAGACTTTTTGAACTCACTACTCTCACTGCAGTGGTTCCTGCCTATTTCAGCAGTGCAAGGGAGGGACCATTCCTCTTCCAGAAAACTCCACTTTTAAAATCTCCTGCTCTGAACGTAATGGCTTTTGGTAATTAGACATTTAAATGAGTTGCCTTAGGTATGGAGGAGGGAGCAGCAGAGAGCCGTTCATCAAGGCAGACCTAAGCTGCTCCAAGTATTTTAGCCTATTCTTTCTGTATCACTATTCATATCTGGGGCCCCAACTCAGCAGGTGGTAGGTGGGGTCATGGAAGTGGGGGGGTGACTTCCCAAGGAGTCCATTCACCTCTGTGAAGTGACTGTAAAACTAGGAGCAGAAACAGGTCTGCTAAGACCAGGATATCCTATATTCACTGAAAACAAAAAAATATGCCCCAGTTTACTTTTTCCCACAGTCTGACAGTGATGACACATCTGAACTTGCCAGTCTCCCCCACCCCTGCAGCTAGAAGGAAATTGGACACACAGCTTTCAAATTTTACATGCTTCCAGCCCATTTGGCCCTGCCATTCCCTGCTCCTTGGGGAGTTCTCACTGAAGTCATGCAACTAAGTCTGCTTAATCAGGTGCCCTAGGATTTAATTCTCTGTTCTGACCCATATCCTAAAGCCCCATTAGTATCTGGAACTCCTTCCAGACCCATCCTGCTAGCATCGAATGGTGAGTGCTTCACCAGCTTATCCTAATGAAGTTAACGAAGACCAGGCTTTGTAGGGGTGTTCAGACTTGTGAAACACCTACAGAGGGTTCAATGACTCAAAAAAGCCATTAATTTCATGTCTAAGTGCCATCCTACACAGTGTGTTAAAAGGGAAGGGAAATTGCACAGAACGAAATGGAAACAAAAAGAAACATTCCCACTTGTGTTTGAAAAACTGCTGGAGAAGCGAATAGCTTTTAATGTGTAATGAGCATTCACAGCCTTCAGAGAGCTTTGGAAATCCTGACCATAAATTTGATCATCTTTTTCACCCCATTTGGATGCATGGAAAGATTTTCTACATGTACATTTTCAGACCCTTGTTCACTCATAGTTTTCTCTCTGTATCCATTTCAACATCTTCTTCCTAGATTTTGTCAGTCACTGCCACAGAGATTCAGCAAGGCTGTCTTGTAATCACCGCTGGTGTCATCCTGACAGGAGAAAAAGTTAAAAAAAAGTGAGTGTGGAAGTTCTTCTGCACGCTCCAAGTGTTTAATTTGTCAGTCTGTGGAATATGCCCACGCAGGAAAAGGACTTTGGAAAGAGCAAGTCAGACTTCAGCAGTTACGGCCAGCTGACACACCATCAAAAGTGAACAGAGAAATGAGGCTTGTAGCTGCCACCTGAAATAACATTTATCAAGTCCAATTATTTTCTTTGGAGTCTAGACGAGCAATTGATCAGGGCTCTGTCCCACAGAGTGGCACAGATAAAGTCAGCACGAACAAGAGCAACCAACCCTGTGGTGCTCGGTTTTTATGTCCCTGGGTATTTGTGTAGTGTCTCTCCTCTACAAGAAGGGAAAGGGCAGTATAGTTAGCCTTCATGCACGACATTTTTCAAAAAGCCACAAATATGGTCATCTTGATCTAGACAAACACTACAGAGAATTTCACTAGATAAAAATTTTGCTCCCTTTGAATGTTTTGTGATGACAGGTGTAAAGCCAGCTCTGCTTCTCAGAAGGAATGAATATTCCATACAGACCCTTGAAGACTGATCATTAATCAACAAGACAGACACTGACAGTACCAATTAGAAGAAAGGGCCTTCATTACAGAAACAGACTTGCCATGGGGACTGCTAAGGATAGGGTTTCTGTGTCGTTTGCACTGGGGGAGAGGAATGTCCCAGAGTCCTTCGGACAATTGGTAAAATCCAGAATTTCAGCTGTATCAGGACAGGGTCATTCACTCAGACCTGAGACTCAAACCTCAGAAACTACAACAAGCTTTGACAAATTTCAGTTTCTAAACCTATCTCACCACAGTATAGACCAGGCCATCAGCTGAGATAAATCAGCTAAAAACCAACCAAACAAAAGAGTGAACCAAACCAAGAACAACCAAAACCAAATACCACCAAAAAACCCACTCGAACACCACACACCAATCAACAACAAAAAGAAAATTAAAAAAACCCCAGCGCTGTTTTGTCTTATATGCCTCAGACTTGAAGTAGCTAAGAACAGCAGAGAGAGAGGAGAAAATGACATAAGAGTGTGGCAAAGATTTAACAGGGAGGATTAAATACATATAGAGTCATCTAGGAGATCATGAAGTGCAGAAATACAGTCTGGTCCATGAAAAACCTGGAGCAGTCTCTCCTCAAGTTTGGACTTGCCCAAGTCACTTACAGAGCACACAATCTGACTCACCTTTCAGGCATATGTCTCTCAAGGAGATAACCATAAATAGGCCTAATGAAGGAGAGCTATGATCTTAGCAGAAAAGACATTTTTAGTGAAAACAACCATGGAAGAACCCCATGGTGCTGGACAGGATAGGAATTTGCATGATGGCTAAGAACCATCATACGAGGATGCTGCTTACCAGAATCATACTGGAGAGAGTCTTCCCTGCAATATGCTTGAATTCAGCCTTTATGAGATTTAAATCAACTTCACTTCGAGAAACAATCACCCTTATGAGAGTCCCATCATGAGTGCCAGCCCCCTGGAATAACAGATGTATCAGTCTGTGACGTTAGTGGGTGTTCAAGGGATAAGCTTTTGCAAAAAGTGGTCCAGCTCAGGAGGAGAGAGCTTTCAAACATCACCTGGCATGTGTTCTGCAGCACATCTGCTTCTCTTTCTGGAGGGTCAATGCCCACCCCACTCCCAGAAGCCACTGTCAATACCACAAGCCAACCAGGGAAGTGCTATAAGCCTTTACACATGTCAAATGCAAAAGCAAACATGCTACAGAGTTGGAAGTCAGCACTGAATACATATTGTCATTCTGCAGCATCACCCATGAAACTCTTGTCTTCAACCAGCATTGTTTAACCACTCACAGGATATCACACTGATAACAAAAATAATCAGTCATCTCAGCTTTCCACAAAGTTGGGAGAGTTAACATCTTTTACATATCAGTTGGGAGTTCTAGCAGTACAACTTGCAGATGCCTTATGCATCCCCCTTTGGAACTTTTTCATTTTGTACTGCCATTGAGAGAATTGCTTTCTTAAAAGGAAATACTGTGGTCCAGTCCATGAAGTTAACATTATGGGCAAAACTCTATCAAAATCTATCTCCTAGAAAAGTCTCTTCCAAAAGTTTTGTCCGTATTCCAAAAGGTGGGACTGGGTTCCTTGCAAACTGCCAAGTCAGAAAAGCCACATTCTCTTTGTATTGCAAGCTTAAAGGGTACTTTTCTATCCAAGGTGTTTGAAAGGATTTTACTGTTACTCGCAACAATAGCACTAAACTTGCTGGATTTCACCAAAACCTTGGGTCTCCTAATTTGAATTGGTGGAAGTCAGTTTACAGGTCCAGTGTGAAAACAAGTATGTTACAATGAAGAGTCTTACCTTTAAAGCATGGTACAGCCTCTCTGCAAAGTAGCGGTGGACATTCCTGGTGCATTTCACTAGGCATACAAAAAGGCTGAGTAAGAATCAAAGGTAATTCCAGTCTAGGGCAGCAGGTAACAGAGGTTCAACATGCTTTCCATTAATTCAGTGTGCCCCTAGGATCCGTGTTTATGTTACCTAAGAAGTACCCTTTACTTCCTACCAGATACCTTTATAAAGTAGATCCATCCCATAACAGTCAACTGCTGCAGGAGAAAAGACAGCAGACTCAGACAAAAGAAAAGGAAATGTAGCCACTCTTACCAATAGCCAGCATGGCATCCTCGAGTGAACCATGAGTTTCACTCTTGATAGAGTCTTCTATGCTCTTACCAGCCAGTTTCTGGTATTCTTCAAACACTGTTTGAAACACAAAGAACTTCAATTTTTTTACCAAGCAACTGCTCAGACACTTTGATGCAAATATTTACAGGGATTGCTTGTGTTGCAATATGTAAACAGAGATCTCACCGAAACAATGGCCACATTTGCACCAACTGCAGGAGGCGTTAGCCAAGCACAGAAATCAACTACAACAATGGATGGCAAAGTTCAGAAGAACCCAACCCATCCACAGGTCTTAATTCCTGCCTTCATTTAAAAATGCAAGCTCAGTCACTTAATATTTATTTTGAAATGTGACCCTTTGCCACTGTCTTTAACCGCAGAAATGAAGCAGACAACAGAAGGTTAGGCACAACTCTACCATTTGGTCCTGTGTTTGATATCACTAGCTTCAGAAGCAAAAATAATATCCAATTAACCCTAGGAAACTGTGCTGCTTATGGTCTTTAGACTTTTAAATTATGACAGCAGTTTGGGAAAACATATTATTTCAACCACAATTAAAGAAAAAAAAAAAACAAACAAAACAACAGAACACCAAAAACAAAACCACAAATCACCATTTAGAAAAGATGAGCAAAACACAGGTGCAAATTCCAAAATAATTGAAATCCCACAGTAACAAAACCTCAGCAACAGAGAAATTGTTCACCTTATGTACTCTGTGTACTCCAAGGTTCACAATTATGGATATCAATTTTGATTCCTAGCTTTCAGATCAAGAAGGAAAACTAATGCAATAGACATCTTAGTGAAGTTTGCTCAGCATTCAAGATCAGAAACCTAAATGTTAACACTCAGATACTTCAGGGAAAGGCAATTCCACAGAGTAGACAGATGGCTAAAACCTTCTAACTCAGGCCTACTCTCCATATTGAAAAAAAAATTAGCTCTAACAATTACACTCAAGTTTTAAACATAAACAGTTACAGGCTGTGGCAGCACAGAGGAAATTACTTGCTTGGTTATACAGGAGGTTGCAAAGATTGATTACATCCTTATAACTAGTTGAAATTCAGTTCTTAGAGGCAGACACAGCCAAAGACTAAAGATAGCTTTTGGGGGTTTGTTTTCTACGTGATGCTGTGAGATTAAATTTGAAACACAAGGGGGAGCTGGCCTCCAGGCTCTGGAAAACAGTCTCAGAAGACCTCAGCTTGAAAAAACTCAGGCATACCTAGTCATCAGCTAAATTTATCAGTTTAGGTCCAGCTCATTTACACAGTACTTGATATGCTTATACTCAGCCAACATAATAAAAACCAAGGCCTTGGGCTGCCTCAAAAGTCTTGAGATGACAAGGCCAGGTTTCTGCTGCATAGGGCAGTGGGGAGCTGAGGGCTCCCTTAGGTGGAGGTGGGTTAGTGTCTTCTATCCCAGCAGTCTCTGATGTCCTCAGAAGAACCTGGGGCAGAAATGCAGGGTGCACCCTGTCATTCTTCAGCACTGAATAACCAATGACTTTTTGGGCAATTTTTTCCCAGAGGAACCCACATTCAAAGGGTCATGGATCTGTCCACTGCAAGCTCCTACCTGGCTGGAAAGAGACTCTCTCTCTCTTTCTCCCCTTGGGTTTACAAAAGAACCTATAACACCCAGCCATTGCCACTGTATAAGGACTTGTAAATAAGCCACTTGATTTTCAGCAGCACTAAGTCTTCATCAGTTTTCACGAAAGCTGCTGGCACCTTTTCATCACTGGAGTGACCAAGGATTAGCAGACAGACTCAGGTACTTATTTGTGACCACCCATCTCTCCCATCTATAGCCCTGTCTCTTCTTTTTGGCTAGGATGATTTCTCATTGCAGAGGCTTGGGATTGTAGGCTCTGCTCCATACCTTTCAGCAGGTGTGTGGCACTCCTCTTGCACAAGATGGTGATAAACTGTACCTCATCAGTGCCCTTTATCTTCTCCCCAGCAGCATGGAGAGTCTGTAGTTTAACACACAATTGTTAGAAAGATGTTCTCTGTGTGTATGTAGCTGGTAAAGGAACACAGCTTGGCTTAAGGCACTGCTGGGATAAAGAGGTTCAAAGCAACCTAAACCTAGACCTAGACTCTACTGGAATGGTTGGTTATGAAAACCCTAGACCATGTCTTCTAGTCAAATTGGAGCAGCCACTGTTTCCACCCTTTCCATCCCTCCTGCAGCAGCTGGAGCAACCAACAATACTCGTGCTGTTATGGTGCTGTAACACCACACCATATGCATATATTTTCACATGTCACAACCAGATGAGCCCAAGTCCAACTCTCACCACTCTTTGAAACAGCAAAGCAAAATTGAAGACCCCCAAGCTGCTTCCACTTCAAGACCACCCCTTCTCTACTGTGGCTCCAGCCCTCTGCTGATGCACTCTGAAGCTCAAGGCAGGTAGAATGCAGGCGTATCACTGATCACAGGTGTTTGAGAGTACCTCTGCATCTTGGCGAGCCAGTGCTATGTCCACATAGAAATACTCATTGTCCCTCTCACCCTATGAGAAAAAAAAAAAAAAAAAAAGAAAGATAACCACTTTGTCTCATGAAGATTCTTCTAAATATAAGGATCACAATGTATGTTCTGGGCAAAAAAATCAATTATCCTTCTCAGTTACCTATTTCTGCAGAGTACTCAAACAGTAATGTTTCAGACAGCACAAGTGCTAATGTCTACACTGAAAAGCACTGAAATCAGTCACAGGAAGAGGAGTAAAAAAAAATGCTAAGTTATTCTGTTGCTAGGCAGGAAAATTCAGAAAACATGATGGGATAAATTCATCTGAATGCACTCTGCATTGAGGGCACAGACCCTGGAAGAGTAGTGAATCATAGCTGAGTGGCATTGTTTTCTAAGACCCTGGTAGAGTGCAGTGGCTTTATGCACATGGAAAAGTGAGGTACCTCCTTGCAGCAGAGATGATTGCAAGCTCCCAGCTCTCTTACTGCAGCTAAGGGAGGGTTCCCTACTGCAGTCACATTGAAGCTGAAACACATCGAGTTCAAGTGACACTTTTGTCTCTGCGGTTTCTCTGGTGATCATGACTGTATTGCCTCTTCTATTACATGTCTACTCCAAAAAGGAAGAGAAAAATGTGAAGATTTTTATACCCTCATTTCTCTTCTCTAGCATTACCTGAAGAAGGCAAACCAGAATCTGTTCAAAGTAGCCACTTGTATCTGATTTTATGTCTTCCTCCAGATCAGAACCGTATTCTACCAAAGGAGAAGAGAAGGACAAGGGAAGGATTTGTTATTTGGGTCATATAGTCAAGATACTACTAGTTACTCAAGAGCACACAATAGCCTGACACTAGTCAAGAAGGTCGCTAGGGAAAAAAATCTAGGTCTGAGATCAGCTCACACACTCAGTGGTACCCAGGTTGGCATTCACATGTGACTGGGTCATTAGCTCCACTGATATTCAAGGCATTAACAGAGTTAACGTCAGAGATTTAGTTTAAGGACCAAAGGGATATCACATGTTTACAAATACAGATTTGATAAATACTCATCTAGAACATATTTAGTGGGGATAAAAAGCCAAGTGCATAGCTATAGTTTCTTTTGCATTCTGACAAATAGCCTGTGTGCCCAAGCCAAAAAAATTTGTGATTTGTTGACCTTTTCCTGTAGCTGCATAGAGACCTAGAAAGGGATTTTTAAATTCTCTCAGCATAGTCGTGTTTTGTTTGCCAGGCTGAAAGCAGAGTTAGGTTGCACCTTCTTGCTTTTAAAAAGCCCATTTTCCTGCTGACAGTGCTAGTTGATAACACCATTCCTGCTGTGTAATCAGGCCATCCCACATTGGTCTGACCACACAAATCAGAGCCCCAGGCACTTTACCTTCTTTGTATGCCTTAATTATTTCCTTGATCTGTGCTTTTGTTCGGGATGCCAGGATCTCTATGATAACATCTTCACTTGTTCCCACACCCTTTAATAGAAAACATAGTGAAGAAATAAAGGTGGAGAAAGGCGTGGAATGAAATTTATTGCTAGAGATGTATGGTCAAGTGAGGTGTTGGATGGCATCAAAGTGTTAGGCTGCATGCTGAGCTCTGAGATGTGGTCATGATGAAAGCTGGAGACATGAAACACATTTGGTTTGACCATGGTTTCTTTTACTGAGGTGCCTAGTTCATAAAGGATTACTTTATGTAACGCTGCATTTCTGCAATGCATTTCTGGATTTGTATCTTTGATAACAAACAGAGTTAGACGGATGTAGGGAGACCAATGTTTGTCTATTCAGTCCATCTTTGTACCATTTTAAAAGAATTCTCTGCATCTGAAATTTGAAAAGATACTGTATCAATAGCTGAGAATCCAGGCAACCCTAGCCTGGCCCTTGCACCACCACTCCTTGATTTCTTAAAAGCTTCACATCTCAGGCAGAGTGTCAGGGCAGAAGTTTTGTGTGACTGAGCTTCATTCAGGAGAAGCACTGCAAGAAGCAGTGAAGAGATGTTTAACTGAAAAACATGATCTGTATATGTTCATTTTTTGTCAAAGCTGAACTTAGTTTTGCTGTTGCCTTCCCCAGGCTCTGTGAGACATCTATGTATGGAAACTCTCATAAAGCCCTAAATATTAAAGCAGCATTTCCCCCCATAGTAGGCATTAATGATACAACTATTTCTCAAGGGCTACCACTAATAACAAATTCAATCATCTAATAGTCCGGTTATTACCACTTGCATTAGAAGAACAGTTACAGGAAATTAGAACTGTGTCTGCGCTACTACTGAAATATCAGCATGCAATTCACTTACCTTCATGGCATCATGGAGCTCCTTGGCATCATACTTGAATGGGGAGTACATGAGAGCCACAATGAGCCTCTCAAAGTCGCCACTCAGTTCAGACTTCAGGCTTTCAATCAGATCCTGTTAAACATGCATCACACAGTTACATAAAAAACCTTACAGGATCTTTTTACTGCCTGGTGCTGTTTCCATCACTGTGACCTACAGCAATGAAGCTGTGTTGTGTTGATAGCTTATCAGAAGAGGTCCTGGGACTGAAAAAGGCACCCAACTCCAAATAGGATTTGTCTAGGTCCTTCCACATTCCCTACTGTCCCAATACTCACACTTCTCCAAGGTACTAATTAATTCTGCAGCAGAATAGGGAAGATTAAAATCCTCCTCCACCCTGCCTTACTCAGTGAGCAGAACCAGGCAGCTAAGGGCCCTGGATTGAGCAAGGGATGTAGCTTCAGACAGAGATGATTCCCAAAGCCTGCATAGAAACATGCACACAGGACTTTTGCAGAATCAGACGTGCAGTCTGTCTGAAGACAGACTTCAAACTTCCCTTTCACTATAACGCAGGTTTTTTTAGGGTGCGACTCACCCTGTTTTAGTGGGATGTAAGCACGCTATTCATTGTCCCGGGCTTCAACCCCTGCACCGCCCATTTTCCTTCTTTCTTGAGGCCCTTGCATTCCTGTCCCCCTTCCATTTGGAACTCTAGAGTAGGACTGGTGACAGAGTTTTCCAGTGGAAAAGTTTTCCCAAGAAAAGATTTTCTCAAAGATAGCCACAGGAAAACATGGTTGTCAATAAGCTTAGTTTGTTTTCATGTTCAGAATCTCCAAATGAATGTAATTAAAAGCCTTTAAATTGAACTTTCTTTGGCATTTAAAGGGCCCCAAATCAAATTAATATTTTACTGAAAATGCCACTAAGAAAGGTATCAGTTTTTGTTACAGCATTTAAAACAGTAAGAACTTTAAATTAAAATAGTTTAAAAATTATTTCAGGTCAAAAAGCATTATACAAAAAAAAAATTCCAATCTTTGGGGGAAAACAATTTTTTTCCAACCAGAAATTAATTTCACATATTCCCTCCAGGCTTTATAAATAAATATTATTGTACTTATTTGCAGAAGACCTGCATATTGTTAGCCTCATGCTTGCAGGATTAACTGTATACCCATTTACTACACCCTGAATGCAGTGAAACAGTGACCGAATATGGCTCTGTTTTGAAAGAACCTTTCCAAACTGTCCTTTGAATGATATGGCAATCTGTTGACGCTGCATATTGGTTCTCTTGGTTAGGACGTCAATTATAGCTTGTTCATCAGTCCCTGTGGAGAACAACAAGTGCACAGAATAAGTTGACTCACTTTGAATATCGAAACATCCTTCCCTAGTTCACTGCCTTCATGCAGAAGTTTAAGTATGTACTGATAAAACTTTAATTTTTAATTTTCCACTTTAAAAAGGTGATATTTCTGGCTGCAATTTTCTAAAGGAATGGCTTTAAACTTGGCAATCATAAGCAGAAAATAGAATTTACACATGTAGTTGGAGTCAACTCACCAAAACCTTTCATGGCTTTGTACAAAGTTTGAGCATCAGGTACAGGGTCAAAGTTTAAAGCACCTGTCACGGACTTGCCCTCTGCTTCACTCTGAAAGAGGAAGAAAAATATGGGACATTTCACTATTGCTTTTCATCAGTAGAAACACAAAGTGCGAAGCATAACTGACATTGCTGCAACAGATATTAGATACAGTTAGTCTGGCAGAAAAAGCTGAGAAGGCTAGACTTTCCTATTCACCCCTTAAATTCAGTGATTCACATGCCACCATATCATACTGCACTTCCCAGTGATTTAGGGCAGGGTAGTTTTCACGCATTCTGATTTCATGGAATAGTCATGCTCTGAGAAACCATTTTTCTAAGTAGCAGTTTTATTCTGCTGCTGCACTTCTGCACAGCTGGTTTCAAGAAGGAAGCCAAGAGAACACGTGGAAGGAAGAGATCCATCTGGAGGAGTGCAGGTTTGATGTTCTCCCCCAAACCAAGAGCCAACTACACAGGAATCCTCCAGACAGACCCCTAAGGTGCTGCCAGTGCCAGAGGCCCAGGGCAGGAAGACCCACTGAGACTTATTCCCATCACCACAACATAGCAGGGCCATCAACCAAGACCCACGCTTAGAAGCTTCATTGTAACAAGAGCTGTTCGTCAAGGGACTGGCTTGGACATATTGATGCTTCTCAAACAACAAGGTCCTATCAACAGTGGAGTACATGAGTTGTTAGGCACAAAGAGTCATCACTACTTCATTCCAATAATGGACAGAATTTTCTCTTTCTAAGCAGCAGAGAGATTAAAGTTGCCCCAGGAAACTACTGTATTTTCATAAATTTACTTGTAGGAATAATTTTGAACTAATGATATCAATATGACCTGGTGGATTTTTCAATGGGGGTGGCTTCACAGTCAGATAAAAAGTGCCTTCAAATCAGAGCTTACAGATCGCAAGGAATCACTTACAGTTATCCCTCCTGACTTGGAAAATACAGACACACAGTGTCACCCAGAAGCCTCCTGCTATGATGCAAATCCCTTCTGCTCTTATTTCCTGTTTGAAAGAGCCCTCTTTGTCTAGAGTCCTTCCAGGTCACACAAGTCCTCCCTGGAGAAAAAAGCCTCCCCAAAGGAAAAAGCCTTCAAGTTATCCTTGCTAGCTTGTGGAAATTCCCTTCAGGATGTGCATTCCTGTTTTTAATGAGAGGCTGGAAAATTAATGGCTGTGTGCTCAGGAGTGTCTGTCAACAAATGCCAGGTCTGGCTGAGTGCTGTAATGAAGCATCCCCTCACTGTGCTGCACAGATGCTCAGGCTGGCTGAGAGTAAACCAGCTCAGGTGCCCTTGTTGAGTGCTTTACCAGTAGACGCAGTTGGCACATGTTCGCATTCCAGCCCCTTTGCCAGCCGAGCTCTGGGAGCAGTGACAAGCAACCAAAGGCAATGAGGAGTATTGAGAGAGGCAGTATGTTCATCAGCTAGCAAGATCTGGAGAAGCTTGTGTTACAGCCAGCACAGAGACAGACTCCAGTGCTACCACACCTTGCTCCCAGGAGAAAGAGCAGCTGTGAAACAGATGGTATCAACAGGAAACTTCTTAATAGTTGCAGCTTTGAATCCCACTAATAACTGAGCAGCAAGTTTAAGGCTGTGCTGAAACTGTCACTGCAGAAAGAAGAGTGACAGACTAAAGCATTAACATCCCCAATGGCTTGTCATCAGCCTGGAACAGAGTCTGGCTGAGCTCACAGGACCATTGCAAGTGCTCTTTTTCTGGTACCCTGCAAAATCAACCAGCACCATAAAAACTACCCTGGAAAGCATGCTACACTCGTCCATCTGATTTTGCTCTGAAAAATATGGACAATCCTCTCTAGCTGCACTACAGGACCATGAGAAAGAAACACTCTGGATCTGTGCCTGGTGAATCAGTGAAAGAGGGAGTGCAAAGCTGAGCTTTCATTTGACAGCAACAGAAACAAATTAAACAATGGTCTTTTTGGGTACTAATTCCAATAAACATTTACAGCCCATCTTGGCTCAGGTAGCACCCTCATGACGCACTCATACACCTTACTCTCTGTGTACATAATTGTTCCAGTACAGACACAATCACAACAGGTTGCCAGAGAAACCGTGTTGAGTTTGGTCTTGTTTCCCAGGTGAACCGATCCTACAATTACCTAACTGAAACTACTCAAGGCATCTGTATAACTCTTAAGTGATGATGAATAGATGAATAATTGGTATGAAAGCAATGGAATCAGCATACCTTACAGCTGATGCTCTGTAAAGTTTTACCTATAAATGAAGGGGAGGGATATTAAAAGTTTAGGTTTGAAAATATTTTGGTAAGAAAAGAGTGTTTTATTGAAAAGGTGGAATCTGGGAACAGGCAGGGTTACTGGGGACTTTTCAGCTGAAACTTTCTGAAAAAGTTTCACATTTTTTCATTCTTTTTGGTTTTGAACTGCATTTTCTGTGAAGGGTTTAGAAAAATCAAAACAATTTTTACCATCCTTCCTTTGTCCTCTCATCTTTTCATGCCTCTGCTGCCTACAACACTGACAGGTAAGAAATCACTGGAGCTTTCAAGGGCCCTTCTCCTTTTCTCACTCTAAGTTATCAAATGATTCCTAGCTTGGGGGTTAATGGGGAACAGATCAACAGAAAGGAAAAAGAAAGAAATTGACAGCTTCTACAAGCTTTGAAAAAAAAAAAAAAAAAAAAATCCATTTTACTATACTAAGCTTCCAAAATGAAACAGGGAGGCAGAGGGAAATTAGCAGAAAAGAAGATTACAATTTTAATATTACTGGGGAAAAAAAAAAAATCATGATATTTTGAGATCAGAAAATTTCCCTATCTGAAGCCTACTGAAAGTCTTTTTTGCTTGTTTGGTTGGCTGTTTTTCTTTCCCACCCCTTGGTTGCAAAATTGTAACTGACAACTTGAAAAATGATCATCTTCTTGCAAAATGTTTTCTAACTCCTTGATGCTGTATTGCACCTGAGGTGATACACACTGCAGAGCAGCTCTCTTGCACTTTCCAGGTACCTCTGCTGGCATGTGGGAGCAGAGCCCCTTGTCCCCAGCCCAGCCGCCTGCACCAGGGCTGCCAGTGCCCAGGTGGGAGAGGAGCAGCAGCACTGGAGCCTCGGTGCTGGCTCACTCCTAGCATGGGCTGCTGAAACATAAAGGTGTCTTCACAGCAAGAATCAGGGGGACTGGGACAAATCTTTCCACAAGCAAGACAAAAGCACTCCAGAGAAAGCCTGTGCACTACTGGTAGTGGTGCTGGGCAGGGGGTGGGGCTGGGAAAGAAGACTTCTTTACCAGTACTCCTCCATCACACATCTTCAGCCAGTCTCTTCCAGGCTTTGTAGTCTGGAGGTAAGCCTGGCCTTCCACAGAGGCTAATGGGAGAACTGCCATGGATGGCAGCAGAGATCTGCACATCACCAGACCTGCCTCCCATCTGACCTGAGCCATATCCTGGAGGCTGCCCAGTGCATCCCAAGAGTACCACCCTATCCTGCCACATTCCTCTCAAAACCTTGAGAGGTTAAAATAGAACATACACAGCATTTCTGGCTCCTAGCAGACAGACAGAGAGCTTAAATCCACATTGTCACGCAATATTAAAAACCTACCAAAGAAAAAGACATTGTAGTTTGACCACATCTCCCTCTGTAACCACAGACTGCCAGCACAACTGAGGACCCAAATGAGGACAGGCCAGTGCTCTGAACTCACTATCACAAGAGAAGGGAACAGATAAGGAGCCTGCAGAATTCAGCCATGTAACTTGTTCCCTGGCACCATCTCCCCATGCACACAGGCACAAAAACACCCCACTGCACCGCTCTCCACTGAAGGACCGGGGAGAGCCTGCTCTTCTTCTTAAAGCCAGCAATCATGTTGACACCTTCCTTAAACATGGGTTTTGAAGTGCTGAATGCTATCTTATAGTCAGAAAACCAGTAAATAGGTCTTACTGATTTTTAAAGGAAACATTTCATTCCCACACAGTACAAGTTACCTTATTATGGTGCAAAAAAAACAATCAAACAAAAAAAAAAAACCAACACAACAACAAAACAAACCAGGTTGTCTGTCTTCAATATTTTCTCTACTTACCCAGGCCTTCCACCATGCCATTGCAGTCTTAGTAGTGATACCTGGGTCTGTTGATGAAGAAAAACACACATATCACACCTCACAGTTGGGGAATCTGAAACTCAAAGGTGGTGGAGGGACACAAGGAAGAAACAAAAGTTCTTTTCTATAAACTTACCACAAGGAAACTGGAATAACTGTACTCCTCAGGAAGTTTATTCCCTCTGGTAGCTGCAGAACGTAACTGGCCTCTCTGTGCTGGGAACAAGCAGGTATAAATCATCCTTATCTACAAATAACATGGGGCAACGCCCTCAGACATGGCTCAACCTGTTTTTCACATATGATCTCAGAGGGAGAGATCAAGTTGCTTAATAAGTGAGGCTTCCCTTGTGAGGATCCCTACATTCAACCCCTGTGACTAAAGCTCATTTTAATTTTTCCACTGCTACTCCCCACACGTACACCCTTCCCCAGTAACATTTTGGCCTCTAGCGCCAACACAATGTGCAAATTACAACCAGGTAACTTCTCAGCATAAAACTCCACTGGGACTTGCTGTATTTTGCTACAACAGAGTAAGCAACTCATTTTTACCAAATCTTTCTATCTCTACCACCCTGAAACACAGCAAAACAGGATTCTAGAAACTTAACAAACCCTCCTCTACCTCCCTTCCTTCCTTTAAAAACAAAACCAGACCACCACAAACACACACACACCCCACACCATACATGTCCTATTCTTATAGTAAAGCTCAATAAAGCAGCAGACTCTACAGAGGCTTGCGAGGTCCCCCCCTATCCCATACCTAGACTGGCATGACAGGAGTCAAGAAGCATCTCTAGGCTAACATAGAACCAACACATTTAAGACTAACAACTTTCAGTAATACCATCCTCAGCAAAGTTGTCATAGCGTTTGCAGCAACTACTGTGACGTGTTAAGGCTGAGGAGTTGGTTTTTTGTTTGTATTTTTTTGTTGTTGTTGTAGTAGTTTTGTTTTGTGGATTTTGTTTGTTTGGGGTTTTGTGTGTGTGTTTGTTTTAAAAAGAGCTGAACAACCCTTAATGCTCTAATTTGGAGAAATATTTCTGTGAAATAATCTGAAATATCTTATGGTTGTAGCAATATTTTCCTGTCTAGACTTTTGTCAGAATTCACCCAGGCCAGCATTTATTTACTTATTTTAAATGGAGAGCTGCCCTGATGGAAATGTTCCCACCAGCTATATCTTAACCCTTGCTGTGTAGGAGCTTTGTCGCCTCTTAGATTTACAGACCCACGTGGGACGCTGGGTAAGCAACAGACTATTGGCCTCTCTTATTTCCTTCCCACACACTGCTATTTCACTTAACCCAGCAGAGTCCCCTATGGTCTGGGAAGCTGCGCTGGCTATTCCCAAGAGAATGAGCTGTGCCAGCTGCTCCTGCCTCAAACATCCATTATATCATGAGGGCAAGTTGTGAAGGAGGAGGCATGGGCAAGGGTCTGCACCGGCTTGGATTCATGCTGTGCTTGAGAAGCAGGTTCATCAACAGCACACAGCAAGGAGAGATCATGAGTGGTTCTTCATTCCTTCTGGGGGTAAGACAGATTCAAAGCAGGGTGAATTTGCTTTTGCTGGATCCCAAGGCTGTGCCTGGCTGCCTACATATGCCTTTTCCCTGTGTTGGGATTTAACTGGGTCAACTTGACACGAAGGTCAGCTTTCTTGAGGACTCCAAGGACAAAGAAGCCCTTCTAGACAGAAAATCACAGTTACAACAAACAGCTGTGAGCCACAGAGGGGAGCAGAGACCAAACCAGACGGAAAATGGGAAAAAGCCCAAGTGGTCATTCTTGACAACATGAACTAAAGAGGCTGCAAAGGGATAGAGCAGGGACTTTAATGCGGAGAAACACTACCCAGATTTTAAGAGATCAATATGGATGGGCTAGGAAAGGCTGGAAGAACCTGAACCCTGAAGCAAGGCTCAGTGTACTGTTGTACAGTCTCAATACAGACCAGAGCAGTCAGCACTCACAGGCCAGCAGAGCAGGAGGCAGACACTACAGTCCAATATCCCTTTCGCTTGTGCAGGTGCTGTTAAACTGAACAGCTTTAGACAAGAACAGACTCATCTTCACTACATTCCTTGACCTTCCCTTAGCACACATGCTGCGTGAGTGAGCTCATCTGTGGTTCACACACTTTACTACTCTGTACCCAAGAGACACACATGCCTTTTACAGCACCAGTAAGCTATGTAAGACACAAACTTATGTACAGCTCAGTGATTACCCTCATGAATGTACAAAACCTGAGAAAAGGGTCAGAATACAATGTACAAGTTCTCCCAAACCTCAGTCTCTCTCCCCACCATGCCTGAAGCCATTTTTGCTTCTCAGGTAATACTCACTTTTGGAAAGTGGGCTCCAAATGCACTAAAAGGACTGTCAATATATCATATTACTCTGCTAAATATCATATTAAGGTGGCTAGAATCTGTCTCAGACAGTGAGCCTTTTTGCTTGTACTCTGTAGTACCCACAAAATATGGTAATCTCTCAGCTATCTGCAAGATGGTTATCTGGGCAGTGGGTCAATCAAGCTGTGGGTATAGGTTCCTGTAAGGTGTCTCCACATTAAATCTTTCCCAGACCTCATCTACAGATATCATGTAGGCTTTCAGAGAGTCTCTGCTCTTGCTGATGTGCGTGGCACAGCCATCAGCCAACAACAGGGGGTAGAAACCTCCAGCAGAAGCAGCATATGCACCATAATCAGGTTTGGTTTGCAGTTTTTTTTTTTTTTAACCCATTTGGTCAAAATCAGTTTTCAGCTAGACAAAATGAAGAAGCTACCAGGGTACTTCACTTTTCTTGACTTCACTCTTGGGACTTTCCAAGCTTGAATCAGTGACATCAGAGCTGCCCCTTATATATACTCAACCAATGTAAGGAAAGTTAAAAGGAATCACAACCAGGAATTTGCTCAACCTTTTTCAAACCCTGAAAATATTTAAGGCAAGAAATAAAGGCACTGATAGCCTTAGAACAGTATGTCTCTGGCATTGTTTCAAGAAGCTTTTACCGCCCATTAAGCTCCCACTGCTCTGTTTTCGGTCAAGAGAGCAGTCTAAAGGATACTCTAATTTAGATTGAGGGTGACTAACATCTTTTAGGGTGCAGAGGCAGCCCCCTTTTCCCCTTTCCCATTTGTAGGTTTATAAAGTCTGGCTTTGTGCCTGGAAAGTTTCAAGCCAGGAGCTGACTGCTTTGGGACATGAAACCTTATGGAAACCAGGTTCTCAACTGCTCAGCAATTTTACTTATTCCGTGCCTTTCACTTCTTTTAAAATTTTTTGAAGCCTAATAAGAACATCACAACCCACTGGGAATTTCACCCTAAAGTTTGTATTTGATTGTTTCTTTCAGCCAGCAACCTGGAAATCAGGTGGAATCATTGTGGAAACAGCAGACCAAGCACACAGATGCAAAGTGACAATCTGATGAATTATATAACATTGCTACTTAAATTTGAGGAAATCAGAGCTCACCCTTTAGACAAAACAGAGGAAAGGTGTTCTTTTACAAAGCTAAAAGCTTAAAAACTTTCTCTAATCTAGTCTGTAAGTAATACCGTGTAGAATTGTAGTTCTATTGTAGCTCTGATGAGCAGACAGTTCAGCAAACTGCAGAACTTTCTTTTATACTTAAAAGAAATCCCCAAACTCATACAGTATTGTGCTTTCAAGGTCTGGGCACAGCCCCTTTGCTTACAAGTCCTTTAGCTCTACACTCATTATTAAGAACACTTTGCCCTACCTTCCAGTGACTTAAACCAGTCTCTCACCCCAACAGCTGCTGTATTTGCAGACAGGCCTACACTCTCACTGTGCAAACTACACTAGTCTCAACCTACAGAATTTAAGCTGCTCTGCAAAAAAGTCCAGAGACCAGACACTATCTGCTGCTCCTTTTTTTTTCTTTCTCCTTTTCTTCCTGTTTATCATTACTTAAATTGAAGGGTACAGCTGAATGCTCTCACGATTGTTGAGAACAGATGCCCTTACATCCACTAATCAGCTCATAGGCACCTGAAATCAGATCATTATATGGGAGAGCTGTGTAAATTTGCCAGCAAGCCAATCCAAACAAAAAGTAGTTGTCTTTTTATGAAAGAGATGTGAGCTGGGAAAAATGAGCAGATGGGGAAGGGAGCAGTTTTGAGTAAAGAGAGCATTTGTAATGCAAAAATTAAGTTACTAAAGCCTAGAAAAAATGCACTCGCATATCTGGCAGCTCAGTGCTCACCCTATTCTTCCCTCTTGTGCTTTTGAAACATATTTCACAGTGAAAATGACCCCAGAATATGATTATTTTCATTTGAAAATCACTACCACAGCATAATTTTCCAAGTTTCCTTCATTACTGCAAGCAACTTTGTGCCAAGCATCATAAGAGAAAATTAATGTCTCTATGTTGTGGTGTTTAATCACAGAAGTAGCAATAGAGTAAAAACTCCAGGCTTGGTTTCCCCTCAGCACTTTTGTGAGCTCTGGAAGATGAGTCCTGGGGTCAGCAGGGACAGGCAGTGCTGCACGGGACTCTGCACAGAAGTTTGCAGAGCTTAGGCAAGGGTGTGTCGACGTGGCCTTTCCAGAGCACCTTTGCTGCACAGGGCCCCACTGCTGCTGGTGGGAGAGCCAGGGTGAGGCACCAACACAAACACTGCAAAGCACGTCCCCTTGGCTTGCTCTGGCTCTGCTCTGCTTCTGGCTGACTTGGGCTGAGCATTTTTCTGCTCATTCCTTTCTTGTGCTAGTGCTCCTGCCAAGGAATTCCTCCCAGTCACCCTAAAAACCATTCCCCACACAAAGCAGGCAATTACTGCTCTTGCTTAATGCCAAAGGCCAACAAAGAAAGCACACTCTGAATCAAAATGGGCAAAAGCAGCTCACTTGGGTCTGACGGGGACACGACACGTACCAGGAGTTCACATGCCAGCCGCGGGTGGAAGGCAGCATTTGGGAAGCCTTTGGATGATCATGTGTGAAATATTTTGTGCATGTCCTCACCTGGCCTCTATGGGGATTTTTTATGTGTAGTCCTTGATGGAATAAGTATAGATATCTGTACGCAATTAAAGATGATCCTGCTGCTTGAAACAACTCTGCATTGGAGACAGACATACAGAACAGACTAAGGGAGAAGTGAAAAAGTCTCTGGATGTTTCTGAAGTCCAGCAGTTTGTAGCAAGGCAGTAATGTATCCTTTACTGCTTGCACTAATTAACAATCAGCATTTCTTGGGAAGTTATGCTTTCCTCCAGCTTTTACACATTTATTAGTAGTGATGGAGACATAAATTACTTTTACTAAGGGTAGAGAAATAGGTTTGTTAAGCTGCTAGCATGGGGTACAATGCAGGTGCCCAGACTTCCTGGTCACCCAAGGTATCTACCAACATCTTTATACAGCAAATAGTCAGAAATCACACACTACCTAGCTAAGAGAGGAAAGAAAAGCCTTTGACTAAGGACAGGAGACAATAACAACTCTTCAGAAATCCTGCTGTCTTGTTGAGACCTGGAGTAGGCTGGACACACCTGGGAGACAGGGTCTCCACCCGATACCATCTTTTGTAGACCCTACTGACTTGCAACCCTGTTTGGGTTTATATTTTATTGTGTACCTACACAGTGGCTGTTGCTTTATAAGATAAACCAACATATTTCACAGTTTCTTTTTGTAGTAACAATAATCTAAAAAAGGTAAATAATCTTAGAGAAGACTTCTGCGTTAAAGGCACTAAAAATAGCAATAGTGCTCCTAAAACAGCCAGCTTTCCTTAAGCTGAGGGTTGTGGTCTAGCTGTGTTACTTGAAAATCTTCCAAGTTTTTTCCAGACACCTCTGCCAGATACGGGTGGGTGATCTAAGATCAGTTCCTCGATCATACTGAGATGATTGGAGTCCAGTGGGTCAAACTGGAAAGAATGTTTTCAGGGTCATGGAGAGAGCAAGGAATCAAAACAAGCTCTCCCAAGAGCCAGACTCACAGTACCACAGTGTCTCAACTGCAGAATGGCATGAAGTATTCATTCATGCCTCAACAGACTACCTTGTGTCCCAAACGGTGGGTTATTTTCAATGCCATGTTTTGTCACAAAGGTGATAAATGAGGGCTGATCATTTCAGACAAAGAATCGTTGTCATTAGCTCATAGATCAGCTCAGTTAGGTGCAAGAACAGAAGAGGACTGATAGGGCTTGTTTGCCTGAAGGATTTTACTCAGCACATGTTTCAGCATTGATCTGTGTCTCTTTGATAGTGATACAGCAACCAGGTCACAGCTCAGCAGCGTGTGCCTGTATGAAGCACAATGTAGAAAACACAGCACAGGCTCATGCACACTGCTGCATCACCAGCTTGGATCTGCATGGAGGCTGGAAGATGCGAAGTCATGGCCAAGGAAGGAGTGGCTCTAGGGAATGTGAAGGAGAATCTGAGAAGAAAGACTGATCATAGAAGGAGCTGAAGAGGGATCAAGTGTGGCAGAGGTCTATGACAGCTGGAAGGAGGAAAGGTTGCAGCCCCAAGGCCTGCCCCAAGCTTCCTTCACGGATCAGCCTGCAGTGGAGACAGAGAATGCTGAGCAGTGGGATTACCAGGCTACAGTTACCTACCTGCAGTTCTGCTATTGAATGTCCCAGAAATACTGAATCCTTCCTGCTCCAATAACTGAATCTCAGTGGAAGCCTTTAGCCATCAGATAATTTTTAATTGCAGAGATCTAGTTTGGTGCAAGATGCATAACAGTAGATGCTGTCGGCTTAGGAGACACTCATCTTCTCTAGTGCTGGGCATTAGGGGAAGCATCACATTGCTGCAGAAGTTGTGTGGTGTCTGGAAGGCTGCTTTTGTTAGGTCAGCATACCCAGTTCTGCTCCTATGAGCTTTTGGGAATCTCAGCAGAGATTGGGCATTTCTTATATAACCAAGAAAAGTGCTGTATTGCATCACAAGTTGATGGTAACTGCAGAACAAACGAAAATTCTTATCCTAGGGGACTTTTACAGTTCCCATTTCCAATTTCCATTTCTAGCAAAAGGCAGTTCTCTCCCCTGATGTATGTGAGCATATGCCTACATAAAACAGGTCAATTTAACAGACACACATCTGCATTAACTCCCTTCCTAAGATTACAAGCACACAACACTATGGACAAAAGCAACTTGATCTACCAGACTGAACACATATTTACAGCAGCAAGCTGTTCCCTGCTTAGAAACAGTGCAATCCCCAGACAGTCATGTGGACCCCATGCTCATAGTGGCTCAGGAGGTTGCTGCTCAGAGGTGAGGGTGAGGAGGACCAGAAAATGGTAGTGACATGGCCCACAGGTTTTACAGCCAGGGAGTTGCTTTTTAGCAGGACAGATGAACAAAAAGCACCTGGACAGCATGTTCACTTCACAGGTGGTAAAACAGGCGGCTGCTGGAGCTGCAACTGTCAGTTTAAGCAGGGTTTCCACCAGCTTGAAATAGATTTTTTTTGTTGTTGTTTTAAAGAAATACTGGTTCCCCACTCTGCTCTGGATAAATCCAAGTGGGCTGCTTCACATGGGAAATAGGCTGTCAAGCCTTGCCCTCCAGCAGCAGTCCAGTCAGGTCTGCCTCCCAATCACCATGGCCACTGTCCCCCTCCTCAGCCTCAGCGAACCCTGCACCAGGACTTTGAGCACTGTCAGGGGGCTGCAGTCCAAATGCCCACTCTGGCATTGTGCCATGTGCCATAACATCCCCTTACCTGTGTGTGGTGGCCTCCCTTCTGCAGGTGACAGCCCTGCCAAGGAGCATCTCCTGGCTGGCATTGGTTTGGGTCTCACAGCATCTGTGCTGGGAAATACTCGACAGCTCTCACAGGACAAACACACGTTAACTATTTCCTTGCACCGTGCAGCCAGAGGGTCAAGATTCCCACCACTGAGGAGAAGGGGGAAATGCTATATTTCCAGGACCATCAATGAGGCAAGAGTAAGCATTGGGGGAGACTCACTCCTCAGCAGAGGGGCAGAGGAGGTTTGGGCAGCCAGAGGCCTCACTGCAACTCTGGTCCCCACCTCTCAGAGCAACGCCCAGTGAGGGTGACAGGGGTACAGTGGAACTTCAATGGCAAATGCCCCCTTCCACCCTGGGGCATGGAAGAGCTCTGCTCAGAGCGTGGCCTCCAGACCAACCTCAATCACCTCCCTCTTTGTTGTGCTGAAAGACAGGCAGTGATCTTGGAGCTCACAGGCAACCCTGCAATAATAAGCCTACAGGTCCTGAGGGGCTGATATTTGCCCTCAGCCCACTGTCTGAGCAGCAGCAGACTTTCAGGGGCAAGTGCTTCTTCACAGCTTGGCCTCTGCATGCAGTTCTCCAAGAGCTGGTTAGGAAAGAGGTTGCTGGGACTGGATCCTGGCAGAGAGACATCATGCACTTTGCTTGGCTGCAAACACACCAATGGGCTATTTTTACACTTATTTCCTGCTGTTGAGTTGGACCTGCTCCTGAACTACCAAAAATACTGCAATGCCAGACGTGAGTCATGCACATGGCCAGCAATGGGAGCCTCTCCTGCCTCTTCCCTCTGCTCCTGGGGGAGCTACAAAGGTACCCAGAGATGAAAACTGGCAGCTGCTGAGTGTGAGAGGATCCACCATAGCTACAGCTGCAGAAACTGCCAGGCCAGGACTGCTGAGCTGTACAGTTCAAACAGCCAGAGCTGAGCTCTGTCCTTACAGCAAGGAAAACTGAGGCACAAAATGGACGGTAGAGAAACATCCATATCCTGATTTGCCTGCAGTAGCATCACAGGGGGGAAAGAAAGGCTTAATGCTGGCTGTGGCACCCCACAAAAAAATAACTCTGCAGAGTTGGTGAACCTGGGGCACTCCCTCAACTCCTTGAAGCCTTTCTTGGCACCAGCAAGCTGCAGCTCAGGCCCCTGGGGAGCAGATGACTGTTGCCTGTGCATGGCTCAGTAAAAAGAGAACAACAGGATTCATGGGGGATGCAGAAAATTCACTCTCCACATTCACCTTCCAGGAGACCATGGCAGAGCTGCAGTCTGAGGTCACCTGGGAAGCACCCTGCCTGCTCTTCCAGGGGCAGGGTCCAGCTGGTCTGGGTTAGAGGCAGAGCTGCTCTTTTGCTCCTGTGTGTGGCCAGGAGGGAAACAAGCTATTTGCTATTTTGACCTATGAATCACTTCAGCGATGCAGAAACCATTCGTATTGGCAAAAATAGAGAGAGCTGGGAAACTCCAGAGCCTGCAGAGAGCTGCAGTTTCTCTCTGCTCACTTTTTCCCCTAGAGAAAGACACAGGTTGCAAGGCACCAGTAGTACCTGGCTGTACCCGCTAGCTTGCGAATAGACAGAGCCCACCAGGGTGTCCCTGACTGTTCCTGTGGATGGGCTGTCACGCATGGTGTCTCAGACAGGGGCTGCATGCATTCCTGAAGCAGGTGGCTCCTGGTGACCCATGGTAGACCCAAGTGTACCATCATGATGTTGATGGCTTGAAAGGGTTATTAACTATCTTCTGAAGGCACCTGTCTGCTGAGAACATTGGAGCATTTCCCAACTGGCACCAGGCCCAACAGCATCACTGCTGCACTGGCGCCCCCTTAGCACAGAAGATCCCAACACACCTTACACAGGTGGATCAGAAATCCAGAAAATAATTGAGAAACACCCTAAAGCTGACCAGGACTAACCTCTACATCTAGGTGGGTTCACTTTTAACTAAGCTATTCCTGACGCACAATGAAAGAGAGGCACAAAGCAGCCACAGTTGTGCTTTTGGAGAGGATGAGCTGCCACATATGTTTGCCATATTTTCCCATTGGTTTTGGTTGGCCAAATATGCCTTTGATGATGAAGGGAAATCTTGGGACTCCTGTTTTCAGTTCAAAACATCTTCCTACGTACTTAGTAAAATGGACAGTAGAAAACGTTTGAGGGCACTCAGTGTTTTGCCTTAACAGTGCATAAGCCATGATCAATAAGGAAAGAGTTGCTTTATTTAGTAACCTGTGTCAAATACGTGTGTATTTATTACATGTGGATACATCTTGACAGCTATGTAGCCATGTGCCCTCTGGGAAGACTCATGCTCTAAATCCATATCCCTCTACTGCCAGAGGGAAAAGTCTGTACCTCCAATGCGAGGTGTTCTGGGTCACAGGACCTAGGACATTTCTGCAGGGCCTCTATTTCTATAATGAAGAAACAGACAGTCTACGTCCAAGCATCATGGCCCAGAGGCTCAGCAGGAGGACACCAGTATGGATGAAGGGCAACTCAGCTGCTACACAGCAGTGATAGGCTGGCATGAGGAGAGCTCACTTCATTGAAGTCTGTGGCAGAGACTCAGATGGGGTTATCTAAGGACCTTCAGTGAAGTATTTATCCATGCACAACAATCCTGCAACTCTGAAAGCTTGAAAGGAAACATTTCTCAATCTATGTCACAGGCAAAACTTTTCAGCAGAATGTTCCCTTTCAGGGAACTCTTTCATCTCATCATCTCACAGTTCTCCTGAGCTGCAGTCAGTAATCAAAGTAACAGCTGGCTAGAAAACTTCCAGCCTACCCTCCCTTGCAGTGAAAAGGGGGTCTTCAGTGTTCAGGGAGGGGGGAACTTTGCTGCAGAAACCAATGAAGCCTGAGATGAATCCTAATCCAAAGAGCAAAGCACATTCACAAAGTAAAGATCAGACAACTTGCAGCACAGGCAACGTGTTCTGCCTGTGGTTTCTTAAGGAATGGGAGGATAGGGAGAAAAGGCATTTTTTCAGTTCCTGGCTCAGATTGCTAAAGCCAGTAAAATTCTTGCTGCTGGCTTCCATGCAGCCTAATATGGTATGCTGGTGTATGTTCACATGTGAATGCCGCTCCTGAGACTATGAAGTGTGTTTGATAGAAGATGCGAAATCAGCACTAGAGGCTATTTATAGACAAGTCCATAACCAGAGCCCTGGATCTGCATTTTCCCAGTCTCTGGGGAAGCTCTCATGTTAAATCTGAATTCTGTTGTCTCAGACATGCACAAATGTAACCAGCCACAGCTGCAGCCAGTGTTGGGTTTTTGTTAATGTAAAACAAAAATGCCCAGAGCCTTGGCTCCAGGTCCACTTTTGTTTATCTGATCTCTTTCAAGAACCCGTGCCTGCCTTTCACATAAGAAGCAGATGGAGGAACAAAAAAGAGTGAAGACCACAAAACCATTCTGGGTGAGCATTGTCTTGTCTGCTTGGGGAGCAGAGCGAGATCAAGCCGGGCTCTTTGTCAGAGCCTCCGACTCCAGGAGGGAGGAGCACAGCTCCAGGCAAAGGATTTCTGCTCCCATTAGCAGCACGACCAGTTGGAGCTGCCAGAAGGAGGGGGGCTGCCTGGCTCAGTCACCACACAGTTCCCACCTGCTTTTCCACAATGACTTCATGTGGCTACCAGACCCTCAAAAATCAGTGCCCACCATTTTTGCAGATGGGGCTCACATGGGCTTGGGGGGCTGCATGTGCACAAGGACCAGCTTCCTTTCCCATTGCACACAGGGCTGTGGCTGCTGTGCTGGGCAGACCAAGTGTGTAACACAGCTCAGCAGCTTTGCAGCAGCCTTCATTACCCATAATTGCAGCCTGCTGGTGTTCAGAGATTTTTGTGGCCTACCCCTGTTGACCTTCTTGCCTGTCTTATTTCTACTAGCCCCTTCAACTCCCAGTCCTCAATGGGGCTCAAAGTGATACAGGGGAAGCATTAGCAGCAGAGAGAGAAGAAAAAACTAGCTTCAGAGGCAGGGAGGGATAAGGAATCTCATAATTCAGTCCTGTTTCCTTCCAGCAAGACTCCTAAAAATCAGTAGTTGTGTTTGAAGCCTGGTGAATCCAGTGTTTTCATAGGTGTAGGGTTTGCCATAGAATTTCTCTTTGCTAAAATCTTGAGCCTAAATTGCCTCTTAAAAATGACCCTGCAATGAAATCCTCTGTAGTGTTTAACCAGTAAGCACTTTTATTGTTGATTTTGAATCCATTAAGACTACATTATGTTGGATTATAAGACTTTGGCTACATCTCCCACATTTGCATGCAGGCATTACATTTGCAAGGTTTTCTCAGAAAAAATGAGCAAGCGCATAAAATGCATAAAGGTTATAGGATTATAACATGGAAGCAGCATGTCAGTTACAGAAATTTGTACCATGTGTACCAATAACAAACACACCCCCCATGTAAAACTTCTTTGTCCCTCAAAAAACGGTTTCCTCCGTCCCTCATCTCCATGCCCTGGCTGTCTATTAGCCCATATCCCCACTGTTTCTGAAACAACAAATCTTTTTCTAAAAAAAGTTCAGTACGGTACATTTTTTCCCTTAAAAACTAAAACGTTTCTCCTTCACTACTCTCCACGACCCCCAAATGAAAAATCTATCATAATCTACACATCTGTTCAAGCACTGTTATATGTTAGAAATCCCTATTGCATTATTCAAAAGTATCAGAACAGTAACAAACTTCTGAACAAACTAGGATGAACCTAAATCTCCCCAAAAACTACAGAGAACTGAAAATGCTATACTGCATTATCACACTTGCATGCATGTATCCTGAACCACCTGTATTTATTCACCTTAAACCCCTTTTAATAAATAACTGTCCAGCAGTAACATCCAGAAATGTGCTGTCTCCTCCAAGTTAAACTCTATATTTACAGAAGTAGGGTTGTCTTCTCAGTAAAATGTGTTGTTTTATTTTATTTTATTTTTTCTACAAACAAAACCCCGAACAAAACAAAATAACAACAATAAAACTAGCAAACCATTAAAGAGAGAAAGTATATTACTGATCATGTTGTCTAAAGACCAACAGGAGTAAAAAGCATTAGAAGCACCAGGTGCACATGCATTTGAACTGGTACAGTTCATGAAATAATGTCATTCATTGTTACTTTTGCTCATTCAAATGAGGAGCTGACTCTTTTCCATTCTTTTTTTTTTTTTCCTTTTTACATTTAGGACCGTCTGCTCTGCAGGCTACTCCCACAGATGGCAATACATGCCCTGAGGTTGAAAGACGGCCATAAATATGCTTTGGTCAATGTGGTTCTGTATCAGCTTTAAACACATGGGGTTCCCCTCCCCACTGCTTTACACCTTGTGTCACTTCACATTTCTGCTAAGTGTGAGAGAAAGTTGCCCCTGAATCCATGATTTTCTCTTGAATTTGAGGAAACACTAGACACTCACTTTTTGCAAGTTTCAAATAATGCTATATGCTGGAAAATATAGGGGAATCATCCCACATGAGAGCATTTCTTAGCACTGTAACTACTGTTATCACAACAGACATACAAACATACTAAAACAAACATTGAAATATCAAGCCACTTAGAGGGATTTAGTCCCTTCATTTATTTTGAGCCAGCTCTCAGCTGATAGACACCAATATTACTGCCTTGATTTCAGTTGGCCTATGTTGATTTACACCAGGTAAGGATCAAGCTCAACAGAACATCAACCAGTTTCTCCTGCATTGTTAAAGTGCCAGAGGTCACTGCAAACGGGTACATTTCTACACAATCAAAAGGCCCTTCTGTAGCCAGTGCAGCATATTCACTGCCCCATCTTTGTGAAGGCAATTCACTTCAGGTTCGCTTTCTCCCTGTTTTACTGGAAAACTAAACCTGCAGTGCTCCCACTACAGAAGCTGCAGCGAAAACTTGAGTTGCACACCAAATGTTTAATTTTATGTAGTGAAAATGTTGGGAATTCCATTTATGCTGAATCTAATTTTCGAATTTATTGTGCTTCTTGCTTTAACATACACAGATCTGGTCACCTGGAAGCCCAAACCACTCTTATCCTTTCTACACTTAGAAGTTATGCAGAAGTTGTTAGTATCCGTTATCTCCTCAAGACTGGCTATTCCAGTAAAAAAGGCAACAACAGGCATGTTGCATGTGTGACTGTGAAAAGCCCTTCCTAAGGCAACACCTCCATTCTCCAAAGTGGGTTGAATTCTACCAACATTATCATCAATGCAAATCTGCAACAACTCTAATGGTCCCTCTGAAGAACTGTACAGGTGCAAGATAATACAAAATCTGTATCCCAGGCTTTTTTATTAGCTAAAGTTTACTACTGACCCATCAATTCAACCTTATTTGCAGATACTTATTCTGTAAGCAAGTTTTCTTTTTATTGTTATATTACTTGTGAGTTCTACCATTATTTCAATCTCATCAATGCCTACTGATAAGAGACTTGGCATCTACAGAGCAGTGGTCTGCCCCACTCCCACAAGCAGTTAAATCCAAATGCCACATTTGTCCTGGCAGGAGAATCAGTTTTAATACCCTCTGCCATTTCAGTTCCTGGTTAACATTTGTTGGCTAATTATTCTTAGACAACCAACACAAGAGGCTGTTAGGTTCACCTGTATATACCCATTACAACTGGTCTTAGACCTAGCAAATTTATTTCACATAGGCTTCTATACAACCAAAATAATATCAGCCAATGGTCTCTACTTGTAAAGCACCTTCCCTCACATCCAGGTCCCTGCCCGCTCACTGCAGTCATCCAGTTACTTTCACTGGTGTCAAAAGTGGTGCTTCACCAGAAACACAGTGGAAAATTTGGCATATTTCAGTTTCACCTTTCAACCGAAAGGAACAGAGATAAGTAAGTGAAGACTGAGCATCACACTGGCTGCAAAAGGCCTTTCCATTCATAGGAGTGCTAGTCTCCCAGCAATTTTTGTAAAGGAAGAGAAACTAACAAAAACTTATGCAGTTCCCACACACAAACACAGACACATGCACACACTTCTCTCTCCTCCGAACAGAAATTCATTCTTATGGACCAAATTATGCAGACCCTATTCAAGTGACTAAAAGGAATGAGGACAGGGTTGAGTGCATCCCAATTCTCCTATCTGATCACAATGAAGTCACAGGTCAGCAAAGTAGTTGGGCATAAGGCTGCTCCTCTTGACCTGCAGGACATTTTAACGCATGCAGAAATGCTTGCTGGCTCTGGCCTGAATTAGGAACAGCTCCAAGGCCAGCTGGCACCCACGAGTATGATTCCACTACCTGCACCAACATGCATGAGGTAATAGCATAACTCAAGAGAGCAGAGCAGTGCAAGAGGAGAAGGAGGCTCTGTGGTTCTTCTGAGTTTATCTTTGACAGCCTCAGCTGCATACACACGGCATGTCACAGTGATCAGCATAGACTGATGAGAACTTGGTATGGTGTTCTGCAAGTGGGACTTCCACTGGAAATAGTAAGCCTGCTTTCTATTGCACCAGTGCAATTTTATATGGCTGTAACAACTGCACGAAGACGCCTTAAATCTGGAGTAACTGCATGTTACAGCTAATGTTTTATCTTGGACTTATGTGCCAATAACTACTGTGATGTGACACACACCCACACCTACACACAGATTGAGAGACAGGTATATGCTGAGTCATAATGCAGCATAAACATTATTTCTACAACTATCCTTTCAACACAGCCAGTGCCAAAGGGAACCTTCATAGGGATTTGCAGCCACCCTCTATAATACAATATGATAGGTAGTAGTGTAGAAAAAGCAAGCTCAGGTGTTATTCTGATTCACTAGGGAATTATCTGGTCACAGCCCAAACAGGTATTGCTTAGTGAACACTATTCATGGGCTGCCCCACATTCCCGCGTCATAAATTCCCACCTCTGTGTGGGTGGTCGCATCACTTTCTGATGACACACAGAATTGAGGTTATGGGCAATCAGTCACAATGCTTGGGAAATCCTCTAGTCAAACATTATAGAAAACAGGGATAAAAGCTAATACTGACACATCACACTGTGCCTCTCAACCACAGGTAGACTGCAGGGTTACATATTAGTGGGACCTGGGCTGCCTAAAGAAAGAGCTACTCATAGAGAAATTCATGTTTGAATCACAAGAGGATCTAGTTCTGCTTGGCAGTAAGTTCAAAAGGAAATTTACCTAATTAAATAGCAATGGAATCAGTCCCTCAATGTTGCTGATACAAATTACACATTCTGTTTGCATATTACAGCATTCATGCTCAAATTTCATGTATACTTACTCCATATTGGACCATGTTTTCTGAAAATGAAAACTAAACACCCAGCCAAAACATTTTTCTCAAAATTTCTCTGAATTTTGGACAAATTGAACCCAGGTCTTGTTCAAGGTTTGGATGTCTAGAACTAGTATCTAGCCTTCAGTGGCTATCCTATGCAACCAAGTCTAAAGATATGCAGAGACAGCAGGCTCAAAACTGATTTTCTCAGGAGAAAAAGATACTTCTATGTTAGATTACTGTTGCTGGGTTACTGACACATTGTCTCATTTTACCTCATTATTGTTACAGCCTTCTCATTAAGTTTTATGGAAATTCCACCTGCAGAACCAAAGGCAAAAAGTTATCTTTGCGATTATTTTTCCGTATTCACATCTGGATGCAGTACTGATGGGGAAAAGAAAGCAAATTCCTCAATGAACAATGTTTATCCCACTTGCAGGTGGCAGGTATCTAAACAACTGATGCACATGTACCAGCTAAGGTTATTAGTGAATGATCTGACATACCAAGTCAGACAAATGTCATATGTAAATTTCAAATGTATACATACAAAAGCTGCTACTGTATTTAGATGATAATTTTTGTTTGTTTCTATACCCCATAGCTCTGAATCTATCCATTGAATGTTTACTCAGCACGTGTGCTATAAATATATTCATACACTAAAACTGACACTTGGCAAGTTTTTTTTTTCTTTCTTCTTTTTTTGCTGACCAGCAACAAATTTTGATATCTTTAACTGTAAACCAATACTCAATAAATATGCCGTGTTTAGCAAAGAGACATGTTTTGTCGATCAGAGTTTTGCTGCACCCTAAGCCATGGGTTGCGGGGGTGGGCGTGAAGGAGGAGGTCCAGGAGGGGCTCGAGATGGGGGTGGTCCGGGAGGTGGCTGCCTGGAAGGGGGCTGCAGAGACACAGGAGGAGGAGGATTCCGTGGAGCATTGTTGAGAGGAACATTGTCATGCCGTGGCAGCTTTGGTGGTGGGTTGTAAGGGGCAGAGGTTCCATCTGATTTCACCCGAGTGAAGTTTATGCATCTTCCCTAGAAGTAAAGAAGAAATTATTATTCTTATGAAGCAGGTGTTTTGACTCATTACCGGCTTGCCAAAGGGACTATAAGCAGAGGGCCCAGGCAGCACTCCATTGTTTTGAAAGTACAACAAAGTCATGATGCCTGGCCAGAGAATTAGGGTGAACAGTGGAATCATCAAACCAAACTCAGCTCAAGGTTATGCCAACAGGCCCCAAGCAAAATTCAGGAGAAGGACTCCAGATTTAGAAAAGCATTTCTCGGAGTTAAGGAGCTGTGGATCATAATCCCTGCAGATACCAATGGCTGTGATAACCAGGCAATAAAAAAACCATACTAGTGACAGATCACTGCTAGCTCAGTGCTGCCCCGCATGAGAAAACTCTGAAGGTGTTTAGGGAATGGGCTGAGTTTCTGTGGAAACCCCACAAATCGCAAATTCCCCTGGAATTCAGGTAAAAACCATCACAGCTGAACCACAACTATTTGTTTTGTTAAGTGACTTCCAATGACTGCACCTTTGTTTGTGAAAACTATTCCTTTAAAAAGAAGGGAATAACTTAAGTCTATGGCTTTTCTGAAGAAAGCCAAGCAGAGTATCAAGAGAAGCTTGTGTAAGCTCCAGAGAGCTCAGAAAATGATTCGATGAATATAGTAACACCCAAAGAGTACCACCCTACCACCTACTTGGGCTGGATGGCTCAGGGATTCAAGAGCTCAGCTGCAGCCAAGAGTTGTTTGAATGGGTGTGTTGTTGCCTGTACGTGAGACTCAGTAGGTCTCAGTTCCAGTTTTTGCCATCAAAAATTCACTACTACACTTAAACAACAGACTCAACAAGTAGGATAAAATTGCCTTTCTAAAAAAAGCAGGCTTTTACAGCAGACTTTGGTTATGAACCATGTTCAAGGCAACACTATTCTAGGGCCAGAGTCTCTGCATATAGGTATCAAAGGGCAAAAGCCAAGGTCTTGGTTACTTCTGCAACAAAAAAAACACTGTCTCAAAAAACCTCAAGTCAGCGCTCTGCTCTGCTCCATCAGAGAACACAACTCCTCACCATCATTGCAGTGAGCAGCTATCCTTGTCAGCTTACAACAACCTTTTGTATTCTGCTATGCTGTATTGTATTCAGAGCACACTCGGAAATTTAGCAATATTTACTACTGTGCAGTGGATATCACAAATGTATTTGATAGCTGTACTGCAAATACATTTAAGAACACTCAACGTTGATATTTATAAAGTTATGCATTTAGAACAAGTAAATAATCACTCAGGACAAAAAAAAAATAGAGGAAAAAAGTCAGAGGTATTCAGTTGAGATGCAATATATGGAGAGAGAAAAATTAAGAGCAGAACAATCTCCCTCATAGTAAATGCAAACCTGCAAACCCAACACTACTGCTTTTGCTTATGTCGAGGTTTTGATTGCGGAGTGACCATAAAATCGTGGCAGATGTATTGTTAGCCCCCTCTCCCCACCTCCCCCTTCAGCCCCTCCATCTCCCCCTTTCCCACTAAGGACAGGCGATCGGGAGGGAAAGAAGGACAGAGAGAAGCGAGCTGGAAGAATTAAAAATGTTTTACTAATGCTACTGATAAAATAGAGAAAAATAATACAAAATATACAAAACCCATCTTCAAAGTCACTGCAACTGCTCTGGCAGATGAAAGGGCCAGCACCCGAAGTCCTGGACTGGACTCTGAAGCCAACCGGAACTGGATTCAGTCTGTCACTAGGCCTCAGTTTGCAGGGATGACTAGCAAGGTCCTCTTCTAATGTCGGCCATAAGGAAAAGGGACGAGATCCTCGTGATCTCCCACTTTTATATGAAGTATTCACGTGAATGGCATGTTATACTTCATTGGACAGTTTCTTGGTCACTTGTTTCTCATTGCCCCTCTCGCGAGATGTGTATGCATCCTTACCAATAACCTCGCATTCCATTGCTAGGTTTACCAAATCATGTATCTGGTTTTCCAGGAAAATGCAGCTAATATGAAAGCTTTAGCGGACAGGCAAATTCCCTAAAAGAGAAACTTGTTTTTTTTTAACAAAACCAGGACAGCCTACAAGCCCTTCCTGCTTATCTGTTGTGTCTCTCTCCCAAACATCAATTCCAAATACATTCATAGTCTATAATCAAAGGGGATCCCATAAATCTGTTTGCATTACTTTCACTTCAGTTAAAGTGATAGGCGACGTCAAACTGCTGCCAGTTTCTGCCACACTCACTGATTTGTCAGACAGATGGGTAATTTAAAGGCCATGCGCCGCATTGTGTCATGAAAAATACGGTTGGGTTGGGAGAGTCTGACAGATAGAGGCTTGGATGATCGATGTATGTATTGTGACACTTCCTCACAAAAGCTTATCAGTGTTAGCCTACAATCTCATATATCAAAGACTTCTGGTGAATACTAGAGCAAATTCTCCCAAGCACTTCAAGCAGCCATTGATAAAATGAGGCTGAACTCTTAGCTGGTGTTAGGATTAACAGCCAAAAGGGGAAGAGAGGAACAAATGATAATAAATCATAAGTCATAGTTTGGACCCATCAAAAGATTTCTAGGTTGAAGAATAAAGCCTGCAATTTATCACTCTTCCCTAATAACAGAGTGGTACAGATATTCTACCTAACGTGCATATCTCTCTGGGGGTAGTTTATAGAAAATCCATGATGTTTCTCAAATAAACATGCTAACCACATGATTTTTAATATTCTGTTTTTGAAAGGATTGAGCAATTTCCTCTCCAAAGGCATATAAAGGCTTTCAAACCATAGAGAACATGGACAGAAATCAGAAATCGAATATCCTGCACACTCACCTACGGTCTCCCTGCACAGGGGATTAGCAGGGATTAAGAGTCATGATCACTTCAGCAGTGGTAACAGTATTTTTTCCCCTGAAGCGTGGTATATATGAAGTGTTTTAGGGAAGGTGTCAGAACTGCAAGGTGCAGTAATACTGTGGTAATCTCAGGCACAACAGCTGTCGGTAGCTGCTTTATTGTCTTCTAGGAAGCAGACGATCTGCGTAAATCCAGTTCTGTCTGGTTTCAGCCCTGCTCCCAGCACAGCATCGCTCAGATGGTGCGACCCACACCGCGTACTATTATTCAGGCACCAAGTGAAGGTCAGCAATGCACCATATGGAGTTACGCCCTTACTTCAGCTCACATCTGCACAGTCTTCCTAATGCACAATTATTTTGCCTCCCCATATGTCCATCCACTTGTCAGGCTCTTGTTACGCTGCTTGCCAAATTGGCTTTTCAAAAAGTACAAATACTGAGGCAGTGGGACCTGCCCTTCTCCCAACTACAGCTTTTATCCCAGTGTAACAATCACATGTGCAATTCAGGCACTTTGTACTTCTAGGCAATGCCTCCTCGACCACCTAGGATCTGTTTTTGTATGTGGTTTAAGGGGGGGAAGGAAGGGAGGAACCTCTTGAAAGCCACCACATCTTGTTTCTAGGCTACTTTCAGCATAGTGCTCAGTACATCATTCCCCAGCGCTTATTGCCCTCAAATCTTTAGCTACCACTCAGCAAGTTTTCAATGGAAAGAAAGAACTATTAAAAGGATCCAGACAATCAAGAGTGCCATGAACTAGTCTCTTCATCCGTGATATTAAGAGCACTTTGGCAAAAAGAATTTAAAAAATCCGCCCCATCTGCCAGTAGCGACCCCTTTTCTCTGTTCATTTTAATATGTGCCTTGGGGTTTATTTAACAAAAGTCAAATCCAGTTTCATCTCCATGCATGCCAGTGTTTGTGTACACAGAAGTATGTCTGTTTCTTATTTTTAGCTCCATTAGTTGACCTAATAAAATATATCCTTCCTGTTACAAATTTTGCTTGAGTTTTCATTCACTTTTGGTTTTGTTTGTGGAGTCTCAGTGCTGTAATTCTGACTAGCGGAGGGGGATATCTGACTGAGGACTTAAAAGTTGACTGAAATTTCTTGGTCTTTGACTTTGTAAGAATATGATACCTGCCTTTACATTTTAGAGTGGATTAAAATAAAATAATTCCTTCAAAGTTTGAGCATAGCAATCCAAAACCCTGATCCACCAAACTAAAAATGAAGTAGCTCCCAGTCAAAAATACTATATTTTTGTCTGCTGAAATCTAAAAAGAACATGATTTTCTTGGGTTCAAATAGGTAGTCACCTTTATCTTCTATTTTGTTTACAGATGCTACTGGAATGACTGCCAATTGGCTATGGACATAGTTCATCAACATTTAGCTTCGCTCCCTGAACTATCAATAGATATTTAATGTAAAAGTAGAGCTCTAAAACCTCAAAAGTTTTTATGCTGCCTGCAAAACCACAAGAGTGAGTATTTGCAAAAAGTCAGAATCACCTTAGCTAAGTCAAGGTTTTGATCCACATACCCAGAAATCAACAGGATATATACCTTTAAGACCAGTGACTTTTGCAAAAGTTGAATCTTGGAAAAAAATCAAGGGACAGGCTAATCCCTCCCATAAAGAGCAAGAGTGTTCTAGCAGAAACACCTACACCGAGTATCCTAAAACAGCAACAGTATGGAAAACTTGCTTAGCAAATGTATTTATGAATGAGGTAGATTATGGATGCAGTAATTTTAAAGAGAAAGAGTTGAACCAAGGTGGTACGGAGTTCCCACTATTTGAGTTCCCTGTGCAAGTGTCAGGACTAGCAACTGGCTCCTCAGGAGTCAGGATCTATGTGCATCAGCCTTTGCCAAAAGCTTCCTCACACTGCACTGCTTCATGCTGACTGTGCGCTGAACATGTCACGGCTCATTAAAACCTTCACGGATTTCCTGGGAATTGCACTGATTACCCTGCAGCATACAGGCTAGAAATTAGTGAGCCGCTGAAACAGTTTGTCACTTAAAACCGAAGCCTGCTTGGTTTTCAGGCACATTCAAGTAACTTTTACTAACTCCTACTCTTACATTTGGGACTGAGATTTTGTTTTCTTGTTTAAAAATAAAGCGTTGGAAATGTCAGAGGTTTCCATATCAGCATATTGGTGGCCAATTGTGCTTTGAGGTCAATAAATATGTAATTTCTAATTAATTTCTAAGTATATTATTTAACAATTAAATTTTAATCACCACGTTAATTATACTGCGGTTATTGCATTAATCATTAACAATTAACTGATTAACTTGTAATTAATTTTTATATGAAGCTATTTTTGGTTATTAGGTCTCAAATCAAAACATTAAATATCATCAACATAAAATATTTGTTTACATGAGAATCTGACTCTTTAACTATATTCCAGTTTAATAAGTCCTCTTTTGTCAGTGACAATTCTCTTGGAATCTATATGGCAACTCAGCACAGATGCCTAAAATGATGGTAATCCAAAACTATGATGAGATAAAGAGAAAATTGGGTTGACTAAAGAAAGGAGGACTTTAATGTCCAGTAAAGTGGCAATATCCAACAATAAGAATATAACTATTATTTTCTTTAGTGCTGCTTTAAAAAGCAAAAATCAGTTCAGCTCTTCCTTTACCAGTGTATTGTTTCACCTCTCTATGAGCAAGCTCATATCACTTCTGCTCCCTCCTTCTGTGGTGGAGTATTGAAGAGGAACAAAACCCCAACACTGCGGATTGTGAATCACTCACGTTGTAACACTGAGGATCCTACTGTGGTTCACCACAAAGTCAGATTGAAAATTACAAAATTATGAATGCAAATGCATAAGGATGATCCAGTCAGCAGCAGCAAACTCTGTCTACAGCACAGTGTGAGCAAGACCGTGCTGCCAAAAGGTGTAACCTACTGGGCTTGCTCAATGTGCTTCACGCTACAGAAGGAATTAGGCTGAGCTTTAGTATGTAGAAAGTAACACTATTTTAAACAGGACATGTCCTGACCTGAGAGGGAGCAGTGGTATTTAAAGCAGCTGAGGCATATGCAGATCCTTCACACAGTCCACAAAGATACTTTACAAGCAGCTTTTGTGCCTTTTCTCTTATTTTCTAGCAACCCGACTAAACCACCCACAAGCCCGTCACTGGCTTACTGGTGCAGCAGCAGAGAGACACAGCACAGAAAGTTAGTCCCTGCTTCAGAAACCCTGATGCCTGAGCCACAAATGACCCTCCTGCATGTAGGCCAAGAACAGAGCCCACTGTGACAGTGAGACACAGCTAAACAATACCTTGGGCTGCCGACATACTCGGAGGAAAACCTCCTGGCTTAGCCAAAGCATGGCCTGTGTTGCTGCCCAGAAAGCCCAGGTGAGAGCAGAGATGCCCGAGCCCCTCTCAGAGAGGTGAGAGGGAACCAGTCTTTCTCTGTATGCCCTCAGACACCGTGGCTTTGGGAGCCAAATAACTGAGAAAGTAGGATTTATGAGGTAGGGAAAAAAGGAGAGGGCACAGGAGCTATTCTTTTGACACCAAGTGTTTGATAACCCCTTCCAGGGGATCTCCCAGAGGCTGAGGGAGGTGGGTTGCCAGGGCAACCTCACAAACAAGCCCATGGCATGCACAACACAAAACAGCGGCAATATAAGTCATCTTTCGGTTCACTTGCTGGCCAAGGGAAAAGTCAACAACAATCAAAAGTCTTCATTTTTCAGGTAGAAGCAATATGGCAAAGTATGTTTCACTTGGACTTGAAACACATAGGTTTTTCAATTAAAAATATATTTTCTTTGAATTTTGGACAAAAAAGTTGTTTCAAAACAAAAATTGAAAATATTGAGATTTTTTGAGGCTATTTTTCAACTTCAATTAATTCCACTAATATGCAAAAATATTTACAGATCATCTAAAGAAGCACTTTTTAGCCAAAACAAAGAGAGAAATCTAGAAAATGGTGTCCAGATCTATTAGGGAATTAAGATACAGATAGGAACTGTTTTGCAGTAAGAGTAATAGCTGCAGTATCCCAGGCTACTGTAACTTCTTTAATCAAAATACTGAGAGCTGACTACAATCAAGTACTGATAGGTTCTCAAGACATGCACATCTGCAGACACTGCTCTCTAGTTCACAGTCCCAACTGTACATGGCACTCTCTGAAACCAAGACTGGGTCCTCTGAGAGCAATCTATTCAGTCAGTTTGAAGATCAGTGCAGCAATACACTGAAGAGAAGTTGGCTACTTCCAGTTAACCCTTGGAGAAACCAGCCAAGAATGAGGAATCTGAGGGAGGAATAGCCCACCCAGGGAAACTGTCCTTTTAAGCTAGGATCAGTACCCTTCAGCAAAATAACCTTTGTGCTGAGTGCATCCCCACCACCCAGCTCTCACATGCCTGATACCACTTTTCCACCTTAGGCACACAAGTGACACAGATAACCCATCTCGGTAGCAAAGACAGGGCTATTCAAATAATTTGTATCATGGTCCATTCAGCAGGGAGCTGCGCATTGTTTTGAGCCCTGCCTTAGCAGGAAAACACAGCAATGGGCTACAGACACTTTCTGAAAGAATGGCTAGAGTCACAAGATATGTTGCAGGAATGCACAAAACATCACATGTCTTGGACCTTGCTGAGGTTGTGGCTGAAGTAAGGCACATAACAGAGCCTGTTGATTCTGAGCCCTAAAAAAGCTGAAGTGGCAAAGGGAACAGAAAAGGATAACACTAGGCATAAGCAAAGTTAAAGTCTATCAGGCATACTTTATATTCAGTACCGATCTCGAAGTACAGTCATGCCAGACCAAATCCCACCCAAACCTGATAGAAATATCTTAACCTAAACCTGCACTCCCAACACATGATTTACTGTCTTAATCTTTTCTGACAGCTTTTGTGGATGAGGCTCCCAGAGTGGAGGAAGTGAAGAGAGCCACTGTCAGGTCTTGTCATCTGCCCAAAGTTATGCAGCAACTTTGGAGAAAAGAAAAAAAAAAAAAAAAAAAAGAAGTATTTACAAGTTCAGGACTCGTGACTCACATCCCTTGTTTTAACCACAGTACCACACATTTCCACACTTGAATGCTGAACAGACTAGAATGTGGTTCATGAAAAAACAAAAAACCAAAACAAATCAGTGGTTGGTTTGCAAAAGATGTTTCTCTTTCCTTTGGTATTTTCAAGGAAAAGATTGTGTTTGTCCTTCAGCTAGGACAGGGGTGGCTTTGGAGCATGGCAACAAGAGCAAACAAACATTTGCTGGGTGCGACATGCTAGGCCTTGAGGTATTGATGGCTTGCTGGGAGAAGCAAATTAGGCCACCAAGGACCATAACTGGTCTTGCCCAAACCGTAATTAAGTGTCATTGTGTTTCCCAGGGTGAAATGTTTGATTGTCTATTCAGGAGCAAGCTGGGATTATGGTGTGCACATAGGAAGAGCACAATGCTCTTTACCCACCTAGGGTATATGATAACTCTCGAGACTCTTAGAGAAATTTCTGGTGAAAAGTTATTTTGCCTTGCCTAGGCCAAAAATGTGAAATCCTGGCCCACTACACAGACAAGCTGCCTCTTTGGTCAGAGTCTGGAAACAGATACAAGAATCCCCAGCTCCTCTCTGGGTAACTGGCCCTTAAATGGCTCTGCTGATACCTAGAGCCAGTAGATGGTAAACCCACAGTTCTCAGATTCCTCTGTCCTTATCTCACAAGGATTTTCTTCTCCTGGGATGAAATTCATACAGTTCATTATCAGTGATGACACGTTTATAAAGCACAGAATACCTCTCCTCCCCCAAAAGCTCTTATGTTAAGTTGGATGGAATACGTTCTTGGGACACAACCACCGTGTTATTTCCATGAATGAACACACCAGGAGAACAACTCAAGTACCTAAGTCCTGACATGGAACTCAAGTGTGCTATAGAGACACCCTATGCAAATATATCCCTACCATACCTGGACAGGCTGGAGGACTGGGCAGAGAAGAACCTCATGAAGTTCAACAAGGGCAAGTGTAGGGTCCTGCACCTGGACAGGAATAACCACAGGGGCCAGTACAAGTTAGGGGTGGACCTGCTAGAAAGCAACATTGCAGAAGACTTGGGAGTTCTGATAGATAACAGGTTGACCATGAGTCAACATGCCCTTGTGGGGTGCATTAATAAAAGTGTGACCAGCAGGTCAAGGGAGGTTATCCTTCCCCTCTACTCTGCCCTGGGAGGCCACATCTGGAGTACTGTGTCCAGTTCTGGGCTCCTCAGTTTCAGAAGGACAAGTAATTACTGAAGGGAGTCCAGCAGCAGGCTACAAAGATGATTAGGGGCCAGGAGCACCTTTCTTATAAAGAAGGACTGAGAGCTGGGTCTGCTCAGCCTAGAGAAGGATGGAAGGGGATCTTATCAATGTTTATAAATAACTCAATGGTGGGTGTCAAGAGGATGGGACCAGACTCCTTTCAGTGCTGCCAGATGATAGGGTAACAGGCACAGACTGAAGCACAGGAGGTTCCATCTGAACATGAGGAGAAACTTCTTTACTTTGAGGTGCCAGAGCACTGGAACAGGCTGCCCAGAGAGGTTGTGTAGTCTCCTTCTCTGGAGACATTCAAGACCACCTGGACACGTTCCCATGCAATATACTCTAGGTGAACCTTCTTCAGCAGGTTGGTTGGGCTAGTTGATTTCCAGAAGTTCCTTCCAACTCCAACCATTCAATGATATTTCCCCTATGCAGCTTGACCAGTCTATCAAGTACCAGTTCTGCATTTTGAAGTTGATCTTTTCAGTGAATGCCCCATTGCCACCTCTGTCATGCAAACTCTGTTTTACACTCTGGTCTCAGCTCACCAGAAACAGTGGCCTGTCCCACAGCAGTAGAAAAAAAACCAACTTGTACACTTCCTTTCATTTTTTCAAAGCTCTGCTCTACTCAGCATGCCTAGCCTTTAGCACTGCAAGAAGGGACACTGCTATTGGGGTAGGCTTTCCATTAAAGTTTTTATATATCCCACTCCTTAGAGTTATCAGCCAGTGAAGACTGAGGTGGTTACTTGGGTGATTATGTTCCTTAGAAGAAACCCAAAAAGAAGGGATATATCCACCTTCCAAAAAAAAAAAAAAAAAGGAGGGGGTGGGGCGAGGGGCAGAAAGATCCTAAAATGCTGCTAAAATGCTGCAGAAATCACCAGTGTTGGTGCAAAGAGCTCAAAGTGTTTACAGTCTTCTTGTTCCAGGAACAGCTCCTGAGACTAAACTAGCATATAAAACGCATTTATGATCTTAATCTTGTTTTGAACAAGATTTAACAGACATAGCTCATAAGGTCTTCAGGTTGGGTTGTATCTTTGTGTTACTTCTACAATAGCAGACACGACAATTTGAGTTTTATTCTGGTACCACAACATGAACCACAGTAGCTTATACACGAACAGAGGCATCCAGAATTACAGCTGCTCTGTAGGGAGCAATGATCATCTTTAGTTATCAGTCTGTACAATAACTTCAGTATAAATACTATCACTAATACATTATCTTACTCTTTTATTTCTAGAGCTCAATCACCTACAGGGGAAGACCACAGCATTACTCATTCTGCATATGGAGAGAACTAATTCCTACATAGTTACTAGAAATATGTAATCACAGAGCTGAGAAGGGCCAGGTGGGTTAAAGTCTGGACTGTTACCTAACTCAGAAAACAATGAGGAATATACAGCCTGCAGCAATCCAGCTGAAACAAGGTTACATGGGGTTCAGCATTGATCCAGGGGCACTGCCAAGAAACAAACATATTGGCCACAGCATATCTGTACACTTGCATGTACAAATAGTGGATCTGTATATGCAGTCCTAGTAAGCAACTGCATGTAAATTTGTACACTTGTCTTTTAAAAAACCATGTATCTTCAGTTGTGAGCTTCTTCCTGAGCCCCAAAGTAATCACCTGACTCCAAGCCAGGCCTGTGTAACTTAGTCACACTGTACTCTTAAGTACAATTGTGGAGCATTAATCAAGTTCTGCCAGGAAAACTCTGATAACAACATGCAAGAGCCTATGTCCCCAAGGTACACAGTTGCAGTTAACAAGAGACTAAATCAACAGTTCTTATCCCAAAGTCACACTCCTCCCCCCCCCAAAAAAAAGAGACAGACCTGGTGAACCTGTTCCTTTACCATAAAAATCAAAGAAATATCAAAGTGGTAAACATGCTTAAAGAGTAGCAGAACCATCCCTATCTACCTAACATAGTCCATCTATGAAGTGATCTGTGTGCTGTTAAGAACACAGTTTCAGCCTCCTACAATTTACTGTTCATCTCACTTATTGGTGGGGAATGACAGTACAGCAGAAGTAAAATATTTCAGCTGCAGCCAAGATTTCTGAAGTCAGAGTCCAGTGTTTTAACCACAGAGTTAACTCTTCTTCATCCCGTTGTGTGCTAAGTGGCACCAGCCCTGGGATTGCTACCTGTCCTTCAGAGAAACCTCTTATGATTGTTGTTACTGAAGACATCTCCAGTTCCCAAAGATGTGGACACACCACTGACTCCACTCAGGGGCAGCCAGGTGGCATCGATCCCCAAAGCCCATTTGTAAGTTCTTGCACATCAGAAATAACATGATCCTGGCACAAGTGAGGGGTAATGCCAGTATGTCAGTGTCTTGCAGGACAGGAAATTCATTAATCACTGAGTACATATTTTCAGCTGCAGTGGCTCAGCATATCCTGGGAACTATGCATTAGGACACTGGTCCCACACCAGGGAGATTTTTTACTAGTGTCCTTTAAATAAAAAAAAACAGCTACCTGTGTCACATTTTCATTGAAAGTGACAAAGTGATATCACGTCCTGTGGCAGGCCCTATCACCATCTCTTTAATTTTTCAGCAGCTTAATTGGCTCCAGAGAGGTTAAAAACAGGGAGAAAAGCTCCACAACCCAGCAACAGTTGCTGATACCTACCATCTTTGAAAGAGTTTAGTGCTGCATTTCCAGCATCCCCTGTAGCTCTGTCGATTACTACTTGGGTGATTACAACACATCTCCAAGCAAGTTGCAGGGAAGCCTATTAAAGGTCATTACTTGCTCTTGAAAATAAGCAATTAGCGAGAGATTCAAATAGCACTGTCCATGGGCAGCTAGCACAGAGTGACAGGTGGGTGCTGCCATCCCTGTTGTCTGGATTCAAATTGCTGACCACCTGTAGACAGCAGCCAGAAAGTAATTACTAGTCATTAATAATCAATAGGTTTGGTGTCCCACCACTAATGTGAGGAGTATGAATTGCCTGGTAGGACTTAACTGAGCCTCACAGCTGTAAGGAAGGTAAATATTGAGTTCTCATTATCGTTTTGCAGTCAGGAAAACTAAGGTATATGTAATGGCCAGCATTACAAGAAATCACTCAAAATTTGAGGATAATCAGACCTTCTGAGCTTTAACAAATATATCAGGTTCAGTGTGATCACTTTGAAAGGGATGCACAGAATAAAGAACCCAAATGTTCCTGTTCTCCTCATTTCAGAGGCTAGTGTTTAAAATTCCAGCTGCCATGCCATGTTCAAAGTCACACAGTAACTCAATGGTGAGAACTTGAAAGAACCCAAAAGTTCTGATTTCCAATAAGACCAGCTGCTCATAGTCTGTGAAATTTTTGTCTGGGCAGCAGTATTTTTATCTTCAGTTTTATGGAGGTACAAAAATCTGAGAGCTTTTATTTTTTGCCCCCCTCTCTGAACAGCCTGCTTCTAGTCCCCTTCCCCAGGAAAGGGCTTTGTATGTGCAAACCACAGGGCAGTACTGCTAAAGCATTGCTTTTTCCTAAGTCCCATGAGTATACAAGGGCAACGGTGACAGCAAAATCCAGTACATATTCCCAACCTCTCCTGCAGGTAATTTCCAGTGACAAAAATGAGATCACTTCTAAAGCTTTAACGTAAAAAAAGAGCAATTCTGCCTGGAGGAAAAAAATGTTGTCCTTTTTTTCAGTTGAGGTTTTGGGTAAACCAAGCTACTGAGAATTTCCTGTGACAGTATGTGCTGAAATGCAAAATGGAATGGATTTGCTGAAACCAGCAAATAAGCAGACCATTTGAAAGAAGCATCTCACCTTCCTCTCTGTACATAATGAAGGTTTTAAAGCTTACTTGCTGATGTTGGTAACAGCCCCACTTTTGGTCCATCAGGCCAAGAGGAAGAGCTTGAAAGTTCCTTTTGCAGAGACTACGGACAACCTGTCCCAGCAGCTACTGTGGTTTCTATGAGATACTTTGAGACAGACAGATATTAATATTTCCCAAACTCCAATCTTCATGGCAGCCCCTGCAAGCTCAGAAAGACACCAACACAGAATGATGAGGAAGCCCTCAACACAGCCTGAGTATCCTGAACAAGAAATAGCTTGCCTGGCCACATGGCCACTCTGACATACTCCCTGTTGCTGGTGAGCATAGTGTCCCCATGTCAGAGTTCTCAATCCCTCTGTTGGGCCAAAAGAACAATTGATGGTCCTCTAAGCCCCAAATTTCTCACAGGAAGTGAAGAATAGAAGCGTAGCTCCAAGGGATCCATCACCGCAGCAGTATCACAAATGCCCATCAAGGCTTCACCTTTGTACATTACTGCAAGGAAGAACACCGAACAATCTGCAGGAGAGCTGCTAGCCCTTTTTTATCTCTGCTGATGCTGTCAGAGAGCTCAGCAAAAAGCCATCCCACAAATAGCAGCCTGTCTGCTAATGATAAGGTAGAGCTAAGTGTGTGATTATACCCTGCTGTCCCATCCTGATGCAACAGAAGCTCCAGCCAGGGTGACCTGCAAAAGTTGAGTGAGCTGTGACCCTATACTGAGGTACTTGTACTTGCCAAACTAATAACAAGCAGTTTCAGTGCTTGGCCCATGATATGATCTTGAATGAAGACCAAGAAGAGGAGCTGCCTCCAGAGCCAAGCCAAGCAGTGCGGGCATGGCTGCCAGGAGAACAGCCATCAAAGCTTGTGCTTGGCTGATTTTCTTTAGTCAGTTCCGAAAAGCGCCTGTGATTTTAACAACCAGTTCTATTAAAACAATCCTATTTAACACTGCCAGGTCATCCATCCTTGGATCCTTTTCTTGAGAAAACCCTGTCATGCCCTGAAAAGCACCAGCCAGGACAGGGGAGCTCTGCAGCAAAGCCATAGCTGGGGCACGCTCCTACCAGCAGCTCCATTCCTGCAGCAGGAGAGCAGCAGGGGAAGGAGGTTGGTCACCAGCCCATTGCTCTCAGTGGGCAGGACTGCAGGGCAGTAGTCTTTCTGATCTAGAGGAGATGTAAGCTACCAAGGACTGAGAGAGAAAGCAAGGAGAGAAAGAAACCAAATAAAGAAACAGAAGGGAATGTCTAGGGCAGGAGTCCAAGGGGATCACAGGCTGAGAAAAGCACAGGTGGTTTGGGAAAGGCAAAAAGATCATGATGAAGAAAGAAATTAGTATGGACAGACGGAAGCCCTGGTCACCCAGAGCAAAGGACGGAGTCCCTTGTAGCCGTCAGCCCTGTATTGCTGCACACACACTTCAGCCTGAACTTCCACTGCAAGGCTCTCACACACGCTCTGCAATGGGCTACACCACATGAAAACTCAAAAATTACACACAGTGACATGTTTAACTTCCTGTCATGATGGGAGTGGGGAAGAAGTGATGTTTTGAAAACCTGGGGTGGCAATACTGCCTTCTCTGTATGCTCTGCAGAGCCAAAGAGAAGAGTGCTGTGTTGTGGGGAAAATACTGAACAGCTCCAAAAAATGTCTAACATACTTTTGCTTCTCTGGCAAAACCAGATACTTTAGTGAAATAAAAAACACTAACATGTTTTGTTTTTCACCAAAACTATCAAACAATTTTGAAGTGTTTTAATGCCAAAAATTATCCTTTGACATCTTTTCCCTGTCCAAAAACCCTTGTGAAAAATATTTTTCTCCCTGTACAGTGGATGTTATTTCACTACTATAACTAATATTTTCGTTATGCAGAAAAATTGTCTTGCTATGCTTTCCTCCAATGGCTACCAAAAGTGAACATATTCCAAGTATAGCAATAAAAATGGAAAATGACAACTTTTTTTTTTTTTTTTTAATGGAGTTAAACTGTGAAACAGAAATTTAGAAAATGTAGCTTTAGTGAGTTATCTTGTTCCAGTGGAAAATAACCTGTGTTTCTGCTAATCTGTGAAAATGTGAAAATAATCTGACCTGTTTTAGGAAATTCAGACATAGGAATTTTCTGAGTTACAGATCCAAATGTCACCCTCAAAACACAACTAAACTGTGTGTTATTTTTGCCTTTTGAGCTCTAAGTTTTCCTGAACAGCCAAGATGACTATGAAATTACCTTAAAATCAAACAAAAAAAGGCAAAATAAAAATCCCAAAGAATTCTTCTCCCCTGCCCCACAAAGCGAAGCAATCGTCTCTCCAAGACCACCACACAGTCACTGGTCTCTGGATGGTGCAGTCTGGAAGAACATGGTGCACTGAGGTGCTGTAATGTCTACCCAAGAGTAAACCAAAATCCATCCACTGCTGTCAGCACCCCTGTACAGGAAACACCCTGTCCCCACTGGGGTGGGGTCAAGTGGAACTATGGGCTCGTTCCTGGGGCTGCTGGGCTCCTCCAGCTCTGCACAGTCAGAGCTCCAGGCTCCCCATGCTGCCCTTCACTCATAGCAGTGACTTAACCTCCTCATTCTTCAGCCATGAAGAAACTCCACGCATGTGTATGTAAATGCCTATATAATTTTGTGTACGTATAATCCTATATACTTATGTGTACATACACGTACAGTTATTTATTCACTTTGCCTCTACCAAAAAGCCTAACTCACAAGGAGCCAATTCTCCACTGAGTAGAATTGCTACTAGAAAAGTCAACCAAACAATAAATAATAACCTTGCTCTTCCCTGTGCCAGCTTTCTCCATGACATACAGGCTTGTGATGACATTTTTTTTTTTTTTTAAACAGCAGAAGGATTTCTAGCCATTTTCTTGTTTCCCTTTCAATATTCTCCAGCTCTAGTTAATTCCACAGGCCAGGGAACAGAGATGATCCTATTCTTCCACTGAATATGGCTCAACAGAATTATTTCCACCCTATTTCCCAGATGTACATTTGATTTTTCTAATGTTCCCCCTGATAGAAGATTCCTTCAGCTCGCTATGGTTTACATTGACTCTTTTGACTCCCTCATCCTCTCTGCAGCAGAGCTGGAAGGCAAGGAACTGAGGATCCCTGTTTGGAGCCAGCCCCCTGCATGTTTCTTGACTGTGAAGGCTAACAGAGGCTCTGTTGTGCACTGCACTGATAGAAACGTACCAACCAAGGGAGTGAAAGGCAGAGGATAGATTTGTATTATACAATGTTAGTGCTATCAAAATACAGCTGGGCCTAAAGAGCCTATTCAGAAGCCCTAGATCGTGCTTAAAAAGTAAATAACGTGTCTCAAGCACAGCTGCCTTGAAAATGCAGCTTAGCAAAACAGTTAAGACCATTTTACAAAGTAGCATAGGAAGCTGGATTTGTTCTCTTAGTTTTCTTATGCACCAAAAGAAAAATGGAAGAGACTAAACTTCAAATACCTCAACTGCATGTTTGGTTAATAACTAGACAAATGCTGTAATGGTATTTTGCCAAAAGCCAGAGGAATGCAACTTATTTGCCCTAGATGATGCAAATTAGTGCTACTTTTAAAGCCTGTTATTAGGTGTGAAAATCACCCAGGCAAACAAGCCCAGCACAAGGGCCTCTGTATCACTCCTGCCCCAGAAAAGCACTTTATGACTCCTACTGCTCTAACTCTATAACCCCTTCCACTGCAAGCAAAGGTGATGAAATGTATGGACCCTGGCCAGAAGGGCCACGGCAGGGAGAAAGATGCTGTTGTCTTAGTTCTCATGTCTCAAAGCAGCACCACAGAAAGCCAGACCTGAAGATGCTACAGCCCAAAGCAGCAACACTCAGTTCTTATGGAGCGGTCCCCCGTAAAAACAAGATGGAGACAATCATAACGGTGACAGGCTCTCATGGGGAAATTGTGAGAGCTCTGAACTAAGCTGTTGCAAGTGGCCCAAGAATGGCACTAAGACATCTGTGTGCCTCTGCAAGGCACAGAAAATTGCCCTGTTTTCTTCCAGGAGAAATCTATTCCTCACCTACATATGGCAAATAGACTTTATCAAGACAGGACTTACTCTCTGCCTACATATAGGATACGACTAAGAAATGTGTATTTGGACATAATTCTACAGAAACTTTATTCTCCATTAACTTGGCTATAATTTGTTTATTCATCACCTGTGCAGTTCATGATCTTTCTCATTAATCACTTAACTTTATTGTGGTATCTGAGAAGCATTTTTATGAAGTTGTATAGGAAAGGTAATTACTGTTGTAGAATGACTACTACATATTACATTCAAAAGGAACGGCCCCTCAAAACCCACAAGGAACCTATCCTCTGACTTGAACATATGTCCCCAGACAAAAAAAGCCTAAGAACTTATATAAAGCAAAAAACATCTCATACTATTGTGGCTGCCCAGCTTCTTCCACAGTGATCACAGTGAAGACATTGGTATTGACCTTCTAGGGCAATACTTTTAAGTAGATGCCACAGCAAACATTTTCATTTCTTTTGAAATCTCTGGTTCTTGTGACAAATTTTCAGCCTTGGAGTAACATGAAAACAGACAAGCAAAGAAGAAAGAAAAAAAAAAAAAAAGGGGGAAAGGGGGGGAAAAAAACGGATGGGTTGGCTGGAAAGGGAAGAGCATTGCTGCTGCTAACAGAGAAGTGACATGTGAACATGGTTGTGATTCCTTACCTTATCCCCTGGCTGCGGTCTCATAAGAGAGACTTGATCATAGCCTCTTCGAACCAAAGCCCACAGTGCATCAAGTTTGCCCTGGAACAATTAAAAAAGAGTGAATAAATAAATAAATAAATACATGACATGACTAAGAAATTTATGGAAAACAGCATGAGGTTAAACTACAGGTGAGTTATACAGGTGGGGAGGAGGGAGCTCATTCCACAAAAGCACTGGTTTGGGACACAGGTTTCTGGGATGAGCATGGTGTGCTAGTCCCTTGGCCTGCACTTCTCTGTAGGCAGAGATAACAGCTCTGCCCTGCCTCAAGGGTTGTGTGAGGATATATACATTAAAAGACAGTGAGACACCAGATACTATAATGACACAGGAGAAACGAGGAATGAAAGTGTGGAGAGACTGAATGGTTTGCCCAGAAAGCAAAGACTATGTCTTGTGGTTGAACTAGAGGGGAACAGAGCTGAATCCCAACCCAACGTCTTAACCACAATACAGTCAAAGCAAGGATGGTGCAGTTTATCTGATCCTCCTTGTGTGCTGCTTTGAGATAGCACAAACCAGCACTTTCTTCCACACTCCCTAAGAGTTGAGATATTTGCTGCTATGCTCCAGGCTGTGCAAAAATACCTGAAAGGAAGGTGTGAGCTGAGGGAGGAAAGATCTTTGCTCATGTTCTCCAATACCCTACACTTTTCCTCAAAAAACCTACAGCAGCACAGTGCCAGGTGAAACGCACATTCCAATAAATGAGCAAAGTTGAGGGTTACTGATCATTATCCTAAATGGGCTCTCTCAGCTCCACCATAAGAAAGGCTGCACTAGAAAGTGGGATGTAGCAACATGCATGACACAAGAGACTTGGTAAAACTGAGGTGCAGACACGTTACCTTGATTGGAGTGTACCATTTCCTCTGGGAAGGTGGTTTTCTCACATGGGGCTTCTTTGGCTTGGGTTCCCATGGCTCGTACTCCTGTTCTGGCAACTTAATAATAGCATTTTTGGGCTTCTCCAGTTTTGCTCCTTCCTCTGTTGACCCCTTGTCTCCCCATCGCACCTGAAGTCAGGAAAGCACACTGTAAGTAGAGATACTTCAGCAGTCACCACCAACAAGTGGTTTTCACAGACATTAATCAAGTTCCCATCAGATGACCCAGTGCCACCAGACGTGAAGGTAATTTTAAAAAGATAATTTTACAAACTCCCATTGTAATCAGAGATACACATTTAAGAGTCAAATAGTCTCACTCAAAAGCAGCTTGAACTACTAGCCTTCTCACCTCTAGCAACCTACGGTATTGTGGGAATTCAGAGCATCCAGGGCAGATCAGCCCATTTCCCAGTGCAATCTGAAGTGCTTTGTCTAGCTCCGCTAGGACACAGCTATAACACGCTTCCCATTGCCTCATGCAAAAAGCAGGGAGCAGCACCAGCTGAAGGCAGGCAGTCTTTACAACCAGCCCTATGCAGCTCCTGTTGTTCAGTTCAAAAGTGGAAAAAAAAGGGTCAGTAGACAAGCACATGGGCAGTTTGAAAGCATCAGCCCTCAAACTTGCGCAGCTACTATTAAAAACAGTTCTTCCAAAGATGACCTTGCACAGCCACAAGAGAAAGTCAGTAACTTTATCTTCATATACAATACACTACTTATTTCAAGCTGAAATTCTGATGTTGTTGTCTAAATTATCTCAAACAGAAATGTGATCATGCTTTCAAGGACAATATATGATCCATAGGGTTACTCAGCATCAAGGACAAAATCCTCCCAAGGAAAATGGTGAAGGATATCAAGATACAATACTTTAATTGCAGACTTGCAGGGACTTACTGAGAAGCCATTGCTTTTGTTCTGTTAGCCCTAGTTTGGTCCAGATCCTCAGCTGGCTTACATTAGCCCACCTCCCCCAGCTACCAGCTAGATCTAGTGTGGTTTCTGGTGTGAGTTTCATTGGGCTGAGGCCAATTGTATGAGGTTTAACACGGTCAGGTGCTGGGTCCTGCATGTGGGTCACAACAACCCCAGACAACACTACAGGCTTGGGAAAGAATGGCTGGAAAGCTGCCTGGCAGAAAAGGATCTGGGTGTGTTGACTGACAGCCAGCTGACTATGAGCCAGAAGTGCTTCCAGGTGGCCAAAAAGGCCAACAGCATCCTGGCTTGTATAAGGAATAGTGTAGCCAGCAGGGCTAGAGAAGTGATTGTGCCACTGTACTTGGCACTGGTGAGGCCCCACCTTGAATCCTGTGTTCAGTTTTGGGCTCCTCATCACAAGAAGGACACTGAGGTACTAGAGAGAGTGCAGAGGAGACGACGAAGCTGGTGAGGGCCTGGAGCACAAGTCTGATGAGGAGCAGTTGAGGGAACTGGGGCTGTTCAGCCTAAAGAAAAGGAGGCTGAGGGGAGACCTTATTGCTGTCTACAACTACCTGAAAGGAGGTTGTAGCATGGAGGGTGTTGGTCTCTTCTCCCAAGTAGCAAGTGATAGGACAAGAGGAAATGGCCTCAAGTTGCACCAGGGGAGGTTTAGATTGGATAATAGGAAAAATATTCTTCATGGAAAGGGTTGTCGGGCATTGGAACAGGCTGCCCAGGGAAGTGGTGGAGTCACCATCCCTGGAGATGTTTAAAAGACATTTAGAGGAGGTTCTTAGGGACATGGCTCAGTGCTAGAGTTAGGTAGTGGCTGGACTTGACGATCCTGACAGTCTCTTCCAACTGAAATGATTCTATGATTCTACTCTATGACATCCCTAAAAGTCATCATTATGCCCTCAGCTGACAAAGGTGAGTAACAATTCACTGCTGTATATTATTCATGGTTAGGAATATTGAACTGGTTTCACCCAAATGGTTATTTACAGAAATTAGCTGATCACAGACTGGATCATATGGTTCCCTGAAACACATATGCCACAGGACAGCACAAGACAAACTTCTTTCACAGTAACTCCTCACTTTACACATCAAGACTGACTTGTGTACATGTTCCAGGGCAGGATTTGAACTGCTGATCAATTTCAACACAGATGTGTTTTTGTGCATTAGGAGTTAATGCTTAACTGAAAAAGGAAAAAAATAAAAGTGAAAAAACTCGACCAAACAAAAACAACAAAAGAAAAATCACGGATTTAAATTCCCCAAACCAACTGCTTCCAGCCAGCCAGGCACAGCATAGATAGCACCCTCAAGTACTCAAGACCATTGTAACTCTGCCTGAGACAAGATAACTGGGACCCAACTCACTGAAGGCTTTGATCCAGTAAATTAAAACTTCTTTTGGTGCTTATTCCACTTCTTAACCTGCAAATTGTCTCTGGCTCATAATGCTATATTCATGTAATTATTCATGCAAATGATGGCAGCTTGATGTCCGTTACTTGGACAGCAGGTGCAATCAGGTAGACAAACCCTAATTCAATCCCAGTCTCGAGTCCATCAAAGTAGTTTTCTAAAAATCACATAAAACCATATTGCTACAATTTATATTTAAATATGCTGATTTTTACAACACTAAAGAACAAGCCAAATACCTCCATCCTCTTAATTCCACCAACACCTCGACCTCCATAATAAGATGCATCCACGGTTGGCCACTTTTTCTTTGGCAATCCATCTTCATCATCTGATTCCTATGGGAAAGACAGGGAGATATTACTACTGTTCTCACATAAACAGCATAAACTATGGAAAAAGAAGTGAACATCCTATGGTCTAATCCTTGGCTTTGTGTGTTATACTTATTTGCTGACAAAAAAACCCATAAGTCTCTTGTCTCTGCAGCTGAAATTTTAACTAGGGGAGTCAAAGAGGATTGCCTATTCCTCTCTCTAGGCAGCTTTTATTTAGTCAAATATGCACTGAGTTTCAAAATGATGACTAACTTGTAAGGAAAGGCAAATTGGAGATGACTTGTACATTATACCGGCTTGCCACTATGCTATGCAGAAAATGTAGCGATCAGTCAGCCCAAAGAAATAATTTATTAATTTTACTTTTAGAACTCAATGTCACCTAACAGGGAAAAAAACCCTACCACTGTGAGTTTTCTAACATGTGCATAAGACCTCTTTCTCATGGCAGCTGTAAGCATTTATTCTACACTGCTTGATTCTTTGTAGAGTCTGGCTCAAGCTGTACAGTTTGGAACCAAGACTCAGACTGGAACATCTCCAAATTGTCAGGAAGCTCAGATTCAGAGTTTTTGACCTGCAATTACGAAGACTGCAGATTATTTTTCTGGAACGTGAGAGAGTCTGAATCGGGGTTTTACTTCAGGTTTGTTGTTCTGTTCTTGCTTAACTAAAAGCTGTCAAATGTTTCTGGTTTGACAACCCTGGGAACATATCTCCAGCTCTATCATCTTGAGCTGATAAAAGTCACTGGGATTTCTCAGCCTCCCTACCATTACACTGAGTTGAGGCAGCTGAAAGTCACACCATGAGACTCTCCAAGTACATACATAACTGAGGAAAGGGCACAACAAGCCTCCTACAATACCATCTTCATTCTTCACACTCTTTATTAAGGACAAATAAATAAACCTCATGCTGATATGCAAGTGTGTGTGCTGCTTTCAGACTGGCGAGGCACAGTGCTCTCTGCTAATTTGCATCAGTACAAGTACGTTTATAGAAACACTGCTTGGACCTTTTTTTTTTTTTTTCAAGTAAAAATTAAGAAAGAGAAAACCAAATACTAGAAAAGGACACAAATCATTGTCAGATTACTAGGTAACATTTTCTCAAGATTGCCCTACATGTTTCTATTGGAATGTAAAAGGAATTGAAAGTCCAAAAGCCAATAATAACTTTTAAAAAACATGACTTAGTTTTCATTTGTTTATATTTAACTCTTAGGTTATGCCTTGGAGAAAGGTATTTCCATCAGTTATTCAGTGACATATGATCTCAGCCATGGTTTGTAAGTCAGTTCCTCCAACAAATTTTTTAGTGTGGCTAGGCAAGACTTGAGCTGACATTTCCATTAACTAGTAAGGGGTGTGGGTGGGTGTTTTTTTAAAATTTGTTTGTCTGGGGGGGTGGGTGTGTTGTTGTTGTTTGTTTGTGGGGTCTGTTTGTTTGTGGGTTTTTTTTGGTTGAGGTATTTTGTTGTTGTTTTGCTTTTATCCTAAGTCAGGCAAATAAATATACAAGGAAGTGACTGTGGTTTGCCATTGGATTCTGTTGTTTTGGTTTGTTGGGTTTTTGACTGATTTTTTTGTTGTCATTGTTTTGTTTGTTTAGTTGGTTTTTGAGAGTATAACAAATACACAAGTTTTATCCCACTTCATGCCACATCAAAAATAGTGCTCAGTTTTAATTCCTTTGTGTTTTATTTAGTTGTGAACTTGAGTCCTATATAAAATATCCTGCCTCTTCCAGGCAAAGTAACACAGATTTCAAATGTTCGTGTCTAACAACCTTTTTGCTGGTAAGCCTGACAGTATCAGGACACAGTTAATAGTGAAGGTTGATACTTTTTCATCTGATAGAGGATTTATACCAAATATCCCCTGCACGGAACACATAACATCAACAGCTACCACATACATTTTGAAAAGTAATGGACATGTAATGCTTGCGATTTAGAACAAGTTTTAGATAATTATATTCAGTTTAATAGGAGAAATACCAGACTGTATCTGTTAAAGGGCAGGCCATCATACCTTGGGAGGCTAGTGATAAGTATAATGAAACAACAATCCATATTGGATAAAGACAAGGCCAAGTAAAGGGATGGATAACATCTGTATTCTGCGCTATTCCTGGAGGCTTACATCAGCTCACAGTCTCATCGCTTGCATTTAAAGTCTCTGCTGATCAGAGTAATCACAAAGCGTCTGGGAACTCTGTTGCAGGGGTGTGATGCTCTCTGAAACTTCTTTCAAACACAGCATGGCTGTAATTGCATGCTTCGTGACAACACTAATCACCCTAAAACCAGTATGATTTTTGGTGTGTATCTCAAAGTTAAGTTGTCACAGTGCTGCTGCCCAGGACAAGCATCAGGCTCACATACACAGTAATGGTGGCCTCTGGCAACCTCAAAACAGCAGCTGTGGTTGCCTCCTTATATTCATGCCAAGTTACATTAAGTTAGCAGCAAAGTGTAAGCTTCTCTTGTGGGTTAGGCAAGTATTTTTTCATCATTTAACTGTCTATGCCTAGGAAAGAAGTAGAGGCAGGCATGAGTTTTCTCTGGAGGTACTTTTATTTATTACTATTATTTCCATGAAATTAGTACAGAGAAACTAAGCTGAGGTTAGAGTCAGTGTATTACAGTCCCAAAAAGAACTAAACACAACCCTGGTTCAAACAGCTTACAACCTAAATGAAGAAAGGCTCAATGTCCTTCCAAAGGTCACTCTGCAACAGAACCACAGCCAGGGCAGGCTCTTGTCTCCCGATAATGTGGCCTTTGCTGTCCTTTTTTCCAGCTGCCAGATTTTTTTCCTTACTGCCAGTCTGGGCTAAGGTCCTGCTGAGAGTGACAGCAGCTTTATTGAAGGAGGCACAGCTTTCAGCACAGCTTGAGAAGCAAAGACTTGCTTACATACCTGTCTGATGTGCAGCACAAGGAGCAAAATACCATAGGAAGTGTTTGGTCTGTGTACTACTGAGTTATGTAACTATTTTCTCTGTGGATGGAAATAATCTTTCTGCATGTATATAAAGAGGCTAGAAGGCAGAAATAACTGTCCTGACCCAAGAGACTTCCTCTCACAGCCTTCAGGGTGTCATTTAGACACCTACAGGGGTGACATTCCTGGGCAGTATTCTACAGTGTACTACAGGGCAGGGCAATATGCTACAGTGACTGCAGACAGTGGAAGAGCTCAAAAATAGCATACTTACAGGCTCTGGAGGTGGTGGTGGTGGTGGCTCCTTGATTACCTGGAATATATAAATAATGGGAGAAGCCTGAGATAATGCCAGGGTTCATCCATCTCAATGTAATGTTCTCTCTGCTTTCTTTTTTATATCACAGGTGGGTTGCCCTGCTTTATTCTCCACATTCAATCCTCCCATTAGCCCCACGGCTTTTGAGCAGGCATAAACTAAATGCAGATGAAAAGCTAAATCCAGCACATTATACTATCTGATAAGTCAAGAAGTACCCTATTAAGTAACTCACAATACAGCTCTGTATTCTGGTAGTTCTGCCTTAAAAATGTCATATAATCGCCAAACTAGTGAAAAAAAAAAAAATCATTCAGAATCTGCAGCTCCTCGGAATTGAATTTCTTTTTTTTAAAAAAAGCCTAACTCTTGTGTCTAAAAAGGGTTTTAACAACTTACATACATATTAGTAACCCTGTTCCATTACACTTTTCTGAAGCAAATTTCATATCTTGTTCTCCAACACTTAAACTTTGTGCTTTTTCTGGGAAGAATTAAACCAAATCAAAAGAACAAAAGCCTGTACTTACCACTGTGCAGCACAGGGGCCAGAACCACCACAGAAGAGCCAGAGCCAGCAGCAGAAAGAGAATCAGGAGAGCAATAAAAAGGATGGTCCCAGTCAGCTGTAAACAAGATGATTATTTCTGAGTTATCTGCACATGTCACAAACAAGGCAGGAGACCTGAAGTTACACATTTAGACTGAGCAAAACAAACCAGATTTCCCTCACTACAAGGTCCCAGGCATATTGTGCAGTCTGTTGCTATTGTCATTAGAGTCATATCAGTATTTGAAATCATGATTCAGGGAAGCACGTCCTGTTTGTGGTGCACATATGTACAATTTATGTATAAATTTATGCTATGTTTATAGCCCGCTAGATTCAAGGGTGTTAAACTTGTATACAAACCATTGCCAAATCCGTGCTGACAGGTCCCTAAGTACTGTCAGAGGGACATTGCAAACTACATGACCACAGAACTCTCAGGTGTGCAGAGCAAACTTTCATCACTAGAGATGCAGAATATGCAAATGCTGATATTCAAAGAAAATGAATATTGGAGCTAAGAGCTTATGTATAGCTGTTCACATGTCAACATCACAGAACAGAACACAACTTACCCACTCAGCTTCATCAGCTCCCAAACCTGCCTGTATTTCCTCAAACTGCACACACAAGCCCAGCCTGAGTGATTATGCAAACTAGTCCTTAATTCTGCTGGTTCTTGGTATGCTTCCTATAGCTGGTTTCACTACTTTTAATGAGATGTTGTAATCAGGATCTTAAGCATTTTTGATTCTTATATTCCATGTATTTTTTTTGGCAGAGAACAGTAGGACTCTGGGGCTGGATAGATGAGGGTCTACATCCAAAATCAAGGTTAAATTTTCTTTAAAATTACTAGAATCCAAAAACTTTCACATGTTAACACTTGAAATTATCTTTTTGGAGCAGCCAGACAACCAAAACAGAATCACAGCTCTGATTTTCTCAGTAAATCTTAATGGATTCTTTGCACTTGGAGCATTTCATGTCAGCGTGTTCAGAAGATGTATTAACTCTGTGTATTGCCCCGATTACTACAGGAAAGCAGGTATTCATACACTGTTTGGTCCTGCAGAACACACAGAGCACATGGCTTTTTGGAAATTCAACATTTATCTCAGATGGGCAGAGGCATGCTGGGAGAAGCTGTTCCTTGCACTGTACAGAGCTCTGGGATTAGTTTAAGATTAGCTCTGGTGATTCAGCCATTTCTTTTATACTGGGAAAAGAAACCTCTTCAATGGTACATTTTCTGAGTTTGAGAGGAGATTCAATTCACCAGCAGCAGGTGTGCCAGAGAAAAGGCAAAACTTGGCAGCAAACTAGAGGAGAGCCTGGAACCAGGAAGAAGTAAAAAGAGCTTAAAGACAGGTCTGTGAATCAGGCTGAGGGAATGGGACCTGGATACAGAGGAAGCTGCAAGAGATTTTCAAAGGAGTACAGGTGGAAAGAGAAACAGAAAGAAAGCAAATTCCAAAGATTTATGGAGGATTCACCTTATTAAATGAAACTTCTTGCTGAATTCCCATGACACCAGAAACTGATGCTTACCCCCATCTAACAACAGGAGTTGCCTTCACTGTTCCACGTGGGCTTGTTTTACCTTCAAACAGTGAAAGGATTGAGGGTAGAAAATAAAGTATCAGCTTTGCAAGGTCTGGGTAAGATACCAAGTGTCACCTTCTCAGGCCAAATCCTAGAGCTGTCAAGACTGACATGTTCAAGATGGGACTAACACAACCACAGCTCTTACTCCATGCTTTTAGGCAGGTAGCCCAGTAATCCATATCTCTGTGTCACAGCATCATCATTCCTCCACTGCTCTGTGGCTTCTTGTTATAGACACAGACTGACCTGCTTTGAGATACACTATTTACCTCACCCCACTCATTTGGTCAGGGAGCAACTGAAAGCCAAGGTGGAGTGCTGCAACATGTGCCAGACTCCCTGCTCAAAGGAGTCCTGTTAGATGACACACTACTCAGGTGAAGTTCACTGCTGCAGCCTCCTTTATCTGGCCCTCCTATAGCCCCATGTAGCACCAACAGATCTGGAAAGCAGATATTTGAGAGGCCTGAATTCCCAGTGAAGTCAGTTTGCTGAGAAAAGGATGAGCAAAAGTCAAGTATAACTTTAAGAGGTATTACTGCACTCCTTAAAACCAAATCCAAGCACAGGATCAATGCAGTGCATGAGTCCCAGACACACATACCACTGCTACTGTTACTCCAAACACACATTACCTCCTTGTTTTGTAGCCTTCGTTCCCAGGCATTGCTAAGTGCTCATACAAATTGCAGAGACATTTGCCAGCAGCAGCTCGGGACCTGCTGGTAGCAAGAAGCTAGAAAGAGTCCTCTTTTAATGATTAAATATACAAAGCATCATAGTGAAGCTGGACCTTGAAAAGGAAATAGCAGACTTTATGCAGCTGAACAGAAGTAAGCACAGGGATCACACTGAGGCTTTAGGAGTAAAGTGAAGAGAGAAGATACTTACTGTACAGAAAAGACAGAAGGGCCAGCTGGGGAGGACAGCTGAGCAGGCCAGCTGACTGCCACCCACACAAAAGGAAACAGGAGAGGAAAGGAAATGGAGGGAGTCTCTAAAATGAGAAGAGTGAAATGCAGGAGATTAGGACACTAAACTGCCAGCTTCTCTGTTTATGAGATGTAACCAGAGACAGACTTTTTGTATCAGCTGAGAATTAGGCTTCCTGACTCCCCATTCCATCTGCAAGAGACTGGTCAAAATTGTCAGATTAAGAGGACTGGAGGTTGGATTCCTCTCTTTATCCTAAGGCTACCAAGAAGAAAGCTTCCTCTGCCCATGCTATGGCCTGTGAGAACACCAGCTAGGGCTAAGACTTCAGTCTTCATCAGAAATAAGTTACATATGAGTAACTAAATGCATCAGTTAACACTTGTGTTTCACTGCAGACTCAAAAAGTTTTATTATACTAGAGGTAGAAGAGGTGAATAAAATGTGAAAATATCAGTCCTCAGTATAGAAAAATTGGGGAGAAAGTTTTGGAAAAATAAAAATAATCAGGTTAAGCAGCAAATACATCTCTGCTAAATTCTGAGTCCCTGTACCCTAGGCTGTTCCAGCAATCTTGTATGATATTTCCCAACTTCATTGCTGAAAACATCAGAAAATGCGATTTGCAAGTTCCAGTCACTGCATTTATCTGCATTCCTGCCCTTCTGTTCTGCAGCTGTCAAAAAGGTCAACAATGATTACAAACCAGTATGACAGCATTTGTCATAGGCTATCAAAGTCCTTTTGACTCTAATAACGGTAAAGCTCTACTTTGATACAAAGTGCTTGCTATCAGGTACTTTAGCTAACATGGTTTACTCCACAAGCACAAGACAACACCCCTAGCTACTGTACTTGCTAGCACCAGCTATGAGCACTGCTTATTTTTACTCCAAGACAAGGAAGACAACTGTTTATCTCATAGTCAGATTCTTCATTTTGATTGTTTGATTCCAAAATCAGATTTTGATACAGGATTACTTCTAGCTGTTGGTCTCTGACACTCCACCTGGCTTTTTTGACCAGGAGATGCTCATATGACAGCCATCACTGTCCTGCAGCGACACATTCTCCCTGGGCTGGGCTGAGTAGGAGCCTTGTGTCAAGAAGCTCATGCCCAGATCTGAGGCTGATTTCTCTTTCTGGTCATCCCCCATGACACCAAAAGAAACACAACTAGCCCCTGTCACTAAAACTGTAAAAACACCTTAGTAAATCCTGAACCAGTAAAGGTAAATTGTTGTGGTCTAAGAACAAATATTCTAAGCTTCAACGAAAAAATAACAGGGCAAATTTAGAGGAACTTCCATGCTGTGGACCTTCCAGATCCAAGCCCTGGCAGCTGCACCTTTCATCCTGAACACCATAAGGGATCTCAAAGTTCAACGGCATGTTGCTTCCCGATGCTCATTTCCTCATTTTCTCAGATTCCCTTCTAGTCAGGCCCCAGCTCTCAGGATCAATCTTTCCTCAGACAGGAATGGAAGGGTGTTTTTTGTTGTAATTTTTTATGCAGTGAATATATCATGATCTATCCACCATCAAGAACGATTTAATTTTAACTAGCCCTGGTTATTTTTCAAAGAACTGCTTGGATCCAGTCAGCAACTGTAATGCAGAAACTGTAGATGCTCACTCAGGGAGGTTTTGCCTGAAGAACCACTGTCTCTTACCACAATCTCATGGTTTCTCTGTCAAGCCCCATTGCAATTACTTACACACTGTGTGCTGGTGATGCTGACAGAGCTGGAGATGAACGTTAGCCCGTTGTTCATGCTGACTTGTAGGAAAACCACCCTAAAGCACAAAACAGATACGCTTATTTTTAGTGTCATTTTTAAAGCCATTGTTACCTTTATTCTGGCTGTGTTTTAGCCACTGGCTTGTGAACACGCATGGATAGCATGTCCTGCTGAGTCAAGGCATTTTCATGGCCTCAGGTGCTCACCTGCATTTGGCTCACTGCTTGCCCAGGAGCTACACTTTTTATGCTGGCTTAATTGAGTTTGGGCATATGCTCTTTATTAAAAAACCTCCATCCCACCTGGGGCAAAAGGCACTAGGACTGCAAGTCATAAAAAAGTCTCAGATATTTGCAATACTACCCTAGATAGCACAAGAAACTTTAAGACGTTTTTAAAAAAACCCTTCTGCAGCTTAAAGAGCCAGAACTTGTTTTCTTTTATATCCAAGCAAATCGAGAATACCTGCACTAAGGTCAAGGGTAAAAACATTGAAATGACAAAATTTAAGAATTTGGCTCTAGTCATTCTCCAATATCAGAGAAAGGGTTTGACAAGAGGAGAAGAAAAGAAAGGGGTGACAAACCCCAAACAACTTTCCCTCACCCATGAATAAGGAAGGAGAAGGAAGCATTCTCCCTCACCTACATACAGTATTTAAGCACCCACAACATCACCCAGAGGGAAGGTAGAGCCTTGTGCCATGTCTCCCAGGAGTCTGCAGGATTAAAACAGCTGAAAAACACCAATACTAGACAGAGCAGGGCAAAAACACAGGAAGAAAATCTACAACAGCACCAAAATAACTCAAATCAAGCACCTCTTTTCAATCAAAATGGAAAGTTTGCCTGGAATTCAATTACCTTTTGGTCTGAAAAAAAGGATATAGGAACAGAAGAGAAATCACTGTTCTATGATTACAATATGGGGAAATGGTCCAACAAGGCCTTTGGTTAATCAGTGCTGAATACCCAGCATTGATTAGAGCTGGTTCATACTAGGAGGGGTTTTGGCACAAAGGGGATGCTGTAATCCTGCCACACACACAAATTTATTAGCTTGGCACTTTGGGCAAAATTCTGAGCCATTGGCTCAGTAGTGACATCCTCATCCAGAAGTCTCCTCTCTCTTGTTACATGCTGGAAAACAGTACTTACTGTTCAGCATCTTCTATCACTGGCGCAGGACAGAGTAAGTAAGTATCATGAACAAAGGTCGGCTTTTCATCTGAAAAGAAATTAATATAATTGTCAGGGATGAAAAAAAAATAAATTAAAAAAAAAAAAATCATCCCAAGCAGGCCACCCCTGGAGAGCCACAGACAAATACAGGATATGGGCAAGTACCTATATTCCCCAATCGCACTGATCATAAAACCCAGTACTAGATGGCAATACAATGTTATCAGGTTAGAGATACCACAGTTAAAAAACGGAAATATATCTCTGTTCCCAACAGGAATAATCAGGCATTTTGAAGCCAGCTCTGAGCAATATTCATCTTGTATATCTGAAAAGTGCATGCAAATTCTACTGACACTGAATACCCTGACAAGCTACTCAAGGGGTCAAAAGTACAGGGTTAAATTTTTGCCTTCCCACTTCCAAACACACACATAGAGGAGAAGCCAAGGCTGCACTGTTAAAGTTCATGGAAAAGGAAGGATAAAGTTGGGATGAAGTGGACAGACACGGGAGAAAAACAAACAAACAAACCATGGTTGTTCATATACAGGAGACATGCAGAGAGGGGCCATGACTGATGCTACAAGAGGAACCGTCCTGCACTAGCTGATGCTTCTCCTGTCCCCAGCCTCCCCTCTGTGGAAGCCTCATCCACAAATAGACCATGTTTATGGTGGTTTGGTGCAGGCAGAATCAAAAGCAAGGCCACAGGTGTTTTCCCACCTCTTTGCACTCCACTGCTCTGAGTCAGCAGTGCTAATCATGTTGCTTTCAAAAGTCACACCCAGAAAGCCAAGTCCCATGAACACCGAGAAAAGGCCCAGCAGTAATCCTGCAACACCACTCCACTAACTGCCTAAGCTGAGGCAGAAGACCAGACAAATCACTGTTGTGACCATAGCTTAGCTCTTAATGGCCAGCAAAGCAGCTACCCTGCTAGCCCAGAGAAAGACTGCTCCACGAGAGTCCAACTCATCTGAATAAGGGTTGAATAAGGTAAAAACTACTACCTTATTTATACTTAAGAGACTTGATCACTCCTTCTACCTAGGGGAAAAAAAATAACTCAAGCAACAATATATATAAGATTTGTTCCTTTGTGCTTCACCCACTCCAAGCGCACCTAAAGACAAAACTCATTTCCCTGTTTTGGCAGAGATGAGGCCATAGAAATCACAGTGGTATGTTTTAAGGCCAGACTGAGAGCAAAAACCAGCCAGCATATATCAGTGTCTCACCACATTTGTTGCGGATCTAAACCAAGGAAAAACATAATGTGGAGGAGATGGGGAATTAGGGTAGCTTTACTCCCGGATACTTCCAGGCCTGGCTCAGCACTCACTGTGTGAAGTCCAGTCAAGGTGCGAGCGGATTAGGGACAAGGAAGAAAAAGCAAAAAGTCTGTCTACCTGGTAAACCACAAGAAATGAATCTCTGGCAAAGAGCATCTGTAGGTGGAATGAGAGCAAGACCACCTGAGTTTACTTAATACAGTCTCTACATAGGCAACTAGGATAGGAAATGAAGGAGTGATTCATGTACTCCTTCTTGTAAGTGAATTCACTGCTAGGGAAGGCACCAGTCTAACCACGACAGGATATGAAAGCCTCTACTGTGCTCAGCCAACAAGGGTAGCATATACAGAAAAGAAGCATAACTCCCCTCCCCGTGCCATGCTTCACCCTGCCAGACATACACAACTTCTCAGGAATAAGAGAGGACTGCTGAGAAACTGGACAGTCCATTTTTTTTGGCCATTCAGTCCTTTGCCTGGCTGCTGAGGCAGCAAACAAAAGACCCTGTTTAGCACAGCGATGACAGGGAGTTTCCACGTTAGATGCTTGATGCGATGAGACAAGCTGCTGGCATCAGAGAGGAATGGCGCAAGCCTAGGAAGGCCTTGCTTTATGGTGTCTCCTGAGCTGGTGAATAAAGAGTCTGAAGACACCACCACTGCATCAAGATAGCATTATTTCTTTTTACTGGTGATGAACAAGGGAATAGGGAGCAATTTTATTTCTCCCTCTTAAAAGCTGATACCCAGTTCTCACTGATGGTATATACATTACCCATGTGCATCATTACAATGACTGAAATTCATTGTACAGCAGCATGCCCCATATATAAGCACTCACAACACAATGCCCACAGGTCACAAAATTTAATAAGGACGAATTTCAAGCTTCTGCCAGGTGTAGATCCCTATCCAGCTCTCCCCACATCCACTACAAGGACTCCCCTCGACATGGATGAGAGCTGGACTGTGTCCCATGAGGTGACACAGCCACAGGGGGTCTGGAATCCACCAGCCTACAAACTTACTGATAGTAAGGCTGTCATTGAGCTTGAAGCTGCAGAGCACCTGGTCGATATTTCTGGCATGATAAAAGCCGTTGCCTCTTACCACAACTTGAAAGGATTCTGTAAGTAAAAATAGAGAAGAGTTATGAAAAATAACTCAAATACAGCATTTCGGTCCAGAGTGATGTTGAGGACAACATGAAAATGACTGTTTTCTGCCTTGTGCCTGAAACTAAACATTCACACTGATACCCTCACTATTCAGCAGCAATGGCCAAGCGTGCTATAGTGGCATTAGTGCTTCACAGTCTTCTCTTCGACTCAATTTTGCTCTCACAAGGATACCACAGAGCCCCAGTGCCTTAATTGAAGGTGTCACAGTAATATGGTAAGTCTGACTTTGCTGATGTCATATCATGGTTCCTCCACAGCTTTTGGGACAGACACTTTTGCTAACCATAAACACCAGTCCTCCCTTCTGTCTCCATGGTAGATGGCACTCAGCTTTCAGCAGCAGCTCTGTTCAGGCAGATGCTGACAAACAGGACTCCTCTCCTAACTCCCCTGTGAACTGGAAAGGAAGCTTTGCATCTGGATCAAGCCCTGGAAAAACACAATCCTTTTGCCCACACAAGAACTGAGCCTGTGGACAGCCCCACCAGCATCTGCTGCTCATGGGAGTAACTAAGGAACCAGGCACTGCCACTTCCTTTGTGCTCTTCTTCCATACCCCTACCCCAGCAGCAGAAACCATCAGTGGCACAAGAAGCCTGTCACATAAGACACACTGTCTACTGGCCAGAGCAAGTGCTCCTAAACCTGCCCTCCAGCTGCTCTCACAGCTTCTGTTGCAACAGTCTTGATAGGGAGGGCACCTGTGATTTTTGTCATTATCATGATAAGCAACTGATTTGTTCATTCAAGCAGGAGCCGTATCATTTTTTTAGCAAACTTTTCAATAGTCTTTTTACTGATAGAGCAGTTTTGCATTTGAATAAAGCAAATCTAGGAAGGGTGCTCTCAGAAGTGAGATCCCAATTGCACATGCCCTCCACTGTTGACACCACTGATCATGTTGCAGAGCACTGAGTTTGCTCACACATCTGAAATAAAACCCTCTGGTTGTTGCCAGAGATATCAGTAAGGTGATCTGCCCGGCTGAGCATCTGCTGGGAACAGAACTGTGTGAGAAAAGGGAAGGGAAAGAGACAAGTAAAGGTAACACCAGCTGAGTTTATCAAGAAAACACGTGGACCCACTGTACCCAGTACAACAAGAGACAGGAAAGGTAATCTGAGGAAGAAGGTATTAAGAAATTTGGCTTTATTTTCTCGGTTTCTCCACAGCAAGCTTTTTAAAATTATTTCTTGGTAGCCTATACACGTGACACTTCTCAGAGCTTAGCAACAGCGCAACATACCTGTTTGCTCCTCCTTCCCTTTTACTGTGCACAGGTGGAGCCCAACACTGAGCCACCCCATCTCCTTCCTCTTGGGGCCAGCCCAAATTGCCAAGTTTGGCACAAGATACACCAGGAGGGGAGGTGGCAAAGGAAATTCCCCTCTAGGACAGAAAATACATCGTAGCTGCTACACTAACCGCAGAAATAACATCTTCAATGCAGACAGGTGAAGACACATGTTAAAAATTTCTTCTGTCCCAAATGCATTTTTGAAACTCCATTTGACACCACACACAAGAAGCCAGATGACAGCTGAGACCCATAACATGCAATAAGGGAAAGCATAGAAGTTGCACTTTCACACATAAGCATCCTACTTTAGCTGAATCCTTCATAGACCTCACTTATAATATGCCAGCCTCTGAGCAGCATTTGAGACCAGCCCAATACCAGCAGGATACTGGCACAATACAGGACCAATTAATCTTCTGCCTACACATAGAAAAATAAGAATGAACTACACAGAAGTTCTCCACTAGCAGCAAGTAAAACCATGAATAAGTCCATGTGCATTATCGTTTGACAAACATACTAAAAATGAGGGGAAAACAATGTTGATAGAATTGAAGGGAGCAGTACCTGATTTTTAGTGATGCGAGGTCTGACTTTTGATAACATTTCATACAATGCACAGCCGTTTTATTTATATGCTTCGGAGGAAGGACTTGTTATTGCATAACACTACATGAGGCCCGAAGGTGGCTGAAATACATATTCAGCTTAGTGTGCCTGCTCTTCAGTATCAAGTTACTGCAAGGCAAGCTAGCATGAGGATGTGAAGTGCTTTAACTTTCCCATACAAACAGTTTGTCCTTGCCAAAAACACATTCTCACTGGACTGAGGTCTAATGCAACTTTGGATGAATTGGACAAGGGCATGGACAAGTTACAATCTGGTTTTCCTCACATTAACTTTCCCATAGAGCAGTGCTCTGAACTGACACAGGCTGCAAGAAACACAAGAATTAGAGAAGAAATTTTGAGAGAGGGAAAAAGAAAATATCTATTGGGGTGCATACTAAAGTGAAACACATACTTTGCACTTTGCTGAAGAAAGATAATCAAATTTGAGACTTCACCAGGCACATCAAAAGCCCAACACACAAAACCAACATTACAATTTGACCTCTTTTTTTTAAGGGAAGAGTTATATCTACCGGTTCCCACTGGGATTGGAGAGTGCTTTAAACAAATAAAAATTGACTGTAGGGCAGATTCAGCTGCTTCTTATTCCAGTAAGTACCTGGAGTTACTCTAAGCCTGGTTCATGCTTTGAGCCACTCCACTTCTAACCCAGATGATATGCTGAGGGTTATTCTTGATGAGCATCCCCTTTTGGCTTTTGCCAACAGAGCTGAGAGTCCTGGCCAGCAGCTGAGGGCAACCAGGCTTTTGTCCACCTGCCAGAGCTGCTTGCCTGGGACCAGGCATTAGCCCAGACTTGCTTACAGTCAGCCCACTCTACAGTGACTTGAACACCTAGATAAAACGACAATCTTTTTTCCTCTCAGTTTTTTATTATTAAAAGAAGTTTGCTGAAACAAAACTACACTTAGGGTTTTTTGATTTCCTCCTTTCTCCTGAACTAATGGTCTTCGAAGGCAGCAGCCACAAAGGCTTAGCTGAAAGCTATTTCAGTGGCTTTAAGAAGATACAGCAAGTAAAAGACTTTCAACACAAAACATCAAAGGTAAAAGCTACATATAGAAGTTTAGTCTTGTCAAGACAGTTTACCTCTCCTGCCCTTCTTTTCACAGTCACTGCCACTCTGCACAGTCAGTTGTGAACAACCTGTCCACCAACACAAGATGACAGTATAGTTTCAATACCAGACTTGCATGGAAATATGAACAGCTGGTACTGGATTCGGTTGTTGCTGTTAAGAAGTCTGCCCCTTCGGATGCTCCAGAGCATAAATGTGTTCTAGATGATGGTCTGTTGAAATGGCTAATTCCATTTAATTTTGCACCCTGGCTCTGGCTGCGTCCTTTTCTTCCTTAGTTACTGTCAGATCATAGATTGTAGCTTTTGACAAGACAGCGAAGGGAAAAAGGTCAGCACTGAAATAACCGGGCAGCGCTGGCAGCGAGATGGTAGGTTGAAGCTGGTGTGCGCTGGCTGCCCTGTCGGCTTCACTTCTGTGACTCTGATGAGAAGCTGACGGCTTGCATCCACACCTGGTAGTTGATGTGGCCAGTAGGATGCCACATCCAACAAAACCTTTCAATCACATCTGCGTACCGTAAGCATAATCAAAGCAATGATGCTGTCAAACAGGATATGAGGCACCTTCAATTCTGCACTGATAGCCTGTTTACAGGCTGCATGTCTTGGTCGCTTTAAATCAGAGGGAGCAGGAAGGACCCAACTACATTGCTCCGCATTGGGGATGATGAATTTGCAGGGTCAAAAAGCATTAAGCATCAGACAGCTGTCACAATGTGACGAAATCAATTTGTAAAGGGACTTGCCAGATAGCTTCGTCACAGAGAGCTAGAGTCCCAACTGGAATTGTCACCACATGGGAGCAGTTTCATCAGCATTCTACTAAACCTCTGGCAAGTCAAAAATGAAGCCAAGATCACCAGTAATCACCAACACAGTAGTAATTATGAGCTGCAAGAGCAGCTACAGGGAGTGGGTCAGACTCTGTTTTAAGCCTTGAGCATGACTGGCTTTCACTGAGCAACACAAAGCCCTCATGATCTCATATCAGATTCTAAAAATCAGTAATAATGCTAAATAAAAGCCAAACTGATTATAACCTCCTCACTCAGATAAGTTTCATACAAAAAGCACAGTCATAGCCACATTTCAAGGCTGTGAACAAGCAAGCTCCATTTGCTGGAAAATGTGATAATACATTGCACTCTTTCAAAAGGCCTATTTTTCCACCAATTTGTTTGTTTGTTTAATTCCTAGCTTAGGAAAAAAGGGGAAAGAATATTGCATTTCTAGAAAGTGTTATGTTCTAGTTTTCAGCCAGTTCTAAATGTAGGTGTATATATATTTTTATGTAGGATTTAATGGCTATATATCTTACCTATACATTATCAGTAAACCATTTTAGTAATTATCTAAATTTAAAATGCATTAAAATACTGAGATGACTTCATAGGCATCAGCGTTTTTTGCATTAAAATCCAGAGGAAGTACATTTACAAATAAATCACATTACATATAGAGTAGAACTATGACTGTCCAGTGAACTAGGTTCAGGATCTGGATTCACACTAACATAAAAAGAAGTTGTTCAATCCCAGGAAACAGTGGTGCACACAGCTTTAAAGATGAACCTCTGGCTATGTTGAAGTAGGATAATAGAGGATAAAGCCAAGCACAAGCATGAATATTTGCAGCTTCACACTGTAAAACTTCTTGCAGGAGCTCATTTCAGATAAAGCTTGCAGAACTAGACTCATATAGCTATTAGAGGCCCGATTCTTGGTGCTAAAGACCATTTAACTCACAAGAACAGTATGTACCACTCAGAGCACCACTCAGAGCTGCAGTTTTGGCTTCCTCCTGTTTTCAAGCTCCTTGCTGCTAAAAGCAAAGCTTCAAGCACATGAAATCAAAGTCTTCATGCCCTGGTGATTCGGCACCACACTTTGCCATGTGCCAGCCCTTGCTGGCTTTGTCAACGGGGTCAGACCCAAAGTCAGAATTTAACTGAAACAAGTGCCTGCATATTGCTGGATCAGCAGCAATACACAGAAGCTGGTTCTGCCTTATTTATATTAGTCTGATTTGAAAGCCACAAAGACACTGAAAAACTTTTACAGATGCAAGTAATGCAATGGGGTTTATTGTTGTGGGTTTTTTTTTTTTGTTGTTTTAAGGAGGGCAAACTATTTTAAATTGTATATTTCTAATAACATTTGTGATAAATTAGTTACCCAGACAGCTTGGCAAAAAATGAAGTGGTTTAATCTCATTAATCAGAAATCAAACATATTCCTTTTGAAAGAGACAATTTTACTTTTTGTTGAAATACATCCATTTTCTCAAATACTTTAGAAAAACATTTTCAAATTTCCATTTGAAAAAGTGGTTTCAAATTCAACTTTCCAATATTCTCAGCATTGTTCCACACAATTACAAGAACACTACTGAAATCCCTCATATTGGAACACTCACATTTTCATGTTGCTAAATGCAATTTTGGGTGAACAGGAAAGCTTGCAATAAGCTGTCGCACACACACACACAGAAAGCCTGGTATACAATAAGCAAGCAAAAAAAAAAAAAAGAAAATAATTTATTACGACTAAATAAAAAAGCTTTGAAATGTCAAATCTTTTAAATTCTCTCTTTATCAACTTAACAGAGATTTTCAAGAGCAAAATCATTCCTTTTTTAATTTCTTCAGAGACAAATTTTATCACAGAAGTCTAAGCCACAATTATAAATTTAGGAATAATTCAAAAGACACAATGATATTTCATTTTAAATTGAAATACTCAGGGCAAAATCATGTTCTGATCAATAAGTGAAAATGAAGATTGAACTATTTGTCTTCTCTTTGATATTAATTAGATTTTTCCTGGGTTTCCTATTTTTATCTGTTTTCAAGGTCAACTTTCATGCATCATTGCTATTTTATTTTTATGTGCTCATTTTTACAGTGTATAAGGAAAGGAACACAAGACAGTAAACATCAGGTCTAAATAACCATGCTATAAACTGTACCTTCCAGCAAACTTATGGTGTCACTCTTACTCTGCTGCAATACCCTCTTAAGCAGACAAAAACACAGCAAGGGAATTGCTAATGTAAACCAGAAAAAAATCCAAGTTAAATATACTAGACATGAAAGGCATGAAATTATCAACAGCTCCTCTGGGGATCCCTTCATGTTTACCATATATGCTAACAGTGCTTTCATTGTAAATAAGTTAAACATTATTACTTTGGGAAACACATCATGTACCTCGGCCTCTGCAGTTAATTATATCTGGTTCAATAAACCTGAGATTTCTGTGAATGTTTTGCAAAATCTTATTCTAACTGCTGACAAGTCCTAGCAGATCCCAGGAACGCAGTCTGTCCAGAAATTCATGAGACATCACCTCTAGACCCCAGAGCACCTCTGGCAGTCTAGCTTTACATCACTTCTGTCTCCTCCTTCTCTCAGATATTTTGAAAAGCAGTATCCCCGGTTCCTAAGTGCTACCCCAGCCAACTCTCCATGCTGGCATTCAGCTGCAGCAGCTACATGTTCACCGGCACCATTTTTTTCCTCAAGTAAGAAGCAACACACGGGGCTTTAGCCGTGGCCTGAGGGGATGCTCTAACACATCCACAGGCTTCAGCTTCAATACCACATTCAGTATTTACTGACATGTCATCATTGTTATTCATGTGCCTTATCACATATTTCCTTTGGAAACTTACCTCCTGCACAAACACTTGATGGTTCAGCCGCTAGTATCTCAATGCAAGATTTCTTGAGAATCTAAAAGATTTAGATAATGGTATTTTCAGTAAATGTTTTTATCTATGCTTTATTAAGGCAGGAAAGGGTGTCATTTTCTGGGTTTCAGAATACCCAACTTACTGAATCAATGGTTCCTCTCAGGGCATAAAAGCCTCCCGTAACTGGAAAAACATGATCGATGCTGTCAGCAATTGTTGACAGCTGCAAAGAAAGACAATCATAAATCATGAGGAAAACAAAATTACAGTGAACAAAACTGGGCCCTTTCATACTTGCTAAAAGACATCATACTGACATGAAATGATTTATGCCTCAAGTAATTAAATAAATGCCTTCATCTGATGCAGTTACTTGTGCACTGGTATAACAAAACAAAACAAAACAAGAAGAAAGCAAAAGTTACCTGAGTTTCATTGAAATCTTTCACTCCAACACAATAGACAATAGCTCCAAAGCTTCTTGCTCTATTGGCCTAAAAAAAAATTGCCATTAAGTGCAAAGCCATATAATCAGTGGAGCCAGCAATAAACGCCTACAGGTTTGACATAATCTAGTTTGGGTAAACGTGAAGGTGACTTACTTCTTGTTCTGCATAATAAAACTGAACATCTTGCAATTCTCCATCCGTCAGAGCAATAATCACACTAGCTGTCCGAACGCCTGCATGGAGGATAGTTAACAGATTGCATATGTATGACAAGATTCAGCAATTAAAAGAAATTCTGAAGCAGGGCATTCCTTTTTGCTGACAAATAAATACAAAACTGTAAGGCCAGACTCTAAGCACTGCATGGACTTCATTGGAGATACACCAGCTGAAGGTCAGATGCATAATAACACACAATAAGGCAAAACCTGTGCACCTTCATATCACAAACAACACTGAAGGGGAAGAACTGCTCAAACGAGGTCCATGCACAAACTTCTGTCTTCTGAGTAAAATATAGCACCCACCAAGATTACATCTAGACCCTTTGCATGGAGAAATGGCAAAATAGATCTTTAGAGAGGGAGAGGTTCCTCTCTTCTCTTGAGAAGTATGTCTCTCCACAAACCTTGCCCAGAGATTGTGGTAGGAAAGGTCTCTGCAGAAGGAACTTACCTGCCATCCCACCTTCCCCCCCACAGACTTTCAGAGAACAACTCCACTGAACATGGCACAAAATGTGCTTCTACAGAGGAGTTCCTATACTTCTCGAGCAACAAGAGCTGTCAGTGAGGTTCGCAGGAATTCTGAGCACATGAAAACCTTAAGATCAGGTCCACTGGAAAAAAATCATGGCTTCTGATAAGGACATTTCACATCCCACCAAAACTTAAGTGAAAAGGTTGCACAGACTTTGGACAGCTATATATGTAACACAGTATAGAATACAACGTTACCTAGAAAAATGCAACATGTTAACAAAATTACACCAGCTTAATGTCCAAACTATGGTTGAATCAATCATTCTGCTTCAATAGTTCTTAAGCAAAGTAACTAATATACATACTTGTTACTTTCATGGAAGTATTTGTTATTTTTTAAAATAATCTGTTACACTTTCAAGTGTCTTTCCCCATACTGTCTGAAATGAAAGACTGATTGGTTCCGACAGGTTTCTTATGCCATGCAGTCCTTCCCATGTCATGTCAAATGCAGACATAAATCTTAAAAAAAATGACCTGCAACTTGGGGGGAAAAAAAAATAGCTTGGATTCTTTTTTTTTTTTTTTTTTTTTTTTCCTGCTCAGCATGCTTGAAAATAGCTGAAAAATTAGAGATCTTATTTTGTTTTCTTTTGAACACTTGTTTCTTCCTTGATACTTTAGCTTATGGATCCAGATCTCATCTCTTCCTTTTTCCTTCCTAATCAGCTTACAGAACAGTTGATTAGTCCTTAGCTATAGGTTATGAAGAGTTAAAATAGTTTTCAGTTGGACTCTTCAGGACTCTTGATTTCACAGGCAGAAGTTTCCAAGAAGCCATACAGAGTTGCTGCTGAAGACTCTACACTCACAGCCTATTTTATTAAAAAGGCATTGACCCATTTCTCCATCTTCCAAAGAAACCATCAGCCCACAAATGATAACAATCTCACACCAGGGTACAAATCAGGCAAGAAGCATTCAGTCTAACTGATTAGGCCTCTTTTTTGGCACAGGAGGAAAACAAACAAACAAACAAACAACAACCACCACCAAAAGCAACCAAACCAACCTACCCCAGCACACCCCAACAAAACAAAAACCACAAATATATTTTCCTCTTGAAATTTAGTCAAAATTTACATTTTAGGAACGCAAAATCTGATCTCCGATCATCCACACCAATGCGAAAATCTCAGCTGAATCTATTCGTACCTACACTAATGAGAACAAGGACTTAGGCACACAAGGCAGACAGAGCTGAGTGTATCAGGACAGAGTGGCGAGGAAAATCTGGGTATTCCTGTCCCCTGGATGCAGGATGAGCAGCACTGGCTGTAATGCTTTGGTCTGTACTCTGCACTGGGTCAGGTCTGTGATCATAATGGTCTCCTCTGGTCTTAATAAACCATGAATCATGCATTTGAAAGTAGAGCTGTAGTCAAAATGGAATGTAGTGATTGTGTAACATCAGTTCCTTCTCCAACACTTCTCTCAGTGGGTTTACTGCAGGTCATACAAAAAAAAATTATCATCCCTGTCTTTTCAATGCAGATATATAATATGAGTCATATACAACGCCTACCTCCATAGGTTTCATGGTAAATCTGCTCATTTGCCTGCAACAAAGTATAGAACATTGTTAGCTCTTAAGTTCAGCAGCAGCAATCAAAGCAAAGTTAATACATATAAATCAAAGAAAGAAGGTACTGTGATGTATACCCTTTTAAATCCTTCATGCATGAATGTGTCTCCTCCAGGCACTTCATACTGAAGAATGTCGAGCCCTCGTCTTATGGCTTCCCTTTGGATAAGAAAAAAAAAAAATACAGAAGAAAACAATTTTATTTTAAGTTCTGTTGAGATATTCCTGTTCCACAGTTAGACTATGCACTCTGTAACCACACTGCACAGAGTGCATACATACTAACTAAAACATTGGTAAATCCAAGATTTTTCAAAACCCACAATTTTTCAACCAAACACACATGGGAGCACAAAACTGGACATATAATGCAAGGTCAGGGCTAACACATTTTAAGGGTGCAATTCTGTCTCTGCTGCCTCATTCTGGTACACTGTCAGGCTGGATAAGATTGAAGAAAGCAAATGCCAGACATTAAACTCTGACAAACTACAGACAGAATGAGAATTTAAAAGCTTATGACCCTGTCATGAAAATCGGACAAATAAAAACCTCCATATTCAATCAGTCATCAGGACAGTTGGGATTAGGACTTTTCCATTCTAAAGACAGAGGCCAAAAGATAAGAGAACAGGATGAGAATGATGAGAATTTCTTATCCAAGACCATGGACTGATCAAACTTTCTGGGGTACAGACTGCTCCCTTGTAAGACCTGGAGTTTCATACCATGGCCCCTGTTGCGTCGCTGCTTGCTCCACACACACATACCTGGTAACCAAGAGGATCAAACACAGAAAGACCCTGATCTGCCCCAGAGTTTTTATATATTGATGGAACACAAATAATATCAACTCACAAAACAAATACTCAATAGACAATATGTAGAAAGTCAAAACATCAGTCCCAGATGCTATGTGGCATCCTTTTACTAAAAATATAGCGTGAGCCTCTCCAAGCTCTATTGTGCAACTAGGCATTTTAGGTGGCACAACCCAGTTACAGAAGAAAAAGAAGTCTATGTAAGACAAAGGTAAAATTAGGAGCTGGGATCGGAGATGTCCGTTAGGCAAAAAGCACATTTTTACTCTTTTAAAGTGTAAGATGAGCAGGAAAGACACCTATGGTGATCCACACAGAGAACAGGAGTTCAGGAGAGGGAACATTCTAATACCATGTTCAACATATTGCCACAGGGTTCCTGTCTACTTTCCATATTACAAAGGGCAAATCCAAGTGGGAGAAGTAAGCAAGTTTGAACTCTGTCACCAAGCTACAAGATGGAGATCTGAGCTAAAACTCAGTAGAGCCAGGAGAAGTGCAAGACACCACTGGCAGAATTTCTGGCTTTGGGTGAGGCCTTGGAGTACAAAATATGGTGATGGTGGGGGGGAGTTGTTCTTTCAAGACTGCTTTAGAGTCCCCTTTATTTATAGGATGCACCGTACTACTGAGGCCCTCTCACACAGATAGAAGCAGTAGCAAAAGCAAGGGTTTAAAGCTGAAATGAAAGAAAACACTTAGAAACACCTTAATGATAGGGATTTCTGTGTGTGAGGCAAATTAAACCAAATATTTGTGCGTGTGTGTGTGTGTGCGCGCGCGTGCGTATGTGCGTGCCTTTTAGTGGTGTTTTCTGGTGGTTGGTTTGTTTTTTTAGAAAAGAGGATTTGTTTGTGAAGGTGGTTACAAGAATTTTGCTCCAGCCTCAGACTCTTTTTCTTAAGACACCTGTCCCCTAGCTGTGCAAACCACCTCTGGCATGTGTGCTGCTTGAAGTTAGCCCAGAAGAGGAGTGTGATAGCCTGGCGAGGTAGTGCTCCAGCACTGGGTATAGTTGGCTGCTGGTATAAAGTTCAGGACCTTGAGCCACTTCAAAGGGCACTGTGGGACTTCCATACAGTCTTCTGCTCATCAGCTCAGGGTATGAGGTCTCTTACGCAAAAATATCCCTTTTTTGCGTAGTTTGGGATAGTGAGGATGTACATGAATCCTCAACTGAAAATGCAGCTTCTCCCCAAAACACTGTGATAAAGAACAGACCAGCCAGTGCTACCTTTCTCTGATAAGGCTGAAAACAAAATATTAATGGAAGACCCAAAGTCCTTATGAGTCTTCTCACAGTTGGGAATGGTGGAAAAAATTTCAGATAGTGCCCGAGTTTGACCAAGGCAGAGCTCTGAATTCTGGTCTTGGGGCCACTCGCTGCTTGAGGGGAGGGAAGAAGGGTATTTCTGAACGGAAGCTGTGGGGACTACTTGCCTGTTTTCTGTTAATTTCATGACTGTGGTGCCTCGTGAAGAAAAAACGATGAAAGACATCCGCAACATTGGACTGAAACAAAAGAACAAGTCAGATCCATGACACACACACACACACATTGTTCAGCAGATTTTCTTTTGTTGAGAAGCACTGAGTGAAAATATAAATTAAATATATAGCAAATTCAAATATCATCTTAAGAAAACTTTACCTTATAAACTTCTCAGCTAGGCTTTCCACAAAAGAGTAAATCTCAGTCCAATGATTTCTGACACTTCCAGACCTGTGTACAAAACATAACTGATTACATTAATCTTATTTCATAGCGAAATTCCTTGTCTCATTCTGAATTTTAAGCATGGGCTACACTAAAGGTAGTGAGGGGCACAAGTTACACAGAGGTCTATGGAAATGAGGCAACTAACTTTATTGAGGCTTCTGCAGCAGTTGTGTTAGAAGCTGTAACAGGAACCACCATGACAAAACACGCTGACTGAAAAAAAAGTAGAAATAGGTCTGAAATAGTTTACCATACAATTTTGAAACAAGTTTGGTAACTCTTCCATCTGCTTTTGTTCCTTTCATAACATAAAATGTAAATATTTTCTTCTAGTTTAGTTAATTTTGACTTTACCAAATCATCTGCTAGAAGATTTACTTTCCTAGAGCACAGCTCTGCCTTTGCAGCCACACAGAAAGTCTTGACTAATCTTCTATTCTTCCAGAATGCGTGGGAGATTGTTTCCATGAATTACTGTTTGTTTCAAAAGAGAAAGCTTTTAAAGCAATTCAGAAGGGAAAGAAAGTACTTGTAGCTAATTTTCTGGACTAGCATTCTGGACAGTCAACCTTTGGCTCTGTTACAGGTTTCTTGTGAAAACTTGGGCAGCTTACTTACATACACAAACTTACACATTTGTGCTGCCATTCCCAATACATAAAACTGTATTACTGTCAATCTCTGGCTTTTTTCTGCTTAGTCTTACATTCTCAGGGACCCCCAGAGTCTGGTGGGACTCAGACTTCAAACAGAGCCTTGCACACAGCAACTCTATAGTAAACGAAAGGCAATTTGTACTGTGTGGATATATGTCATATACTTTCAAGCCATTAAAAAAAGGCTAAAATCATTAGAAGTCAATGGCTTTAAAAGCCCTGCCTAGGTCTGCAGTGTTTGTGAAAGAACAGCTCATTTGCTTTCCTTGCCAGGCAAACTCGTTTATCAGTTGTCTTAGCCAGAAAGATAAAACAACAGTACATACAGAAGGGTTGCAAGGGCTGACATAGAACTAGAAAAATAACAATCTGAAATTTAACTACTGTGAAGCAGTAGCTTTCCTCTAACTGCTGGTAGACATTTTTCTGAGTAAATGTATTAGAAAAGAAAGAAAATGATCCTGTATTACAATTCTCAGTTCTACTATGGGTTTTCCAAGCAAGCCTATGTCAGTCACTCCTGCCCTTGTACATCAGGTACAGATCAGCATACAGAAGCCTGTATGTGGCACTGTCTGTCCTGCAACAGTGTTGGTGGAGGAAAAGAAATAGAGACAAGGACCAAAAGGAGAGCCCTGAAGCATATAAGATAGGATAAGCTTGCTCATGTAACTCTGCACTCCTTTTTTGAAGAACTGGTGATTAATTTGCAGAATGAACTGGTTGTCAAAAAATTATGAAATTGCCAGGCACTGAGAGAAGGCAACAAAGCACTGGGGGGACTGCTAAAACCAAGGGTTGGGATCCTTTGCAATCTCCGATTTATACATTCAACACAGCAACATATCTATATATTCATGAATGGCACCAATGAAAGGCGCTGGCACTGTTAGCGTATGAGTCCTTTTCTCATCATTAAAAAAAATAATTCATACTGATGCAAGGTATGTACTTTAAAAACTGCTTTTCCAAAAGGGATCTGAGGCAGCTCAACATCTGTGATTCTCCAGGATTTTTCTGAAAGTCATAGGCCAAATTTCTAAACATGATGAACACATATAGATTTTCCTTGAATCTATGCAAGATACATTTACAGTTCCCTTTTTTTTTTTTCCTATTTATTCTTTCCTCCCCTCTACTTTCAGTTTCATTCTGAACTTTCCATCCCCCTTAAATCCACTTCCTGCAATTTCCAATGGAATCACTTCCCTACATAGAACAGCCACAGTGACTTTCTTGGAAAAGACTGACCTATTTTGGATGAGGTATCAAATTTCTATTGCCAACTGCAGAGGCACTGATGCAATCCAAAAAAAGAAAGTAGCAGTGAATTTTCTTTATAATAGCAATGAATCAACATTTCCAGTAACTTCTTTGGACTATCGGACTATTTCCACCCTCCCTTCTTTCTTTCTATATCTACCCCTCAGGCAAAGAACAGCTTGGTGAAACAGCCTAGACCTCCATCTATCAACTGGGAAGTGTCAAAGCCTGACAAAAATACTAGCAAAGATATGTTACTGTTTCAAAATCCCACATAAAGAGTACCAGTGAAACGGTCAGCACTTAATCACTTTCCCTACCACACTGCTTCAAGCCCAGGTGTGTCACCTACCACTGCAAATGGTGTCCAAATGCCACCAAGACTGCTCATGTCAAATCCCTCATGAAGATCAGAGAGGGTGGCCTGGCTTACAGAAAAACTTGATTTTCCCCCTCTCCCACCCAAGCTCACCTTTAAACATCCCTGTTTGTAAAGTCTTCTTATTTGCTGTTTCATGTATATATATATATATACACACTTTGGAGACATCTGGGGTTTGTCCTGGTAGTTTCATCTGTTGCCCCAGAAGCCTGATCCCATGCCATGAGCAATGCCAGTTTTAATGGAAGAATATACAAAAAATGCAACAATAAAATGTTTGCTAAATTATATACTAAGTTGACAAATGCTGTCAAATATTACTCCCAACACTAACAAACAGAAGCTGCTTTTGGGATATTATCTTTCACACTGCAGAATCACTTTTGCTGCCAGCAAAACTAAGTTGCTGCCCTTCATGGCTGGATCAGACTAGAAAGTTTTTGCCTTGGTTTCCCATGGCAAGAGGGAGGCCCCAAGCATACCCTAAGTTCCTTTCTGACCATGGCCAGTGCTTGAAAGCCACTCTCAATTTTAACTCCACAGTTACCAAGCCTGAAGAAAGCACAGGGTGTTTCAGTGATGCTCTACACTACAGCTTACTCTTGGACATCCACACAGCATGATTTTTACAGCACTTCTGGTGCTTTTGTTTTTTTCCCTTAGAACTTTACAGTAACCAAGAACAAACTCCTGTTATTCAGCATAACTGTGTTAATAGGAACCCTGGACAGAGTTGGCGTTTTGTCCCAAAGTGCCAATCAGTAAATAACCACAAACAGATTCCTTGCCTGGCCTGTTTGGCCACCAAATGATACATTCCTGTAAAATTTCAGACAAACTGGGAAGACTTCTGAGTAAAGAGGAAAGAATAAATGAAGCACGGAAAAGACCAATGCTATGCAGAAAAAGCACTGGACATGCAATGCACTTGTCCACCCTCATCAGTAACTAGGAGAAGCCATGGGAAGTGATGCAGCCAGGGAATCCTACATATCCTGCTGCGGAGGTTTGTACCTGTGGATATATCAACCCAGCACTGTGGTTGTCTGCAAACAAGTCAGGCCTATCTTGTTGGCTCATGACTTAGAGATTTCCTGCTTTCAGTCATCAGCTACCTGGTTCAAACCCTCACATAAACTGAAATGGCCATTGTTACCCAGCCAAGCCCTGGGCTCACTCCCCACACCACTGAAGTAGCCCAGCAAGCCTGATGTTCTCTGCAAAGTACCAAGCCCCACAAGCCAAAGACCTCTGTGGATAGTGACCCACAGCTTACAGTCTGTGTGCCTTTTGGAGTCAAGCGGGACAGTGAGGTTCCAGCCCTCAGAGGTTACATAACTCTCGTGGCAAAGGAAAATGCAAAGCACTAAACAGATGCTGTGGACAGCTGGAGCACCACAGAAAAGTTTTCAGGGCCTGTTTTTACTGCCGGTTCCGCTGGGGTAAACCTGGAGCAGGTCCAGGGAAATACCAGAATTTCCCAGATCCATACCTATGCAATTGAGATCAGGATTAGGCCCAAGCAAAGTGAAAAAACCCGCAGGAGCCATTTGTTGCAAGCACGGTCCCTGCTCCATCAGCCCTGCTCCCATTACACATGAGACAAAGAGTCAGCAAACCACAACATAGGAAGGAATGTGCTCCCGGCCCTTTCAGGACACAGCTCAGAGGAGCAGCTACTGCTGCAGCTCCTGCTGCTGTTTTTCTGAATTTCACATTGCTACTGCTTGATGGGAGGGGGAAAGAGGAGGTCATTGAGTATTTCTGGGGGTGGAAGGAAGTGATGTGATTGCAAGGCTTGATTCTGGCTCCTGCTTACTTTGGAGTGTCTCCTTCTAGCTTAGCAGAGCTCCCTGTCAGTATAAAAATAGTGAGCATGTTAGAGTCATATCTGCCTTAAACTGTGGGATTTCACTGCTGTTTGAGAAGACAATAAAGCACAAGACAGGCTCAAAATACCCTTTCCTAACAGGGTCCTAGGGGCAGTGGAACCCAGAACTCAGAGGAATCAAGCAGCACAACCCTGGCACATAGGGTGCCACTTTTTAGCCCAGTTACTTCAGGCAAAAACCAGGAGGGTCAGTTGTAAGGTGTCTGTCCTAGGACATGTGATTCACAGTTCCAGCTAAATTCACCATCAGGAGCCTATACATATCAATCTGGTGCAATATATATATATATATCAGACTCGCAGCTTAGCGGTGAAAGTTAATATCCCAGCAGTATCCAAACAGTAAATACTTTTATTACCTCAGGTACACAGAGATAAGGCAACAGGATCCAAAGCCTTTCCTCCCTGCTGAAAGTGTGAAAGTGACACCCCTTGAAGATACAGAGCTGCCCCTTGTCCTGTTGCCCCCTCCCTCCCCCCTACTTACCTCTGTTACAGATAAGCTGAAGGCAGCAAGTCCAAAGATCCTGGATCAAGAAACAGACCCACGATTACTCATGCTGGGTTCAGTTTGAGTACGGTGTCAGGGGAGTACAACACCCATTGAGTTTTTGCAGGTCCCTGTGAGTCTCAATCCCCTCAAGCTAACCATGGCCCTCTACACAGCCCATTGCTCAGAAATGTGGCACTTAGTTGTTATTTGAAGATAGCTCTTTGTGGTCACAACCCCATTGTGGACAGCAGAAAAATTCTTGCACATGGCAAATAACTGCTCTGCAATAAAAGCAGACCCTGGGGCATCTAGTTTGTTGTGGTTTCAGACATGCACGTGCATGTTCATCCACCCCTCTGCTCCCTTCTTCTGAGAGAGCAGAGCATTCAAACTGACAAGAATCCTCCTCTCCCAAACAATTCTTCTTCCAAGCATGGAAGGGACCTTGACTGAGTGATTCATCCAGGCAAGGAAGGGCTAGTTTATATTATCTGCTCCAGAGGCAATTAGAAACACTGGCAGAGACAGCCATTCTGAGACCGTCCTCACTCCAAAGTACTTGTGACATTAATGGACAACACAAGGGCTGGAATGGGGAAGGGAAGATACAGAGAAGTGAATGAAAAATGGATTTCTTAGTCCTAGGCCACCACCCCAAGCACAGTGCTCAGAGTATTGAAATCCAAAAGATTTCATGACCAAACCCATTAATTTTCTAGCTAGCTTTTCTCCTATAAAACAACTGACAAAATTTACAGCAGCATTACTGACTCCTTTAAGTCATCCCTCCTACAGTAATCCACCTAATCTACAAATCCTATCCGCCTGGTGTTGTAGCTGTTGCTTCATAACCAGCCACCAGAAGACCACGTCACAGTGAAGTTCAGAAGCCACACTCAGACTGCATCCAACCACTTCAGATCTCCCTGTACAGCTCCAGAGCTGCTCTGAGCAGCACCAGGCTTGGAATACCCACTCCCAACATCCCAGACCTCTGCAGCACAATGCAGGGAGCAAAGCAGAGCACTCAGTCCCAGTCACACCATAACATCAAGGTGCAAATGATAACCAGGAGAAGGGAGATACAGCATTTGTGTGGTTAATGACTCACAGGAGCTAGTGCATCTTCTCCATATTTTATGTGAAAGGGTTCAGTCCTACTACACCTCATACAAACTCAAATTGCAATTCAAACCAGCACTTGAGCTGCAAACTCAGACAAAAGTAATGAAATTTTCAGTCACTGAGTGCACACAAACCAGACTCCTAGGTCAGTGGGAATCTTACGGTTTACTTCCTCGGCTCAAGCCCCAAATAAATCAGATTTAGTTACATGCATAAATAAACTGCCAATGACAAGCTGCCATGGCTTTTTCTTCCTGTTAACTGTACACATTTTATGTCAAATAACCACTAACCATTAGTTTTGCCTTATTTTATAAGGAGTTTTTTCTTGGGGTAGTGGGGAGGAGAATTGGTTTTCCTGATTTCCTTTTTCTATTTCTTTCCTGCCAAAAGGCAAATCTGGCAGAATAATACCAGACAAAATACAAACAAATAAAACCTGGTTCCAATAACATAGGTACTTCTGAAGCCAAATAAAAATTTGCTTTGGAACATTCCAAGCAATTATACCTGGTTGTAAGAAAATCACAGCACTGGCTGCAATATAACCACAACAAAGAAAGATGCAAAGCAAAATACCAGCAGATTGTGTTTTGAAAACAATAAAGTTTATTGCTTACGGGCAGCTGGAGAGTATGAGAGGTATCATGTAGATGATGTGGCTACATTATAAACGGGGGGTGGGAATCAGACTGTAAAGGAGGAAGACAGACACAACCACTTTGTAATAAAATATACATTATAGTAATTAATGCCATGTAAGGAACAAAGCTGATATTTTTATTCTGATAGCAACTCCTCTCAGTCTCAACAGGAATAGTGGTTTAAGTCAGCCAATACGATATTTTCAAATGCAATTAAGTTAGGTGACAGAACACGTGTTAGGGCACCCGTCTTCACCAGCAGTTTGATTTCAGACCACAACACTGTTGTTATCCACACTCTTCTTCTACTCAAGCACAGCGTAAAACCAACACACAGAATGGCATGGGACCAAGACAGCATGAAGAGGGAAGCTGCAGAAGTTCCCACAGGTCCAGCTCCAGCCTAACACTCTTGAGCTGAGACTATGTGGACAGAGGAAGAAAGGCAGAGGGCTACAGTGAGACCCTAAGGCAAAAAATACTTGCTCCCACTTGTAATTCAGGAGTGCTAAATTCATTCAAGTCATTGGCAAGGAAATAATCAGGGTGGGGAGGGAGGAAGGGAGAACAGGGGAAGTAGGACACAAAATGTATTTACCAAACTCTGGTTTGTTTTAAATATGGCATATTATGAAAAAAAAAAAAAAAAAAAAAAAAGGTATCTAAAGATCAGCAATTAACTATAGTTGCCTTAAAGAGATACAAGCTGGTCAAAAAGAGCAGCTACCCGAAATGCCTCTTGTTCTGATGGCTTTTTGGCTTGTCTGAAGAGAACTAGGAAGTATCAATGTGCTTCCCACCCCACACCTCCCTTCCCCACAAAACCAGCTTTTCAAGGGGAAATTTGAGATGTTGGAGCAGACACAGACAACATCCCCAAAAAACCAAAACAAACAAAAAAATCAGGACGGAGATGGGACAGGGTAGCTAATTTTCCATCTAATCAGAGGTTGTGCTCTTCCCCACCATCTCCCTACTGTTGACATTCACCTCTAGAGTGAGGCTAAGCAAGTTTAAAGGGAGGCAACTGGAAAATTGATTACAAGGTTTGACTGGCCACGTTTTACTCATGTCTTTACCAGAGCTGCTGTTGACAAGGATGCTCTTGGGAATACGAGAGACAAAGCAAAAAAAAAAAAAATGGTGTGAAAGACAAAAGACAGGAGTACCATGAAGATGGACTACCCAGAAGTTCAGGATGAAGACTGGAAAAGGTGTAGTTAGGCCAGCCTCCTCCAAAGAGTTAGAATCACTGCTCTCAAAGAAAATCAGGCAGAGCCTTACTCAGAACATTTGCACTTCCATGGTCTTTACTGTGGAAAAAGGAAACATTTCCCCAAGGCTGTGCAGCTCATTTTTCCCCCAAATCCAAACAATTTCTTAGCAAACATCCCAGCAGGAAATAAAAGAAAACGCTTTTGACTATCTCACATTTCTCGCCACCCCACATTTCCCATCCTGTCCTACCGTAAAAAAAAAAAAAAAAAAAAAAAAAAAAAAATCAAAGAAATTTCTTCATACTTCGTAAATATAAAATACAGAGAGCTATGCAGCTCAGATCCATCGTGTCAAGAATCACCAGGAACAGATATTTATGGCAGATATTTAAGTCCTTATTTTAAAATGGTTTCTATTCGCTGCACTAATAAAAAATCATAACGATGCTACCAGGCACTGTTGTAGTTAGAAAACACTAGAGGTCACTCACCCTTTCTGTTGTGCAAGTGCATTTCAATGTGATTACAAACAACAGCTGGATGTTAACAGCAAGGCAGGGATGAAAGGGAATTATTTACATACACAAACATGAGGATGCCACTACAAGACCTGAATAGTCAAGCAATCTAATCCCCAAGAGGACCTGTCCTCAGCAGTTTGGGATGGAACTCAAAGAAGTTCTTCATGCATGGGGACAACCAAAGTAAAAGAAGCAGCCAAAGCAAATGAAAAGTACTCAGCTACCCGTTACAGTGGGCTTAAGAGCTATGATTGTTAAAAGGTAAACAAGATCTTTGATATCACATGTGACTTGATCTTACCACAAGCTGTAGGAGAGGTGGGTATGCCAGCTGCACAGTGTACTGCCTTACCTCATGCAGAGGGAGTGACTACGCTGCAAGCAGAAATCATTCTGCGCTTCAGTATGAATACTTTAAAGTCTTCCACTACACCTCTGAATAAGCTCAAACCTGCATAGCTCACAGTAAAACATACAGATTGCAGACTTTAAGCAGCTGACTCTGCAGCCAGCACGTGTCCAGTTCTTGTAGCTTCAAGAGATTTGCTCATATAAACATCCATCTCCAGAGACAACACAGTCCTAATGTGGCTCTGGCATGGTCAGCCAATCCTAAGGAGGATGGTGGCAGGTCACCCTCCCACACATCCTGCTTCTCTGTTCCACTATGCCATCTTCTTGACCATCCAAGACTTAGTTCCACTTCACTGATCTTGCCTATCCCATGGAGTTAACATAGAGGGCTGCCATCAACCTAAGGCAGAGAAAAACGGTAAAAAAACAACAAGTTTCTTTTTCTAATTGGCAGCATATATATTATACCAATAACTTCACCAGCAGATGATCTTTTCCATCTGATGGTTGTTGCCTGCAGGATTAAATCCCCACAGACTTTGCCTGGCAGAATGAAAAATCATGCTCCAGTAAAGTCATTGCAGTAACACACAGTGCTTACATGCATAAAGAGAAAGGTTTGTTGTCTTATTCCAATCTGCCTCCTACTGATGTGAGATTACATCTTTCTATGGGGAAGCAAAGCACAGCAGATTGAAAGTCGTTTTGGTTCACCCAGCCTGACTTTAGAGACAAGGCCTGTCATGCAGCTGAAGAGCACACTACAGGGTCACAGGATTAAAGCCTGGAGTTTTCTCAGAGCCAATGCTTGAATCCTATTGTTAGACAGCTAATTAAGACTGAATGTATCCAACTCCAGACTGGCAAGGCACCAGTGAAGGAAGGCAATCCCCAGGCCATGTGGGGATACTCTATGGTGTATAAAGCTGGGCTTCTCTGGGGATTCTCCCATTAGAAATTAGAGCCAGAATTCTTCCCCGATATGTGCCAGTATGGATCCAATTCTGAAAAAACTGTGTCCACTGCATTTTCAGATTTGACCAGCTGCTTCTGACTGTCTTCCTGCCTTCTCTCTACTAGGAATAGCCTGACCTTTCTCCACACAAAGAGATTATTTTAGCTCCTTTCTGATGAACTGTCAAGATCCAGAGTCTATCCACTCAGTCAACCCTCCCTGCCTCTATAAAGCTCCTTGTGCTGTGCCAGTTGTCACAGAATGCAGCTGGGACTAACTACACCCTCAGTCAGCATGGGACCTATGGCTCCGAAGATCTGGCACTCTAATATTACCCACATGGATTGTAATGCAATCTCATTGAGGCCAAAAACAGCTTTGCCAACACATTGCCACAGACTTGGTAGGAGCAAGGATGGATTCTAAAACCACCCAGGGCCCAAGTAACTTTTACTGCAGCTTTTTGCCAAAGACGAACTCTGTGGTGTAACTCTCAAAGGTTATAAAGACTCACTTCACATCTGAAGCCAAAGAGAGTTTCCCCACTGGAACCAAAGTGTGTGGCTTTTACTTCAACCTTAATCAGGTCTGGTCCCCAGTGGATCACTGTACTGAGTGGCCTGCTAAAAGAAAACATGTTATTTCATGTCCACAATACTGAAGAGGACTTGCTTACAGAACCAACTTTCTATTGCTTTATATATCAGTAACTCTGAGGAAGTCACTCTCTTCTCTGATTTGATTTCCCCAGATACAACATGAGTGGTAACAGCAATAACCCCAGTAAAGTGCTTTCTGATCTACAAATGAAAAGTAGCATAGGAGCACAGCATGGTGATTACCAGGGGTACACAATGACATTGTAAACAAGGAAATTGCACTGTAGAAGACAGACACCATGTCACAGAGAGAAACCATATTGCAGTCACCAACATTTATTGTTACAAGGAATTCAATATGGGAAGTGAGCATAATAACACTGCCAGTCACTTTTTGAAACCCTGGTGAGAATGAAGTTGAGAACTAACACTAGCCCCCCACAGAGTTCTTTCTAGACAGGACGGGAACAAGTCCATGGTGAAAGAAAACAATGACCTCATGGTGTGTTAGTGCACCTTCTAGAAAGGCAGAATGCCTGAAGACAGATCCTTTTGCTTTAAAATCAGAATCACTACTTAAGGACACTTTTTTTTTTCCTTTTCTTCTTCTTCTTCTTCCTGAACACGGGAATATCCTGGCTCTTGAGTGAACGTAGCTTTTTGCCTCATGCAGGCTGTGCAGAAGGCCTGATGGACTGAACAGTTATCCCAGCTGGGAAACAGAACAATGCAGCCTTCATATGTGGCTTATGGGTAAGAATCACAAAAAAACTGGCTTCAGTCTTTCATAATACCATGTCAAATGTGTAACCCAGCATATATTTAGATAACACAACTGTCGCAGTGAGTATATGTGGGAGACTAACCATTTATCAAGTTTAACCCATGGCTGTTAAGCCAGTGCAGTGTACCAGGAGAGACAGAAATTGGTGCCTTCCAAAAAACACCTGTGAGTGCACTAGTTTACCACTTTGCTGGTGCTTGTTATAACATGCCTATGAATGTGAGCTTAACCATACCCTCTGGCCATACCTAAGTTGGGATAACACGGTATTAAAGTATTTGCCAACATATTTTAACAGGTAACTCAAACACAGGTTTAGACAATTCCAAAGAAGTTTTATAAAACTTATTTCTACTCAACCTTTCAGTGAGTCTGTAAAAAAGCAACCACTACATACGAGCAGTCTTGTCTTAACTTAAGGTAGGTCTGCACAGCTCTGGCATAGCTAAATCCCACAGAAAACATCTCTGCACTCAGCCCGACTCTAAACACCACACTCCAGGGTGCTGGGGATGATGACCAACATGCCTTCAAACCCAGTGCTCACAGCCCATGCACCTCAGGCTACAAACTGAAGGCGACCAGCATTCCCGGGTTTGCACGTGCAATTAACCCAAGACAAAGCGCAGTGCTGCCCAAAATGCGCCACTTGGGAAACACACAAGTTTTGGGAAGCAAAAATAACAACTCTGCCCTGCACATCACATCTGGCACCACGGCAGGCAGGGGAAGACACCCGGGGAGACAGGAGAAATAACGTCTTCGCTGCTGCAAGGAGGCACTGAAGGGTGAATAAACGTTTTTAAATGCAACCGTCACTTACTTATCCAGGACGAAGTAGAGATCAAAGGCACCGTGACAAGAGCGCTGCTCTTCTTGCTCTTCGTCCTCCTCCGGCCGGGCGCAGGAGGTTAGGCTCCCCATTGCCAGCAAGAAGCAGCACAAAACCGCTGCTTTCTCCACGCTGCTCGTGCAACTCGCCATCTTTTCCCTTCCTTACTTCTTTCTCCTCCCCCAGTCTCTCACTTCGCTCGCTGTAGACCTTACGGGCTCTTCGGAAGCGCCAAGAGAAGAAGGGGGTGGGGAAAAAAAAAAAAATCACTAACTTCAGGATCTCAACTCAACCCTGCGGCCTCAAGGCAGCCGTGCCCGCCGGGCAACGGACTGCTAGCTCAGGGCTGGGAGCTGAGCCCGACCGGATGGTCCGCAGAGCCCCGTCCCCATGCCCCGCCGCATCGGCGGCTGCCCCGAGCAGCTCAACCCCGTCCCGCACGGGGAGCAGCGGCTCCTCTCGCAAGCACCAGAGGCAGGAAGGGGCAGAGGGAGGGGATCAGGGGGAGGGAGACAGGATCTTATGGGGGCAAGCTGAACTGGGACTTTCCTGTTCCGGGATACCACAATGGGAAAGGCTGCTGAAAGCGGGGGACCAAAGCTAGGGACCGCTGCGCCCGAGCCCCGGCGCTCCCCGCAGGCACAGGGCGGGCGTCCCGTTCTCCTTCCCTCTCGGGCTGCCTGCGGGGCCCGTAGCAGCCGCAGCGGAGAAGGGAGCGCAGCCGCCCCCGCCGCTGCGTCGGGGAGGCGGCTCGGCGCCGGCTGCCCTCGGGGCATGGTTGAGCGGAGTGGGGCACGGGGGCTCCGTCGCTAGCGGGAGGGGAGCCAAGCCGAGAGCAGGAACAGCCTCCAGAGCACTGCTGCCGATCCTCCTCTACCTCTTGCTGGGGGGCATTAGCCACCGGGGCGGAAAGAAGTTGTAGAAATGATAAGCATCATTGCAAAAACGTGCGACAAACGGGAGGTGGGGGGACGACGCGAGGGGGCACTTATGAAAAACTGAGTTGTAGGAGATGAGTGCAGTTTAAAATGTTATTGCCTGGGGGTAAGACAGGTTTTCACAACTCTTTCATGCCACAACAAATTGTTTCTTTTCGGTGGTAAAAAACCTGAGTTTACCCACACTGGGGTCTGCACACATCCTGCGGGCAATGAGTAATGATGAAACGAAATCTGCTAATGGATGCTTTGCACAGTAGCATAATCACTCCCAGCCTAATACACACAGGTTACAAAGCACTGCCCTAAAGAGTTGACCCAGCTCATCTGGATGCTGTCTTCAAAGTCTGAATAATTAGTGGCTTCCAGCCGCTTTCCCCTCCCCCACACCCGTTGCTGCCCCTAATTAATGAAAAGAGCCACGGGGAGGAATGCGAGCAGAGTCACTTTGCATGACAGAGTTGGGGCTAGACGTTTCTCTCTTTTTCTTGGGGGGAGACTTTTGAACGCGAGTCAAGGTCGAGGGGAATCCATCCCCAGTGGGGTGCTGGCACGCTGCCCCATCTGTACCGCCCCCCAAACACCCACCGCCTCGCTGGGGGCCTCTTCGCTCTGAAAGCCGAGAGATAACGCTCCAGCGAGGAACCCCTTTTACATGCTAACAGCAGAAAGTGACAACTCATCCTCCACCCCGACAAAGCTGATACGCGAGGGGGCACAGGGACTCCCCGGGCGGGACTCAGCTGCTGGGAGGAGCTGGAAGGGCTGCGGGATGTGGGTGTGAGCGGAGTGTGGGCGGCCCTGTCCTGGGCCGCGCCGGCTCCGCGGTAGCTGTGCGGCTCCGTCGGGAGGCGGCGGGGCTGCCCCCACGCAGACGGCGGGCCCTTTCCCTCTGCGCCCAACAAGGACACGCGTGGACGCGGCGAGCCTGCCCCCGCCACGCAGAGCTTTTTCCCCGTCGGACCAGGTTCCCTCTCCAGGAGCCCCTCGCGTGTTTTGTGTGGTGTAGATTTCCGCACGCAAATCTGAAATAAAGTTTGCGCTGCGAGGGAAGCATCTCAGTTTCAGTTCTTTGTTTCTGTGTTGGACCGAGCTCAGACACATCCAACCGCGGTGGCGGTCGGGGACTTACCAAGAAAAGATTAGAGGGTCCACCGGTTTTCAGCTGCTCTCCCAATTTTAACAATGCAGAAGTTGAACGCGCTGCTTAAGCTAACCACTTTAAAGGTTTTTGTGAACTGGCCAGTTCAGACCCAGCGATTACTTAGATCATGGAGAAATACAAGAAACCCACATCCTCGCTGATGACACTCACAAAAAGTGAGCAAGTGGCTGCTGGGTAGCAGGAATCCCCCTTCCTCCTGCTCCGCCGGACTTAGGCCTCGACGGTGCCCACTAGCGCCTGCAGTTTGCACGGTCCCCGGGAGCCGCGTCCCCGGGAGCCGCGTCCCCGGCACGGCATCCCGGCCGCCCTCATTACCCCCTACCCGAAGCAGCCGTCTTCCCCCGCAGCCACTGCGGCCTTTAAAAACAAAATAAAAGTGTTAGTAGCTTCATATGCCCTCGGTGCTTGGTGAACATCAGACTGTTTCGTCAAATAACGTGTCAGACTTCGAGGGAGTCTCCAAAGCAGAATAAGGCACTACAAAGAAAAATTTGGTTGTAACTACTCCTTGATAATATTCATTGTCTTTCTCTGATCACTGATCTTACTCTGCAAAGAGTGTAGGCTGCCCGCACTGCCTTCTCCAAGGTCCTAGGGAGGCGGGCATGTTTTAAGGCTCGTTGGGCGTACGCGAAAGCAGTGATACCGCCGCGATTATCTCTAGCTACCGACTGTCACCATTAGTCCCGAACCGCAAATATCCCGCGGAACGGGGGGCTGGCGCCCTGCTAGTGCCCCTTCCCTGCTCGCCCACTCCCTGCGAGGAGGGACGGGCACAGCGTTTGCGGGCTGGCTCCACAGAGTTGCCTCCTGGAGTCGCAGCCTCATGTTCTCAACAAAACAAGCTTCCCGACCCTCCAGTGGCTGTCACCGGGCAAGCCTGACAGGTCCGAAACCGGAGCGAGGTGTGCGTGGAGTTAGTGCTGTTGTCCAAGGGAGCAGAGTGGGGAGGCAGGGCGGGCCGGGCCGGGGCTCAGCCGCTGGACTGCTGGCGACCCGGCCGCCGGCCTCATTTGCTCGCGTATTGCTCGAAGGAAAATCAAACCAGCCATCAGCTGAGCTGACCGTAAGATGTGAATCTTACCCTAGGACATAGGTTCCCTCAGCGCACTGTCTCACAGTGATTCAAGCTCCGTAAGGGAGGTGACAACACCTAATTATCCCTCCCTACGCCTTCTGTAGCTGTTTGCATAGAGGCTGCAAAACCACAAATGCTTGCGCTATGAAGTGCAGTGGGAATTGTTCATCTCGGTTTCCTGACATCTGCACTACAAATCAGGAAGTATTTCCAAGGAAGTATTACGAGATACCGCCGGCACGTAAATCCGTCCCTGCGAAGGTGGCAGGATGCAGACCTTCCCACAGCGGTGGGCCAGCTACCAAACCCCCGTTTTGCTCCTTGACGTTGTTCGTCTTGCCTGAGCTGAATTTTAAAAGAAAACACAAACTCCTGACTTCATCCTCTTTAATCCCTGTAGCACAGAACGCGTAGGGCGTGATTCACTCTTTATCGGTATAAGATTACTCTTAAATTGCAGCGAAAATCCATCCTTTCAAAAACATTAAAGGGTTGACGTTTCTTTTCCCAATACAAGCCAATATTCAGATTACATGGACACTAATCAAATAAACCGGGTTATTTCATTTGTCAACATGTTCATAAGATTTTTCTACCAGGCGTTAAAGGCATTTATATGGAACGACATCTTTCAAAAGCAATGTTGCTAGTTCAGATTTAGGGAATATTTGATTATGACAAGACGTTTGATGGTTTTATTTTACATACCAGCTGTGCCACAAATCGTTTCATACCTCAAACAAATTCCTAATTTTGTATCCTGCGAGTACTATCTATGAAGCAGTAATTTTAATTTTAAGCCGTTCATGTCAATATCTGCAACTCCCACAACAGCCTTGTATTCGAAAGTGTTGTCAGACGCCCTGAAGGACAACTGGCAGGAAGACTTTGGAGGTGTTTTTGTTATGTTTGTTTTCCCCTTCAACTTTAAAAGAAAGTCCTCTTTTTAAAGTACCGTTGCAAGGGGAAATTCCGTTCACCTTCTGGGCCCCCCTCGCTGCGGTTCGCAGCCGCTCCCGGGATGACTTCTGCCACGGGGAGGGGTCCACGGGCGGGGGTGGCAGCGGGCACCGGGAGAGGGGGACAGCTGGGGGGTGCACGGCTCGGTGCCGGCGGGGGGGCCGCGGGCAGGCGCTGCGGTAGGCGTTTCCCGGGGTCTGCTCTGGGCGGGGAGCCGTCGCGGGGGAGGAGGATGCTGCCGTGCTGGGGCGGTGCGGCTGCAGGGGGCTACCGGCGCGGCTCTTGGAGTCCGGTCGGCCCCAGCGGTGGGTTGAGGGCTCTGCGGGGACGCGGCCGTAGCGGGATCCTGGGAGAGGACTGCGCCAGGAAGGGGGAACGGCGGGGGCCCCGGTGCCGGAGAGCCCCTGTCTGCAGGGGACCCCCAGGTAAGCGGGGCCTGGGCAGAGGGGGCCGCGGTGGCCGGCGGAGGGGCCCGGCGGGGCGGTCCGGGGCGGTCACCCTGCCGTCGGCAGAGCTGGGCAGCGCGCGGCGAAGCTGGCAGAGCCGCGCCCTCCCTCCAGCCCACCCGGACTGAGCGGTCGCTGAGCGCTGCGCTGTCCTCCCGGAGCGGTAAAGGGGGCAGCGAGGGGTCGCGGTGTTTCAGGCGGTGCCGGCGGCCGGTGCGCACCGAGGGGGCGGCGGGAGCGGAAAGGCGGCCCGGGGGGTTGTCCCCGACGAGCCCTGGCGCTGCCGCAACGCTGGAAGCTGCCGCAAGCCGGGACCGGGCCGCCCCAGGGGGGGGTTTGCCGGGGAGCAGGCGAGGGTGCGGGGGAGCCCCTTGGTGACTAGTGCTTAACCCAGAGCGTGTCACCGCCCGCTTCAACGCGGCAGCGAGGGGAGAGCCCCCGGGCGGCGGGTACCGGCCCTGGGCTGCCGGGGGGCGATGCGGAGGCGGCTCAGGGAGGGGAGAGAAGGAGGCACCCCCTCGGCAACCCCGAAGATAGTAGCCCTTTTCCTCCCTCCGGCTTCTCTTCTCTCGCCGAGACCTCTCGAACATCACTTGCCCTCTTTATTGGTTACAGCTCTCCTCAACCTTCCAACTTCGACAGGGGATCACAGCATCGTGGCGGTTTTAGGTACTTTCTTAGGGTCTAATTGCTTTTAAGAAACTGATGAACTTTCTTTGGAATAGCTCACATTGTTATTCTCTATTTGTATGTAATATGAAGATATCCATATTCGTTAGCAGAATTTTCCTACTGATTGAACAACTTAGAAGCTGCTGTTGTTGTCACTTTAAAATGTCACACTGATCTTTACATTTGCGAATCCTTCCATGTAAAGGTTTGTGTAGGAACTCGGTCCACCACAAATGCTTGTAACATTTGAATGTCTTTACTCTGTGATCAGACAAGTACTGGTTGGAAGATATGTCAATAATAACTTGATAGAATTCAGGATTTTTAAATGGTTTTGTATTTTTAATATAGTTGCTCTTAAATAAAAAGAATTTGCACTCATGCATGAAATTTAGAATTTAGTATATAAATTATTGCTCAGGAGCTATCCTTTACTTTTGTTTTTTTAAAAATATAAAATTTAGTGCTTGACAGCTTTTCTTACCATTTACAAAATATAATTGGTACTAAAGAGATCGATTTATTTACATAGTAGGAAGATTGAGATATTAAGATTTATTTCTTTTAATGTGTGAAACTACACTGAAGCATAAACTGCTCTTTGAAAAGGCAAATTTAGCTGATATTTAAGCACCTTCCACTATTTCAAAGCAAAGCTGCCTTAAAGAACTCTACAGAGATATCATCTCATAGAAGAATATAGCTTTATATCCATATAAATATAATGTAAAATCAAAACATTACTTTATATTCTATTATCAAAACGTGATAAAACCAAATGGGAAAGTACAAAAATAAGTTCTGTATAAAGAATTATAGATTGTATGGAAGATTTTGCAGAATAAATTACTTGTCTCAATCCTAGTATGTTATATGTAGATATTTTCATGTGTGTAATACTGTGAATCAACTAGTATAATTTTCCTACAGTGCACTTATATGTTACTTGCAAATTCTATTAATAAACACCAGGTCAAAGAACAAAGTAATTTGTTGAGAAACAAATTATTTTAGGTCAGGCATATTTTAATTTACAAAAATATCTTTCCATTTAAAGGTTTCTTTGCTTCATTGTAGTGTAAAATAAGTCGCTAATGTTGTTCCCCACAAATTCACACTACATAGTGTTCTTCAGCTCAGTTACATGCTGTTATTGGAGTTGGACATTCTGAAGTAGGTTAGCATTAATGTAAATAAGATAAATGTAAGTTAATGTTACTTGGTACTGTTGAAGAAATCTCTGGTATTAACCATGGGAACATGACTGCTCTTAATTTAAAAATATTTATCTTCAAATATAGATGATGAACATGTAAAATCACAAATTATTGTATAGCTGTATATATAGCTATATGAATCACTGTGAATGCATGTATGTGTGTATATGTATGTGTACATATATATACGTATGTGCTTACACACCAATATATTAGTTTCCTGTCAGAAATAAACAATTGAACATATATAACAGCTTTTTTTCTTTTTCTTTTTTTTTTTTTTTTTAATCAAGAGTGACTGAAAATAAATAGCACAGCTGTTAAGGAAGAATGTACCTCATATAACTTGAACTTTAATTAGATAGCGTAATTTCTTTGAACTTGTGAAAAGTAGACATGAATGTGACCTGTAGGGAGAGAGAGGAAAAATGATTTGTGACTGTTTTGACAAGTTACACATTTTGGTTCAGTCTGTTTGTGTTTGTTTCAGTCTGGTTGTGTTTGCATTGTGTTGGTTGGTTGTTTCTCCATTTTCTGTGGTTACACAGAGGGAATGGTGGTTTTGTCTGCATGGATGCCTGGCTGAAGGAATAAATGAGCAAATCTGTGTGAGAACAGAAGTGGTGGCACATGGTCAGGGCTCTTATTTACATGATTTAAACAAGGATTTAACTGAAAGTGGATCATCTGTGTGACAAGTAACTTTTTTACACTATGTTGACAGATGAGTAGTTGTCTTCTCTGTTCCCTTCCCATAGAATTACTTTGTTGCTTTAAAATGCATGTTTGTTGTAAGCTTTTTTGTGTGTGAGCAAAGTAGAGGCATTTTTACATCTGCTTTCTCTCCCTTCTTGGTTGTCCCTTGTGACATTGCTGGGCATTATGTCTATTGCTGAATGGTGAGCAACGCCAGAGCAGCAGGAGCAGAAACCAGACCAAGTCTCTGAGGTGAACACCTGAACAATGCAGATCTGGAAATTGCAATACTATGTGCTCTGAAGTGAAATATATCCATATAGTGTACTGTATGTACTATGAAGCTGAAATTATCTTAATTCATAACATTTACAGTCTGATAATCCCCAAGCCTGGCTGAAGAATTAAAACATGCTCACTTCATCCTACAGGAACCCTGTTTTGTAGATCTTAGGCTTTGAAACCATGAGAACAAAGTGGTGCATAAAAGTAATGCTTCCATTAGACAGAACAACAGTGGTCCAGTGAACAGCCAGCCCTTCAATATATTGTCCTGCACACAAAACTGAAGTTTTTGAAAGCCAGCAAACCACAGAGCTGCAGTCAACTCCTTTTTATCCACAGGTGGATTGTCTGACTTATGAATGACTTGCACAAGCCAGTACCATCCAGCAGGATCCATTAGATCAAGATGCAGTGCCAGACAGAAGCACTAATTCTGCCTTTGGGGCAAACCAACTGGAAAGGAGTATTGGCATTTTATGAATCACAGAGCCAAACTCCCAGACCCAGTCTGTCTGAACCACTGGGATAGCAGAAAATAAACATATTTCATCCTTTCAGGTTAGGACAGCACGGTATTATTGTTGCTCATTGTCCACCTTGAAACATCAGGAGCCCTCCTAGGGTCTGCACTGCACTTCTTGTATTCAAACACTGGGAGGTGTGGGACAGAGACCTCAGTGACTGTCGCTCACCTTCTGCCACACTGAAAACCTCCAGTTTACTACAAGGTCTGCTAAATCAAAGAGGTTTCATGAGGAGCTGTGCAGATACTCTTGCATCACACCTCCCAGCAGATCAGTATTATCCAGGCTTCCATGCAATGTGGTGTAGTCCATTCCTCTCCTGCAAACCCCATTTCCTGCCATGGAAGATGGTGGCAGTAGAAATGGGTGTTCAATGTGGAATTTTCCTAAGAACACAGGGAAGTGTGGTGCTGAGCTGCCATTTGAAAGTCAGTGGGGCTTAGGGTAAATTACTCTACTGGTACTTCAAATCTCTGTTATTTTCTCATCATGCTAGATCTGATGCTCAGTCCCAGGCATTTTGTTTCTGGGCTTCAGGTAAGCAGTGGGACTTGCATCCTTCTGGTAGTCTTGGAGGAATGACTCAATCTGTGTATACTTTGGAGAGGTAGCTCTGCATGTTTGTGGGACATCTACCATGTATCAGGAGAGACCCTACTTCAACTTTCACTATTCTTAGGGAAAATACAAAGGACCTTGAAAGATTTTCTTTTAATCTGCATTTCCAAATGGCTCCTGTATTTTACAAGACTTGTTTAATGCAGATGTGGAGCTTGAGGTATTTACTCATTTCCAAGCAGGGATTTTAGCTCTGTGTTCTTCATTATTCCCACTGAAGTCTGAGAGCTTGTTCATAATAAAAGGATTTGGAAGCTTCGTGATTCTCTAGGCTGGATATCCATCCAAGATATAATGATGGTTCAGCAAGAGCTGTCAGCTTACATTGCATGTACTGAGATTTCAGGTGATGGAAAGTAGTCTGAAGACCATAAAGCCTTAAAATAGTGAGAAGTGGAGAACTGGTCCCGGAAGGTATCATGAGGATACAACAGAATTCTGAGCACCACCTTGGAGGTCTCTTATTCACAACAAAACCTCCAGATTGAACTCACACTCCAGAAGGGGCCACTTTTTGGAAGCTCAGATAGATACTAAGCTCTTCACTCTGAGCTGCCTCATTGTCTTTTCAGGGCATGCCAGGCAGTGAGCTTCCCTGTTTCTACTCACTATTTTTAGGGGCTTGTCAGGTCAGAGTTGTGCAGCTTCTGTACAAGAAAGTACAATTAAAGAAACCTGTGGGTGCCTGGAATTACAAGGGAAAATAATTTTCATGAATCAGGATAGTTCAGTCCCAATTCTATTCCACTCTCTTTAGATTCAGTTCATCTCTGCAGTCAGCAAATTCCTCCTTGGTGCATAGTTGTATTTATTTCTGCTTCTTCCCAGCTGCTTAGCTCAGGCAAGCTACAGGGACTGAATCATCCCAGGAGTACAGGGGATATGTTCAGAGCAGCAGTACATCAAGGGCTATGAGGAATCGAGAAGAGAGTGCATCAGTTGTAGCCGTGGACAGCAAATAAATTTCAGTCTCTACAGGTTTTATTATCATTATCGCAGTTACTTTATTAGTGCTAATTGGGCCGTTCTTAACACATAGATGGGAAGTGGCTCACTGGCAGGTAAAGGACCTCTTTGTATCAGCTGCCCCTTTGCTTCTATGCAGAATCATTGCTGGAATCCAAATTTGCCATCAGTGAAAATGGGAGGATGAAACAGCATACTCCGAGCTCAGAAATTCAAGAAATATTGTTCATGGGCTGTTTTGCAAAGATGGACAGACTCAGAAAAAAGTGACATGTAACTAGTTTTCTTTCTTAAAGTCAACAGCAATGATTTCCTTTCTAAGGTAATCCAAGGCTTTGGTATTCTCTACTTGGGATCTAATGGCTGTATGAGGGATTTTCACCAGTAAAGGTGTGAAGGAAGCACTTCATGCCCAAAAGCAAATGTCTCCCAGACCTCTGCCCAAGCTAATGCAGAGAAGCTCTGTCTGGCAGCGGCAGTGAGCTAAAAGAAACAACTCATTTAGACTTCTCATGCTTTAAAAGGAGCTTTTCAGCTTGTAATTTAATAGATTTAAGAAATGGGTTGCAGTTTCTTTCAGGATTTTTTTTTTGCGGGAATCTGGAGTTACTTATTTTATCTTTTAAAACAATAATTCTCCTTTCCTTTATTTGATTTCCTGCCAGTTTCCTTCAGTTTTAGTTTTGATTGTTCTCCTTTGCAGTTCACAACTCAAATTATTAAAAAGAAAAAAAAAAGAAGAACAAAACATTGCATAGAAGGAAAGCAAATTTATAAAACCCAGTAAATGAATTTTCTCACTTTTGCATCTCTGATTCCCTTGGAATTCCCTTCATGTGTTAAGAATCCTCAGTTCCTTATAACAACAGATAATAATAAATGCTGCAGACAGAAGCACTCTGTCTGCATCAGCTCAATTCCTTTAATATCTGTAGTTTATTACGTGTGACACTGCATGTCTGGTCATGGATTCCTCAGACCAACAGACCTCCTGTTGCAATCAAAGGCAGTTTTGGCAGTGGACACAGGAGCACATCGGCAAAAAGTCACAGGTTATGCACTTGAGGAAAAATGCTGTCACACTTTTCAGTAGACAGTAGTAAGAAAAATGGTGAAGGAAATGATGGCTCCAATATGTAATATTTTTTTTTCCTTTCAGTTTAGTTGACATGACAAATGTAGAGCTATACTGTTTACATTAATCCTCACTCTGGAGTTGATGTAAAAATTGTTGGGGAGACTGGGATGATGCTTTTCAGGATCCAATATTTTCATTAGTTTTTATGAATAACTTCTGTACTTTTTTTTATCCTAAATAAGGTAATTTCTTCACAAGTGAAATCAATATATGCAAGCTAATCCACAGTTAAAATGGAAAGTAAAGATGAAATAGAAGAAGCTATTGAAATCTTTAAAAAATCAAATTAATTTAAGAGAAACAATTTTTATCATCTTCTTCCATTTATGACGTTGAGGAGCTCATCTAGCTAATTAAGTTTTAACTGAAAAGGTTTTCCTCTTGCAAAGGTGGTTCATTTGTTTCCTTCTCACTTGCAAAATAGATCATAATATTAAACAAGGCTGTCAGTGCTTTTATGATGACCAAGAAATTCCAAGCGATGCCACAGTTCAACATCGTCACTGTGGCAAGGAGAATCAGGCCAAGTCCTACGAAAATAGGAGGTAGGGCTTGCTCAAATTGGTCTTTCTACATTTGGATATTTCTAGACATTTATAAAAAGCTTGCAGTGACATCTGAAGGTCATATAGTGGAAAATCAGGGATCTGAAAATTAGTTCAGAACTGTTGCTGTGCCCTTCTCTCACTTCCCCTTTCTAGAAACATATTTTTCTCATGAGGTGAGGGAACTGCATAAAAGTTTTTCAGGGATGCTGAAACTGTAATCCTAGTTACTTAATGGGATGATACGCAAGTGCTAGGAGATGGGGAGAGAGAAGGAGAAGGGTTCCAGCTTGGAAGAGTGTTCAGGAAACCAAAAGATGACTAGCAATTCGTGTGCTGCTTCTGGAAAAAATCAGGCAGGGAGCAGTTGCTGCAAGCACCATCTATTTTGTGTGCTTTTTGATGGAACATCCACAACTGCATAATCCATAGGGAGTTGCCTGCCCACAGGTACTTGTTGTTTGACAGATCTGTCACACTTCTCAGAAATCAAGATGCAAAATCCATCACTCAGGGACATGGTATATGTGTATCAGATACTCTCTGGGGGATGAAAAGTCCATTAAATAGCAAGTCCCTAAACTCATCCATATGAAGAATTCACATCTGTGACAGATAAAATATGGAGAGTACTCATCGTCTAACAGGTGATCTGACTCTAATGTGCTTCTTAGAGGACTATAAATATTAATCTCATTTCACCCTCTCAGAGATGTGTGTGGGTGAGCCCGGAGGGATAGGAACTGCTTATGCAGAACATGGGTGAGAACAGCAGGATTATGTTGCATGAGGGGGATCATGTCCCTGGGAGGCAATGGCACTCCCAGCGCTAGCAGTTTGAGGCAAGCATATCATTGCCTGCATGGTACAGAGCTGAAGATATGACCTTCACAAAGAGGCTTATGACAGAGTTCTGTAAACTTTGCTATAGTAGAAGAATGCATTACTCAGATGTTTGACAGCTAGCAAATCTATAAGAAATGGGAGCATGCCAGAATTATTGCTCCTTAAATGAGCTAGCCAAAATGTGGAAATCAATAACATAAGACAGGAGTAATTGATTAGGTGTAGTCTTGGAGAATCCTGTTATAATTTTCTCTGTCCTTCACTCACTATGAAGAATGTGAGCAATTCACGTACTTCAGTCCATTGAAGAAAATGCCAGGAATTCTAGTATACTTTCTCCATTTCTCATTATGACTCCATTTGTACATTCTTAGTAAGTGTGACTTTTTATTGAAGACTGTTGGCAAATATGTGAGATCTGCATTGAAAACAGATTTAGAATTAAACAAGAGATCAAGTACTGGGTTCATGGGCTGGTGTAGAATTTTCGTTCAGGATCAGGACTGAGGATCCTGAAAATGAAGGAAAGTTTTGCAAAAAAACAACGATTCTTGGTTGTGGATGAAGATTTCTCTTTATATTATAGCCGAATGGAAAACATGTAGAGGTTAGTCTAGATCTCAATCAAACTTCCATCCACATTGAGAGGTGTTTCAGATTTATATTCTGGACTATTTACACATGATCTTATTTTGTTCTAGCTTATTTCTGCCACCTGTTTTAAGCTCTCCAGGTGGTGCTGCTATATTTCAGCAATGCTAATCTTTCTGCTGGCGCTCTCAAGCTATGAGGTTGCACTGACTGTTATGCAGCAAGCCTTCTGCCCTGCACGGTGCCACAGTGTAGTCAAATGTCTGCTGAGCCCCTCAGAGAATCCAGCAGATGGCTTTCCGGCAGCAGTCAGACCTGACCTTGTATGCAGTCATTCCTTGGCTGTCTCTGGGTTTAGAATGAGTGGTGGCAGGACTGAAAAGAGCAGAGCTGATTAGGGTCCATACCTTGTTGAGATTTGCTCCCATAAAGTGTCAAAGAATATTTTACTGGACTTTATTGAGAAAGAGCATTGGGCAGTTTTAGGCTTGTGAAACTGCCAAACTCCCCTGAGCTTTGCTGAGAAGGCACATTCACGTTCATTTCCCAGATACTACCATCCTCAAACTAATGGGACAAAGGTAAGATCTATGTTAGCAAACTTTCTTAAAAAGTGCCGTGCAGCCTGATATGTTTCTTTAACAGCAATAATAATTAAAAAGCAGTTTTTAAAAGCCTGCTATGTAGAAATACATTGCCTAGGTTGTCTGCATGTGTATGGGGTTATCTTCTTTTATGCTGCAGCTGCTGAGTTGCACAATCCAGCCATAATATTGCAGTGATACCTGTAAAGCTTCTGTAGATATTTAGCTCCCTGTCACCTCTTACTTCTGTTGTTGGTGGCTGTTTTATCTCCCTGCAGCTTCTTAGTTGTGTTTCCTTTGCTGCCAGAAAGTAAATCAATTCAATTTCTCTCTCTCCTCTCAAGTCATGTTTCAAGACTCAGTCTTTTGAGGAGGGCAGTATATCAGTTCTTCAAGATAAGAGCTGTGGCTACCAGAGAACACCCTACTGCCCCTCACCTGTGCAGGACGCAAGACTTGTTCCAGTGCTGTCCTGTGGATGAATCTGCACTTTGCAGTGGAGGCCTCTGAGCAAGTGCTGATCCATGTTGGAAAGCCAGTAGGATGCAGCACACCCCTTTGCAGAGGTAGCAGCTAATTTTTGAAAGCAGTACAGTCATGCTTGCTTGCTGTTACCCCTCAGATGATGAACTTGCCTCTGTAACACAAGTGGAAGGCTCACCTGTGCAGAGGGTAAAGCTTTCTCATGCTGTTTGGAGAACATAAAAAACAGATTTATCCTTTTCCTTTTAAAGATGTTGCAGAATATCACCACTCTTCACTCCGAGTACCAGTACAGCCTACCCTCTCTGTTTCAAAAAGAGAATGCTGTGAATTTAAACTACACTGCCTCCCTGACATAATCATGACCCAATCCTAAAATACCCAGTACCTTTGGAGGCACCTAGTCTCCTGTTTGAGCAGAGGGATGCAGGGAGAATGACCCACTCATGAGATAAGTGTTTCATGCCTGACAGGATGCTAAGAAGATGTGGTGGTGCAACAGGCCAGCAACACCAGGGACTCTGGAGATGTCCTGCTGTCACTTTGTCATGGGACACTGTGTGATACCTAGATGTTACACTAGATGGTGCATTCGACAGATTATTGAAGAAAGTGATCTGCCCATGCCAAAAGCTTCTGGGGCAAGGCTGACTGTAACAAGCTGATGTGCCATGTACACACGGCACATCCTTTACATAACTTTTCACAAAGTTGACCCTTCTGTGCAAAAGTTGAATGCAACCACAGCAGACAAGGCAGTATTTTGAGACTTTGGCATTCATGCCTGTAAGTTTGAGGGATTTCTTTTGCCCACCACAGATTTTTGACTAATTTACAAGTCACTTAGAAATAAACAAACTGTAATGGCATATTGAGTTTGAGGGATGCTTGCATTTGGACGGGGGCAAAATCTGTTAGAAAGTATCTGATACTCCTTGTTAACCTGCATTTCCTATATTCCATCAATCTAGCCAAATTAAACGATATTGAAGATGCACGCATACTGATTTATTTACTGAAGAATAAATATTGATTTATTTGCCCCATATTTGCCAGATACCTTTGCTGTAGGGCAATGCTTCTAATGAGGAGGGATGGCTTTCCTTCCCCTCCCCAGAAGGGAGGATTAGCCTGCAGGCAGGCCTGTGGGGCAGTGCATACAGGCAGAGACTCCTATGCCCAGGGGATCAATTATTTCCTGCCCTTCCCCTGGGTGTGTGGAAGCCTTTCCTTATTCAGGGTTTGGGGCAGGGGATTAGGTAACACAGCAAGCAGCACACATATTGCTGGGAACAATTGAGACTTTCACTAAGGAGGTCAGAAGTGCTGCCTGGGCTGGAGGTGTGAGCTGTGGGTGTGGTTTGGGAGCTGATGTTTGCAGATCCATCTTGCAGGTAATAAAACCAGAGTGAGGTAACAATGCTAAAGCATGTCCTGCCTCCCTGTCTTTCTCCAGGACGTATGACGTATATTATGGCAAAGATCACTAGGTGGTGCTGTTACACATAATTCTTAGGCTTTTTCCTGGTATCCACACATTTTCAGTCTGGAGAAATGATACTTGTTAGGGTTGGGTTTACAATAGCTATTTGAAAGCTGCTGAAACAGAGAGAAGAAGCAGGCAGTAGTAGCTAGCTGGAAGGGTGTGTAGCTTCTTCAGACCTTCCTATCTGCGCTTGGTCTGAGATTTCTGGAGGAAGAGACTGACTGCACACAGGTAGCATCCACTCTCTTCCTAGAAGTGTGTGTGCTCAAATCCAGCATCCTTCCCCATTGAAAACTCAGCTTTGAGGGCCCTGGATTCCTGTGTTCTCCAGAGTGACACCAGAGTGCCAAGGCACAGAACTCTCCTAGTCTACATAGTTAAATTCAGATGAATTTCACAGGAAAGGAAATCTTAGTAAGAGGAGTTTGCCTTCTACAGTCATAAGTGGATAAGTAAAATAATGTCAGAAGATATTAGGAATTTCCCGAATGTGAATTCTTGAGAAAAGGAACTGGGTCAAGTTCTAATTTGTTTCTAAACCTTTTCCTATTTAGAGAGACTTTTAAGCACTTTAGATATCAAATTTATTTTCTGACCATCTGGAACTTTTAGTATAATTTAAAATAAATGGGCCTTGACTGTTTCTATTTATTAAAAATCAGTGTAGTTTAAATGGAAACATATATGCATATGAATATATTGTATGTATTTAGATAGTTCCTACGTATTGTACAATTGTACACATAGTTCACATCATCTTGTTATCCCACCAACAGTAAATCTAGGAGATCATTGGGAAGCCAGGCAATGAAACTCATCATTAACATAAAGCATAGACCCATTATATCCTCCTCGAAGTGACTAATCTCTGGCAAACCATTTGACCATTTTTTTTTTCACCCTTTTACCTCCCACTCTTTTCCTTGGGTGGCTGGTTTAAGCCCTCATTCTTCAGATGTTTACTGCATATGTAGCCATGTATTTTAATATTTTTAGAGTAGGGCCTTAGACCTTGCCTACCAGGAAGAAATTATACTGGATTAACTGTACTGATTTGGAAACTGATTTAGTTAAATCAGTGCAACTCTCCTGAGCACTTCATATCACTTCAGTTTAAGTCATGAGTCAGTGAGTAACAAATCAATTCTGTTGGCAGAGAGTGAGAAGATTAGACTGGATCTTCAGCCCTTCCATCTCAGTATTTATTAGGCTAAGGACTCTTCAGGGCTTGTTGCTGTTCTCTTTAATTTTCCCTGCCTAATGGACCTGATCCAGCTCTTGATGGCATAAATGAGGGGTTTTGCATGACCTCCAGCTGGGAGCAGGAGATGGCAATATCTTTATTAAAATCCTAGAGAAGCTTAGAATGAAAAATAACTCAAACCTGCCTCCTCACTACATACAGAGTTCTCAGATTATGATTCATATTGCAGAAATAACCTCTGCTCTGAAAAATGTAATATTCTACATTCAGGGCAGGAAAATTCATCCTCTAAAGACAGCAAACTCTACTAACATTATGCTAAGAGTATCACCATACAAAGAATTGTAATATGATTTGATCTTCCCAGCAAAAGCGGCTAAGCAAGATCTCATCTATATCTTGAGATGGGATGAAAATAATATTTTTTTTGAATCTCCACAGATTTTGTGCATTCATGTTGGATAGATCCGGGACTCAGGTTATTCCTGGTTTTGTACCGACTTAACCAGAAGCTAGAATGATGTTGCACTTCCAAATGAAAAAGCACAGCTTTTTCAAAACACATTTCATGAAGTGCTTGCCTTTTTTTGTTGTTGTTATTGTTCTCTACTTTTCTTGATGCTTCTGTGAACTACTGCTAATAAATAAGGGTATCTGAGAATGCGCTGAACAAGTGTATGCTGAGTTCCATTTACTGAAAATTTTGCTTACTGTTCCCAAAGCTTCTAATTCCTGGCTGCAGACAGTAGCAGTGTAGGAGGAGCTGAACTCGTAGAGTGTCTGCCTATTCTAGAAAAGAGTAATTAATTTGTTTACAAACCTAAGATTTTGGTTTAGTGAAAAGTTATTCTTCTCTTTTTGAACTGGATGATAATAAAGCTGTAAACTCCTTAACCAACAATGTCCTGGCATGCTCTTATAATTCACCTGAAGCTCCCGGAAGTCCTTTTATTGTAAGTAGTGCTGCCTTCTTCCATTTCTGTCTCCATTTCAAATGCAATTTCTTGTTTATTTTACAGGTTTATGATGGAACTTACATCTTTGCCTAAATTTCTTTGGACAAGTGACAACAAACTTCTGCATAACCACTTTCCGGACACATTGGCTACTGTTCATACCACACAAGACATTCCCAAAGAAGTTGTTTTTGGACCATGCATGCTCCAGAACACCCTGCTGGACACTGTAGCTTTTATTGCTCTCAAGTGTTCTGATCGGCGGAACATCCACTATGTGTTTAAGGTAGGAGAAAGCAGCATTTAATGTGAATCACATAAAAAATGGGTTACACCATCCATGAGGAGGTAACTTTGCCAAAGAGTAGACTTTTATTTTGTTCAGCACAACTAACAGCTCCTTCAAAGGTGGGAGATAGCCAGTGCATTTCTGATTTACGAGATGTGGGCTGGAGGGATCTCAGTGAAAACTGCTTCCTTTGCAGGAAAAATACAATGTCCCATTTCTGTGCTGATGATTGATGACCTGCTTAAGCACTGATAGAGAACAGGAGGAAAGAGGGACAGATAGTTTAGAAAATTCACACTCAGTTTTTTCCTTACAAAGGAGGCTTATCAGGAGGTGTGACAGCCCTGTGAGTGCAGAGGGAAGACTGTGGCACTGCACTGACTTATGCAGGTGGTACATTCACAGCATTTATTGAGAAATTTGGGCAAATGTTAACCCAGTTTGATTAGTTATCCATAAAAGTGAAACCACAATGGCAGTGTTCATCCAGCACAGGCTATATGAACTGTGGAAGATATTGGTGAGGCAACTAGTTCACACAGTCTTCAGGCAGTCAAAACTTATCACAGAATCACAGAATCACAGAATCGACTGGGTTGGAAGAGACCTCAGAGATCATCGAGTCCAACCCTTGGTCCAACTCCAGTCCGTTTACTAGATCATGGCACTAAGTGCCATGTCCAATCTCAGTTTAAAAACCTCCAGGGACGGCGAGTCCACTACCTCCCTGGGCAGGCCATTCCAATGCCTGATCACTCTCTCTGTAAAGAATTTCTTCCTAATATCCAGCCTAAATTTCCCCTGGTAGAGTTTAAGCCCATGCCCCCTTGTCCTATTGCTAACTGCCTGGGAGAAGAGACCAATCCCCACCTGGCTATAACTTCCCTTCAGGTAGTTATAGAGAGTGATGAGGTCACCTCTAAGCCTCCTCTTCTCTAGACTAAACAACCCCAGCTCCCTCAGCCTCTCCTCATAGGTCTTATGTTCAAGTCCCTTCACCAGTCGTGTTGCTCTTCTCTGGACCCGCTCCAGCACTTCAATGTCTTTCCTGAACTGAGGGGCCCAGAACTGAACACAATACTCCAGGTGTGGCCTCACCAATGCAGAGTACAGGGGAAGGATCACTTCCCTTGTTCTGCTGACCACGCTGTTTTTGATACAGGACAGGATACCGTTGGCCTTCTTGGCCACCTGGGCACACTGTTGGCTCATGTTGAGCTTCCTGTCAATTAGCACCCCCAGGTCCCTTTCTGTCTGACTGCTCTCCAGCCACTCTGCGCCCAGCCTGTAGCGCTGCAGGGGGTTGTTGTGACCAAAGTGCAGCACCCGGCATTTGGCCTTATTGAACTTCATCCCATTGGAATCAGCCCATTTTTCCAGTCTATCCAGATCCCTCTGCAGAGCCCTCCTGCCTTCCAGCAGGTCGACACTCCCTCCCAACTTGGTGTCATCAGCAAATTTGCTGATGATGGTCTCAATCCCCTCGTCTAAATCATCAATAAAGATGTTAAACAGGACTGGACCCAACACTGACCCCTGGGGAACACCACTAGTGACTGGCCGCCAGCTGGATGCAGCCCCATTCACCAGCACTCTCTGGGCCCGGCCCTCCAGCCAGTTCTTAACCCAGCGTAGAGTACACTTGTCCAAGCCAAGCTTGCTATTAGTACATGAACCTCCTAAAGTTACCTTAGATAGGTCAGCCTTTGTTACACCTGCACTTTTGAATCACTGTAGAGAAGCCACAGAGATAAGTCTGTGAAACGAAAGGAACTGTCTTGTAGGGAAAGTCAGAAACCCCAGGACTGTGATAGTGTTAACTCTCCAGCTCTATTTCCCAGATTTTTTGTTCCTTAGCCACTGCTTATCTTAGCATTTTCATCTGGGCAATTCTCATGCTGACCTGTTATCTTGGCTTTCTGGGTCTTGGAGTACATTTCAGTCATTGTTGGTCTAGAAGAAGATACAGAAGAAGTGTTTTACAATGTGAAGCAAGCAGATTTCCCACATGCTATGGCATGGATGGATCTGGGAGAGATCCATGTTCTGCTAAGATTTCTGTACTCTGGAGGAGAGAAATCCCAGGTAATATGTGTAATATGGAAGATGGAGCTGTCCGAAGATACCTGTTTGCCACTTTTGCTTTAAACAAATTAAGACAGAGAAGAGGGTTCAGAGTTTTTCTGGCTATTTATTTGACACTCTGACACCAGTTTGCTTGCTTTGACAGTGTTATCAGTAGTCCAAGAGAACTGCAAGCTCTTTGGAGAAAGATCTCTTCTGAAACAAGGCTTTATTTATGGAATATTTCTGTATTTCTCCTGGGAGTTTTGGAATGACTGTAGACTCAAGAAAGAAGCTTGAAGGGTTTCTATATTGGAAGAGCCCTCCAGAGGGATGGTTTTAGTGTTTTGCTCCATTTAAACTAAGTAATTGTTATGCAGCCATAAAACTGGATGCCCGAGTTGGCTCAGATCTCTGTCTTTTGGCAGTAAATGCATCACACTCTGTGCAAGTAATGGTTTCAGCTGCAGTTGGTGGTCCCATATCCTGTTGGCTGCTCATAATTAAAAGTAAACCTTCTAGAAATCAGGAACTATTGTTAAGCTCCTAACTCTGTGTGTAGATAATTAATTAACAATTCAGTCACGATTCTATGTTGTTATTATGGCACTGAGGCACAAAACATAACATGGGGTTTGATATGCTGGCTGTGGTGCAAAGAGAATACATACAGGCAGAAATTTGGTAAGGTGAATTCTTTGTAGCTGAGTTCATGTTCACCATAGTTCGGCATCACTCCTGCAAGACTTTGGGGAACATTATTTCTAACAAGGGTTTCCTCATCTTGGGCTTTTATGTTTAGTCCAAAAGGGAGCTCTACGTTTTTTCTCTTGCTCTCTTGGAGACCCTAATCTGAGCTTCTTCTGTCAATTTGTATGCTTGGGCAAAGAAAATACCTTGGCAACCATGGGCACAGGTAGTTCTTTTCATTTAGCCCAAGAAAGCAAACCAGTCCCTTACAAAGCCATCCATTCCACTGAGTTCCTCTGTCCCTTACAGCTTCTCGTGGGTTCCAAGGAAGAGATTTGTTCTCTCCCTTTTCCTCCAGCCTCCATCAGGGAAGCCAGGTTTCTTCCATAGCCCAGCTGTGATTTAGTCTGCTGGGCTTTGAAGCCTTTACTTCATATATATGTGCAAAGGATTCATCTGAGGGATTGTCATCTCCAGAAGAAGGTGGACTGGCAGGGTTTGTAGTCTCTCTAAACACATGGAAAAACTAAAGCTGGCATATGCTTCTAGTTGACAGCACCCAGATCTTATGTTCTGTCCTTTATTCCTCCCCACTTTCTTTAAGCTCTCTCAGCTCCTTCCTGGGAGGCTTAGTTCCTGGAGGAGCTGTGTTCCCTTTGACTTTGCTTAGAGCACTGGGTGGATGCTCAGTATTTCTGAAACACAGAAACTAATAAATGACAGCCCTGACATAGCTATTAGTTACAACCACTGTGTGTGGGTGGGTGTGCTTGTGTCACTGTCAGACTTTTGTATTTCTCAGTCGTTGTTAATTACCATGGCATTTAGAGAGATCCAGTTGCAGGGCATGCTAATTTATTTTCTCCCTTCTAGTAATTAATTCTTATCCTAATGGTCCCTTAATGTTTCATGCTTGGTATTTAAACTACTAATGTAGTCATACTTTTCATGGTAGGTAATAGAGAGAGTTAAAAACAGGGAAAGAAATAGCCAAAATATTGTTTCTGATACCCAACACCAATGAATGTCTGCCCTGCAATTAGTGGAAAACAAAGAGCTATACATTGCTTGGGGTGAAATTTAGATCATACTTGTCAGTGGATATTTTTCATTTCCAAACTTCTTTCTAAAGAATGACTTAGTACTTCAAAAATTAGCTGAGGCTTTTTATGTGTGTAAATGTTGCCCTTGATCACTCTGTGTTTCAGCCTCCAAGCTATGAAAGTCTTCTCCATCTTTCAAATGTTGCAGAGGACGTAGATCTGCTGTGGTAAACACCAAGGAAAAACCTCTAAAGAAATAAATCATTCCCTATTCCTAGCAAATCAAATAAAGTAAATAAGATAGGAGCAACACACACTGAATGAGGGAGACAAAGGCAAACGGTTATAGTTCTATTATTTCCAGAGCATGGTCAACCTGTGAGGACTCAGAGAAAGGAGTGCAAGTGATTGAGGACAATGCTGTAATACAGACACAGAGAGGAAATTTAATTTGAGTAGCAGACTTAATACTATTTTTTTAATTTTGGAGTGCTTGACCTTGCAACCTAACAACATTTTTGAACTTAATCTGATTGGTATTTCTGAATGCACACATACTGAAAATAAATCAGCCACTTGCTGCTCTCAGAAATAATTCATCTGATGGATTCTTATCTGTCCAGATACACTGAAATGAATGTAATCAATTTATCAAAGGCAGGAATAGGAATATGTCATTTTATTTCTGAAAAAGGAAAGAGAGAATTTAAGTGCTTTGTATTTATTAAAATCTAATTTTTATGTAATCTAGCAAAACAGTTATATATGCACATGTTGTCTCCTTAAGGTGTTGAATCAAAAAAACCCAAGGTTATTTGTGCACGTCCTGATCTATATTCTCTTGTATCCATATCCATATCCATGTGCAACTGCCCAGAGTGTGTGTTCATTTCTGGGCTCACACTGCACTGATCCGGGGGTCTGTGCATCTCACACTCCCCCAGGCAACAGCACTCCTGACTCATGTTCCATTTTACCACGGGATTGAGACCTCTGCTTACAGAGGAGCACACCTTCCATATATCTGTGATCCCCACCTGGCAAAGTCGCATGGGACAACCTGCATCAGACAGAGGACATGCAGAGTGGGCTGGAGACTGGCCAGATACCATGCCTGGCACTGCCCCAGGAGGTAGCGTGGGAACAGCAGTGTCTCCTCCTCCCTCCTATGCAGCTGCATTCCCAGAACTCTCAGCACTCACACAGGGGAAGCCTTAGCCCTGTGAGGACTTTGAATTTGTTGATGCTGGTGTATGAATTGGGCTCACAGCTTTTGCATACTGGCTCTGTGTGAGGCAGAAAACAGGCTTTGCTCTTGAATTTGGTGGAAGTCTATTTTGGGTCCCAAGACCTGGAACTTCCTTTTTTTGTGTCCCGTCTCACAGGTAGATGTTACATCTGCGCACAGTCCCTTGGGATTGCCTTGGATGAGACTTGTACAAGCAGCTGCCAATAGCAAGGAGCAGAACCTGGAAGCTTACTTGGAAAACAGTCAGTTATATTACCGCTCTACTAGGAAAATAAAAAAAAATGAGGAGCTGCTTGTCTGGTATGATGAGGAGCTTTCCAGACTCTTGGGTTTCAATGAGATAAAATCCCAGAGTCCCCAGAATGGTAAGTACTAAGTTGTTGGCTGCAGGGGTCACTGAGGACTGAAATGAGTTTGCAGCATCTTTAGTATAGGGTGATCTTTTAATATGGGAAATAAAACCTGCCTAAATCCCTAGGTGATTTGCTAAAAGAAAAGACCACCTTCTTTGAGATTGAACTGGAGGCTGAGAGCAAGAACAAATTTATGGTTCTCAATAGCATTTTCATTGCTACTTTCCAGGAGAGGATGGTACACTAGGGATTAATGCTGAAATTGATGAGCTGTGTAATGGATGTCTATGCACCTGACTACCTTGGAATCCTAAAAGCCTAAAATATCATTTGGAAATATGCTTACTTTAACTCATTGAGGAATCAGGTACAGGCTAGTGTTCAGCTTTAAACCTGTAAATAAGCAGGACTGTAAAAAAATCATAACAACCCAAACTACTGCATACAGTACAGTCTTCCTATTTAGCATGGAACACAGTAAAAGCAAGGAAAAGGGCATGATGTTCATTGTGAGATATGGCTAGAAATGTATTTGTCTAAAAGAAATTGAGTTGGCAATTGTTGGAAAAGTTAAAACGTAGATTATGGAGAGACCTAGCAAACCTCTGTCAGGTCCATGACAAGGTTGACTCCAGCTGTTGTTTACTCCAAACTTTATTACTTGGGTACATAGAGTTTGACATTGAGCCTATATTAAAGCCAGTGACTTAGGAAGCATTGCCTCAAATCTGGGTTTAGACTTCAAATTCTCATAAAGTCCATATGGTTTTATCTAGACAATTGTGTACTGGCCATTTTACGTAATACAAATTTAGCTTGAGAGTCTAAATGAAAGCCTCTTGCAAGTGGCACACGAAGGCAAATATGGATGAACCATTTTCTGTAGCAGAAAGGGGCCTGATTCTGCACTGGCATTAGCTTTACCATGACACAGTCTTGTACGACACAATAAATGTTTCTGTCTGGGCTTTCTTTTTTGGGAGGGGGGAGGGGGCGGGGTGAAGGCAGGGGAGGGTCGTGTTTTGGGATTTTTTTGTGTCAATGACACAGTCAGAGTCTGTTCATGATCACAACTTCGCAAAACTCATTGTCTGTTGTCTGTTTCTGCAGAGCTGAGATGCCAAGAGTGTGACCGAGTCTTTAAATGTGAGCATTCCTATCTCTCCCATGTTCGCTTCCTATGTGTCCCTGAGAAGAGTGCCCTGCTATGGAAAAACTTCCAGGACCCTAAGACTGAAAAGAGCATCTTAGCTGAGCAGACCACAAATTTCCACAGCCTGGCAAGAGACCTAGAGGTCAAAATGGCAGCTTGTAAAGATGATGCCCATGGTCTCATAGGAGAAAAGAGAACAAAATCTGAAGAGGCTGAGAATAACAGGAGCAGGAAAACAGTGTTGTTGGAGAAAACCAATAATCTGAGTGAGGAACATAACTGTGGGGGCAAGGAAGAGGTTGGGGGAGAGCATGCATTGGCTGGTTCTTTCTGGAAGCTTAATTCAGGGAGGCAGTCAGCTAGGAAGGATACTTTAGAGCAGAAGCAGAGCGCTTTCACTGAGGTCAGGAGGATGAAGGAGAAGCTGAGAAATGAGAGACTGAAAGAGCGAGAACAGGAGGATGGCACAGCCCCGCTTGGGAAAGAGCAGGTATCCAAGGAAGTGTTGCTGAACTCCTCCAGTAGTGCATTCTCCTTTGTGTGGCCCACCAGAACTGGAGGAGAACAGAAGAGTGCTTTCAGCAAACCCAGTAAGTGTCTTGCAGAAAGAGCTGCAATAAATTCTTCTCATCCCATGAGTGAGTCAGCAAAGAGCCTGGGGGAGCTGTCTGGCTTGATTGCCACCACAGACATCATGTGCTGCAGCACTCTTCTCAATTCCAAGTTCTTTGTCAGTGATTTGTGTAATGCTCAGATGCTACAGGCAAGCATCACTCAGAGCAATGCTTTCCCATATACCTCAGAGCCATGGCCCAAACGAGCAGGAGGACAGTTACAAAACTCTACAACCACTTCTTCGTCCTCCTCCTCCTCTTCCTTGACTCTTCTTCCTCCCACCTTCACGTCCTTTGGAGTGGCTGCCCAGAACTGGTGTGCCAAATGCAACCTGTCCTTTCGCATGACATCTGATTTAGTCTTCCACATGCGATCACATCACAAAAAAGAATACTCCTCAACTGAGTCCCAGTGCAAGAGAAGACGAGAGGAGAAGCTAACATGTCCCATTTGTCATGAGTACTTCCGAGAACGCCATCATTTATCTCGGCACATGACTTCTCATAATTAGAGCTGTGCAGATAGATGTCACCAAGGGACTGGGAGGTTGGGTAAAGAAGGGGAACATGATTCACTTGTACCCATTTATTTTTGAGTTTACATTAATTTCTTACAGGAAATCACTGTTTACAATAACTTATAATAGATGCTTTTCAAAAAATATAAAATATTTACAAGAGCCTGAGTGAGTTTTAAGTTTTGAAAACTCAGTCTAGCCCTTCTCAGTCTATTTTTGAGGAAATAAAATAGTGAAATGAATGCACATGCAGTATTAATTTGCAAAGAGTTGGGAAGGAAATTATTGTTTTGCAAACAGTTTTCTTTGCTTGTATTTGATTTGCTGGTGTCTGTGCAGTACAATGTAAATACAGAAATAACAACCATCTCATTAAAAGGGGAATCTTTAAGTATTAAAAAAGTGAGAGTTCATACGCTTAAAGAAAAGAGAATACTGTTTCTAGCAGTTTTGGTGGACTCTTACTCCTTTATGCAAGATGAATCAGCTCTCTTATCAGATTTGTGAGTCTGACTAAAAAACTTATATCTCATGTCTCCTTGGCTTTGAAAAATATTTAAGTTAAGACTCTATCTGAAATTTGTGATCATCAATAGAAGACCAAAAAGGACATGACTTGTAAATCAGTATATCTGAGTTCTGTTCTAGGTTCTGCCACTTTTGAAATATCTTTTACAAAGCCAAGTCAACCTGGATCTGTATCAAAATTTGACCTGTTGTCAATGTTATTGTGCAGATAGGAAGCACAAATTCTGCCTTCATGTGTGCTTTCAAGATCTGTATGACTTTGGCAGGCATATAGATCTGATGGGGCACAGTTTAGCCTGTGGCTTTCAGGTTTTAGATATACTAAAGGAAGCAACTAGGATATTTGAGTTACTATTAGCTACTGATAGGGTCTGCACGCTTTAATTGTGAAAGATAGGCTCTGTGCTGCTAACAGGTAGAAGAGGAATGTATTTCACAAGATGACACAGGCTTACATTAAATGCATTGCTTTAAACCAGATCATTTATTCTCTGGTATCTACATGGGCCAGTTCCAGCTTTTTTTAAAGGTGCCAAATTATCCCTGTAGCCTGTCCATATGAGACATTTTTCTCTTGCCTCCTTTCGTCTGAGCTCTGCTTAGTCTCAGAGGCAGATGAATTATATTGCTCTGGGCAGGGGAAGCAACAACCCTGTCTATTGTTACTGCAGCTCATCCAACTAGCCTTTCATTACTTCTTTAATCCACTTAGGGACTTGCTCTTGATAGCTTATGACAAGCATAGTATTCTTCAGGTTGTTTGCTGATTTTGTGGCCTATCTCTAAGCCTCATCTGATATTATTTCCTTTCAGATTGACAATAATCATAAACCATTCATTTCCCACCTAAGAGTGTCCCATGGATTTGTAAAAGACATTGCAATATGCTCCTTATTATCTTCCGACATTCTGATGATATAATCCAGTCTGCTGCACAGTGGACAGCAGTTTTCTTTGATTTCCCATGCTGATAATGCAAGTGTAAGCACGTAAACACATCTGAGTGATAAAAGACAGCCCAAGAGTCTTGGGCTATCAGTTGGGATCAACATATTACACTCATTGCGATCTTTTGAGAGATTTCTGTAAGTCAAGAGACTGGATTCTTCCAAAATGTTGCTGTTGAACACTAATACATGGCTGTTTCCTATGAACATAAACATTTGACTTACTGCAGGCCAACCACTGGTTGTGCACCCCAGCTTGATTTTCCCAACATAAAGTGATTAAACTCTTACATTATGCCTTTGAGTTCAGAAGACATGAATTGAGACTGGAGGTCTGGTTGAGTTGGAGCACAGCTTTCCAAGGTCAGTGGTGGAAGCTCCTTTACTAGAGTAATTAAAAACCAAAATGAGCAAAAGCTTTGGAACATGTAGCACAGGGAACAACCTTGCATTGAGTAGGGGGTGGTGTGGTTTCCTTCTAATCTTTCCATCTCTATTTTGTGTCCAATAACATTTACTATGTAAGAAATATATTTATAGCAAAGTTTAATGGGCCAAATTTCACTCCATTTGGCTTTATCTGGGTGCCAGCCAGTTTACTGTGAAGCTGGTGTCCATAAAGTGTAGTGAAGGACTCCATGGTGTAACTGCATGCATATGTGGCTAGGGTTATAGTTCCCGTTAGTAGTTTAGGCCAGATTGTGATCTCACTTATTCCAGTGCAAATCCAGAATAATTCCATGTTGCTACTCCTCATTTACGTCAATTACTTTATGATCTGCCTGGCCCAGTATAAATAAGACTAAGAGTTTTTGGTACCATTGCTGCAACACGTTCTCTTCTGTACTTCCTGAAAGAGGCCACGTTTTCTTAAGAGTTTTATGGTTAGAAACCTAGCTTCAGATTTCTTCTGGAAAAAGACAAGACCAGCTGTGTAGTGCTCCCCAGTAGTATATTGGCGCATCGCTTCAACATTACCCTGTTCCAAGGGCCTGTTTTTCCAGTGTGCTACACCTGGCATATAATTTAGATTAGAATGAAGCAGTACCAAATCTAACCAGTTATATGTTTTCTCTGATTTTGTGTTAGTGTGAGTAATCTTGAGAAACTGTTGAAAATCAGCCACTGATAAACAGCTGGTGAAGCTCAAAACCTCTTCCAACAGTGTGTTAGATCCACATCCTTAGAGGTCTCACCAGTAACTAAAATACTTCACTCTGCTTATGGTATGAGGCTTAAACAAGCAGCAAGACTACAGGGAGAGATAGCTTTCCTTTATGTCAGAAAGCTTCTTTCTTTGGGGGAAAAAATGGTAAGAACTCTTACCCAGTTTCATTATGGGCATATCTCAGCCACAGTAACTTACAGACTGTGATGACAAGCAATGCATAAATGCTTTCTGTGCACAGAAAGGTGAGAGGACCAGTTACGAAGAGTGACAGAGCTGATTCAAAATGCAAAAAAGAAGAGGAGAGGGTTTAAATCAGCTTTATTTCTGCTACTGTCCTCGCCTCCTCTGGCTGCAGGGGCAGCTACACTTTGGTCCTAGCAGGATAAGATTGGGGGTTTTCCTCCTGTAACATGGAATCACACTGCAGGGGAATGTGTGCAACACTGCCCTTGCTCCTTCATAGGTGGCCAGTGGTGTAAAAATTGAGTGAACAAATTGCTTGCTGTATTTGACTAAAGTGCTTTATGAACTAAGACTTGTTTACACACGCGACTGACCAACATGACATCTTCTTGCCTGCTACACCTGTGCTGACATCCGAGCAAAACAGCATAGACGCCAACAGAATTGAACCTGATTCCCTATGTGTAAAATGAGCTCTTATGGAAAGCTCTGCCTGCAGGCAGAGGGAACGTCTTTTATGTGTCTCAAGTTTAGCTGGGTGTCTCACCCAAGCTGGGTCATATAAAACGGGGGGTTTATCCAAAATTTTTGCAGATTTTATTTCTTTAAATGAAAATACTCATATTAAAGCTGAGTTATATTGCACAGACAGAAGGAAGCCTAATGAGACAAAGAAAAACAAACTTTCAATAACTGATTCATGCTGGAAGTTTCTTTTCCCTTATGTCTAGAAGTCTGAACATTTAACTTGGTACAGATGAAAGGAAATCCTGCTGGAGGAAAGGGACTCCATTAGAGCAGGGACTTCATGAAGAAGAGACTTATGGAACTCACAAAGGACTGCATTCAGTCCCAGTGCAATACTGTGATTTTACAACAGGGATTTGTGTCATTTCTACAGGTAAAAATGCTTGGAAGAAAAAAAAAAATAAAGGATTTATTTATTTTTTTTTTTTTAACTGGAAACAATTTGAAGTCAGCTGACTGGTTCTTTTCCTGTCTTTTCTAGCATTTGTATGTGCAATTTTGACCAAACTACTGTTTCTTACGACATCTGTTTCTGGACTAGTGAAAAGGGACACGACACAATGCTGTCAAGCTTGTCTGTTCAGGCTGTATTTCTGCAGTAGGTTTACTGATAGGGAATACCGGATTAGGATATTCGCCCACTCACTGACCCCTGAACTTCTTCCAGTGAAAATGTGTTTCTCTGTCAAACAGCATTCAGATGGGCTTTTGGAAAACATGTATTTACCTGTTTTTTTGGGGGTAGTTTTTCACTAATCAATGCAATCTGTGGGTTACCATTTGTCTACAGAGCATAGTTTGAAAATTACTGGACTAATGCAGCATTTGTGGGATGATCAGGGAAAGCTACATTAGAGGGAGCATGAATGCATCATTTTGTAGCAAAAAGATGAATAAGCTGGCTGTCATTTCTTGGTCAGAGTTCTGTGAATGCTGAAAGGAGAAAGATCATACTGCTAGGAGGCCTGATACACCAGCTCCTTTCTTCCTGCCTTTAAAAGGAATATGATTAGATTGAACTTTACGAAGTTATTCTGGGTGGGATGGTAAGGAAATGGTCTTATAAACTGTTGAATGTCCATGTCAGCTCTGGAGCCAGAAGGGAGCAGTGCGGCAGTTTCAGCAGTTTCCTTTTGTGTTGTGGAAGGGCACTTCAGAAATTGCTTGTTCCTCCCTAAGAAAGCTTCTAACTTTCCAATTTAAACCACAAACCATAGATTTTCTGTGACTGATTTTCATTCATAGTTTTGTGATGTTCAAACCTGTCAATGCAGTGTAATTTTCTATACAACTCCTGTCTGTAGTTTTGTGAGGCCTTTCGATCACACTGTGCTGTGGACATGGTTTGGTTTGAGCTCATGGTTTCAGTAGTCACTAGAAACATAAAAAATGCCAGCTGGAGCCAAACCTGGGGGACATACATACAAAGTAGGACATACAGCTCAGGATCTATGTCTTTCTTGACACTGCAGAAAAAAGTGGAAGAATCATGCAGAATGCAGCTGTGGGATAAGAAAAAGAAAGTTCTTGACTGCACAGATGACACAGATCAGCTTCAGTTCTGAAAGTGCAGGTTTAGGTTCCAGGAAAAGTTCTGTTACTATCTTAATTCCAGATGTTCTAGAAATGTTTGTTACCTCTAAACAGTGCAGTCCTCTAAACAGTGAGTCCTGCAGGCTCTGCCTTTACATGGATTTCCTTTTGCTCAGTTCTGAATTTACCTCCTTTCAACTTCACAGTATTAAAATGAGAGGGGATAGAACATAGTCCACCTACCCTGCTTGTTATCTCTCCACTCTGAGATAAGAAAGCTGATCTTTTCAGTTTCTTCAAACATGAGATTTCCTGTGACCCTGTCTCAAGCAAGAAGTACAATATAGCACAATTTGCACTACACCTTGTCCAAGTTCTAGGCTCATTGAGATGGGAATAAAAATGACATAGCAGTTTGCGAAGACAGGAAAAAATAGTTTTTAACACACTGGTCTTTGTTAAGCCTGATAGTTTCAATTAGCCAGGAGATGACCTATAAAATAGTAAATAATGTTTTGTCAATTAATAAAATTTGTCAAGGTTGTATATTAATTTTCCAGTGAAGCTGATCACTTCAGTGAACTAACAGCACTACTGATTTCAAATACGATCACCAGCAAATGCATCTTCACTGCTTGTTTCCCCAACTGGATTCCAATTTCTACATATATTTATTATTCATAAATACTTACCATACTGCTGTGGGAAGAAATTACGTGCTATTTGTACCCATATACTATAGCTTTTGGTCCTTGAACAGATGGATAAAGTTTTTAAATGTTGGGTTGAACCACTACTGTACAGCACAATTGATTGTGTTTAGGAAAACAAAGTAGTACCATTTAGATATTAAAGAGGCTTAAAAGACACTAGAATAAGTACATTAGTGTTGTTTAGGTTTTCATTGACTACTCCAGTCTTTTCCATATTAAGTATCTTTAATATTATCCATACATATACCACTTCACACAAAATTTTGTATGAGTTTTAATTCATTTAAATATTTTCCACAACACTGGGATGTTCAACAATTAGCTAGTGCATAAAAATTAGAATACGAAAATGACTCAAAAGAGTACAAGTTAGTGATCACACTGAGTGTAGCTAATAAGACAAACAAGTAGTAAAAAAGGATGGAAAGTCTATCTGGTTGTTAAAATTGTTTTCCTGTGAATACCAAAAGACATTCTCTGCAGTCAGGAGTTTAAACATGATTTATAAAAAAATCCTGGCAGGAACATACAAATAAGCAAGCAAACAGCAATGTGTAACAACTACAGACTCTGACTAAAATTCAGGGAACCATCTTCCTAACTTAATTGCCTTATAGCTGGCATTTTGTAGAGATAAGGAATGTTGAGATCCACATTAGAATTATAGGTATTTCTAAATAATTGCAAGGATAGATGTTTAGATGAGAACTGTAAGAAAGACAAGAAATGTCATTCATTGATTAAGCTGATGTCAATAATGCTGTTAGGTGCACTGGAACACAACATTACTTGATAAGTAGCTTGTTAGCAGGATGCAAAAGTTATTTCTGTGCTTTCTTCTTGTCTTTGGGGCAGGACACACAGCCACCTGCTTTTAGCCTTAAATAGATGCATGTGATTGTTTACACTGACCCAGTTGATCTAAACACTGGGTGAAAGAGTCAAGGTACCACCTTTCTCCTGCTCATTCTCCATCCCTTTTCCAGATATTAGGGGAGAGATAGGCACGCACCTCAGACATACCAGGAGCACAGGCAACCCTGACAGACCGGGAATGGTTATTTTGGTATATCTAAATGATGAAATTGAGAAGAGACTTCATCTAGCTCTTGCAGTTTGGAAAACAGACTCTCCCAACTACTGTTAATTCTTCTTTAAGATGTATAATTAGGAAGGTACACAATTTCCAGAGAAGCAGGGGTGTCTTTTCTATCTTTGCATGAATGCTTTGAGGTGGTTCACATATCTTCAATATTGACAGTTGGTGTTTTCTAGGGACCAGAGGAAATCTCTGTGATTTGGAGTTACATCTTAAAAAACAGACACTGCAACCACTAACATTTACATTTGAATACAGGAGAGGAATCCAGAAACCCCAGTGAATTATTCCAGTATCTTAAACTTGCTGAGAAAGAGTTGGGTTCCACAAAACAGGATAGAAAAGTCAGCACATTGAAAGATGGGTAACTTTGAGCTATATATAGGGAACCAATCACTAACCACAGAGATTGAAATAAAGTGCCCACTCCTTTCCAGGGTTTACATTTGGGGAGGTAGCTTTCTTTCCCTGAGAACCTGGTTACTAGAAAACTCACGCAAAAAATGAGAATTCATTGTGAAGCCTCTCCCAGCTGATAGGAACTCAAATCCACTTTTGCTACCCACAACAGCACCATTGCCAATGCTTGTGAATTATTCAGAGTAGGAGAAGGACCTTGCAAGTTCTCCTGTTGGAACTGGGCTCTTGTGCAGTAACCAACCAATGGTTCGTCGGGTCAGACAGATAACACAAGGAGGAGCATCTGTGGCCTACTCATCCCCTCACATGTACATATGCACTCATGCACATATGCACATACACACACTGAGATTTTTGGGCTCTCAATTTTGCATTAGCTACATAAATTATAGTTAAATCCTGCTATGGGTTCCTAAACCCATTATTGGTTCAGCTCCCAAGAGTGTAGGTCCCTTGGGCTTTTTAGAAAATTACAGTCTACCTTTCTTTCTAGGACCATGTTCCCCCACTGGGCTATCTAGAGCTGTGCAGGTGAGCGCTGAGCATCTCCTTTGCTTTGATGAGTGCTGCTTCAGCTGGTGTTTCCATGTGAGGAGACACCCCTTTCCCTTCCCAAGAAGTGCCCTCTGTAGAGATGACTGATCTGGAGGTGGGGATGATGATGTAGAAGTTGGTATCATTTACTTGATATGTCTGTGGGGAATGGCAGCCACCACTGGTCTGTTCCCCAATGATGAGAGCTCTGCCCAGTCTCTTCATTATGTATACAAACTCTTCAGCAGCCCCAGTTGTCACAGCACTGGTGAGGATTATTAGCCCTTTCTGAGAGCCGTATCTCTCCCCTGCCAGGAAGGACAAAAAAAATCAGAAAATGCATCATTTTTCGGAGATTCCTTTGCATAATGGAGTAAGAAAAGACAAGATACAACATATGTCATTCCCTACGTGCTCTTAACAACCAAAGAAGTTTGGAAATTTACTTTGTACCCATGATGGTATTACAAGACTTTTTACACTAGTCCAGCCTCTATACTGTAAAAAAGACTGTCAGCCTATGTGGTGCTCTTGTGCTGTCAGTTTCTGGTTATGAGCTCCAGCAGCTGGGAGGCCCACTCAGGCTCATTGCTGCTGGCTCTTCTGTGGCTTTGACTTTTACAGATCCCATCAGAGGAGTGGGATAGGCAGGTGAGGAAAGCAACATTTTCCACTGCTGCAGCAGGAATACTCCAAGCTCACCCAGCAGCATCTTCAGTTTCACTCTCACCTTTGCTCTAGGAACGTGGCTGTCATGGAGCTTGGCCTGCAAACTACGGAGGCAACATTTTGTGAAATTTTAATTATAGTGGTTTCCCAGAGGCTTTTTATAGTCTATAAACAGAAGCTGTTGCATGGCCTTTGTCCCAAGCCTGTTAACACATACCCCTTTATTATTAGAATCTGAGGCAAATTATCTCATTTTTTTACATAAACCAGCTGACAGGAGTAGGAGTTTTTTTGCACCTTATTTTAAATATATCTGAACATGCTAGATATTTTTTGAGAGCTTAGTTTCTTTGAAAAAGTAGCCAGTGCATCTTAACTGGGACCTGATAACTTCAAAATTACTCTGAACTGTTTTAAAAATGTTATTCTTTAAGTAAGTTACAGCTTGATGTATAATTCTTGTACTAAACTGTAAGAGAGTGGCCAATAGCATGACAATTTTCACACCATTTTTGCTCTTCTCATTTCACTATCCTTTGGAAGACCCTTTTCACAGTAGATGTATATAATACAGGGCCAGATTCAGCTCCTTTGAAGTGGATATGGGTCTATCTGTTCTCTTTGATGGGAACTGGAATGTGTCCATAGTAATCATACCGCTTAGCACAGCCCACCTCTGACTGCCTGGGAAAACAGATGGACCCTGCAGTTTGTGACGAAATTTAACTTTTTCAAGCATGCTCCAAGCCAATAATTGCAGGCAGCATTGTGACACTTTCTTGTTACTGTCTTAGCTTTAGAGGGGAAAAGAAATAAAACCAATGTTTAGGGCTTCTTAGCGCTCTAACTTTATGAGCACTGAAGAGTTCTGCTTCTACATGTTGCAGCATCCTTTCAACTTCAACAGAGAGTGGGGCAGGGTGTGTGTGGGGGTGTATATGCAACATATTGCCAAATGCTCTAAACTCACTCAGATATGAAAAATTTAGTGCTTTTCACTCTCTCTTGCAAACTGGGCAAACTGGGCTATTGTGGATGTTTTCATCTACTGAAATAGTGGATTACTCAGGTAGGAAGTGAGGAGCTACAAGTAACACTATGTATGAGCATTGGAAGAGATATTACTAGATGTCTAGACAGCACAGGATTTATTTTTAATTTTCACAGCTTTTAAAAGCAACAGGTCACAATTGCTGTACACAATATTCAGCTAAACTTCTGGGAACCTGTTTACAAACTTCTGTGCCTAACATACCACATTCCTAGAAGCAATAAACTGTTATTTATAGATGGCATTGAGAGACATGGCTGAAATGCACGTTTTTGTTTTTATGTTCTCTGCACATCTTGAGCTAAACATGGCAGGTGCTTTTATCAACTGAGTTATGCTGTCTAATGGCTCACTTTAAAATACATAAAGAGAGACAATTGAAATTAAAAGCTACTCTAAAAAGAAATCATCATTTTACCTTTGAGCTCTGGCTGGGTCCATATTTCCTTTACTGAGTCACTGGGTCTGTCGTAAACTTTATCCAAGAGAATTTGGTGTCCTCCATCAAAGAAGTATGAGCATAGGATTGGTATAGAAGTTGTGGAGCCTCCAAGATTGTACCTTTTAAAAAATTAAAAATACGAAGGAAACAGTTAAAGATTTGCGACAGACAGTAAATCTCCCTTCCAAATGATGTTCCTTAACATCAGCACTGAAAGAGCTTATGGCTATATTTTGATACTTTTACATTTATTCTCCTCTATCAGCATTTGCACATTTATCAGAGAAACAAAATCTTGTATAAGAGTCTTGGACTGTTGTTGCCCACAACTGACTTCAAAAGCAAACATAAAATTGAATGGTCTATTTTTACTTGATTGAACCTGGAAAAAATTCAGAAAGTGAGCAAAGAAAAAAAATCTGCAGAGGAACATCAGATTCTTTTTATTCTTCTGCTCTGAATAACCCATGCTGTTACTGACATAGGCAGCGTGAGTAAATACCTAAACCCTAATATATAAAAGTAGATCCCAGTTGAAGCAACATATGTTTGTAGAACTGTCATGTTCTTATTTCCTGCTGCACTCAATGAGAATACTTGGTGTTTCACACCTTATAAAATCAGACCTTTTATTTTTGTGCCTAAAGATTGTGTTAGCTGCTTCATTGGTGACAGTCATGTTTGCAAACTTTGGTTGTAGTTTAATTTTACCAGTCTTTGAAGATGAAATTCAATGAAAAGCCTAAGTGTTATTGAAGAATCCCTGCTATGGATACACAAGGTGGAGTATTTTTTGTCTGTCACTTTTCACTAATACTAGAGCACATAGATAGAGCACTGGAAATGTTTGTTCTCTGCTCACTAGTAGGAGATCGATACAATGCTTTCCTGATATTGATGTTAGGAGTGCCTGGCAACAGACAATACAGCAAAAATCTGCTAGAAAGGGAGTTTTGTTCAGTCCAGCCCAGTTTTTTTCACCTCCAGAAAAAGGATTAGACAATCCAAGAGGCCTCTGTCCCAAAGAGTGAAGCTACCTCTTTATTCTGCAACATTTTGGAGCTGTATGCTGGATTCACGTTGTGACTGGCTAGAAATGAAATAAGCCTCTTTAGCGTGTCCTGGATAGTGCTGTGCTGCCAGGAGGTCCTACTGCTGCTGCACAGCCCAGGAGGCAGCTGGACCCCGCAGAGCCCGGCTTCCCGCAGCTGCCATTGCGGCTGAGGTGAGTGGCCAGCAGGTCACTGGGGTGAGGTGGGACAATGCTGGAGAGCTCTTCCTGGGACTGTTGTAGACAGTGAAACTAAAGAAATTTTAGTAAGTAATAATGACTGAGCATTTGCTAGAGTTTAGCTTAACTCTTGGAAGCAAGTACTTCCTTCCTTACAGACTTTCTTCGGTGACATTAGGGAAACTCTTTAGTTTATCAGTGTATCTTCTCAGTTCTCTGAAGGTTAAAAATATGAAGTTCAGGAGTGGCACAGCTGTTCCACAAAGGGTGAAAGACATTATGCATTATGGTTAATCCCATGCAAAATTGACATTATCAGCCTGGCCTTAAAATCATAAGATAGCTTTAGAGAGAATTTCAAAAGGTAAAATGTTTGATGTTGTCTTTTATATGCCTTCAGAGACTGGGTGTCCACTCAGGGGGTTGGAAGTACATTAAATATAAAAAAACTCAAAGCAATCCAAGAAAATAACTATAATGACACTATTTAGTGCCTGGGACATAATTTCACCTTTGCTGTTTTTTTTTGCTCCTGGTCTTGATGTGAGCCTTAGCTTTGGAGAAAACCAGGGCAAGAAATAGGACTGTTCCACTCCTGTCTCAAATCTACTGGAAGATGGAGGTGTCTTTGCCGAATTTGAACTCAATCGTGTGTTTTGTTGGTTGCTGCCCTGCCTCCTCTGTGCTCAGAGTGAGATCTCTCTCTCTGCTCTCATCTTTGTGCTCACATTTTCCTGCACGTGCCATGCCACAAGAATATTAAGATTACCAAATATTGAGAGCCCCATGATGGCAATGGACGTAAGTGGTTCTAGCATTAAAAATTATTTCTTACAAAGGCCTTTTTTCCTTTAGTTGATATTTGTAAGGTTCTGGGCTCACAAAAATTAGGTCTGTACCAAAACAAAAAATGACTTACCAAAATATTTTATGGGAAATGTATATTTGTGATATTCATCTGCGTTGATAGCTGACAACAAATGGATGCCGTCTTTTGGCTCATAGGATATGGAGCATTGTTGACACACGGGACTATCCAACAGAATACTAAGTTGAGAGCAGGCATATGACGCTGCAGCTTGCTGCAGCAAGGTCTAGGAGTGATACAGTACCTTTAAGCCACTTTTGTGCTCTGCACACAAGGGTCATAGGGCTGATTGCCCAGGATAGTTTAGCACTGCAGATATGTCAAACTAAATGTTGTAACACAGCCTTAGCATTGGTATGTTTTTTTGACTGTCCAGTCACTTTACACTGCCTGAAGTAAAAGATTTAATTAAGCCAGACATACCCAGTCAATACAAGGCATATGGAGAGTTAGATTAGAAAGAAATCAGAGAAAGAAAACAGAGAAAGAATCCAAGCCTGCATTCTGCAGCATGTTCCCTAAATCTGCCTGTTTAGTTCTAAACATCTCAAGTGATGGTACAACTTATCTTGAGAGATACTTCCAGACTGTTATAGTTTTCCTTGACTGTTTTCCTTTTCTCATTTAATCCCAGCAATGTTAGCCTGTAAACAGGACAGTAAGCCATGTAAAACTAATTCACTATTACAAATAAAATGCTATTTTGAAAGAGCTTTGGTTATTTGCCATTCAAAGGTTTACCTCATGTCTATGATTAATGCATCTGTGTGAACGATTTTCTTCCAAACATGCTCTAGCAGTAGGTTGGACACCTGGTTTAGAAGTTCACAGTCTCCAAACATATCAAATCTCAGATAGCCGATGTTGTTTTCAAATACATTTGTGTGGAATGAAAATTTAATCAGATCTTCAAATACTTCTGGGGACGGGATCTGAAAGAGTTTAGAAAAACAAAATAAATAATTTGCTGGCATTGATATCTTGGCGCAAGAATTAAAAAGAATTATGTAGGTCAAGTTTACTCCAGGTGGGACATGTGAGGAATGTGACCAAGTCTGAAGAACATAATGAATTATATCAAGATTTTTACATATTAAACATAGGTTAGCATTGACTGCTGCACTGTTTGCCTAGCATAGGATGTATCAATTGCATGCTCAGAATCCGGATCATGCACCTATTCGTCAGGTGGTCAGTTTATTTTTCAAAAATACAGAAATTTCCTTGGACCAAAGAAGCTGAGCAAGCTACAGGAACCACACCCCAGCCTGCAGCATAGACCACTATCCTGGACCTGACACCCGAGCCCCCTTGTTTCCTTTAGCAGTTCTTTCTAAACCAGGCACTTCGGACTTCTGTAATTTCTTGATTGTCCTCAGCTGACAAACAGCTGCTGACTACAGGTGGTGTTGTCCCCAGCCCCTCTTAATGAACCAGTCCCTGTGACAGTGAGGAACCTGATGTGTTGGACATGTGGTAGGATACTCATGAGGCAGACCTGTTAAATCTCTTACATGGTGGCCATGTGCATGGATCCTCACGTGTTAGGTTCTAATTAATTTCATTTTATTTAGCTTATGTTATTAAACAGCAGATTTATTTATTTTTTTTAAATAGCAAAGTGTAGCCAACTAATAAAGTTATCCTTGTAACCCCTATATGAATTGGAGATATAACTACCTAGCTAGCCTGCTCCTATTGCCAAACTTATACTTCACATGCATGTGTTTGAATACAGAAGACTCTCCTTCATCTTAAGGAGATTAAGCTTTGGGATATAGATGACTTACGTGACCTTTTCTCCTCATGGTTACTGTCAAAATAATATTATACTTGCTTTTTCATCACTTGCTGTCTGCTATAGCCCAATCTCAGATAATCCATACTTTTATGACCAAAAGAACAAGAAGTCAGCAGTGAGTCGTGTGCTAAAAGGTGCTCTCCCAAACTGCAACATGCCACAGAACCTGGGAGGCATTCAAGCTTTCTGCAGCTGCAGAGGAGTCAGGCAATCTCCTGCCTTACATGTAGAACCCTTGCCTGGGGTTGCACTCCTGTCAAAAGCAGGTCTGACACAACAGAAAGAGGGTTTCCAAGGTGTTTGACACAGGAGGAAAATCACCCATCATATCACACTTCTGGCTGGAAAAATTTTTAAGTAAAAGAAGGGAGGAGGCTGAGACTGATAGGAGAGAGTCACTGTCCTGAAAAACTGCAGGGTCATGACACTGGCACATGGGCCATGTGCTGCTGGTGCTAAGGGGGTAAGTCTAGCTGCAGAAAGCAACAGCATGCTCTCCTTTGGAAGACAGAGCTCTGTTTGCAGGGTGAGGACAAGCTGGGACAGGATGCAGCTGAAAGTAAGATCCTGCTGCTCAGTCAGGCAGTGTTTACATACAAATTACTTGATGTCAAATATAAACCCTCAGGTGCCTTAGTACGAACATTATAAGCAATGTGGTTAGACTATAGGACCTCCAAGCTAACACCACTCAAGCCAAGGAAGAATGTTTTTTCCTTAGCTATATAGGGTGTCCTGCCCTATTCTGCAGTCTCCTTCCATAATTGAGTGGCCTAACTGGAACAAGTGATGTAACACAAAATAGGACCTGGAATTCTGCCTGGGGACTCATGCATGGAGTTTTATTCCTGATTCTGCCACTGACACATACCCAAAATATGGGCAAACTACTTTTTCAGCTGTGCCTTTCTTGCTTCTTTTCTCCCCTTTCACCTCTCCCCCTAAGTCATTGTGTCTATTTAGATGGAAACTGCATCTTCATAGCTAGTTCTGTGCTGACCATTGTAATGTAACTCTGATTTCCATTAAGGTTGCTAGTGCTGTCAATCACCAGCTGTTAAAATATCATCAACCAACACTCTTGTGCCATTGCAAATCCTAAAATGGGTTTAAGAACCATGAGATCTTGAGGGCTGGGTAGCGGGGTTGTGCTTTTCTCTCTTAGAATAACATTTGGGTTCCTTGTGTACCTTCACAGACTGGAATAGAACTACCCATGCTAGTAGGTCCCCCAGCTGAAGGACTGAGCAGCTATATCCCTGACAACTGATTCTCCCTTGCTCTTAAAATCACCCATATCACTGAGTGATTTCCAGGCAATTCAGTCTACTACGTCACCAGCCTTATTATTACAAAGATGTTTTTAACATCTAGTGTAAACAATCTAAGTTCACTACTTTCTACAGTTCAAGTGCATTACTTCTTGGCCTTTTTACCATGAACAAGAGAACAGATTATTCTCTTCATGTTTGAAACAGACTCTTACATATCTGGAGACTGTTTTCATGTCTCCTCTCAGTTTTCTTCTCTCTGGAATAAACAACTCAAATCTTTTAAACTGTTTCAAGATGACTCTTATTCAGTCTTCTCTTTACTCCTGTTCCTCCTTCCTGCTATTTTCCCACTTGAGCCACATCTTTCCAGAAAAGCATTGCCCAACACTGTGAATAGTATAATCTAGCTGAATTTTCTTTAGAGCTGAACGTAGCAGAAGACTTCACATGTTTTACTGATTATATTCCTCCTTATCCATTCCAGTTTGATCATTATTATTTTTCACTGCAACAACTTAACTCTATTGACTTGTACTCAGCATATGAACTCTGAATAACCCATGTACTTTTTTACAGCACTCCTCCTAAACAAGTTGTTTTCCTCCAGGAGTTGTGCAGTCAATTACTATAACCCTAGAAACTATGTAAGAACCCTGCATGTGTTCTTATTTAACACCATCCTGCTTTTCACATATAATTTCTCCACTTTTTACAGAACTGTACTTTGAATCCTAATCCTGTCCTCCATTGCACCAAGACAGCCAGGATGGGGGCGTTACGACAAGCAAAAGCTGAAACCATCTGGAACAGTGCTCTGGAAAGGATTAAAAGAGGTTATTTAAGGCGCTCAGTCCCCATTGAGGGTGTGCAGGGCAGAGTGAGAAGCTGTATTTTCACCCTGCAAGGGGCAGCACTGCACAGCAGTGTGTAAGCCTGCTCTGGTGATACACAGCTTGAAATAGACTCATTGCAAGCTAGTGAGCAGTTATTTTCTAGTCAGTGCCCTGGAAGATTACATTGGAAAGGAAAATTCGAAAATATGATTCATGGCTAAATTTCAATTTTCATCCAAAACCCATTTAAAATCCTTAAAACTCATGGTCAAATCTACTGTAACATTAAATAAAATGGAAAAAAAATGAGCACAAATGGACCTCTTTAATGGTATTGTAAGTGCAAGCTGCATTGAGCTTGAGTGCTAGTATCAGAAGATGAAAAGTACTAGAAAAAGAACAAAAGTGATTAACACAGTGTCATATTCTTTTCTGCACTAAATACAAGAAGCAAGCATTAATTGCAAAAGGTAGAGTCAAAGGAAGTTAAACACAAGACTTCTTTTTGGCTTGCATACACTTGTGTAGTTCCACTGATTTTACTGTGGTTATGTTCATATAAATCAGCATCATATGAGCCCACTTTTTCCACTTGTTAGCAGTAGTTGTAGCAATTGGTCATCCATCTTGACACTTTGGGGCTGAGCATTTTGATTTCACTCATCAATGAAGGGACATCTGCAAACTTTACTCCTTTCTAGTGAAACATCTGTAATTATTGTCTACTTCAGAATGGACAATGCTCTGCTATAGATACATATCATTTATTTGGGAAAAGGAGGATTTCAAACACAGGAACTATTTTTTTCATAAATGATTTTTTTTACTATGATCATAATTTTCAGCTGCTTATCTAAAACATTAATGCAAAAATTCTCTTAAGTGTGAAGACTGCATTAAAAGTATTTTGGCATTATCAAGGGGCCAAAAGAGTCACTCAGGGAGACTCTTGTCACTTAAAACTGATGTAACACATTTGCCAAATCAGGCAGCATTACTTCCACAGGTAGTCTACAAAACTCAGGTATTCATAAACACAAATATTTCAGTATGAAACAGAAGGTATAACTGGAGGGAGAGAGCAGCAAACAGAAGAATAAGGAGTAGGGATTATTAAACTGCCCATCAGCAAGTTTACGGACCTCTGCTTTACAAGCAAAATGTTATTTTCTGAATCACAAACAATATATACAACGTCTTCTGCTGGGAAGTCTGGCTTTGGAATGTGGCATTCATGCAGCAGACAGTTCCGGCTAACACTGACCTTGCTGCTGTCATAAAGGAGACATATTAACTACCCTGTACTATGCTTCAACAGCTATTCTAGTGTAGCAGATGCAAAGGTCTACATGCATTTCACTCATCTGTCTCCTATGTCCCATCCCATCCTTCCTGCAGTTATTCATCATCACTTTCACTTAATTGTGTTGGATCTGTTTCACTGTCAAGGTCATAATCAAGAAAATCCCACTGTCAAGGGAAAAGGTGGCCTGGAAGGTAGGTAGCACAAAAGAAAAACTAGCTCCTAGGTTTTTGAGGAATAAATGTGACACAGATTAAAAGAGCCACTATGTCCATGTATAGGACTGTCAAAAAAATTACAAATGCAATTAGTATCATCATGTAAGCTTCACTGTCATTTTAAGGCATTTTCTCTCTGGGGTGTTGGTATGGAGTATTTCTGAAATGTTCCACAGAAAGCATCCCTCTTGGGCCTGCAAAAACAAGGCAACAAATGAAGGTACTCTTGTTGCCCAATGTTCTGTGGAATACATGACTTTTCTTTTACCTCTGTCACAAGGAGAAGTCTTTATTTCAATGACTTCAGTGTCTTTGTTCAGTCACCCTCTTTCACCTTAACATGTCTTAACTGCACTCTCTTGTCTCTCTGCCTCCCGATTTCCTCAAGAACTATGAGGGAATGCATAGACCTTTGCAAATTATTTTAGCCTCATATTTTAGCCTGTGCGTTTCCTCTGCTATTTATACATCATTTCCCCTTGAAGAAATCTCGCATTTGTCCTGATGTGATTTCCGTCTTATGGATGTATCCCTGACCTTTTCCAATAATTTTGCTTGACAAAGAACCGAGGTAAACAGAGGCATTCATTAGTATAATGGCATTTCCTCACTGCTTTTATCAGGATCAGAATTTCACATCGTATGACAAATAAGATGTTTATCTTGTACATCTTGTTCTCAGCATTCAAGGTCTGAATGAAGTAAGTAAGGTTTTAATAAGCAAAAATAGCCCACAATATCTGTTAACAGCCTTCTAGTGAAAATAGCAACTAATTTGCAAGATGGGCACACTTTGTAGAATGGGGGAAAATTATGATAAATCAGTACTGATATGTTGCTAATAATTTAGTAAGGGGCTCTGTCAGAAACATCTTTAGGGTGAAGTTTTTTACACCCAACAAATGCAGGAGGGAAAGAGAGTGATGGAATAGAAAAATTCCTTAGTTATTATTTCCTTTTAAACTTAGAGCTAAGAATGGGCCAAGCATCTCTTGGTTAACAAGCTTGAAAAAAAATGTCCTCCCCTGGCAACGCTTAGACTTCGACCTTGATGTTGCAGATAATACCACAAAGATCATGCCCATTTTAAGTCATGCATGCCAAAAACTTCAGAGGGTGTAATCCCACAAACTTCCTCCCCCAGGAAGCATTTAATAGTTACCTGACACTTGGCATAATCTGGTTCATTGCAAAGGCAAATGCATTCTCTTCAAAAAGTAATCTTATGAGTCCTTGGAGAAAAGATGTCTCTGATAGCCATGCTAGAGCAGTAGCCATAAAGGAGCTAACTTCATCCAAGAAAGGGATCAGGTTATCCTAACCATTCCTTTAATATGAAGATGGAATTTTAACAAGTGCTCCTGGGAGCTCCCTCCAGCACAACAATGAACAAGAAAGATTGCCAAGACAGACCAGTGTATAAATACCCGAGCTCAGAACAAAGCACAGACTGTTACGCAAACCACACAGCAAAAGCAAAAGTAGATTATTAAAAATCAATATCTCCCTGGGGTCACCTAACTTCTATCCAGATACTTCTTCCAAAGCATTTCTAGGTCACTAGGTAACTTTCTGATGCTGAGCATAAGATGCTATCAGAACAACTTTCCACTGCCACTACCAAAAGAGTTGCTTATTATTCTGGTGTGACAGAAGTCAGGTACAGCAATTTTATACAGAAATATGCATTAAAAACTATATGGCCACATGTTTTGTGAGTGTGTTCATTTACTGTGGTCCAAGAAAACTTTTCTTAAATTGCAAGCACAGTTTGTAACCAGTGGGTTTCTGCATTAATTTATTACAGCTTGAAAAGCTGTAGCCACTGAAAGGGAGGGGATCATAGAGACAATGAGATATTTTCCCTCTAACTGTGAAGCCCTGCATATTTGCTTGTGGCAGATGGCAACTGAAAGAGATTCACAGCCTGAAGGTTGCTCCCAAAATGCATGCATCCAGAATTACCATCTACTACCACAAGCTGCTACCCTACTTTGCCTTAGCATGAGAGAGAGCTCGGCCTCCAAAACCTACTCAGACACTGGCTTCTCTTCTGGATGCAGGTAAATTCTGGTGGCTTTATGATATGTACTAGAAACAAGATAGGACATTTGACTCAGTTTTCCCATTCTATCTGGCATCAGCATAGCTGGGTACAAGAGAATGGTACCTGTTTTGGCATGATCCCTGGGATGCTGTCCTTGGCATGTTCAGGGATGTAGAGTAATTTCAGGTGCTCATCATCAGAAAGATCCTGCAAGGTGGCAGTCACCTTCCTGGCCAGCTCCTCTTCTGTATTAATCCTTTTATAACTGTTTTTGCTGATGTTCTTGGTGAGGTTGGATGCTATAATGGTCCCAGTGTCCACAAAGGCATAATTATCTGCCACAAGCTTGCCTACAGTTTGCAGTGTCTGTGGTACCTGGGCACGCAGGTTGGCAATGTGCTGAGCTACAGCCATGGCTTCACTGGCCTGGATGGTGATGTGTGGCTCCACCCCAGACACACTCCATACTTTGCCAGTGACTGGGCTGAGCACTACTTGGCTGGGGATGGAAGCATATAGGGAACTGTTACCAACACGATAAATGCCCACTGAGAGGGAACCACCTACTGTGGGCTCACCAATAACTGTGGCTCGGTGTAGATCCTTCATTGAGCGAGTAAAAGCTTCAGCTGCTGAGCCACTCATATGACTTGTTAGGATATAAATGTCCTTGAGGGAGCCGTATCTCTTGCCAGTGACTTGCGGGAGAGTCCACACCTCTGTGCTGTGGGAGGTACTACGATCGAAGACAGTGTAGAGGTGTTGCCGAGGCTCAGGTTCAAAGAAGTAGGAACAAAGTATTGGGATGGCAGTGGAGTAGCCACCTGTGTTGTACCTCATGTCAATAATCATGGCATCCGTGTCAACCAGCTTGTTCCATACCATCTGTACCAACTGGGGTCCAATGGCCTTCACTGTTTCTGCCTCAGCCACCATATCAAAGCGAAGGTAGCCCAGGTTGCCTGGCAATACCTCAATTTTGAAGAGTGCCTCAATGATGTAGCTCAGCTCCTCCGGGTTGGGAATCACGTTGGGAAGCTGTTCTTCTGATGCTGGTTCCACATGGCTGTGGAAGACATGAAGTCGATGGTCCCCAGATGCCTCCTGCAAGTCACTGGTAAGCTGGGAAGCCAATGTCTCAAAATCTACAGCTGATCGATAACCTCCTTGGGCCCGTTTGGTGCTTAGCATAGCACTGGCCTTAGCAGCCACTTCTGGGATGGCATAATGAGCCTCCAGTAGTTGCCCAGTACCCTCCAAAAGTACTCCCATGTTCTTGTGGAAAGCCAGCACTTCTTCAGCCTTCTCCAATGCATCATCAGCCAACACTATGGCATCAGGCACAACTCCTCCACCCATCCAGCTTTCCCCATGGTTGTCAATGAAGGTGATAACAGGAATTGTGATAGTTAGGCCATGGGTTATTCCCTGTTCAGGCTGCAGCAGAGGGAAGGTACGTGTATGTGAAAGGCTTCCTGCTGTGATCTCACCAATCAGAGTGGCACGGCCCAGGGACTGCATGAGGTAAGCAAACTCCTCAGCTGCTGTAGCAGTGTGGTGGCTGGTGAGCAGGTAGATGCCACGCTGAGCCCCATAGGGCTGACCCAGCAGTTCTGCTTGGCTATTATGCTCCTGTGTATGGTTGGTGCGCCTGTCATAGGTTGTGAAGAAATGGACAGGGCCAGCAGCAGGATCTTGGAAATAGGAGAGTAGCACAGGCACACCAGAGGAGGAAGGGCCTCCAGGGTTGTAACGCAAGTCCATGATCAAGTTCTCTGTATTTTGAAGGGGTTCCCACACTTTGTGGACAATGTAAGGTCCAAGCTTAGCAAGCACAGAGGCATCAGCAAACTCGTCAAAGCGCATGTAGCCAACATTGCCTGGCAACACTGACACCTTGAAGACAGTATCCACCAAGGCATGCAGCAGTTGCTCATTGTCAGGTAAGTTGGCTGCCACTGCAATCGGCTTCTCAGCAGGGGGGGCAGCAACTTCACCTGCCATCATGACTCGGACCAACAGACGGGGGTCTTCAGATGACGTCTGCATCTCAGTGTTGAGCTTGGTGGCCAGGTCCTCTGCTGACTGCACAGAAGAGAAGTCAGAGGTGACGAGGTGCCGCAGCAATGCTGGCACCCGCTCCACTAAGCTGTAGTAGTCCTTTAATAAGCTGGTGAGGTGGCTCATGGTGTCAGGTACTGCTCTGCGCACTGCCAGGATGTCCAGTGATTTCTGCAAGGCTTGCTCTGCCTCAATAGCCACACATGGCGTCACTCCACTCACCTCCCAGCTCTGTCCACCCCCGCTCAAGGGGCTCACAGATCGTGATACAGGAACTCTCATGTAGAAGTTGGAGGGGCCAATACGTAGCTTCTGGATGTCCAGTGAGCCCCCTGCTGTCTTCTCCCCAACAGTGATAGCCCTGTTCATGTGTTTGAGGATATAAGCCACATCTTCAGCCACTCCTGTGGTGTGGCGGCTGATCAAAACAATGACATCCTTGTCTTTGCTATATCTCTCTCCCAATACCTTTGGCAGTGTCCAGATCTCTGTGGTGGTGTTGGAGGGCCGGTTGTATACAGTCTCAACATGCAGCATCTTGTCTGCTTCATGTAAATATGAAATTATGAAAGGAAGGCCAGAAATCTGTCCTCCAGTGCTGTGACGAAGATCTATCACCAGGGCAGATGTCTCTATCAGTGTCTTCCACACCTTGTCGACCAGAAAAGCTCCAACTTTCTCCACAGCTTCCTGTCCTATGATATAATCAATCCTCAGGTAGCCAATATTACCCTCCAGCTTGTCATACATAACCACATGTTCAATAAGACTCAGGAGTTGTTCACGAGTGGGCGAAGTCTCAGCTTCTTGTTTGGGATCTGCGTGCGGTGATGGCTCATAGGAAATCACCAGTCTTGGGTCATTCAGAGCACCCTGCACTCCAGCTGTCAAGACACTGGCCAGCATTTTTGGATCTGAGATGTCCAGGATCTCCCCGCTCTTTATTGCTTGTTCAATGGCTTCTTGCATTCCCACTAGGTTTTCAGGATAGCAGTAGTTATCCAGAAGGACTTTAGCCATGTCCAGCACTAGAGTTGGCTGAAAGATTTCCTCAGAAGTTGTGCTGCACATGATCAGTGCTGAAAATAGGAAAGAATATGTCCTGATCATTTTGTCTTTGTATGGAATAGAAAATAAATTGTACTTAGGAGAGAAGTCAGAAGCTCTTATTGATCAAGAAGAACATAGCTCTCCGCTGACTCTCTGTTTGTGAATCACACTGAAATCCCTGTGTTGAATCCAAGTGCACTGAACAGACAAAAATCTTTTAACAGCATTAAACCTTTAATCTCATTAAAATGGAGTGCATCATCTGAAGTGCACCAATAGATGAAGTTCAGCTCCTTACTACTTCACAGACCCCTTATGAAAAAGCAATAAACTGCAATTGTCCAGGAAGATCTTTCTGGCAGTTAATTGTTTCCAAAAGGTAATGCATTGCCTGTTATAAACTGGTCCTGGCTTATCCTGACAGTGGATTGCCTAAACGCAAAACTTCGATTTTAACCACAATTAGAACAGTAGTCATCAGCCTTTTACCATTATTTATGAACAGATTATACCAGGAGATTCTTCAGTGACTTAGTTGTATCAATATTTAGTATTTTTTTTCAGAAGTTGTTGACAATACACTGTCTTTGGTGTTTTTCAGTCTGAGCTGCAAAGGACTGTTCTTACATTCTATGGCTAAGGATTCCAAACAAGGGACTCCAGACATTTGGAATAGCTCATAAAATCCAAGGTAATGACAGCCTGCTAATTTCTGTGCTGAGAATTGCCAGCATTTTAAACAGGACTTTGAAATACATTTGACTCAACACAATACAGCTAAATCTGAGGTGACTTTAATCTTCATAATTTGCACTCAATTAGGATTTACTTGTAATACTATTGAGTAACATATGGCCATGTCTGATGACAGCTCCCAGCCAATAGACTTTAGGCTCAACATACCAAAATAGAATGTGGGGGGTTGTTTTCTTCTGCTCACAATGTATTCAAAACCCTATTGTATTAAGAGTTTGAAAGAGGATCAGAATATGTGGGATGCAGCTGCAGGCTGTACCCATGTGAGTTGTCAACATTCAGAACTCCAGTATGACATGCCAAAGACATACAAGAATAGATTCTTGGCTTTAAGTCTGAAATGACTAGCTACCCCAGCCATTCTCTTGCTGGAGATAGCTGCAAGAATAGACTAGGGAATCATGGCTTTTTATTGCTTTCAAAATGCCACTTGCTGCTACATATGAATACAAGTGGAAGGAAGAGTCTAAAGCTGGTTTACCCTGGCTGGGTGCGCTCTTCTGGTGTTGTGTGTCATGAGTAAAACCTGCCACTCACATGAGCAAATAAGTGCAACTCCCATTTGGTTGTAGTAATAAAGGAGTTTTGTGAAGTTCCTTCCTTCAACATGTCTGTGTAGGTATAGCCTTGTCTATATATGCAGTTATTATTTCAGCTCATGGTTGGTTTGTATCTGTGAATATGTAAATGTACAAATGTAAATCCATCAAAGGGAACAATTAAATTGTTCTATGAGTCCATTAGAGGCAGGACTGCTCCATGACGAAAGCTGTAAAACTTTATGTTATAATCAGACTATCCCTGGCAACCAGGCTGTGCTATCATCTGTAAAAATTAAACCCTGGTTTAAAAATGTCACCAATTCCCTTGTCAAAAGAGAGGCCTAAAATATAGTTGAAGTTGTTGTGGATAATGTTTAAATAGGTAATTAAGCTTCAAATGTGCCACAGTAACATCTGTGTGCCTCATTGGTAGATTCAGATCTGCTTTATCTTCTTAATTTTGGGGGGCTGTTCTGTATTGTGATAATGTGTGGCATTCATTACAGACCTAACTCCAGGGAATTATCACCAATTTGAATTGCTCTTCTTGAATTGTCCCTGAGGAGAACAATCCAGCACTCTAGGGCAAAGGTAGCTGGAAGAGAAACTCTCCAGCATAACCACATTTTGTTCAGAAACTGACTTTTGAGCTACAGGATTTATTGCCAGAGCTGCATTAATTCCTTGTGTGGCCAATACAGTGGACAGGACCTTGGGCTAACTGATTTCTATTGCATTTCTAACCCATGGCTCTTCTGTCTGTCTAGCTTGGAAAGTTTTTGGGGCAAGGGATCTCTTTTGCTACACTAATGTCTACCAAACACTCCACCTTTACTCCCAATCTCTGATAGTTTCTCTAAATGCCATTACCACAGGAATAATTGCACACACTGTCATGTGTGTTAAGATGATTATTTCAATAGAGAAGATATTGTATTTCATAATTACCTAACTTAATTCTTAAGCACCATGTGCTCTTTGCACTGATTAAAGCAGGGGATGTCTGAAACAAAAAATGAGCTGTAATACTGTAATTAATGCATATGACCATGAGGGGGATGTTGCATAGATAATCTTAATTCTGACATTTGCCACTTTGGAGTGCTTAATACTTTTATGTTACTTTACTGTTAGCAATGCTTTTGTGTTCCAACATCTTTCAATTAGCTTGAAAGGGAAGATATAAACTAACTAATTTTGTTATGATGGAAACAAAGCATAACAATAACGAAAATACACGTCTGATCTAAAACAATAAAGTAAAAATCTGTAAACATGGAAGGGTTAGATATTTCGCCTGCTGGGCTAGAGGGTTGGTTTGTCCCATTGTCTCATGGTCCTCTTTTTGTTTCTTATTTGTTTCTTTCTTATACTCCCGCTGGGTGCTGAAGGAGGGCATGCCCAGGAGCCATAGAGCAGACTTACAAAATTGATTCATTTGACAGGAATTGGGAAAAAGAATACAATAATCTATGTCCCTAAGAATATGTCAGGATGGATCTCTATTTCTGTCTGTCTGTACAGTAGCTTTAAGCATGCAGTTTCTATCCCAGAAAAAAGAATGACATGGCATGTTTATGGAGTATGCAGAGTACTTTCTTTTTTAATCTATCGGTCCCTAGTACATAATGGACACATATTTACATAAAACTATTTACCAAGTACGGGATAATGGTGGAAACAAGGTTAAATTCTTTACTATAAAAATGAGAGAAATTAATGTTTTCTGGATTTCTTGAAAGTATTTTAATTCTGCTGTTTACATCATAGCAAACTAAAAAAAAAAAATCTTACTTTTTTTAGAAGGGCCTTATTTTTTCACTGTATTCTTCTGTGTCACTTTCTGCTTTTAGAATAGAAATCAATATCCCTTGAAATAACAAAGCATTACTCAAATTACCTGAGTTTCAACATGCTGTGCAAAGGGTGCTACAAGCTGTTACAGATGCTATCTATGAGGTGTTAACAGACACCTCATCTTACTCTGAAAGTAACAGACATAGATGAACTGCCATTAAGAACACAAAAAAGAGAGCGTAACAGACACTAACCAAGCATTTTTAATCAGGATATGTGTCAGGTAATTAGCTTCCATATGTACTTGAGTTCTATATATTCACTGCTAAACTCATTATGACTTTTTTTTATGGCATTTAAAGAAGCATTCGCACAGATCCATTAGATTTTTCTCCAGCGAGGCCTTATCTAGAGGTTAAAAATCATGAAACGGCCCTTTCCTCCCTGTGATTTTTGTAAAATTGTAAAACAAAAGATAAAATGCTGTGCTTTTCTAATATTTATTGTGCATTGTATCATGTTCTAAAGATTTTCATACCAGAATGGCTGGAAACTGTAGCTGAGACTTTTATGAAGCTAGGGTTTTGAGAAATATATACAGGTTTCTGATCCGTTTTACCCAGTAAAAGCCAAGGTATGGCAACACTCGGCAGCTAAGTTTATTCCTCAAGTTCAGATGCATATTCTTCCTCATGCACTTTATCACTAGCACACAGAATCAAAACTGGCTTCACAGTGTAAATGTAAAATAAATGCTTTTCCCGACATGCATGACTTAAAAGCTAGGATAGTGGAAAAAATCACTTTTGCATACCAGATCTGTTCACTAATCTACTGTTTTTGCCCTGAATCCAATGTGATGTGTATCACTCACTGCTACCTTGGTAATTTATAGATGATGTTAGAAGGTAAAAGTCCTTCCTTACGTGGTGTGGATACTGCAAGCTTAGGAGAATGACTACTTACTCATTTCTTGATACATATAGCTTAAATTTTTATCAAACATGTTGTTTAATGCAAGTCTGCTCATTAAACTCTTGAGTACCTAAATCCAAATGTAAATCTATCACCAATTCTAACAATATAACCCAAGCCGAATTCCCATTTTGATTTTAATTTTGAGCTGAACTCAATAGCTCAGACCTAACTCTAGCTTTTATAACTCATAAAATTTTATGATCCTCTAAAATCTGTCCACAAGTATTTCATTTTCTGACTTCCTGTGGGTATGAACTTCCTACGTGTTCTGAGGAGAGGCATTTTCTTTTATCTGCCCCAGACTAGTCTGCGTGCAGGGTCTGCATCACTCCAATCACATGCTAAAAGGCTTCCACAAGAGCGAGATAAAATGTTTTGCTATGTGTTTGTTTGGTTGATATATTTTTTTGCTTTATATATTTTGCTCCAATACTCCCTGGTTCTCATTTGCAGCTGATCTCACCATTCTCTCATCAGGTCTGTGTAGACTATTAGGTCAGTGACGAAACGCAGTAGCAGGAGGCTCATCTGAAGGTGGCAGTAAGAGCAGTTTTTCACTGGAATAAATGATTTTTTGAGCCTAGATCCTATACCAACAGGATAAAAATTAACTTTGGAAGCAAACCACTTTTTGGTTTAGTAAGCTTTCTAGTACAGACATATTTTAAATTCTATATAAGAATTAGAATTAACGTAAAGGTGATATTTGGCTCCTAAAAACTGAGAGGCAGGGTTTATTAGCTCAAGCACAGGACTATGCTAATTAAATATTTAATGCTTCCAGGACTTTAGTAAGTATTTCTAGACAAACCTCCATTGCTTTTTATAGATGTACAAGTCTGGGTCATTGCTACTCCATGTCTGTCTGCGACAGGCATGACTGGATTGCATAGGTATGGTCTAAGACTGTCTTTTCTGTTCTGTTCTTGTACTGTTTGGTACAAAGGGAACCTTGTCCCTGAGTAGGCTTTCTAGGTCCCTTGTTAATACAAAGAATGAATAAAATCAGCCTTAGATTCCGTTACAATCCCCATGCCAAAAGAAGTAATGTTAGGGGCTTGTCCCTAGGTCTTTCAGTTCTTATGCTGTACAAACCTATATAATATAGTTTTCTTCCACATTTCTTTTTAATATTGAAAGCTTTCCATTTTCTGAAAGTGGAAGTCAAGTGAGTTCTTTAATTATTACATTTGTAATAAAATAACTTCAATGCAAAATATATTGGATTTCTATTTTCTTCTGTCACTATTCCCATTCTGTTCCATTTTTTTAAAGTGACCAAGAAAAAGGAAAAAAAAAAAAGAATGAGAAGACAATTTATATTTTTACTAAAAGACTGGGTAGGTGTAGAAATTTTATATTCCCATCTTGAGACCTCTCTAATTTCAGTCAGGGGCAGGTGGAGACTCATCAAATCTCATGGAGTGCAGCTGTGATAAACTCACATTGACCAGCCCTGCTGAGCAGATGAACTGCCATGCTCTACGTAAGCAGAAGATTCAGGAAGGCTTAAGGAGAATGCATTGCAGCTAGCCAACCTGAACTAATTCAGGAACATCATTTTGCATTTTGGTAAGTAATTTTTCAACAAGTGGAAATTGATGTGCAGTCCTTGGAGAACTGGTATACCATGTGTTTGCATGATACTTTGTGTATCCTCTAGATTCTACATATGTACGTGTTGGCTAGCGTGGTGCACCAGAGCTAGCTGATAATAAATAGTGAATATTAAATACTGCATCAAGAGCCCTCCTATCCTCAGGTTATTTGAAACAGTGAGAGGTCCGGTCATCCAGAGGAACCTTTGTTTAGTGGCCAGGTACTGCAAATGGCTGCCTCCAAAGTGATCTGGCTCCTGGAGACTGTGCTGCTGAAGGCCTGACAACTCTGATGACTGGTCAAACATGCCCTGGCACTGCTGTCTGCCGTGATGATGTAGGATGGAAGTGCCCAGCACATCCTGGCAGACCAGCTGTTGGCATCTTGAGCTATATATTTTGTGGTAAAGAGCTAGGTTTGCTGCCATTTGTGGATCAGAAGTTTCAGTTGCTGGGCCAGTCCCAAGGCCCAGGCTGCTGGGACATTGCTCGCTTGGTTCTTTGGGTGTCAAGGCTTTTGTGAGGGCTACCAGCAGGTCTGTCCGGCTTCAGCCAAACCATGCACCTCGGTACAGGGACTGACTCAGGGTGTCTCATTTCCCGGGGCTACACTGAAGCCATTCTTCTGTGAGGCTTTTAACTGAATTATGACTGATGGTCCAGCAGAAGCTTTAAGGGGGAGGACAAAAATGAAATTAGTATCTCTGAGGCAGCTTGAAGGTTATGATGTGCTCCTGAGACAGCAGCCAGCACAGACGTGGCAGTGGGGCAGCTCAGGGACACGGAGAGGGCAAAAAAGACTGTGGGCAGCTGGCAGGGAAATGGAAGGAGGCACCTTTAAGCTGAAAGATTTTAAGGTAGCATGTGAGAGAGAGTACGAAAATAGGTGAAGACAGCTGAGGAGTAAGGAACAGAGCTGGTGCAGAAGCACCACGCAGCCTGAAGATGGCGCCGAGGCAGCACGGAGGCTCCTCAGCCCAGGGCAGCACCCAGGCAGCATGGAGACAGGGTTCAGAGAAAGACCTAGAGGGTGAAGAGACGCCAAAGACGGCTCTGGGGTGGTGTGTAGTCCTCGATCAGTCCCGGGATGATAATGAGGAGATTTGGACCTCAGGCACCTGCAGTTAGAGCCTCCTGCCTTGCAGATGGTTGCGCAGAACTCTTTGAGCCCCTTGGTCTACAGAGACTATGGAGGGACCTGCCCTGTTTTTGTCTCCACTAAACACACAACAAACAGTATGTTATGGAGTTAACACAGGAAGAAGGGAGGTGGTTAGTAGTCTGAAGCAGTGTCCTGTTCACTGTTCAAAGCAGCCAGAGGGGATGAGGAGATGTTGTTACGCTGTTTGAAGATGGACTCTTGCCTCGCATTGTTCATTTACTACATGCTGGCTTTACCAGCTTGTTCTGTGGTCCCATCTGTACACTTCAGCTTTTCTTTGCAGTAAGAAACTTTGATTCTGTGCTGTCTGTGAGGAGCTACAGCAAGGTACTGATACCTCCTGAAGCTCACAGCATATGCCTATGTGGACCTACCTGGTGTGTGGCCATGCACCTGTGTGCGTTACCTACATGGTAAGGGCTGGGCTCTGACGAGGCTGGAGAAAAGAACCAGCTGTGGTCTGGGAGCAGGATTAATTGTGTTAGAGCACAATTGTGTCTGAAACGTTAAGCCTCCTTGAGAGGCAATCTAAACCCTATTATTTCGAATATTAGGAATTGGCAATTCTAGCTTAACATTTCTAGATTGTGAGGATCTTTCCGGTATAAAGATGTCTGAGTAAATATCAGCTGAACACCTTCAGGTTCCCATTGCCTCTCCATTTGTGGAAAACAATAGTGGAAATGGAGATCTTTTGACTTTCAGTGATTGCTGGTGGTGTGCTGCTAAGTGTTAATTTGCATTTTTTGTTGTTCTGTGTTGGGACATGGCACAGATGAGCGGATGAGATCAGAGGACATTGTGCCTGCTATGTACACAGACAAGGTAGGACGCTATGTAAAAATAACAACAGCTATATCTCCTGACCAGCCTCCACCAGCTTACCATGTTTATCTATTAAGACTGAAGTGTTACAGGGTAACCTTAAAACTCACTGTGGAGTCAGATGGTGATTCTGATATTATGGGCTGTTATGCAGATAGCTAATGGGCCCACATGTTTATGTTAAACCACATGTTTATGTTAAACAAATAAGTTAATTTTAACTGTGCATCTGCTGGACAGTGGACAAGCCCAAACCTGCTCCTCAGCAAGCTGCTGATTGATGTTCTGAATACAGTGATGAGAGGGGTTTTTCTCAGTGACTGCTGGGGCCCATCTTGATGCAGGTGGCAAGGTGCTTTGTCTGCTCTTTGCAACCTGTGTACTCTCTAGCATGTCTTGGCCACCTGGCTGATTTGTTGTGTCCCAAGGCAGTTGAAATGTGAGGAAACATGAGCATTTTTTTTAAATCAAATGTTCAAAACTACATAAATCAAACTGCTAAATTTACAATGTAAAGCTAAACATCCATTTGACACACTCTTCAGCTGTGCTGTAGGTAGCATCTGTAGTCACTACTGGGTTCTCATTTATTCTTGACCCTGACCATCACTCTATGGAAAGATTCACATTTTGTTCTTCTACTGTACCAATGAAAGTGTTAAGCCTATGGGAATGTGTTTGTTGAAGAGCAAAGGATTTTTTTGGTTGAAATACAAAAGTGACTTGTAGTACAGTTTTGGTATGGATCCTGTAGCCTGTAGAGCTCCTCTGGAATTCTGATAGCATAGCTAGGATGAATTTTTCTGCCAAAAATGGCTTCCCCCAAACATCCCCAACCCCATAACAGCTTGGGAAACAAAGATTCACATTTGACTTCAAAATGTGAAAAAGAACAAACCAGGATTATTGAGAGTTTCTCTCTGTGGGCATGTGGGGACTAGTCTTTCCACTTCCCTACTTTTAAATTTAATTATGGATGAAGTCTTGTATCCAGAGAAATCAAAATATAACTAGGACCTTCTGTTTAGATGACTTAAGGGCACATGGGCTACAATTACCTTTACACATGGGAAACTTTACCTAACTTTTTAACTTACCTAACTTTTCTAATGTGATCACACCAAGTGCTTGTTTGGTGGTTTCTTTTACTTGATTAAGAGAAGTTGCACAAAATGTCATGAACTTAGGAGACGTGAACAAAACAGGGAGAGAAAGCAGGGCGTTCTGAAAGGAGAAAGGCATAACGATGACTGTAAGATGACAGAAGGCAGTGGGGAATGGTAAAATGAGAGGACTGCCACAGGAAGCTTAAGAGGTTAATGACAGGCAGCTATGGATAGATGGAGTTTGCATGGACACAGATCTCAGATCTGATCCAATTGCAGCCCAATTCTAAAGGAAAAGGCTATAAATCAGTCCAAGGATTCTGGTGAATAGTGCTTTGTGCCTCATAGTTTGTCATGTAACCAGCAGTTCTTGATGGAATTACAACCATTCTGCTCACACTCATCTCCTATTTGCTCTGTAATAAGTTAACAATAGTAAATAAACAGTGTATCGGATTTCAAGCTGACCTGTTCATGCCAAATGAATTTGTCTTGCCTAGAGGCTGCCCTAATTTAAAACATATGTACCCATTTAAATCTTGCTGTTTCCATACATTAAGCTACTGTTTAGATTTTTGCCTCATCAATATTCTTCATTTCGAACAAATGTGTAATTTGCTGTGGGTTTGGATCAAAAGTGTTCTCTGAGAATTTGTGTGTGTTGACTATGGGGAATTGTACAGCACTTACACCTGTCAGCTGGAATCAGCAGAAGACGCTTTGTTCTTGTACAGGTAAAACCTTCATTAGAATCAAAGGAAGTGTACATTAATTGCATGAAAGATGGGGTCCTCGTTCAGTGAAAATACAACTGAAATAATGAGAACTACTGTATGATAGTATATTTCCCATATATCAGTATAAGTCTCGTAGAACATGGATAGAAGTTTCCAATTTCTGCCAAAGTTTTAAGGAGTGAAAAAAATTTTGTATGTAAAATAGTTTCTCCTAAGAAGAACTCTTTAAAAGATTGGAGCCTAAATGTCAGACTCCAAAGAACATATTTAGGCCTCTGAATAAGTAGCCTGGGCTTTTCACAAGTGCTGAGCTCTGCCAACCCCCACTGTTTGCAGGATACAGCTTCTAAGGCTGAACATCATTTGACTGCATGTTCTTGCAAAGAAATACTAAGAATTTGCAGTAGGTCAAAGTGGCTCCTTATCTTTGTGTGGAGATAAGGGCTGCTGTTCCTCCTAGGAAACAGCGTCTTAGAAGCGGAAGGCTGCACTTCTTATCATTCAAGTATGTGCCATAAAGGGGTAAAAATAGGGACGTTGAGGATAAGAAAGCTGAAACCAAGGCACCTGCTACCCACAGAAGGAAACTTGGGAATGAAATAAGACCGAGAGTATCTTCTATTTTGAATACTGAAAATCTTCACTTATGAGAGTAAATGATTTGCCTGTAAAGCCTCTGAGATTACTTGAGAAAAGGTTGGCAGGATTTAGGCTCCTGAATTTACCATGCAGACTAAGTTCTGTTTACTGAGTTTTACAGAAGCTGAAAATGCCAGAGTTGGCTGAGAGAATTAGATTTCAATACTATTAAACATTTACAGGACATCCTAAATCCCCATCCTTTAGTTTGTGACCTAAACAGAATTGATTAAACAGAAAAGTTGAAATAAGGTATTCAGATCATATCACTATTGCCAAATACTGCATAGTTCATTCAATTTCACAATATTTTAATCCAGTATTTACTTTGCCATGATATATAGTGCAGACTATTTACAATGATTGCCATTCTTTAAATGACAGTTTTCCTTTAAAGCAAGCAGCAACAACAACAACCAGCCTCATACCCTGCTCCAAACCTTGTTTGCAAGGATTTTGATTTGTATCACTAATGTACAGATTTACACAGAGCAGAAAAAGGGGGTGTTCTTATTCTTGGAGCTTCTTGTATACTACCTGCAGCCACATTCTGCCACTTTCATCCCTTCATAGTTATATATCAAAGTGGGCACACCAGCATCATCCTTGTAAAGAATGGAGATTGAATCCAATTTAGTTGGAACACAACAGGCCTTGGAAGCTTTCTTTGGGTTTTGAAGATGGACGAGAGTTTGGACAATAGCATGTTTTGTTGGGGTAACGTTATCTGTCAGAGGGAAGAAGCAACCTCCTTTACACTCAAAAGCTTCATAATCTTTTGGAGCAATGATCCAGGAATCCCAGCCAATCTCTTCGAAGTTCACATGGAGGGAAGTTCTCCGGCAGTGGTTGGCACTGATGCTTCTCTTGCTTCTGGAGGAATGCTGGTGGGGTCCAGGGATGGCCTTTTCCTCTCCCTGTTCTTCCTCTTCAGATGAAGTGTTGTTCTTTCCTAATTTCTTTAGCACACTTTCTTGTTCATGAACAATCATGTCCCGGAGTTCCACTTTGGTCTCTTTTGTCCCATTGCTGCGGTCATTGGAGAACACTATTAATAGCGGCAGATTTTTAGTGTCAGGGGTAACACTGATATCCAGCTTCCCACAAGTGAAACCACCCAGAGCCTTGCTCTTTATAACAACCTCCAGTTTGTTTTTAGTCTTCAGTTTGTCTGCTCTGACCCATCTTTTCACAGCTCTGGAGACTTCAAACATCTCCCAACCACACTCCTGGATATTGTGGGAGACAAGGAAAGATTTGGTACTTTCTGGATTTTTCCAGTGGTCACTATCTAGAATATCATAAATGACCATGTTGCCTTCCAGCCTGGAGAGAGACCCGGCTTCTCTGTGGCAGGAGATATAAATTCTCAGTTCAGCTCTCGTGATTTCCTCATATCGTGGAATAGAGATGTTGAAGAGCAAGATGTGTTTCTGAAATGGATTTTCTTCTGGTGAAGCTAAAGAAACAACATCTGCAATAGGAAAGTAAAACACGTGGTTACAGTGCTTCTGGCTGTCCAAGTAACTTGCTATTAAGAGACTCAGGATGTATTTTGGGTGTAAATTAAGAACATGGCTACCCAGCTTAAAAAAAAAAAAAAAAAAGTCTTCTGGTCAAGTTTGAGGGGCAGGGAGTGGAAAGTGGAAATTGAGGTGCCTGGTGTTGCAAGCATTTTCATCAAAATTGCATGGTTAGGTGAGTGTGTGAAGTCTGTCTAGAACAAGCTGTGAATGGTGCTGGTCAGTGTTAAGTACGTAACTAAGACATCTTGGGAGTGTTGCGATTTTGCAGTTTCCTAAAGAGATTTTTACACAAATAATTCCTAAAATACTCTATGAATTTCCTGTCTTATCATCATCATATGGGATGAACAGCCCTCCCAATAGTAAGAAGCGTGTTACATATTTAAGTGTCTCTAACAACTACCTGTGCTGAGGCTTTTGTTGTTGTCTTCAAATAACTTTGAAAGCTGCTTGGATTACTGAGAGTTTGGGGAAATAGAAAAGCTTTTGAAAATTCTAAAGATCCAGGGTCCAAATTGAGACTTGGTGATGAACAACATTTAATGCCCAGGTCCCAGTCTTTTCCAGGCTGAACTTACTGAGCTTGCCAAGGCAACTCTGCCTTTGGAGGGGCAGATACTTGACTGGAAGATCAGATTGGCTGTGTTCAAAAGTCCGCACTGTCTGATATCTGTTTGGTCAATGTAAGGTTATTACTCAATCATGATTGGTTTTTAATTGGCTTATGTTGACACTTCTTCACAGTGTTTACCCACAAAAGCAGTGAGAGAGGAGAGTGAGTTATGGAAACTATAATCTAGTTTATACTGTTAAGGTTTCTTTCCATTTCAGGACTAGGGGCACTAATTTGGAGATTTGGAGTTCTTCATTGTGATGTTAGCTGTGTAGTTCTATTTTTCTTATAAATAGAAGCTTCAATTCTCCCTGTCTTATTTTTATCACAAGGATTACATTTACTTCTAACTTTTTTACTGCTTCTTATGATGGAGCTTTTAAAAGTCTGTGTAGTGTTACACAGACAGAGATCTTGAATATTTTTGGTTGAGACAAGCTTGACTACCAATTTCCATTTAAATCTTTCCACCTTAACTGGAATATTGGGAGAGCACTGCTGTTCTTTCTTTGGATCCAGAGACACATTTCTGAGTTCACTGCTGTGGTTTTTAAGTATCAGAAGAACCACCCAAAAGCAGAGCTCTCTAGCATGGGTGTCTCAATTATAGATGATCATAAGTTTGCATTCTAACATTAAAACTCAGTTCCAAATTTCTAGCTTTGAGAAACATTATTCATATAAGCCATTATTCAGTGCATCATCTCAGTTGATGCTTTTGAGAAAAGAATATTGTACAGTAAAAATATCAAAGAAGAAAACTAAAGGTAATTGTACTTTTTTCAGACTGATAAAACTAAAGAACGAGACTACAATCCAAAATTTTAATCTGTTTCATTTCTAAAGAATCTGTGGAAGTTAGGCACTCAGTTCCCTCTGAATGTCAAAAGAATCTGAGTACCTACTGTCCATCCATGTACTTCAAAATTTCTACTCCACATACTTAAGACTTCTCCTACCTTCAGTGCTGAAGCTCCTTACAATATTGGATGAGGGAATGGAGGACTTGTCTGCAGCATATCTATTGTATAAATCAATCATGAACTGTGGTGGTTCTTCTTTGGTCTTCACTTGTGAAGGGACTCTTGACATATTCAAACTCCTTAGTAAATCTGTCTTCATATTCTCCAGCAAAGATTTAAAGTCGAAATGAGTCTCATCTTCCACTTCCCCAGGATCATGAAAGCGTGCATCAGACTTTCCCATAGCTGATAACTTGTCCCAGTCCTCCAAAGGCTTGCCTCTTGTCAAACAGGCAATGATGTTGAAAACAGACAGTGCAGCTAATACTCCAAAATAATGCATTTCTTTTATATTTACTTTCTGATGGAGAGACAAGAGGACAAGGGTATTTTAGCTGATTAAAAATCTTGTTTCATTACAGAGAGGGGAAAGGAGGTGGAAGGCAAACAACTGGAATGTCCTTTGCAAATCACTTTCTTGTGCTCTTTTTGCAGTCTGCTTCAAACCCCAGCCTCTTGTCAGTTGTCAAGCAGATTGGTTGTACACTTGCCCTTATCAGAGTCATTGATGCCATGCTTCAGCTTCTGTTATCTAGCAAAGCTCTTAGTTAATGAAGATTCTATAAACATCTGACAAACACATGTGGCTGGTGGGAAGGACATTGTATATTGTAGAGAATCCACATTTCATTTTAGGGTCATCATGGCTTAATTACACTCTTCTCTCATTTCCTTGCCAACAAAGAGAAGCTCTCTTAGGGACGCAGAAGATTAAACTGTTTTCATCAAGACTATAAAACAGAGATCTAGAACAAAGTTACTCTATTAGCTATTAGTAAATAACATCTCAGAAATCTTTATTACAGTCCCTTCTCATGTAGTCAAAAAATACCTGATCATTTGAGAGAGACCTGTGATTCTGCAAGATGTGATTTCATGACAATACAAACAACCTTAAAACTACTTTTATCAGTGAAGAACTATTGTTTGTACACAGTGAAATATCTGTTTTGTGTCAAGTTTGCTTCATGTTGTTTGCAGGCTTGTCCATTTTTAGTTTGAATGCTTTGGTGGATAGAAATTCAGTCTTGTTCTTCTAGTATCTTATGTAATACATTTCTTAGATTTTTTGATCGTCAATCCAGTCCAAGAACAACCACTCATTATTTCAGTGACCTCAAAATGAAGGTGGAACTGGGCCTTCTAAGGCCACACAGAAAGTAAAAGCTCTCTGTGCAGATACAGAAGATTATCTATGAAAATACTGTTATTTATGAGAAGAATGGGTCAAAGCAAAAATACAACACTGGTGACAGAATTTCTCATGATACAGAAGAGATAAACCTAGTTTATTTATAGACAAAAATATCACTCGCTATCTTAATGCATTATGATTTAATCTAATGATGCGTAAGTATTTTAGCTGTACTATTAATGTATCATTTTTTCTAAGAACAATGCAATCCATACTGTACACGATCCATAAAGTCTGAATAGTATTATGAGCTTTTACGTTTAAAAAATCTAATTGCAAAGAAGCAGAAAAGATTTTGCTATTTTTCTCTAGTTTTTTAGCAGTTCATACACAGTGTTTAAAGTGATCCCAGACTTCTCAAATACTCACATGTCTGTTAAGTGACAACTGGGAACCAAGATCCTGGTTAATTATGTTCCTGTGGTGTAAAGTCAGAAAGTCTGCTATGTTTTACTCAAGGCCTTTGTGCTTCCCACCAGTGTGCAGAGCCCAATTACTTGTGTTTGTTCAAAATGTAACTTTCTAAGAGTCTCCAGGAATTACCTGAAGATATCAAAGAACTGAAGATTTCTTCAATTTTTGTAGCATTTCTCTAGAAGATTATCACTTACACTTAAAAAAAACATGGTGCCTCATTTATTATTTCATTGTGCCTGGCTTCATTTCTAGACCGAAGTTCCTGTAACTTTCTGGCTGGCTGAAGGAGCCCCATAGCACTGGCATTTTCTCTCTGTTAAAGTACTTGTACAGTGTAATCAAGTTACTTCTCAGTTTGCTTTCTGATAAAATAAACAGATTGTGCTTTTTAGCCATATTATCAGACATTTTCTCTAACTGTCTTTGTTTCTCTTTCATGTCTCTTTCAGGATTCAAATGTTTTTTTGCAAAAGGTGAACACTAGGGCTATATATAGTTTTCTAGTGGCAGTCTACCAGTGCCACATGCAGATATAAAATCTCTTTTCCTGATGTGGTTCACTACCCAGGGGTGTATCTTTCCAAAGCCTGCATTAGTCCTCTATACATAGCATCACCATGAATGCTAATACTACGCTGTGATACCCATGATACCCACCAGAATTGTTTTAAGAGTTATGGATTTCAAGGCTGTAGTCATCTACTCAGTAGCAGCAGCCTCAATTCCATGTGCCCAAGTACTAAGTTCTGCATCTGTCTACCTTAAAATGAATTTTGATTACATAAAGTGCAGCTAGATCAAATGAACTATATAAATACCTCTCACTGTCTTCTGCAAATGCTGTGGGCTTGTTATATACAGGATTCCAGTTCATATATAAAGATGTCAAATAGTGTCAGGCCAAGTGTCAGCTTTGCAGAAACTTTACAATGAACAGTTCCATTTAGTGGCAATTCCTTTGAAAGCTGCTGTTTGAGGTTTGGCAGTGACGCATTTGTTAATTTCTGTGATACACAAATATGTTAATATTGTCCAGTGGATTCTTTTAACTACGCAGCCTTGTGCAAGTGAGTTGAAATACTTCATGAAAACCCAGGTACATTCTGGCTGTTGCTGTTACCTCTGGCAATTAAACTGTGGCCACAAAAAATGAAATTTGATTTGTTTTAGGAAAAAGTCCTTAACGCTTTGCTGGTGAATATCACCTGTTTTCCTGTTTTATCTGCCTTTAGTCATCCCATATCAACGTATACTTAATTATTTTAGGACTAGTTAGTGGAATTATCTTGACTTGGCAGTTTAAGTGTTTGTTGATAATCACTTTCTCTACAAATCAAAAGATCTGTTGGAACCAAGAACGTAAGGGTATCAGTGTCTCCCAACAGCAGCTGACTGCATTTGTGCCTTTTCAAATGTAGTTTCCTTTTCCATAGGAAGATTAGACATCCAGATACCAAAGACTCAGGAAGTAGTAGCCACTTCTACACAAATATGGGGTTTAGACATTGTTTGTTTTAGAGAATTTACTGGTACAGCTAAACGCTAAATGAAATACATAAACTTTACTAATAAGAGAATTTTATTGCTTGTGTAGTAAGGGTATGCCTTGAGAGCTATGCCACTTACAAGTATAATTTTTTTTGACCCATGCTAAGTAACACAGATATGCCAACAAACCTTTAAATGCAGACTAAACCTTTCAGAATTTTATAGATATCTTAATGAATATAGGAGTAGCATTTTTCCTTATGCCCTATAGACCTTAGAACAGATCATAGTATCTCTTTCCTAATTGCTTACATCAGGACATCTTGGAAAGTCAGCTTGTACCCAAGGGTTAATTCAAGATCTGGAAAAGATTCCTTGAGGAAAACAAAATGCAGTAGATGAGAACATAAGGACACTAGGCTAATATGTCGTTCTGTTCAGAGCTGGTGCTAAATGGGAGCAAGACTAGACCTACAGAAAAGGTTAAGTTTTCACAGAGAACAGAAATGACAGTGACTTAAGATATTTTGAAAACGCATATGCTTATGGCTGTTCTGTAGGAATAAACTATGATTTTCTGAGCACTTTTAAATTTTTCTTTATGCATTAGCATTACTCTGACAACTGTAGTTGAGTTTCTTGTGATTTATAAAAGCACAAGACCCTACATTTTTAAGGCAGACCTTCAACATCAACAGTATACAAAGGTTTGTCCCAGTAGTTCCAGTGTAAATCACTGCAGTACTTTGGGAGAAGAAGAAATGCCTAGCTGGATCCACGATCTTTTGGCAGTCATAACTGGCAGATGCTCCAAGGTGCCTTAGAACTATCTACTTCTTATTTGAAGCTGTTTATGATGAACTAGCAAGAACTGCTGTGAGAGTAAGCCTGTAAACACCCCCATACATGCTGAATCTTGCTTTTATGAAGGTTAGCAGGAAGTACCACATTTACACATCTCTGTTGTCTGTGAATCTGCACCACATGAATATGAAATACTGGTGGCAGAAGTTATCTAGCATCTCAGCTGGATAGGAGCCTCCTGTTAGTCATTCATCAGAAGGTAGTGTGTGAAGTATCCTTACCCTAAACAATACAACTCCTAATAGGATAAGATAATGCAGATTAGGTGTCTCTTGAGGAGGAAACACACTGTATCTTGCATTCTGTGCTACCTCATAGACTTCAGAAGTTTGTTCCAATCCTGATCTGCCTATGCTATTGTGCTGGAGGTGGCTGAAAATGGAATGTGTGGCAAGTGTGTCCTGGCACACAGGGACACTGAGAAAGAGGATTGACAGACAGAATGGTGGAACGCCAGCTCTTAAAGGAGCACTGCAGTTACAAGGGCTACCATGAATGCATCAAGAGAGGATTGTGCAGGAGGTAGAGGGATGCAGAGACTTATTTTCTACAAAGACTTCTAACAGATACACTGCCAGATATTGTGTCCCATTTTGGTGTCCATTGTTGGAAAAGAAGGTTGATGAAAGTTCTGGAAAGAGTTCAAAGAAGAGCTGTGAGAAATTGTTTTGAGGCTTAGAATAAGAAATCAAAGTACTTATTTAAATCTTAGCCAAACTGTAATTTGATCCTGCTCTATATACTAAAAATACACAGTGAAAGCGTTTTGGATAATAGATAAAAGGGATCTAATAAAATAGATTACAGTAAGATCCAGTGAACTGAAGCTAAAGCTCAACAAATTCAGACTGGAATTAAGCCACTGCATTTGAACAAAGAGCACTAACTTTTGGAACAACTACTTGTAGTCCAGTAGAGATATTCTACCACAAGAAATCTTTAAAGCCAAATTTATGCATGTTTTTCAAAGATATTCCCAAGCTCAAAACAGAAGTTCCATAATGCATGGTGTACAAACTACTGGGCAACATTCTTTGATCTGTGCTGTGCAGGAGGTCAGTCTAGATGATCATAGTATTCCCCCGTCTTTAATCTACTGAGGTGCATTATGACAAGCTTAACATATATTTACATGTTTCCATTTAATTAATAGAACATAACAGACTGCATTTATAGAAAAACAACTCAACTGTTTCTAGATACTACTGTACCTTTAATTTATTAGCTTTTGTTAAAAGCATGTAACAATCTAGAGGATATAAAGTATAACTTACAAAAATATAAATCTTGGTTATTTTATTTTTAGTATTTCAACATATTACTATATAGGATGTGTTATTCAGAGAATATGTTTAACAACCTGAAATTATCCAGCAAACCAAAACTGTGGGATATTACATGTCTTTCGTAGAGCAAATTATATATTAGGGAAGGTAACCAAAAATGGCTATATTAACATACTGTTTATATGAAAGCTTATGCAGTGCACTATACTTGCATCCTGAAGAAAATATACATTTTAAGCCCTTTATTACAGCATTTTTTTAGTATAAATATGCAGATTAAGAGTATGAGTGTTTTAAACAAAAAGATTTGATTTGTGTACAAAAGTTATACACTAAAATAAGCCTGCCTTTGCAAGTTCACTTCCCATCTTCCCGTTTAACTGAAGAGATAAAAGAAAAATGGCATATAAAAACAAATTTTAGTCCTTCAATTATGGAAAACTTTACACTTCAATTTCTTGCTAAACACCAGGTGTCCTAGCTAGGTGGGTTATGAAGATATTTATAAAAATATTGAGTTCCTGGAAGAAGAATATGAAAGACAAATTATGACAGTAAGAGGTATCCTTCCAGATGAGCATGTGTATCCTTTTAGTCTCTCTGTGTGCTTTCTGTAGAGGAATTATAAGCTTGCATTCATTCATCAGAGCAAGTGGATTCATTTCCCATTCACAATTTTCCCAGTGTAGTCAGGCAGGATGCACAGGTCTCATTAAAGATGTGTTTGCATCAACTTATCGGCAGGCACAGGTTTCAACTGACATATTGGGATATACCTTTAAAACAACGTTTTTGTTCTCATCTAAGAACAGGACACTGAGTGAGCTCATTTTGTCAGGAACGCAGCAGGGTTCCGGGATGCCAGGAATGATCCCCACTGCTTTTACAATGCTCTGGATTGTAGCATGATTTGATGGCCGGACAATCTGGAACAGAGAAGGAGATAGTTATTGCTTCATTTACAAGCAGTCACTTTCTCAGATGAACTTGGAAAGTTACAACAATAATGGGTTTTGTTTCTCAAAAAAAGTGAATGTATGTGGTTGAGTCGCAGGGCCATGCAGCATAGTCAGTCCCTCACACTTCCAGGTCTCCTGCACAGGTTGTATCCAACAGAAATTTTGTGTTTCTTATGCTGCCCTCATAAATACCAGAGGGGGGCACTGGTGGCACAGCCAGCAGTCAGCAGCCTGAAGAAAGAATGTCCCTGACTATACATACTAGATGCTGGAGGCAGGCATGAAGGAGAAAAGGTCTAAGGTCAGGCACACTTCTCAGTCATAAGATGACATCTTTTGTTTTCTTAACCTCTTGTATGACTTGGAAAATTGGCAGTTGTCAGTATTTCCAAAATAACTATCCGTATGTTGTTTCAGTAGTATTTCTCCTCGTGTTCGCTAACCTGGAATTAGTTCTTTTGTTCGTGGAGTAATTACTCTCTTTTGAAAAAGCAGAGGGCTCCAGGAGTACTGTCCACAGGGAAAAGCTAGTCTAGAATGGTCAACCTGAAAGAGCCTTTCTGATCATAACCTCCTGATAAACAAGTACTTCACATCTGCAGTTTTTATCTGCTTCTCTTTGCGTTCCTCACCGCCCCCCCAGGCTAGCCTTGAAGTGAGGAAAGAAAACAAAAGGCTGGAAGGGCAGAAGAAGTATAAAGCGAAGTTTCACAGCCGTCTCACATCTATATACCGTTCAGAATACCAAGCCACAATTTTATTTCTACTTCTGATTTTTGGATGCAGTAAACAACACAAGGAAAGAGGAGGCAACTAGTAGGCATAACAGCAGAGAGAATAAGAAAAGAAAAAATTAAAGTTATGTAAATAGTATACAGTTTTACTGTTTAGTAGCTAGATGTAACTTTTTTTTTGGTAAGTTTTATTCACAAGCTATGCATGACCTGTGTAGTCTGAGCAACTTAATAGTACTAAACAGTTTTCGCCCCTTCTGTTGCTTGAGGTACATACAGTCAAGCACAGGTGGTGTTTACTGGTGACATAATGACTATTTCCCTGTCATTGTCTCAGCAGAGCATGGAATGCATGTACTTCAGTTACCTGAGGCAATAGTATGGCATGCAACCCACCACTGAGGCTGAAGCTTCAGTGACTCTTATTCAGTTGTCATGCTTGAATACTGTTCCTGCAAATGAGTACAGTAACAGTAGTAAAATCATATCATAGATGGCAAATTACACCTGTGGGTCAACAAAAAGGGATTTTGCTTACCTTCATGTGGAAGCAGACACTTATTATCCTCTATAGCTTCTCTGTTTCTCAAATAATAGAGTATAGGCAAAACATGATTTTTCATTTCAACATGAGAAGCTACGTAATCCACAGGTGTAACACGGGACCTATTTTTTAGGATAATTCAGTTTTGATAAATTTTCTTTAAGTGTAACATATTAGCAAATCAGATCCAAACCTTAATTTCTATTAAGGCTTTCAGATGTTCCTTGACTAAAGTGACTTCATTTGAGCCATTACAAGAAGGATCTGTGAAATCCACCCTTGATCCTTTGGGGTTTCAAGACAGCATCCCAATAGCCAAGTCCCAACAAGTGACCAATCCTGAAAAGTGCTTTTCTATAATTGGCATATGTTGGCATAAATAGCAACAGCTTGCTTTCTCATGCCACCCTTCATCTTTAGATTTCAAAGCTGTTGACAAACAAGCAGTAGTGAATTAGTCTCACAGCTACTATGTGAAGTAGAAATGATCTTCTACCCACATTGGCCATGTCAGCAAATGTGGACAGCAGGAGAGAAACAGAAGTAGCTTTTGTGTATTTAAGCAAGTGCAGAGAACAAGAGCTTCTAGAATCAAGTTCTTACTCTAACCTTTATAAAAAACCTCTTGAAGCTTTTCTAGCACCTTTATTATTTCGTACTGTTATTTGACACAGTCACAGATCCTACTGTGCTACTGAAACAGAATTTGTTCACCCCATGCAATGGATAATCATGATTGCCCTCAGTGCCAGTTACTAACTTACAGGATTCCTGGGTATGAACCTGCAGAAGATCCTACTAGGATCTTCTCCAGCTGTGCAGTCTCTAATATCTGCAAAGAACAAATATATGTGAGAAAAGTCTAGCGTGAGCAGCTGTCTACAAAGACAACAGCACTAATTAGTTTTCTAATGCCTGCAAATGCTAATGCACAAAAAATGCTTATAGAGAAAAATACTTATTACGGACTATTACTTTGTAGAGAATCTGGCTGCCCAAGCTCTACATCCACAGCAGAGCCAAAGAGCACACCCATCCCACATCCAGCCAGGCTCTGAATTTTCCAGCCCCTCTGGAAACCTGGCATGAGTGTTTAATGGTCTTGGGCTAGGCTTCACATTAGCCTTTGTACCGATGTGCTAAAGTGGAAAGCTCAAAATAAGGAGTTGAATGTCCAGTAGTGATGGCTCTGAGGAAGTGCTAATGTTTTAAATGCTGGCTACTAAGTTATATAGAGGCAGCCAGCATCTGCTCTTACTGAACCTCTAGGACAATCCTAGCTCAGAAACATTTTAAACCCCAGAAAATAGAAGGGTGGTGAGGCCGCCAAAAAGCAATTATACAGCAGGTTGGAAATACTTTAAATCCTCCCCTTCTGCCTGGCTTAAACTCCTTTTAGAATCTGTTTTATGATGAATTTGCCCCTCAAAAAAACAGTGCTCCCTGTCTTAATAAGCAACACTTCTTAGCTTTAGGAAAGTTTTGTTTTCAGGTTTGAATTAAATTCTCAAAATGAAACTCATGAACTTACAAGGAAACTCATACACTTACAAGGATGAAATTGTGAGAATTCTAATTGCTGTAGATCAGGGAAAGCATATGTTCCCACCTACTTCCATCACATGTAGGGCTAGCATTTATTTGGCAAATGCAGCAGTGCAGCTAGCCATTATTAACCACATAAGGTAGCCTTTTCCCTCACAGTTCAGTGAATAAGAACTTGAACAGTAAGGCAGGTGAACTTGTTATGGCAAGATTTGAACCAGACATGATTTGTATCTAGATCAAAAATTATAGTTATTATTGTAGATATGCAGAGTGATGTACTGACACTTTAAAAAAAAAATCATATAATGTGATGATTATCAACATGACAGGTATGTAATTCTATCACCACAGTTCTGAAAGAGCACCTTGAAAATAAGTTATCTGTTGTCCATCACAGCTTGACTGTGTAGACCAAGTTTTCATGAATAGCCTTAATCTGACCTTTGACTTTGGAGTACTAAGATCATATGTGTGCTTTCCCGATTTAAGGTATACATGAAAAATCAAAAGCTATTTCTCTGTCCATAATATTTAGCCACTTTTACGCTCTGTCCTGAAGTTTCATTTAGTCATGCTGATGTCTTAGTTATTTCTGTTCATTTGGAAACAGTCATGTAAAAAAGATATAACTGTGAATCTACCTTCTCCCCCCACTCTTAAAAATACAAAGCTAACAAAAAGTGGACTGCTCCCAAATCAAACAAAAGAGTGTGTCAAACTAAAAATCCCCAAATCTATGTATCTGTGACTTAGTTTTAAATTTCCCTGGGGTTTTTTTTTGGCACCAAGGTGCTTGTGCAGACACATTAGTTTATCTAGAAAACAAGTATCAAAATGAGAACTAAAGTATGAGTGGTTTTAATTTACAAGGGAATCTTTATTATATAGCAAGTAATATTTCCAGATAAGACATTGAATAAGTCAGCAATACCAGCTTATTTAACTATTCCAGCTAGAAATGGATCCACTCTCCTTTAGTTCTGTAAACTTTTGTGTCATGCTGCTTTGCTTTCAAGAAGTCAGATGTGATAGGTGCTCCCTTCCCCTCTTTTATTTTTTTTGCTTTTGTATGTATTAATGTTGTATTATACTGTGGGTCTGTGGCAGAGGACCCATATTGCCAGGCTGTGTTTTATTTTGGGTAAATTACATGGCAATTGTGTTGCATAATCTCTTTATACTACCAAAAAAAAAAAAAAAAAAAAAAAAGGTGGAGTTAAATGTGAGCCTGTGCAAGCTCTAATTTTTATCAGACCATGTATTAATTTATGCATACATGGATCAGCATCAGCCAGCCACACAAAAGCCAGTGGTCAGATTTGTACACCCCACCCTGATGTCTGGGTTTCCACCATTCCTAGACTCAAAGTAGGTTGTGTATCTACTCTTCCTGAAATTATACTACTTATTTCACCACAAACACACATCAGTCTCCCTGTACGTAATATAGGGCATATTCCTGTCTCAGAGCTTTGACATTTTCTGCTGTAAAACACTATCCATTATTTATGTGCTGAGTGACCACATGCAAAAATGACAGTAGAATAAGTAATAAGGCCAGTTGTAGGCAGAATTGCAAAATAATTAGTTTCTAAATATGCAGGTTATGCAGTGCTTCAAATCCTCTCCTCTTACTTGAAAGCCTTAAAAAATGCTGGTAACTCTTGTGCTACATAGGATTGCCAAAATTTCTACTTTTTGCTATAGAGTGAGTGGGCCAAACCAGAATTCCATTGGAGAAAGAGTTCATGTTTGCTTCTCTATTAGCAAATTTCACACTGGGTCTACAGGAGGAATTCAGTACAGTAGCTTTAGGGTGTTTAAGATGTTACAGACAGCTATTTGGCATTTCCAGTCACATAAGGTAAATAAACATTTTTGTTCCAGAAGCATTATCTTAATTTTAAGAATTTAGTAAGTTTAAAAAAGCACCAGAGATTTTGACGCACAAGTATCAGCTTAACCAGCATTATTATTTTCAAAGTGACAAGCAGTTTCTTAAAGTTAGAAATACCTCATTGTCACTACTCTGTATTTTTCTCCTAAGGTATAACCAGTGTAGTTCAGAAATACTCTTCAGTACCTTGTTTTATTATTGGCATACAGAACTTTATACTTCTTCTACCACAACAGAGTAGTTTGATGACTCATTTGTTATAATATTTTAATAAGCTGCATAAGTCTTCATGTTATGGTTTCATGATATAAAATGAGAAATTTTAAGATAAACCTGAGACATTTATCTTATTCTTCAGATTACATTTAAAGGTAACTTGAAATCTTTTTGCACTCCAATTAATTAGTCGATGGAAACAATATTACTAAAATTATTTTGGCTGAACAAGACAACAGAACACAGTGAAAAAAGTAAAAATCTAAAGGAAAATGTAACTAACAGTATTTGGATAGGTATAACAGTAAATCAACTGTTTGCAAGCTAATAACAATGAAAAGGCATACTACCTTGGGCATTGGAAATTCACATGCCCCCGCACAGTAGTAGGCATCAAATGATTTGGGAGATATGATCCATTCATTCCAGCCAATATCAGCAAAGTCAACTTTCATGTATCTTTTTGAACAAATCCTTGGCTCATTCCATTGTTTTCGCCTTGCTTTCTTCATTGTCTTCTCATCAAAATTTAGCACCTGAGACTTTGTAAGTATTTCTGTATTTTCTTGCCCTTTTCTCCTTCGGTCTTTGCGTGAGGCTTTAGGTTTCAAGGACTTGTAGGCATTCTCCCATATGTCATGTTTGTTGTATTTATTGTTGTTATAATCTATTTCTGGCAACTCATTGTTCTGAATAGAGCTAGAAAGGTATGTATCCCTCCTCACTCGGGTATCAGTAGAAGCATTAGGGGATAGATTTGGATCCCCATCGTTGGAAGGGAATGGGTCGTAACGCTGTAAGGTGACTGCCACACTGTTAGGTTCAGAGATTGCAAGATCATTGGCATAAACTAGTATATAAGGTAAATGACTGGCAACCTGTTCAGGGAAGCTCTGGTGTTTCTCCCCAGAATCAAGCTCAGCACAGAGAATGGGCTCCCCAGCCTGTTTTGATTCTTTTATGATGTGTGAAATGTCCTTTGCATGCCAAGCCCCTCTCCTTTGCAGAAACATGGTGAAGTTCCCTTTCACTAGTCTGTAGGCAGAATTCTGCTCAATGCTTTGGAAAATGAGGTTGAGCCGCAGGATCGAAGGCAGGTGAAGGAGGCGGCAAGAGGAGTTCTTGGACCGCTTACAAAACACTTCCCGGTGCCGAGGGCGTTTGTCAGCATAGAAGTGAAAAGTAGCAGTAAGGATCATCTCCGAATCCTGCATGGATGTCAGATTGAAGCAGTACAAGGGCTTCTGGGCCAAGAATTCTGCAAGAAAGCAAGGAAAATATGGAGAATTATTTGAGACCAGAAAAGGTAGTCAGACCCTTATTCTTCTATAAGTGGATTAACAAATTTTGCTTTTCACTTACCCACTTCAAATCACTTAGTACAGTGAGCTTATTACTTCAGCTTAAAACTATGGTGAATAAGGGGAGGGAAAAACCTTGACAATATTTAATAGCAATATTAGAGTAACACCAGGAGGGTCCAACACACTGGACATCTTTTGTATACGTGAGAGAAAAATGTCTTCCCAGAGGTTTCCAGTTTCAGACTGCTTTTCATTCCAGGCAAGAGAAGCAATCCTTGCTTCCATTCCATTTCATCTGTAACAAAGCCAAGCTCAGAGAAGCTGTGGTAGAGCAATACCTTACTCTATACTAGCTGAAAACCAGATTTAGAGTTAATATTCAAGCTGGTCTAATCTAAAGCTGGCTGCAAAGATTCCTGAAAGATCTCTGGGTGCTAACTCTGTGGGCAACAGCATATGAAGTTCATAATCCATAAACAGTGCACAAGAGACATTTCACAAGGGAGCTGAAAGTAAATAGTGAAACATATTTTGAAGCCATTACTCTTATGAGCAATCCTCCTTTCCAGTATACATCACGTAGAAGCTTTGTTTAAAGCACTGTGAAACCCTTTTGGTTTCCAAGAGTTGTGTTTTGATCTGCCTGAAGTTAATGACAGCTACTGTTGAATAGGACCTGACTCCTAAAATTCAAACTCCATTTGATACAGCTCCTTTTTAGCTAGTTGAACAATTTGTGTTCCAGTTACATCTCAATGCGCTTCTCAAGGAAGGTGAGCAATTTTGCACTAATAACTGTTTACTGTATGTTTATTTAAATAGTAGAAACCCCTCTTAGAGTCTTCAAATGTAATCCTAGAATCAAAAGACCATACCTTCACAATCTATCGTTGTGAAAAGTTGTCTTTTTTCTTTTTCTAGCTAGTTCAAGAGTATACAGGGAAGTGATGGCAGAACCAAAAAGTTCTGCTGAGCTCAGACTGGTACTTAGAATATATCATGGGACTACAGTGGGTAAGTTTGCAACTTTAGTTAACACAAGTGGACAAACCCTCCATCAGACCTTCTTGACATACCTGGAAATTCTCTGGCAGCAGGGAGAAAAAACAAACAAACACACAACAGCAAAAAGCAACAAACTCAACAGCCAGTCTTCCCGGAAATATTTATGTTTCTTTTGCAATGCACTCTGGATAATAAGCCACAGAAATTTTGACAACAACAGAAAGGCAGTACCATTAATTACCACCTGTCAGAATGTTCTTCCTTTTAAGCACAGTTTCATTTGAAAGATGGAAATTAATAGTGCTACATCTCACTGAATTGGTGCCTGCTGTCTTCCAGTTCATGCTGTATAGAACCATCATTTGGACTAAAACACAGCAGGTTAGGATGTTCACTAATCCTAGGCCCACACAGACCATCTGAAAGTACAAATGTTCAAATATGCAATTTCCACCTACACCATCTGTGTTTTTTTTCCTGATGCAGGGAAGCAGAACAGCCCGTACTGATGCCCACATAACAGTTTCATAGGTGCCAGAGAGGCTAGCAGAAACAATATTCTGGGATGACAACCTACTTGTTTCTGTCAGTGCAGGAGAGGATTGCTATCAGTAAACTTTTAATCGACACTAATCTTATGCACAGGTGCTCATACTATGAATAAACTTCAGAGTTTAGATTCTATTCAAGTCTTTGAAGCACAGACATTTCACAAGGCTACCATCCTATCCTTCAAACCGAGGAAGAGAATAATTGCAATCCTTTAGAACACCAAGCTGTTATTAGTGTTTGCTCCACTCCCTTAATAATCTCTGTGGCTCTGCACTGGACTCTCTCCAGTAGTTCCCTGTGGTTCTTGAACTGAGGGGCCCAGAATTAGACACCATGTTGCAGATGCGGTCTACCCAGGGCAGAGTAGAGGGGAAAGAGAACCTCTCTCAACCTACTAACCACCCTCCTTCTAATACACCCCAGGATGCCATTGGCCTTCCTGGCCACAAGGGCACAGTGCTGGCTCATGGTCATCCTTGCTGTCCACCAGGACCCCCAGGTCCCTTTCCCCTACACTGCTCTCTAGCAGGTTGTTCCACAACTTATACTGGAACCTGGGCTTGCTCCTGCCCAGATGCAAGATTCTACTCTTGCCCTTGTTATATTTCATCAAATTTCTCCCCGCCCAACTCTCCAGCCTGTCCAGGTCTCACTGAATGGCAGCACAGCCTTCTGGTCTGTCAGCTTGGTGTCATCAGCAAACTTGCTGATAGTACACTCTATTCCCTCATCCAAGTCATTGATGAATATATTGAATAGTACTGGTCCCAGTACCAACCCTTGAAGGACTCCACTAGATACAGGCCTCCAACTAGACTCTGCCCCATTGACCACGACACTCTGGCTTCTTTTCTTCAGCCATTTCACAGTCCACCTCACTACCCGATCGTCCAGACCGCACTTCCTCAGTTTAGCAGCAAGGATGCTGTGGGAGACTGTGTCAAATGCTTTACTGAAATCAAGATAGCCCACATCCACTGCTTTGCCATCATATGTCCATCTGGTTATGTCCTCATAAAAGGCTATGAGGTTGGTTAAGTGTGACTTCCTCTTGGTGAAGCCATGTTGACTGGCCTTAGTGACCCTCTTATTCTTGAAAAACCTTGAGATGGCACCTGAATGGAGAAGGAAATGTGGTTACTAGAGATTATTATACATAAACAAAGAAGGTTTTTGTTAAAAACCAAAGCATTTGCACCCCACTGTAGTATTACTCTAGTTTTAACAATTCTGTGAAATCTCTGATTGGAGGTGTCACTGAAATAATGAAAAGATAGAGACATTGGGTTGTGGAAAGCATTTCCTATGGTGGCCCTTCTGCTATGTCTTCAGCTATTGTTTAAATATTCACCATACTACAAGCTTTGCAGGTAACAGGACTTCTCATAATAGAAGAGAATTCACAGAATCACAGATACATCTGTGAAACACATGTTTCAAACGCAAGTGTCCCAGGGTTTCAGATAGGAAAGTAACTTGAAATCATAGCTCAGAGAAAGGGAATTTTAATTCACCTAAATTAAATCTGCATTCTAGAGTGAAGCAAACCTGTCACAATTCTTTGTAGGACATAAGAAATGGTGAATTTGTAGCTACTGAAAAGCCAGAAACCTGGAAGTACAGGCTTTTTAGGAACTGAGGAGACTGGATCATAGTCATATTTATCATATTATGTCAGATCGTTCAGGCTTTTACCAACCTGTCAACCAAGCATTGTTACATTTTCCAGATCTACTCTGAGTTGAACTGTACTAGCTGTATACATTAAAGCTATTAATATTTGTCTGATTTTATGTACCTCTGATCACTGTAGGTGGCTTCAAATTAGGAATACAGGCAAGATGTGTGGAGGATGCACACAAGAGATCAGTAGAGATAAAAAAGGCAAGTGTCCAAGGAAAGAAAATATTAGCCTTTAGCAGGTAATCCACATAGGAGAAGATTGCATTGCAGTAAGTAAAGATTAGCGAACAGATTTACATGGTATTTCTGATAACACATTTGTGAGAAATACGCAGAGAACTTAATTTAAAAATATTTTAAACTGTGAAATTATGTTGAAGAAAGACTCTAGAGGCCAGAATTACAGTTCTGTGGGTAATCTTAATTTACTTTTCTTGCACATTTGCATTATGATATAGTCTTAATTAAATAGCTGCTATTTTCTACTATTCACCACGTCCTTCGCTTTATTTAGCACAGAGGATGGATGATGTTTGCACACTGAGCCTGAGCTGCAAGAGTCAATTTATGGGGAAGTTTCATGGCTTAGGTAGAAGATTTCTGCGATGAAGAATAATTTCCCACCAGTTTCAGCAACCTGGCTGAAGTTGGATAATAACTTAGTATTTCACATTTGGTCACAAACCACTTATGACTTGTCTGTGTAACTAACTTCAGTCAATTGGTGCAGTTTTCTAAAGTTACAAAGTTCCCTGAAAACTGGAAATCACCTAAAGAAAAAAAAAAAAACAAACAAAACAAAACAAAAGAAAACTTGGGAGATTAGTTCATAGACTCTCAGCTCCTTATCAGAGAAATAATGAACTCTTGTGACCAAATGTAGGGGTGAGCTGAGAGGAGGTGAACAGAGGTTTGTGAAGCACTCTTCCTGAGGTGAGAAGTACTGCTAGAGAAACAGGAAAAGGTTGTATTTGGAACATATGCAAATAGCACGTGCATATATATAGCAAGTGCCTCACATTGAATATGGAGTAATATTACATATTCAATAACACAGTCAACACCGTCTGTACCCTGTAAGGGGTATGTAGGATGGCGATACAATTGTGTAGTTAAAAATAGATCAATAATGCATATGACAAAGGGACAAACCAAGTTTGGACTGACATTTTGCACCTCTGGAGCCCTCATCTTGGCAACTGTAACTAACACTGATGTTTGAGTGTCCCCTAACAAACAGCTTTAAGCTACACCATAGGAACAGAAGATTTGAGATTTTCTGAAAGGTACCTGTTTAAACAAGTAGTAGGTCCATTTCTTGGGATAATGAAAATAAAATCATTATACATGTAGTCTGTTTATCTCAATATGATCATAATTATAATCCATATTCTATAAAGAAGAGATGTCCCATGTCTTGTTTTAAGAACAAGCCTGTTTCTTCTTTCAGAAGAAAACACTAGAATTTCTTGGAGGAGATAAAGGAAATCATACTGCCAGATAAGATTCTTCTCCCCTCCCTCATCTAGTGTCATTCTAGGGTTCATTTCAGACTGTTCATCATTAGGTTAATGAGTTACTAAGAAATAAAATTTATTGTCATAACAGAGGAATGTTGCAGAGGAGCTTCTGCTGTCATGACACATTGCTGGGGAGACATGGGAACCAGTAGAAAAAGTACACAGATGGGAGTTTTGGACACACCTGTGCCTAACTTCCATTGCATGAAAGGATGAGTTGTAAGCATCTCTGCCTTGATTTTGTGATCTGACAGATGAGCAAAGTAATACCAGTTTGTAATTGTTCATTACAGTCTGTGGGTAGAAAACGCTGCTATTTAAGTGTTTTAAACCAGAATCTAAAACCACTTAGGTACAAGTAACTTGTTCAGCAGATTAACTGAAAAATTAAGAAAAAGAATATAGTGCAATCCTTGCATTCTTCCCAACTCGCTCTTAGGGTCCAGGACCTTGGTTTGCAGCCAGTACCAGCTGCTCACTTCACAGGAAAATACGAGTGATAGTAGGATGTCACAGAATAACCATCAACAGTGGAAGTTCCTTCCTAATGCTTGTTAGTGAGCAGGTGCTAGTTAATATCTAGAGGATGGTGATTTATTTCTCTCCCAAATGCCTACAATTACTGCCCATCCTAACTCCTTGATTTCTAGACGTTTTCATTAACAACTTAGCTTTCCATGGGACCTCCTCCTTCAATATACTTACTTTTAAATGTTACATTTGACCTAGGATAGAAATGAAGTTGGGGTGCACCAGAGAATATAAGTTATTGTGCAGTAATATAGTAACCATTCCCTAAAACACTGTGTGCTGCCTTGGATTCTACACGTTAAGTGTAGGAGAAATAGACTGAAACTTGCAAAAGCAAATTTTGAATTTGTCTATCAGATGTGCCTATAAAAAATGAGTATTTCTGGCAATGTAACAAAAATTATAGAAACAGATATAATTCTTATTTTATCAGCGAAGATCCTAGTTGTAGTCTCTAAGAGTTAACTGAAAAAGGAAGACATTTTCCAGAAAAGGTATTTTGGGCTTCCTTGGCCCAGGGTAACAAATTTAGAGTGTCAACTACACAAGACTTTTCCTTCTTATTTTGAAGTAAGACCGGGACTATGAAAGTGTCGTTTTAACAGAGTGTGTGTGCTCTTCCACCCTCATAATTAAGCCAAGTAAAAGTGGAGAGAGGGAGGTCAGACATCTGTCTACTCAGGTTTAGGCAGCGCGATGAATTTAAGATCCCGAGCAGTTCTGGGCAGGCCTGTAGGCGGCACTCTTCCCGACAGGAACGTGTGAGCCTGCGAGAGTAGCCGGAGAGGACCTGCGGCTGGAGCACCCGCTACTAAGCTGTATCTCTGGAAAGATAGTTAGACTCAGTGCGATGTGCGCTGGGAATAGCGCTTCTTTTGTGGTGTTTTGCATCCGCAGCAACAGAGGCTTTCTGAAGGGATGTACCTTGTCGCAGATCCTCTCGGGGAAGGGTACGGAGCCGGCGGAGGTGGAAAGCCTCCCGCAGAGCGGAGACACCGTGTCCATATAGTTAGCAAGGTCCTCCCAGGATTCACCCAGCGTGACACCCTCCGCAGTTACTGACAACCTCGGCGCAAACCCGTCACTTTAAAAAAAGAGAGGAGCGAGGGGGCTCCGGCGGTGTCCGCCGTGCACGGTCCATCTTACCTGGCTTGGCTTTGAAGCTGCGGACCGTGTTACCGTCGCCGGGCCGGCTGCCTTCTCGGTTGTACTTCTCGTAGAGCTTAAGCATGTGGACAGTCACCATGTCTTGAGCGATACTGCCCAGCGTAGGGGGCGGCGGGGAGCCCCCACGGGGGTCTCGACCAGGGGAGGATGAGTCCCGGGCGGCCGGCGGCTGGACGGGGCAGGCAGGCTGGCTGCTGGCGCCCTCCCCCGTAGGCGAGCGGCAGCCTCCATGGCCCAGGGCCCAGAACAGGAGGCAGCAGGTCAGGCGGCCGGCCATCGGGGGGATGCTGCTGGACGGCCGGGCGCGGAGCCGCTCGGTGGCTGCCTGCGTTTGGGACTCCCGGTTGGCCCTGCCGCACCGGGGCGAGGGGGCGGTGGGGCCAGGGAGGGAGGAGGGAAGGTGGGGGCGGCACCCCCCCGCCGCCGCTGATGCCGCCTCCGCAGGGCCAATCCCGGGGCCGGGGGTGAGGAGCTGCGGGTACGAGGGGAACTCGCGGGAGGGAACGCTGCATTCCTTCAACGTGGGGCTTCCCCGCTCCTTAAAGCGTAGCGGGGAAAAAGATCTAAATGAATTGGTGCACAGCCGCTGATTGGAGACACATGTCACCGCTGCCGCTGTGGCAGCGAGCGCTGCGGCAGGACGGCACCTTGGCTGCCTGTGCCAGAGAGGGGGGAGCTTTAAAATGGTTTCTGAAAGATAGAAGCAAATAGATCACCAGCGGGCAGGCTGGCGGTGGGAAAAGACGGGAAGGCGAGTGGATGGCATGAACTGCATGAGAAGAGCCTGCACATGCGTGCAGAAAGAAGTGGAAGGGTCCTTTCTATTTCGATTGGCAGAGCTGACAGTGCTGCCTTGGAAAGGCAACGCTGTAAATAGGGTTTGTTTCAGGAATCCCGGAGAAAAGAGAAGTCCTCTGTGGGTCCACACTCTGGAAGACCCAGTGTGAAGTGGCCAAGAGTGCAACAAGGGTCACTGATAATTCCAAGCAGTAAGGGTTAAAGGGGCTGTGCATGGGTAAACTTTCGTCATTGGACTGTTTCTATGTGTGATCTGAAAGAGGAGAATACTGGCGTGAATTTCTGAAGGATTTACATGGCTTAGGTCTGAGGGGGTTGATTTAAAAGTGAATGGTGCATGTTGCACTTATTCATCATGTGATACAGGTAGTTCTGAATTACAGTTTATAGTCACCCAGCGGGTATAAATGCTGCTATAATGAATAGCAGTTTTAAAGACAACCTATAAGGAGAATGGTATATTTTAAGGAAATTTGTTCATTCTGCCTCGTTTTTTAAAGCTTGTCCTCCAGTAGCCAAGACAGTTACTTTTCTTGGAGAGTATACAATGCAATAATTGAAAACTTGTTGGAAAAAGGTACTGTTGCTGTGTATAACACAACTCTTTTGTGATTTTCTAACCTTGGGGTGTCAAATCTGAGCAGATACTATTGAAAACCTCTGAACCACGAGTTTGTAGGTTTTGGATCATGGCAAGGAAAGGTTTGATTCATTTTTAAAATTAGCACCAGGCCACATTGCTCTGTGCCCCATGAATGTATGAAATGAAAAATTTGCCAATACGAATTTGCCCAAATGTACTTTGCTAAAGTATCAAACCTCCTATTAATTAATCTTTCCTTCTGAAAAAGCCAAACCATCCTTTAATGCCTTTTTTTTTTGTTTTGTTTTGTTTCTTCTCCATGGTAGCGTGCTCATGACCTCCACTGGGGGTGTGAGTGAACCTTTTGTTGTTTGTGGTTTTTGTCTGTACTGTTTCTATACAATCAAGGTCCTGTGAAAAGGAGGAAGAGGCAGCAGGAGGTAGGAACAAGCTGGGCTATTTTGGACCGATGTCCCATTAAAATGTTCTCTCTCTCCTTAACTCACTTCAAACTCCTATTCAGTCATACACTTTGTATCAGTCTTTAACCTGCACTAAAACCTGTAGGACACTGATACTTTGACACTGTTGGGAAAGAATTAAAGAATCAACCAGGGATGGCTAATATTTCTTGCCTTATTTTATTGCAGAACAGCAGGAATTCAGTCTTTAAAGCTCTGGTACGTTGACTCTTTTATGTAGCTGAGATGATGAAATAAAAATGTGTTTGGTAAAGGAATTCAAATTAGCACTGGGTCACATAATTCCCCTGTTCTGAATATGGCAAATCAATGGCATGTCTAAGGCATCTAGAAGCAAGAGCTATGCAATTTCTGCTCATGCAGAATAATATTCCTAGCGTGGAAATTTCTGCTAATTAAAGCTCTTGCCAAGTAGAGTCTTTTTTTTTTTTTTTTTCCTTCCTCTTAAATAGCTCAAGTCAAAGCTTTGCAAGTCAGGACTTGGAGAAAGTCTCCCTATGGTTAGAGCGATGCATTTAAGATTTTACACTGCAGATCTAAGCTTCCTACTAAAATCATGGTGTTATACTGTTATACACCCTTAATAACAGCTCATTATGGAAAACCCACCACCACACACAAACAAACAAACCAACCCCAACAAAAAGCAAACCAAATCAAACACCAGACCCAATACAAAATAATCTTTACTTATGGAATTAGAGACATCTATACAAAGGAACTCTCGTGACCTGTGCTTGTGTTTTGTTGCAGAATATAATATAGGAAATATGTAAGAGGGGATATGGGGCATCAGGAGGAGTACATCTTCTTTTTGTTCTGTGGTAAAAGAACTTATGAACTCCCTTTAGGGTTATTTCTAGCTATATTAAAACAATTTTGCCTAACTCTTTATTTTTCATAGTAAAGTCAGTAGCAGGGACAGTGAAGGTTAAAACTCCAGGGAAGTTAATGAAACATAAATTATTACTGAGGTTGGGCTCCAGTCCAAATTTCTGGTTACTACTTATTGTAGGACATCTCATTCATTTTTCATTCACAAAAATATCTTTGCTATGTACAATGCTACACAGTTAGCTACAACCCTACAAGAGCATTCTTTAAGTATATAACTTATTAATTAAAAATTAATTGAATGAAATGTAGTGGACTGCATGTTCTCATGGAAACTGATGCCAGAACTCTAAAAACCCCTTTCACATTCCATCCAAAATCACATGGTGTGACAAGAATGATATATGATCAGTAAAAAAGGCTTTTGTATTTTGTTCAGTTTTTCTGAACAATAGTGAAATTATCTTAACACCCAAAAAAGAACAAAGAGGCACAGTGGTGTTTAGGTTTTACAGCAAGCAGAATGATCAGAGCTGATCCAGAGCCCTGGAGCCCTCTTAATGTTGAGAGGAGAGTTTGGGCATATCAGGCAGCACCTATTGTTGGCAGGGAAAGCTTTGCCACTTGAGAAGCTGTGCTAGCTGTTGCAGTCCATCCCATCAGTTCAAGAACTAGCTCTCACCTTGGAGATCCATTCTGGATCCACACTCTCTCATATTGCAGTCTATGGCAAGAATAGCCCTCCTCCCTGACAGACTCCCTGTCCTTCGTCTTTAGTGACAAAATATTGTTTCGTCTGTCTTACTAGGAAGCAAGAATAGCCTCTATGCACATCCTACCACACTATCACTGGTACATAATTACAGAAAGTAAGGAACTAGGGACCAAGATGCGCAGACTCCATTCAGTTTAGCATAATGTGTCCCACCCTACTGTAAATGCCTAAAACTGTTCATATGGTCTGTACTCTAGGGGTGCCTGTTGTTTTTCATTGGTTATAAAAGAAGTCTATGTCAGCTAGCTGAGATGTATACAAGATGAATTTCACTCTAAAGGGGTGGCAGTGTAAGGTAGAGAGCACCTTCCTCTTTTATTAGTTTCACTGGCATATGGTGGCACATGGACTATTCAGCCTCAGGATTAGTGTTCTGCAAGACTGTGTTTAACTTTAGTTTCTCTTGACGCAATTTGCATGCAACAGGTATTGGCATATTAATCCCTTATCCTCATCGGTGCTGAAAATGTCATGAGTTTCCATCGCTTGTCCAGTTTTATGTCACTGAGAGTTCAGGACTTATTCTTCCATATTTGAAGACTTTCAGAACATGTTTATGACAGATCTGACTATTTGGAGCCAGAGACCTGTGTTTCTACCTTGAGGTTCACCATTTATGCTTCTAATAAGGATGGCACAGACAATTATCAGACAAGCATCTCCTATTTTGTTGTCACAGAGGAGCTGCCAGCCTCTACTGGAGGATTTTCTCCACGACTAGGTTATTAAGTGCAAAATTGTCACCTGGTATTAGCAGAAGCAGTAATTCTGTGATGTTACTAGGCACTGGTCTAAAAGGAAGAAAAGGAAGACCATGTAAGGAGCACTTGAAATTTTTTTCAAAGACCCATTCGCAACCAGATAGAGTTATTGAGGAAGAAAAAGGCTTGATATTTTTTCCCATTAAGAAAGGTAAGCAAACTTTTCCAGTGGAAATTCCAGTGGCAACTTATAACATTGAAAACCTGGTTTATCCAGGTTAGTAATGCTGCCTTGGAACTCACCTGAACTGCGGTAGCTCCTGTCGTGGTTTAAGAAATGCCTCCTTATTGTGAGAGAATACATCACGAGTGCCTAGGTGTTGCTCTTCCTGTGATACTTACACTTTTCTTCTGTGGGAGAGGCAAGCTACAGACCATGCAGGAGAATGGTCTTGCACAAAGCAATCAAGCCACTCCAATCGTGGCTGAAGAAAAAGTAGACAGCTTTAGGGAGGAAAGAGAGGGGTTAAATCCAATTTCCTGCTCAAAAGCAATTTTAAGGAAATATTTCAAGCAGCCCTAGGCACTTGTCTTTAAGTTCCAGCCAGCAACCTATAGAGCTTTGAATTCCCTGTTCTTTTACTCAGTTTGTTTCCTAGTCAGCAGAGACTCTTACCTAGGCCAGTGTTCAGTACAAGTTCGAGCTCAGCCTGATGCACTTAATAGGCAAGATCGATATCTGCTGAGCAGCAGTTGCCAGTGTAAACACTAGTGCTTTTCCAAAGAGCAAGTGCAAATGGAAGATGGGTTAGATAGGCTTAGTGAGACTGCAGCGTACCAGTATATACCCTGCATCAGCACTACGATGGCCAGCTGTAATACACATCTTAAGATTTCTGTTTACAAGTGGAATTTGAAGGCTGTGGAGAGAGGGTGGGGGAAAGGCAGCAGCAGCTGGGAACCATCCATGGCCACAGCTGGTTTTGCAAAGATCTTGCAAGTTGCATTGGGATCTCTCCAGGAATTTCTTGGTTTGAGTAATGCTGCAGATGAGAGGAGGATATATGGTGCTGATAGTACAGAAAGGTTTCTGCACGGGATGGACGAAACTAGACAAATATCACGGAAGTGTTTTATCAGCATGATGAGCTGCTGACCAGTAGGTGGCAAGCGTGCCACTGAACCAGGGCTGACCCAGGGCTCTCCGGTTGTCTATGGAACACTGTCGTGTCCTTAGGGCGACAGCTAAGATCATTTATGATCCTGTAACATCTTCCCAGCGAGTAGCTCTGTCAGATAGCCTCAGTATTTTCAGCTTGCATATTCATAGCCTTCTAAGCCTTATGATAGCTTTGGCTGGCTTCCTGCGTTGTGCTGGTGGGAGAACCTGGCCTTATGGGGTACACTTGGTGCTCACAGCTCTTCCCTGAGCTATAGCAGCTGTATTAAGGATCCATGCTTAATTGCAAGTGATGGAGAACTCGCAACAAAACTGTATTTTCAGTAATATTTAAGATTTACGTGTAATTTTTATTTCACATTTGTTGGGTTTTGGTTCCCATGCAGATTCTGCTCTTTTTTTCCCTTTGAACTTCAGTAAGGTTTCTATGCAAGAATAAGTGGTTCTCATGCTCTTGCCAGAAAGGGCAGCATTGCAGTCATGAATAAAGGCAATTATGAAGCCTGACTCAGATCAGTGGTGTCTCTTCCATAGTTGGACGTTAGTTTAGATTCAGAGCGTTTTAAGTACCGTGGGATGGAAGATGCTGCAGATATTTAAGCAGAGGTGATCCTGCCCTGAGGTAGGGTGAAGAACGAAATGATGTCCTGGAGACCTTTATTTCCTAAAAATTCTGTAGTTCTATCAGTGGAAAGGGTGATAATTTATAGTAGTAAAAATAATTCTAATACTAAATATGGCAGATATGCTAGGGCATTTTCTCCCTGTAAAACTTATTCAGCATTTGTGGTTGACCCATATACACTGAAACTATATTGCATCTTAAGCTTCTCTTAGTTTGTATGAGATGCAAGAAGCACTTTTTTGCCTAGGTCTGTTTGTCATCTTTTTGGAGCATATGCTCTTTGTTACACCATCAGAGATATGAGAGTGTATGGTTTTACTGTTTTAATTGTCTGGATCCATGCTGACATCCTTCCCTCAACCCTGCAAATACTGCAAAATACATGCTTTTTAGATGCATTCTTTCCCTGAGCAGGTGTTCTGAATGTGAAGGTCACTTCTTCAGGATAGATGAAAGCAAAGAGATAAGAGAGGTTTTGGCAGGTTTCCAAGATTATCTTCTGCGGGCAGCACATAGGCCAAAGAGCGGATACATGTACATGGTATTTTGACCATGATTCCATACCCAGCTTGGATTGGTTTTATGGTAGATCAGAGTGCTATTAGGAGTACAGAATCCTTTTGTGGCTTCTTTCTGAATCAGTGATAATCATATAGTGGTTATGATGATCAGAGTCAAGACAAGATTTGAGGGTAGAGGAAATATTTTTTATTAGATAAGTATCACAGGGAGGCTGAAAGTTTTTCTCAATTTTCCAGCCATATTTGTTGGTCTAATGACAGTTATTGCCTCTGTCTGCCTTGCTTCTGAATCCATGAAGCCTCTGTTTCTTATTCTGTGTAAGCACTTAACTTCCTCTTCAGTTGTTTCACCAATTCATCCCTTTTTCCATATTTCCTCAATTCATATGTCTCTTTCTCATTTTCTCAGACTCAGTGTTTTTGATGGGTGATATCAACATCTCTTACCTCTTTCTGAGAAAATCCTATTCTACCTTTCAGCCTTAAGCAGAAATGTGCATGAGTGGGTGAGTGCAGAACACTAGTTTTCCTGAGGATATCACTGTTCAGCTCTCTGATTTGAAAGAGTCATTCAGGTTATCATCCCATATTATGCTCAATATGCTTAAAAAAACCAACAACCAACACAGAAGGTGACCAGAGCATGAAGTGGAGTTTTTATTCTGATGTCTATAGGCAGAGTCCCTGGTAGTAAGCAGAATTCACTTGTATGTAAACTGACTCCACAGATTACTGCTGTGTAGTTTGGGTCCACATGGGTATTTTTCTTCTTGTAAAAGAATACTAAGGGAATGTTTTCTGTTTTTCTATTATACTAAGTTGTGGGCCAAAATGTAATGTCACTACATTAACTTTGGAGTTGCACTCAAGATGAATTTGGCCCTGTCAGCTGTTAAATTCTTGCTGTGATTGATATCAGCTTTCTCAGAAAGGGATCATGCCAGACTAGCAACCACAGAAATCATCAGTTGAAACTCCACCAAAATTCGCATTCCCTGTAAATTGAAAAATTAAGCTTTGAAATAAAATGCTTTGTTCTTCAATCTCACACTAACTTTTAATTCACATTATATAACTCTTAAGCTATTAGGAAGATGCCAATTAAAACAGAATGGATTGAAGTATTTGAGTGGAGAAAAATAGCAACATGATTCTAGATGAGGTACTGTACTAGGTTCTTGGCATCTTGTGGCATCTTATCTCTGATCTTTTCAGTTGTGAATTTCATTGCCTTCCACCTTCATTTATCATAGATGTACATAGATTTAAATAAATTAAGGTCTATTCCTGGCATATTTATTTTATGAATTCAAAACCACCCCTCATCTGTAGGAATGACTCAACATGAACACTTTCCCAGCTCTTTTTCCCAAGTTTTATGCAGAGGGATTTTTTCCATGGAGAGAAGAAATACCAGAAATTCTGTAAGCCTCACTTGGAATTGCTTTATAACAAATTTATGAGAAAAGCTTGTAGACAAATATTGAAGCGGAAGAATAATGAAGCTAACACTAGGGTTTTTTTTTTTTTTCAGTACTTAGAGGTGTAATTGCTTGTGATTTCAATAAATTTCTATTCTGAAAAGCTAATCTTTTAACACAACATTTTATATTATCAGCACATCAGTGGAACGAAAGGAACAAACAGATACTAAAAAATATGCCATCAGTAATGGATGGGTTAGTCAGTGTTGGATTAAAAGGGCCACTGATTTAATGTCATGGCAATCCCTTTCCACACCCACAATGGCATTGTATGCTATTGATTTCCACATCAAATAGCTGTTTCCACTATATGCACCAGTGCTGGTGAGTTTCTGCAAGTTACCATTAATTCCCTGGGCCATCTGTACTGCACGGGGATGGGTAGGACATGAAATTTCAGAAATATGGGTAATCAGCTTGTGATTAGAATACAGTAAATTATTGTACTGACTCTCAGATTGGCATAAACTCAACATTCCTAATGCATATAGGTATAAAACCAAAACCTGTTTATATTTTATCCCTAATGTCAAAAAATAAGAAACACATGGAGCAAGTTATTCTGTTTGAAATCACTACTTTTTAGAAGGGAAAGCTAGGTTGAAACTCCTTGTATGCATTAATAATGTTCAGCATTGTTTTTATATTTTTGGTCCCATATTCCAAGTTTTATTACATTCAAAAGAATGCCTGTGCAATTTCATGAATACAACATTTGCAGAAGCAGTGCAGAATAGCTGCATAAAATCTGCTAGACTTCCTGTCATTGAGAATGCTTACTGAACTTTTTTACTGAAAGACCCTGAAGCCTTAGAAGAGACATACTCTCAGAGGCTGGAGCTTTTTATGGACATTCATCTGTGATGAATGGTTAGGTGGAATTGAACCTGCTGTGGGACAGAAAAACGGAGTGGATTACTTTCTGATGTTTTTCCCAGCCCTATTTCCTATGTATCATTTGCAAATGGGAAGAATGAGTCTTATCCAGGCTTGTATTTATAAAGTGATGGGTTGATATGTACCAGGCTGGGTAGTAAACTTGACAAAGCTGTGCACAAATATGTGAATTTGCAAAGTAAATTCCTATTTCAGCTTTTAAGAATATAGCAAGGTGGTAGCAGTAGCAAGTGTAGACACTAAATGTGTGGTGTGATTGTGCCCAACAGAGCCACATTAAGTGCTTTGTAAACTTGAGATCTTCAGTAGGACCTGTATCTTCTGTGGCAGAGTTATCAATATCTTACTTTAAGAAAGATCTCAGCAGTTGTGCAGATCAAATAAAATGTAAATCTGATTTCAGTTGTTCATCTGGCTTCATCTGTCATCATGAACTTCTTTAGAAAGATTCTGAAGTGCAGAACAACTTGCCCATGGCTTGCATGAAAAAAGGGATCTCAAACCTGCTAAATTAATTAGCAGTTTCTAAGTAAATCAAGTACCTTCATTTAAATATTAGATAAGTAATTGCTGATTGTTAGCGATGGTCTTTCAGAGACTTTTCTCATACCTTCCCATCAGATGGATATCTGACTAGACTGCTTAGTTCAAATTCAGTTCAATAAAGCATCCAGGTGCCATTTTTGGCAGCTCACCTCCTTCTGGGGATTTCAGAAGGTGAAGGTTTCTTCAGAAGGGCTATTTGAAACAGTAGAAAGAATTCTCTGAGTAACTAAGGGCTACTGAAACACTCACCAGTTTCTGCTATAAATACAAGATGCATTTCCAAGGCATAGTGCACTTTGTTTTACATAAATGAGCACATGTATTGACTTGTTGACTTTTTATATATAAACTCCAAACAAATAAGAAATGTACATGCTCAGAGAAAGAATTTAATTTCTTCATTCACGCTTCTTCCTTTGAGGAATCTTGTAAAAAGAAACTGAATGCACATCTGAACTCCGTTGCTTAGGATAGCATTGGATGGCATTCTGATGCTAAGGTGATGTAGCACAGCCTGTGTAGCCTAGAACAGATATTCTAGACCTTTGTTGCCAACGTCTTAGTATCTCCCAGAAACCCACTAGACAAACAGGCATGTTCTATTAAAGTAGTCCAAGTGAGATGGACAAAGATTGCATAGTAGATTTCTGGCTCCACCGAGGTCTAACCTCCGTGGTTCTGCTCCATGAGACAGCTGGGAAGCAATGAAGCAATGTTTTCTGAAATTGGAAAGGTCTGCAGCAGGCAGTAAAACTTTGTAGTCAAACAAAGCTCTAAGCCTCTACTTTGTGTTTTTGGTGGGTTAGGCTCCTTCCATGGGAGCTGAAAGCAGCCGCGGTGCCGCCATGTCCCAGATCTGGGGGTCAGAGAGCTAGTAAAGTGGCTCAGCAGGGTTGTGCTGGAGCAGAGGCAGCTTCCAGTGGCCTTGTCTTTAGTGAGGAGTGTCAGGTTTTTATGAGCACCGTTACGTTTTTATAGTTTAATGGGTTTGACTATTAAAGCATAACAAAGCACATTAAAAACTTGCCACAGCTCATTTCTACACTCAGAAGCAAGTCCTTGTGATGTGTATCGTGACTCCCTAGGAAATACTAAATAACAAAGTCCAGCTTATGACAGTACTTTTCACATCTCCCTTATCCACTTTAATAATCTCAGTCCCTTTCTATTTAAAAATAATCTTGATTTGAGGTGTGTTTTATTCAGCTTCAAAGATCTCAGCACAGTGGCTTGTCTGGAATTCACACTTATGGGTTGACTTCTTCAGGAAAAAAGATGGTAGTTTGTGTGAAGACTGCAGATTTGAAGACAGGTCAGTAGAAAACATGTTTCTAAAGACACTGTCATAGAAACTAAGGAATACTGGATTAAAGAAGAGAGTGAGAGGTTTCAGTAAAGAAGCAGTAGAGAAAAGAATACCTAAAGAAAGCAACTATGACTAGTTGCTGACACTGAAAGTTTGACAGAATGGAGAACGGTTTATTAGTTTTAAACAGTGCTGCTGGCATCTTCAGTTACAAGTATATGGAGATGGATCCAGGCTGCAGTTCAAGGGAAGTTTAGCAGCAATTCAGAATTCACTCTAGCTGCAGCACATGAGATCTATACATCACTGAATATTGTTGAGATGGACACTGCTCCCAAGGATGACAGTTTTGCAGAGCACATGGTAGGTCGCTGAGGTATTCAAAACTGGTAAGAACTCCCATATTGGAGCTAGACAGCACAGAGAATTTGGTACTTGTGGAAGTAAGACAGAGTGCTCTGCAAGGATGTTTCTTTGCATCTCTTTCTGCATTTATAGAGAAAAGTTAGAAAGTATGATAATTCAGTTAAAATCTCATGGGGGGGGAGGATTTTAAATGTATTTTATTTCTGACAAGCAGCTTCAGGAAACAGACAAACAGAATACTTAAAGCTTAGATTTGATTTTGGTTTGCTATTTCAATAGGGTCTTTGCAAAATAGAGTTTTAGGGTTTCCTTTAAACTGAAACTGATAAGTCAACTTAAATGTACTTGTATTGCTTTTTAAAAATCTTAAGATCCAGATGTATATGTACCTAATGGCATTTTCAGAAAGAGGCTGGTATCTGTATAAGAATTTTGGGAAGTTTTGCTAGATGCTAATTGACATTGTTTCATACCTAAATATGATTATAATTTCATTCCCTGTGAGCTTTAGGATCAAAGTGCTTTGGAAATGTAAAGTATTTTACTATTATTTACTGCCTTCAGTTCATTTGCTCATATGTTTTCTAAGCACTTGAAAGCCATTGCAAAGTTGTGGTAACTTGATCTAGACCTGGAATAGCCCCACTGATGATGATACATTCAGAAGGGATGTATTTACCACAAGACATTCCAGTGCTTGTCAGTGATGCCCAGTTCTCAAAGACAATTTGTCACTACATTTATTTTCCTGTTAACAGTCTGCGTTTAATATCACTTGCACTTGTGACTCAGAGAACACAAGTTCATCATAGGGTTACTTATCATTGCCAAAGAAAGTTCACTCTTTCTTTTCTCCTTATTGCCAGAAAAGAAATAAAGATTCTAGCAAACTATTCCAAAGGGAACTGGTGAATTCAGGGATTCTGCTTGTTGACCCATGTGTTACAGGATCTTTTACAGCAGAAGGGAGTTATAATAAATGTCACTGAAAACATATTGCAGATCACTGTTAAATAATCCCTGCTTTAGTGCAGTGAAAAGCGATTCAGCAGTACAATGATGAATGTGGAAGAAAATCCTCCTAGTGACAGGATATATGGTCTTTTTAAGGTTCTAGAATGGTAGCTGACCTTCCTTGGGAAGACAAGTAAGCACAGGTGACAGAGATCTCAGTTGGCAGATTTTAAAAGCTTCCAGCTTGGGCAAGAGGGAGAGGGACGAGTTATGCAGAAAGTTTTTCAAAGGAAGGTATTCCTTCTTGATGGGAAGGAGGAGAAAGTAGCCTATTTTTGGATAGTAAATAAACTATTGATTCTGAGATTTCACACCAGAATAACCATACTACTTTGTCATCCCTAATAGGAGTTATGATCTGCTCAAGTATGCATGTTGGTCAAGTGGCAAAACTGAACAGACATCACAAAAAGGTAAAGAAAAATCATACCGAAACATTACCGTGTTGTCTGTTCACTTGATTTATTCAGTGCTGCTGAACAGTTCTGTCTTCTCTCTTCTCCCTTCCAGACAGAAAGTAATACTAGTTGCTGTAAATATGAACTGTGGTTTCACTGAGAAATGTAGAAAGTAGTTTTGACATGATGATGTATCTTTATATGGGGAGTCTTCATGTGGCAGTGGATGAGGTGTGAATAGGAAAATGTGAAGTTGCCCTTCTGATCTCACCAAAAGTTGATTTGTTGGTGCAAGACTGTTCCTGGAACAGGAGATGAGATAAGGAGAGGCAGGAAGAAGTGAGGCAGAGAAAGCCATGGGATTGAGTGACAAAAGAGGTCATGCAATATGAGATTAGTGCAATGCAGGGAGAGAAGCTGCTTGGAATGAATATGATAATTACATCTAACTATCAATAAAGAAGTGAGAAAGTATGTATACTATGATGTTACAAATGAAGCAAAAGAAATGTTACGGTACTGATGTTACAGTCCTGTTGAAACTGTGGTTATTGAAGTAGAGAGTGGATAGCTTGGTGGTATTTCTGTTGATCACTCAGCCTCAGCCTCAAACTCTTCTCCAAAAGGTTTTGAAGTCCCGTTGAAAATATCTGAATTGTCACAGTGAAAAGAGATTTGAAGTTATAGTGAGACCTAGTTCCCCAAATATTCTTTCCAACTTTTCCGCCAGAATCTGTGGGAAGAAGATTTGGTGACGTCTGTTAGATTTGGATAATGTTTTTCGTTGAGCTGAATTATCTAATGCTTCTGCTTATTTTTAGCATGAAAGAAATTTTACCAAAGTAGAATTATACAAGCAATATGATCTACTATTATCGCAGTCAAATTGGTACATTTTACTTCATATGCCTAACAACAAAGGACTAATGTTATTATAACGTGCATGCCAAGGAATTATTTTAGTAAGATAGATTTCTGCACAATCTGGATGTAGTTGGTGGTGACGCCGCAGATTAAAGCAACAGTTCTCTGGAAAGATGAGGCATCTGACTTTCACACATACAGCATTATGTGAGATGGATTCCACTACACAGATAGCTACATTAGATAACTGAAACTGGATCCTGTGAATATCCCTAAGGATGGGGAATTATAATTACCTAAACTTAATGTGTTAGTGATCATCCACTTTTATTTTCACTGGCTAAATGGCAGCACTGAAAGTGAAATTGAAGATAAAGATGATGAAACTCAGATGCTAACAATGCAAGTACCATCAATGTATCAGGTATTGTAATCTTCCCATAACATGTAATGCATGATTTGGTGTGCATTACTTACATGAGCTGCCTACAGCCTACTATCATGTACAGGCAGCTGGCCCATCAACACCTTTTTCTGGGTATGCCCTCTATCAATGCGCTCACACAGAATTACTGTATTACTGAGGAGATTTCATTCACTTGTAAAGGAATCCAGTGAATTATTTTCATTGATCATTTCCATCCCTCAGGCAGGAAGTACTGTTCATGCTATCTGCATATCCGCAAAGTGATTTACCATCTTTCCTATATCAAAGACTGTGTCAGTACAGAAAATACCCTTGTACACATATACAAACATACTTTCATACCTGTATCATATATTTTACATAGCAATGTTTGTTATACAAAAAAAAAAGTCTCCGTATGTGTTTCTTTTCATATTCACTTTAAAATGAAATGGAAAAAGCTGCCTTTGCAAGGAATTTTTATTGGCGAAGCATATAATTTACTTTGGCTTCATAAATCAAAGTGCAGCCATGCTGCAAAATATGGGTAGCCCATTTAGAAATATTCCATCAGGAGGTATAGAGGTACAGTATATTATACCTGCTGTTTCAAATGAATAGCATTCTCAATTCCTGTTCATCTGTATATGATATCTTTTATTGCAATGTGGTGCTTTCAGTCAAGTTAGTTAATTTTGTTTCTGCAGTTCAAGACATAATTGATCGCTACAGTACTTGCCCTTGGGACAAAGTATCTTTTTTTATCCAGTGTGTTGTTTCAACCTTTCACTATTCTTTTAAAAATATTCTATATGAAATATTGTAGCCTGGGCAATAAGTTTTATTATTTTTTTTGATAGTTTGTTGTTGTTGTTTTCTGTCTTCAGCATATATGTGTAGTCTGTAAAATGTACTACATACCTTCTTTGGTTCTCTATCTGCACTTTGTTTTGCAAAAAAAAAGTGCATTTCAACATAATGTGCATGAAGTCTGTGGATTATTTCGGTCGGCTTTAGAACACAATGCTTCAGTTCAGTGAATTACTTAATTTTGTGCCTAATCTCTTCATTTTTATAGAGCTACTCAAATAGACAGCAGTGCAGAGCAGGGCTTTGAATTTCAAGATATTATAACTATTTTTATTTCTAAATTATTACTTTGAAATAATCACAATGTTTTTCTATTATTCTTTTAAAATCTGGTAGATGTTTTACACATTAAAATTATTCTTGTTTTGAAAGTAATTCAGAATGGAAAATTCATGAGAAAGGTGTGTCAGATTTTACAACTAAGATGAGTTTTTAGCCCCAAGTAAGCTAAGAAATAGCTGAGGCCAGATAGAGGTGTATATCTTCTGGTAAGGTGCTAAAAGAGGTGTTAGCTCACTGACTCTAAATAAGTCAGAATATCTGTATAGTGATGATGCATTTCAGACAAAACCATAACGGATGAGAAGTGTAGTTACCTTACACTTCAACTGTAAACACTTTGGGGCAGGGACTGTACATGTAGTGGGTTTTCCAAGGTACTATTTCAGTACAAATAAATCAAAATCATCATAATAATAAATTATGAACCCTGTGGCATTAGAGAGGCCAGCAAGTGTCAAAGGAGACTGAGTGCTCAATGCTTGGCATTAGGGGCTATACCTGTGAAATGGCAGGTGGTATGCTGGGAAGATCTGAATGAGAGCAACTTATGTTGTTAGGTGTGTTCTGTGGACTGAAAATTCTAGCTCTATCCATCTAATCAAGATTGGCTAGAAATCTTTTTTAAAAAAATAGGCTTTCCAATAAATTCCATTGAAATTTTAAACAGGCATGAAAAAACATAGAACAATTATTGTTTTTGCTGCTTTTGGATCAATTTTTGGTCAATTAGCTGACCTAAGATAATTGGAGTGAGTTATATGGGTATATGTTAAAATTTTCATGCACAATGCATTTTAATTTGGAGATAGTCCAAATTTGTGTTGCTGTACCAAACTGAAAAGAAGAGCTTTCTCTTTTAAAATAAATCTATATTAAAATGTTTTAGTACCGGGATAATAAATTACTTTAGAAATATGAGTTAACTAACCTTTCTAATGAACATCTGCATCACTCCTACAGCTAACAGATAATGGTGGGCATTCCAGAAATAGTTTTTAGACATTAGAATTGATACTTGATTAAGGCATAGCTTGTGTATTTTTGTATTTGCTTTTTGCTAGGATTTCTAGCAATTGAGCTATTGGAAAGAGTATTCATAAATCAGGAAGTTAGTTGAAAATAGTTACTTTATATGCATCCAGCTTCTGATTTTGAATGGGGAGTATTTTTTGTTGGGGTCTTCAGTCACATTTTTGATTCCCAAAATCTGTGTTTTTAAGCAACTGGAATGTAATTAGTGCAGCATGAATTGCAATAACAGATTTTCTGTAGCAGGTGAAATCTATTGTTAATAGTAATGAAAACAACATTATACTGCATTCTGAACAATTCTATTTCCAGTATACTTTCAAGGGTAAAAAAAGATGGCTATGTAGTAGTGGGAAAACTTGTATGGTTTAATAGTAGTATATGAGCAGGAAAAGTTTTTTAAAAATGTTCCAGAGTAGATGTAATTTCCCTTTTGAAAAGCCCTAGGAGAATAGCCTGAACGTTTCTTTAAATGCCATTGGTGCAGCTTAGTCAGTAACACTTTCTCCACTGAACCACATACTTAGCACTGGGAGTTTCTTGCCAGTGTAACTGTACTGGCTGGCTATAATTGTCTTGTGAGCTGTAATACATTGCATACGTCCCCAGTACTTCAGGGAGACTGATGAACGGAAGACTTCTGGAAAAGACTTATCAGGTGACTACAAGTGTGTACTCAGAGCACTAAACTCTAGGTCTGACATACTCAAAAGTGACACTGATTTTGAAAAGTTCCTAGTTATTCAAATAGTACTGAAGTCTCAGACTAGCTGATGGAAGTGTACTCATTAAAGAAATGTTACAGCATTTATCCAATACTTTTAAGACTTTTTAGGAGTATTTTAGTTTATTTTCAACAAATACTGGTTTGGGTTATGTGCTTACAGTCCGTTATAGTTCTTGGAGGTCATCACTCAGTTATGTGTATATGATAAGCTATGGACTTTATTTACGTGTTCTTACATTGGCATTTGATTTTTCTTCTGTAGGTAAGATTCATGGGCTACTTTGCTCTTGCCTATCGTGATTGCCTTTCTTTTCACTGTGTTTGTGAGATGAAAATCTAGTTGTATCTTCAGGATGTTTTCCTGAGTATTGTGGTTGTCATTACAGAACTGAGGATTCCTTTTCCCTTTTGTCTTCCTCTTATCAGGTAGTACAAAGTGTACATCCATAAGCATTGTTTGTTGACTGATGTCACCATTTCACTGGCGCTGCATATATGTCATTTTCATCATTAAACTTCAATATGTTGCCAGCAAGAATTACAGAGTTTAGGAAAATTGTACTTCATTTTGTAAGAAAATGTTTCAAGAATATACCTTTCTGTTCTGTGTCCTGTACCACTTCATAAACATTAATTACTGTTTGGATATATCATCATATAGTTAGGCCATTGCTTTTCACATACTCTCTTGAGTAATTTTTAATACTTCTGAGCTTCTGAAACAGAAAAGTCCTATCTGTCTTTCAGGTGTTACAGTAATCTTTAACTTCTTATAATAAGAAGAGTAGAATTTTTTTTTTCTCGTGTTCTTGACAATTAGGATACAAAGAAGTATGCATATCCATTCATATCGACAAATACACATAGTCAGGTATACACAGACTATACACACAGGCATGCCAATGGAATTATATGCACATAGGTACAGATATACTCACAAAGTCAGGAGGGTGTAGGGCCATGCATGCACATGTGCACATACAGAGATAAATTCATAGACAAGAAGTGAGAGGCACATAAACATGAACAGCACTGCGTGAATACACACATACCTACACACCACAGTTCCCTTCACAGCTATATAAAGTGACAGAAAGGCCCAGAGCTGTGCAAACATCATTAAAAGACACCCACACAGCCGTGACTGTCTCAGGCTGAAAAAAAGGGAATACTGAAAAATACTGTCTGGGAGAACAAAATAGGAGAGTCAACCCATCAAATGTCTGGAACTAAAATAATGCCAGATAGTATGCCCTGGCCAAAAGAACTGCCAGCAACTAAGTCAGTCACACAGCAAGAGCAGTCATCCACATACACATATGCTGCAAGAAAAATATCCACCACCTGCCAACTGGCTACTAGCAACCATGACCTGTGTGTGTGTGTGGCCATTGTGCTGGCACCAGTGTGCGAAGAGGAAGAGGAGTGAGTGGAAAGAAAGGAAACAGCAATAGGAAATCAGAAACAGAGGTGAAATGGAATCAGTGATCCCAGTAAAAACATTTGTTTAATAGAAACAGAAGTCTGAGATGTGTGCAATTTATGTTTTACACAGTGAAAGGTCTTGGTCATGTGTGAAACTTCAGCCTTCTTGAGTAGCAGGAAGTCCTGTATGTGTGAAGCACATTGCTCCACTTAGCACACATCAGATGTCTTGAAAATGCCAAACAATTAAAGAGGTGGCTAATTGGCTTCCATGCTCTCATTTCCTACAACACGAAGAAATTTGAGCAAGTGGTGAGATAGGATGCTCAGTCAGACCTCCTGGCTTTCTCTCTGAAGCACTGTGTGATCTTAGGTCTTGCTCTTTGTGTCTGTCTGCTATGTGTAAAATAAAGATAATAATGCTGCTTTACCTCTTAGGGGTGCAGGATGTAAACCTCCTTAAGATTCATGAAAGATATCAAGTACAGGAAAATTGAATTGCAAATGGGATTTCTGAAATCTGCCTCTGAGCCAGACACAGTGTTGCATGGTAGATTTAAGTGACACCAGCATTTTGTGGCAAATTCCATTTTCATGCTGACTTCACATCTGTATCTCCTGTATTTTGTTAGAATAGTTTCCAGTCTGATGGAATATTTTTTTTTCCCAGTGTCCTACTATTACTGTATGGCATCTCTACATCTAAACTTTACTTGAAAAAAAACCTCAAGTAATTGAAAAAACCAAATTTGACCTCCTTATTTTCATACTTGCTCTGAATAGGTAATAGCCATTTTTGCTCTATTGTTTTTACCTGTTTCCCTCTGAACACTTTTCTTTTCAAGCCTAATCCTGACAGAAAACCATCCAGTAAGTATGTATGTTATGTATTCCTCCCTAGGGGATAAACTATTAATGGGGAACTCATCTGATCATCTATTTTTATTTAAGGTAGTATGACTTTTTTTTTTTTTTGTTAACTTGGTGTAGTGCTCTGCTGCCTTCACTCTCAGCTCATAAGGATGTGTTACAAACCACCATACTGGGAATCCTTTCAGCCATGACAGGCTGTATGCCTTGGTGTCTCCTATGTCATGAGACCTAGATTTAAGTCACTTATCCATCCAGACACCCGTCAAAATGAGTGTGAATTTGGCCAGAAATTAAATCGAAGATATAAGAGGACAGACAAATTTCTGTTGAAATATTATGCACACAAAGTTTTGTTTCCAAGACATTCTTGTATCTTTAACAAAAAAATATTTCATCAAAAAGTTCTAGACTAGCAATATACCAATTTTTTACAATGGGAATTCACCTCATGGTCTAAATGACTATTCAGAACTTTTCCATGAGACATTTTCTCATCAATGAATGTTGTTACAGAAAACTAAATACATGCAGGTTGTTGATTTTGACAGTATGTGTTTAAGAAAATAAAGATGAGACACTTTAGTAGTGTGGAATGTTGTTTGGCATAACTGGGTTTGATATTGAAATGTATTTTGTATTGAATTTTTTGTCTTCATATGGTATTTCATCATAGTGCGTAATATCCTATTTGGAAACTGCAGGGGAATGGTTCTTGTGAGGAGGTGCTTGGCTGGGTGAGTGAAGGCAGTCGTACATCTGCTTTGCCGATGTTTTGAGCCTGCCAGATAGGAGAAGTCCAATTCAGAAGCCATGTGCTGAAAAGCAGGATATATTAGCTCGGGCTTGATGCCACGCTCATATGGTTATATGGCTTTTGGATAGAGCTGGCTGCCATCTGGCTTGTGTGAAGTATGGTAGAGTAAAATCCCAACTGTCTGCACCTATTCATCTGGACATACTCAACATCTGGTTAGAGAAACAAGTTGTAAATTCACTGCTTAGTAAACTTGCTTCATCATTTTTAAGTTTCACTTCTGACTCGTGTGTTAGCAGGTTACATCCTGCATTTACACAGTATCTTCATCACTACAGCATTCATCTCATGCTCATCATTAATGTACCTTAAACACTCTGCAAGTAAATAAAAAGGTACAGCTGCTCAAGAGTATTTCATTAAATTATCAGAATAAAAACTGGTTTTACTTCCAGTTGAAAATATTAAGAAAAAATATTAGTTTGATTAGAAAAGAATTTAAGTGAAGAGTCACAGACCAAAACCTGTAACATGCCCCAACACAGTTTTCAGAAGACATTTCAGAAGAAATTTCTGTGGAAAAGCTTGAATATCCAACTTAGTGTTATGTATATATTATATATATATATAAATATACTTCTTTTTTCTTCTTGGATTTTCAGCAAAGTAAATAAAATGCCCAAAGGAAAAAAAAATCCTCTAAATAGTTGCTGGTCAAAACATGATCACTAAAATAACTATTATAGACAGAATGCCTGGAGAAGTTGCATATTACTATGAACTTACAATTATTGTCTCCTAATCAGTTTATAATATCTGGGTCCACTTAGGGAGAATGTGTAAAGCTGGACTGAAGTTAAACATTGTAAATTACTTTAAGGCCAAGAGCACCTGCATGACTTCTAAGGCATTTGAGTCTGAAAGAAAGTATATTTGTTAAGGCTTCGATCTTGGTATGCTTTATAAATGATTTGCTTTTGTTCTTAGGTTAGAAACTTCTCAGTACATTTTTCAGTTTTTCAAGCAAGCTGGGTAGGATGATCTGGGATCCTTATCATCCTCTTTAACACAAAAATTTTTACTCTCTTTTTCTGTGCTTAGGATCATAGTTTGTCCCTCTGAAATCAAAAACATTTTCTCCCAGATAAAGGAGCCTGCCATGAAGAACTTTTTGCAGGACAAGATTTTAGACTCCCTTTGGACATAACCTTCTGTTTCTGAAGTTAAGGAACTTAGTGATTGTGCAAGGGAAAGGCAAATGGTCCTACAAACACAGCATACAGGAATGAGGCTGTAACATTGGTGACTAGTGGAGGCTGTAACTCATCACCGTACAAAACTGTGTGCTGCTGAGGAGCTAAAGATCAAGTCCTGCAGCATAGTTCCTAAAGGCTCCAGGTCTCTGAAGCTGCCCTGCTAGGTGATAAGGGCAGTACCAATCAGTCATCAAAGCTGCTTCCTGCAGAAAATGCCAGAAATACTGAGTAGAACAGGCAAAAGGCAGGAGAGTTGCCAGTTTCACTTTGGAAGTAAATGTCTTGGGTTCAGTTCTGCTTCTGACTTTCAGACATGGCTGCTTCCCAGCTTGAGACATCGCCCATCAATCATCATGGCATGAGGGCACAAGATGACATTTTAAAAGGCTAATGCAGTGACTCCCATCTTTCCAGAGTGGGCACGGTGAGCTCGTTGGCAAGACAGGAAGGGGAAACAGAAATACAATATCTAGCACAGGCAAATCACTGGGACCCTCTCACACTGCTACAGTACAAATAATAGCTGTTTTAGTAACAGCACAGATGGTTCAGTAATATGTATGGGGGAATTTTACCTAAGTTATCTGCAATTCATCTTGAACATTCTTCCCTCTCCTTGTGAGGATTGTGCTAAAGACTGGTCCGGTATGACATGGTGACAGAAGGCTGAAAGACTTAGTTCTCTAAAAACTGTCAGATGAGTTCCAGTCCATTCAAATCCAGATATCACTTCCAGGCTGCTGTAACTATGATGGTGGTTAATTTGAAAGGCAGAAGGGGCTGAGAATCCTGCTTGGAGCTTCTGAGAGGTTTAGAAAGGAATCAGCTTGAATCATAAATTCTAGAATTTTCCAGAATTATGGCTTCTCCTGTTCATAGCTCAGACTCATATAATTACGTGGTGATGGTTTTGGTGGAAAGCCAGTTAAGAATGAAATAAAGAGCCATTCCCTGGTATTGAAAGCTGCTTCATGCACTCTCAGCTGAGTCCTAACTCCAAGAGCGTTCATGCTGAAGAAACATTGAGATAAGTGTATTTCTTACTTTTTTCTTTTTTTTTTTGTGTGTGTGTGTGTTACTTGCAAAAGCTACATTTCCATTGAGTATGTTTATTCCACACTGTTGTCAAAATAGAGATGCCTTCACATTGCTGTGGATAGTGTCTCTAAGGCAGGAACAACTGAAGCTTGGATGAAAAGGTCTGACAAGAAAGGGCATAAAACAGCCAATCCCAGGGAGAAAGCTTACCCTGAAGTTTATATTTCAATCCATTTTACCAACAAATCTAAGTTCTGGGAAACAGGTGACTATTCAAAGTGTACAGTTCCATTTGTATGTGTCCTTTCCTGCAAGTGAATGGGAGACACAGAACAATTAAGTGAAGCATCATGATTGCATCTGTGAAGTTCAGCATTTGTTTAAATAATCTGAAGCACTGGGTCTAGGGAAAATGCATCACGCAAATAAGGTACAAGTGAATGCTGTTTCAGGGGGAAGGCTGGTCAGTCCCCTCCTTGTTCACGGTGTGCTGCATTCAGCCCTGATTAAGTACGTCAGACAAGACTGTGTTGATTCAAGTTCTGCCATATACTCAATGTGTTACCTCAGGGAAGTAATTTAATCTCTTCATCCTTCTGTTCTCTGGCCACTGAATCTTTTCTTTGCTCACTGAGATTACAAACTCTGGAGAGCAGCAGTAGTTTTTGTGTAGCATCAAATACACCATGAGTTTCTGGGTGCCAGAGTAATAAAACTGTAATCTGTTTTTCTCAACAGCTTGTAGATGGAGGGTATTATTTCATTTGGTGCTCTAACTTATGTGATCACTTTCCGTCTGTAGGGAGTTTTATTCTTCTATTGGCTATAGAGAGCATAGAGAACCTGAGAATATGAGTTGACTAATTTAGTCTGAAGTTTGACTTTGTTCATACCTCCTACAGTTCTTATGAATACTGAAAAGTCAGTTGTACTCAGTGTTCTACTCAGTGTTGCAAAGGCTTGCCTCTTCACCTATGCTCATTTCCGCTCATATGCTCATTTCACTTGATCAGTGACCACCCGCCTCTGTTTGAATTTTCAAGGTGAATGATTGAATTGAATGTTGCTATATAGTTTTTCCAACACTGGACCACCCACTTACCCTGGGCCCTTTAAAACAAACAGACAAAAGATCTAGGTTCTTTGTTCACCCTCAACTTTGCTGGTGTCATTTTACAAGCACAATGTTGTTTAATACCTGATAATTAGTAGTAATAGCCTTTTTAACTTCTGCAGCTGTCAAAACCACACATCTCTAGCAAAAGCATAAAGGATATTAGGTATCCAAGCAGAAGGCTACATTATCCCTTCAGTTTATTCCAACTAAGAAAAACATCATAATGATGTAACTCACATAACTTTGGTTCTGATCAAATTCATGTGGTTGGATTTTTTGTTTTGGTTTTGTTCTTTCTTTTTTTTTTTTTTTTTCCCAAATGATTTCAGTCTTAGAAGCATCCAACAAAGGCATCAAGGCAGACAGCTTCATAAAGGAAAAGGACACTTCTATGCTTTGTACCTCTTTGAAAGAGGACCCAATGAGGGCAGAGGAGACTGTACAGCTGTCTCCACCAGACATATGACACATAGCCTTCGTTTTACTCCTCTGTTTTTCATATGCCAACAGTCAGAATGTGGGATATTGTAAAGATCTTGGAAATAGACTGGAATCCCTACAGCTATTGTACCATATTAAATCTCTGCCCCCACAGCTGGTCCCCAGATCATGATAGAACAAAAGCCCTTTCTATATTCACTTTGTATCTGCAACACAGCTATGTTCTTGTTAACGAGTTTGGAAGTAATATTGTCTATGCTTTGCGCATTGGTACAGGGATTTAGGGTGTTAGCTTGTATGCCAGTCTTAGCCCTGCAGCTAATGTATGATGTAACTTTAGCTGTGCCACTTATCCTTCAGGTATTGGACTTTAGCAGAGGATAGCACAACAGTAAAGTGTGAATAAAGACATCATCTCTGACATGTTTTAGGGTGCCCGTCAAACATGATTCTGTGATGCTGGACAATACAGGAATAATCAAAGAAACCTATATTGACAGCAAAGCAGTAATGACCCATGTATCATAACGCAAGTGTGTTCAAGTCCATGGAAACACAAGTTACATGAAGATAGACCTATTTTTGTCCATGCTGACAGATAGATCCATTTCAGCCACATCGTACATGGACAAGAAACACGTTTAGAACAAAACTAGTTGGAAACCAGGCTATTAGGGTTAGTGAAGCCAGAAACAAAGGAAAGTTAAGAGTGGGCTGACGTGGTTTTAAACACAGTTCCCTATAAAGTGTTTTCTGATTAGCATGGCTGACTACTATGTCTGGATGTTTTTCATTCCCATGATTAATGTTTATTACCAATGGATTTTTTGTGAACCATTTTAAAGAGAGTATAGAGAGACCACTGATGGCAAAACAAGTAAACACCAAAAAGACTAGACCAACACTATGTTTTTGTATTCAACGTTCTAAGGTATATAGAAGAAAGAGATTTTCTGGGACCCAAAAACATGGAACATGTCTCAGTATATAACATCATTTAAGAATTATGTTTGCAGCTACAAGAGTGGAGGTGACAGAAGGTATCGTGTTGTGTAGCCCCTTGCTTTTGGATTGTGATCTGATGCCACTGGAAAAGGAATACCAAGTTGGGCAGTCAGTGACAGTATGTTTAGTGTGTGGCTTTTAAGTTACCTTTGACTTAACTTGAGGGCCCATTTTGCTTGGACATTTCTTGTACACCTTGCTGTGTCCAGTTCCATAGAGTTTATGCACTGTGTGAGGGGTTGTACTGTAAGACATGTAAATGTACTGTAAGAAGTAAATGTGTGCTTGCCAGCAGTCCAGTTTGTGAATGAAACTTCATGGACTAGACTCCAGATACTTTTTCCAGCTTTGCTAGTGAACACACTATAATTATAGCTGGGGTTTCTGATAGTGTCAGTTGTATCCATAGTTCGGATTTGATACTTCCTAGACAGCTTTTAATTGCTCAAAACTGGAACGCCTACGTTTTTTGACATTCACCTGAAGTAGTCATAGGGATGCCATAGGAACTTCTGATTGTTCCTGTGTCAAAGCATTACTCTGATTCATCAGTCCAGAATTGAATCTGTCCAAGTTAAGGCTATCTCATGGGAAGACTCCTTTCTGAATCTAAGAATAACCTGAGAAGTTTGTGATGTCCTAATTTTCATGTCTACGTGAGAGTGGCTACCATTTTCTGACTTGGACAAAGAGTAACATGACTATACAGAACAGACATGGATTAAATGGTGTTGGTATGTGACATAAACTGTAATGTTTTTAGGTAAGTATTACAGAAATTTATGACTTCTGTTGTTTCTTAAGGATCTCAAAAGTTCTCACAAATATTAAACCTATCCTACTACAGGTTATAATATCAGGTATGTAGTGAGACACTAGGCACAAATAAGTAAAGTAAATAACTAAAGTAAATAAAGTGTTACTAAATGAGTAGATGGGGACACAGATGATATAACTCATCTCTGACCTGTGTGGTAGGAAGTGCCCTCTTTTCCCATATTGGTAGGCTTACATCTGCTGCTTGGAGTCTTTAAAGGATTTAAGCTAATTGCACACAAAATCACTACAAGTGTCCCTACTCCACCTTGCCCCTGGCACAGCACAGAATGCCCATCAAGTGGGAGTTCCTACAGGCACAAAATGTGTGAAGGCCACCCACAAAACAGTGAAAGCCTGAAGACTGGCTCTCCCTAGTGAAACCTTGCGTGTCAGTTGTAGAACTAGGATTGAACCTCACAGCTAGGTATTGTCAGCTCTTTCAGTGGCAACCCATGCTCAGGTTGCCTCAGAGTTTAACAAAGTTTTTCAGCTGAATATTAAGCGGATTTCTATTCTGAAGAAAATTTTCTTCAGATTCATCTCTCTACTCATTTGTGAAGCTGCACTTCTGCTTTTAAAAATGTAAATGTTCCTTTTCATTTCCCTAAAAGGAAGTTTCCATTTTCCAGAATACAGTTCCTTTAAACTTCAGAATGCCCCTTAATTTTATTTTTAAATGGAGAAAGCAATTATTATTTGTCAAATTTAACTAAAGGTGGTTTGTTATTGGCCTGAGACTAATTTGTTCTTGACATTTTAGAAATGCCACCAACAACAAAACCTCAGTGCAGCCTTCGTTCTAATCTCCTGTCCTCTCCTGTACACACTAGCCCTTACTTTTCCTTTTGTATTTCGAATGAAAAATTCTCTGATGTTCATCAGGTTTCACAATAGCCCTCAGTTAGAAAAAACATGTTTTCCAGGAGCATAAAGAAATCATGTATCATGGAATATGAAAGTTGCTTTGAAATATCCAATTTCAAGGCCCTTGATTAGGAATTTGGTTTTGAATCATTAATCTTTGGGGTAGCTTCCTTTATGCTCAGATCTTGGAAGTTCTTATTCTAGTGCCATGCTAGAGCCTATGTGTGCAGCTGCAAATAGATGTCACAGTAGGAGAATTAAAATATCAAGCTTTTGAAAAATTATTTTCCTCTAATGAAAATCCTCTTAGGAAGTAGAGTCCATTGTTGCTAATATGAACATTCACCTAGTGTCCATGGAAGCAAAAATTTTTTTTTTCTAGAAAAAAAAAAGATGCCAAAACACTTATAAGGAGCATGGTGTATGGTAAAAGCATGAAGGACATGTAAGCAAGCTCTAGTTACATAAGAAACTGGAAAAACTTGGGAAAACTTATTATCAAGGAGTGATATATGGTCACTTGTATTTATATTGTGCAGCATTTAGAGAGCTCATCTTAAATCAGTAGTCCATATGAAAATAGCTGTTAAATTTGTCACAAGAAACAGCCTTAGCCCTCTTGAACTCACAGTATTAACAGGCTGGACAAGGAAACTAGGAGGCTAAGAGTCACTAAAAAAGAAAGCGAATTTGCCCACTGTTGTAAGTGCAGCAGCTGCAGAGCTGAAAATCATAATCCAAGGCAGCGTCTGGACCTCACTGAAATCCATAAGGTTTTGCCATCTGATGATAAAGTGATTGGAATTATCTCTGTCCTCTGCTTCCATGTTCAGTGATGTATTCATACAGTCACATGTTTTTCTGACAAATTCCTAAAACTGTTTAATTCTCGTGAGTGACAATGAATAAATCTTCCTTTTAGGAAGTGGAGGCTTAAGGTACCAATAATGTGTTACGAACAGTTTCATTGCTGGACTACTCTTCCAGCCAGCTTGTCCTGTCTGGTATTCATTGTTATAACTACTGAGAAAATGGTGATGTGATCTGCTGAAAAGAAACATTTTTTCACAAATATTTTTATGAAAAATGAATTTGTTTTTTCCGTTAAAATGTACAGCTGCAAATGTTTTGATTGTATTTTATTTGATTCTATTTGTATTTATTTGTTTATATTTATATTTTATAAGATTATTTTTTATGAAATATCAACCCCAACCATTCTGTGATTCTGTGAAATGTGTCATTAATCTCCTGCCACATTCTGAATATAAAATCACAAGCTTCCTAATGATTTCATATCATCAATACCGACTTCCTACATGGTTAATGCTAATAGACCTTTCTGAAGATAATGCAGCTGGCTGCCCCATTTTCCCCATTCATGTCTTTCTGATTGCATCTCTCAGTTGTTATTTCATGAGTTTATACCTTCCCCAGCTGAATCTTTTAGCTTTTTTTCTTTAACTTCTTGCACATAAACTACTTCATCCTTAATACCAGCCAGCACATTGTGTAAAGTTTGATCTATGTAGTTCAAATACCTGTAATTCTTTCCTCAGGAACTGTATCTGTGAAGAAACTGGCAAAGCAGCCTGCATAAAACAGCTCATTTAATAATAGGAACAATTAATTAGAGGGAAAGAATTTTAAAACACCAAGCACCTGGCACCCAAATTGCTGTACTTGCCTTTGTGCTGACACTTGTGCTCATGTGTCTCCACAGGGAGCTGAGTCAGGGAACTGGTTGAAAACTTCCTTTTGCAGAATGAGGGCATTGATTCTTCATTTGGATTAGGTCCCTGACCTAAATTACTGTGCAACCACACAGGCATCCCTCCCAGTGGCAGCCCACACTTACATCAACTTAATTTGCTCATTTCATGTCAATATAAGTGGCTGGTGAACATTAGAAATTGCATTTTCAAGTAATTTTTTTTTTGTAGATCTGTATTTCTGGAAGACATTATTTCTTGTTCTGTGTTATGTTTGTGTGTCCATCGATATGTACTAGAGGACACTTTCTCTCCTTTACTCAGCCTCCTATTCTGGAGATCAAGCCTAGGTACTTGTATTGAATTTAATGCACTGGACAGGTGATCACAAGTTTTAAACAATAAAGTGTAAATTTTTGAGATGAATTCACGACCTGGATGAGTAAACTATGAACAGCTGATGGCTGTCTTATTGCATACTGATAAACTTAAGCATCACTATCAATCCAGTATGTAGGGGAAGAAAACTGCTTGTTTATAAGAGGTAATTTTAACATGTCTCTGCAGAGACCTATCAGGAACACCTTCGCTTAGGCTGAAGTTTCTATATTGGAGCCTTTAATAAGACTAAACTCCAACAAGGGTGTAGATTCAGATGAAAAAACTCAGAATGTCTAGATGTTGGTACTTTAGTTTGCAGTTAAACACTTAAACAGCAGGACATGCTGTTTCTATTCAAAGTTGAACAGGGGTCTATTCCCACTCAGGTGGTGTTAGAGAAAACTTCAACTTCCAGGTGCTGCGTAACTAATAAGTGCTTTGACTTGTAGATGACAAGTATTCTATAAGATATCACTCTTATTCGTAGTGGTTGAATTGCAAATGTTTGCATTGTAATGAAAAACTGCAACATAATATCAACATGTTTTGCACTAGTGCCATAAAAGAATGCTAGCTATAAGAATGATTGCTTCATCAACCTCAGTTTACCTACACAAAGCTTGGTTAGGCTGCATTAAACAGACCTATGCAGATATAAGTACAGTGTAACCATTGCTTTGGTGTTGACATACATTATGAACAATTCTTCCCAGCAAAATCTTATTAATGTGAAGTTTGGTTCTTTTTCCATTATATGCTTTCTATGTATTGGCCAGAAGGTGCTGTGCTGTTGTTTGATGTGTTAGAATCAAAATCTTGTTTGGGGCAAAAAGGAATACACCATATACATGGAATTAATAAGGTGTTCTTAGACTAGTTATGTCTTAAGAGTGTAACAGACAAGGAGGTTAGTCCTCTTCCAGTAACATGCATTCAAGGTGCAAATTAACACAGAAAAATAACACAGTTGAAATTGTTATTTAGAATAAAACTTCCTAGTGCTACTGCATTAACTTTATAGTTTTCTAGGACTAGGCTAGTTTTCTTATGAATAAATTGTAATAATGACTGGTAGAGGATTGCTTTTAGGAAAGAGAACAACAAATTGCAAATTATGGGGACAAATGGAGGCTAGCAATATCACGAATGCATGCACACAATTGGTTTTACGAGAGCTAAATGGTTCGGGCATCAATTATGGATCCCATAAATGGATTACATTGCTTCTGTGAAATAGTTTGACATAAGTTGAAAAGAGTCAGATAGTGAAAAGAGTCAGATAGTGAAAAGAGTCACATAGTAAAAAGAAATAATAGAAGGTCAAGTTCAGTAAAGTCTCTTATGTGGAAAGTTATGAAGGTCTCCGTCAAATTTCAGTAGCTGAGTGTAGAACATGGGGTCAGGCAAAGACTGTTCTGTGAATGCAGGCATGGCAGACCACTCCTTGTTTTGCTAAGAAATCTGTAGAACTCATGTCACCTATGAGAAAGGTGAAGAAAAGGAATGAAGAATAGAAAAGACTCAAAATGAGTTGGATAAAACATCATCTTGACCTGTCTTAGAATAATGGATCTCAGCCTTTTCCACAGTGTAAATGTACATTTTGGTAGACAAATGTTATGTGTAGCTTTTATATGAAACTTTATATCCATGAAGCCGAAGTGTTCAAAGGAGTGCAGAAATTTTATCACTACCTTACAGGAGGGGAAACTGAGGTAGAAAGAGTTGACAAGAATTATCCATTGTCATCCTACAGGCAGTTAGCAGATTGAAAATAGAAAGGAACCTTGCCCTCAGTCCATTGTTCAAGCCATAGGACCACATTGACCACTGCCTTCCCCCACAACCCAAACCACCAAAAATAATAATTTCAGGACTTTCTCACATTTGCCATAAAGAAAGAATTGGTTTGACTTCTGGGAGCCTGTTAATGACCCTGCTGGAGTTTCATTATCTTGCAGAACTCAGCTCAGCCCCAGCAAACTTCCCTCTGTTAAAGACACAAATTTTCAGTGACCACACACTGTCAGGACTGGAATTTCACTCGTGAATGTGCACCACTCTTTACTGTTGTCACTTGGTAATTACTCAGCTATTATGGCTTTCATGATCTCTCTTCCTGCAGCCACTGGTGACTGCTTGCAGAGTTATCACCTGGATATGTCACCAACCAAAATTGGAGTCACTGGAGCTTTTACAGGCTACTTATTTGGTCGCTCTGGTTTGAGAATTTGTGAAATAAACAGCATGATGAAGACATGATTAGTGAAAGAGGAAAAAAATACTGGTAGTGTCCAGGAAGCAAGATTTGACAAATCACTGTTTCGTATCTCCTACTGCTTCCAAATGCAGTTGGGGCCTCATTTAGTTAGATGCTGGGGTCCAGTCTTCACGTCATCATAAAGTACTATGCAGATACACCCAAACTCTGTCTGCATAACATGAGGCTCTCCAAGATGGGTTAATTAGTCTGGCACTGTATTGCCTGTCATCTGGGCTACCTTGTGTAGTTCTGCCCTGAGGATGTGCCATAGGAGAAATGACCCTCCAAAACATATTCTCAGCTGTCAAGCAGTACTTCCTCTGCTAAATGTTTCCCATTTCTCTCCATAAATGGACTTATCACCCATGATTAAGATTTTCCCTGTGTATACTGTGCATTTTAAAGAGAAGAATATAACAAATTTCTGACTCTAGGCTGGAGAGGTAGATGCAAAATGCAAGATTAAAATTTAAATCATTTTATTCCCCAAATTTTATTGTCTGGGATCAATGTAGAGAAAGTCAAGATTTTTCAAAAGATCCATAAAGTCATAGCTTCAGAAATTTTGAGGCCTGAAGGGACTACCTAATTTGACTTGCATTCTCACAAAGGCCAATGAATTTAGTTCAGCTGGTTTGTGCTGAATCAGTGGGATTTAGCCTCAGGCTATGAGAAAAATCCAGGCTTTAACAGAAAGCCACAAAGTTCAGACTTGGTTAAAGGATCAGAACTTCCCCAGAGTTTAAGAGTGTGTTCAGGCTGTAAGAAGATCTGATCTGATCTCGTTTCTACTGGACCACAAGAAAGTCAACTTTTCTACTTGTTTTCCATCATCATTTCCATTTATTTCCTTAATGGAAAATTGAAGCATGACCCCCTTCTGTCCTTAGCTCCAGCTTTTACCATCTGTAACAACTGTAGAATCAAAATATGTAAGCATTTGTGAAAGCTAAAAGCCACTGGGAAAATATGTCTTTTCTGTTGCCCATCACATTTTGTTTAAAAATCTGAATTTTTTGCATGAAAACATTTCTGGCTATAGCCATGCTATGTCAGACCATCAATATTTATTTAGAAGTGGCATCAAAAAGACAAGGAGAATCAGACGTCACAGTGTATTTGTCACAGAGAGCTTGAAACTGAAGTGAAATTTATTATTTCTCTCTTTCTCTGAAGTGAATGCCTGTGAGGGCAAATAAAAGAGACTTGTGAGCAAAGGAATCCAACAGCCACTACTCAAAGGAACAAAGTCTAGCAAATTATTACTAGCTAGAAATTCAGATTTTCTCTTGTGAAATAGATTTTGTTGAGTTTTTTTTCCTTTTATTTCTTTTATATGCAGTTGGAAAAATTACTGGGCTGAATAGAGTTGTAGACACAAACTAATTAAAAATCACTTGATATATGGTGATGTCTAACAGTCAGAGACATGTGAGTTCTCGGAATATTTCTTTCACTTACTATTAATAGTGTGTGAACATGAAGGTGCTTGGAAGAACCTGAGCCTTTGCTTGATAGGTTCTGTGCAGATGTGATCAGTTATAAATCTTACCTAGAGAGCAGCTCACAACTAAAATGTTGCAATACTAGGGATAGAGGCTGAGGAATTAAAAGCTAAGACCAATGACATTTTTGGGCAATTTCCAGCCATGCTGTGGCCCATGTTGCCATTTATCAGTTTTAGGCGTGCTTCATACCAGAACACAGTTTTGAAGGGTGATTTGACATTGTTATATTTACTGTTCTAGATGCAAAGGAGCACATTCCTACCTTGCCTGCATGTCACCTTCTATGCTTTGGTTTCCTCCATCCTCTATATCAAGGCAATACTTCTGTAAGGATAATTATGGATATGATTGACTCACAGGTGCTTTGTGAGGTTTACTATGTTAACATGCCACTATATTAGTCATGCTTCATGAAGCGTGATATGTAGGTCTTAGGTCTAATTATTAAATGTATTAGTACAAATCAGTCTGGAGCTAGACGGCAATTTAAAATTTATAATATCTTTCAATGGATGTGATACAGAATTTGCCTTTTCATTTTCTGAGTATCCTGTTTCAGTAGCAATAAAAGCCATAAAGCATGTTATGACTTATTTGAACAATACAAGGCATAGCCACATGCACCTGAGTATTAGTCAGGCTCTTATGTCCTAGTTGAGCTTTAAAACACTCTACTCCATATGAATGATAATGGAGACCTTCTGTGAATGAGGACCAATAGAATGCCCAGGCCACTGAAGCAAGGCTCCAGAGAGGGTTTTCTTACCTGCCTCTGCTAAAGACACACTAAGTAACCTTGAGTAAATTAGTTTTCTAGTCTTGTTTGAGCCATAAGCTCCTGAGACCGCTGTTGTTTTATTTCTGTAACATCTAATGCAAAGTTTGTTATCATCTTAGCCTTTTTAATGTTTCTCTCTATTACTTAAGCCTTCCTGTCTGTATGGGGCTCCACAGACCTTGGACTGTACTTTGCCAGGAGAACATCCGATGTATAGATATATCTTGCCCTTGTCCAGTCATATATTTAAAAGCAATAAATTTCATTTCAATATTTCAGCTTGCTCAGATGGGCAAATAACTGTACTTTTGAACTTTTCCTCCATCCTTAAGGAAAAAAAGTACCCTGCAATTGAGTTTCCTACTAAATATCATATTTTAAGAAGAAATATTGACTCCATTCTATGATTCTTTTATTTCTTACAGTGAAAGGCTAAAATACATGAAGTAATCAGCTAGAAAAGAGCAGATCCAGGTGCTGTGCTCATGAGCAGGAGGATATTTATGGTAGTAATATACTTCTTGAGTTAGCAGACAAAGGAAGCCAAGCCAGAGCACACAGAGCTAAGGCACAAAGTTTTTAGATGTGGAGGTAGTTCATAAATATAAATACCTAACTGGAGTTCTGGAAGATTTTCTGTCTTCTAGGGTAAGGAATGTAAGTGAATACTAGATGCCATTCTGAAAGGTACAGTTCATCCAGAAATGACAGTCATCAAGTGGCAATCAGCGGACTGTGTTATGCAGAGGGTCAGATGAGTTAAACAGGTCATCCTTTGTGCTTCTAAGAACCTAGCTAGTGTGCATTTTTAGTGTGATTGGTGCTGTACAGATGTACAGAACAGGTAGTCTCTTCTGAAAAATGTAGCATTTAATCAAGATATTCAGAAGTAAACAAATAGAGAATGAAACTTTCACTGTTTATTTTACATCATTATCAAATACTAACTAATTTTCTTTTGGTATTACAGTAATGTGATTTATAGGATGAGAGAAATGAAACTTTGTGGGCTAGAAAGGAATATAAGAAACCTTCCAGCTTAATTATATTTGCGTCAGAAACATGTTTTACCTCTATAAAATTACTAGAGCCAGTGCTGAGAGAATGGAGATGTCTGTTGTGGAACAGGCTTCCAAATAGTTCCTCTCAAAGCACACCCAAACTCACTGACTCCAAGGAAAATATTTGTGGAAAGACTCATCTGCATGCTTCCAGCATTTTATTTGCTGTGTAGATTGAACAGTATTGCAGTATAAACACAGCAGTTTCAGCTAGCATTGGTTCAAAACGTTTGTAAGCAGCAGGTTGCCTTGCATAATTTTGCAAAATTGCTAAGTCCACCAAATGCTCTGACTCCAGATTCCTTCCATTCCTTGTTTTCCAGCATATCTGGGAGGCCATGTGAGGTACGTGTATGCTTTTCTGCCAAAGAGCTGAAAAATGGCTACCCTTCCACCTTGGCCCTGTGGAGCACTTCTCAAAAGTTGTATTAGATCTTTCAGAGTATACCAAGGTATCCCCTCACGATGTGAGAAAGTAGTTGTGATGAGGAATGCTCAGTTAGGGACTTGATCCAGAGAAGAAATCTGTCAAAAATGAGACAACTACACTAGAGCATCTGCATTGCTCCAAGTGTCCAAAACAAATTACCGGTATTTTGACCTAATTATTTTTATTTGGATTTTTGTTCCCACAGAAGTGCAGTATTTTTTTGCACAAAGCAGCTCATTTGGCAATTATACTACATCAAGTTAAAAGCTTATGTGTCTTAAAAAAAAAAAAAAAAGTTATTTCTAGTAGGAAACTTGCAAATAAAAGAATCAAATACAAAGATACAGACACAGTAATTAGTATGTTTATGTTCAGTAGAAAGTATAGGAGTACTACACCTACCAAATTCTGATAAAACCACTACGATTTCTTCTTCGTCAGCTATTATAGTTAAGACAACAAAACAAAGAAACCTGCTCTTCTCTTGACATGAAATGGGGTACAGAATGATAATAGGAGTGGTTTATTATCCATTATGTAAACAAATGAGGTCAGCTTCCAAACCTGCAGCCAACAGTCAACAAATGAGACCTTGGTGGACAAATTTTTACTTAGGAAATGAAAGCCTTCACAAATACCTAGGGTACTGCTTAAACAAAACAGGTTTCCGGGGGGAGCATAGGTAGAAGATAAGTTATGTATATATGTACAACTTAATGCATGCACCTTAATTAACTTGGTAGAAAATAGCATTACTCACAGTGTTCTATACACTCAGCCATGCTGGGATACAGTGAAAACAAAAGCGATCTGCATCTGGTAACTACTGAGGACAGAATATAAACTCTTCCCCTGTATCTGGCCAACAAACATCACATCTGTATCTAATAACTCTAGTCTCCCTGTATGTAGCTTAAATGAATCTGCATTACCATGTAAATGAATTAGAATATGACCTGGCCATAAATCTTCCATAGAAAAGGAAGATTTCTGGTGATTTCTGTTCATTCTTAATAATTCAATCTAATTGCTCTCTGAGATAATAATTAATATCTTCTGTTTTGTTTTCACCTGGTGGTTATCAAATGACTAACAATCTTTCACTGCTTCCTAAGACCACAGTTTTTCTAGGTAAGGAGAATATTGTGTTGGGAGATTTTGTAACCTACAAGCCTGAGACTCTATACTTGGGTAAAGTGATAATGGTTTTGTGGCTTTTGCTAAAATGGTGCCTGTCAAAATGTGAGCAAGGAAAAAACAACTGCAAATTATATGGCTTAGTACAAGAAAGCATCAGGGGAAATTTAGTAAGCTGTGCTGCCGAGGAGTTAAAGCTAGTTTAAAATCCATCTGAAGCATGTCTGCATTGCTCTGGGTTTTGCAGCCAGCCAGTGAAAATCAAGCCAACTGTATACTAAAGCCAATCTTTACAGATATGCAGAACACCATCAGTCCCACTGCAGTCAATGAAAACTCAAAGCAGTCATTATCTCCTATGAAAATGACATTCATTAACAACTTTGAAAGTAATGCGGGTAACAAGAGTTGGAGTGTATACCTCCAGAACTAAAGCCACACATGTACAGTCACTGAGATATTGGCTGCTAGCAGCAGGAATAAGCCTGCATAGAAAGCCATATAGTTAAGCTCACGTTTATGGTGTGGGAAGTGTGTGAATCATGCTCTACCAAAATTTGTTCCCCCTTTTGTCTTTTCTAAAACTGATCTCTCGGGATATTTCATGTAAACAAAATGGCAAAGGGCCATTCTTTGGGACCTGGATCAAGAGGCATGGCACAGCTTATGCCCACTCTGCTTTACTCTCTTCCACCCAAAGTAAAGCCTCCTGCTGCAAATTGTCGGCTGGAAACAGTCCCTGACTTCAAGAATTTCCATACCTTGCCGTGACGTTGCCTGAGAGAGTGTCAGTAGACATGAGCCAAAATTATGCCAGCAATGATGCTAATCATTCAATAGTAGGAAAGGTTGTATGCTAATGTATGCTTGAGCATATGCGTTAGCCATGATTAGTTTACTGGCACAGAGATAGCTCCATTATGTACATGTGTTTATCAGGTAATATATTCTAACAATGTTGTGAGGGTGTCCAAAACGCCCGTGTCCATTTTTCCTCCTCTCTAAAGCTGTATGTACTCCAGCTGGCTACAAACATGAAACAAAAGACTTAGGTAAGTTCATAAAGGTGATAAAACAAAATAATAAATATCTGGCAGCTGTATTAGAAACACAGCAGCAGGCACTAGGAAGATGTACTGTATTGCCAGTGTTCAGATATTAACTTGGATTTGTGAGGAATGGCAAAAGGAAGGCAATGATTCATAGTACAGTATATTCTAATGGCTGGCTAAGCTCCCAGTCCAACCAGAGCCTGATTTCTGTGCTTAGTTCACAAGATAACCATGGGAAAGTTACTTCACTTTTCAGCTGGTAGAGCCAATGGTATTTGCAAACCACTTTAAATTTTGCCAGTGAGAAGCCTGTAAAGTCCTAACCAGTGTTAGCTGCTGTGAATCCCTGCAGAGTACTTCCTTTACCTCTGTAATGACTGATTTGAGTTGCAAAAGAAAGAATTGGCTGCTGGATAAAGATATGAACAGTACCAAGAAAGAAAGAGTCATTGCTGCTCCAGTCATTCGTTAAACATTAAGGAACACAATTTCAATGGATTTCAGAGGGCTTTTCACCACATAATTTCCTTTGATTGCAATGGGAACTGACTACTTTTGAAGGCTGAGTTGTGTCAGAGCAGCACGATGATGAGGTTTTCATCTCACAGTCATTTGCATGGCAATAATTTGTTCCTTCCATCAAGTCTTCTAAATTATGCAAAACCTGAATAATAGATTGCGATAAAAAATATACCCAGGGACATAATACATACTTTTCAGTAAGCAGGCAATGAAAAAAAGCATGCGTATTAACTCTACAGACAAAAATCAATTCCCAACAGCCTGACCTCAAGGATGGGAACCTAATGAAGTGTCATATAGTGGATGATGACTCTCTAAAACCTCCTACTGCCCCATATTTGAGAAGAGAATATTATTACTTTGACAATCAGCCCCAACTATTAGACTACAGAAAAACTAGAAGATAATTGTGTTTTCAGATCCATTCTTCTTAGTCACAAAACATGTCAGCCAAATTCTGGTGCAAGGGATGAGGAAGAAGAGCCTTGATAAGATACTGTGGAGTATCTGGCATTTCAGAAGTTCAGTGGAAGTAAAAGCCCTGAAACTACACCACCATACATGCGCTCTTCTGAATGATCCACTCCCAGTACATCTTAGGAATATGGATCTGGCTGCAGTACTGTAATGTAACTTGATGCCACTGAGTGCTCTTTCACTTTGGATTTGTATGCAGCAGGTGCATACAGCAAAATACTTTATCAAAAAAATGTGTCTTTCTGTGAAAACAATGGATTTAAACAGCTAAAATGAAGATGCTGATGGTCAGTCTGGCCTTACGGACAAAATCCCACAGGTCTCTATTACTGTTCTTGAAAGAGCACTTCAGCTTTGTTAAGTCTTGCTCTGGGGATAGGTGGGGCCTGGCTGCTGGTTTGATTTATATTAGAGGGTGTGTGCAATCTGTGCACAATAGTGATCAGATTACTTCCCTACAATTTTAATTTGAGCATATTTCTATTTGATGATATTTCTTCTGTCTGCCATGTGTTTAGACAGTAACAACACGGGGACAGAAACTCTACTTAATATCTGCACAGTGCTCTGAATAACAGAGCTTTCTGGTCACATAACATGGAGGTACTGAGGTCATAGAAATAGACATAGATCCATCTCTTTAATACAGGTAAAGTTACACTGCTATAAAAAATAGTGTGAATAATGGAGGACCTGAAGAACTGGGATATTTTCCTTTAAGCAATACAAATTCAGAATGACTTTGACAGCAGCTGCAGATTTGAGGAAAACACAAGCTGGAAATAACTGACTCCTGAGCAAAAGCTATCACGGCATTATTTACTGCTAACCATTTATTTTGGACTGTTCTGGTGGGTTTGGTGCATCCTTTCCACAGGTCTGGCTCACTATCACAACAGGTATTAACTATTACCTGCATTATTACAGCATAAAACTCAGGGATGACTCTTAGAAATGATAATGCAGGAAGCTGGGAGCAAATTAAAAGATAAAACTATAAAATTAGGAAACGTTCAGTCTGTCTTTTACACATTTTCAAATGTAGACCCTACCTTTTTACTTTTTTTTTTTTTTTTTTTTTTTCCCCTGGGAGAATGGACGACTATATTACTTGTATTCACGGAATGCAAATATAGCTTACTGCCTGAATGTTCCATGTCATCTTGTGCATGGGAATGGCCTTTACAGAGTTCATTACATTAATTACTTTCTCATCACTATAATTGATTCCTTACAAAATTGTGATTTCTGCATAAAAGCCAGTTTTATTTGTAATTATGTTTCAAAATAATTTATGTTGTGGCTCAGGGTAACAGCTGGCAGTTAATTTCCCACTGGTCCGCTCCATTTTTAATATTTCATCCTTTGATCAGAATTCATTTATATTGTATTTTAAAATTTGCATTCAGTTACTTTTCTGTTAGGCAAAAGGAGGTTGCTAATATAATGAAATATTGCCTTAATTTTTAAAAAGATATTTTTTTTTCCCCACCATATTTGCCGTGCCTTAAGTTTTCTTGGAAGCAATATTCCGAACTCTTCAGCATGCCCTTAAATTTGGAAGATCATTTTTGCTGGCATGTCCTCTCCCATACCTTGGAGCTTCTCTACTACTCTTTTGGAATATGTAATGTATCTGTTCTTAGCTAAGAGGATTTTCAGTGTGGTCTTACTCCACTCTGGCATGACTGTTAACCAGAGACAGGAGATGTAATCCACTGACTTTATCAGTGATTCTGATAATGAAGCCAGTGGAATATATTCCTGATTTACGGATGTTTTCTTAATTTCACTTAAGATGGTTTTATGCTGATTTTCACCATCTGACCTGATACAATGGTTTTCCACTGATGTGAAACTGCTTTGTGATCATAATCAGGCTCATAGCATATTTAAAAACAGACCCACGTCTTCAAGTGTGGAATTGATAGGGTATGTGAAACTGTGGGAATGCCTCATGAATTTGGACTGTGTACAAAGAGAAAGTCATGTTTCCATCATGATTGTCTGTCTTTAAGTGAGTTTTGTAATGACTTGAGAACGTTGTTTATCGATAGAAGATGTACAGCCAGGCAGTGGGAAGACAAACTCCTTCCAGCATCCACACACTTTGCCTCTTCAGTCTGCCCTCACTCCATGTTTTGCTTCTGCTTCTTAATCTTGAGACTTTAATCTGTGCAGCACTAGAACTCTTCTATGTGGGACTCACTGATAAGAAAGCCTCTTCATTCCATGTTATTCCAAATCAATAGCCCTAAGTACAAGAGTCCAAGACCATTAGAGCTCTATTCCTAGCAATCTAGACATTGAGAAATCCATCTATTAACGGATGTCTTCAGTCATTGATGGTCCAACTCCTCACTCTTATTCCAAAGTAAACTATAATCAAATGACTGAAAGCTGCTAAATAAAATAATCAAAACCATTCCCCCTGGCAGCACTAGTCTTCACCTTATCTTTTCAACCTTTCAGGTCCAGTGACCAGCTCTTAAGCCTTTATTGTCCTTAATCCTAACTTAACCTCAGCCCTAACCCTGTCTTTAAGAGTAGCCCAAAAGCTCGTAGTCACTTCAGAAATAAAAATAAGTCATTTGCTCCACAGATGCCAGCATGTCAAATTTGTTTCTTTAGCAATCTGATCAAAATAAGTTTGGGTTTGTTCCTGTAGTGCCAAATTGTAAGTCTAGCTCTAATGCTAACGTTAGACCAATGGTGATGATCTCTTTGATGTTTAGTGACAAATTTATTTAAAATATATTTTAGCTCATTGTAAACACTCTTAGCTCATTGTTAAGAGCTTTAAATCCGTTCATGCTAAACTTAGCATCTGTCCCAATGATTATTCATTGGTTGTCTAAAAAGACCATAGGTGTTGGGAAACAGAGCTGAGAAAAGCACAACATCAGAAACAGGACTAGAAACTGTCTCCTGTCATTCCTACTCTGAGGCACAAACTCACAGCCCATCACTGTTCATCAGGACACGTAACTGCAGCTCAGGTTGAACAGCGTTTTGGCAGAGTAATTGCCCTCTGGACCAGAGCAAAAATTGGTAGAAGGTTGGATATTCATTTGGACAGTAGCATTTCAAGGGATACTAGCTATGGTAAGTCAAAGAGTTTCAAGAAATATCATATCTCCTCCTCAGAGATGCATGCTGATCCTGAGATAGATGGAGTTTACCTCCCCTTTCCTCATTCCCTGTCATGTACAGTCTTGTGCGACTGGCTATGATTAAGACTTCTCTGCCTTCTTCTGAAGCATCTGGCATAGGCCACAGCTGAATGTGGAGTTTGGGGCCAGATGGGCCAGTGACCCTCTCACCATGGCCAACTGCTGTTTATAAAAGACAAGTGGCCATAATGGCAACAGGCAGACTGTCAGTCTGATCTGTGGCTGTCCTGTTCTGGTGGTAACACTCTCCAGCCAGGGGTCTGCAGTGTAAATCAACATGGGAAGAATGCTGAGGTTTTGAAGTGAATGTTAGGAAGAGTTGTTTCAAGACAGAATTTTACTAGAATATTGACATCTGGAAGTTTCCAATCCAGCATTTAAACACGAACAAAACAAGACGAAATCAAAAGCCAGCCAGTTTAGCTTGGAGGGAAGCATTCAAAGCAGAAATTAAAGTAACCACAAGAAAGACAATTGCCAGTATTCAGAAAAAGACAGTGAGAAATGAGGTACTGCACCAGCAAAAGAAAGTGTTCAAATCTTGTATAGCAGAGAGTATTATTATTTTTCAGCTCCCTTTTCCAGAGCGAGATGGTCAGAACTGACGGCTTTCTTTATCAAATTTGGATTATTTGGATCCTAGTATTGAAATTAGTTATAGTCAGGAACTTTTCTATCAGTGTGTAAGATACATGATGAACAGCTTGAAGGGAAATAAGAACATAGATTTGAACAGATAGTACATATTATTTGCAGGAAGGTGCTACTTTAGATGCTATGACTGCTGTTGCTTTGAACTTGCAAAGGCCACTAAGTACAGGTGTGCTGTAGTCTTCATCTCTCTCATTTTGCATATGTTTTAGAATGTGCCCATCTGTCATTCTGTACAGCCAATAAGGGTGAAATTATGTTTCCATTAGAGTCAGTGAGGGATATTCTATGAATTCAGTGTGTCATGACTTTACTCTGAACCGTGAAGCAGCTGCAGAATTTACCAGAAGAGTTAACTTCTCACTATGAAGAAAGAGGCAATTTCACACATCTCCCTTAGCTGTTTTTAATGAATTCTCAGATAGACACCTCTTTTCAGGGTATCTTTTCAGAGTATATATCCAGCTGTGAAAGATAAAATCTTTTTATAATGAAACTATAGGAAAATATCATGCCATAAGAGAAGATTTATTATCATGTGGAACATGTCGTTGCCTCAGTCTAGTCTCGGTCTTGTCAGTTGCCAATGGGACAGTCTACAGCTGCCCTAAACCCTATCTCTGTTCATGAAGGACCAATGCTTTTATAGGCAGACATAGCCGCAATGCTAAAGTACTCCACAACTGCAGTCTCAAGTAGAATAAGTAACTCCAATACCAATGAGGTGTCAGTCTTAAGACTAGAAGGGCAGAATAATTCAGTCACTCCCAGAAAAACACAGAGATGATTGTCTAGGTACACAATATATTTACTGAGTGAGGAACAGTCATTGAATTCCAGCTAAGGAAGTCTTGATTTTTAACCCAAGGGCTTACCTTGTTAGGTTTTTGGTCTGGGTGTTACTGTCCTCAGGACTGTGTTCTTTACAGATTCTATAGATTATGCTACTAGTAGCCACAGTATGTCAATGTAACTGCGATTCTTTTATGTTTCTTGGAATAACAATATAAATAGATTGAAGAAGTAAAATGACAGGACAAAAGAAGCACAAATTAATTTCACATTTTCCTTATTTTTTTTGGAAAAAAAGCTTTACAAGGTTGTCCCAAAAGTAGAAGAGATTTCACTGCTTCCCACTTTACAATGTTACTAAGTGCTTTTAAAAAACTGTGTTTTTTACATCTCAGTAGCTCTTCCAAGTGGAAAACCCAATGCAGACAAGTCACTTCTGGTTTTAGTACAAAATACTCATAAAAGTCAGGCTTTTCTTTGAAGGAACTAATGTTCTTTTTTATCATGGTTCTTTTAGAGCAGACAGCTGATGATCATTAATTAACACCAGTTGTTGTCATCAAATTCAATAAAAGGAAGCCAAAACCACTCTTACCCCTGCTCAACACAGTACAGCTGTAAGGAAAGAAGAAAACACATTTCTTTCTACATAAGGTGACAGAGGGACCATAATTCAACATTGAAAACAGTGAATTAGAGCTCAAACATAGATAGCCAGTTTGGATTCCTGCTCAGCTTTGTGTAAGTTGGGTGAAGAACTGAATGTCCTGGTGGCTTAGTTGTCTACTAAAGTACCTACATGACTCCAGCTGCCTGAATCAGATTTATGTGTTTTCAATAAAGCACATTATGATTAATTACATCTTGCTTAATTTTACAGATATTGAGAACCAGAAGTAAATAACTTTTTTAAAGTAACTGGGATTTTGGCTGCCTTCCTGGGTGGTTCTGATTAGAGATGTTTGTTTAGGGACTGAATTTCCTAAGGATCAGTGCCAGCTGCCTTCTGAAAAGCATATTTTAGCTTCAAGATAGCTTTCACACAGAACTGAAGGATTGGTACTCCTGAAGATGTAGGCCTAAATGTCTTCCCAAGGCCACACGGAGTTTGCAGCAGCAGTAAAGAAATGTCCTTCACAGGACCCAAATCAAACTTGCCCTTTTTGTCGTTTTGTAAAACAGTAGAAGTGAAGTCCCAGAACTCTAACGGTATGTTTTGTACCCAGATCAGAAGGTCTTAAAGAACAGCAAAGCAGTATTTTTCAAGCTTGTGTGCTCAGAAGCAACAAAAGAAATTTGGCATTAAGTTTGGGTATAAATTTATTAAAATGGGTGACTTCGAATTCCAGCAAAAAAGACTTGTCAAAACCATGGTGTTAGTATCAAAAGAGGAAAAGACTTCTGTTACAGAATCCTGGTACAGGAGCGCTGGTTCACAGGTTTTACAGGGTCTTGGAAAAAAAAAAAAAAAAAAAAATGTAGATTCCTTAGCTGGCTGCATGAAGTTTCATGGAATTGGAGAATTTATAGTGTAGAAGTTATTCAGAGTTACTGGGTAGTGCCAGTCAAGCATGCCATTTGGGCACTGTAAGAGATCGTCACTAAGCCTGAGCTGCTCAAGAATAGGGTCCTTTATATTTTTGCTTTCTGTTTCCATAATCCAAATATATTACAAAATATGAAATAACAAAATTCTGCTGTGCTGAGTACTAACTCTCACTGAAGTCCCTAATGGTGTGACTGCTTCTGTTGGTCTTAGAAAAAGTATATTTCATGTTATACCTTCTCAAGTCCCTGAGTAAACATCTGTGCTTAAAACATACTTCAGTGGTAAAGTCTATTTCCAGCCATCGCAGGCTATCCAAGAAATTCATATCCACCTTTTGAAAAATATTTCAGAGCTTGTTGCTTGAGAAAAATTCATTGATATCTTTACACCTGCAGTACTGGGAAAAATTGGTCCTAGACTAACTGTGATAAAATTTATGGAGTAACTCCAGCTAAACAATGACTGGCTCCTTAAATAATACAAATAGTACCACTGGTTTCGGAGTCCATTTTACTGAACTGATTTGATCTTGCTTAGCTGTACTTCAGAGAATTACTTGATTAAATATATGTGTGCATGGGTGCTGTGTCATACCATTTACTTTTTGAGTGTCTATAAAAATCTATTTTCTTTTTCCAGTCTCTGTGACAGGAAGGGCCAGAAGAATAGCAAGCTCTGAAATGTCATCTGGGAAATTTTAACTATAAACAATTGTGCATATTTTCCCCCAAACTGGAAAGAAGTTAATGTTGCTGTTTATGTTTCTTTTAGAATCTGCAGTCTTTTGTTATTGTTTTGTTTTAATAAACATTTTGAGGGAGGGTCCTTCCACATTTTTTTTTCTTCCCTCCAAAAAGCCTCCCAGGAGGCAAAGGACTGTGGGGAAAAAAAAAAGAAGGAGGATATTTTCTGTTAAGCTAACAATTTTTTTTTTAAACTCACAGCATGGTCCTTGTATATTCACTTTGGCTGCGATGAATGGTCCTTCGCAGCACTATGCCTAGGGATCTGAGCTTGACAGGAACATCACATTCTCCTAGAAGCACTGAGCCTGAAATTATGATGCCCTGTTGATGGTATATTGTTTAGGGAGCTTACATTTGTTAAGGTGCATTAAGTTAAATTTGTTGTGATGCACTGAAATGGAAGGGGTGCCTGGTAAGTCTAGACAGTGACAGTGCAGGTCTTTTACAAAATAACAGCCTCATTCCCTTTTTTTCAGTGTGTGTAAAGGGCTTCGTTTGCTGATGTGGCTAATCCATGCATCAGGTTTTCAAAGGCCATTGGGAACTGTATGCACCCTGACATGGCACAGGAAGAATCAACAGAGTTCTGTGACTGCAGCTTTTTTGTTGTTATTTGTTTATAAAGGGAAGAGCTTTAAATGCATCTGGATAAGCTGGGGATGGGTTTGCAAAATGCCTGGAGGGAGGAAAAGACACAGTGAGGTCTCCATGCTGCACATTAATCTGTGTATTGGTTGAGTAGTACTGGTGGAAAAGAATGGCAGCATTCACAAGTAGTGAGGTAGGATAAGACGAGAAAACATACATGCACTGAGCAGGAGCTTACTGATAGACACAGAACAGTAGGGAACTGACAGTTGTATGTGTGTTTCATTGCCCTTTTCCTTGTACAGATTAACCATATGCCAAGTCCAGGCTCTTTAGACTGTTTAAACTAAAGGAATGTTTCTTATTTTTGAGCTGGAGCAATCAAGTTTCCTCTTCTGCTCTTGCAACCACAGTGCCTGTGCTTCCATGGCCAACTGTGGATCTTTCATCACTTTCTTATATTGATTTGAGTCCAGTAGAGATGGACCCATACCAAAACCAAAGAGGCACAACCTCTGCAGTGAGCTTGGAACCCAGGATCCTGGCCCAGCTGCTGCTGCAGGCTCGGATCTAACACTGGAACAGTGATGGGGCTTAGATCCTCGGCCAATCCCAGATCTGGGGCTGTATGGTTTTACCTTAGCTACCCTTTTAAAACAAGAAATTCTTCTGAACTAGCTGATCCCAGTAGCTGTGCTATGTGACCAGCACAGAGTCTCTAGCGTTTTCATCCTCAGCAGCCCTAGAGGACAGAACAGTACTATTATGTCAATTTCATTTCTGGAGAAACTGAGGCATAAAGTAAATTTAGGCACGTTTGTGCATGCAGGAAAGAAAGGAATTTCCTAACACTGTTGTTTCTAGTGGAATTAGTGCTTCATGGCTTTTAAATGCATGTGTAAAGATACCAGAAGGCATGTACCAAGCTGAGAGTGTTTTAAAGTTTGAAATGACACTGTGTGCTGAACAACCACAGTGAATAAGACCTGCATGAACAAGCAACTGTCTGACTCAGGAGGGCTCAGGGAGACTGCAGAGATCTACTCTCAGAGCCCATTTTTGCCTGCTTGCAGTGAATGTATATTTAAGCTAAGCTACCGATACCAATCCAAAACAAAGTTAGAAATATCTAAAAGCTGATTCCATCAGCTGATAGTGTGTCTGCTTTTTCTTTTTCATATGTCATTCAGTGCAAGTATGCAAACCAAACAAATTGCAGTTTCTTGTGATTGTGATAAATCTCACAACTTCTTTGCTTTTCGATCCAGCAGAAAGCTCACTGTTTCTAACTTCTCAGGTACAAAGAGAACTAGGAAAATATCTCAGAAAGCAGAAACTTGGATTTGTCCAGAATCTTCCCCAAACTGACCCTTTGTGTGGGAACCGCAGCAGACGCACATCTAGAGGGCTCAGCTTGTGTGCCAGCTGCAGCAGGAGGTCGGTGTGTGCAGGTAGGAAGTAGAGGTGGAGAAATGAGCCAATGTGGAGAGGGGACTGTGCTCCAGCACTGCCTTGCCTGCTTGTGCCAGTCATCAAACAGAGCAGCTCATGTTCCTGCAGCATACCTTGGGGCTGAAATGAGGAAGAAGAAAACAATAATGAGGCAGCAAGAAGGCACATGAGAAAGCCTGGCGGAAGACAGCCTAGTCCTTACATCTTAGCAGTATTTATTATGAGAGATTTAAGATCAAAGTGTCCCTTGGAAACATGTGGCATTGGCTGCTGTTAGAGCCTGTTGGACTAGTTTGACCCCAGGCTGCTCCAGTGTGTCAGTGCCAGTGCTCACTTGAAAAAAACAGAGAAGGAAATTTGAAGATGAGAGAAAGGCACCATTTGAGGTAGTCCTGGGGAAGAGCACTGGACTGGATGTCAGGAGTTAAGGCTTCTATTCCCAACTCTGGTATTCACCTTCCTGACCTCACAAAAACTTCTTTGGCACAAGGATTCTTGTTATGTGTCTAGGCAATTCTTAGTATTATTTGGAACCCGTATCATTTGGCAATACCAGTAACCAATACATTTTTATTTCAACATGACATTGGCCTTTCTCAGGCCAATTCTCAGCTCTTTTGGTTGCAGTAAGTTTCAGCTAAGAAATTAGAGAAAAAAGCTTAAACCAAAGAGTGATGATGTAGCTCCAAAAACAACTTACAAGATTTCATAAAAATGTTTACCCTGTAATCAAAATTCAAGGAACAAAACAAGCTTCTTGCTATCCCATAGCACTAGAGCTTATTATAATTATAATTCAGTCATTTAAACATACCAAAAATCTTCTGGGCTCACATATTTGAGCTTTCTGCCAGGAAGGGAAGTACAGAATTGTATTTACAAAAAAAAAAAAAAGAAGAAACCAAAACCCAGCAAAAATCAAAACCACTACAATGATATCAAAACACATGTGGGATTTTTTTGTGTTTGTTTGTTTTGGGGTTTTTTTTTGTTAGTTTTGTTTGTTGGTTTTCGTTTGTTTGTGGTTTTGTGTGTGTGTGTGTGTGTTTTTTTTTTTTCTCCTCCTCATCCAGATGCATAGAAAATTTGTGGAAAATTTACAGGGCCATTTTATATTGTGGTCGACAATTTTTATGTAGTCACATATTATGGGATGTTTTAAATAGCTTTTGTAACTAACTAGACTTTTCCATTTGTTGTACTGTTTATTCATATCAAACTGGGTGAGAAAGAAAATACTGTGACGTAAAGCAACACAAGCCAAAACTGCAGCGTTCCATTATAGACCCGGAAAGAAATAGTGAACCAGAACGAGGATCTATCTTATGGCATATTACTTTCATTTTCTAAATCTTTGTTCACCTTTTATTTACTGGCTCTTATTTCCCAATTCCTTGCTCAAGATTAAGTGGTATCCCTGTATAAGGCACTGAGTTATGCCATAGATACAGAGGGCAATGATTTCACTGTAACACTCCTGGGCAGAAGAGTAAAAGTCTGGCAGATGGAAATCTATTTATATTTTCATTAATATGAAAATACAGGTAAATATACATGACATACCCAGCAGCTGCAGTGAAAGTAGACATAATATACACAGTATTATGGCTGTTAAAACAAAACTAGGCAAAAACCATGGTAGCTTGTAATTGGGCACCATCTAAACAATGACAGAATGTTTCAGCTTCATCATAACAATTATCTTAAGCAGAAAACAAACTTTTTGAGCAGGTGTGACATCTAGTTAGTTATCAGTGGAACATTTGGTTACGCTTATAAATGTCAATTTTAAAAATGGACAATTGCAACACAATTGGCTTAGATGTGCAAGTATGGAATAGAAAACCAGGTGGATCTTGTATACAGTAATTTCATCACAGTATCACAGTATGTTTGGGATTGGAATGGACCTCAAAAGATCATCTAGTCCAATCCCCCTGCTGGAGCAGGAATGCCCAGGTGAGGTCGCACAGGAACATGTCCAGGCGGGTTTTGAATGTCTCCAGAGAAGGAGACTCCACAACCTCCCTGGGCAGCCTGTTCCAGTGTTCTGTCACCCTCACTGAGAAGAAGTTTTTTCTCAAATTTAAGCGGAACCTCTTGTGTTCCAGCTTGATCCCATTACCCCTTGTCCTATCATTTTTTGCCACCGAGAAGAGCCTGCCTGACATTGATTTCCAATAGGCAAGTCATCTAATAGACAAATTATTCACCAGTTCGGTAGGCAAACAGTCAACAAATCAAGCCATTTTGCCCCTGTTTCCCTGTGATAAAAAACAGAAAATAACTACTGACAAGGATTTTCTTGTAATACTGTCAGATTCCGACCAGCAGCCCAGAGCTGTGGTTTAAATAGGATCTTTACCTACTCGAAATGACACAGTGACTGTTGCTATTCACGTCCGCAAAGAAATTGAGATGAAGATTTTTTATGCTAGCAAAGTCTAGAGACATGTGGATTCTATTTGCCCAGCAATTGTGAATAATAAATAAACTAAGTCACAGTTTGTTGGTAGAGGATTTATGGACAAAAAAAAAAAGAAAAAAAAGAAAAAAAAAAAAAAGAGTGAGATTTGCCAAGGCCATTCTCATAGTTTCAATCCACAGATAGTTTAGTTGCTATTTCCTAGCTTTTCTGTGATACTTTAGGCCAGCAATTCCTAAACTGTGGTTTACGAACCAGTGGTGGTCTGTAAAACAGTGATAAATGGGTCTGTAGCTGGTTTCTGTAGCTACATCACCTTTGTTGTGTTTCCAATGAAAACTTGTATGGGAAGGGCGAGGCAGAGAGAGATTCTGCACATTGACAGTGACCAAAATTTTGGAGTCTACCATACTGGAAAATAAAATGTAACTGTTTACAAGACTGATATATTTGTTTCAAAAGTTACATGTGTTGCAAATAGTGTTCAGAATTAAGTGTGCTCTGGGTTGAGCTGTTTTCCAACCTCCACAGGTCCTGCCGGTGCATTGTCTTGGTTAGTGTCACATTGGAAAGTCTCAGCTGCAGGAACCACCCTGAAGAAACTGGGTCCAGTGTTCCTGGCACTGACTGGTGCCCACCACTGGAGAAAGAACTGGATGACAGTTAGTGTAGAAAGCTAATTGTTCAAAACTTTATGAGGTGGGAGAGGGGGAAAGAGAATGAATCCTATTTTGGCAAGTAATCTGTAGCAGATACATCCCACAGACAGAGTGTTTCTGCCCTGAAGCTTGGTCTAATTAATGCAGTCATTATCTCCACCTAGCATGGCTAAAGATATAAATGGTGATAAAATTATCCAAACCTTTCATTAGTACCCAGCCACAGTTAATCTCACTCTGTGACCTCCTGGGGTGGTGAGTTTTACAGGTCAGTTTCTTGTTGCTCAGAAATCTTTCCATCTCTTGCTTCTAAAATTTCCTGCCCTTTAGTGTCAGCAACTGTCTTCATGTTTGGGATTAAAAGAGAGGATCAATCTGCTGGGATGCGATTGGTTTGAAATGCAAACCACTAACACTTAGAGGAGTGCAACGGTTGATTCTCAGCATTGCTGAAGATATAGAACATCTACATTGCATTATATAATAATAAAGCAAGTTGCCCCTTGGCTCTAACAAATCTCTTTTCATTAAGCTATGGAACACATTTGCTACCTGTTTTCTAGGTACTGCACATTTAAGTTTATAAGGTTGCTGCTTTGTTCAAAGAGCCAACAAAGTGTATTTCAAAGATGACATGCTGTCTTACAGACTGTGTTTTTCCTTACTGCTTCTGTTAATCTAAAGAAAAATGGACTAGCACTGAAAAAATACATGGAGGTTTCTTCTATTTGGTTGAAAAAAAGATGAGAAAAACATCCTATAAGGACATTCTCCTACAACTCAGTCTATCTGTTCATGAATAGCATGGAGGATGGTGGAAATAATAGTATGTATTTTCAGTGGTATAGATAAGTTGTCTAACATGTTCACCACATTTTTAATTAGAAAGAGGAGAGATGGGAAAGAAGGCCATTACTCTGAGAAGACTGTAGAAACTATTTAGCCTGGAAACCATGGCAAAATGGAATTACATTATCTGAGAAGAACACGTATAACATCACATCTCTGGTGATATGTTAGCAGCAGTGACTGACCTTGAAATCTTGGTACTAAAAAATCCTAAGAACCTTGCCGAGCTGAAAGACACAGATTTTTTTGAACTCTCTTTTATCAGCTTCTATATATGGCACTGAAGGGACAGAGTACAAGCACTGCTGCAACCATGTATAGCATCTAACATAGGAAGAGTACTGTTGGACAGCACAACTTTCTGCAACTTAGCTGGTCTTGTCCCCTCTAGAAACCAGCATAAGAAAAAAAGGGGATAAATATCATTCATTCATTCATTCGTTCATTCATTCATTCATTCAGGAAGTCCTTGCTCATGGACTTCTTTTGAAAGATGCTGCAGAAGTAGAATTTACTCCTGTGACCTATTGTCTTCCCTAAGTTACTCCATCGTTGCCATTTATCACTTAGTTCATAGACACTTGGAGTCTGCAGGACCTATAAACAAAAATTAGACTGCATGATAGTGACATTATTTTGGACTCCGTATTTTATGGATAGATCCTTTTTAAGAGTGGCAGATGAAATCAGTAACTGATATTGTGGTTTTTCAAAACTCCTTCAAATTGGAAGCCATCTCTGATTTATGATCAAGGGCAGCAGAAGAATGACACTGTACAACAGCTTAAGCCAGGAAATTAAAACAAAGTTCTGTCTCATAAAAAAAAAAAAAAAAAAAAAAAAGGAGAGAGAGATACACTGAATTAATGATTATTTACTGTTGAAGTATCTATATGTGTCTGTCATAGACTAGGCCTTTCTCAGGTCAAGAGCACTAAAATCACAAAAAAAAAGACAGTGTCTCCTTAAAATTTATAGTTTAAAAGTTGTCTACATGGAATAATTTCTGAATAAGTAGTAAATTTAGAGTTCAGTAGCTACTGCAGAAAAATTTCCCTGTGGAATTCCTTTTTTCTGAGTGCAGATAGATCATTCATATAAATTCGATTCTTACTATGTTATTAGATGGGCAAGAAAAATTCCCAGCTATTTTCCTTTTGTCTACCTTGTTGCTCACTTTAGCAGATCACAAAAGTTTTGTCTTCCATCACTTGTTCAGTGGAGTGAATCTTCCAGTCATCTCCTTTTATGTATTTTTTTCAGTTGCCTGATGGCATATCGGCTGTTGCAAATGCTCTGGCTTCACTTACAACACATCCTAGATATTTCTGTTTTCTTTGTAGAATAACTTTAGAAGTAAAAGGTTGCTGAACTCAGACTGATCTAAGAATTTGATTTAAATTCATTCCACTTAATCCCTGGTACTTTCCTAGGGCATTTATTTTCAAAGGCATTTAGACACCTGTCAGTACTTTTGGTAGTTTCCAGCTTTTACAACCATATAAGAAGACATAAATTATATAGTTTTGTAATTGAATTATAGATTTGGGATAACCAAATTTTGTTTAAATTATGGGTAAAGTTGCTGCTTTGTCAGTTTTGACTTCAGTCTTTTAGTGCTAGGGAACTGGCTCAGCATCTGTTGGTGAAAGGTGAGCAATTGCACTGTGCATCACTTGTTCTGTATATTCATTATTATTGTTATTATTGTTGTTGTTGTTATTTCCTTTTGTGTCCTATTAAGCTGTCTGTGTCTTAATCCATGAGTTTTAGGTGGATTTTTTTCCCATTCTCTCTCCCATCCCACTGGCAAGGGAGTGAGCAGATGGCTGTGTGGTGTTTAGTTGCCTGCTGAGTTAAACCACAATTGCACAGAAATGCAGGGGAACACAAGGAATCAGTGAGACAATACTGGTCAATAATTTAGACAATGGTCTCAGCAACTGGCTAGCTTTTGTAGAGATTCTTACAAGTTTCCTCAGATGACCCAACTGCAAACTGATATCTGGTCGTTCAGGCTAATGATTCAAAGACAGAGTACTGTCAGCTACACTGTTTCTTTGTACATCATTGGATATGGAAAGAGGTACATTTTAATCCCATTAACTGATTAAATTGTCCAGGCTTGGAGCAAACTTGTACGCTTTCTGATCATGTCAGGTATATGAAAATGTTTGAAAATTTAATTCAACATTGTAATTTGACTCTTGTCTCTAACAACAGAATGATAGTAATAAGTCAAATCAGAGGGAAAAATTCATAGTTCACTTGGAGGTCACTTTTTCCATTATAAAACAGATTAATCCCATTTAGCTTCTGAAATTAGGCATAGTCTCATTTTTAAAGTAGATTTGGATAGATGAATCTTTGATAACATTGTAAATCCTATTGTGGGATCAGCACATTAATACCTTTTCAACGTTACAGTCTTTTGAAAGTATTTTTCCATGGTGAACCTGCCATTGATTATAATGACAGCAGCCATCACTTGTGCAAGGTCTGTTATTGTCTTTGGACACCTTAAGAGAAAAAGTTAACAGGAACATGTGCATCCATCTTTTAGTCTAAAGAGGATGCTGTGAAGACAGATTAGAAGACTGAAAGAAAATTGTACATAGAGCTGTGCACAATCTATCTATTTTTGAGCAAACATGCCAGGTGTATGAGGGAGCATTTTTTCAGCATATTATATTAGTGTTCTGCAGCTTGTGCTGAATCTATATTTCTTAGAATATTTGTGGGGCTGGTACTGATCAGTTATGCCTTTAAATGGGGAAGCTTAGGTAATCTGAAAAAAAATTCTTATGTCATAAGGCATTATGTCTTCAGGAAAACATTTTGCAAAGCATCCAGACAGTAAGCAGACTAGCAGTGCCTTTCAAAGATTCTCTACACTTATCTGTTTATCCACCTTTGAGTGAGAGAGCAGGAAAGGAATGAAGAAATAAAGATCATTCTCTGATTATATGCTGACCAGATCTTTAACTACTGTAAGTCATGTCTCTATGAATATTTAAATCATTTGGGAATCTGAAACTATATATTGCAGATTAGATGGTAAAGTGGAATTAGTAGAGTTTGAGTGTCTGTAGAATACAATACCGAACTTCAGATGAATTTAGGTTTACAAGTCATATTGGCTCAAATTTCAGTCTGAAATGTTCTTCAGCCTGCTGAAATAGCTGGGCAAATTAAAATAAAATGTAAAATAGTGCTTTGAATTTGTGACTTCCAAGTTTTGCTCCAGTTTTCCATAACCTGTGGTGTTTTAATACGCACAAAAACAACAGAGCAGCCTCTGAATGAGAAGCTTGCTCTCTGCTTCTGCCTTTGCCTGTATGAAAATGTTTGGTATTTTCATCTAGGTTCTGATAACAGTAACTTTGAAAATTTGTGCCATTTGTGGGTGAGATGAGAGCCATTCTTTATGCTTTGTTTGATAACTCTTCAATCAACAAATTCTAGTACATTGGTATATTTCTGAAGGTTTCAGCTTTTGAAAATAGGAACAGGAGAACCCACCTACTGCATGAGAAAGAAAAATGCAAAGCTTGAAATTGCTCTTCCTATTTTGGTGTTAATAAAAATTAGCTCATTGGAGTTTGTTACAGAGGCACCCCGTAGGTTAATTTAAGGGACAACAAGATCCAAAACCAACTTTTATTAAACCGGTGAGAAACAGGGTTTTAGCACTCCAAAAGTGACTTAAACACAGGTTCGGATATCAGTTGAGGAAAATTATTAAGGGGCAGCAACTAGTACAACAGGCAGTCCACAGTGTGCATGCACATGGCTTCACTCAAAACAATGCCAGGGCCGTCCCCCAGTCCCGGAGAAATACACACTTGCCTAAACACGGTGCGGAATTATTTTTAAAGAGATACACGTACTCGTAGTGAGTATGAAAAGTGTACACTCGCGATTACGCGAGGGTAAATTTATAATACACTCGCAATCCTGCGAGGGTTAATTTACTTACGTGTGCAAATGTGCACGGAATATTACACGTGCTTACGTGGAAGCACGGGAGGAAAATACACTCGCGATTGTGCGAGGAAATAATTTAAAGTACACGTGCAAATGTGCACGGAAAGTTACACGTCCATATGTGCACGGAAGGAAAATACACCCGCAATTCTGCGAGGATTAATTTTACACGCACTCACATGGAGCACGGAAGGAAAGTTATACATGCATATGTGCATGAAAAGTATAAATATACTCACAATCCTGCGAGAAGTTTTACTCACATCCGTGGCGGCAAGGCAAGCGGAGTCCCCATCCCGGGGAGGGGGGCTCTCGGCGGCAGCATCTTGCTCGTGGTCTGAGAGACCCACACAATGGGCGGAGTCTCGACAAGAATCCCGTTTTTATCTGATCAGATCTGACTGTAGGCACTCTAGAAGCTTCTCTGCGCCCGCCACACTGGCTGTGGGTGCCCCTGAAGCCTTATACTGGCCGCAGGCGCCCAGCGGCTCAGCACTCCCTTCTCCTAATGGCCCAGGAGCCAGGGTGCTCTGGGCCAAACAAAAGAAGCTGTTAGCCTCAAGTAGCAGAGAAAGAGGGAGATGTGCCATACTGAAGGAGGGAGGGGGGTTTGCATTCTGCCACAGAGTTACAAGGTGGTGTCAAATTTACTTGTAAGGGTTAGAGCTGGGAGTGTAATGGAAGGAGTAGCTGCCTGTACTCTCCCTAATCATTTCATCAGTGAGGTGCAGGAGCAGCATTTTTTGCCTTTATGAGTATAAAAAAAAGCAGAGTAAGCATGAGGTAAACATTACCTTTTTCGATCATCCCACTTTCCAGTCATCAGGAGTTTAAGCATCTCCTGATGGAAAGACTGAACCCAGGCTGACATATTTATTCCCTGGTATGTCATCTGCCTTTCATTAATGTGTATATATTTTTTCAGACTCAATAGTGCTCCTGACCTCCACACGTATGTTTCACTGCTGAATTATGTACTACGTAATACTATGTATGTACTGTGTGTGTCCTTAGACATAAGTCCTCAAAAGACTTAAAATTTAATTGGGAGGGCTCTCATTTTCATGCTAGAAAAGAATATGATTTCCATATTTGCCTTCTCCGCATTATTCATGATTATGCAGGCTTCTAGAATATCTCACCACAGTCATAATTTTCCAGCCTGAAGAGTCATAATCTATTTATTCTCTTCTCCTGTGGAAGTTGTGTGATACCTCTCACCATCCTTGTCAACCTCTCTGTGCCTTCTATTGGAGTACTCTCCTCTAATCTCTCCATAGGTCACCCACCATTAGTATGTCTTAAAGCTCTGAGCATAGATCCTAACATCCTCAAAAAAATGCCTAGGAAGTGTTGTGAAGAACTTAACAACATTTATTTACTTAACTAGGCCATGGATTAGTATCAGAGATCCTGATTCTCAGCAATATTAAGATGGGATGTCTTATTAAACTATCTTATCCTGACCTTTGTGGGAATGTAGCATTAAACTCTTGGGGCATTTGGGCTGTACTAAAAAAAAACCCATAACCAATATTATGTCATTTTAAAGGTATGTAGGATAGAAATTGAATTTATCTATGTGCATATTTGCTCAATTTTTTGTGTTGCTAACCACTTACTTCTGCTTCCTATTCATAGATTTTCTTTCTTATCCTAAAAAAAAAAAAAAATCTCATTTAAACACATATGCTGTTTCAAATATATTGAACCATTTGGCTTTCAGCACTTTCAGAAGATATTATTTTCCTCCTCATCTTTTATTGCCTGAATTCAGCCCTTGTTAATATTAAAACAAATATCTTGGCACTGAATGCAGTCTCCCTGATCCCTGTTTTTTGTTAGCCACTGTTTGAAAACCTTGTTAGCTTAGTGTCAGGCACTCATTAAACTTTCAACTTACACAAGCTGCCTCCCAGCTCTGACAGATTGTCTGTGCTGCCGTGTGTATATGCACCAGCATGTGTTTGTGTGCGTGCTTGAGTGTGTGACTTACTGACCTGTATGCAAGACCAATAAAACTGTAAAAGAAATGTGTTCCTCCCTTCCCCCCCAAATCCAGGGTGTAATTCCTCCCTTCCATCTGGGTTGTACAGAATCCAGCAGTGATCCCATACAGGGCTCCATTCTGCTCTCAAACAATGGGCTGCTGTTCAGTCCATATTATCATGTATTACCTTAGCTGTGGAAACTCCTCATTACTAAGTTAATAAAATATTTTTCTTCCTTCCCCCATAATTTTTCATAACAAAAAGATACATGTCTTTGCATTCAGAATGATCAATATCTCCACTTACGTAGGCAGGTGGTCACATGTTCTTTGTTTTACTTTGTTTTTATTTTTTCTAGGTTTTTTTTATCAGGGCTGCAGGCGGCACAGGAAACGAGGGGGATTCTGTTTTTCCAAAGGTCAGGCTTGGATATGCCAGTGATTGCCTGGCTTGCATATGTGGAAAAACACCGTCAAAGAGCACAGCGGCTCTTTATTTTTAATTGGTACGTGACATTTTAATGTTTTACTTTAATTACATATCCCTTCTCCCAACACTTGCCTGCTGTTCTGAAAAAGAAAAAAAAAGGAAAAAAGAAAAAAGAGAACTCCTTAGAGACCAATAAAACAAATAGGGGCACTTCTGTACAATGCATCAGAACAAAAGGGAGAGCTTAAAATGCTTTCTTCCATCTCTGTCCTCCACGATCCTGTGACTGAACAGATTGCATTTGAGCAAAAGGAAAACATCAGGAATTTGAAATATGTGCATACAGGCCCTCCATTTCAGAGTAAATCAGCAGTGACGTCAGTGCTGCCATGCTGATTTACACCAGCTGGGAATGTTACCCATTGCTTTGGTATACACCTGCTGAGAAGGCAGGCTGTGAGACATCTAGGATATTAGATCAGGCTTAGAGCACTGTGCTCATTCTGCTATATCTGTTATGACTCAGGAATTAGTCCCATGAAATTAAGAGAGCTTGTAACAATATAAAAGAGGGTTAAATCAGGCCCTTTCAATGTCTCCTAACTTGCTTGGCCTCTGAATATGTTCCCCTTGCTATTCATCTCTCAATAGCTACTTGTACTGCAAAATATCAATATTTACATTGGGATACGTTGCCTTTAAGCCCAATGGCTGATTATTTTTTGTGGTTTATGCCTGAGGTAATGAGGTCTTCTCTCTCCCTCTTACTCACCTCCTCCTTATGGTAAGGAGGTTCAGATGGTTTCAGCTGCACAAGAAAAAAACAACAAGCTTTTGATAGATAAGTTTATGACAATTTTGGCAATAGTTTATGAAGTACACAGGACTCAGTCTGTCCTTTCCGTGGTAACCCTGTCTCCAAAATAACCCCAGTTCCAGCCTCCCAGAGAACATTTCAAACCAGTGGCAGAAAGACAGCAGATAAGCAATCTTTACCCAGATGGTGGCCAGCCAGGATATGAAGCCTGAGCATCAGTAAGGATGTCCTTCGACTGAGGACCACCACTACAGCAAATGGCAGATCAAGCCCAGAGCCACGGTGGAAAGCAGAGACCTCAGGATCAGAATGCTTGTAGGCCCTAAGCAGAAATCCTTGATCATTTATAAAGTCTAGCTCAGGTCAAGGAATTGAAAACAATTGCAACCCTGCTGGTTCAAGTCAGAGTATACTTTGACCCCTGTAGTTCATTCAGCACTCGTTTTCAGCCCATTTCTTTTTGTGCATCACCTTCCTTTTTCACGCTATGTGCGTCTCATGTTTGGAGATGGGAATCTCTGCAGAGCCGGATCCTTCTCTAGCTGCCTGTATGTGCAGAGCCTAGCACAGTAGAGTCCAAGCCTACTTAGGAGCTCCAAGTAACACCTACATGTTACTGCCAGTACCTTTGAGCAGGAAGCATGGCACGGCTGTAGTACCAGTATGAAGCAGGAAGAACAGCAGCGGGAATGCAAGAAGTCTGAGATGGCTGCTTTTCCCTCAGTCTCTTACGGGGCATGCCACCAAGATGCAGTCCTTCCTGACCCCTATGAGGTGTGAGAATCTATTGCTTCAGACTGGATGAACTGCTTCACATGGCAGAAATATCTCCCGTGCCACTGCCTAGCATCAATATCTTTTAAACCAGCCTTTTGTTTTGCCAGCATTACTCCAGATACATGCACTGGCTTATCTGCTAGTTGGAAGCCTGTACTGTAATTCTGAGGTCACCTAAATTAATTGCTCTGTCAAAGGATGACACAGATCAATAACAAGACCATACTTTAAATGTTAGTTCAAAATCTTGACTATGCAGTCATTCCAGGAAAGCATTAATGAGTCAGGATGATGCCAGAACTTACATGAATGAAATTCCCTTTCCTTGTGCTGACATGGTTGCATATTTAGCCACCACGAATTTTAAGAGAGACAGGCATCCAGATGGGACAAATCTTCTAAATCCCCTAGTAAAAACAATGGATGTGCACTCCATTTAAAATAAAGGACTTATTTTCTGAGGGGTATTAGTTTTGGTTTTTATAGATTGTTTTTGTTTAATTAATATTATAAAACAAAGCTTACACAGGCTGATCTTGCACCCCTCTCTGCTTCTTATTTTTGTGGAACTGAATAACTTCATTATTTTTTTCATGTTTGTCAAGGTATCTTTCTTTAGCTTCTACAGTCATATGAAATTTCATATTATTTTCAATAACATCCTGCTTTTCTGGGTGCAAAAAAAATGTATGACACAGCTTGACAGCATAGAATCCTGATAGCTCAAAGTTCAAAACCAAATTAATTACGAATGATTTTTGCATTTAATCTCATTTTTTTAAAGACTTGCAGAATTCAGTTTTATAGTTACAAGCTCCTGACTCCTGATTTAGCATGCTTGACTTGCCAGCAATAAAGCTGGCTCTGAAATTGACTTTTAGTTCTGGGAAATGATTTTGAGTCTTCAGAGACTATTGTCCCAAAGTAACAGGAAACTTTCAGACACTGGGAAAAAAAGCTGTTTATACAGAATATTTTAATTTTATTAAATCAGCAAGTTCTGAGGAAAATATTTTGTTGGAGTACTTCTGGTCAGCTGTGCTTCACAGGACTACTCTTGACTTGAAATTTATCATTTTCTTTCTGGAATGATAGTCACTTATGGAAAAATCTCTCCTTGTGTCTTTTTCATTAACCTTCCCATTTTTGCAAGATGCTGCTTTTCCTTTCTGTGGAGCTTACTCTCTGTAGAATGGAGTAAAGAGGAGATCCACATTGCTGGCACAGAAATTCGAGGGGACTATTGCCATTGATGTCAGTGACACCTGGTTGTAAATTGATGTTTATTGTCCTCGCTATCTGCTTTCTACATTTGTTATGCTAGCAGAAATTATTCCGTTGCTTGTCACCAGCAGGAAGAAATTCGCTTTTGTAGACCTTTTGCAAGCTAGACTGTTTTCCAGAAAGGAGAGAGAGAGGAAAATGAGGTAAGAGGAAAAAAGGGACAGGGCAGGGATTTCCTCTTTCCCGATGACATAGAACAAAGCAGAATCTATCATCACTGCACCTCAGGTGCAAATATTTGCTGTCACAGGAGAACAATGAATGTAGGAGGTGGCACCTGTGACCTGACCTGGTGGTAGCACCCTGCACCACAGGAATGAGGCACATCGCGAATACACTGGTACTGCTGAAAGTTTAACATAACAACTTCTATATGTTTCAGAAAAACTAAGATGAAGGCTTTAGAAAGAGGACTTTGGGGTGTCTGTATGCATGCAAATTGGGATTCGTGTGTCTTATTTTTAGTGGTGTTGAGGAGATGGCAAATTCTTTCTAACCCAAACACTCTCAGAACTCTCAACATGGATTTTATCTCCTTTTGTGCACATTGTAGCAAATTATTGTACACTAATAATAATACAAGTTTAGAGAAATACCATACACATCCCAGTCAAGGAAGTTCACACCTTGGAGACTACATTAGAGGTTTGCATAGTTATGTGGTAGTATAGAGGTGAGTTAGATAACTCAACAAATTTTCCTATCTCAAATTTCTATTTTCTTGTTCCCAGAAATTCTGTAACAGTGCTTAAAGTTGTCCCTCTTATTCAAGCCTGGTGCAAATTCTGTGTCCTGTCCTTGGGTTTCAGAAAGGAACACTAAGAAGGAGGAACCGTTCTTGTGTTCCTCTGCTTTACTTTTGACATACTGAGGTCTAATTTAAGACAGTAAATTGTTGTGAAAACAAAATTACAGCATCAGTTTACAAAAAAAGGAGAACATGATTTTCTCTCTCTTTCACTACAGTGCCTCCCAAGATTGATTTACCATCCTCTGTCTTCCCCGTTGGAAACTGAAGAGGTAAAAGCTGTCTAAGTATGGACTTTGCCTTGACTGCAGCAGTTCAATGTTTTTGTCTCATGAGTTTCAGCTTGCTGTGCTTGCTTGCATCTCTTCTCCCCACTCACATTGGTTCAATATCTTGTCTATTTTGAGATAAATAAATAATTAATAGAAAGTAAGTTTGTTCTTGCAGCATACAAGCCAGATGTTTTTAGACTGAAGAAGGGCTTTTTAGTGGAGTTTGAGTGGAGGTATTTCTCTTGTCCACTCCAGTGGTCAGTAACGACAAATAAACAACCAGGACATCAGAGTGCAGAAGGACCAGGCATTTTTAGTCCTGTATCTTCCAGCAGCATTCCTCCAAGCACTTCCTCAGATTGTTGCTTTACTTTGCTGTCATATTAGCTGACCTAGCACGCCCACCTCCTGCAAGAGCACATGATCCTTTGCTGCACATTTGCACATGCTGTTGGCAGTGACAGTTGACCAAGGGAGAATGTAAGGTGTTGCTTCCTTGGATAGCACAGCTTGTTTCCCTCTTGTAGCAAAGAATACAGGGATAGAGAGGATCAGTCTCATTCCTTCTTTTTAAAGATGAGAATCTCCAAGTGTGCACAAGTGAAATCACCACTGAGCTCTGTAAGTTCCAGGGACTGTCCTTGCCTTCAAATTGGAGGATGCAGGAATAGGATATATCCCCTGCCTCTCTGACTTTCCTCTTGCCTTCTTCATCTTTTAAGGCCTTCTCAAGTGCAGGTATTTCCAGGTGCACCTGCAGTGTAAGACTTTACCTACCTAGATACATCCAAACAGTAACTTCTATTGCTAGCAGAGTCAGCTGAAAAAGGCAAGTATATTTTGTGTGAGAACCTGCAAGTGAAGAACACTCTTCTGTTTGATTTTCAAATAGCTATTGTATTCTTAAAAAAATAAATAGAATAAAATAGAATATAATAGACTAAAATAGACTAAAATAAAATAAAATAAATCTAAATAGAAGTAAGAATGCGTTAGAGTGAAATAATTATTCTGCCTTGTCCCTTACTTTTAATGGGAGAAATGTAAGCAAGAAAATCAGAAAATATCAAATGAAAAATGTTGACTACAACTTAAGTTCAATGGAGAAAATATATATTAATTGAAGTAATTTTCCACTAGTAAAAACTTTGAAACAAAATATGTCAGCCAAACTTTACAGCACATTCCCCTTTCCAGCAGTCATCCAACCGAGGGTGACACGATTGCAGTCCATGGGGAGGGTAGACATCAGCCCTGCACCCCAGCCTGCATAACCGTTTGTCAAACAACATTTAATTATTAAAAGCAACTCTTATGAAACCATTTGATGAAACCTGATGTCCTGTCTGACCTTCTCAGAACATAGCACTTTGGTAATTGTACTATTGTTTTGTTTTATTGAATAAAGGAATTATTTGCAATTCACAAATAAGTTACCAATTTGACCTTCTCATCTGACACTCACATGCGCCCTCGAGTGGTCTGCCTTGTGAATTGCATTTACTCGGGCTGTTCAGCTTATCTGAATATAATTTAGCTGGTATTTTGAAGCACCTTGTTACAGCTTAAATCAGCAGTTTTGCTTTGAAATATTGAACTTCGAAGTTGTCTTTAGCTCAAACGTTTCTGGGTAGAAACAGCAGGAATGAAGAGGGGTGTTGCTTTGTTTCACTTTCCCTGAAACTGCTGTCTTGATTACACATCACTTGTGGATTGGGTTATGTGACGCCTCCTAACCACTGCACAAAAAGGTGATGTAATTTCCATAACTCTATCATTTAAGGTTAAAAATGAGGTAAAATATTTCATTTTTGGAGGTTGGTGCCCATTCCATTTAGAACTCTTGAGCTTCTGTACTTACATGTTAATTACCAAATTATCAGCCTGACAACTGTGAGGATACTCTCTTTGCTCCTTTAAAGCTGCAGTGGGAAGCAAGGCAACAAGTTCTGGGAATGTTCTTGGCTGACTTTCCTACAGGGGAAGACACAGAGGAACATTCCAGCCATTATTGCTTTTCTTTTTCAAAGTGCTAAAAGTACTAAATCTTTATGGAGTGTTGTTCACTGATGGAAATGTCATAAGTATTGCTCCTCTGGACATCTATGACAAATATCACATTTTGTCTCTCCTTTTCACATTCTTTCTAATGCCATATTAAAGGGACAGGATTGGGAGAACCTCCTTCCTCTGTCCCAGACATTAATGCCATTAGTGAATAATGTTTAAAGTAGTGGATTTTGTGGGTATGATCGTGTATTCTTCTGAATCAGCTGGGTGCCTGGTTTTCTAGTTTCTATCAGGCTGCCCAGTTGTAGGAGGAAGTTTGGAAGTGTCATTGTCTGAATCTGACTCTCAAGACCATCTTAACTGGACACAGAGCCTCAAATAGGGGCACTAGCTGCTTAATTTTCTCTAAATAACTCTCGACAGGTGACCACTGTTATCATTATCATTTGTACTGCAGTTGCATTTAAAGCTTTCTATCATGAACCAACGTTCAGTACTCTGCAAAACAAAAACTTTCACCTCCAATAGCTTAAAATCTATGAGGAGCCTCTTGCGGTCAAATGTGTGACTGCAAGTTGTGTGAACACAGGTGAGCTAGCTTTCAGCTAAATATTTGTCTGTGTAGCCCTTAGTGCGTTAACTGAAGTACAGGGAGAAGTAGTGGCATCTCTAAGATTATTTAAAGCTCCAGAATCTAGGAAAAACCCCAAACTGCTGAGTTTCTCTATAATGCTCTGCCTACCAGGCTACATGCATACTGTATTGTAATGGTACTGGGGTCACATGCCGCATTTAATTTACACTACAGCTTTTAATAGGGATATTTCCCCTATGTAGTGTCCAAGGAATAGAATATTCTAGTAGGTAGACACCATTTGCACCAGAGGAGTTGTTGATCTGCAATCAAAAAGCTTCTAGCGTAATGATTTCCTGATAATTGGCTCATGTCTGGAAGTAGCAAGACATGCTAATATTCACCAGAACCACAGGGAGTGATGGATGTTGTGGACCTTCAATCAGTTGATAATATCCTCACTGCTTTATGTGTCAGAAAAAGACAAAGGCTTGGTCTTCCCTGGGGTTTCTCACATGGAAGAGGGAATGCCTGGAAGTTTTACATGGACTTAGTTATTCAGCAGCAGAAACTGCGACTGTGAGCTGGCTTCATCTGGTTTCAATCACCCGCTTCTCTCAATCTCTCTGCTGAATGTTCCTGTGTTCATGGAATATTTTTCCAACTGCCAAATGTGTTCCTTTGGCATTACCTTTCCAGCCCGCAGCAGAAGGATTGCAGAGGAAAAAAGAAGTGGCTTCATCAAAGTAACTGTTTGAATCAATAAGACGTTATCAACATTATGGGTAGCTTTTTCGGCTGCCTTGGCAGCAAACTTGTTCTACTTTTCTTGCGGGGAAGTGCATCTTAACTTTTCCCGGCTCTAGTCTCAGTGAAATTTAAAACGATCCGATCAGTATCTTTAGAGTCCTTAGCTAGCTAATATGATTCTGTCTTGGTGGTGTGGAGTTAAAGGGTATTTGAACAAAGAATGGAGTAGTGTTCTTCCAAGATATCACATTATAACTTTGCTTTGGGGAAGAATTTTTTGAGCAAGTAACAGTTGTGATGGAAAATAACCTCTCTTTTATCCTTCTTATGCTTCTGTCACCAAGAATTTAAGCAAATCTGTTCTTCATCCAATCCAGATAAAGTCACAAGCATATTTTGGAATCACTGCATGTGTCAATAATCAAACAATATAGAGGCCAGGGCCTGGTTTAACTTTAGCAGTTTTGTGCTGGGATTATTAAAATGCATGGTGACGTGTTTCACGAACGGGAATATCAAAGCTCCCTCTTTTATGTGGAGGAAGCAATGGCACATGTGAGAACACTCTAACCAAAAACTGCATTTTAAATGGAAACATTTCCAATATAAAGGCCGTTTAATCTGTATGTGTCTGCTGCTGGGTCCCTGGCTGACTCCAGGAAATAAATGTGCTAAGTGGATCACTTTTAACTTAGAAACTGAAGAGCAAGATGATGTCACTGTCTTCTGACAGATCCAGAATGAAACCCATAGTTATTTCAAGGAAATTAAACGAGGATCGCAGTATCCAAGTATGCATACACCTATTCCTTTAGATGCGGGCTGCTTTTATTCCTTTGAAGAAATGACATTCAAGAGCTGTTCTATGTGGACTGATCATGAGACAGGGCCAAAGACTTGCATTCTATTGTTAGAGTTCTACCAGCAAGATGCAAAGAGACTTTTAATTGAATTGGGGCGTTTTCCACTGGAGGCCAGAGGGACTGCTGTATTGAGGAGGCTAAGACAGCCCAAGGGAACAACAGCAAAATACTTTCTGTGTCCATCTTAATGGTTTTAACAGAAGTTTTCTGGTCTGGGTGGTTTGTTTCGATCAGCTTTACAACTGTCTTTCATTACTTAAGACAGTCATGGCACAGAACATTGTCTGTTTAAGGTGTAAGCACCTGAGACTAAAAGTTAGAGGCAAGAGCTGTTAATTTTTGAGGGCTGGTGTATTTAGCTAAATGCAACCACACAAGCAACTGAGCAAAATTCTACCAAATTTGAGTATTGCAAGCTAGATCAACAAAGATATCAGGCTTCAAAAGCACTATGCCCTGTAGAATGAAGAATCCCCAGATAAGGGCATGCTCAGCTTGTAATCTCATGGGTATCTATCTATTTAGACAGCAGCAGCAGTATTACAAGAGATATAGCTAGAATAATTTTCAGTTGAGAGGAAAAATGACAAACTTTGCTCCAGGCCCTTAAATAGGGAGGGAGCTAAATTAGAAGAAAGCAAAAAATACAGTAGAAGACAGTGGGAAATAAATGGTTGGAAAGCTAAGATGGGAGTTAAAAGTAGTATCAACTGCAAGTGCTTGCATGCAGCTGCACCCAAATAACGGCTGAGGAAGGCTCCTTCCTGACATCAAACAGCTGTTCTGTCTCACAGAGAGCAGGGCCATGTGGAGATCAGTGTCAGGTGGAATAAAACAGAACAGAAAATGCATTCCTTAAGACACAGGTGGCAAAAGCATCATTTGGAGCTTGTTGAGCACAAGCCAAAAGACTACTTTGTTCTATAAAGCAGATATTCCAGCTTATCACAGCTCTATTGACAGCACATGTACAGACACTTGTACCAACTGGAATATCTCATTGCTACAGAATTAGTTTGGATTGTTAGCATCCCTGTTGTGTCTCTAGCAGTAGTCAACAGCTATTTGCAAAGCCATACCTACAAAATTGTTTCTTCTTTCTAAGCTTGCTTCCTTGCTTCCACACTCCCTGTTGTGCTAGCAAGTTTTCTGTGAATGTCATATGGTTCTTGGTGTGTCAGTAAGCTGAACATACATATGATTCTTTCTGCCTGAGGCCATCAGACAGGTTCCGTGAGCAGGTTACAACTGAGTGTGAGCATACTGTCTGGTCCTTAGTCTATATCCTGGAGGAGCCAGATGTCCAAGTTAGAAAACGTAATCAACATAAAAGAAAAAGTTTTGGGGTGTTTTATAGCCAAAATTTAAGAGTCATGGATCACATTAGGGCAAAGGAGTGAGACATACCATCCATTTATAAGATACATAAGATTTTGGTTGTGTCCTGCACAGGAGCTAAGTTATGTCTGCGGTACGTTACAGTCAGCTGGACTAGGGTGCAGGCCCGAGCTCAATGGCCTCCCCAGTCCACACTGTCTAGATATGTACTGCCTATAGCTCTGTGGATTTGCCAGTGTTCCCATGGGAGCACAGACTGCATGCAAATGCTAATCTTTTGTGAAAGACAGTTTTAGGTCTTCTTTAGGAAGTATAGTATAACAGATTACCTGCTCACCTTGGATGAACAATGAGAACAGATCTAGAATGGGAAGCTAGCACACACACTGCTCACTAACCAAATATAAAAAGATCTTTGGTCATTTGAATATAACTTTGATAGCAGATAAACATTCGGCTCAGTATCTTCTCAGACTATAAATCTGTCAGTGTTGAAAGGAATCATTCCTCCTTTCTACTTGAGTTCATGAATATTAGCTTGAGATCATATTAACTAGGAGCTTTTTAGGTAACAAGAGAATAGAAACCTTGTAAAATGTGTCTAAGATTGCAGGGTTAATTTTTAACCTGCTGTAAAATAAAACAGTATAAAATCAATTAGACCAAAGCCTGCTTAAGTGGGTAATTAAGGTCACAATCAACCAAAATTGTTTCTGAAACCACTGCAGCTATAGATCATTACACTTCTCTCCTAGCACAATGCAAAAAGACAGGGCCCAGCTATTGCTTTCATCTGGCTATCAATCATCATTACATTGTAAACTGCCAGGGTGAGAGAGGGCAAAGCTTTGAATTCAGAGCTGGTGGAAATTCTATGACCTGGGGGCTTTCTTAAGCTAAAGGCTAATTAACCATAAAAGAGTCAAAGGTCTGCAAGTCTAACACATTAAACGATGTGCCTGCCTCTTTACCTTCCATTGTATCAGTAAACATTAATTCCCTTAAGTGTGAACATGTCTAATGCAACCCTTGCCTTCTCCCACCCTGCCTTCTGCCTCCTTGATTTTATATCTTGGGATTTTCTCCATCTATGTGAAATCAGGTGGAGCCTGGGAGCCGTGCTCCTGCTGGAGAAAGTTCTGAGCACTGCAGGCTACATCTGGAAGAGGAATTCCTGACATTCTTCTTTCCTAATCAGCTTGGTCAAGCTAATCACATTAGCTTCAGAGAGTGTTTGGTCATTTGTAGTCCAGAATAAACAAGCTCATAGTCTAAACAAGTGTGTTTGAGATTTCATAGACTATGTGAGGCAGCTGTAAAACCACATGAATCTATATACTAAATCTATGGATTTGTATATATTAAATTGAGAGGTAAAGGTAAAAATTGAAATTTAAAGGTAGCAATAACACAATATGGAGCAATGAAAATAGTAATGGTTAGACAGATCTATATCCTGAAGACTTTGAACATTTTCCAAATGGAGTTTTGTTATTTTAAAAAAATAATTTAGCGAGAAAGGGATAAAATTGTTATTGCACAGTACCTGTTTTGGGGGCCTCATTCAAAGGCCCTTGAACTCAGGAGGAATTTACCCATGAACTCCCAGGAAACACTGGATCAGACGAAGTATGGTATCAAACAGTACACCAAAGCTCAGGAAATATGTATTTGCCATTTTTATAATTATATTGTTCACGTACTGTCCCCCTACTCCACCCGTTCATTCTAGCCCATCTGTCTCTTGCTGTGATGTCATGTTCCAGCCCTTTACTTACACCATAACAGTTTGTGAAACCACTCAATAAAACAGAACTAAAATAGGGTTAAAAGTTTTCATTTTAATCCAACACATTTCAGTGATGCAATTGGCTATGCTGGAGGGAGAGAAAAAGAGTTGACAGGTGCAGGAGAGGACAGGAACTTCTTCAGTCAGCTTCGTCACCAGAGAAAGTCTTGATCTAAGAGCATCCTGAATCTTTCATTGATTTGTCGTTAGGGTTTAGCAAGCTCAGGTTCCTGAGGTTGAAGTTCCACTTTACAAATCCTTTCACAGCTGAGTGTACCAGGGGTTCCTGTACCTGCCAAGCCTGCCTACATCTGTCAGCTGCTTCTTCTTGCCACCTGCTAGACACCACAGCACTTTGGTCATTACCAGTGAAACAGTTCATGTAACTGTGATCTAAAGAGGTCTAAGAAATTACCTGCTTAAAAAAAGAACAACATGGAAAATCTCTGATTTTTCCCCCCAAAAATGGGGTAAAAGAACCTCATATCACTCTAGGTTGATGGTGCTGGATTTTTTGCTGATGAGAATAAGAGGGAAAAGTTCAGCAGTATACAATTGGAGAACTAGAGCAGAATGCAGACTACCTTAGTAATGTGACTGTAATGATGAAGACATAATGATACAAGTAGAGTTTGCAGGGAGAAATCATATCTTTGATCAGCTTCAGAGGGTTGAAAAAGAGTTTGGCATTCCATTTTCGTTATCAGGTCTCTGCATATCAGCAGACATGCTATGTTTTTGCACAACAGTCTCACAAAATAAGTATAAAGGGTATTAGCACTCAGTTTGAGGTCTTGTTAGAAAAGTCCTTCCTGTGCTAGGAAAAAGTGTTCATGTGTTAGAGGCTAGAGCTTTATGGGCTTTGGGCTGCTACAGGTAAGTTTTTTTGGAGAAGCCCCGGAAAATACCTCATGACCATTTAGTGTCAATTAAAGATGCCATAATGCCATTTCTGGGAATGTTAGTGCTGGGGTTTTGCTTCGGTTCCACTGTAGCTTACCACATTGTAGCTTTGATCAACAGAATTATTCTATTTTGTATCTTTGCTGGCACTGAATGAGAATATATCCAGGCTATATCGTTTTGTTGGATGGGTATTTAACTAATCTAGGAAAACCAAAGAATTCAGAGGACTGAAGTCTTTTCAGTGTAGTTCCATTCTTTAAAAGCAATGAAGAGGAAAGCTAGAAAGTTGCAAAACAGTGTGGCCTCGTGTCAGTTGCACTTCATGTAAAGGCTTATTTAATTTAGAACTTTACCAACTACAAACTGAAAAATAGAGTTCCTGCCGATAATATGGCTTCACATAAAGCATGACATGTTAAGTCAACCTATTATATCTTTCTGATGATATTGTTGATCTATTTGATATGAGGAGTGTTATGATACATGGCTTTCTCCAAGGCCTTTGACTTAGTACTGATGGGTTTTGACTGCATTTCAGAGTAGGTGTTCTTGTTATGTCCCATCATCTGGCCCCATCCAGTCCTAATGTTCTGATCACCAAATCAGAGCACGTAGTGGAGTGCATGGAAGTTCCCTCCCTGTTCATGTATCTTTCCTTCCACAAGACACAGAGACCAGGGCTGAAGGGTCCTTTTGCACAGACTGGTGCTGTTTGGAATTAAAAGGATGTATTAAAAGGTGTATCACCAACAAATCTAATTTATTTGTTAAGACATGCTAGGAGGGATCCCCAGAGACTGCTTTTTCTTCCAATGCAATTTAATATTTTCTTCAACAAACTAAATAATAGAGTTTTTAATGGTAGTTTTGTAATAATGATTAATGAAATAGTAAACAATGGAGAAGGCCAGTCTCTATCACGGAGTGATTGGAATCATCTGGGCATGTATTCTTCCAACAAACCACGTTTTAAGACTGATGACTAGGAGGCAAGGTATTCCCACATGCTGTGAGACTGTCTTGGAAACTCAGAAGAGTGAGATGTTGCAAATTACCATCCCAGCAAGAGCTCTTAGCGCAGTGCTGAAAGTAAGAAGGAACTATGTGATCTTGTAAGGGGGTAGAAAGGCCATGAAATGGAAATATCAAATAGTCATAGAGAAGCAATTTTGCTTCTGCACATGGAATTGAAGAGATCAGTTTTGGTGTTCCTATTGCGAAGAAGAACATATAAGAAAGATTGTTGGGATGCAGACTTAGATGTGAGGTTTGAGAGTTGCAATGCTCAGACGTGTAAGGTGTTTGTGCTCAGACCTGTGTGGAAAGATGCCAAATCCTCTGCCTATTCTCCAGAGATGTCCTAAGTAATATAAAACATCAGATTAGATTATGCAATGGCTTCTTAAGGACTCTGGTCCTGAGAAACCTGTGAAACAAGTGCTACTTCACTTCACCATTTAAATATGCAAGATTGGACTAGTTGCATTCTAACTCCAGCATGATGGCATTGTGACTCAACGGACTTCAGAAGAGTCACACTGGTGTCAGCCAGGAGTAATGTAGTGACAGGCTACAGAGTTTGTATAGAATTTTTGGGATACCTCAGGATAAAAGGTGCTGTTTAAATGTAGGTCACTTTTATTAAATGCCTTGAGAATCGTTTATAATGCCTTTAAGTATCAGAACAGCCACACCACATCAAAAACCTCTGCACATGTGTTTACTTTATTTCAAAGTTTGCCACAGTTCACTCTAAATGGCTTAGATATGTTCAGTAATTCAGTTATAATGAAATGTGCAAGCCTTCAATAAAAGAATGTGTTACAACTGGCCTCTGATGTAAATGCTTTGCCAATTATATGTACATTAGTGATGACTGTAGCAGGCTTATAAATACTCTTTGTAATTCTCTGGCCTCTATTCTCCCTTCCCTTACGTAAGTTTTATAGTGGTGTGTAACTCTAGATTCACAGATTTTAGGGCAAAGGGGGACCCTTAGATCATCTAGCCTGATTATCAGGGTAACAGGCCAGACAATCTCATCTGGTTACTTAAGCAATGAGTCTAAGAACCTTTTTTGCTTGACCAAAGCATATCTTCCAGTCTGCAAGTCTTCAGGCGAAGACCTTCAGACACAAAAAATCACTTAGTGGCCACAGAAGTTTGCTCTAGTTCTTAAACATCCTTACAGTGTGTCTTTTCTTCTTGCCCTGCTGTATCCTACATTACTTCTTTAAACACAGCAGATCTAGTGAGGAGACTGTCACCTTACTTTTGAGCTTCAGCCCAGATCTTTTCAGACTCTAACCTGCATGAATTTTTTTAGGAGAAAAAAAAAAGCTTGAATTAATTCTTGCTAACCTTTTTTTCAGACCTCCAGATGTTCTCTCTGTTTTCTTTCCCATGATGGACAAATTCTTTGCAGAGAAGCTGTGTGAGAGCAATATGTCATTTCATATTAATTTTCAGCCTTTGAGTATATTACTGAAAGAACTCATCTCAGAATTTTAAGGCTTATAGATCCAGAAAAGATGCTAGATTTTCAAGGGCACCTCTCTAGGTATACATAAAATCAGTCAGCAGAGTATTATTTTTTCCAAGAATCTGAGTATGTGTAAAAGTTGGTAAAGAGGACCTGAAGACCCTAAAAGATCTTCTCACTTTGTGTGGATGTATCTTTTAGAAAATATAGCTCTCTTCTGATTCCTGTGATACCTGGCAATTCTTCGTGCAGACTCACTGGAAAGCATTATATGCTCTCCCTTTTCACCCACCACCATATAGATTTCTCAATCGTCATGTGCATTTCTCTGGACACTTTACCTGATTGCCAACACAAGTCTCTTTACTCTCCTATGGTCTATTCTGCATTGTCAGAAAGTCTACAAGGTTCTAATAGGACAGTTTTATTATCTGCCAAATGTACGGATATTTCCATTATATGCAAGTAGAGGAGGAAGAAGATGGAGAATCTGGATTTAAATGTGGTTTCATGTTTTGGGAAATCTTATTTTACTCAGATTCTGCAGTTCATAATGACAAGTAAAAATGCAGCATATATGTTAGAGGCAGGCAGAGGAACAAGTGTCAGGCAGGAAAAGTTCAGCTCATAGATGGTTCCTTGGAGTTTTGTGCCAAAGCAAGGCGCAGTATCAGGAAGTTGTAATCTGATAATCTAAGCAGAAACTGGTCATGACAGAGGACACATAGTAGCTAATTATTATGTTAATGAAAGAACAAAGGCAGGAGAGGTCTGTATTCTCCTGACAGATAGTGATGTGCAGATCAGGCCTGAATCCACAGGAAAGCATTGAAATCTCTGTAGAATAAAAATGCAAAACTGAGACAGTGTGCATTTTTAATTGCTCTATTAGCACAAAATAAAAATGCACATAAACTTTAGTGCTTTTAATATTACACTTAGGACTGTTTACTTGCTGAAGGTAAAGTGCTTGGAGAAGGAAAGCATACTTCCTCACAGGGGCTGCTTCCCATAATTAGTTGGAGTATGACTGTTTAAATTGTAGCTCAGCAGAAATGTTTTGATTCTGTGGGGCACCAGCAGCTCAGCAACAGTGCTGCCTTTCACATCCACTTCTTAAGCGTAACAGATCATTTAGACCCTGGGTTGGCCAGGCTCACATAAACCAGGTTTACAAAGACTTATAAAAGCTTGCCTTTCCTCCTCCCTTCTCCCCCACATTCCAATTTTTCCCCTTATAATTTTACCACAAGGCAACACAGTCAAGCTTTTCTTGGATCATATGAATCTAGATCAATAAATATCAGTTTCAGAATGGGAATCTATGCACAGGCATGTGTTAGAAGGATGAAATAGTTGTGTTTGTTTAAAGGAACCTCAAAGTTTGTTTTGTTCTCTATTTGCAGGGCACAATGCCTATGTTATATAGGTACCAAGCTGAAGCTGGAGTGGAAGAAGAAAGTTTGTTCTGAAAAAGCAGCAGTGCTGGAATGGGATGTGGAGACTTGGATTGTTTTTCAGTTCCAGAGACATGTATGGTAAGCAAAATTGTGATCTCTGGCCGGATAAGGCTACTACGCATAATGGAATAACCTCCATTTCAGCTGTGATCAGATAGTTGTTGTCTATAGACGGATGCAAAACATCTTATGCAAACAAGATGTTCAGTTCAACAACAGACTGTCAAAACCATCAAGGCCTTTTTTTTTTCTGTTGTTGCTTAGACCACAAGTCAACCTTTACCATGGACCTTGTCCTCTCCTCCCTTCATATGCCCCTTGCAAGAGATAAATGAATTTATTAGCTCTAAAGTGAGATTCAGAGTGAATTAAACCATCCATAGAGCAACACTACAAAGGTTAAGTGTTATTTAGCAGCGATCTTGTGGGACCCAAATGGTGCACGACACTTTTGCTAGCCCTGAGACATTTCATCTGCCTGTCTGATCTCAAACACAGGAACTAAATTCAGTGAGCTTTAGATCAGGTCTGTGCTCCATGTAGCATATTGAGCAACTGGGTTCAAGTCATGATTCTGCCACTGAACTCAGCATCACCGTATTCCGGAAAGTATTCCTAGTAAGAATTTTACTTTCTCTAAAATGGATTTGGATCTTTGCACAGATGTTCCTATGGAAGTACAGCATAATTAGTTGTCCTCTTGACTGTATAATGATACAGAAACGGACATGAAACCAAAGATAGAGGTTACAGTCAAAGGCATCACACCTTTCTGACTGCAGATAGCTCCTAGAAAGATACAATATTTCTGATCATAGCTAATGCAAAGAGCTGAACTAATATTGTATACAAGTATACTGCATAAGGGAGACCTTATCGCTGTCTACAACTACCCAAAAGGAGGTTGTAGCACGAAGGGTGTTGACTTCTTCTGAGTAGCAAGTGATAGGACAAGAGGAAATGGCCTCAGGTTGCACCAGGGGAGGTTCAGATTGAATGTTAGGAAAAAATTCTTCATGGAAAGGGTTGTCAGGCATTGGAACAGGGTGCCCAGGGAAGAGGTGGAGTCACCACCCATGGAGGTGTTTAAAAGGTGTTTAGACGAGATTCTTAGAGACATGGTTTAGTGCTAGAGTTAGGTTATGGTTGCACTCAATGATCCTGTGAGTCTCTTCCAACCGAAATGATTCTACGAATTAGCTGCGATGACAGCAGTCTCTGAAACTTGCTAAACAGAGAAAATCAAGCAAATGACTTAGCATGAGCTGTTGTAAAGGCAATTGTTTTCTGTATGAAAAAATGTTAATTCTGTCATCTTTTGCTTTGAAGGAAATAACGTGCAAGATTTATCAAACAGAAATCATGACAATGAGATTTTACTTAGCTGTCTCCTGCAGGCCTACTGCATAATTCTAAGCAGTTACTTCCCTTTTTTTGTATGGCCATCTCTTAATTTAAGAACTGAGAAATACTGATTCCCAGGGTGTTGGGTTTTTGTTTTTGTTTTGTTTTTTGTTTGTTTGTTTGTTTTAACTTGGAAGGGATCATTATATTTATCTTGCCCAACTTCCTGCATAAAGCAACCATAGAATTCCAGCTAGGACTTACCATTCTCTTACAAAGTATTGTGCAATCCCTGGACAGATGCAGCTGTATTCATGAAGAAGAGAGTGGGTCATACTGACACAGCTTCTTTTCATTCATATGGCAAGGAACAACACACCACATATGCTTAGGGAGAAAGGGGTGAGCTTCCCTCATATCCCACAAAGTAGGACACACAAAAGTAATTGAGTAACTTTTCATACAGAAAAGGAAAATCTCATTTGTCAGGAATAATTTTTTCATGAAAAGGCTCTTTTCATTAATTAACAAGCTTCAGTCACACAAAAATACCATCAAAAAGTATTTTCTCCCTTTCCTATTAGCTTCATTGGGAGCAAGAATACTTCTGCTTAAACTTGAGATAAATAATACATATATAGTCATGTAAGATTTATATTTATGTTCATACATTCATAGCTTTTTATGTGCATAATCGTATATATGTCTGTATCAGAGTACCATGTCATGTCAATCAGAGATAAATGTCTCTCAGTGTGTCTCACACATAAATTTTCAAAAACTGAGAGTTTTGCACTGCACACAGTAAAACAGAATAAAACAGACTTCATCCTAACCAAGGCCAAGTTAGATCTTCAGAACCTTACACAAATGGTTTGTGTGTATGTAAATCAGCACTTAGTAGATGTGTAGCCTGAGTAGGTGCCTCCAATAAAGCTGCTCTTCTGTCACAGTAGTAGTGACTCTTAGTATATTAATATTAGGTTCACCACATTCTGGGGCAAAGTACCTTGATGAAGCAGAATTAAGAAACTGTGTGCTGCAGTGGTACAGCACATCTGGCTTGCAGCTCCATAGGCATATGACAATATGGAGTTAATAGAGAAGTCAATAGCTACATGTTGCTAGATCTCATATGTGGGTACCTTGCTTTTTAATTAAGTCCAATAGATGCCTTTGGTTTGAAAATCTTCCAGTTGAGCATAATTTACATTTCATTGGCTATTAGCAAAGGCTTCAAAGTGTTTTCATTCTTCTGGTATCATGTGAAAACATCAGACCTTGAATAAAGGACTACAGGAGAAAAAGGGGTTTAAATAAATTTCAAAACCAGAATAACATACATCATCTTCACTCTGTGTTCTGCTTATGCAATAGAGCAGGAACACTGTCCTGATTACTGTTCTCAACCAGTGTGAGGAAGCTCTCATCATGCGCGGGTCCAGTGCACACCCTCCCACACCTCATTTCTGTGGTCCCCACTGTAGAGAATGCAGCAACAGTGAGGAAGCTCAGACCCAGCATAGAGGAGTCTGAACAAAAGAAACGGAGCTTTCTGCAGACCAGCAAATGTGTCATAGCAGCTAGTAAGCTGGTTTGTCTTGAGTTTGATCCAAACACAGATTGGTAGATCCCAGCTGCACTTGCACCCAATTTGCTTTGAATTCAGGGACCTCAAAGTATTCTCCAAATGTTAATAAATTAAACATTGTACCATATATCATACTTACCTGTGATTTAAGTAAATATTAGTAGATATATTTTATAAATGAGCAGATATGAATTCTCTGCAGCTACTTTGCAAACCTAGAACCAGACACCATCAGAGCTGAGAAGGGACCCTGGGATTTGTTACAATGTGCTGCAGGTATTGGCTATTTTACAGTCTTGCCGGAAACCAACAACAGCAATATGAGAGGTGCTCCGTCAATCTCTGAGCTAGCTTCTGAGTAACTCCTGCATTTTCCTCTAGTTACATCTGTGAAAGTGCCTGGTCTATCCATCAGATAAAAACAACAGTGCCAGGAGAATGGCATTAGAGTATCCTATTCCTCAGCTCTGTCAGGCAAGGCATGGAAAAAATAAATAAGATGCCGTGAACAAGAAAAGCATGATTGAGTCTGCAAGACCCAGGATACAGGGGCACATGTGTAAAGCACAGCCTGTTTATACAAGTTAGTAATTAGAAGAGCTACAATAGTAAAAGTTGCAAGGAGCAGTTCCGACTGGGCAAAATGAATGTACTTCTTTTGTCCTGTTCACATCTGACTTGAGATTCAGTGGGAAGGATGATCTGTGCACAGTTCTGTTTTGAGATGCAGAAAAGTTCTCAGGAACTTCTACCAGGTGAGATCAATGTAAGAAACCTGGGCAAAGTCAAGAGAGCACAGATATGTCAAAGGTTAAAAACTCACATATCTGCCCTTTGTAATCCTCTACTCTTGTTACTGACAAAGTCTGAAGCTGCTACAACCACAAACTCACAGATGGTAGCAGCACTGATTGAGGATGCTCCATGTTTTCAGAAGAAAATCTTCAGAAACATCATTAGTCTATGTCAGGCTTTCCCGTCATTTTGTTGCAAGAAGTTTCTGTGTTTATACCAACACATACATGGACACTCCTGCCATCCCTGAAGAAGACATTTTGCTGGGTAAAGTCCTTGTTAAATATAAATCGATCTAGCTCCATTGACAATTTATAGCAAGTAAGGCTCTGATTACAATTGAGTTAACGACCAACCTGATCAAAACAGGACATTTCTAACAGCCTAGTGTGGCTAAATCAGAGGTTTGGGGATTGCTGCAAACATCACTAGGCAGAATGCCTGGCTTATGGTATGAGTCTATGGAATTAAATTTTATGAGTTATATTTAGTAAAATATGACAATTTGGCAAGCGCATTTAAGGCAGAAAACATAAGCCACAGACAGACGTAAGTATTTTAAACTCAGAATTATCAATGAAAACTCTTTCAGCAGTGTCACAGTTGAACTTGATGTAAATTTAAAAAAAAAAGAAAAAAGAACCATTTTAAGAATGCTGAGTCTGAAAACTTGAAGACGGCAAGCTGGGATACAGGAACAGGAAAACGACTTAATTTGAACTACACAGTAGTTCACTGCTGGTGTCAGAACAGTGCAATGATCAAACTGTTGAGATACTGTGGCTTTCTGTTTTCATCTCTTGATATATCGATGTTTCTATGCAGATGTGATGCTATATTACAGTAGCATTGTAGGAGCCACAGTCAAAACTCATAAACTAATGATAAGAAGTATTTTAGGAAATGAAAATCATAAAACCAGCCCATGTTCTGCAGAGCTTAATCTCTATAAACCCGGTTGTGTAGCCTGTGGTGATCTCCAAAATTCCACTAACATCACAGGAAAAATTTAAAATGTGCTAGTTCTCATTGCAGTCCGTCTTACCTAGCTCCTGATGCAAGTTAAACAGAGGGGCCACATATTTTGTTGAGTAGAGACAACAGGCAGTATTAGGACCCCAGAGATGGCTACATGGATCGCTTGTTCAGGATTATACAAAGCCCTTTCCCTGCCCCATCATGATCAAGAAACGTTCTTGTGGCAACCACAATAATTCCCTGCAGGGGCCAGGGATATTAAGAAAGTATGTTTGGAGTCTCTTAATGTAATTTAGCAGCAGGAAACTAAGAAGGAGTGCCAAAACCATGTGAATAGCCAGTTCTGTGTGCAGCACTTGCAAATGCTCCACCTAGGCCACAGCAGAGCCACTGCTGCTTCATTTGAATTTATTGTTAAGAAACCTGATTTAAGGTTTTTTATCCACATGCGACTTATGTAACAGCAAATTTACATTTTAAGTGTGGTTAATGAAAATTAGTATTTTATTCACTGAAAACTCTTGTTAGACTTCCCAGTTATTTGTATATTTAAGCTTTAACAACTCGAAGTGAAAAATGTTTCCTGAGGCTAAGTCTGCTAGGTGACAATATTGTCACCATCTCTTAATGCTGAATATAGTGCAGAGCAGTTTTTTGCATCTGAATACTGTGAAAGTATCCTTGTTATAATTCTGTGGTAAATCAGCCATAAAAATATGTTATTGCAATAAAAATTCATTTATACCAAGTCAGTAAGCAGAAAACTCTACTAACTACCTAAACATTGTGAAGAGATGGTGTCTGTACTGAAGGGCTTGTGTTAATAAGGGAATGATCTAGGCCAGGGATATCCAAAGGCACAGACAGTAAAAGTGATTTGTCTCAGGTCATGCCACTATTCAGTGGCTGATTCACTCCTTAGTGATAGTAACTCAGCCATTTAATTGTGTTGTTTCCTCTCATATCAGTTACATGAATATAATAACAATATTTAGTTACAGAAGAGTTATGAAGTAGTTTAGGGAGCACATACCAAATAACTGCATGGCTAAAAAAAAAGAAACAAAACCCAAACCAAAACAGCAACAACCCCATTCCTTATCTGTGTCCTTAAAAAACAGTTAAAAATTTCAAGATAAATTTACACCTCTGTCCTCAAAGAAAGGACATCAGGGATGAATCTGGCCCCTTTTTATTCAATTTGTCCTCAATTTGCTAACTTCATTGATTTTCTCTTTTTTCACTCTCTGTTAATGGAGAAACAGCAGCCCCTTTGCAATAGGCATTAGAAGCAGGAAATCTCAGGATATGTTTTTAATTGCCAGACTTTCTCTTCCTCTTTCTGCTGTTCCTGCTCTTAAGGATGCATGAGAGGGTGGCGTGAGCATGAAGTGCCACTAGGGAAGCAGAAAAGAGTATCAAGGTCAGGGTGAAAACCACACAAGAAGCAGGAAGAGATGCTTGCAGTTAGGTTCATGACCTTTGTATTTTTTTCTGATTGTCCAGGAGAGGGAGGAAGCGGGGTAGAGTAGGAGAGCTAGAAAATTAACGTTAGAGCAGATGTATGCATAACCCCTAGTAGAAAATATCAGACAGTTATGCAGGTTGCATTGAAGCTGGTAAAAAATGTAGGGTTCTTACTGCTGAACTCTGGGAAAATCAGAGGTGCATCTGGTATTTGTTCCCAGGCAGCTGAGATGATAGTTCCAACAGATAAAGTTCAAATCTTGGATTTCAAAAGGAGAGCTGAACCATAGAAAATACTTGAAACATATCTGGTTATTAAAAAAAAAAATTTAAATATTTTAAAAGCAAAACAATACCATTCATTATTGGCAAAACTGTGGTTCTTAGCAAATATAGTCGTTTAAGTTGTTAATAAAAACTGGCAAGTACTAGTCTTAGTGAGTGTCTTCAAATTCTCATTAAGATAGTTGTATTCCTCATCAGTTCTCTCTGTATTCTGACTTGGATATAGTAATGTACATGTCCTGCTCCACAAATACGCAAATGGAAAACTGTGACCTGGTCTGAGTGCCAGTTAATTTTGTCTGGGCTTGCTGATGGCACAAACCTTTTAGTTCAGGCACATTCCTGAAGAAGATAGAATCTTTCTTTCCAGTGCCTTGGGGAACAGTTTTAGTGCATTAACACAAACTGAGGATAAAAATCTGTTCTACAACTCAAGCACAATCTTTACCCTATTTCATTACATACGGTACTTCATAGTGGTTTTTTTTAATACTCTTGTCTTTAGATGAGACTATACACCTCACTGGCTCTGAGGCAGTGGGTGATGTATTACTGTAACTGAAAGATGCTTAGTAGCATGAATACTCTATGAAACTTCTGATTTTCTACAGGGTTCCAAGGAATTATGAGTCTTTCTGCATGGTGCACCAGCTAATAAAAGTTGGTATGCTAGGTGTGTGGGTGATCTTCTCCACCTCCATGTAATACTGCCCATTACATTGTCCCCTGCATTATACTCTGAGTGACATTTCTGTTCCACTAAAAATGCTAGGAACTACAAAGTAATCTTCAGCCAAGTATAAAACCAACTCTGGAAATCGTAGTGACTTAATTTTTCCAATCACAATTAGCAGAAAATAAGTGTGTAAAATGATGAATGGAAAGAATAGTTAAAATACTGATGTTCTGACTGTGAGCTGTTCACCCAACAGCTTATTTTATGTGCAGTCAAGATACTTCAGAGCTCAAATGGCTTTTCAGGCTCTATGTGTGATGTCCTCTGCTGCTTCACAGATATAAAAGAGTTTAGAGGTCTGTTTTCAAGACTTTGTACCTTATGATATCCAAGCTGATGACTCTTCTGTGTGTCAGAGAGCTCACAATAGTCATCTATCGATAGAGGTAAGAAACCCAGTTCCTGGGGAATCCAGGCTATGTCTGGATGGGTGCCAGTCATGATCTCTGGGGAGTCGGGGCTTCATTGGTGTTTCTCCTATGTGACATTGGATACATATGAGTGAAAATCAGTTCAGTTTCATGTATATCAATAATAATCATTATTGTCTCTACTGGATGATTAGAAAACATGAGAATATCACCAATTGTGCTTACAATTAAAGGTTACCAGGACTAATTGAAGTTTCCTGTGATTGAATGCTGAAAACAGGAAAAAGTGTTTTATTGAATGGAAATAAAATGAAATGGAAAACATAGTTTTATTTTTGGTAAGCATTAATGAGGGTAATGATTGTGTTTGGGATACTTCATGGTGCTGAGCTTTCTGGGGAGCAAAGTGCAAAGACACCTTTTGTAAACCAAGCAGGTGATGTCCAGGTGTTTTTCTGTTGACATCAGAGAAGGCAGCAACCTAGCTGATGGATTTCTCCAAGCTCCCCATTCAGTCATCGAAGTAATAATTGCTGCAGCTGGGCTTGCAGAACACATTATGAAGAACTCCTCAAAAGAAGGTTTTTGCCTGAATTGTGGACATTACCAGTTCTGAAGATCAGAATGCGATCTGCAAGCAGAGGGTAGTGAACCAGCAATTGCAGTGTATTGTTGCATTAGATGCTCACTTAGAGAAGGGCCATCTAAGAGGTTTTACACTGCAGAGGTCACAGCAATGTCAATCTGGAAATTAGGAAATCTAGAAAGGAGATTCACTGAAGAAAAGAGAGGGTATTGGTCAGCTGTTAACAGCTCGAAGCCAAGAAAGCCATTGCTGCTCTGTTGGGATTCCCCTGGTGTGAATGGCAACCCTGAAAGATAAGAGAAATGCCAACTGGGAAGAAAAAGAGGGGACAAAGATTCCAGTATGAAGGAGACAGGGCAACTGAGCTTGTTGGGGAGGATAAAACAGCACTGGGATTTTTTTGAAAGACTCCCCTGATTCAAAGCAGGACAGAGGGGTGATTGGTGGAGGTAAATAAGAGAAGACAGAGAATGGTGACTACTAGAATAACTATAAATGGCAACTGCTGGAATGACCCACACGGTAGAGACCAGTAATGACATGTCTTACATTTTCAAGATTAGTTGTCTGTAGCATCTGTTAGAAAATGGTGCTAAACAAACTGTTAACTTCAGGCTAGTGACGAGTGCTCAGACTCTAGACTGCCTGAAACTTGCTCTGGCAAAGGGCACTAGTTGGCTCCCAGGCTGCTCCTGTCAGTAAGGAAGCCAAGGACTGAATTCTCCTTTCCCTCTTGGGGTGGTCTCGATGCTCTGAGTGAGCCGTGTGTGTGGCAGAGACCCTCTCCCTGCCACTGCTTGTCTTGTACCTATTCTGCAGACAGAAGGCCTCTGTCTGCAGACTTGTTAAACTGGCATCTTCTATCAGCAGTAGATTCACTAAAAGAAACATGTAGGAAGGGAGAGTTTATTTGCTGATGCTCTTTATTTTAATCATACAAAGAAAATGACAATTTTTATATAGACGCCATTAGGGATGCAAGAGGCATTGGTTCCTAGCTCTGGGGTTCTTTCTTTTAACCAGACTGTGGCAATGCAAATACAGCCCATCACAATATTTATATCTTTAATTCTTGCATTCGCCGCATTACTAACACACTGATGGGCCTCTTGTTCTTCATTTGTCTGTTTCCTTAAACTTTCTGCCCCCTTTTTTATTATTATTATTTTTTCTGTCATGTGTGCCCTTCTTGAAGGTCAATCAGACATCACAGATAGAGCCATTCTGCTCAGGGGCTTGCAAGCAGCTTGTTTATGAATGAAGAAGGCTTTGTGAACTTCCAGGGACCTGCTGAGCTTTTTTATAAAACTACCAGTGGGACAAGGAGCTTGGGAAAGTAAAGGCCTCTTACAGAAACAGAAAACAGAGGCACACTGCCAGAAAACTTGGGCTGACATTCCAGTTTGTCGGAAACATGTCCAAGTAACGAGTTTCTAGAAAACAGATAGGGTATCTACATATCCAAGGTTTGAGCCTACACTATGTGAGCACAGGGCAGTATGTCTGCTGGGAGGCTGCCACAGTGAGTGGTTAAGTCAAGAGTTGACAATAAAGGTGTCATAAAATGATCAGACCAGGAAGACTAGACCTTTGTGGAACAGAAAACAGAAGGACAAACACAGCTTAAAGAAAAACCATTAAGGAACTATGACTGCAATGCAGGCAATAGCAGAAACATTTGATCTGATACCAAAATATTTTTGTATCCTAAAATCAGTGTTTTATGCAATTGAAAAGACATTGTTTAGTTGGAGGCATGCACGAACTCTTTATAAAAAAAAAAAAAAAAAACAAAGATAAAACCACAGAAACACAGGTAGAGACCAATGAACAATGTTGACTCCAGTGCTAGCTCATGCAGATAATTTTTAGGTTAATATTTTATCCATCCTGATATCCTGAATATCCTTTGGAGTTATTAAGCAACTGTCTAGCCTTATATATATATTTAGTAGGTTTAATGGAATTCTACACTGAGATTTTGGTAGTTTTGATGACATCTTTTCAGCTGCTGCCACTTCTATAGAACTTCATGATTTAGAAAATGTCCAAGAAGCTGACAAAGGAAGATTGAAGCCAAGTTACAGTGACTCCTGCAAACTTACCTTGAAGGGTCAGGGGACAAAATCCCATTCTATACAGCTACTTTCATCCTCTTTCCATAAATTAAGTCTCACTGACACCCATTCAGCAACTGTAGTTGGCTTTAAAGTGAAGACTGTGCAATTTTGTATTGTGTGCCTCATCTGCTACCAAAATTTCCCACTGCTTGTGAGAGTGAACCCCTAATACACAGGTCCAGCCTGAAGACTCTGCTGCTGAGAATTCATTATGTACTGAAACTTGCCATATAAGCATTCAATAAAGAGGGTGGATTTTTATTTATGCCAAAATCTGTTTTGCTGTTTGGAAGCTGTTTGAAAATGTTACGGTCACTAATTGATTCAATATTTTTTGACAAAACATCAGCATGGTTGAGGCTTTGCTGTTTCTCATAGACAAAATCAGCACCACAGTTTGTTTTCATTCTTTACAAGGCTTTGCAGCACATGTGACACAAACCACTCCTTTCTTTGCTTGTTTCCTATGAGCTTAAAGTACAGATGGCGGAGTTTTCTAAGGCATATGCATAAATTGAGAAGGGATGGGCTCTGATAGTCATGCAAACTTCTCTTTCCTTCCACTTCTGTCAGCTCTCACTCAGATCCTGGCTTTATAATTCTTGACTGGTGAGCTGCCCAGTGCACTGCAATTGTCTCCATGTCTTGTAAGAAGTAAAAGGATGTACGGTCCATCTTGCAGCACTCAGTGCAGGAAGAACTCCTGCCAGCTATGATGCAACTAAAAGCCTTCAGTACTGTAGCTAGGAGACCTGGGGTTTCCCTAGCTACAGACCCCAGGTTCCTGGAAGTTTTAGGGCCTCTCAGCTAAAATAGCTGTAATAAGGCTGGAGCAGTTCCTGTTACAGTAGGGCGAGCATGGAAGGGAGACAGTGAGCCTCTACAAAAGTCTGTCTTGTAGTAACTATAGTCAACACCCCTGCCTATGATTAAGATAGCGGTCACCAAACACTCACTGAATATATCCCTCTATTGTAGGCTGGAAAATGGTAATCTAGCCCTGAGGGCTGTGGGTCAGACTCATGAGTGATGCCCATCTACAGGAAATGCCAGAAGTGATGCAGAATCGCGTCCTTGTGCTGAGGGGAAGGAGTCTGCTGGGACTTTGCAGAGGGCTTGGTAGAAGAACGAACACAGTAGATTTCATAAGCTAAATATTCCCTGTTTCCAGCTCAGAAACGTCTATTCTTTAGCTCCACAAATAATTGTGTTCCGTGCTTGAGAAATGTCTAGAATCCATCCAAATGGTCCCACTCAATGTATGTTCTCCAGCTCACTGAATGGTGTCACCTTGGTGCCCCAATCTATATGTTACTTCCCTTCTTGTTCCTTGCTTTGCTTATTACACTCTACAAGTACTTTTCCTCATCACTATTTTTCTCCCAGCTTCTCCCAGAAATCTGTTATTTGTTCAGAACTTTTCTTTCTTTACCCTTTCCCAACCTCTCAGGTGCACTTTCATCTGGTACTAGACCAGTAAGGAACCTGCAAAAAGCTTTCCAGAAAGAATGCCTTGCTTTTTCTGCTCATCTCTTGTCCAATGCTTTATTTACAGGTGTTGGTTATTTAAATACATTTAAACATATTTTTGGCAATAATTATTCTTATAAGGCAGGAATCTCTTCTGTATGTGGAGAGACGGAGAATATGTCTATAACATCACACTGTTTTCAGTCAAGACTTTCCCCCAATCACCCACATGAGCTGTATTTTAGTTCTTATTCCAGTTCTGGTCTGTAGTGAACCCACTGACTATAAATAAAGTCGGGCATTGGATGCAGACTGACATATGATTAAATTTTGTTCTGATGGACAATTCACACACAACAAACCAGACAAGGAGCTTCTGCAAACTCAAGCTCAGCTACCAAAGGCCAACTATGTAGCTGTAAAGATCTCAGACTTGTAAAATTCATGAGGCAATGAGCAAAGAAAGGCCTGGCAAAAGTTTGGAAGTTAGTGAAAGTATACTGGACAGCACTTTGAAAGCAGGGATCAAAAGGCAGCACAGTAAAAATTATGTAGCAGATAGTTGATCAGAAGAACTCATTGGCACAGATGTCATGGAGACTAAAAGTTTACTACGTTTTCAGAAACAGTTAGATGGATGTGAACATCCAGGACAAATTATGAATAATATAAAATCTTTGTGCTCTGTAGAAAAAGCCAACTGTAATAGAGTTCAATTTACAGTTGCCTTTTGCTGTTAAAGCAAAGCTGGTTACTTTCTGCTCTGATCATTCCTTTCCTGCATACTTTCTTTTTGGCACAGAGTACTTCAAGTAAAACCTGAAATTCTGTGTGGTTTCCATGGAACCCCGAACAAGGCTTTAAGATAACTGTGACTTCTTGATTGATGAAGTTATACAGTCTTATCTGGAGAGTCCCATGTCAAGACCAAAACTTGTATTGTGTATAACATATATTTCCCAGCATTATGAAGTACTCTAGTATTTTTTTAATACCAAACCAACGTTTCGGAGAGCTCCTCAGTATAAGTGCTTGATATTTTTACATAGTGGTAAATGAAGGCATGTTAACTTTTGCTCCTAAAAAAATACTGCTGGAAAATTTCCAAAATATCCATCTTATTCCAATAGGATAATTTATTGAGTGGGTCATGCCATCCTGAAGTTTTATGCCCTATACTTTTGCAAAATTTGCATTAATTTAAAATAAATAATTATTCAGAAGTGTAATCAAATGTAAAATCTGTCATCAAGATAATTCTTGAAGAAATTGGTTGTCTGTGGGGAAGCAGAATGTAAAACCAGGACTTGTTTCTTAAATCTTCCACCTGCGTAGGTCTTGATGTCTTCGGACACGGCATGCTTATTCTGCTCTTGGTTGCAGCAATAACATGTATTGCATCTTCCTTTCCTAAAAAGATGTGATTGAACAGTTACTGTTATGGGACTGCTGTGACCGAGCAGTGCAGGTGAGCTGCAAATAAGATACTGACCTTCATTTCCATTTGGAAATCCAGACAAAGTCAGAATAGTTTCCACCCTGACTCTTCAATTAAAGCACATCAAATTTGATTTATTTGAATGGAGCATCAAGGACTCCCACTCTTTCATTCCATATTTCCGTCTCTAGATGAGTCAGAGGCCCCATTCTCGCCCCGTCCTATGACTTTTCCATACCAACACCGTATCAACGGGGCTTAGGTGATCTAGAAACATAAATTGTGCTGCTAGCTTGGCTACAGAAACAAAAGTAAATTAAAACATTCTGCCATACTGATACACAATTATACACTGTATTAAACTTTGCAGGTGACAGTACCAATCGTGTCTTACTGGACAACTGAAACAGAGCCAAGGACTTCCATGATGTTTCTGAGAAATTCTCAAAAGCAAAGGTCTTATTTCTGTAGGAGTAATATCCTTTAGGGGCAGTGGGATTTTAACATGTGGGATATGGTATGATGAGTTAAACAAACCATCCCAAAGTGCTGGAAGTGAGCATTTGCCTATATCTGAAATTGATGTGAAAGTCTCTCTGTAGCTCCTGTTTAAGACTTCCTAGGCAGTCACAACTATTACTGAATTGCCATTAAGTTAATTAGAGCCTTGCTTAGTTTGAAAAGAGCATGGAATTTGGCACATGAAAATCTCTGAGATTCATCCTGTTCTTTGGATACCCACTAATATAAAATTATTTTCATCTATAGCATGCTAAAACTACACAACCTCAGAGCTCTCTTGTTACCTTTTGCTTAGATATTTGTTCTTAAATTTCCTTTTTTTTTTTTTTTTTTTTTCTCCCCTCCAGTTCTTAAATCAATAATTGCTCCAGGCATTTGTATAGTGTATGATTAAAACTGACAGGATTCAGATGACTATTGAGAAAAGCAGATGAAGGAAGCATCCTGAAATAATTCTTAATTTTCCAACACCCAAAATCAGAGCCCCTAATTGGATGAAAAGTCCCATTTTTATTACCTACAAGTAGTTTCTGTAATTGGCAAAATTGCCTGTTATTGTTTGAGTGTGTTTGGATCTCCTGCGGTAGGTTTTTATATGTTTGAGAATTGACTGGAAAGAAAAGCAGTGGCTTTTCCAAGTCACTGTTTCATTCACATAGTCCGAGCTGTAGGTATGAGATTACCAGGGTCTGACATGAATGGAGTTCCTTCTCTCTCAGGCCTATTGGAAAACAAAACACATACCGACATACATTTGAGCAACTGTGAGTTGACTTTGGAGAGCACTGGTATTTTTACACGATAACAGTCCATTGGATTCCTTCATAAGTCTTTCAGTTCTTTGTTACATAAGGACTTTTCCTGAACTGCAGGGCAGAGTGCAGCATGTATGTAATTCCTGTTTCACACTAATGCATCACATGTGCTTTGGATTTCAAACATCAATATTTGTAGGAACATACAGTAGGGCTCTTTCTATGAGCAGGGATTGGATTCTCGCACTTACCACCTTTCACAGTCTCTCCATAATTCACTGAGCATGGGATTTGCTTTTCTTTATTTAAATTTTTATACTTTAAAATTGCCCCTTTATATTTAAGTACTATAGGACCCTCCAGTAACAATCCAGAGAACTGCAACATGATATTCAGAAGAAGCTTTCTTACAGGCAAATATTGCTGTACAGTCTTTATTTCTCTCCTAAGATAATTAACAGATCTTACTGGCCAGGTTTTCATCAGGTGTAAATCAGCACATCTGCACCAAATTCAGTGATAACATCGATTTACAGGAGCAAAAGTACTAGTCTAATCTGATTCCTGTCATGCCCATAGACAGAGAAATGTGTAACAATATTTTTAGGAGTGCCTCTTTGTTAACTGCTTCATTTGTCTGGAATAGTTTTTGTGGACTGAACCTGTAATGTTACAGGGGGAAACAACAACCACTGGTCTCATCTATTACAGGAGGTCAATGTACAGAAAGAATTCCCAGGCTTGCACACCCGAAAGGAAGCTGTTGTAATGCCTAAATGTAAGTGTCAACTCCCCTTGGTGGAATCCAGAATTTAGTGTTAAGTGCCAAAGCTCTTGGTATAACAGGTGGGTCAAGGTAGGTGTCTCAGAAAGGGAATCAAAGCACCCAGCACTGGGAGCAGGAAACCACATAAGTTAAGAAGTTGGAAGTATTAAGCATGGAACTTTCTCTGAAACAGAAGTTCATATTCTATGCAGCACACAGGTTCATCCTTCCATTCAGCATCCAGTGCCATGAACTGTCTCCTGAATGTAGGCACCTACAAGTCTTTTTCCAGAGACCTGATCAGAGCTCATTGTTTTCTTTTAAAACACAACTGCAAGCAAAACAGGACATGCCTTTTATATAATAGAGTTGCCAGTAGTCTCATCTGCAGGAAGAGACCTGAGCTCTATGCCCCCTCACACCCTGCTGAAGTCTGAGGGGGTTCAGCCTATCGGTTAAATGACTGGCTACATATTAGCGTAAAGGGGAGTCACTTGACCCCTGCAGCAGCCTTATAATTACATTCTGACTTCATCAAACATCTAAATGTGATCAATTAATCTATAAAAGGACTATACTCTTCTTTTAGTATCACCATGGCAAAACTAGCCATATTAGTACAATTGCACAGCAGATGTTGGCCTTGTATGTCTCAATTATTTCACCTGCTTGGGTTACAGGCTTCAAAGATCTCAACAGAAGAAAGTGTCCTGTTTCTAAAAATGCTGTTTGAATTTATCCACAATTAATCTGTAAAGAAATAATGCAAACCTAGAAAGTAGTGTTCTCAGAGAGAATTGTGCCCATTTTCTTTTGGGTGCTTACAATGAAATGCTTGTGAGTGCTCATAACAGCAGACGGCTTCTGTTTGCTGCATTGCGCCTGCTGAGTTAAACAGAAAGAAAAATGTTAATGGTCAAAGCTTGTCAGCAGTACGTTGCCATTCACGTTTAGTCACAGTTAACTATTGTTTTGTGTAGTTGTTAGGATACAGATATTTCTAGGGTCAAAAAGGGAGTGGATTTATTCCTCTGGAAACTTTAATAAAGTTCATGCTTGCTCATGCAAGCCCTGCAATACCCACAAAGATCAGCTCACTGACTTCTAAAAAGGTGAATCAATTGGAAATGTGAGAAATGCTTATAATTTCTGAATCATCTGCATGTAATATTTTCTACCCTTTTTATAAATGTATGTTTACACTGTAGTATAAGTAAGAATACATTCTATTTTGTTCATTTTTTTCATCAAAATATATCAAATTTCTTTAGAAATACTGATAAATGTGAAGGAAAATACGCAAATGGATCTGAAAACAGATAAAGCTGTCATAGAATTCAAAAGATTTGAGTTTAATTCCGTTCCTTCTGTGATAATGGATAATTCACTTGGTCTTCCTGTGCCTAGATGTAAAAAGAAGTGAATAGTGCTTTCCTTTGTGCATCTTACGTTTTTGTACTGATGGAAACAATCTCTTGCTATGTCTTCAGAAGCTAACTTGGCGAGACTGGGTATATGATCTGATTTTTTTGTTACGTGGAGGATATAGTGAATATGACCCTTTAAGTCTAACTCACTGTCTCATACTATTTAGGTAAAGACAAAATTTTTTTTCGTCTATAAATCAAGTTTTTACTGGCATCTCTGCTAAGGCATTTTCATTCTTACTCTGTTGAGTTTCAAATTTGGCACTAGCAGGCCGTAGGCAGCTGATAATTGGACCAAATTTGAAGTTATTTGAACAAGCTGTTGCAGAATTTCATAAGTGGGAGAGAAAGATATTTTATTAAATTTCTTCAGTGCTTCCCCCCCACCCTCCCTTGTTGTGGCCCACCAATCAAACAGACCGTGCTAGAGATGTTAAGAGGTCAACATAAAATCTTGTAGGTTGTACTACATGGACCCTAAAGGCTGTGCAATCAAATAGAGTCCCCAGGCTGTTGAAAAGCATAATTGGAAAGTGATTGAGTTAGGAATTTTGGAATAACATGCCAGAATCCAGCATATTCCCAGGGGGCAACATATTCTGGTGTTTCCTTGCAAGTTCATTAGGCAGCTGGTTCAGCCAAAGAGGTTACAAGCAGCACAGTCAGGGGCGTAGCAGAGACTATACGATGACAGGGATGGGGAGGATGACCTCCATAAGGCACACAGAGGTTTAACAAGCAAAAGCGATCTTTACTGAATGCATTTTTCAGTTCCTTACTAAGAAAATACATGTAGTGTTGTCAAATTCCCAAATCAGAAATCAAACCTCAAAAAATCAGGAAATTGGCTTTTCATGATAACCAAAAGAACTACAAGGCTTTTGAACACAAAGAGTTTGGAGATTATTTTCTTCACATCTTGGACTTCTGAAAGTAGTATTTTCTTCTCCTGAAAGAGTCAGAAACAAGTACCCAGACTTCTAAGTCCTGTGATATGTGTGCTTTTGCTGTTCTTGTTTTTGTTTTATGAGATGCAGCAATCAATGACATTCACCTGAAACTGCAGAGTGCTTTTAAATACACCTGATGTTATTACCACTGCTACTTTGAGATAAAAAAGGCTTTTGGAGGCTAAATTGCTCCTGATGTTAGGCAGGTACTGCACTGAGGAAGCCATCTCCCAGTTTTCTCTTGTCATGAGAGGGTGAGGCAGGGTGTGCATTAGCAGGTGTAAGAGCCTAGCTCCAGTGTGGGTTCTGTGTCCTTTAACTAAGGAAGAAAAAGAGATGAGGACAGATTTTAGACCCAAACATTTATATGCAGAAAGACAGTATGAATGCAAACACAAAAAATGTGTTTATGTAGGCCTTTGCCCCACAGTGGCTGGTACGAAGGGAATGGTAAAATGCAGCTTTTCCTGTCTCAGAGTAACCATAATTTTTCCTGTATATCTGAATCAAAATCATTTCAATATGTGGGAAATAACTTTAATATCAGCAATAGTTGTTTATTATTGAATAGTTTTCTGAACTTCAGGAGTACATTAATTACTTGCCCAATTTTGAAATTTACCCATTGCATGAAGAGCCAATGAGCTGGTATTTCATTGACCTGCATTAATCTTAACTATAAGCCTAACAAAAGCCCATTTAATAAAGGACGTGTGAGAACAGAAGCAGGGTGCCTCCACTTCCGGACTACCATGTACAAAGCCTCTGCACAGCACTCAGGACAGCGCTTGGCACTTCAGGGAGGTTTATGCTGGCCATCACACTCTCCGGCCTCTATTCTGCACCTCCTGCCTGTAAGCCATTTTCTAAGCCACATGAAAAGGTCTTAAGTTTTCCTGTCAACCTAAGGGTGAGCGATCCACTGTGGGAATGATAAGATTCCTCTCCCTTCTTTCTGGGAGAGATGTGGATGCAGTGATTTAGAGCAGAACGACCTAGACAGAAACAGTGGATCTGATTTTTAGAAAGAAACAGAAAAAGGATATTTTTCTTGAGAAAAACTTTGCAGTGAAACAGTTGTTTTAAACTTTCTGTTTTAAATCTCCACTTGCTGCCAGTATATAGTCACAGGAATGGCAAGTATGATAAGAGAAGTTCATTACTTCTATTTATAAACCTAGTGAAACCTCCAGTGAAATATCTGGGACTGATCGGCAATAAGAACTCTTTTTTTTAAAAATAGATAAGATATTTCAAAGTCTGTTTTTTGTCATGCATTGCAGTGCAAAGGAAACATTCCAAAGTAGCCTATCCAAAAAGCCTTACTAAAGACTTGTGAGACCCAATTAATGTGTTTGTCCTAGAGGAGAAACTTCAGTATAATTTTTCTCTATGCATGTGACTTCCCCATTACAGAATAGGGCCTGTGCTAAGAGCTGTTTTCGCAGTTTGGTCAGAAATTCCATCCTGGACCTGAACTTCCTGCTTGAAATTCACCTCAACCACTGAACTGAGTGAGGGTGAATCAGTAACTCCCAACAAACTATTACTAGCTGAAAAAAATGTAAATGTATTGACCAGCTCCAAGTGTGACTAGTGGTTGTGCTGATTCCTTAAAGGATATTGTGTCTCTTTTCCAACCCTTTACAGTTTGAAAAGAATGATTGAAAGTCTTCAACACCTGCCTTAGATTAGAAGGCTTAAGAAGCTCAAAATATTAATCTTAGATAAGTCAAAACAAAACACCCACAAGAGGGAGAGATTTCTGTTTTAATCTGTTAGCAAAAAAAAATATTTTAACAGTTTATATAACAGAATATAATTCACTAATGCAATAACTTGCCAGAAGAGTGGTGCATTTTCTATCCTGGCAAGTATTTGGAAAGACACTCATGCTAACTTTAAAAGGTACACTACAGATTAACTACATGCTACAACATTTTGTGTAAATCATTGTGTGGATTTGTATAAAAGATCATAGTGGTCCCACAGGGTTTTAAAGCTTGCTTGTCTATGAACCAAGATATGCCTCAGATAATACAAGATTACATATCCTACAGGACTCTGTCTCCATCTTTATCCCATATCCCGGAACTTCCCTCAGAATTGCTTTTCCTGTGATAATTATTTTAGATTTATTTCTACTTGGGATTTTTGTTAGGCCAGCTCTACATCCAAGGGTGTCGTTGTCATACCAGAGCACACAACATACCTTGCCACAGCTCTGGGTGAAAGGAATTTCAGATATGCTGCTGTTTTGTATGTCACTGGCCACATGAATCCTGTGCCTTGAATCACTTATGCAGCAGAAAGCTTAAAGATGGAATTTCTTCCACCATTAATATAACAGGTCACTTGATAAATATGGAGCCTCAGGCAGGCTTTGGATGTAATGGCCCCAAAATTCAGGTATGCTGGGAGCAGGATTTTAGTGTATATTTCTTTAGGGATTTTGCCTCTCCGTTGTTGTTGTTGTTGTTGTATATGCTCATTAGAGTCTCTGATGTCTGACTGAGGTGGGTTGACAGAGCACCCAGAAACTCTGTTTTATGATTTCTGGTGCCTAATACCCCTGTTAATTGACAGTCTGCCTTCTTCTGCCTTTCTGGTACCATGTAGTTCTGCCAAGCCACATTAACTCAGCCTTACATCTCCTGGCCTGTGCCTCCCTTGAGGCACAAAGCCACATGTTCAGTTTCCAGCACTGACAGATGAAGGTAAACACTTCAGGATAAGCAAGTCTAATGCTCCTTATTTGCACACTTAGGAAAAAATCAAAGTCATCCATTCATCTCTCCTGTTCAGTAAACACAGACGCTAACTTGGCTGCACTGTGTGTGGTTCCCCAGGGGATTGTTTTCATAAGACTTCATGTGAAGATTTTTGTGCTGATTTTGAAAACATTTTGAGGTTGGATTGCAAATATGATGTCCTCATTTACAGCCTTTCCTGAACCATAAATCAAGGGATATGTAATTAAATGAAACAGATAGCCAAAACCTTGACTAAGCTGTATATTGAGCCTGGAAGGGAAAGGGATTCTGTGGTTTCACAAAGATCTAATGTAAAGATCCACTTATAAAATGTAGTTGTAAGGGTTCAGGTATGGTGACATTAATGCATGATAGCAGCTAGCATTATATGCTGTGTTCCAAAGTTACCCATTTGCCTACTCAAAAAAACGGACTGTAGGACACTTTGCAATAATAAATGATAGCTGCTCAACCCAAATAACTTGCTTAGGCGTGTGAAGTATTTGTTTGATTTTTGTTTCGTTTGTTTGTTTTCCCATGAACCAAAACAAAAATCTGTTTGAACACCCTTCTCCCCCAGCTTTTTTTCTAACATCAATGGTAAAAGGGGAGATTATTATTTTAGAAACAAATTATATGTTAAATTTTCTAAAAGGCTTTAAAATTTAATTTTATGAAATAAAATTACCTTTCAAGCAAAGTGCCGTTTCTAGTCGAAAAAAATTTTGAGTGGGAAGAGAAGAGAAATGTCAATCTTCTTGCTGGAAAAAGTTTCCAAATAGATGTTTCTGAAATGTCACTGATAATAATGGTGTCATGATAATAATGGTCACTACTACAAGGGTTTGAGTTGTTTTTTGAATGGCTTATTCTATGATGATGGAATTTAGAATACAAGGTGAGAGGTCAGAAAGTTGCCATGCTCCATAATTTAACTGCTGGGGCACTTTGTTGGGTCTCTGCATTGTAGCACATTGCTCTCTGGAGAAGTGAGTGCCACTCTAAGTCCTGGGAGTGCTGGGGCTGGTGTTCTCAGGTTTCCCAGCCGCTGGAAACATCCCATTGCAGACAGACTGATGGCCCCAGACACTGCAAAGGGAGTCACCAAGAACCGTATTAGAAGTCAAGTCTCGACACCCTTTCACATCTTTTCCCGTGTTATCTGCTCATGCTTCATCAATTGTGTGATGCACTTGAATGACACTTCACTGTCTTCGCCATACATTTATATACACATGTACATACATGTATACATGTTTGTTAGATTTATTATACAACTATTCATATAGACAAATAGGGTTTCCTGTGCTTATTCTCAGTTCCACCTTGGAGTATTTTTAACTTCAAACAATCCAGATTTGTCAAGTCGAAATTATGTTCTTCACCTCCTTTGCAGAATTATTGTCAGCAAAATTACTTAAAATCATGGCAGTACATCCCAGAATGGGTATCTTTCCCTTTCTTCGATCTACTTATATTCTTGCAACCTGTGCATCTCATTATGGTTTGTTGGAATCTGCATGTAGGCAGCAAGTTAGTACTGTTTTCTTCACCACTGCCTTCTATTTGCTGCTTCTTTGCTGGTAAATGAAAATATCCTTAAAGGACCACACATAGCAGCTGATGCATTCTGGATTGCCCCTGCTGGGGACGTTTCCCTATGTCCTGGCCATCTGACAGTATTGTCAGCTGAGAACTTCTGAAAAATCAGACTAACCTTGGTGTCAGGGGGTGTGCTCTATTTTGCATCTTGGGAAATCCACACTTTCATAGCTGCTAGTGCTGTTGAGCTCTTCTTTTGATGCAGCTGCTCAAGCCCTTCCATAGCTATGGATCTACAGGTCTGTTCAAGATTATGGAGAAGTCTTTGACGGTTTAATATTTTGCTAAGGTGACCATTTCTAAGTCCTATATAGATTTGAGATTATTTATTTATGTATTTATATATTTCAGTTGCAAGAATTTCCAAACACAAGATTGAACCTGAAATGGTAGCACCTCTCAAGGTCAGGGAGCTGACCTCTCAAGATAAGTCTTTCCACAGATCACTGCAGGGATGTAGTTGGTGTTTAGGGTAGGAAGGTGGGATGTACGTACACAATAATTCCTCTTCTAAATAGATGGCAGCAATGAAAGCAAACGCTTGCTCACTGTCTTCAGGAGGGTGATGATTCAACAGTTGCTAATATCAGTGAACTCAAGGTAAGTTTGGAGAGGTTATATTTCATCATCCATTCCCTACCCTAGCAGTGATACATGGCTGGAGGGTGAATGGAAGTTGTCAGGATTGAGATTGTTAGGGGAGAGTGTGAGAGAGTTGGAGGCTGTGCATGGAAGTGGCAGAAGTGAGTTGCAAGGATAAACTGTCCGTGAAATTTTATACTGCCACTAAAGTTATTTCAGTATTATTTTTAAATTTGCAATGGAATTGCACATTGTCACCTCTTCCTAATGGTCAACAGGATCTTTTGAACTTTATCTGATTACTGATGAAAGTTACTAGATCGGTCTCTTCAGAGCTCCAGCCTGAGTAGCACAGAAGAGTCCTAAAGTTAAAATTTCACAATGAAATGTGTCTAGTTTGTTGAAACCACAATTATGCATGGCTTAAGACTTGGGGCAGAGGTATTTTCTAAGTACTGATTAAAAATGAGATATTGTCAACAAATTTTTTCTAAAACTGACTGCAGCTAAAAGATTCCCCCAAGATGTAGATTTTACTGTGATTCTATCCTGCTTATCCATTGGTCTGTGATTAATTAGGCTCTACTAGGCTACGTGCTGCCTGACAGAATATACTGTTTATCTGTATGTGCAAACAGAATTATAGACCAGATAATAACTGATGTTTAAAATACAGATAATATTATTGGGTCTGAATAGAGGGTTTTGTTGTCAATTCAATTTCCTGGGATTTTTACATGCAAATTATTTCTTAGAAATTATGGAACTTAATTTTATTTTCCCCGAGTGTGCAATTTTATACAAGAATGAAACTACATATACACAATCTTTTTCACATACAAGTTATAAAGGCTAATATAAAATCCCAGTGCTACAAAAAAGTCTGGCTTGAGGTTTTTTCTTCCCATTGCAGAAAATCTTATTGAAATGTATTTTGAGTTCACCTTTCTAAAGAGAACAATATGCTTGCAAATCAGTAGGACTACTTGCTCAAAGAAATCAGAGCCTTGCAAGGAGCAAAAGTCATTTCAAGCTGTGCATCATGTAAAGTTGAGACACCAGTAGGCTCACAAGCTCTGTACTTCATCAGGTACCATGCACTTCGTGGAATTCTGTGTAGATGTCTGGGTGCGAGTTACTTGTTTCACTTCATGAATTTGCAATGTGTATGTGGCACTGCAAAGTGGCAGAGGCTTAACACTCTTGTTGCGATGCCAACAGACAGGTAGGCAAAAGGGCAGCATTCCCTGGCTGTGCCTCAGCTGGAGCTGAAAATCCAGCTAAGGCTAAGAGAAAAACTGGTATACAAATCTCTGCAAGGGTATGCTCTGACTTGCTGCTTCTTTTTAAATATTGCATTAAATCTAGATGGCACAGCTGATGTTTATCTCTTGTGAAGGGCTGGAGTATTAACAGTAAAGCTCTGGTGTGAAATGAATCAGCCTGAACACCCAGGAATTGCACTAGAAATGTTCGTATCACAGAGACTGTACAAACAGTACTGGAGGGAGGCCCTATTCCAGCAGTCCTTTCGTGCTCTGTGAAGATTTTCAGTGAATACTTACAGTTAAGCATATGTTGACATGTGTTTCTGAACAGAGATTGATTTAAGTAAAACATGTAAATGTAAATTTGAACCTCTGTTCCAGGCTGCACATGATCAAAATAGCAATAATTTTAAAAAATAAACTGAGAAGCTGTCTTTAAAGAATATTGTGAAGGGGGAGAGAAGAGCACCTACTGGTAGAAGTTCTTGCTGATCCAAGGAAGAATTATTATACCATACAAATGTGTAAATATTGTCAAAACCGAGCCAGGGTTGGGATTTCTGGCCTCTAAATATCAATAGAATGTTAGCTGCCAAGTGAAAGAGCACACACTTGGATTAGAAAACAAGAACTAATTGGCTATACAGTAGTCCTTTGAAAAAGGTCTGGAAGGTTTCATTGTGTGAGACTTCTTGGATTGTTTTACAAGGGGAAGCTAAATGAAGCGTCTAGTTTGTCATCTTCATCTCTTGAGTTCTCTGATGTCTGTCAAACTGGAACACTTCTGGCTAGAGATGTGTTATCTTTGAACAGCAACTTAATAATGTAGGTAACTGCTAGGAAACTGTGTGCAGCCTGCCCAGCTCCTCTGTTTTCTTTTAGCTCACAGGAGAGGAGGAGTCAGGCTGCCCAAAGCCATAAGTGCATCATTGTACTTCCCCAGCAGCATATGTATAGTGTCCCTGGAACCGGTTCTTGAACTCTGCCGGTGTCATTCCAGTGTTACACCAGCCTGAGATGCAACTGAGGCTGTACAGCACAGCAATTAGTAATTTCAGCTTGAGTCTGTCCTTTTTGTTTCATAATTTTACCCAGAACAAGTAAGCCAAAAAGGAATTAGAAAAATACACCAACAACCAAATTTATTTTGTATTAATTTTGTGCATGTGGGAGCTTCTGTGGCTTACCTTTTTTGTAGGTGGCAGGAAGCACATGGATTTCTGGCACCATGTACACATCAAGGAAGGGAAATGCCATAAATGGAGGGAGCAGGTCAGGAAGGGTGGGAAGAGAAGCAAACCACATTCTGAACATCCACTGCCCAGAGACCATGCAGTAAAGTGGTGCAAATAGTATTTGTTTTAAATGTCTTAATTCGGCTGAAAGCATGTAACCCTTAAGGTTATTTTGAAAGGTAAATCTTTCAGAAGTGAGAAATAAGAAAAATATAATATTTTTTAAAGTAAAATCCAAAATATTTCATACGTCTTGATTTTTTTTCATCTACGCCTATTTCAGAATAAACATGTTGCCGAATTTAATCTAAATCATCAAATTCAGTCTTGTTAACAGAAGTCCCTTCACATATCTCTTTGTAGTAGTTAATAGGATCCCTGACCTAAAATTTTAATGTCATTCCAGTTCATCACAGAACACAATATCTTTGGACCCTCCTGACCTCTAAGAAAACGATAAACACACAACACCTCGTTTAGCTCTATTTCTCCCTGCAGAGCCTAACCATTTTTCCTGATAGTTATTATCATTAGTTGTCAGCAAATATCTTATTTAAGATCAATGTCAGGGCCTTTAAGTGTGTCCAACATGTAACAAGAAGCCTCAGTGCAGTGTGTTGTCATCTATCTCTCCCTTAACATGAAAGAGCCAAAGTTTCTATTAATTGTTGATTCAGCTGGAGCTCCTGGGTGGCCCATGTGCTGTTGGTCACAGGTAGATGTATTGCAGCAGTGCAGACAAAATCCTGGATTATCGGTCTGTGAGTGGTTCCAGGAAGAGAAGCGTATCCTACCAGCCAGCTTGTGATATATAAAAAGTATTTTGGCCATTTACACTGTTCTGACACCCAGAAATGGGAGAGAAGACCAGGAGGATTGAAGTGGCAATACTTCAACAAAGAGGAATGTCTCTCCAGAAAGCAGAAAGAACGTGATACAGAAAGGGCTTGCAAGGAGCTCCTTCTTAGTGCATTGCATTTGATCCACAAATGCAACAGGTGGGTGAACTTCAGTACATAAAAGAGAAGAAATGCTTCTAGTGTAAAAGTACTATGTGGGATCCTTTATCTTCTGTTTCTCTGATGTAGTAATTCTATTTGGATTCCTTACTTCTTCAGCTAGAGAAGTAAACGAAGTGGAAAAGTGTCTTGTGGAAACTGGAAAAAAAAAAATCTTGACATTATGTTCAAAGAATGTTTTAAAACTCGTCTTCAGTATCAAACGGTGAGCTTCCACTAGTTCACAGTCCAAAGGGCAAAACAAAGTGATTAGCTGGAGAAGTATGCTGCTATAGTACTGGTGATCTCTGAGCTGCCTCTGTGCTGGTTACACAATCTCCCCTCCTCTACAACTATAAAATGTTTGTGCTTGCATCATATTTCGATTTCTTTGCAGCTCTCCACAAAGCACAGGTTCTTGCCTGCAGAAAGGCATCCCATGGTCAGGAAAACATCTGCAGAACTTGGTCTCATTGTGTGGCACAGTTTCATTGTGAAGCTGTTCTATTCTTTAGGTGATGAGCATCTTTAGGTTGATATCTGACAGCTGGTACCTAGAGTATCAGGCACTCGGATGTTACAGGATTCACTTGTTGGGTAAGAGAGAAAAACACTTTTTCTTACTCTGTTATTTTACATATTTGAACTGGTGAATGTGTAAGGTGTTAGTATTCAACAGAAATCAGTGCTTAATTACAGCCTACAGATAGTAATAGTCCAGATAGTCTAGAATACTATAATGATGAAGCTGTCAAAAGGAATAACTGATGTACTTAATTCTGAAAATGCTCCTTTGTATCTACCAAGATAGGAACGCCAACCTTCCCTCTCCTCCTTAGCCGGTAAAACAGCTCCCTCTACTGAAGTTATGTCAGAAATCTTGTCTGTAACAACCTGTGCTTCGGGATCTTTGCCAAGAGCATATTTATGAACTGCTTTTGAAGAGTAAAACAGGTGATTACAAGGCCAGGTGAGATGGTGAAGAGGTAAAGGGAGGAATTTTTGTCTTTCCACTTGCACCATAACCCAGGTGTTAATAGGATGGCACAAATCACCGTGATCATTCTATACAAGAAAATCCCTGTATCTCAATGCTTTGATCAGAATATTTAACAAAAAGCAAACAAAAGTTTCCACCTACATAATGAAGAGATTTCTAAATTTTATTTTTAAATGTGGGTAAATTATGTAAGGTAAACAATTTTGGAAGCTGAAACCTGTTCAAAATATAAAGGAAAGAATTATGAGTCTGCCCTTTCATTCCAGAGAATAGAAATTAAATTTCTGACTATAAGCTGGTTGCTTCTTGTCTCCAGGATGGGTTTGGTATTCCCTTGGCAAACAGGGCTAATATGAGGATAAGTCCTAATCATTGCAGACTGTTCAGAAGCATTAGTCAATGTGATTTTGAAAAAACAGCAGGTCCCAAAAACCTAATCTGATGCCTCAGTGGTAAAACATTGACAACAAGTATTGGGTTAGTCCACTAAAAAAAGCCAAAACATGCTTTAATATTATTGAATTTTCAAGACTGTTCACTGAAAAAATATGCAGACAGGAGTTTATACTTTACCTAATCAGCATGCTGATTCTCTGCAATGTGAAAACAGACATTAGTTTTTAAACCCTATTGTGAATCTCCTTGGTCAAATTTACTGAAGGACTTAAAAACAAAAGAGAGAGGAAATGTGTCCTGTGTCTGATTATTCCCTCCCTTTAGTCACAATGCTGCATTATAAAATTTAGCTGAAAAGACTATCATTTAATTTCATTGCAAATTGAAATAAAATGCTGAAAAATATTACACTACATTCTTCTAATTCTGAAAAAAAAAAAAAAGGAACTGTCTTTGTTTCAATCAAAACATTTCAGCATTCAGAAATGAAAACATTTCATGTTTTTCTCTGCCTGATCTTATCTGAAATACTTTGTTGAAATCACACAGAAAATGCAATCTGAAATACAAAGTCACATATAACCATATGGTGGCAGATAAATGCTTTGAAATGTTTTGAGGCAGTTCAACAAAATGAAATAGTCTGTACTTTGTGCAGAACAAACTCAAACCGGTTTTAATTTTCTTGACTCAAAGCTGATACTAAAGACTTTATAGAGACTTTCCAAAATATTGTTATGGAGTAGACTTTGTCTTATGTTTCTGGGTGGGTCTCTAGCAAGCAGAGAAGCCAGATCACACTCCTCCTGCTACTGTACCACAACTGTGATCAGTTAGAACACTGCACTTATGACAGGCTTATCCTGCTGCAGGCTGGCAGCTGACCCAGGGGAACCTCAGTCTGCAGATGTGTTGGACAGTGTTGAGAGAGCAGAGCCTTTGAAAAGAAGCGATGGAAAGCCTTAGATGAAATTCTGTTACTTCAGTTGTTTGTAGGGTGGGAGAGGTTCATGACAGAGACTGATAAAAGGGAAATGAACAAAAACCATGTGGTTACCTCACTCCGCCTCTTTCCGTCAGCAGAGGTTCTGTGGGGACTGAGAACTAAGCATAATGCCAGCTCCTTATGTCAATTCTGGAAGGAGCCGAAAACAAGTGTGTTTCTAGAAACCGGAACATCTTGTGTTCCTCACCTTTTCGTCTTTCTAGGTTAAAAGTATCACATATACCTCTGGGCCTCATGTACAAATAGTTCCAAGTCAGTTTTGCAGAAAATGGCTCCTCAAGCGCAGAGCGTAGAAGGAGAGAGTGTAAGGTGGGCAGCTGTACTGGCTCCTCTTCCAGCCTGGCAACTGATTGTTAGAGATCCCTTTGCAAACACAGCTTTGGAGGGAGGAGGCGATTGGGTACAGCAGCAGCTCCCCATTGCTCAAGCAGGATCACTGGAACCAGGGCAGAACAGGCCCAGAATTAGTGGAGAAACACAGATTTCACCAGAGGATTCTTGGACAGAGCAAGACCTCTATAATGTTATGTAGGTGAAAGGAAGAAGACAGAAAAGATGGTTGCAACCCCAGCAACTAATGAGGGTTTGGAAAGAACAGATGTGAGCTGTCAATGCAGAGCTGGAGTGGGAAGAGAAGAAAAAAGGCTGTTGTTAAAGAAGTTTAGGAGAGAAGAGAGACAATGGCGAGAAGGGGAAAGCCTTTAAGTGGGAGGTAGGAAAAGGAGAAAAGAAATAAAGACCCTACATGGGAAGAAAATGAATAGGGTGCCTGAGAGGTTGATAGAGAGAGAAAGAGATGGAAAAGGGGATTCCTTGAAGAAAGAGCTGTGTGAATATGCAATGCAGTCTTCTAGTTTGATCTCCAGAGCAACTGAGTTTCCATACCAGTTCCAACTGGCTGACTTAGCGCAAATTATGAGCAGCTAGCTGATTGCTTCTGGGACCTTCCTAATCAATCAGGGAATCTCAGTCAGGCCTGTTAGTTTAAGCTGTGCAGACACAAGCCCTGTGTGGGGCAACTGGGAATTAAAGCCTGAGTTAAATCTATAGAGAAGTTTTACTGTGTGCATCTACAAACCATTCACTACAATGTGACAAAGATTTCAGCTGAAACTATGGGCTCCTAATGTAGTACAGGTAATATTTAAAGGAGAAAAAAATAATGCTAGAAGGGCAGAAGAAATTAGGTTATGCTTCTGTGGTCCTTGCAGCAAATAAATGCATAATAAACCTTGTACTTCTTGTGCTACTGGTTTTGACATGGAGAGTGGCTAATGAAGCCTTATTTTCTGCTTGAATGCAAGGAACAAACTTGCTGTTGGACTTGCAGAAGGTCATTCAGCGATGCTGGTGATTCATGGTAGCCTGACAGTGATCTCCAGAGAGCAGTCATGAAATCTGAATTTGCTAACTGGAAATAATGATATTGTGGTGGAAGGCTCTCATCTGTTGCCAGAGACTCTTAGCGGAAGCATGTTCCAAACCATGTTTACCACAGATGTCTCCTTTCCTTTCTCTCACCAAGACCCTTTCCTGGAACATAAAGATGAGAAGAATCATGCAGTTTGCCACTTTTCTTGTCCAAACAATAAAAAATTTGGAAATTCTGACTTTACACAGAAGAGGCTTTAGGGGAAACAAATTAGCTCTGTTCACCTCAGTAGTGATTAAATATCAATAAAAGTTTAATTTATGTGAAACAGAACTTACTGACAGCTAGACCCATATTTGAACCTCTGCAACCTCTGCTGGAGTCCATGAAAGCTGGACTCAAGCCCCTTGTTCCTGCAGAGGCTGGGCAGCTGTGGAGACATTGTGAGAGACTGTGGGGATAGAACAGAACTAGGGAGTTGGAGGGCAGCACAGAAGGAATGTGAGGCTGAATGACAGGCTTCTTTTCTTTGCAACTTTTACAAGATATTCGAGTGTTTTACTAGATTTACTTAAGCAGAATCGAATTCGTGGTGCAAAACCTTCAAATGCTTTGAAATGGAAACTGCTCAGAATGTCTCATTTAGCTTGTTTTGATCACGGCTGAAACCTAGAAAGAGGTTGCTAGCCCTAAAGTTCAAAGGGATTCAGAACAGAACCTGAGAAATATTCCAAACTTTAAAAACAAACTCCTTTTGTTTCCCTGGTGCTTATTAATGCTTGCCGTGGAAAAGCCTGCAAGCCTTGCTCTGATATTGCACGTCAGCAGTTAACATCTTTTTGACAATCCCATCCTTATAAAAAATCACTCACTGCTCTTGTCTCCTTTAGCAGTTATAGTAGCCACACAGATTTAGAGAGATTTGGTTTGGGTTGGTTGGTGTGTTTCACCTCCCCGCTCTCCCTTCCCCACCCCAGCTCCCACCCCTCACAGGAAATGAGAGAGGCATTTGGATAAAACTTACATTTGAAGGTCAGAAGAAGGAAGCTGTTTTGTGAAGTGATGAGTTGGTACCCAGAAGGGCAGATTTTGTGTCACAGGTCTATCAAATCCTTCTTCTCAGTGAACAATAGCAAACTACTGCATGGTGTTCTGGCTCATAGACGTAGGCTACACCTGCCTCTATCTGCTTCACTTCTCTCCCTTGGAGACTCCTGATCCTTTGGAGAGTCCCTATAGCACTATACATGTAGCTCAGCTGATCCTGGAATATGTGCTGTATTGTCGTAATTTAGTGTGATACACTGAGGAAAACCAAAATCTCTGTTGATTTCCTTGATATATCAGCTTATAATTTGTAGTGATTTAGGATGCTTATTTCTATCAGCTTACCTGTCTATGCATTACGTAAGTCCAAGAAACAAATAAATTGAACAACTCTGGCTCTTATTTTAATCTGTCTGCATGTTTGTGAGTCAAAACCCTCAGCAGGAATGCTGCCATCTTTCTAGGGCTGCTTGAAAGTCAATATTCTTGAGTTCATATTTGACAAAAATGTCGATTTTCAAGAAGCCCCCTGAAATCCAGGAGTAATGTTGCCTCTATCATTGTAGTGTGTATTACAATTGTTTTACTTCTGTCTCCCTGTATGACAGGCTGACCTACTGGTAGTTGAGAAACTGAGATGGAAGCCTTAGTTCTGTTTCCTCTTATCTCAGTAGGTAACAGGGTGTAGCTGCATTCATGTTCACCCAAGTACAAAAATAAGAGGAAAAGTTTGTTTTTCTATTCCACAAGAAAACTGGTTATTTGTTATTATTTTTTCATATTGCTGCTATGAAATTTAGAAAATTGTTAGTGGAAATAGAAAAAGAAATTAGTGAGTTTCTTGAAAAGTTTCAATAGTTTAAAAACTTTGCTTCACTTTGATTTTTTAAATTGCCTGCACTTTCAAATTAAATTTGAAAACAAAATTTCACATTAAAAAAAAAAAAAAATAGAAAAAATTAGTCACACTTGTACATTTTTTGAGGTTTCCTCCCAAGTGCTGTTGTTGTCCAGCAAAGTTGCTTTACGAAGAACATATGAACAACTTTTAGAACATCATACCTATTTTGTCCTCAGGATTGGAAGAGAATGCCAAGACTGATCACAGTATATTCTCTTCCTCCTTTGTGTACTAGTGTCTTCTCTTCAGCTATGGCCCTGGAGAATCAGACGGAAGCCCATGTAAAGCATCTGGCAGAGGCTGGGTGCTGCAGAGGGTGTGGCAGCCTGCAGGGTTCAGAATATAATCAGCTCATGTCCTGAAGCATGAAATTTGATTATCCTCTTTTTCTCAGACCACATCAGTGTGGTTATGTCTTGCCATTTAAAATCCCTGTCTCGGTGCTTAGTTCTGTGCCCCCTGCAGCAGTGAACACTGTCATCTGACTATGCATTGCATACTATAATCTCTCTTTAGATTTATGTCACAAGCCATTGAATTTCACTGTCAGCCCCCGTTCACATCTTGTGAAACAGGGTGAAAGGCTGGCAAGATGGCAGTTTAGTTTTCTTCTCCTCTGTGACTTTGATTTTTTTTCTTTTAGAGTAGTGTTCCCATTTTCTAGAATAAATAGGCAGAATTATGCTTTTTCAGTTTTCATCCCATATACAGACTGGATTTACCAGACAGTGTCTTACAGGGAAAAGTAAGAAGGTGAGTGAGGCATGGGAAAACAGCCACTAATTTCCTCTATCTGGGCATGTATTAGTTCATTAAGGTCCATGGAGCTGTTTATCTTTTACAAACAAAAGACCTACCCAGAACTTTGTAGAAGACAACATGAGACGTTGATAAACATGTTGCTTTGGAAAAAGTCCAAGAGAACCTCACGTAGGAGTAAGTCAGCATCTGAGCGACATTAACAAAGACACATCCAGTTCCTAGTTGGAGGAGAGCATGTGTTAGCCATAGTTTATAAAGAAAGAAATCCCAGATGCAAGTGAAACAGATCACTGCTTGCAAAACAAAGCCAGGAGGAAGGAGTATGAAAAAAGAGGCCATGGCAAGAGTGTATTATATTCTACCATCTGAATATTTGGCTGCCTTTAGTTACTTAAATCATTTGACAAGAATGGAAAGTGCTTTTGAACACCAGTGAAATAACAACCACAAAGGTCTCCGGGCAGATATTAATGAAGTTTGTACTGAAAGCAGTGAATGAAAGTACTGGGAAATGTCGAGAAATAAAAAACAGGGACACTGGAAAAACAATATCTTCTTACACTCTGCCAGCATATACCTTACATGCTGGTAAATCAGTAGTCATTTATCAATATGGTTGTCATCTTTTGAGTGCATTTGTACAGCTCCATTCCCCTGCAGCATAGTCATCTCACAATTTTTAATGCTTTTGTTCTTTCACATGAAGTTAGGTAATGCTATAACACTATCTAATACTGTACAAATACCCATGCAGAACTGATATACTTTGAGCTGCATCCCAGGCATGAGGCAGCTGAGGCTCAGTGTTACAATGCCTAACTTAGATGCCACATCATAACATGCGATTACAGTCCTGAATTAGGTGATCAGACTCCCTACACAATGCAAATTGAGCTAGATGTCTGAAAATGTGTTTTCTGTACTCGGCGGAACCAGGTAAGCTACACAGTAACGCAAAGGGAGGAGTAAGGTCAAAACTGTGCTTTCTAAAGAAAGTTATATAGTTGAGTGTGGGCTGGAACAGGGCATCACTGGCATATCAGGCAGCCAGTATCCATCTGTTTCCTTGCTGTGATATTCTATCACGAAGGTTAGAGAATGCCTAAGTGGTGAATCCTATAGTTGTGCCAGATTGTGAAACAGTACTGTAACAACATCCACTTTAATGAGAGAAAAGACACATCATGCTGTTTGAAAAACTTATTCAAATTCTAAATGATACTTTCCACATTGCTTTTCTTAATATTCCTAGTAATTTCCATTTTATACATTATTTATTTTTAAAATGTTAGTTTAAAAGTAACTATGAAACTCACAAATATACCTGCCTGTATGTGTTTTTTAATTTTCATTTTTAAAGATAGAAAAAGCTTCAAACGCTGTCTTAGTACAATGTACATATATGGATTCAGATTATGAGTCAAATGATAGCATTTCAACTGGGCTGTAAGAATATCTGTGATTTGTGGATAGATCTGGTCAGTACTTTGTGACGGGCAAACTAACATCTAGTCAGTAGCACCTTTCTTTGTGGCTGCATTACAGAATATAGATTAAGAGAGGGGTTAGCTTTGGGCTTCTCAAGGGATACACATTTATATTCTTTAGCAGCATTGAAAAGATTCTTATTTGCTCTTACTGGAATGAAAGTTAAACATAAGTGGACTGTGTTGCCCTCAGAAAAGACAGACATAGTGTATCACTTTAGCACTACATGATAATAAACACAAAAATATGCTTCTCAAGTTGAAGCCAGAAGGCTGGCAGCACGTGTTATTTGATCCTCTCTGAAGATCTGAAAACCCTGAGCACTCTGCTACCTCTCTAGCCTTTGGCTGCAGTGGAGGTGATTATTTTTAATTTCAAACAGTTTGTATGTATTAGGAAATAGATCAGTCACATAGATTTCCAGAATCCCTTCTAATTTACACCCTACTACTCTGATTCCATAGCCTACTGCCTAATTCTTGTTAATGAACTTTCTCTTCCTCTTCTTATCTTGTTTTAAATTTCCATACTCCACTGGCATGATATGAAAATGAGGCCTTTGGTATTTGGCATCTGGCTTTAAAACAACAACAACAACAACAACAACAAATCAAAGTTAACTTTTAACAAGTTAAACAGGGGAAAAAAGCACTACTTATTGTGTTTCAGTCCTCCATCCAGAGCTATTAGCATTTCTGTGTTCCTGCTTAAAATGTCTTCATAATTTTTCTTTACGTTTCTAAGGTAAGTAGTAATTCTGTTTCCAGAAGAATCACAAGAAAACTCTCCTTTGTTGTTTTATTGTAGGTTCTGAAATCCTCATAGTTTTTACAGGTTATGCTTATTAGGAGGTATGGTCTGTTTACATAAAAGCCCAGTGACTCTGTTTTGTTTTTTAACACATTTCTCTTGGCATAATATTTCCTAAAGATGGGTTCTTTGTCTCCGGATGCTTGCAAGCCAAAACCATTTCTAGTCTGTCCAACTGGATGGCTTGCTCATGGTCTTTTTTCCTGTGCTCACATTTCCAAAAACACTTTTCAATATGAAGGAAGAGAAGAAATAATGTTTTTAAATGGACTAGCCCTCCCTTTCCATGGAGACTAGTGAAATCTCTGTATTTTTATACCATTCTACACGTTGCTCTCAGTGTAATGCTCATGTTCATACACTGAGGTGTAGTGCATGTTAGTAAATACTAAGGAGATGCATAGCTTTTTAAAATTTATCTAGACAGCCACAGCAGATGCATCTTGTTACTCACCCCTCAGTATGTAAAAAGGATTGTGTGTGCTTCTGAAGCAAATCAAAATGATGCCAGAACGAAGGGGTCCTGAAAGAGAAGTCAGTTCCAGTTGGAAGTTTTAAGTTTGGTATTATCAAATTAAAAGTAAAGCAGAGAGTTGAGGAGGTATAAACTATTGTTTCATCAACAGAAGACTCTGGACATGGTGGTGTGTTGGGGAGAGTAAAAGCAGGCTTCAGCAGTGTCATGTGTATATCTTAAAACAAAGAATAAACTTGAATACGATGTTGTTCATGATGATCAGTAAAGAAGAAATTTATTGTTAAGAAACTGCTTACCAGAACCTGAGCAGCCCGTTGTAAATTTCAAGGAAATCATTGGCCACACTAGCATGATTTTTTCTAGGCTTTATGGAGTTAGGCTACAAGCATGGAAACTTTCATGTGTGAGTATGCAATGGGAGAACTTATTGTTCCTGGAACACAGCAGAAAATCATGCTGAGATCTGGAAGAACAACTTAGCAATAAAAAAGGTGAATACAACAAATAGCTCCCAGGGTATGAGGTTTCAGGCAATGCAAATTAATTTGTCATCCCATCTGGTCTGCAAGTAATGGGCAAACCTCTAAATAACCAGAGTTTGGTTAAGAATTCAAAAACTGGAATCTCTCTGCAGTCATGATCATATGACTCTGTGCTTTATCTCCAAAACGCCTATCCTCACAAAACCTGAGCAGCAGAACCCTCACTAGTGCATTGTATTAGATTTGTTCCTGAATCCAGAAGGACAGCAATTACTACAAAAATATTAGCATCATCTGCTGCAGTCTCCAGGTCATCTTTGAACGTTTCTGGCTGAACAAGGTCATGATAGTGTTTGCTCATGAGGTACAGTTAGACTCCATTCCAGTATGGAAGGCTGGCTTGGAGCAGGTATCACATTTAGACTTGATCCTGGAATTATATCAGAATGCACAAAGGCAGAAGCTGTTTGCTGTTTTGAAGGTGAAAAGGCTAAGCAAAGAGATCCTGGCATAAACAAGTGAAAAATCATTATTACTGACCAGAATTATGTTTATGAGTGAGCAGGCTGGAAAAGTTTGACATTTCTCTGGGCATGTCTAACTGGCATGTTTGTTGCAGATAACCCAAGCTGCCACTGACTTGGCCAGGAAACAGAAGACTAATATTTTCCTTTGTATAAACTGTTCCTGAGCTTTTCCCTCAAAGTACTGGAACATGCTTTTCATCAATATAGGCTGGCATGACTTCTTTTTCCATCTGCCTGGGTGAGGGGGGCAGGAGGGCGTTGATATTTTCATTTCTAAAAACAAAAATCCCAGTTATACAGCCAAAAAAATTGGAAAACTTCACTCAACAATAGTATTTTCTTTGGCGTACTCCTCTAGATTCCAGTGTTGTGGAAGAATATTTGCTACATGAGCACTACAGGTTTACGTGAATGAAAGCTTATCAGGCTGATCCTGCCAGTCAGCAGAGTATGGCACCCCCTGGATGAGAACATAATCCATTACTTTGAAGAATGAAGTGGGATAGGATGGGTTACTTTTCTTAGGAGATGGAAAATCACAAGGTGGAGAATCCAAAGAGAAGTGGATCCCCAGGGCAGCCCCTGTAGGTCATTACAGATGTCTGCCCATCGCCTGTGCTTGTTTTTTTTCCAAATGAAGGCTGCTGCTTTGGCAAGTGTACGGAATGGGATGATTGGTGGCACAATGACAATTGCAGTTGTGGGCGCTATCATCTGCCACCTACTGAACAGTAATTAATAAGGTCTGCCCTGAACAATGCTGCTGGCTTGATGAATACAGACATGTGCAACAAATTCTAAAGGGAAGAGACACTTGGTCTGGGGTGCCACCCATCCACTCCCCCTTCTCTTCCTCATCTTCCCACCCTACTTAGAAGAAGGATTTCTTTTTTTTTTTTTTTTTATTTTTTGACAGCAAAGGTTGCAGTGTATACAAAATGACTGCAAAATACTTTGTCTCTTTGGCCTTTGTTTCCAGCAATGTCATGGACTTCATTGGTGTGGTACAATTAGAGCTTCATTCTGAATTCACAAAGAACAGGCTTTATTTGTTTATGTGGCTGCTTTGCAGCTATGAGAGTTCTGTATGTTACTGAAAATCACATGACTGGTTGCTTCACTTTTTAAGTGCAGATTTCTTTTCTCAGTAATCATCTCTGTATTTTGTCACATACTTTTCAAGTTTCATTTTACTACAGTTCTTCAAGACACATTATCAGCCAGAAATAAAGGAAAATATTTATTCTCTTTAATTTGAGGGAATCATTGTACTGCTGCTGGGTCAAAACATTGAAAGAAACACACTGTGTTTAAGTAGCAATCTATTAAATTGCTCTCACATTTTCAAGGTGTATGACTGCTGTACCACACTGCCAGATCTGCATGCAGTTTAATTAATGCTCATCACACAGAGGGGTAAACCAGGTGGAACTCTGCTGCACTTCGTGTGGTTACCATATTCCAATAGCCTTTACTGATATTTCTACAACTGAACATAATATTCAAATTCTGAGTTCCGCTACAGCATGTAAATCTAGATTAATCACTTATTAACATGTAACATCCCAAATAGAAAAATAATTGTATTGCTTTACTGCAGATGTGAAACTCAGAATGGCATTATGTGTGTATTTATCTCCCACAGTACTGTGCTACAGTTCTGTACAGATACCCCAAGCTAGCAACTTTCGAGCAAGCTACAGGGACTGGAAGCAATAAAGCCATATAAAAGTGACACTCAGTTAAACTAACTGTCTTTCCAATTGATAGTCTTCATGGCCAAAGTACAGTCCAATATCAGCCTATGGTAATGTAAGTAATACACTGCATCATTTAGAAGCACCAGTATGCATGGTGGTAGCTGCATTTCATGATATAAACACCCCCAGGGTTACACAGGCTACTGCTAGACTGCCTGACAAAATGCAGATGAGCAAGCATGTTAAAGCACAGTGAGCTCTTCGACATGACTAGTTTAAACTCACTGCTAGGACCTGGGTGCTTGTAGTTCAGTTCAGCATGACATAGACACAAAGCAGGTCAAACCTGGGCTGCTCCCTTATCCCTTGTCAAACACAGCAATGATGCTCTTCTAGGCAGAATATAGTGACTAACATACCTTCTTAATGTGAAGCGTATTTTGGCCCATCCTGAGGATTAATATAATGCTAAATTTGTTCCCTCATCATAGAGTTGTCTTACTACAGGGATATGGCCAAACACTTTGAAGAGGAGGTTAATTTAGGCTTTAATATAGGAAATTGTCTATGTATCTATCTTAAAAGGCAATATAAGTGTGACTGGAATTAAATTTACATCTGTTCTTAAACATGCCACAATCATAACTTTCCATTAATTTTATCAGATGTATCTGGTGTAATTTTATGAGTTGAATCCCATGAAATGGTAGACAATGTACATTATTCCATGGATGCTTTGCAGGATTTGGGAACAGGTGCTATTGATCCACTTCTATCAAATGCAAAACTATGAGAAGGAAGAGACTTTTCTCTTCTCCCCCCCAAAAAATTTAGACAGGAATTAACTGTCCTGAATTTTTCTAGTTTGAATAAAACTGAGAAAGTGCAGGGTATGTTTTATATACATGCATACATACATATATATGTATATATTTTCTTTTTTAGCAGTAGTTACTCATGACAAATGGAAACTTGGCACCTTTCCTTATCCCAGGTCTGGCGTTGTGCCCACTCTGTATATAGAAGGAGTGAAAAGCTTTTCAATTTCCAATTCATTATGCAGCGGTGCACAAGTTGCCACATGTGTGCTGTTAGGAAGTCTCAGTGCAGATGGAAATGGACTTTGTCACAAAATATAGGCTTTCATCACTGCTAATGCTGAGATTCCTCACTTGGAGAATGATTAGCTGTCTTGAAGTTCATTTACAAACTGATCAAAGCTGTGAAATGGGACTGACTGGCTAATGCCTGTTTATTCCCTCATGCTATTTGAAACAAATTGGAGGAAGACCAAATAGTGAAGAGTTTTGAATATCACAGGTAAGGAAGGCCTCCTTCTCTGAGATTTGTAAATATTCCTTTCACTAGAAGAAAAGGCAACTTCTTTACAGTTGCATTTTGGAGTCACATAGTGTATGGATTCAACATAGAAAAAAAAAGGCACTGCTCAGAGCAGCACTGACTGTATAAAACATGTGGGAAATCCTTAGAAGTTGATTATTTCCCACGATACGTAGAATAATACAAATGGCTGGACTGGTTCTTTGTTTCTCTTTCTGACCTGGACAGTGCTGAGGACTTGCAACTTCCATTGAGTTCCCTGAGGTGCTAATGGAACATAGGCAGGGTTGAAATCTCTGGTTTGAAATTATGAGGTTTGAGATTATAATAATTCGCCTCTGAAGACTATATGTCCAGGAGAATAGGGAATGGAGAAATTGAAACCTTCACAAAAAAAATGGTTACAGTGTCACTGAGAGTACTAACTGGCAACCTCTCTGTTAGCAACAAGAATGGTTATGCTGAGTGAAGCCACTGTCTCAGGTGTGAGTTAAATGTTACTGCTTTCTCCTGGGTCACTTTTGGTTTCGATTGTTCTTAGAATCAAAGAAAGTGGGAGATAATTTTACTGTAAACCTAATAGGTGTTTCAAACCAGGGTTTTGGTATTGGATATAGCACTAGTGCAAACATCCATAAAATCAGATCTCTTATTATGTTTTTTATACATTAATTTTAGAAGGCAGAGACTGCACAACACCCATTACAATGAAGTCCCAGTTCCAATGGGAGACAATTTGTGTAGTGCAATCAAATAGTTGTTGTGATATAGACAGAAGAATACATACAGCAGAGATTCCAGAAACTTTTTCATACTAAGATATCAGTGCCTTTCCCTATTTGATAGTGCCATGACACAGCAATATACCACCTGCCTGCATTTCACCCAAAAGGATGCAGACTTCGATCTTTCCAGTTCTGTTCTGCTTGAAACAGTCTCTGCTCAAACAGATTCTGTGGCTTATCTTGGCAGCCTGGAAAAGCTTGGTTCAAAGGGTCCCTTTTTTGTTAATAGTGATTCTTTTTCATGGCTGTCTCTATGGCCCCTAGCTCCAGCTGCAGTCTTAAATGGAAGTACTGTGTTAATGCTCCAAAGCACAGACTGGGGTTTTCCAGCCCAACCAGATGCTTCAAGTCCTGTAAATCTCACAAAAGAGCCTGCATATATCTGCTAACTCAGTTGGTACTTGTTTGTCTACAGCTGTAGACGACCGGCTTTGATGATCTGGATGCTCCCTACCAGGACTGTGTTCACACATTCAGTTTAAGATGGTTTAGTTGTGATCTAGAGAGTCAGAAAACTGTTTTACTTTCCCAATTTTTACCCTACCCTCTCAACATAAGATTAGTGCTGGCAGGTTGCAGTATGTCTTGAGAAAAGTATGGCACAAAGCTGTAAAGGCCAAGGCTGGAAGCAGATTGTCACATGAAGGAGAAACAGTGGCTGTGTATTCTTCTCTTTTATACTAGAATATTATTAAAATTTTAAAACCATTTTTTTCTGGGTAGCTCTTTCAGGTGCCAGATACTTTATGCTGATCAATGTACTGAAGAAGCAGAGCTCTTCATCCTTTCCATACCTGGCCTTTTACACTTGTAAGGAGAGGGCTGATGATAAATCTGCACTGAGAGTTCCAGGAACTTTAAGTGCTTTATTTATCCCCATTGTTCTGAACAATCTCATAGATCAGTACACTCGCTAGTGATATTAGTTTGGTACACAAAATGCTACTCTTATTTCCTTTTTTCCAAGGTTTTTTGTCTTTTATCCAGCAGTGTGTTGTGTCAGACTACTGCTGCCTGTAAGCTGAAAAAAGTGTAACTGCTGATTTGTCAGATAACACCAGGGATGAGTGAGTATGGGCTAACAGTCATAGACATCAGTAGTGTTAAATTCTGTTATACATGTTAGGTGTACAACTTAAAGGAGACAGAAAAAAAAGAAAGCAAACTTCTTACCATAACCCAAGTCTAGGTAGGAACAAGGAAAAATTGTTTGTGTCAACCCTTCTCCTCTCTCCCCACTTTCCTCCCATCATTTTAATAGCAGTTCAGAGACCTTGCAGAGTCTCAGCTGTTTCATGTCTGGTTTCCATCTGGGTCTGGAAGTAGGAATGCCATAATACCACAAGACAAGCCTCTTGCATGCTACTTCTGATCATGGACAGAAATCTGGACGGCCCCCCAGAAGGGTCTAGATGTGTGACAGCATTAGCAGGCGTCCCCCAGAGCTCTGGAAAGTAGTGCAGTGTCAGGCTGTCGGCTCATTAGACTGCATTTGCCTGGTTACTGAGCTCACACAAACTTTCCCAATCAAATCTACACAGCACATGAGGACTTTCCAAACACAGGACTGGGCCAGCCTGTGGCAACTTCTGTGAGCAGATCATGAAAAGTATTACCCAAAATGTTCAAAAAGTTGTGTAAATCTTGGCTGTATGTTGTTGTTAAAGTCATAAATATATTAATTTAGGAAAGTGGACCCTTACATGAAAATAAAAATGGCATTTCTGAAAACATGTGAAAATCAGCACAAGTTTCATGAAGTATGAAGATAAGAAGTAAGAACGTGTCCTGACGTTGGTTACGGTTGTTAGTTTAAGAGCATTCTTTGGGCTTCTGTATACAGCAGCAAAATCCCTCAGTCTGTCTATTTTCTCTTACTCTGACAAAATGCCCTCATTAAGGGATTAAAGATGTTATTGCAACACTATTCATAATGTATACACTTTGCAGCCCCTCACATCTGTTTTCTGCACTATTTATCTAATCATCAAGACCCTTATTCATATTTGCCTTGGAGATAACAGGGCAGGATACAAAAGGATTCTTGGGCTGAGAGGAAATGACAGAGAGTTGGTGTAATGGACTAATTAAAGACTTCAGGGTCAGACTAGAGAAATCCAGAATTCTGTGGTATGGAGACTCATGTGATACACAGCACTACGCCATTTTTCACGGCACAGGCGTGATCAAAGTCACCTGATGGTTTCATCCCAAGGAATAGCTCTCTGCCAGATCCCCCAGCTTCTGATAAGTGACTGATGTTCTCAGCCGCACATTAAGACAGATGCCAGGCTTTACTTTGCATGTGAGGAATTATGGGGAACCCAGGCAGCTTGCAAGAGCAGAGAGCATGCTCTCAGTAAGGCACTCATGGGCCACGTGTGAGTGAGTCAGACTTTGCTCTCTTCTGACTGACCTGTCAGTTGTTTGACTATCTTGGATCAAAGAGTTCTGACGGCAGTGTAAAATACAATATGAAAATGCAATCTGTATTCTTCTCAGTATGTGCTTTCAGATATGCCTTCCCAAATTACTTATACTGCAAATATGTAGAGTAGAAGAATATTCGCATGTGTGACTTGTGATAGAACTGGGCTTAGTGGGTTAGATCCCTGGGTGGTTCTTAGGTTACACTTCAAAAATTCCCAGAGAAGGAGAACTATAGAAAAATTCACTGCAGAACAATAAACATACTTTGTAAGACATCAGGCAGACAGATGTATATGCTGATACAATGGATGAAATTAATACACATTATCAAGTCAAAACTCATTAATTTAAAAGTTGGAATTATGGAATAAGATTTGCCCCCAAATACTTTTCAGGTGTTACTTTGTTGATGTCAGTAGATAACAATTAAACTCTTCCACTGGAAATGCTGCAAGTAGTTCTAGGTGGCATCTAAATATCATTTGTGAAGCAAGAGTTAAGTGAAACTCAAGGAAAGGTGTACAAGGTGGGAGTTAAACAATAAGGATCTGTGTAATAAACAGTGGTTACAGAATGCTGGCTGTTTTACTGGCCAGTGTGACAGGCAATTTGATAATCAAAAATAAGAGCTTCTGAGCTTCTAGGCTTAATGAATTACCCATACTCAGAAGGGATGGCTGTAGCAAACTCAGACTCTTTGTGAACTGACAGTGAGATACTTAAAAAAAGTGCAAGGACATTTCAACTGTCTAAACATTGCCCAGTGTTTAGACAGAAATGTAGTGATCTTTATGGAAGAGTGTTTTAAGAGACATTTGAAGAATTTTAAGGTCACAGGCTCTGCTTCTTCATCTGGCTAATGTCACTAGCAAATCAATTCTAAACAAATGACTGTTTAAGTGTGTATTTAAAGAACTGGGAAGCCTTGCCAAAATCAAAGAGATTCAAAGTTTGGAACAAGATGGGTTTAAGCCTGCGAGAGCGGTTTATCTAGCCTACAGGCTACTGCAACTTCTCTTTTTCCTGGGCATCTCTGAGCTGTAGAGATAGTGCTGAGACAGAGTGAATGAATTGTTCTGGCAGTCAAGTGCTTTCTTCTATTACAGATTTAGCGAGAACTGATAATGTGATCATAGACTCCTCTGACTTGTAAATACAGCAGAAACAACTGGAACTAGCTACACCCTGAAGCCTCAATGGAAAATCCCTTTTAGGTTTGCTCTGGAGTCTTGCCTTCTTTCAGCTTCTTCCCACACTATATCTCCTTCATTTATGTGGTCTGAATCAAACATCCCTATCTGAACTTTGCTGAACTAACAGAAGTTTGATAGTACAGACGAGAGCAGCTATTGAGATATGTTCCTTTTTTCTCATCTGGGCAGTAGGAAGTGTTTGTCTGTAATTATTTTCCCTTAGAGAGTGAACTGGGATCTCAGCATGCTAAAAATCACCTTAAGGACAGGGTATGGAATGAGCTTATTTTAGCCAGAACTGGCTATTGTCCCAAACTAGAATCTTTGAATTTCAGGGGAGTAGACAAAAGAGACCCAGAGCTGGAGCCCAGAGATGGGCTAACAAATGGTCCCACTGCAGTAGGTATTGCAGCTATTGGTCTACTTCTAAATCTCCTGTATGCTTCATGTCATCCAGGCACAGGACCTTTGGAGACAGTTTACTTATGATATAGGTGAATAACATGTTACACTAATTCTATTTTGATTGTCACAAAAGTAAAGTGCACTGTGATTTGTAGTTTTCAATGTGTCAAATGGTGGGAATAGTGGTTCAAAACACCTGAATTTTGCACCTGCTTTGTTCCTGAATTCTCAGGTGATTGTGAGAAAGTCGGTTTACAAATTTCCTCTTTATCTCTTTCCCCACCACTGAAGCTGGATCTCCTTTGTAAAACACTTTTTAATGTGTGGATGAGAAGTATAAGATAACAATTTACATTGGTAAGAATATGGAGTACTGTAGTTACATTATGAGCAAAGAAGGTGCCTTTTGCACAGTCTTCAGTATCTGGACTGAGACTAGGACCTGATCAGAGATGTGATTAGTGAAGTTTTCACAACCTGGCTAAGTCTCTGTCCATCATGCCCTGACAGATTCAAGGCATCATTAAAGGGCAGGGGGCAGCTTCCTTACGTTCTGTTACTATCTACTGATCCGGGGAGAGACAGTGGCTGATATGAATGGCCATGATGAGCAGCACACCCTGCTGCCTGTCACAGTCACATGTTAATCACGGTACAGTAATTTGTGAGAACATTAATAAATACAAATCACTCTCCAGGGGACTGCAATACATTATTTTACCCCTCAACAATAGCAGACCTTATTATCTTGCAGGGAGAAGCTCCTGTCAGGGCAATCAAGGATGGCCACTTTTAATGAAGACAAATGATCTCCTTCAAAGGAGCAGTGAGCCTTGATTTAGCTTAATGGCTCACTAGTACGAAGCATGGATTTAATCAGAGCTCCAGCTTCTGCACGCATGGACCTTGAAGTCAGGTAATTGGAGGCAGGTGCTAAGAACAATTTAAATGAAATGTCTAGTTAATAAGGACAGTTTGAAACAAGCAAATTATACACCTCCCCCAAGCCCTGGCCCTCTCCGACACAGGAGGGCAGCCAGCTGTGCTCAGGAACCAAATGACTTAATTTCTCAGCATTGCTTTTCTCACTCCCGACACTGTGCTGCTACTTTTAGCTTCCAGATGGCCCAACTGGAGTGATCCCCTTTCAGATAAGATAGGCAACTGAAGGACTCAGTATCCTTTTTTTGTTTGTTTGTTTGTTTTTTGTGCTGGAAGACACAGCAGAGTCAAAGTCTGGACAGAGATGTGGTCCATAAGATTCTGACTTTTAAGCTTCTCAAAGTCCAGGGAGGGAATGAGAAGGAACAGACTAGCAGTGTTTCCCTAAAATGAGTATTATTGATCACCCCTAAACTGTGGATCTGAAAGAGGGGATTTGATTCTTCAGGCCGTATTGACAAGGTCATTTTACATGGTCAAAACTGCTATGTCAGAATTCGAGTATGCATGGCCCACAATGCCTCTCATAATCCAAACTAAGGAGTCTTCTGAAGAACACTGTAGCCCCTTTGCTACCAGCTAACCTGTTATGTTTCCTTCCAAGAACACAATCACTGTTCATACTTCTATCTTTTTCCTTTTTGGTGGTAGTGGGGCAGGGAGTTGAGCAGATCCTCTGAATTGGTGGGTACCAGCAAGAAACATTCCTACAATTCATGCCCTATGTACAGTTTTGTTTGGAACTATGTAGGAATTGTTAGCGTTATGAAGTCTTGTGCTTTAAAGGAAAGTCTTAAAATATGTGTTTGTTTTGTTTAGTTTTTCTTTGATAACCCAGCTCATGGATTTGTGTGCTTATGAAGTAAATAATGCTCGTGGACAGGAAAGAAAATGTGAACATATTATCTAAAACAACACCTCACTGAAAAATAAATATTTATTTTTAAGCGAATCTTATGGTTTTGAAGTAAGGTCTCTCGTTTTCAGACATTTGATGCCAGCAATGCTGAACCTGATAGGAAATGGAGTGAGTTGTAGCAAGTTCAGTGAATTATCACTAATACATTCATCATATTCTAGAATTTCAGACATGAATCCACAGGATTAGGTTTTAAACCCTAATTATCAGTTACTTAAAAGCACAGTCTAACAGGCAAAAGCGTAATAAGAGCTCTAGTATAGGTACTTCAGGAACTCCCTGCTCCCTTTTAGGTCTTTCTGCCATCCTCTGAAAGCAATAGTTAAAAAGTAGTGCATTCGTAACAACAAAAAGATTTTACTTCTGAGGGAGAAAGTCATTAACCACTGGGTGTGGAAGCATTTTCCATTAGCAATTTTGTAAACACAGGCTGGAGTGCAACTATGTCTGTAGGGTCTGCATGACTGGGAGGAACCACAAACCTTCACCACAGGGAGATTTCTATGATCAACTTCTGTGAGACTCATTTCTTAGTCAAGAGAGTACATACGGGGAAGCAAGGACCATTGATGCAATTAAGGAGCCACATATCTCTGTGTGCTTTTTCAGGATGACATGTGCTGTTTTTCTTTACAGTAGGAACAAGCAACAGGTAGGGCTGCCTTGCTACAGTGGGACCCAATATACTCAACCTGAGCCATGGTTGGTGCACCTATTTCTGGGAGTATGAAATGGGAGTGATATTGTGAATTTATTTCTCTCCATTAATATTTTATTATAGCAAGACCATTTAAGATCAGTTGTCCTCTAAGGAGTCTTTTTGAGAGAAGAATTAAAATAATCCCTGGCTAAAGTAACTTATTGAACTGCTTGGAAGAAAGAATTCTTCCTGGGGGCCCCTGCAGTTTTGTCTAGATTGTGGGAAACCAAAGAGGTTTTGGCTTTTCAGATACATTTTGAAAGTCATTGTTGATATTTTTTTTTCATTCTTTTCCCTTCATCTGTCATTTTTTTGTTTTGTTTTGTTTTTTTTCTTTTTTTAATTAAAAAAATACCCCAACAACCACAAACAAAACAACAACAAAAAAATGATGAGCTATAATTAACAGATGAGAAATAGAACAATCATAAGAAGGCAAATAGATCAAGAAAAAAGTTGGAAGTAAAATACAGGTCTTTTAGATGGGGAGTTAGTGTTTAGCTGATCAGAGTCCTGCTACCCTTCTGCTTTATGGCTTGAATTCCTTCCAATAGCCCCAAAGGCTGAAAATTTCCCACTAGTGTCAAAACAACACGCAAAATGTTCAGATGGCCTTTCCGGTTTACAGCAACATTGTGGTAAGCGGTGTGATTGTAATTCAGGTAGCCTGCAAAAGTGCTGCCAGCTTTAGAATTACTAAATCTAGCTAAGCTGTGTACCAGAAGCAGTGGGCATTCAATAGCGCAGGCTGAGCCACAAGCTGAACAAGGCTGGCTGGTGTGTGAGAAAATGCACTGTGTGAGTTGTGATCATGCCTGTCTGTAGTGGAGGAGAGAAGCAGTGTTCTGCAAGTGCCAGAGGGTTGTGTGTGTATAGGTAGGGTTTGTCATGGGCATGCATGACAGTGAATGGGAGGGAGAAAAGAAGGGTAATTTGATTCTGTTCCAGAGGGGGAGTGCGTCACAATGTCTGACTTGCCTTTTAAATGCTGGGTGTTTCTGTATACCTGTCAAAGAAAAGTGTTTATGGCAGGAAGAGAAACTGTTACTCTGTCAGAAAATGAGGCATTGATAGTGCTTTGATTGGCCCAGCTGAGGAAAAAGACAAGTTCCCGAAAGAAAATAAGGAGTTTGTGATAACTAAATAGATGACTTTCGTAGAGGTAGAGAAAAACAGTGGAGAGAACTCCCAGGATGAGATTACCCTCTCTTCCTTCGGAAGCAGAATTGGGACCACCGTTTTTGTGTGTGCTGTCTGCAGTCATGAACTATTTTAAAGACATATACATAACTTTTAGAGCCAACTCTCACCTTAATAATGAGGATATTAGAGTTTTAGATCTGAAGTTCTTTTGATATGCTAGGAGGAAAACATAACACTGATAGCTATAGTGGGCAGGAGACAAGACTGGAGTTACCTGCTGAGTCACCTGCTGTGTCACAGAAATAATGCATAAGACTAACTCCTTAACTGGATCACCCCGTGACTGTTGTCAGTCACCAAAGAATAAGGGCAAACTGTGTTCATTCTTCTGCATGCTCTTGGCTGCTGTGTACATTGTAGGGAGCAATGCACACTATTCCCAGCTACCCAGAACAAACAGGTTTTGCTACTCTTATGAGCAAAGATCTTTTCATTACAATGTCATTTGTGAGAACTGGTGCAGTAGAAACCAATGGCCATGCTCCCCTAGGAGCAAGGTTACAGAAATAAGGCACTAGGCCAGAGGTTCATTTATAATGACCAGGATTCACTTTCCCAGCTCTGGAAACTGCTGACAGTGAGCCCAAGTCATTTTGTCTCAGTATGTAATTCAGTGTCTGTAAAAAGCCCCAAATAATGCTATCAGGCTCTCAGAAGTGAAATGATTTGAAGCCCTTCATGAAAGATGCTATAAAGGCCCAAGCTGCCATAGGAAAGCCAGCCCCAACAATACCTCATAGAATATGTGTCTTTCATGTTCGTCCTGGGGCCATGGGGAACAATGTTCTTTCAGGACAACCGATGTCTGCGATTCATGGTGAATTTCCTTCCCTTCTTTCACTAAACTCCATTCATTTTCAGTTCAACCTCTTCATTCTCAAACATACATCTTGGATGTTTGTCAATTTCTATTCATTTTACTTAGTCTGCACATCTAACCTCTTTGAGACGAAACATTTCCTCTGATGGCAGAGCCTTAAGAGTGCTATTCTGCCGATTGGGATGCATTGAGGAGAGTCTCTTGGCAAATTGTCTCATTTTTGGGGAACACACATTTGAGTAGCAAGACCTCAGGCATTTATGCTGTGCAAGACACCACAATGCTCAGCACTCAGTAAAACTCAGAAGGGGAACACTGCCTTGAAAAGCAGGGTGCTTATTGGCAAGTTTTTTTCAGGATTGGTGTGGAAAAGCCTGCTTCAGTGCCCAGTTTAGTTCATGACTCCCTATGTAGTTTCAGGCAAGCCATTTCATCTCAGAGCTTGCAGCCTCTAAAGCAATAACACGCACTTCCTTCTTGTGCATGTTATTGTGCCTCCTTTCTGCTCTGCTGGGTGTTTCAGGTAGAGGAGAACAGAAGAACTGTCATGGTAGTGTTCCCTCGTAGCAAATGGAGATTGACTCCTTACAGATTAAACTATCCAATAGCAGTGAAATCCTAGCAGCTTTGGCTCAGTAGTGATTCATCAGTGTTTCATCCACTGACACGAGGAAAAGGTCTGTCTTCAGCTCCTTAGGTTTGCTGTTTTACCCTGTTCTCTTTAAGAAAAAGACACTGTACCTGACTGCCATTAGAGCAGGAGACTTCTGCTACCCTGACTCGAGACATTCTTGAGAGGCTGGTGACATCTGGTGGCAACTGGAAGCATCACAAGCCTCTTTCTTTCGTCTTCTGCCACCAACCCTCTTCTTCACTCTGAGCTTTTCTCTCAATCCCAAGTAATTTATTAAAAATAAAATAAAAATAAAAATAAAATAAAATAAAATAATAATAATAACAATAATAATAAAATCTCTCCAAAACACTTCAAAACAGGCCACAAACTTTTCTATTGAGAGAGCACAAAATCAAACCATGACACTATAATGATGCATACTGAACACTGTACGGTTTAGATATATAGGGGCTTGAAATGCTGATGTGATCTGACAGAGCTAGTATACAAGGAATTTGGCACTGGATTTTTGCAGGCATGTAAATACCATCTTTTTATCAGCCTGGTCAGAATAGCAGTATAAAAATGAGATGATACAGGTCACATTTGCTCATCATTCAGTGCTGGACCCCTGTGATATAACCATTCTCCATCAAGTTTAAAATTTGTACAAAGAACATGTATGCCTTAGCCTGGAAAGTATCACTGTGGGTATGTTCAGCAATGCATTTGTGAGCAGTTAGGTATGAGTGTCCAGAGTGTAGATTAGGTGTGGATCTGACAATAGGCATAAAACTTCAGTGAAGACAGTGAAGAGAAGGGTAGTGAGGTTAACGTTATACTCAGGATAATTCTGGCAAGGAAAGTGGAAATGGGTTGCTTGAAGTTCAAATGAATAATCTAATTGGATCTGCATATAAATGTGCATTAATGAGTTTTTCTCTTTTTTTTCTATTTTTTTAATCCTATAAACATAAACACTATTGCCTTTGCATCACTTTTGCAAGTGAACTTTTTGGATCTAGCTGTGTACAGCATTTGTGCAGCTTCAGAGGATGGAGCAAGTAATAACCAACAAAATTTTCTCCCAGTGCCTTTTAGATATCAGAACAGTATGTCTGCTGAAAGACAGAGGATTCCCTGCATTTGCCAAGGGTTTTTTGATAAAGGGAGAAGAATGTGAAATGTTACCAATCAATCTCCTTTTCTTCTTAATCCCTTTTTTAGGATGATAAAGATGATAAAGAAAGGGTATAGAAGGACAAAATCAGTAAAATGATGGTCGAGGTTTTCAGAAGCAATTGTGAAGGCTACATCACCAATCCAGCTACTGCTGAGAATCCAGAATGTGGTTACACAACACTTGCTAAAATTCAGCTCCCTTTGAAGAATGCTGAACTGGCACCTTAAAGTCACCGGTAAGTTTAAACAAGCACAGCCTGTTGCTGCAGCCTATCTTTTCATCCTTCAGTACAAAAGAGTTAGGCTAGAGGACATTGCAAGTGGATTTTCAGGATGAAATCCATCAAGTCCAAAACAAATATCATCTCAGCAACTTAGGAGAAAGATTTTCACTCTAAGGATTCAGGTTGCTTTCCTTGAGCTCCTCAGACCTCTGTCCCCTTCCTGTGCCAGCTCATCTCTGCATTGATTTCATGACGTGTAGTATCACTGCTGGTAACTATCAGCAAAGCCAGTTATCCAAAGACCTGCACAGGGGAGACTGCTTTCCACTCTGTGAGCTCTGGCCCTATTGTTTATGACAGCACTAGGTGACCTAATTCACTCCAGTGAGTCCATCACACATGGTGGTTTTCTCCTCTGGCAGGCTATTGTTACCATCCCTCCTGCTAGTAATCTGCTAGCCTTAGCCTCATGTTCATGCAAACACAAAACTACACCCTGATGGGGCCATTATTGAAAGATCATCTAGTTAGTGGATATTTACATGGGCATAGTGAGCACAGGACATGAGCCTAGAGCTACTTGGACAAACCTTAGCATAGCATACTATGTGGAGTGCTTTGAGTTCTTATTTTAGCTTCTCTGACCAGCACTGGAGCAGGATAGAGATCTGCTGATACTGAGATGTTCATGGTGTTATTACAACACAGTTATAAGCTGTTAAGTCTATAACCAGATAGAAAGCCCTGTTCACTACGACCCTACATACATGGACATCTTTTGGGGCAGAAAGTTTCTCCTGCACAAAGCACAGACAGGAATGAAGGCACAATCTCCCCAAAGAAAATCCCTAGTAGTTGTAAAGGTGTATTTAGTCAAACAGTTTTTATTCTGTTCCATAGAGAGCACTGGTACATACATGCATATGTGTGTATTTACAAACACATACATTACCGTGTTTTAGATTGCGGAGTGAATGGATATCTTATTTTAGTGTAGATTATTCTGTGATTTGACAGAGGGTGAGAACAAAGAAAAGATGACATTACTCCAAGGAGTTAAAGAAAGGTTTTGAATTCTTCCTGCCTGCTCAGGCCAGTGTTATGTAAGTCCCCAGGAGGACTCCCTGGAAAATTGAACAAAGTCTAGCAGAGGAACATAACCCAGTAGCCACTCACACTCTTAGCCAGGGATCTAAGTGAATGTTGATGAGAAGGGGAGTAGGTGGAGATGTCTCCATGAGATTGAAAATCTCAGCAGGACCTGGCATGGATTCCTCTGGAAGGAGCTGCTCTTGCCTAGAGCAATGTTGCTCTGAAGGAGCTGAGCATTTGTATTGAGCTGAGAGGAGTGGTCATCACACTGCTGCTGGCATCCCAAGCTTTATATGTATTCTGACTATAGGAAGATTTTTACATCTTTTCATCTAAAATTGTTGTTAAGCAGAAGGAATGATGTTCCGTCCATGCTAGTGTTTCAAGTTAGGTGATAAAAAAGAATTTCTAGCTGTGAAATAACCACTTTGTTCTACTTACTGCTCAAATGAAACCTAAGCAGAATTCTGCTCTTTCCAGGGGACAGGCACATGCAATGGAAATAGCTCATAGTCATGTTAAATGTTTCCCTTAATGAAGCAGCACAAATTTTCTAATAATAGAGACATAAGTTTGCTCCATGTACCCTAACTCACACACAGTGGTGAAGGGAAATTTGTGGCAACTGAAAAGTGCAATCCTGAAGAATATTTTATGCTTTTTATTGTCTTTTGCTTGAGTACTTCCTCAACACTTCACAAACATTACCTGTGACTCATGCATCTCCTCTATGACAGCAAAACAGTAGACAAAGAAAATGAGGTGTGATACTATTAAGGGAGTTCTCTTATAATGAATCATAGACATGGTGAAGATAGGAACCCAGGAGTTCTGTGGGAATATGTGTAGTGCTGTTCTAAGTTAAATAAACTAACTTTTTATTTCTTTTATCTACTAATAGTTGAAATTCCCCAAGAGTTGTTCAATTGTTTCATCTTAGGATTCCAAAAAGGTCAGAAAGCACTGTCTGTGTTCATGTTGAATACACAACTACAAGTTTTGCCTGGTTTCAATTGATTCAATTCAATTGATTCAATTTCAATTTCAATTGAGATGTGAGATGGAGTAAGGATAGTTTAGTGAGACACCAAGGTTCAGTTCCTGCCTCTGGAATAATGGCAGCCTCCTGATCACCACAACAGTGTTATCAGTAGATGGTTCCTTTTATGACATGGTGCTAAAGTCGCAGTAAAATCTGGAGCCAGCTGAGTGAGTTTTGGGATTTTCTTGCAAAGACTAAGCAGTTTTGGATCTACTGTTTCATCCAATATTTCCAAAAGTGTGTGAGCTAATTTTCTGTCTGCTGTAAGTGGGCTTTTGTATATGTTACTGGTTGTAGCAAGACGGCAGGCCAGGCATGCTCTCTCCTGATGCTGTACCCAAGTTCCTACTTTATCACCACTTCTACATGCACGTAACAGCAGTTTTCTTGTACTCATAGTGGGGATTTGCTTTGTGAATTCTAGTGTTGCTATAGCTACATTTCTCTAATGTTCATTATTTCCCATAGTGTCCTTGTCACTCATCCAGGGATGATGGCATTAAGCTCACAGCATGTCATTTTTGCCTTGGGAGCTATTGGTAGGTGTACTGAAAGGGCTAAGAGGTAAAGCAGCTGGTGCTTTGCCTGGGCTAACTCTACTTTAATCATGAAGGAAGTAGTCAGGGAAATAGAAACTTTTTTGCAGCAGTGGGTTGGGAAAAGAAAGCCTAGAATCACTAGGGCTCCTTTAGAAGAGGGCTGAAAAGAAAGGAGGAGAAGAAATTGTCATTTCTCAAGAGAGCAAATGCAGGGAGGGGAGCGAGCACAGGCAACTTCAGTTAATTGTTATGTTGTGTAATGAGCTGGGATGCTGGACAGCTACTGTATAGTCCCCATTGTATCTGTCGCTTGGTTGGGAGTGTACTGCTCACAGGCATTTTAGCTGGTTTTTGGTTTTGAATGGTTTAATGAGCAAGATAAATAGCTGTAAAATTCAGAACAGGATCTCAAAAAGTTCACTGTGCCTCAGGCGTGCATGTGTATCTGGTGCTGTGCAGAAGGGGCAATGAATTCTGAACTGCTGCCTACTTCCTATGCAGCTATGAACGGAACTCAGTTACACAAAGGAAGACATCAAAGAGTTAAGACTAGTTAAAAAGTAGAGCTGGTCACTGGCAGATCTTGCAGACTGACATCCAAGTGGTACTCCAGACTTTGCAACTTCTCTTAAAATCCCGTACTGGATTCTCAGGCCTTGATCAGTGCCTAAGTGGTATTAAAACAGCAAGCCTCTCATGATAGTAGGCACTAAAAAACCTGTATCTCCTAATTTCAGTAGACATGCAGCTGCTGGATGGAATCTGGTTCTCTCTCTGAATCCGTGTTGGCTTGTTAAGGCCACTGATATGATTAACAAATTAGAATGTCTGCTGTATAAGGAGAAGCTGAGAGACCTGTGGTTATTTAGCATGGAAAGGAGAACGCTGAGGAGAATCTTCAGGTGTTGGAGACTCCAAGTAGCGCAGCATCAAACAGGCATCTGATCCAGATGCAGCACACTGTGCAGACCCTCTCTGTGGAAGGGTTATCCCATTTTGGTCATTTGAACTATTATAGGATTTTCTCACAAGGAAACAACTCCATTCAGCATTTCTACAGTCCACCAGGAAGAATGTTGACATAAGAATTTCTTGCTGCACTCTTAGATAAAGGCAAGGAGTCGTAAGTGGCATAATCACCAGTACCAAGAGGGAGCTGCCTACAGGCTTTCTGTTAAAATTCACTGGCTACGCTTATACTGTGGCTAAGAGATATTTGCAGCACAACGCAGGCTTGAAGGCTAAGCTGTATATGGAGCACAGTGTGTGCTTGGAACTGCTCAGGTTAACCATTATGATGAGAGGTGCTGTTCTGTGGACAGAGCTACTGTCTGAACACACTGACAAGGTTTTGTGCTACAGTATGAATCTGAGGACTAGCAGGTGTTTACTTGAGTGTGTGAGCTGATGGATGTAACCAGATTCTGCTATACTTAATGCCTCTTAGCAGTCTTCTAACTGTTCTCAATTTATCTACACTTTGAGCTCAGTGGCCCCATCTATAAGGGATATGAGTGTACCCCAGTAGTGCAGTGTAAAAGAAGAAACCTGTGAGATGCAGAGAATCCTGTTTAAGTGGTTTGGCTTACTCAGGAAGTCTGCAGCAGTTGAATCCCTGCAAGTTGAGTCCCTGAGTCCTACCTTTAAAGGAGAAGCTGAGAACAGATGTTTCCTTAGCATCTCCAAGAGAACATGTACAGCAGCCACATCTGCTGAGCACTTTCTGGTGATGACTTATTGTTTCCAAACTCATTTCTCCAAACATGGTGTCTGTAGGAAGAAACTCTGTCAGTTCAATCCTTCCCTCCTCAAAATGCATCTGCTGTCTAGGCTGACTGTCGGCAGTGAAGCTCACAAGCAGTACTAGTACTGAGGTGACCAGCCTTTAACTTCAAACATGTTCAGGACTCTCAAACTGCAGTTTTCTTAAAATGTTTTCAGGCTGTGGATTGCGAGACTTGGTCTGTAGGATTGCTCTGGGACTGTGACAGACGGAGGACCTGTCACCCAGCATGTGGCAAATGGCATCTATTTGGCTCAGCTCAAAGTTGGTTTGAGAAATTCTGAGATTTTCTGTGGATGAAAGTTTCTTATATAACAGATTATGAAATATGTGGAAGGACAGTTCTATCTCACGCTGCTAGCAGCCTTAGAGGACTAGATCGGTGTAAAAGTGTATGTCTCATCCAAAACAAAGTTCAATATGAGTGAGGATGTCATTATGGGGATCATAAGCATAGCATCTGTTTAAAAGCACTTAATTATTATATTCTTAAAAGATAAGAACATGAGATATGGCAGAATGTCTCAGAGGTCAGTAATACTTGTTTTAGGGGAATGTATAAAAGGTATCATCATCACAAAATCTGCCTTTACAGGAAATATAAATATAAGCCCTAATCACTAAAAAATATTTTCCCTAGAGCTCTTAATGGTTAGTAGTTAAGTTTCACAGCTGTTTTTTCATAAAAATAAATTGAAACGAAAGTCAGTTCAATGTTTCAGGAATCTTTTAATATCCCTGTAAAACGGGAAAAATAATTGTCAAACAGCAAACACTTCTGTTGAACAGCTGCAATGATGATGCACAGATACGGAGGAAGAAATAATGCCATGAAGATTGTCTTCTAAATCCAGAATGCTTGTTCTAAACCACAGAAAAAACACCTTTGCATGAAGTACAGGAATATTGTCACTGAGAATCACTTTAAAGTTGTGGTACAAAAAGTGAATTGTGCATTTGTGTGCAGTGTAGTGCATTCATCGTATAGCAGTACATGTGCAGTAATTAAAATCAAAGTAAAGGCCAAATACCAAATGAAAATTTGGCCGATGACACTTGACAAAACTGTGCAAATAGTCCTTTCTGTGTAACACAAAGACAGTAATGCAGAGTGCATGGAAAGTAATGCTTCTGGGAAGACTCAAATTCAATTAATTTAAGACAAAATATTAAATTATTTTTATGTTTTTTACCAATAAGAATCCGAGGTTACTCCACTAATTTAGTATTACTCTGGATCTCTATCAGTATGCTTGAAATTATCATTTGGTTCACAGTATAAATTTAATTTCTGTGTTTTCCTGAGTTCCAGCAGACTGTCTGAGGGCAGAAAGAAAAAAATAGCCCTTGGCCTTAATTATAATTGTAATACAGTGTCTTTTTCTAAAAGTCATACTTTTAATTAGTATATAATCCATCATTCTTTCTGAACCATAAACCTCTCATTTGTAATGAAAATAAACAACTATTTTTGTCCTGTTTCTACCACAGTTCTTAATTCAAATGTCGCTTAGCATTTTCTTCTTTCCTGAAAGCAAAGACATGTTTAAAATATGTACAATTGAGTTAAATAAATGCTGTTCTAATTTCCTATGTGCAAAAGTTCCTATGTGCAATGCACTTCTAATAACTTCACTTCCATATATACCACCTTCTAGCTAAAAGACTTGGAAGTAGTACTATGGAAACAAGTAAAATCATACAAACTTGAGCAGCAGATTTGTGCTCAAATCCATTCAAACTCACACTAACTGAAACACTTTTTACAAGAGAAATAAACTGTACTGTTATTTTCTCTAATTTAAAGATCTTATTCAGCCCCTACTGAAAGCAGTGGGACTTCCCATTGATGGGCTCAGATCCCAGATAAGAATTACAAGATAGTTAATAACTGGGAACAATCGGGGGAGATTAAGTGTATATGTGTGCAACAGTGCACACACAGTCATGTTATCTGGCTTAGTATTGCATTCTTTTTTACATGCATGCACAATGAAACACTGATGCTATCTACACCTGTTCATACTGCTGGGAAAAATTAATATTCCATCCAGTTAATAGAATGCTCTTCCTGCTTTGAAGAGACAAGGGTTTAAAGGCATCCTATTTTTCTGTCAGTTTCTTTATTTAAGATGTCTAGTGATGATGGTATAAACTACTGGTCTGGAGTGGTGACTGGAAATGATTCTACACTGTTCAAGCAACCAAAGGTAAACAAATTGAGTCCTTCTGCACAAAAGCATAACTTCTGTAGAAAATACCGATTTTCAGTCCAGAAGCCAATAGTACACAGCAGTATGTAAGGAACAACTAATTTTCCACCAACACCAGCTGAATCTTGCATCTTTATAGTGGCCCTCTGGAAAGTAAAACTAATTCCAAAGGCTGCTATCTCCTTGTCACAGTTTCGAAGTATTTTCCCAGCGATTAATACATTATTACACAGAACATTCAAATCGTCCATGGCACTGTAACAGCAGTGTTGCAGTGCTGGTTGGCTGTTTCTCCAAACTGTGAGCCAAGATTTAAATGATTTACCCGGGACATGTTAAGCAAGGTTTTGAAAATGATCTAAAAAAGCATGTAGTATAACACTTGTCTGTGCTGGGTTGTTATCTCTTTAAAGCAATTGCTGAGTGGTCCCTCCAGTCCAATGAGAAGAACAGCAGGAAAGAGTCATATTGCAGTCAGTAGGAATACATTGCTTGAAGGTTCTGAAGGACTTCCAACACAACTTCATAACAGAACAAATACTCATCCTATATGCAGAGACACCATTGTGAATACCTGGATACATTCAACACAAATCGTACACAAAGAAGGAGGAACTGCCTGAAGTGCTTCTTCGTAACATCAGCATCTTTGTAACATGGATACAAAAATGTAGATATCTAAGGGAATCTAAGTTTTTTTTGTTCTGTCACTTGTAAAAGTTCAGGAAAATTTTCTGATTCAATGCAGTATCTGTAAGCTTGTGCTCATGTCTCATTAGGTCAATGAAGGTTATTTATTCACTTAATTTTAGTCACATGCTTGATCATTATGCTGAATAAAAATATGTCAAAGCATGTGCTAAAATACTTGCCTATAGGAAAAGCTTATCTTTTTAGTCCCACCACCCATTTGCTCTAAATTGGTTTAGCTCCATCTTGTTTTTTCTTGTGTGAAAACTCTTGTCAGGGGTAGGTTTAACTCAGCAGTTGAACGGTTTACCGAGGTGACAATAACTCAGCAATAGCAAGAATTCAACTGAAGGCTGCAATTTTGCAAGGTAGAATTTGTGGTATCTCACCAGTTTTGTTGTTGATCCCTGCTTTTGTTTTTGCTCTAAAAAGAAAGGGCAGGGGGGGAGGGCAGGTGGAAGTGGGGGAGCAGAGCTTCTATCTGTACTGTATCAGTGCTTCACTTTTATTTCAATTAGTAAGGGACAGACCTTTCATATTTAAATCTAGACATCACTTACCTGGAAGGCTGTTATTTTCCTTAAATGAGAGGGCTAAAAATATGCTTTAATTAAGCACATGGGTATGTACCACTAATTGACGCTTTTAAAAATCTTAATCTCATTGATTATTGAGGACTTACCTTAGTTTGAATCATGCCAAAACGCTGATCTCTCAAATCTCTCACTATCTGCTTGATGTTGAACTATCAGAAGAGAACAATTTTTATTTTGTTGACATGCAAGTTATAAAGAAAGATTTAAGCACTTTCAGATGGGGAAGCTGTGTCTCAGCCCTTTTACAAACAGTATATTTGTAGTTATTATCTTTGTAGCTATTGTGTTTGTTGTATAAAACAACAAAAGCTGGGCTTATTCAATTTTTTTAGGATTAATTCTATCAGGAATTACTCTGGTCTAAGAAACCCCCACAAGTTGATGACATCCATACCAGTTTGTAATACTTAATGATTATCTATTTGACACTTACATGTAGATCTTTTTCTATATAGCTGAGCAGAATTTCAACACACAGCAAAACTCCACTTCTTCCAATGCCAGTGCCACAGTGAGCAACAATAGGTCCTGTCCTGTGAGCTTTTCTCATGTAGCAAATAAATTTTACAAGCTGCTCAGCTAGTTTGGGAGTATTGTGGTCTGGCCAAGTGGAAAACTGCAAATGACTTATAATGCGCTTCTCTTCTGTCTGGAAGTGAAAGACAAGAAATGTTAAAAATGATCAGTCCTGAGACAGATTTTCAAGGAATTCCACTGATAAATTTTCCTTCAGTCTCATTCTTAGTCAATTTTTTGTCTATCCTATGTTCTTCAGCTTTTTGTACTCGACCCTATTAAGGTTTATTTAAGTTTGTCAGATGCACTCAGAAGACATAGGAGTAGGAAATTTACTTCATATAATTTTGATGAGACACTGAAGTTACTCTATTGCCCCAAAAGGATGTAGTTACCTTCTTTGTTGATTAGAAAGGAAAAAACAAAATCATTTGTTAAATTAGAACATTCCATTACTGTTTACTAGAATTTTTTTTGTAACTGAAATAAGCCATACTAATGGAAGAATAGTAATATGATAGCCACAATAGTAAGATTATAAATGGTATTCTAGGTATCAGATATAAAAGAATAATTTGTGATTAGATACCCTACCATACAAACCAAATCAACTAAAAAAATGCTTAAAAGAATAAACATAATGTAGATAAACAGTATTTTTAACTGAATGGTCCTGGGACAGCACTTCTTGTTGCCAGTTTGCCAAACTGCATTAAGCTGAATGCAAAAGACTACCTGGATTTTTACCATCAGAAGAATTTGAATGCATGTCTGGATTTCTGCTGAAGTAAACCTGTGATTTTCTATCATAATTTGATATTGGTCCAAGACAAACGCAGCAAACATAACATGTTCATTGAAACAATCACATATAATGGCCCATCTTCCCATCTGAATAATCTTTTGGGAAGACTCATATCAAATACTTTACTATATTCCACACACAGTGACATAAGGTGGATTGTGTTTTCTTCATATAGAGAAATAGTGTTCTTGATGGAAAAAGACAAAAAGTCTGGCACAAGTACAAATATTTTAATTATTCCATTAACTAATAGGTCCTACAGAAATTTTTGCAGAGCTTTACATAATAATGAGGCAAGACTGATGGACTTACAGTTGTTACAGTTTCCATGTTCTTGTACTCGAATTTTATATTTGTTAGGTTTATAAAAATTTGCTGCTATATTTGCAGTGTCGTGTATATTCATGCCTTTTCGTGAATGAAAGAAATGTCATTTGTTCTAAATTCTAGGATGAAAACTAATTTCTTCCCCTCTTTTCTTCCAGTCACCATTACAAAATATGAACTCATTCTGTCCACCCTTACTGATTTTATTTGAGAAGAACAGTAAGCAATTCTGCAAAACACTGAACACACTAGCTCTGTGACCATTAAAGGACCAATTTTTGGACATTCTTGTCCAAATGTAGGTAATGTTGGATCCACATCTTGTGCAATGGACAAAGAAGCAGCACTTCATTAACCCTAATTTCATGCTTGTTATTCAAATTTTTACATTCCTAAAAAATAGTGAGCAAATGTTACGGAGGAAGCAAATGTAACGCTAGTATTTACTCATGAAAAATACCTTATCAATTTCATAATATATGAAAGTATTAAATATACTTACCTGCTTGTTGGTCATTACTATTGTTCTAACTATGAAGTAATCCAGAATCTGGTAACTGTCTAGCCTTAAATGGAAATTAGCCAGTTCTGTAGAGCCATGAGGAGCTTCAGGCCAGTATCGATGACATCTGACTTGCCCTAGCTCCACTTCTTTTGTCATCATGGCAATCACATCTGATTCACTCTCCCAGACCATTTGCCAAAAGTCAGCCATAGTGGATGGCAGAGGCCCTTGGGTTATAATGTAAAAATGTTCCTCTTCTCCAACTTCCATTCTAATGTAACTTGCATTAATGTAGCCATTCTTTTCTCCCAGAGGAACTCGTGTCTTATCATCTGTATAGAAACAGAAAGTTGCTATTTCAGCTGTAGATCTGAAGCAGAGTTCTACAATCGCTAACACTCAGGAGACAGGGAAGCTCAGCCTCTGAATGTTGGAATGCATTTGACTAGTAACACTAATATTAATAATTAGTAAAAGGAATTCCAACTGATAAATTGTATGGTTCTCTGTAGCTTTATTTCTCTGAAGGTATTTGTGTTACACTCTGATGAGCCTTATAATTACCATAAAATTGTTTGGCAGTGATTCAAAATAGTGTATCCAGCACTACTTTTAAGGTATGGCATGGGAACATTGTCACTGGATATTGGTGCTATAAACAGGGAAATTTCTGAGAATGTATACTGTATCACTAATACAGACAGGTAACTATGCTACAAATTTCACATGTGTTGTCCTGCTGCTGCAGTTTAGAAAGACATCAAGGGTCCAGAAAGTGTTCTCCCTCTGTTGTGATACCTCTTGGGGAATCATTGGGCAGTACAATATTTTTCTGAAATCCTTGATAACAGCAGTCATACAGCTCTTGCACTCAAATCTTCCTTCTAAAATTACTTCAGTGATGAAACTTGTTTGTGACTCATATAAGAGATGAGCAGCTGAAAGCTCTGGTTGGATATTATACTTTCATATACTTCTGAAAGAGTCTTTCTAAGAGCTACATAACTCCATGATTTCCACTCTACTTTTCAGAATTCCACTGTGTCATAAGCAATAGATGTAGTTGTACATTTAATCAGATTTAAACAACCGACATTATAGTTCAAGTTACACTTGCCCACAGAAATGTAGATCAATATCTCTGAGAAAGAGGGAAGGAAACACCAAGACAGCTGACCCATTACCAGACCAAGTCATGCCTCGTGGAAGATGATACTTCAGAAAATCACACATTTTGCAATGCAGACATCCTTACATGAACTCTACCTTTTTTTGAAAAATCTCAACACATTTCATTATTAGTGGAGCTCTTCATGACTAAGGATGTGGTGGGGTTTGCACCTCCTACATCCCAGTGCTATAGCTGTTCTTCTGTTTTCTGATGTCTTTGTTCAATGAATGTACGTTCTCATTAGTGCGCATACTTACACGGAATAATATCTTGGTATCTATTTTTATCCTGGTTTTCTGGTGCTTTGCCAGTTCTGCAGTCATCTATTGGTTTCACATGTTCTAAAGCCTAGATCAAAGAGAAATAGTCAATCCATGTTGTTCATATCCTTTACAGACAACCTTTACAGAGTGTGAGAAAACTTTACTGCTATATGTGACCCAAGACTCACAAATAGGCTTCTTACAGAAGACAATCAATGCATCATTCTCTAAATTTCTAGGCAAGGAATTTAAATTGCTTTGTATTTTCTCCAGCCTGCAAAAAATTTCTGGGGTTTTCAAGTGAGATTTCCAGCCCACATCCCCAACCCCTCTCATTACAAATCCCTGCTGTATATTTCTGTAAAACAGATGTTTGGAATAGTGTCTTGGCCAAATGTCAGCATCCATAATTGATAACACAGTGACTGAAGCACCACCTGTTGCACCATTAACAGGTAGTGAATATCAATGAATACTTTTCAGTGACAGAGAAAGTGATGGATAAAGGTAACAGCATCAATTTTGTTGAGTGCAAACCATAGAGTCATTAAGTATTTCATAGCAGATTTAGGGGAGCAGAACACAATGTAGATGGAAGCAGGAATGTGCAAGTTCATTTCATTTGCAGCTTTGAGTTACCTTCACTTTTCTTTATTCTTTTGCCTCTTTGCTCTGCATTGCACAATGCTCAGCCATCACATTGTGCCACTGTGCAGTGTATATGGACTGACATACATGTGACAGTTTTTTAACATCATCATCAGTTCATACAGTTTTTACTCAGATAAAATACCCATTTGCTTTGGTAAACAGTGCTTTCCCTATTAGATCTTTGTGTTTTCTGTGCAGATGCATGACTCAGCTCATAGTATGCTATGCCTATGTCAGTAACGGAATGGAATGAATGGAAATTAATACATGCCCTTGAGCCTTGAGGGAAAGTCAGCAAATCCTATACACGTGAGCCTGGGGGATTTTGTACTCAGTAAGCCAGAGATATAAAGGAAAGTGAAACAAATTGATAATATTGTGATTAGTAGGGAAAAGTGGTAGCAATCTGTTTCTCTGGTGATGAGTAGGACATCTTTTAAAGGAAACTCTAGTACTATGTTCAAGAGTTACGAATTTTTTTCTTTGAGAATTTGCTGATAACTATTTATATCCTGGAACAAGAAATTTTATATGCTTTCCTAATTTTACACTTTTTCATTACTTACACACCATCAAGTGTAATTATGTGTTTTCATTATCTATGGAAGTCTGTTACTTTTTCTTTTTAATTTCACTAAGTTCCTGACCTTAATAGCATTTTGTGGCAATGAGTTCCCTGGATCACTGGAACATTGTGTGAAACATTTTCTTTTCATCAACTGTTTCAACACTAGTGAATCCCTAGCAGCATGGATTTCTTGCTTTAATGAAGCCCTTAGAATAGTTTCTAGGCAGATGTTCAGCAGAGCTGAGGGGATGATAGGAGGAAGTCCATCTAGGAAAAAGTGATTCATATTCTATTTTTGTGCATTATTTGCTTTTCATTCCATGTGGACAATATCTATGCACAGGGAATATTGTGAGCCTGACCTGCAGGGAAAGAGAGAGATCCAAATACTGTAGCATCACCCAAACAGCAGAGTAGGAGCCCCGTTCTAGCTGGAATAATTCTCCAAGAAAGTGGAGTCAGTAAAGACATACAAGTTGGTCTCTCATACAGTATGCTTAAGGCTGCTCAGAGTCACTTTCTTAGCTCTGCTAAACACTCAGATCTTAAAAAGGAATCACACTTTACCATGAACTCCTTTAACACCTCTTGATTCTCAATCCGCAACTGAAGGTCTCGAATAAGACCTGTGATGCCAGTCCTTGGACCTACTCCAGTCAGTGATGGTTTGAAGTTAATTAACTGAGTCAGTTCATCTCCAGAAGCAAAGGTTCTGCCTATATATTAACAGAAAAATGAAGGAGTTTTAAATGATTTTTGGTCATAGCACGAAGTCTTGGCTCTAAAAACTAGTGGGTTGCAGTACTTAAGTGCGTTTTAAGGCTTATACTGTGGAAGTGAAATATGAAAAAAATATTTTTGGCTTACTTATGTTCACAGCAGAAAGAAGAATAAATGAGCACCATGGTTACAACCAGCACCACATTTCATGTAATTTGGAAGCAGAGCCAACTATTGCAGCTTATTGCCTCATATAGCTTCTAAATACAGTTTGTTCTAGATAAACAGTCCTTGCAGAAATATAAACTTCAATGCCAGTTTATATTGGTAGAGGACACTGGCCACATTTTCATGGAATCATCTTCATGTTTCCAACACTTTCCTGAAAATTAGTATTGCCACACCCCACTGCTAGGAATACTCACTGCAAATTCTTCCTTCCTGAAGTAAGAAGATATTTTTGGTTGTTTTCAGCTTCCCTCACACTCCTGTTCAAGAACTATATGTGAAGTAACTTTGCCGCACCAAAATCAGGATTCAGTTTTACTAATTTGCTCATCCTGAAGTATATGTTCTCATCCAAAACTTGACATTAAGAAGAAGGATAAGTATCTATGTCTCCAGAAATATCACTATTCTACTGAAGCAATTCACAAAATTTCGTTGCCATGTAGATAAAACCAGTAGCTTGTTTGGTGAAAAACAGTGGTTTGAGGCAGAGGAATTATGGAATTTGTCCTTTTATTCACAAGGTACTGTTATCAAAGAGTAACATGCCAGCTCTCTCAAGGAAAACCTGATGATCTGTTCCACAGGTTTGTTGTGTGCTGAAGACAAGGAGCAATGCTCTGTTTTCCTCTTATAAGATGTCATTGCTACTCTTAACTAATCTCTGCAACAAGTGTTATGCTCGCTATGCTCTTGTCTGGGCTACAACTTGCACCTGCTTTGCCTGAGTTTCTAAGACACTTTCTGTTCACAGATTCGAGGGTGTTTCTATTAACCAGTTGAGAGTGCCAGTGAGGACAGATCCCCCCTCCAGACAGAGAGGGCTATTTCCCACAAACCTCTTCTTCCAGATAAAGTGGAATAAAAAACCCAAACTCTTAACAGGTCATGGAGGATAAAGCGGTTACAATTTTCTGTTTGCTAGCCAGCATAGTTTGGTTGTGTGAGGGAGATAACTGTGATTTACTTTGGATGAGACATCCACTACCACAGGGTAAGAAGAAGCTGGGAGAGACCTGTATTGCAGAGAGTCTGCAGGATACTGCAGCATCCTCAATATGATCCCTTTCACAAATTGTTCTTGTTTGTGGCAGAAGCAGCTTAGTTTCCTACAGGAACAACTAGGCAGGTTCTCTCTGTAAGCTGTCTTCTGATATCAGATGGGCTTTAGCACCTGAGGACTGAATATGCTTCAGTATGTGGTTAAGCACATCAATTCTAGAGGTTTTAATGGAGTTATTATATGAAGTGAAATTCAGCGATTCTGGGAAAAAAATCTTGAGATAGAATTTGACCCTTCACTCTACATTTTTGTGTAAACACTTCATTTACTTTTTTGATGAGTTGTATGGGAACAGCAAGGGAGAGAGGAGAATGATTTAAAAACCTTCTTGCATCCACTGATAACAAGCACATTTTGTAGTATGTTCCTGGAATTTGTTACATTAATTCTCAAAGCCTTTCTTTTCATTGTCTTTCATATGTGAAAAAGGACTTCTACTACATCCCATCTGTTTACTGTATCTCTCATAAGAGAATCCATCTGCATTTATTTTATTCATTTTTGGACAAACTAAGAATTTCACTGAGCCAATGTGTCATTTCTTTGCACTGTCCAACAGCAGTTCTCTGAAAGAGATGGAGAGACCCCAGTGTAGGCCTTCCTCTTGTGGATGTTGCAAAGATTTGGTGGCCTTCATATGTATCAGTGGTAAAAATTGTGTCCTGAGTGCCCTGGTCTTTAAGACACAAAGAGTAAATTCTTAGCTTGTATACAAGGGATTAGTGTTGTTTCTCTGTACATATACAGAGGAGTGGTCCTATAATGTTAAAGAAACAAGAGAAGTTTTTGCATGGTTACTTCTAGGTAGAACAGAAACCCTGCGGGGCGTATCATCATCTTCATTGTTCCAGCTGTCTGACTCAGACTGCTGACTCTCTCTTCCACCACCTTCACATTCCACGTATTTCTGTGACCTGCAAAACAGCATTAGTTGAATGGTCTTATGCAAACAGCAGAAGCTTTAATAATCTGAACCATACAGAGGTTTTTGTTTTAATCTAGTTTTGGTCACTTACAACTTTCTTGAGCAAGTATTTTCAAGAATTATTGTGAACTCTGAAGAATATAAGTTCAAGGAGTAATAGTAGCTTTTTTTTCTGGAGTAGTATTTGCAAATATAGCCAGTGAAAAACACTATAATTGGAATATGGTATTTTATTTTTTTTCAAATAAATAGGAAGATACTTTGTATAAAAAGCTGCCAAAAAATTATTGAAAGTGAGGTTTATTGCAGTTATAGATAATTTTTCATGTATGTCATTTCTCAGTTGTTAAGAAATCGTAGGAATGGTAACAAGCAAAGCCTATTTAGCTAAGTATTTAGAAAATTTTAGAGCACTTAAATTTGTTTGAGGTAGAAGATATGCCTGCAATCCAGAACACATTACTGGTTCAAATATTTCTCTACTGGCTAACTCCTGTACTCCTCTATCATTTAACTATGTTAGTAGACTTAAGCATATCAGTCTAACATTATCCTATCTTATGTATAATCATAATACATAGTGTTAGAAATAGTAAAAGGTATACCTAATAGGAAGAATAAAATAATATGGAGCAGCCATAGTAGCACAGAGTCCATCCTGGGCTGCAAGACTGGCTTGGAATTCTTAGCATAATAAAACCCACGGGGACCCTGCCCACACTAATGCTGCTCAACAGCTCTTACTGCAGATGGAGCTGCATTCAAATACAACTGTATTTCTGCTATCTGGGACACATGAGTACATTTGCATGCCATACTAGAACAGCTCTGGAAATATAGGAATAAATTACTCATATTATTTAATTTGCATTTGTACTTGAAAGACTTACCTGTCTGAAATGTTACTGATGATATTCTTATAGTCTTGTCCAGCCAGCTGACCTTGCAGAGGGTAATGGGGTGAAATTTCTGGATCCTGCAAGTTTAAAAAAAGAGAAAGAGCTGTGAAAAATCAGTACACAGGAACATCAAGAATATAGATCCTTTCATCAACATTCTTTATCTGAAAAAATAGCTGTCCTTCGCTCGAGAAGGAGAGGGCAAATAGAAAAGTTTCCATTTTCAGAAGAAAGTATGTAACTTGGATTCAGTGCTGCAGTATCTACTAGGACCAAAAAGCCACATCAGCTGTATCTTTGAGTTTCATAACAATACGGCCTTCAAACATCTCTACCTTTGACAAAGTTCATGTTAGTTATTAATATATGATCTCTAATCTCAAATAAAAGGTAATCACAGGAACCATGAGTCACTCTTCCACTCCAGGATCTTGGCAGCAGAAAGCACTGGTGTCTGAGATGGAATTGTTGGTAATAATTTCCTTTTTTATCAGACACAATGATGCCAACTGTTAGAGTCAGGGTGCAGGTGCACTACTGAGGAAGCACTCAACTAACAGAGAAGGCAGACTCTTGATCATCCTCTATATGCAGTAGAACCAGTAGTATTGGTGGCTGTTTAATGTGTTAGAGAATGATGACTGGGTCCTGCATTTAAATTATGACGCAGAACATTTGTGATTAGTGTGTGGAAGAGTCTCCTTCTCAGTTGAAACCCTTGATAGATAATTACTTAAATTTTACTTCAGAGTGGTGTTTCTTCTCTTTCCCTGCTTAATATTCCAGATGCACTCAGAAAACACCTTGGCATGTTACACTGTAAAAACTACGGAATGTCCCACAGGGTGTTAATGATTGTTGCCACTTATGCCTTATTTTCTTACTTCCATGGTGTATTACCCTGTTACAATAAGGGAATTCACGGCTGTCTCTGTAACCATGAATTTATTTACTCAGTTTCTGCACATACTGACTACAGTGACTGGAGAATGCTATCTGGATTTTTCTTTTCTATTTGCCAAGGAAAGGTGCTTTCTACTGCTGCTTTTTTGTGCTTTTTTGCTTTTTTTTTTCTCAGTAGCTTGTCATTTTCAAGGTCTACATCTTTGGAGTAGATGGCAGCTGTGCTCTATAAATTACAGCATCAATAGTTTCTATTTATAGGAGAAAGCTAAAGGCAAGCTGGAAATAATGAAGAAGAGAGAGTTAATGGAACCCATTCAGGAAAATTTTTAGCATGTGCTTAAAGTTAGGCATATGCTGTGCTGAACTAGATAGGCTTAACCACCTGCCTGAAATGAAATTTATGCCTTATTACCTTGATAACTCAGGGATCTAATAAGGAACCTATAACATTAGTACTATCTCCTACTTCTCATAGATATTATTTCTTGGGTTTACTTCTTTGTCAGATCATGGACATGACCTTGTTTTGATATCATATTTCACCAATCTCTTAACAGTTTCTTTCCAACACCCACTTTAACAGTGTACTGAAAACTGACTCAAATTCCTCTTCAAGGTTTTCTCAGCTTATTCATGTCAAGGATTTTTTCCATTTTATCTTTTTCTAGTTTGATTATATTGGTTGAAGCAGGGTTTGTTTTTTTTGTTTTTTTTTTATTTGTTCTGGAGGATAAGAAGACCTATATTTCTAACATTTTCTGAGGAGAGTCTTTACAGTTGTAACCTTAGAAATAATACATGCTGTAAAATTTGATGTGGAATATCTTGCAGGACTCACCAAGATTCAAAAACATAGCCATGTTTGAAGAATTTTGGGTGCCTTGAAGTTATGAATATTAATGGAAGACGGTTGAATAGAACTCTTTTAAAGTATATTGTTTTAAAATACTGAAAGAACAATAAATTAATAAATCATTCACTCCAGTATTATAAAGCACCAGGACTAGATTTGCACATGTAATGTCCCTTCCCCCTGCCCTTTTAGCATGTATATTATACTAATCATATTCTCTTATCTCAGTGGAATCCCCTGACTCATTCAAATGTTAGCAGTTCCAGACATTGCAGCACACTTTCCTCACATTTATTTTTCCATTAAGGTGTGGTTCTTGCCCACATTGCAGCAAACTCATTTTGTAAACAAACATACAAGTACACTGCCTGATAACTTCTAGAAGCCTGATTCAGATTTTACCTTGTTGCACATCTGGTTGGATTCTTCTTCCTTGAAAGTGAATCCAGGCTGTGCTTGGAGGCTTTCCTCAGCACCGTCTGAACACCAGAAAACAAAATCAAAGTAACATGCCTACAAAGCATGAAAATACAGATCCGTTTTTTCTACACCATCCACATCAGAGGACTTTCATCTTGGAAGAGACACTGAAGAGACAGTGCCAGAAACTGGCATGGAATGTCCCTTTCATGGATGCTCTGAGGATTGGTACAGCACCAATGCTATATATCACCACTGAAGAAACCTGCACAATTTAGGTTCACAGAAGATACACTTAAGTAGACCTCTGTATCAATAGCAGATATAAAAAACTTCAAACAGAATTGAAGTCTGCCCTCCCTAACCCAGCTTATTCCTTTGCAGTGCTAAGGAACAAATAACATAGGTTAACTTTTATGACAGTTCTTCTATAATACCATTGGGTTTTGCTGGTCCACTAAAACAGTTTAAACTTTCCAGCAACTGTGTAAGTCACCAGCATCATGTGAGATGCAAATAAACATCCCCACAGTTATTTCCTTAACTTTGCAGAGCTGGCGAAGTGAATGGGAATATTTCCATAACCCTTAATAGGGCAGGAGCTTCAATCAACCTTTTTATAACTGGCCATCCTTCCATTTTTTTTGTGTCATTGAATGCCAAAATTAGAGATGAGACAGTGAACAGCCCACTTCCAGGCCAGTGCTGAGCATAGTTTTCTCATCTTTATGGAAAAACTTTGCTCTTGAAGCACACCGGTGATCTTCCAGTAAGTGGAGTGTCTAGTCTTTATGACACAGACTAGGAGTTCAAGAGGATTAGCTTCAGTCTAATAGATACTGAAAAAAATTGAGATATTTGAACCCTAGAGGCAGCTGCTGCCTAACAGCAGAATTGTCCAAAATACCTATGTAGGTAAGTTTGCATCAGTAAAGCTGACTAGATGCATAAATGTTTACCTTAAAATATGTCCAAAACCTACAGTCAGCTCTGCATCTCTCCCTAGTCAGGTGGGAACAAAACAAAGAGCAATGGCGGTGGTTTCTTGCCTGAGAAGATTTGAAACAAAACCTTCAATTTGTAACCAGCATGCTGGAAGGTATATTAAGGAAGACTTCTGTATTCTTGCCCTTGAAGTTTCTACATGTTATAGGAAACATTTAATTGTTCAAAGAAACAGAAAGTTGAGAAATATAAACCCGTAATTTCCTGGTAACAGTATACCCTTTCTTCTGCTGCCAGCTTTAATTAGTATTTCAACTTTGAGTATTCAGTAGAGCAGAGCCTTCAACACAGGTTTCTTCCGTTAGACCTAGTCAGCTTTCTAATTGCTGATGCAGTTGGGTGTGCTCTCAAATTAGCAGTAACCTGGGAGCAGAGGGTTCTGGATTTGAACACGAACAACTGCAGGAAAGGAGTGTCTGCTGGGCAGAACAGGAGGTATAGTGCTTTCAAGAGATAAGGTAGGAGTGCTGGAATGTGAAACTTTTTGGAAATGTATTTTAGCAGCTTGGTCAGTAATGGGCTATGCTTCCACTACTCCTAGACTTAAAAATCATGCTTGGGCATTCCTTCCCTGTGGTCTATGTCTTGAGTAGCTCAGCTGGAGCTGCAGGTCATGGTGAAAAATGGGTTTGTATCTACAGCTATGAATCAGGAGTAACTGTGAAGTTAGTAATATTTAATTGTTTTGCTAATGGGAAATTGGAATACAGGCAACACGTAACCCCACTTTTATTATGTACTGAGTGGATGTGGCTGCTTACCAGGCTCTGCTTTTGTGTTTGGATAAGGTATACTGTTGCTCTGTTTGCCTGAATAAGTCCAATGCAAAGCCATACTTCGGCAGACAGTGAGTTGAACAGTGCCTCGAGCCTTGCGCAGCAGATCTATAACTGTTTGGCGTGGCAGACCAGACACAAAAGTCTCATTCACCTGAAAAATACAATGATAAATGCTTCAAGACTCCTGTAACAGAAAGCTTCATTTAAGCACATATCCCAGCACTGAGCAATCTTCATATAATTTGTTTGCGCTTCAGTTGTCCTTATCCCCTCAAATTTTAGTAACTTGTTTGATCATCTTCTCTCTAATTCTTTATACCATGACTGCCAGCAGTACGCCACAAAATTATAGTTTATATCTCTTCTGAGACATTAACAGTGCACTGTTTCCCTCACTCTTTAGATGGAAGTAAATGAAAAATAGAAAAACAAACAAAAATATTGAAATTCCTGAAGGAGGAAGACAAGAAATTGGGGGGTGGGGGGGGTGATGAAGAAGAAGAATATTTTATTAAAATATGGTTAAGCTAATAAGATCTTTAAATTAAGGTTCAAAAGCTCTAATTCCAGTGGTTTTTGCTAGTCTCGATAATACCTAAATGGCACTGATAATAAGTTCCTGCCAGTGTCCTCCTGGTTAGCTGTTTTATGCGTGGCTGGTCAGTCAGCTCTTGTTTCCCTGATTTTTCACATGTAATCCTCACTGAGCACAGTGGAGGAGTTGCACTTTGCTGCTTGCCCTGCTACACTGGGTCTGCTTCTCCGCTGGAGTGCCAGATTGCCACCTTCCAGCTGTAGAGAGACCCAGTCTCACAGGGAGATGAGCTCTGGGCAAGGGTTGGGAAGGACCCAGAACAGCTCCCTGAGCCCAGGAGCCAAGGGACATCATCTTCTATGTTTTACTGTGCCAAGCAGCCTCAGATTTCCAATCTGTGCAACCTTCATACTGAACAGAATGCTCATGATAGAGTAACTGGAGAAAATGCAGGCCAAAACAATGAAGAACAAGCATTACCTTAAGTAGGATATCACCAACTTGAAGCCTCCCATCTAGATCTGCAATGCTGTCTGGACTGATTGCTTTTATTAGGATAGCTCTGCCATTTCTTCCACCTACCAGTGCAAATCCTAGGCTTCCATTTTCTGCTTTTTCCAGCTCAATCTTAATAATGAAGTCCTGCAAAAGAAAACAATCCAATCTAAAGTGAGCTTTCTCCAGGGATGTGATTTGTTTGCATTTTTAATATCAAAGAGTCCCATTATGCTTTACAGTCTTCACTGGCTGATGTAATTTATGGCATATATCTTTCTCTTGAATAGGTTTATAGAGCTTCTAGAGATAAACATAGCAGGTGCATGTATGTATCAGAATAAAAATAGTACATACTTATTTCTGTAATCTTTTTTTAATAAGTATTGGAAGGGAAAATAACCTCTTAAGAGCAAGGAAACACATACTTTTGTAACCCTTTTAAAATATATCAAATACACCACCTTCACTGACAAAAAAATCACTTTTATCTTCAGCATGGTAGTAATGCAGTACATACCCCATTCTTTTTCTATGATGAAAATCCTAACCTTGCAACCCCAACATACCTATCTGTTTGGCTTTAGCACTTCATTCAGTTTTAAAATCATCTGCTTTTTTAGGGTCAAGTATTATGTCAGAAATAGCAGCAGCCTAGAAATTTTTATGACTTGCAGCATGGATAGTTCCAATGTTGCTAATATCTTCAGAAATCATTTTATCAAGTTGAACAGATAAACCATAATGGATTAAATGGTGTGGAAGAGGCAGTAATAGTGATGACTTAATCAAAAGTGAAAAAATTGTTACAATTTTTCTGCCAGGTTGAAGGTCTAATTTTAACAAGAGACGGCCCTTTTTTGCAAACCACAATGAAGAGAAAACTAGTAAATCTATTCCTATGAAATATCAGTCCAAATGCGGGTAATTTAAATTCCGAGTAACGTTATTTTCCACATGTTTGCACAAACAGAAGTGATGTTTGCACTTGTAAGAATTTTGGGGCATTGTATATTGTGCATGGAAATTTCTTCTTTTTTTTTTTTTTCAAATAACACACCTGTGTATTTTAGGAATTCGTCAGTTCAAAAATGGCATCATGCTTGCCAAATTCAAACCATTATGGTTTATTTCAGTGCGGCATAATACTCCAAAGGTCTGGAAAATGTTTGACGATTACACTTATTTTCCCCAAAACCCCATGCTTTCTAAGCTAAGGATTAATCTTGTAAACTGTTAAATAGTCCTATGAAGACCCAACGGAGGGGCTATATCATATGACCCATACTTTAGCAAGCTGGTAAAATAGTGATATTATGCATTGAAAAACAGCAACAGAATAGTGGGGTAAAATTTGCCACTCACCTTACAATCTGGAGAACTGGGAGTGTTTTGTTGAGTACTACAGTTTGTTTCCTCCAAAGGTTTTTCTGTGAAAAGCAGCAACAACTTTTACACAGGTGTATTGGTAAAATATTCCATAGTACAACATTCAAAATCATATTCAGAGACATAATAAAGCACTCTATATTTGACATGTAAAATACAAAATAATGCCTGCGGGCTTAAATTCCTGAACTGTGAATGGAGCATTCTGCATATTATCCCTGTAGATTTTTACCTTCCAGTGAGCAGGTTTCAAAACAAGCTTTCAAAGCTGCATGTTACATGGTCAGAAACACAAGATGGAGAACAGGTGATGTATAAATGTTTTCTGAAACTCTGAAGGAGGCAGTTTTGTTTATGAAGAGTTAATCTTTCCCAGGTGCTGCCAGTTCCACCTACAGACTTCTTTCCTTTCAGAGAGGGAACAAAATTTTACTAACCTTAATTGAAAAATATGAAGTTCCTTACCGTGTTGATGGAGCACATGCTGTTCTTGGGCATTCAGGTTTTCATTTGAGAGAGAATTTTTGTCTTTCTCTGTCTCAGCAGGTGGCCCTGAAAGCATACACACAGGTTCGTTTATTTTACTAACAGGCCTCTGCTAACCTTCATATACACATGGGAATGTAAACTCTGTGCTTATATTATTAAACAAAGCATCAATATCCAATATCAATAGTATATGAGGCAGTTTGAGGCACTACTGCATGAATAAGTTTGCCAGTTGCACAGTGATATAAACAATTCTGTCACGAATTGCAGAAATATTTCATCTCAGTCATTGTTATTTTTAAAACTGTACAATCAGAGATCAGACTGAGTCATTCTAGACATGTGGCAATGAGAAGGCAGAGGAAGCAGCAGGGTGTGTTAGTGTCTGCAGAGATGGATATGCAAGAAGTCAATGTGCATTTCTTGATACTCTTCCCTCTACCCACCCCCAGGTTTGGGCTTTTGCTTTATTATATCTTGGTGCTTTTACTATTTTACTCTTAATGTATGAGTTACAGAAAACGATGAGTGTTCTGTTGTTTAAAAACAAAACACAAAAAGCTCCCTGTTGCATTTGCGAATTTAGTATGTATTTTTGTAACTAAGAGACTGAGAGTCTCTAAAATGAAGGTTTGCTTCCATAATAGCAAATTGTTATACATTTATCTATAAATCTATCAGAGATGATAGCAAAAAGAATGACAGATACCAAATTACTATAGATTTTTAACTGTCTTATAAAAGGAAAGAATCTTGTTTTACAAGAGAGGCAGGTAACTGTACCATTGTAGGGTGCACAAATCTGCATCAGAGGTGGACCAGATCTGTAACCTACTTTGAAAGTGTCTTGAGAAATCTTATAATTTGCAAAACTCATGGAGTGAGGATGTAAAAGCAAGGCCTTACCAGGATATGCATTTAACATGCTTTAGTTATACCACAGAAACTGAGAGTACACATAACTTTATCTGTGTCTTGTAGTAAACTCAAAGAAGTTGGTTCTTCAGTAAGTGAAATAAGCTGCTTCGGTGTGTAAAAACAAACACATGGCTAGTTGTTTGGAATAATTTCTTCAGGTAGCCCTATGCCAATATTCAGATGAGTGTGGGCATTTAAGGAATTCTGGTGCAGGGTTGCTTTTTCAGGTAATCTTTGCATGATTCAAAAAAATATTGGATATCCAGTCAGGTAAATGAAACTGTGGGTTAGGCTTGACTTGACATGCCAGCAAAATGTACACTCGAAAGTATTAGTTGCATAGCTAGCACACCTTCTACACAGTGACACAGACATGACAGCTATCCTTCCACCTGATGCTGCAGATGCAGCCTCTGCTTGCTGAGACTCCTGCTGCTGCTAAAGCAGATCTGGTCAAGGTTTTGTAGCGCAGATGATTGCTAAAGTTTTGTGTCAGTTATAGTACTCAGTATCATCCCCTAATAGGAATACTTTTATATTAACTGAGAGATATTAGTGCTGCCTGTTTCCGATTTCCTATAGATTCATTGATTTCATTTTAAAAATTCAGTCTAGATGATGAATCATGGAATAAGGTTGATTGGAAAAGGACCCTCAAGATCATTGAGTCCAACCATAAGCTAACTCTAGCACTAAACCATGTCCGTAAGAACCTCATCTATATGTCTTTAAACACCTCCAGGGACGGTGACTCCACCACTGCCCCAGGCAACCTGTTCCAATGCCTGACAATGCTCTCCATAAATAATTTTTTCCTAATATCCAAGGTAGTGGTGGCTCATATTAAATAGTGTCTCAAAAAAGTTCTGGAAAACTCCTTAGAAAATAGTTTCAATCAAAACAGTTGTTGAAATATGACCACTTAAAATTCCCATTTAATAACAACAAATTGGAAAAAATAGAAACTGACTATGCAAAATGCTATATATATATATATTTTTTTTTTTTTTTAACAGAGATCTCTGTTTCATTTCTGTCTTTAAAGAGGTACTAAGTTTTTCTCACACTTTGAATGGCAGTAACAGAAGTACTGAATGACAAGTTACAATCTGTTAATAACTTTTTAAATACAATGAATCAATACCTTAGGTTTATTTTCAAAAACAAAAGCAAGTTTTGAACTAAAAAAAAAAAGCCTTACTTACTCTTTTCCTGATCTATAGGAACCACTGGATTGCCATTTCTGGGGGCAGAAAAAGTGAAATATGTGAGCCATTAAGAGCTGCATGCTTTGTAAAGCACATATGAAAAATATTTTTAGAAAGCCAGTTGTCTAAATTACAGTTGTGCTTCTGTGATTTTATTAATGTTGCTTTCCTAAAGAGCATTTATATCAGTATGTAAAATATTTGACTGTATTTAAAAACAGTGAAACATATTATTTAAATGGGTTGGGGAAAGAACATGCTAAACCATCTGTCCCAATATGCAACTGCTTTGTAGATTCAGCTTCAGTTCCTCCTGTATAAAGTATCTTTTGATATTTTCTTTGCTCTATTTCACTATTTCTGTTTGTTTCCTTAGATTGTAAATTATTTTAGTGTTGCACATTAACTGCTCATGCAGCAAGAAATATAATGAGGCTGCAGTTTCTTCATCTGCTAGCCCAGTGCAAATTAATAAAAAACTTATAGAAGTTTGAACTACATTAAGACAGCTGTGACAGACATACTATTGCCAGTTACTGTTATGTAACTTAGTTATTCACATGCTTTTGGGTTGCTATTTAACTGTTTCTCTGAGATTGTGGAAGCTTTTTCTATGTCAGTCCATGACCTCTGTTGATGCTCTATCAGACTGCAGAACACAATAAATCTACAGTATGGCCAAGAACTGATGAGGGAAATTCGTAACTTGCTGCAGATTAAATGCTGCATTTTTAACACCCTTCTAAAATATTTGGCTGTTGGAAGTATCTTGGAGGTTCCCACCAAAGGTATTTTCTTGCCTGTAGGTATGAATCTGAGAACGTATGGAGAAGGTTGGCGCTAGTGGTGGAAATATACAGCTTTTCCTTGGAGAACAAGATATCTGAAAATTATGGTCAGCCTCAAAGTTAAAGGATTCACATCTGTGTTTGGATAATGAAATTTGAAGAGTTCTCATTTGTGTTGTATGAGCCTACTTGTATTCACTGTGTTAGCTGTAATTACAAGGAGTTCAGATATCTTATGGATGTTATGCATCAGGTTGCAACTTTCAGACCTTTGAGGTAAAGCATTTTTCTTGTATTTTGTCTTGTTTTTATTGTTTGCTTTAATGATGTAGAACGTAGAAATTTGCTTTAACATTAGGACTGAGATTGAGTGTGCTCAGATTTACCTTGTGGCTTTGATTTGGACATTCTGGGTGGCAGCTTCACACACTCTCACTGCATCATCCAGGCTAATGCCCTCAGTCCACAGTCCACAGATGTAAACAATCTGATCGCGTGGCTGCAAACTGCCTTCCATGCTGGCAGGAGAGCCAGGCACTATCTCTAGCACATAAATACCTTGCAACTTGCTTCCAGCTCCTCCTGTCAGCTTCAAACCTAGAATAATGAAGAGAAAGCATCTTTTGTGGCAGCATGTTTTGAATTCTGCTGTCAGGGACACAGAGCCTAACAGAATAGATGTGGGTCATTGAAAGATAGGCTGAACAAATCATCAACATTATAAACAACAGACTTGCCCCCACAAGACAGGGAATAAAAGCTGGACTGGGAGAGTAAAAAGCAATTATATGTCAAAAAAGTATGGAAAAAACTGAAATGATATTGTCCATCTCTATACTTCAGCTATTTCATAGTGCTTTATTTCACCTAATGTTGAATAGTCATTTCAAGAAGACACTTAGCTGAATAGCAATAACTCCTTCATACCAGAGTGCTTAAGTGCCTTGCAATAGGAGATACCTATATAGTGCAAACCAGAATTGTGCAATGATATTCAAGGAACCTCCGAACAAGCTAGTTTCTGGACTGAAAACCTGAGCAGATAAATCTGTGTTGTTTCCTGGGTCTACAGGTTTATTTGTGTGCAGTACTTGCCACATTCTGCAGCAATACTCACACTGTGGTGATTTCTTTTATCACTTGTATTGCACAATGTACATAAAGCCCTGTGTCTGTGATGAATCCAGTGGAGGTTTTTATAGCTAAGTACCAACAACTTCTGTATAATATTATCATAAAAATATGAGACTAGACATCTGCCAGAAACTTCAGCTGATAGGGTGATAATGCAAAGATATTGGTCTAATAAAGAGATATCAGTCTTCCCTTTAAGGCTTTGCCCAAAATAATCCTCTCCCTTCCTTGGCCATGGGCAATGGAAGAGAGCATAAAGGTGTCAAGGTCACACAGGATCCATATTGATCCAAGACCACAGTTATGATTATCTCAATTGCTGTATTCCCTGTCCTAAACGGTATGCATAGTTTTTCCTACACACCTAGCTGTCCGTTGGCACCTTTGGTGAGAGTAATTTCAGGAATCTCATCTGGCCTCATAGAGGGACATGGATCACAATCAGCACGACCAACCACGAGGTGCAGATCAGGAGGAGAGCTTTGCAGTAAAGTCAGGGCTTCATTGCATGGTAAAGATGTGACATCAGTTCCATTCACCTAGATGACAAATCAGTAAAATGATGTCATAGATCTCATTGACCACCATGTAGTTCTCTCACCACTCTAAATTTTGCATATAAACTGAAATCAGTTTTCACTTTAATGTTGCTGTTTTGCTCTGGTATTTAATGTCAGTGAATGCTACAGTTAAGATTGTAGTGAGATTTCTTTGTTGAGCTTTTATTTTTTCTGAATGCAAAGCTTTCATAAAAATAGCTCGTTTTTCTTGAAAGTCAAGGTCTTGTAACAAAAAAAAAAAAAAAAAGACAGACTAATGCAAGAAAGTGAAGATGAATCAGACTAAAACCAGGCTTTATTCATATATTACAAACGACATAACTCCTGCATCATTTGTATGTCACCTATCTTATTACATTAATTGAGTTTATGTCACTTGATTGGGAAGACATTTAATGTCTTGGTTATCTTGTATGACTGCTATATGATTCATGTTATTTGCCTAGTCATATAATCTATTCGGTCTGAAATTGTCCCATTGAAGTCAGCAGAATTGCATTTATTATATGATTCATTTGCACTTGCATGCCTAAATATGTGATAAACTGGATCCTACAGAATGAAGAATACCAAAGCTAAATGACACTGATCTGCAAATATTCTCTCCTCTGTATAAACTTGAAGGATTACTGTACCATAATAATTCTGTCTCCCCTTCTTAGTCTTCCATCAGACAGGGCAGGCTCATTCAAGATTTCGTCAATATACAGGCAGTTGTCCACTTTGTTAAGAACTACAGAGAATCCATAACTGTTGTTCTCTGACTTTGTCAAAGTCACAAAGATCTCCATTTCCTATTAAAATAAACACAAGATACGTTTGATGTAGGCTTTTCTTTTGCTTCACTAACATCTCCCATTTTGTTTTATATGCAGATAGGAATCAGATCCTCAGATGGTATAAATAAGAACATACATAAGAGTTTCTCTGATCCTGCCACTGCCTTATTCCAGAATTAATTCCACTTATTTTCTCCTAAGTGGAGTGTCATGGTGATTGATTGATTTGGCCTAATAAGGCAGAGAATGCGATCAGAGACTGGAATTTTGGCATTTGAAATGTGTAAAGAAAGGCTTGGAGTCCTCTGAGTTGACAAGCATGGCAATAGTAGTGTGCAGAGATTACTGTTGTTATTGCTGTTGCAGTCCCACTGAAGGAAATGGCTGGATTTAAATTTTGTCCTTGGTGTTCCACAAATTAGTGGGAATTCAGAGCTCATTAGTGTCAGCAGGAATGCAAGATGTTCAGCATTTGGCAGGACTGAGCCCTACATTTTGAACAGTAATTAACACAAGGATCACACTTTCTTATCAGGACATTACAGTAGTATTACTGTAACAAAGTGATTTTCTGTGTGGTTTTAAAACATGACAGGAAACAAACAAACAAACAAAACGTAGCTGACTCTAATTTTAGAGGCCACTAGAGGACTTTTAGACCTTTGTATGCTGGGAATAACACTGCAGAATGCTGGAAAGTTGAAGAAATAGTAAGATGGCAAAAGCAGGGATATGGCCTTAAGACAAATGGTAAAGAATTCTGGAAAGCTGGGCATAGAGGAAGTTGTGCTTACTTGAAGATTGTGGACATTCAGGAAAGTAAAAAAAGCCGTGCATAAATGGCATAGTTAATGAGTTAAAACTAATGTTTAAGAATGTTGCATTCTTAAAATTGTTTCTTTTCCCTTGTCATATTCTGCCTGTTAATAACCTGGTGCCTATCACATACCCTCGTGCAATCTTCCTTTTCTTCCTTCTCTTCCAGTTCCTCCAGGTCTTCCCATTCATTGTCACTGTCATGTGTCTCTCTAGCAGGCAGGGAGGATGAGAAAGAACCACAAAGATGTGATTGTGGGGTCACCATGGTTGTGGAGAGCGTCTTGGAGCCTCCTCCTCCTCGTGAAAGGGAGGTCACAGACATTGAGCTGATGGTGAGATACTCTTCATCAATAGGGGTTAGAGAGAGAGTTTCAGGCATACAGTTTGTGTTCGATAGGTCATCATCACTCTTATTAAATATGTGGCTGGAAAATAGAAAGATTGCAGTGCTGGAGTTTTCCTCCATATGCTTTATTAGATGGCCACTGACATACTTGACCTTATTTTAAGTGAAGTACTAGTTATGGTACTAAATTGCAGTCTGGGCCCTCCAGTGTTACTGTAAAAATAAATAAGTAATCAATATTTGGCAAAGCTTGTTAAAATATTAAAAATCTTTCAGAATTTGAGAACAGTCTTTGCAAAATCTTGCATTTTTTTTTTTAAAACATCAATTAGTACTTTGTACGCTTCTTGAAAAATTGGAAAATTCCTAGATCATTAATTATTTCATCTGCCATAAACAACTCAATTAGCTTACCTAGTAAGTGTTATGCACATTATAATACTACTACAATTTTCACATTTGCATTTTTCTTGAAAAAGGAATGCCAGACATATTCCTGGCCCCTACAGGTCTTTCCTCAGTAACTAGAGCACAGATGAGAAATATGAAATATTAAATGAATCCTGTCTCTCCATGAATAACATAAGTCCTGACTTCTCTTTGTAAGCCTGCATTTATTTTTATGCTTGCCTTGAGACATAAGAGTTACCTTAGAGAAAACAATGTATTTCTTCAGTTACTTGAACTAAAATTATTATTGATTTTATTAGAGTCAGAGTATTTAGCACTTCTAGTGTTCAAGCCCAGACCCTAATCCTATGTGCTGTGTTCAATATTGTTTTGGCTGTTGTTATTCATGAACTCTAATAGATAAACTAGTGGAGTCTATATAGAACAGCATTGTCTCCCACTAAATTTACCATTAAAGCTAACAGAAAAGCTTGAAACACTTTAAATATGTGTTTTATTCATATTAATCTTTATTGAAATATTGATGTGTCATTCATCTTAAAAACACTTAAAATAGCATCACTTTTATTAATGCTTCACAGAGCAAAGATGCCCTGCCATTTCATATATAACAGTTGCCTAGGATTTTTCACTATGTGCCATCTCCTAAACAAATATATACAACCAAAAGGAACATAAATTGGGTGCCTAGTATGAAATCATAGAAGATCCTCACTATTGTGCTCTTGTTAAAATGTTGTCTACAGTCAGAGGAAAAATATGAAGCAAAGTAGCAAAACGGGCATTTTGTCTGGATATGGTTAGTATTTTTGAAATACTGACCAAAATAAGGAAAACATAGGCTCATGTCATGTGCCCTCAGTGAGGGAAGCAATGCAGTCTGTCAGCTTATATCTGTGCAGAGAGTAAAGGAGAAGTTGGCCATCTCCAATAACACAGCAAAGCTGATAGTAAAGCTGACAGTTTTTGCTTTAATTGCTGAACAACAGTTACTTACAATACTGTGGAAGAAGACTGAGGCAACTAAAAGCAATGTTTAAGGATAACAGCAAATGCACTCTGCTCCTCTCTTTTGGAGACAGGAAAGAGCAAGTTCAATGGATGTTGCTCAATATTGGTGTCATAGAAGCTGTCACATGTTAGTGGAGTGCTGACTGACCTTCAAGGGGTATGAAAGATGTTTGGCAGAGCTAAACGAGCTCAAGGCAATGAGCCAGCAGTGGCTTAATCATAGCACAGCTTCTACCCATCTCTATATCACCATGGAAAATAACATGAGTCTTGGTCCTTCATGCCCATATATGAGCTCCACTGTCATGCTCAACTTTCTTTTGGAGTCTCTTGACCCCTACACCTGGACTTCATAGGCGAAAACTATGGGTTACAGTTTTTCAAAGCAGCTTTTTTAAAGATTCTTATTGGTAGCAATGAGAAGAGTGAAAGGAATTTTCCACGTGAAACCCTGAGCAGGGAACTTTTAAAATTCATGTCAAACGATTCCCACATGAGAAGTTTTGAGCAATCAGAAGAAAATAAGTTTCTTCATTAATGCCTATGTCCTTCTGGGGTTTTTCATGTTTTTAGATGGCAGGATTATTTAAACTGAGATTATATTTAAAATACTGTTCAAAATGCATACCACCTTAAACTGCTCTGGCTGCCTTTTGAAAATGCAAAAGCTGAAACTAAATGATATCAAGAATGCACCAAACAAAAACATTTACTTCAGAACTTCCTTGTGGGGAAGAATCCAAAACTTTTCTTGGAATTCATATTTTCCCACAAGAAACTTAGTTTTGTTTAAACTGTATCTCTTGGCAAGCATGTTTGCTGCAGACATGTATCTGCTGTTTTTATTCTCAGCAGTAGAGAAGCATATATGTAAGCTGAAGTTTCACTCAGGAATGTGAGTGAAGATTCTCCTATCAAGAGACAAGAGCTACAAGTATGAATTGCTACTATGGCCCCACTTGACTTTCAGTGAGCTGGTGCCATGACTCCCCAGGGCCTGAAATCTCTGACTGTCTGCTTCTGTGCTTGATGAATGTCAAGAGAAACAAAAGGATTTCAAGTGACTGTATGGAAAAATAGAAATTAGTTTCTAGATAAAATTACTAAAGTTGTAAGTTAAGGGTCTCTGTAAGACCTTTAACTTGTCTTTCCATCGATCTTTTCTGTTCTAATAATTTATATTCTTTTGCATGGGAAAGATTTTTTAAATGGAATGGATTGTCTTCTGTGTGCCAGTGTTTGGTATATCCAAGAGTATAAAAGAAGGCTGCGTCCATTTGCACTGCATTTTATTGTACAACTCCTCTGGCTTGGGGCTTCTATTGGCTTCTGAAGACTGGAAAATAACTTTTTTTTTTTTTTTTTTTTCTCCTGGGTCACAGTTTGTCTTCTGAGGTTTTTTTATTTGCTCTGAAAAAATTTGAAATTAAAAGATCATACAATAAGAAAGAAATTTTTGATGCCTATTGAAGTCAGCTCTGAGAAAATTTGAATTATATTAAGTATATAATAAATAAGAAAGCCTTTTATTCCTATTTAAGTCAATAAGTCTTTCTGCTGATCTGAAACTGCAGCCAGCTTTGGCTGAACAGCATAAATGATTACAGTAGTGCAGCACTCATACAACAGTCTTGCAATGCAGACTTATGCAAAATTCTAAGAAGATGATAATAAATAGAGCAGATTAGGATAGTCACTATAAGATGGTAAAGCAAAATCTTCAGTAATCAGCAGTGATTAAAGAAGATAGCCCTATACTTAAGCAATTCACTTTCAAAATTCTAAGAACTGAAAGAAAAGCTGCAGAGTAGATTTCATAATTTCTTACCCTTTTGCCCATCCAAATTCACATGGTGAGTAGCAGTTCTGCTTCACTTCTTCTTCTAGGGAGTGCAAGACCTCAGAACTGGCAGCTTCTTGATGAAATTTCCAAAGATGCTTATAGAAACTTTCCCTGGTAGTCATGAATTTCTGTAAGGACTTCTCTTGAAACTCAGTTTCCTGCTCTTCATAAGCTGAGCTGTCCTCTTCAGGAGGCTCACTGAAATCTGCTGCCACTGGAGAATCCAGGCAGTCTTCGAGGTCTGGAGAGGTGCTACCTCCATCACTGGTAGACTGGTCCATAAAATTTCCTACCTCTGTACTGCCTGGCATTTCTGTCACAAACTCCTTAATTGGAGATGGTGCTGGAGTCTATCAAAATAACAGAAAGGTTAGTGTAACTTTTTTTTATCTCACATCTTCTTTCCTTTAAGAACAAAATAGTTTGAAGAGGCACCATCAACAAGCGTCTGAATGTGAAAATGTCAAATGGTAGCTAGAAGGGAGGGGAAAAAAGAAGAGGGAGGTAATCTCACTAAGTAACTGCTTTGTCTTTATGCTCATCTTCCACATCCTTCAGAATTTCCAGACAGGAAACTACTACACAAGTTCACTTTCCCAATTAATTCTTTGCTAAAGGTGGCTGATTTTTACTTATTTTCATATCATGCCTCAACTTTGTGTCTATATTCTATTCATTGTGTAGAACTGGCTTCCAAATTTGGCTCCTGTGTGACTAACCATGGAAATCAGCCAACGGTACATTTTCTAAGAATAATGGCAGCCATTTTGTCATCTGGAGATGGTCCTGGCAGTCATTTCTGTCTGCCCATGGACAATACTTATAAATCCTCGTGGGACAGAAACCATGAGTAGCACATTCTGCATGGAGCAAGACTGATGCAAATGCATGTCGATTATCAGAATACTTGTGTATGTGTCTGCGATTTGTGTTCAAGAAGGAGGAACAATAATGCTAGCACACCTGATAGCACTGGTTTAGTCTCTGTGTTCTCCAATGTTTGATTTCTTTTTTCCCTTGTAGGTTCTGCTCACTGTCAATAAGAACCTCAATAACCAGTTGAAACCATTATTTCATTTATTAAAGTAAATAGCCTGGATAGGAAAAGTCATTTATTTTCCTCTCATTTTGGGGAGTAATATAGCCACCTTAAACCCACAAGTTATAATAGCTGCAGTTGAGAATATCTGCAGTTTCTGGCTGATGATCTAGGAGAGCATTTTTAGAAGCATCACTAGAAGATCTGCTTGGGTATGTGCTGTTTCAGTCCAGTGATAATACTGAATTTCAAAAGTTGTTGTACTGGGATAAACATGTTTTACATTCAGATTCCAATTATTTTGGTTGCTAAGGAATAATCAGTTGAACTCTAGAGGTTGAGTTGAAGCTGGGGTGGGAAATAAATGAAATAGAGGGCACTGGAGAAAAGGGAAGGTTGCCTTGTTCAAGACTATATAGAAAATCTAGTAGTGCTTTTCTAGGTTTGTAGAAGCCAGTTTACTTCCAGAAGCTTTGCCTTACCAGGGCACTCTGCTCTATTTCTGGTAGAACACCTTTTGGTGGTCTGCAAAGTAGTAGTGTGACTTCTGGAGGAGATCCTCGCAGCAAGTGCAGGACATCCTAAGCAGGAAGAAGGAAATTAGGTTTCTTACGGAACACAGTCTATAGTACATGTTATTTTACCAACTGGGATGGAGACAATTTTTATTGTGAATGCCTAATTCCTAGTACTGCCTCTCAGCAGTATCTGGGGGTGAAAAGTCACTACTCATGATTGTCACATAAGTGGATCATAGTTTTTATGTGTGTATCTAAAATAGTTCTGTTTACAAAGTCTTGTTCTACTAACAGACACATAGTTTTAAAACAATACTTTTTGTGAAGAAAACAGGATTTTCAGACAAATGCAATCAAACTGCATATGGCAGAGACAGGTCTTCAGTCAATTACATCAGCATAGCTCCACAGACTGTCACATTGACATAACCAAAGGCAGATTTCCTCAAAGCCCCTCTTTGACTTAACATCTATGCAGTGGCATGCAGCTTTCAGCTGTGGCGGAAGATGAAATACTTAGCCTACAGAAATTCTTTTTCCTCTAGACTAAAACATGCTGTGACACCCCAGCAAAAACTGAGTAAAAAGGTTGTACATCACAAAGCAAGACAGTGCTGGAAAAGGACAGAGTCCAGGTCAGGAGGGGGAAAAAAAAAAGAGTGCAATTATAGCACCCTGCCAAGGCATCTAGGAGATACAGCACCTTGTCTTTTGCCCTAGCCACTCAATGACATGAATGACCTGTCAGTGGAGAAATTGCATAATTAAATGATTTCTGTTTTTTACAATCTTATCTATTCAGTGCATATTCATATACAAAACTCAGGGATTTTTCATAAAGTGAAAAGATTACAATGTAAGAAATAAATCCACATGTAGTCCTTTTTTACCATTTAACTTCTGCATGCAAGTATAGAATTTCTCATTCCAGGTAAAAAAATTATACGGGATTTACCTCACCTGGTAGAGATTTGAAACTGGGGTATGGTATCCAGCATGATATTACAAAGCACAAATGACCACAGGCAAAAAAATATTCCAGTGATGCATAACAGGAACAAAGATACCAACTAAATAACAACTGGTGTGCATCTAGCAGTAGACTTTGAGCATCACTAGTAGAAAGTTATAGATTAAATAGCAGAAAAAATTCTCAGTGAGAATTCCATTAGGAAGGAAATTCTCATAAGAATTCTAGAGAAGAATCCTACAGAGAAATCAGACTAATTATATGCAAATTCTGCCCCCCTCTGGTGATAATTAAGTTTAAATGCAGATTCATCCCATTGTCTTTATTAACGTTACCCGTCCAGAGTCCCAGTGATAGTGTTGTCTGGTACCTGATACAAGAGTCCTTGAACAGGTTTCCCATTCACAGCTAAAATGATGTCTCCAACTTCGATTTCACCATTCTCTTCAGCTGGCTGCCCTGGAAACAGTCTTTTGATCCTGACAATATCTCCTCCAAGGTGTTCATGAGCATCTCCTCCCATTTGCAGTACACTAAAGCCAAGGCCTCCAGAATTCTTTGTCAATTTGACTTCAAATATATTATCTGTTCAAAGCAGGGATTGGGAAAAGAAAGGTAGCTGTGGTACATATACCTCCTAAGGAGCTGATGTAAATTATAACCTCAGCAGACCTTTTCCCTGTGAGCTGCAGAGGTAGATCTACTGATACTAATGTCAAAAGAAGGGTCTGAAGTTCCTGTAACTTAAAATCCCATAGGCAGAATGGGGAGAACTGGATTCTATTCTACTGTGCATGCACAGACTTTATGCCATCTAGTACGAGCCCATAAAGGAAGAAGCGTTTTGTAGCAACATGAGAAGGTTAAAACACTGTCCTCTTCTGACATTGTTCTGTAAGTGTTGGGTAAATATTACCACTCTGTAGCTGCACTAACCAGCCTAAGCTGGGATTCGAGCTACCACTCTTTTCAGACAAGAACAAGAGACCAGCGCCTTCCGAAATACCACGGTTGCAGATGAACCCCATTCTGCTAGGGACAATGTAGAGGCTCAAATGCCCCATGGCAAAGTATGGTTCAGACTTAGTGTTTATGAGACAGCCTTACAGTAAAAGATACATTTATTTGTTGGCTAAGTTCAGTGAAAGCGATCTCTGAATCCTCTACTTTTAAGAAATGACGTGACGGCAGTCTGCAGTCCTGGTCCTGGGGCAGCAGTTCACCCCAGCTTCATCACTGTTGCAGCAGCGGCAGCTGTGCTGGTGGTGCTCTCCTTGGGTAACAGACTGGCAACACCAACACAACTGCTTCCTGCCTAAGAGTGCTCTAGAGTACAGACAGGGACGTCCCTTGCCAGCCCCATCTTGTGAAGACTAAGAGATATGGTATTTATGCCAAGGATAAACTCAGCTATATCTAGCAACCCTAACCATAGCTACATCAGAAATATTTTGCTCAAAATCAATTTTGGATAATGCTATTAATATTGCATATTATATTTTTATTCAGTATGCAGTTTTCCCTCCAACCCACAGAAATTTCATAGTACTATTTTAATTCGTTCTTTTCTTGCACATTGTAAGAAGTCACTATGAGCTCCTTTTTTATCTCTCACCATCTGTCAAAAAGCAGTAGTCCTTGGTGCCATCTGTGAAGGATGTTGCCACAGAAACAGCTGCACATTGGTCCTCCTTTCTGTCACTAGCAGTCAGGCATGGCTCTGGCAAATGGTAGTTTCCCCTTTCTAGAACCAGCTTGGCAATCTACAACAATGATGAACAGGTTCTGGTTACAAAGTACACACCAAACCCTATGTCTTTTTATTTTTCTTATTTAGGAGAATGAGGTTGGATGGGGTCAGAGAAGTCTCTTTTGACTCAGCTTTGCTACTGTACTTCATACTAAGTGCAGTTTATTCTACTAGCTATCTTATTGAGCTCTGTTGTTGTACAAACCTGGCCAGACTTCTTAAGGTATTCCACGGCCTGTTTGTGGGTGATGCCACAGAGGCTGATGCCATCTACTTCCAACAGACGATCACCTGAGGCAAAAGAATACAAGCAAACAAAAAGTGGTCAAGTTGTTCTGATGTTCAGGTTCAATGGATGTAAACCTTGAGGCTATCCACATTGCAATAGATCTTCCTGTTTACATATGTCAAATTATGTTACCTTGTATGCAAATAATACTGCTAGTTACACAGCATTCTATAGCTAGCACTTAAAATATACCAAGGTATCCCATAAATAAATGCAGTGATAGTATCTGGTTATCGCAGCAACACTGAACGTAGATGTCAGTCACTAGCCTGATGTGCAGCTACAGAGATTAATTGTACAATGTTTGCATGAGGCTCCTGGTTTTTTCAGTGGGATATCTACATGCAGCACAGGGACAGGCTGAGGAATGGTGGACGGTATATTACGTTTCAAGGTTGTACAACTTTTGATCCCAAATGTGTTTCACTGTCTCTGTGGCAAGCATTCCATATTAACATTGAGTTCTGCAGCCCAAAGTTTTATTGCCAGACACATTACCTATCTTTATTTGTCCGTCATTATCTGCAGGTCCCCTGGGAATAATGGACTTTACATATATCCCACCATTACGCACACTAGTGTTAATTCCACCCTGCAAAACATATGGCCACAGATTAGAGTGGATTCTTCACATGTTATTCCTGTAATAAAAATCAAGGATTTTACACATGCATTGCAAAGCAACTGCTTCAGGAATCACATTTTTTTTTTTAAATAAAGGGCCAGGGGAAGCGGGAATTACTCCAAAGTCCCATCTAGTTGTAGTATACTTCCCTAGACAGTAATCTTGTTTTATTTTCTCAGGAAAATGTAATGCACTTCTACATGGCTATATAAAAACATTTACTAAATGTTCATAATTTTTCCCTATACTAACATAAAGATTGGGTTGTATCTTTCAGTCAGTCTTCATGCCAGCTTCTAAACTATGCAGCATCCATTCAGCAACTCTTAACTTTTCAGACAATATGTAACACATGAACCTGAACTTTTGCAGCCACTTGAAAGCCTAGAGCTCAGAGAAATTCCAGATTAACCTAAGAATCATGTTCTGCCCAGCTACATCCCCTGGCCAAATTCAGATGAAAAAGCAGCCCTTAAATTCTTTTGCAGGCAATGAAATGACTGTTGCTTTCCACTCCATTTCAGCAAAAACTGTAAAGACATCTCCACCTGGAGGGGTAAATACAACTATGATAGCCACAGTAAGGTATTACTATTCAAGTGGGGCAGACAGTTTTCACTGCTGCCTTCTCTGGTCCTCTAAGCATACGGAGAACTGCATTTCCTTTCAGCCCTTGAGGCAAAAGCCAAAGCCACATCAGGGGCTGCCAGCAATTAAGCAGTGCCTGTGGGCCACTGCTTCAGCCCACTTCATGATCCTGTGCAATTTGTTTGTACAGACACAGCTTTTGAGTTTCAGCAGCTTCAGGAGAGCAACAAAGCCAGTTGTGACTCAGAAAACTCTTTGCAATGCTGCAGGCTCTGGCTATATACCTCCCTGACCAAACTCCACTTTCAGTGGTAGGTTTTGTTCTCAAATTGAGTAAGGATGAAAAGAGCTGGTGCTGTCATGTGCTTCTTTCATAGATTCTGTCTGCAAGAAAGGGGGAATGGGCAGAGCCAGTACTTTATGCTTTCTCTGTCAAACAGTCAGACAGGTTTGAAATGGGCCATGCTAACAGTTTTTGTTATCAGCCTATTTGTTCCACAGAAATACACTTCCTAAGTGTTTCTTGGTCATGTAACAGTTTACAGACATGCTGGAAGATTAACAGTAACACTTGCAGTCACACTGATTCCAAAAGTCCCATCTTCTTTAACAAGCTCCACAGTATAGATTTCCTTTGAGTTGGTTTCAGATGGAGACGGTAAGTGCGAAGAGTCAGCTTCCTGTCTCAAAAATATAAACACTAATGAGAACACAGCATCTCAATAATAAAGAGGGGAAAAGGAAAAAAAAAAAGAGAAAGTTTCCAGAAGATGTAGAAGGTTTGAACCTGCTGTCACTGTAAGCCCGGAGTGGCACCATTTATATCCTTAACATTATTTCAGGCTTACACTAGTGTTACTTAAAATGTAATCTGTCTAAATGTGCATTAGCTGAGTATAGATAGGGAGGCTCTCTAATAGTAGAAAATCAGACATAAAAATGTTGCTGTTCTGTCTCTGGTTGAAAACTTAAGATATTGAAAGAAAATAATCAAAATTTTGTACCTCCATTGGAAAAGGGAGGAGAATTTTTAATAATATTTTGTGGAACAGTTTCCCCATTTTTTCACATATTCTAGACATGTCAATTATGTTGACATTTACAATGTAATTTAAAAAGCAACACCTTTCAAGGTTTTCTTTCTCTTTTCCTCATTTTTAAAATTTCTCATTTACTTTCCACTTTTAATATAGCTGGCATGTTATTAAGACACATGCTGGGCATGATGTTGCTGAACAGCATCAACATCTCAGTTACCTCCACATCCAGGCTATCAGCTGAAGGAACTGGAATCCTAGGGCCCAATTTTGGTCCTAAACTCTGGGAAAGAGCCTTCTCAAGTTCGTCTGTATTTATATCTTGTTCTTTGGGGGGAGCTGTATGACAGTCCTGAATCTTTTTTCTCCCGCTGTCTACACAAGAGATTTCAGATCCACTGGTGCTGTTTCCTCTTGATAGATTCTTTTCTTCACTTAATCCATCTTCATACATGTCTGTAAAATCATATCAAAATAAAACATTGCTGAATGCAAACAGTAAGTAAACTTGAAAGCAAATATTATTATACCTCAGCACAGGAGGACACATCAACTGGTTGTAAAATCAGATCCATAAAATGACTCAGTCATTGTAAAATGGAGTGAAGCTATAACAAGTGTATCTACTTCATCACTGCAGAGGACTATGACTCTCTAACAGAGAAAAAAATGCCAAAATTCTCTTCATATTCAGCAATGCAGCCCATAATAGATTTTTTCACGCTTCCCGTAGAACAGAAATCACATGATACCTACTAGAAGTTGATGCTCTTCACTGTTAGCCTATGCTTATTATAACTGGCACTGAGTGACAAGGGAGTACTACTGCATCCCAGTGCCTAATAAATACCAGTGTCCTGAGCTAAATATTAGCATTCCATAGCCAGCAAAAGCATTTGCCTTTATACCTTTGGGTTGAGATATGATGAGCTCCACTTCATCAGGAGAATTCTGTATGATTTTAACTGCAGTATTAAATGAAACACCCTCAAGACTAATATTATTCACAGAGATGAGTCGTCCTCCTTCAAAAAAAAAAAAAAAAAAAAGATAAACCAAAGGAAAAGCACATCTATATAAGGAAATAAGTCCAGAGTAGCTAAGTTTAAACCATAAAAGCATTTTAGTTCTAATTAAAAACTAAGGACAATGACCTGGTTTGATATTTCCAGCTCTGTCTGCAGGTCCCCCAGGGATAATTGAAGCGATAAAGATACCGAGGTCTAATTTTCCTACATTTTCTCCTCCAATAATTACAAAACCTGCAAAAGTGAGATAACAAGAGAATGCAGAAGCACTGGCAGTATTAGAAAAGATGAACCTTAGGAGTGCAAAGGACTCTTACTCCAACAGCATAAGTTTTATACATGGTCTGGAGAATGTGGAGCTCTGATTTACATGGCATCAAGGTCTTGCTTGGGAGAGCTTTGAACTCACGTTATAATTAAAGTGTGCTGGTGACTTTGTGGCTATTTGAATACAATTTCACAGTAAGAATACTTTGCTGCCTTGGGACTTTAAAAGATTCCAACTAATTTCTTACAAGAGTCATAAACTTTGTGGACCTTAGTATTTAACACCAGTAGGAGAAAAATTTTATAAAAGCTCATTAGATAAATTCAAGCATTGTTCTACATATGTAGTCTAGGCCATGTAAATTTCTAATGGATATGTAAGAGATAATTAAGAAAAGTAAATCTATTTTCAAGTAGTTCAGTTTCACTGTCCTAGCTCAGAATACTCTGCCTATTGCAGAATATATTCTTTTCACTGGTAGAATATTTGGCTTCAGGATCAGGATATTCCACACAGACCTGCACCATTTAGAAATTTGATTTAATTTTATGAATAATCAGCTGTGAAGTCAGATGGTCCTCTGAACTCATCCACAAGGACAGGATACAGTGTGATAGTGTATTAATTAACAAGAATGTTATCCAAATAAGAATCCAAAAATCAGGAAACGTTAATGTTAAGCTCATTTACGCATTTTGCACCCCCACAGGCAAAACCTGAAAGCTTTGCACTACATCATCTCCCCTGTGTAAGGTCTAAAATAAATAAAATCACTCTGAATGCATTTCAGGTACAAAACTAGACCTTTGTTTCTTCTACTCTTAGCGCTTGGTCCCCTTGACCTCTGTGGCCTTAGTTAATCCTCTGAAAAAACTGTGGTCTTGATTTATGTGCTTAGGTCTCTTCAGTCTCAGAAATTCTAAGTCCTTTACAAAGATTGGTAGTCTTATTCTATAAGAAGAATGAGGTGAAGAAGGTTATAATCTTGCTCAGCTTGAGTCAGCAAGTATCAGGATTAGTACCAGGATCTGACAGTCTCAGTAACAATCATAACGTTCATGTTCCTTACTTACCAAATCCATTCTTAGGGTCACGTTTTAGGCTGACACAAATTATTTCTCTTTCTAGACCACTTAGCAAAACTTCCTTTTGGATGGCTGGTGATCCAGGTGCTGCAGAAACAAAACAGCCTGCATAAGTGCAGATTAATGCAGGGAGACAGTAGATTCATACAGTGTGAAACACTGAGGCTTCAAAAATTAAAAATATGTTTTGTCCTTGTTTTCAACATTATCATTACTTCTGAATCAATATAATTCAGGAAGAAAGCTCAAACAAATGTTTGGAAATTTGCATTCTTCAGGAAAGTATGTGTAAAATAGCTGTGTAAGCTCTTCTTATAATGTTCCTTTCTGGGAGAGCATGTGTTTATCTGCAAAGATTTTATTAAGATTGGGATATCTAAGTAGTCAGGCTTGTAGTTCTCATTGAACATGAGGGTCATCTGGACATAAAATCCCTTATGGGTTCATTTGGAAACTCTAGACTTTGGCTCTATGGGCCCTTTTCGCTCTGTAGGTGCACTCCAATCAGCACTGATTGTGATAGTGACTTTTGTAGTGTTAACTTCACTTAACATTGTTTAATTGCTACAGTGTGTTTAAAGTACGGTTCTAATTTTAAAATGGACTGACCAAATAATCATAGCTTTGTTTTCCAGAGATCCGCTCACTGTGTGCATGCAATATGGCTTCTGTTAGAAAATTAGGTGACCAGTTCTTATTCCAGTTAGTGCCACACAAATGCAAGAACAGAGGAAGGACCTGGAGCCTATGTTGTCTCATGCATTATTTATTGAGTTGTAGATCTCAACTGCAAACCAAATTATGATCTCCGAGCGCAGGGATATTGCACCATGCAAGAGTCCTGGGTGTACTGAACTACGTCTCTGAATAACATTAGGCACCACTGGTTCAATAATTTTTTCATGAAGTCTCTTACCACTGATCCTGATGGAAAGCAGGAGTGAAAAGGAAGAAAACAGTTTGTCTTGCTAAACTCTGGCTTAATTCCCAGGAATATAAGTGCAAAAGAATATTCTTTAATCTGTAAGTAGAATACATTTTGGTCTCCTGCAACTGAAACACTACATATAGAAGGGCACTGTCTCTATGATTATTATACTCACCGCTGATTGTGTTCTGAGTTGAATGAATAGAGAGGTAGTCATAACTTCTTTGCTTTCTGTTCAAATTGATGTGCATTTCTGACTGAGATAGCCCTGATGTGGATCTGCACAGCAGGAAATGAAGACTGCGTTACAATAACAGATCAGCAATGGTATTTAGTACTCTTCATTGTCATCAGTCTGTCAGAGCTAAGTTGGGAATACACATGTTTATAGCCTTTCAACAACTATTCTGATTTCTGGGCCTCATTCCATTGTAGGGGAGAGGTAGTTTATTCTTGCCAGCATTTGCTTCCAAATAAGAGCTGACATTAGACCACTCACATAATGACTGATTTCCCTCTGTGTTTTCCTTTGAGCTGAGTGCAGGCATCAGGAAAACACAGCATAGCCTCAGCATGATTCATTTAGCCTTGCTGTCCATTTAGACAGAACCACATCTGAAAGTTTTCCTGGTAGTTCACGTTCTTCTTGGCTCTATTCTAACTCTTAGTATTCTAAAAGGTACTAGAATTCATCAAAGACCTTGAGACTGTGTGCAGCTATAGTAACTGCCTACACTGGTGAATATACCAATGCAAATGTAAAGGAAGAAGTTCTTACAGTGTTTTCTATGATTTGCGCCCTTAGACATGGAGGAATCAATTAGGCAAGGCCTGTTCAAACCCAGATTCCACTGTGCATGCAGTTCACATACTGCCATTTCCAGAGAAGATATACAGTCCTTAAAGATTTTACTTTTTTTCTCCCTTCTTTTTATCCTTCTCCATAACCCAGTAAGAGGTTCATTCCTGAGTTTTGTACAAATTTAAACGTCACTCATTTTCAAGCTCTTATCGGTTAGACTGTTAGCTTCCTGACTGTGTTTGCACTGCTGCTGGTCATGAAGCCCCATAAAGCCTGATGGTGCTTTTTGGTGTAATCACAATAAAGACTGAAAAAAAAAATCTGCCTCACAGTTTGCCATAGAAGTTTGCAGAGATGTAGTCTATGACTGAGTAGTATTAAAAATATTTAGAGGAAAAGCCAACCTACCTGCCAAGATTGCTTTTGTCTCTAGTCTTGTTGGTTTCCACACTGAGATTGTCACAAGATTTGCTCATCATGCCAGCAGAAAGGTTTTCCAGGTTTGCTCCATAGAGCACATTCTCTGAACGAGACAGTCTCTGAATCAAGGCAAGGTGTTCATGCTGAGCTGCATATGCAGAATTTGATTTGTCTATTTCCACAAATTTACTTTCCTCTGAATAAGAAAGGAGAGAGGGGGAGGAAGAAAGATAAATCCACTAGTATTATCCCATCTCTTTAAGCTCCAAGGTACTTTCTTTCTAACCTTTTGAACATGCCAGCAAAAAAGATTGATATTGCAGTTATATTTGTTCTGGTATCTCTGAGGATATTTAGGCCTTGGAATGAGCAGAAAGGGTTTCCAATCCACTTCTTTCATAGACAGTACATGCTGTATTTAGATTTAATTTCTATGAATTATATCACAAACTCACTTTCTACAAAGATGGAAGAAATGTACAACCCTGTATAATTTAAACCTGAATATCTCTGTAAAGTATATTTTGTAAATGTTCAGTTTATGAGAAATATCTGTCTGTCAGAGACTGAGTTAGCCAGGTTGTTAGTTTCCCGTACTTCACATGCCCATCTCTCCAATACACGTATATCTGAGAAGACTGGAGCTCTACTGACACATAGTGCCCTCTTAAGTTCAGAGAGGGACCAAGGAGCTGGCTGTTCTCTCTGAGTAATTTGCACAAGTGAAGATGAGTAGCGGGCCATGTCAGTGGCAATACTTGCTAGCCAATTTTCCACCTCTGTTTGAAATCTACTACTTGCTTAAAGACATCTGGACTCTGCTACATACAAATTTATCCTCTCAAAAGATTTTGTTTCCCTGAAACAAGATACTGCTGTAGGAGGCATTGTTAATTTTTATTTAGGTTCTCAACTGTTGGGCTGGAGAGGGGATTTGAAGGAGAGAGAGACAGCAGGCAATTGAAGACACACCAGAAAGCAAAACAAGAACCCTGCTTGGTACAGGCTAGCACAAACATGGGTTTTAATTCTGCTTGTATGTGGCAGCTGACCTCCTGTACATTTTTCCTAAAAAATATTAGCCTGACTGCAACTTTCTAGAACACTGCTCTGCAGCATTAAACCTAAGTTCCCTCCTTCCTCAATTACTTTGATCAGGATTATTTTTTAAGGCATCAGAAGGCTTAACTGTTCTCAGTATTAGTGCAGTCTGAGAGTTGCCATGGTGATTTCAAAGTAGGGGATTGCAAGCAAGTTTTGAAGAGATGGGGACTTATACATCTGAACAGCGCAGCAGAAGCAAGAGTTGCCCTTGTGCAGAAAGAAATTTATAATCTCTTACAGCCTCGCTCTGGTGACAGAGGCAGCATTTTGAACTACTGCTGGTCATTGCCTTCACAAAGCCCTTTTTCTGGGACAGTAAACATACAACAAACCTCAGAACTTGCAGTCACATGGCTTGTGCAAGTCTGGCTTGTTTCAGTGATTTTGGGCACTTGTAATCAGGACTTGCGTAATAATCTTCTTAGCTCCCAGTCTTTTTGTTCTCTTATATACGGAATGTAGTAATTCTTAAAATATATTACCACAAGCAAAGGTAACAACTTTAAGATTCACTATCAGCTCTCATTTGTATGTTACAAATCACAGTCCCAGTAAGTTACAGGAGTCCAAGCAACAAAAGGTGCCTTGGACCTCTAAATGTCATCCAAGCACCTTTTTCCATGGTAAGAAATTTGTGCAGCTGGAATTTCACTTTTCATGAAATAATTTTAGTAGGAAAGAAGCAATATATCAATCATCCCATTACATCCTCCCATGATAAAATTTGTTGCCAGCACTTCTACAGTTTTACTAGAGAAAGGAGTATCCCAGGAGATAAAGCATGACACTTGATTCTCCTGCTATGACTCACTGGGTCAAATACTCGGTGGCTGCAAACGATCATGATTCTGTTCAAGGCAGGGGATGAGTCTTCCACTGGTGAAAATTCATGTTGCTCCACCGAAGTCAAAGAGTGATGAAAGTTGTCATCTTAGAGTGTAGAGTCCTGCATCTGGGCAGGAACAACCCCAGGTTTCAGTATAGGTTGGGAAATTACATATTAGAGAGCAGTGCAGGGGAAAGGGACCTGGGGGTCCTGGTGGACAACAGGATGACCATGAGCCAGCACTGTGCCCTTGTGGCCAGGAAGGCCAATGGCATCCTGGGGTGTATTAGAAGGGGGGTGGCTAGTAGATCGAGAGAGGTCCTCCTTCCCCTCTACTCCGCCCTGGTGAGACCACATCTGGAATATTGTGTCGAGTTCTGGGCCCCTCAGTTCAAGAAGGACAGGGAACTGCTGGAGAGGGTCCAGCGTAGGGCAACCAAGATGATTAATGGAGTGGAGCATCTCCCTTATGAAGAAAGGCTGAGGGAGCTGGGGCTCTTTAGTTTGGAGGAGACTAAGGGGGGACCTCATTAATGTTTATAAATATATAAAGGGTGAGTGCCATGAGGATGGAGCCAGGCTCTTCTCGGTGGCCAACAATGATAGGACAAGGGGTAATGGGATCAAGCTGGAACACAAGAGGTTCCGCTTAAATTTGAGAAAAAACTTCTTCTCAGTGAGAGTGACAGAGCACTGGAACAGGCTGCCCAGGGAGGTTGTGGAGTCTCCTTCTCTGGAGAAATTCAAAACCCGCCTGGACATGTTCCTGTGCGACCTCACCTAGGCGTTCCTGCTCCAGCAGGGGGATTGGACTAGATGATCTTTTGAGGTCCCTTCCAATCCCAAACATACTGTGATACTGTGATACTGTGATAGGCTGTTATTTCTCATGTGCGTCAGTTTCCCCATAATGATCCTCACCTATCTTTACAGAACATGCTGAGAACCACGGATGAGAAGTGCTATGTAACTGCCCTGGGTTGAGCAGAACCTTGTCTTAGAAATTACAGAAGATCTGAAGTCTCAGCAGGTATTAGTCATGTCTTCCACAGACATGGCTTAAGGTAAGCTAAGAGCAGCAAACAGCTACATAGTTGAGTGGGTATGACTGATGTGTCTTTGGTTCGGTGGTTTTGCCCTGGGTCTGAACCACAAGGTTGAACCCCTTTCTTATGGAAAGATAACGAGTTAACTAAATTCAACTCCAGCATATTCGGGCGCTACTTTAGTCATTCTTTGTGTGGAACAGGTTACATTTCTCAGGTTACATTTGGGGTAAGTCAGATACATTTCTTCAGAATTCTCATCAGGTTTCCTGAAGGAAGTGTAATTGTGCCTTTTTTTTTCTTTTTTTTTTAGTCTGAATTTAGCTACATAGTTATTATCATGGGAGAACTCCTTTCCACCCCCTTCATGTGCTCGTTCACGTCACATGCTCAATTACACTTACACACCCCTAACTTCCAGTGAAGTAGGAGACATTATTTTCCAGGCTGCAAATGAGAAACTGAAGCACACTGAAACTGATGTGGCAGGTTCTGATTCTCAGCTTCACTGAATGCACCTTTCCTAAAATCTAGCCTCATCCTATGGCCTGAATAATGCAAGTGCTTTTACACCTCACCTGATGAAGTTTGCCGAAGTTGCCTAGAATTCATCTGTGCATTGAATTTGTGCTGGGCAGAGCAGAGATCCAGTAGATATTTACATGTCTTTGCTGTATCAGTAATGAAAGTGTGTTTCTTGCCGCTGAAGCTGCTTTCAATCATGAATTTTTTTCTCTGTAGGGAAAAGAAAGGCAACAGTTGCTTCATATATCAATCATTACACTGAGGGACTGAAAGTTCATTTGTATAATGTTTTTGGTTTGTTCAGTTGTATTTCTGCCTGTCTGTGTGCCTTGTGGGTGCAGTAATTGCCTATTGTGAATTTGCCAGTTGTTAGTGTGGTGTCTGTCATTGGGATCATAATTTCCCTATGTCAAAAGTCAAGAGCCTTTAGACATTGATTACACTGAAAGCAAGTTGATAGAATTGGAAAAATGTGGACCTACAGATATTTAAAATTATTAAACCAATTTAATGTGAAAATGCCAATATCTTCAAGGAGCAGAGGGGCCATTTTGTGAGAACAAACAGACTGAGAAATGTGTGATGCAGGTGTACGTCTAAACTCTATGGTGATAGACTGATAAACCTCTCATGGAAGAATACCATTTAGAAGGGGTCACAATCTTGTCACCAATGCTGTTTTGTTAACACACACCAACATACTAAAAGATGCGAATGGGAATAATGAGATCTGGGAAGAGGGAGACATGACCTCATAACCTGATGTAGGTAGGGGGAAAAAAAAAAAAAGAGAAGATGAGAGGAATTAATATGAAATATACCATAAAGAGGTTTGACGTAGTCTTTGTAATAATCAACACCAGATTATTCATTTTACAGTAATTTGTACCCAGCCTTGGTTAAGAAACGCAGGACTAAACCTAAGAATTGAGTATCTTGGTATCTACATCCACATCCAGCCTTGATTTTCCACTGTTTTAGAAAGGACTTACCTGTACAGAATAAGTCTAATTCTAGCTCTAAATGCAATAATTTATCAAAGTGACAGGCAGAACGGGAATAAAGTAGTAGTAGAGTGGAGAAGATATTCACTTGGTTCCAACTCACATGAGCTGAAATTCTTTCTGTTTCACGCCACTGGAATCTTAAACTGGCAATTCTTGTGTGATTTTTGACCTCGTACACAATGATGCCTTTGGCACAGATTCCCAGGACAATGTCCCCTCCTGTTCCTTTCTTCTCTTGGGACACACGGTAGAATAACACTCCATATTCAGGAAGCTGCTGAGTCACCTTGTAGAGAAAAAGTGCATTTACCACACATTATTGAAAATGAGGCATGGGAAGAAAAGGTAAGTAGATGGGAGAGGAAATGGTTTTGAGTGTATTTATTGAATATTCTTTCACTCTGTCATTAAACTTTTGAAAATCCTTACCAGATTTTCATAAATACTGCCTCACAGAATCATATATAATATATGATATAGCTTCCTGCACAATAATCTAACCATTACAGTGGCACTGAGGCCCTCAGCATTACTGCTGCTTGGCACTCATGTGCATTTCTGAACAGAAATCCATGCAGAATTAGTGCTTCTTGACTACTGTTAAACTTTGTTTCTTTCCATTTTCTTTCCTGTGTCTTTGTTTCCCTGAGCAAACCCAGAAACCACGAGGTACAGCAATATGATGATCATAGTAAAACTGCTATTACTTTGGTGCCAGAGCTATTCTGACACTGTTATGGGCTTGTGTGCATTCCTTTCTACAAAGTGATGACCCAGCTGGACATCTTAACTGCAGCACCACCACAGCTCCCAGCCTGCAAAGAACTCACTCAGATCCAGATGCCCTATGGCTATAGTATTTTAAAATCAGACATTATAAATTTCCATTGACAAGAATGGTAAGTTACAGGGTTTGCAAAACTGTACCTCAAAGTATCTCACCTAAATACAGTGGTGATTTTTGAGGGAATTTCACTGCCCCAGAATTCCCTTCAGTGCCAGACTTTATAGTAACAGATCTTCAGCATTGCTTCATCCTTGCACAGTGTTCATCGCAGGATGAAAAGTTAAGTAGCATTATACTTCAAGGGACTGAGGAGCCAGCCTCTGCCCTGCCACCTAACTGTGCAGAGCATACTCTGAGGAACTCACACAGAGGTTTTGGGTGTTGTTGCTTGTCTTTCTGCCCCTCCTTCACTTGGCCACAGAATGTTAAAGTGTGACTCAGACTCATTACAGAACTATAGAATATGAGGAGGGTTTTCTGTCCTCTTTTGTCATCTGCAGATCAATATGAATTTATCCAAAGACTTTTTTTTTTTTTTTTTTTTCCCTGGGAGGCTAATGTAGAATCCCCAAATGACTTTTCAACTGTGAACAGAGATTTTCAGTGACCAAAAAAAACACCCCACTTTAAGAAGATCTGTTTTTCAAAAAGTATCCAGAGCACGAATGTTCAGGTCCTGAAAACTGGGGCATCTATCATCACTAGCTGAATTTGAGTTTTAATTTTTAATCTCTAATCTCTTTCATATTTGGCATTTGCATGCTCTTGCCATGGGGTCTATCTTTCTCACTTTATATGACGTGTTGGCTCCTTCTACAGACTTATTCATTGAAACAGATACTAACAAAGCTGCTTTTCTTCATTGGATTTGCCATGCATGATGGAACTGTCATTAACGCTAAGCTTCAATCTATTTCTTCAATTCCACTGACAGTGTTAGATGAGAAAGTAACATAATTAAACAGCAACTAAAAGAAAATGATGCTATAAATAAAAGCATGTGGCACTGCATCAAAATGGCTACTGATATTTATCCATTATCTAATCCCTGATATTTTTAATTTGATGGAAAGCAGAGAAGTTTGGGGGGAAAGGAGAATTTGGGGGGAGGCGGTCAGAGTTAAATCCCACATCATTGTAACACTCTAGAGCCCTAGAGAAATAGTCATGGGTGTAAATACTTCAGATAACTCCTTCTTGACTTCCAGGGTTCATAGATATTTTAAAACAAATAATCACCACATGTTTAGAAAGTAGATGACCAGCTGCGGGTAGTTTCAGAAGCCAAGAAAGTGCTTATTCCCATGTTTTATAATAATTTCTAATACATTCTGTAGGTGCATTTATAATCATCTGGAATCCAGACATGTTGGTAACTTGCTGAAAATTTGCATCAACCCTTAGGACATTGAAAATACCCTGAAATATGCATTAACCATTTATAAACTACCAGTGAAAAGAAACCTACCATGTAAACATGATGTAAGTTACTTAGGATGACAGTATTTCCAGCAGAATGAAGTTCTGAGTTTTTTGCAGAGTAATTAAATTTGTTCACCATATCTAAAATCCATTGTGTCAGGCAAGAAGGAAATAACAGACAGTGGTAAATAGAGAGGGGCTTTCTATCTCAAAATAAATAAAAAATATTTGGGGAATAACAAGTTACCTTTAAAAATTCTAGTTCAGCTTCATCCTCAAACAGGGACCGATTCATACGATGTAATTTAGCAAGCTCTCGCTGTACGTACACCAGGGACATTTTCTCTATTCGGCTTGCTGGAATGTAGTCTTCAACACGAAAATAGCTCTTTCCATGCATCTTAGGGAGGAAAAAAAAAAAAAAAAAAGAAAAAAAAAAAGAGAGAGAGAGAGAGGAACCTTTTGTTCTTTCTTGACTTTTCTTATTTGATGCATTTCCATTTCCAGGGTAACATGTATGCTGAAGTCACCCTGTTGTAATTACCTAAAAGAAGATGGGGAAGGGCAGGTAGTGTCCTGACAGCCAAATGTGCCTCTTGCACCTGTACTCAGCCAGGTGTGCCAAGGAGAGAAAAGAGCTGGGCCTGCGTGCAGCCCTGCCATCTTGCACTCAGAACTGACAGTTCCAGCTGCACAACCTACAGTGGGGGACCAAATGCTGACCAAATGGATCAGACCACCCAGAGTTAAATTAATAGAGCTACGGTGATTTACACAACTGAAGATATGACAGTGAACATAAATGGCTTCAAAACTAGGATAAGTAGTTCAGATATACCATCAGCAACCTTCCTGTCTTTGTAGATTGTGGATCTGAGCCTACACATGAAAGAGCTGTGAATTCTGGTGTGTTTATTTATTTTTCTCTTCCTTGTTTTCTAATCTCTTTAAGCCCCTCTGCACATCCAAGATGTGCCTATGTTGTGGATTTTCTACAGATTTTCTGGAGTTTCTGGGATATGTTATCAATTTTGAAGGACCAAGAGTCTTTTATCATTTTGCCATATTTCCTGCCAAATTCTTTGGGCTCATTACTGCTCGGTAATAAGGAAAATTTTGTAATTTTTTTAAATTCAATCTGAAATGTGATTACTGAAGGACTTAGCTGAAATTATGCACTATTGACATATCTTCTTTAAACTCTATGTGACAAACAAAAGCTGCAAAAGCTGTTGAGAGAGACATCTGAGAAATATTGTATTATTTATCCACACCTCAGAAGCATAATTGCCAAGCTCTGCCTGTAAAGCCAAAGCGCCGAGTTTCAGGGCAGTCTCATCATTGCAGTACAATCGCTCCTCCAAAATATCTTTACGAAGCTGCAGGTAAAACTGATGCCTTGTCAAGCTGTGCCTGAAACACAAAAGCATTTAGGAACACAAAAGGAGCCTTGCACAGTCACCCTAAATGCTACTGGTTTTCCTGCAGTCAGCAGAACCATGCACTTACTGGATAACATTAAATTGGTTGACAAAGAATTTTATCCTTAGAAAGAGTGTGAAATTAATGATGGAGGTTTTCTTCTTGGGTTGGTCATTCCAGCCATCTGGTGCCACTTTGTAGAGTTTGGTCTCTTCATCCAAAAAGAAGAATTCTTTACCTGAAATCAGAATTTTGGTTCTGTGATAAGTCTGGAAGTACTTTAGTAGCTCAAAGTTCTCCTGTCTTCATTCAGTGCATCACTAGCAAAAAAATAAAATGGATCTTTGCTGTCAGTTGAGATTTACTTTTCTGTGTCATGGCTTAATTTATTACTTCTTTGATGGAGAACTTAAGATAACACTTAACATGTAATTAAGATTACAGTTGCTAGATGCTGGATTGCTGTGCTGTCTGTGGAATCACTCAAGAATTGATGTGGCTTGCATTCTGTTCGCCATTCAGGTTCTGCACCCCATTGTAATCCTCATGCCCTACACACAAGGTATGCTTCTTCCTAGTGCCTCAGCCATGTTTGCACCAGAAACAGGCTAGGAGTCTTGATGTGGGTCTTGTAGATAAAGTAGCTGAGCCTGTACTCCAACTTATATCTAGGACCAAAGACAGCCTTTCTCTGTACAGTGCTTCCTGGAACTTCTGCTGGGGTTACATGGCTCAGTATTATTCCAGTGCAAGAATGGGACGCAGCCTTTTCTGCATGGGAATATCAGCCAGTAACAGTATGACTGTGCACAGTCCTAGGATAGACACGCTTTACATTAGTGTAGTACAGTTTAAACTGACATGCTCTACTTTTGCTTAAGCTTTAGATCTGCTTTCACCTGAAGATCTTAAAAGATCTTACTAGAATTCATTAATAAGGTGACTACAGAGGCACTGAGGAAGAGGACTGTGACTGTACTTAGCTGTGTCTCGTTACCTTTCAGGTAAGCCAAACCAAAGTAGAAATGTTCCACCAAGTTTGCATATGCCACCACGGTGTTGAAAACATCTCTTGCCTTGGACTTGATATCACATTGCACCTCAAGGCACTGCCCATTGAGTAGAATCACATTGAGATCCCTTTGGGACAAATAGGATTTCCCTTTTTTAGTCTACAAACATGTAACAAAGAATGAAGAATGAGTGCCAAGTACAAGCAATGCAAGTTTCAGAGCATTTTGTTACTGAGGCTCCCTAGTCTCCTGTCTTTACACAACCTGATGGAGTTGGCCACAACACTATGCTATTCCCTGCCTTCTTTCTCATAAATTAACATCCCAAACATTTCTAATTTTTAAAAACTCAGGGACCCCCCCAAAAAAACAGCAGAGCATATTCAGATTCTACAATCACCAGGCTTATTCTAGATTTTAGGGTAATTCCAAATTTTCTTTGCCCTCATTTTTACTGCTGTGTGCTGTCAGCCTTTTACCTTATTTTAATGAAAGGCAGAGGACATGCCTGCAAACTGGAGGATTCCAATACATTGCCACTAGATGTCACATTGCATATTTGGTGTATAATCTTAATCTTAAAAGTCTTGTGCTAAAGTGAGCATTTTTAGCTGAGAAATTAAGATATTTTCACACCAGCAGAAATACCTATATAGAACTCAGAATTAAATTACCTCCTTTCAAGTGTCAATACTTCCTCAGGAACCCTGAGTTAGTTTGGGAGGAGGTAATGGCAAGAATACTGGGTTGAGACTCAGAATGCAACTTAAAGAGAGCCCCAATTAAAAACTCACTAGATCAGTTCTAAATTCTTGATGTTCATACTTACCACAATTGATCCAGGCAGCTGTAAGGTCACTGGTGGTTCAGTAGACAAAATAATAAATTCTGGACCTGAAAACTGTAAGGAGGTAAGTTAGATGTTTCATAAATGTGTCCTTAATGTAATGAAGATCCCAAACACTAGTACCAATGTAACCCATTTCTGTTGATCTGTATGCTGTAGCTAATTGACATCAGTGTCTAATAAGTTGCAAGTGCTGATTGAAGATTTCTCTCTGTTTCGTGTCTCTCTTGTGTGGACTCTCTGGGGTCTGATTTGGGGTAAGCTCATGCTGAAGTCTTTTCTTCTGTAAAGGCACTTAACCAAGATCCATTTCTTTTGGAAGGCACCTATTTTCATGACAATTTCAGAAACTTAATTTCTCTGAGACCTTTTTCCATTTGATTCTTAAGTTACTATGAGGACAGTCACAGACGTGCACACACATACATACACACCACTGTGATTTCATAAGCTTAGCCGCCATAAGGAACCAGAGTAAAATGCAGAGCTGCTTTCTTCTACAAAATGAAGGCTGAGTGATATTTTTGATTAACAGACATTGTATTATTTTGCTTTAATTTCAGCAAACTTTAAGAGCACAAGGTGCTTTTATTTTTTTTTCTCTCGTTGAGCATCTACCTCAAGGAATTTTGCATATTGGGATTTTTTTTTTTTTCAGATTAGTCTGTGCTTTTAGATCCTTGAAGCAGACAGAAATAACTAAATGTCTGCAAGTGGTAAGATGTGGACAGCCACATCCAGCCATCCTCCATGACTTAGCACCTTGACTCATTTAGATTTTTTTGGATAAAATTTATGGTTTGTTTCATAATACTAGTCAATAGACAATGCAGTTTTATATCACATATAAAGAGGGACTAGAATTCTGTTGTAACAGTTGCTACACTCCTTCTGAGGACCTCCATTATTATCCCAGCAAAAAACATATTAACAAGATTTGAAACTAAATTTATCTATAAACCAATAATTTTCCAAAGTATCTAGCTGAAACTTTTAATCAAAGTTCTGCCACTGGTCAGTCTTGAACTTGTAAATGGCGAACAGGTGCAAGGATTCATCAGCCTGAAATCTGTCCCTTCTATTTTGACAACAGAAAGCTCCATGAACAGCAGCATTGCGGAGTTTTCTGTGATTCAGTTATTTGTGGATTTTTGTGAAACAACTGCCAAAGAAACATTATCCTTCCAATTTAACAGAGTCCTACAACAAATTGGCAACTAGAAATAAACCATTGGGTGCACTATTGGTTTGGCACACTCACTGCTAGCTTATGCTTTCCATCCAGGCATACACTGCGAAACAAAATTAAGTCTTTTGAGCACCATTGACCAGCATGTGTTTGTCTTCAGTGTTTTCATAACTGTTTTTGCTGCTCTGAAGTTGCTGTCAAAGTGGTTGATGAAAAGAGTCCATATGATGTTTGATGCTTGCAGAAATCGTGTAGGTCAGAGAGGGTTCAATTAGAAGGTTTTGCTTAGTCTTTATGGACAAGAGCTTTCACTGCCTGCAGTTCTGAGTTATCACAACTCGATCATACCTAATTTGGAGTCTGTCAATTTAGAACACTCATCTAATGAGGTGACTCAGTAGCTAATGCGCACATCACTGGCAGACAACTGGATGAGTGGTTTCTCTTCAGTGATATTTACAGTTTGAAATCAGCTTATACATTTTTCATTAGTCACCTTTTCCTTCCTGTGGAACAAACATTTCTGTGATGCAGCAGCTGCTGTGTAGTCCTTTGTAGACACGGAGAAGGTGGAACCTAAACTTAGCAAGTTGTGTCTGCTGTTCTTCTGAGTTCCACCAGGGATTTCTTCTACTGCGCTGACTGACCTTCAAAGGAAAAGTCATAGTGAGCAATATAAATAACATGCAATTGAAACAACACATACTTGAGGACAAAGAGCGTAAGGTACATTGACTGGCAGAATATTATGAAGTCCAGGGCAATGTCAGTTACAAGCTGTTAAATGTTTCCTTACAGAAAAAGGAAAATAATTTAACAGGGATAATATTACTGATACCCTTTGTAAATAAAACTAAACTATGCTTTAATTCAGTAACATTCTTTTCCCTTTTCCTTTTTCCCTTTTCCCTCTTCCCTTTTCTTTTTCTTTTCTTTTTTTTTTTTTTTTTTCCCTCATTTGGTGAACCAGATCTAGCCAGTTTAAGTCTGGTGTAACCAATAGGCAAATAATTTAGCCTCATGTCTTTCTGGGAATTCTACAGGATGAAGTCAATTCCTCATTTCTTATTTTCAGGAGCAAAAAAGCTTCAGAAAACACAACATTTCCTGTTACATTATTCAGAATTTTCCAGGAATGGGAATTAAATTGTTTGAATACAAATTCATTAGAATAAATTAATGTCTTAGGGAACTGAGGGAATTTTCAATGTAATTAAGAGAAAGATGTGTGAAATCTCTGATCAGAAAGCTGTCTTTATACTGTACTTTTAACCCATGAAGTAATTGTGTTTTTCATACCAGTAGACACATGCATGCTTAGAATAAACTGAAAATATAATATATACTTTTATCAATGAGGAAAGAATGCTTATGTGGCATAGAAGGAAAGGTTTTGTTGAGGTGGATTTTTGTTAATTACATTTTTAACAAATGCCAAATTCATCTGGAAGCCTTTTTGTTGTCCCAAAGTTTTACCCTTTTCTTTTGCATGTTGCAGAGTTGTTTCAGGGAGCTATTCACAGAGTTTCAGAAGGTTTTTAATAAAATTGCTGGAGAAGTATCAAGTGACAACACATGTGGGAATTTTTCAAAGTTGCATCAGGAGAGGTTCAGACTTGATATTAGGAAGCATTTCTTTACTGAGAGGGCAGTCAAACACCCAGAACAGGCTTCCTAGAGAGGTGGTTGATGCCCCAAGCCTGTCAGTGTTTAAGAGACATTTGGACAATGACCTTAATAATATGCTTTAACTTTTGGCCAGCCCTGAAGAAGTCAGGCAGTTGGTCTAGGTGATTGTTCCAGGTCTCTTCCAACAGTTCTGTTCTGTTCTGTTCTGTTCTGTTCTGTTCTGTTCTGTTCTATTCTATTCTATTCTATTCTATTCTATTCTATTCTATTCTATTCTATTCTATTCTACTCTACTCTACTCTACTCTACTCTACTCTACTCTACTCTACTCTACTCTACTCTACTCTACTCTACTCTACATCCTATCCTCTCCTATCCTCTTCCAGTATTCCTCTGTCTATATATACTTTTTTATTTCTATCAACACAACCTCATAAAGGTCATTAGTTAGCTAAGAAAAATCCCTAAAAATGACCTGATGTGACTTTTGTGGGTATAAAAATATTATTATCTTAAAACCCAAGATCCTGTATTAAGAAGACTTTATTTTTTTTTTCCTGTGGAAAATGCTTCCTGTTATTAGTCCTATAAGGTGAGAGATGCCAGACTTGACAGCTGTGTCTTCTTTATATATAGGCCATAGTGCTTCATATACTTACAAGCTTAACTTTATGAGATGAAAATTATGTAAGCTTACAGAAGTGAGCATTAAGATATTAAGCTTTATAGATAGAATCGTAGAATCATTTCAGCTGGAAGAGGACCTCAGGATCATCAAGTCCGACCATAACCTAACCTAACTCTAGCACTAAACAATGTCCCTAAGAACCTCATCTAAACCCATCACTAACTCTTGTGGTGATTGAACTCATATATGGGAAACTGGTGGTTTCCAAATTAATTATTTCAACTCCACTGTTGTCATGGTACTTACAATAGGATGGTAACCTTGGTAGAAATTCAATTGCAGATGCTTACAACCAAAAGTGGGTTTACAGCCTCTGTTGCACATGATTTTAGATCAAGGATACCAAGATGGCAGCCAGACTGGTAGTCAGAGGCATGGCAATTGCTCCAAAATAGTCCATAGATAAATGTTCTGTTACTGATATCATTATCAGGTGTGTGATGCATATAGAGATGTCTGTATACACACATATATGCATGTGTGCAGTTAGACAGGTAGGCAGAGACTTTGTCCTTCACAAAAGCTGCTGCTATCCTGCAACCTGCTTGTAATTCCTATTGCAGGTGTAGAGGTGTACTGGGCTATCTCACATCGCTCAGATTATCGTGGCTGATTTATCAGGAAGTTCAAACTGTTTACTTGGGTTACATTTAATTGGGAGTTGATCTAAATGGAGCATTTCCTGTAGGCCTGAATTACCCATGTCATGGTTAAAAGAAGAAACTCCTGTTTAACTGGGTCAAGAACTCAATTTAAATGGGATGTCTGTAGGGATTACAGGGTACTTAAATATGGTATTCTGGTCTTCATGGTGCCTAGAAGCTAACAGTACTTACATCTCTTCTTCACTTGGAAACAGTCGTGATTACAGCTGTACCATGCTAACACCCAGTCTAGAAAACTCTTGTTTGGCAGCAGTTTTGTTTCCCTGGCTTTTGAAAAGGACTTAGCATCAGTTGTACAATACACAAGCTTTTCCTTTTCTGTGTACAGGGCTGCTGTACATGCCATAGCTGAAATAGAGGCTAATCCTCATGACAGAGCAGAGGTCTTTACTGCTTGTGTCCCTGGGTTACCTATAATAACTCTTCAGTCAACTGGCAGGTCAGGGCTGGATATGGTTCACAAGTAAGACAAATTAGTCTAAGAACTGAGATGGAAATGCAAATACTTCATGGAAAATGATGGATCACATACATGGCCTGTCTTAAGCACTCCAGAACAAATCAGGACTCTGCTAATGTGACAGCAAGGCAAGACCAGATCCAAAATCTGAATGTAGAGAAATACAGACTCTACAGAATGCCTTCCCAGTGAAAGGAATGAGTGTTCATATGTTCTCAATGGGCTTTTCCCTTCCACACTTTCTGTGGAGCTGCTTCACAGTTGTTTCAGTCACAGTGAGCTATTGCTGCTTACCTGTCTGATTCTGATGGAGACATGCTAGGAGCAGTTCTTCTGGGAGGCCAGTGACACAGGACACAGTGGTAAAAATTAAAGGTGGAAAACTTCAACACGCTTTTTTGTGTGGCTTGTTCACGGTCCAAGGACCATTTCACTAGAGCATTTGGACTCCTACACTTCATGCCAACTGAGTCTAGGTGCATTTTAATTCGACATAAACAGTATCATCAAAACAGGTTCAGATGGTGACCCAAGAATTTTCTGATAATGACATTTCCACACTAGTTGTCTGGTTCACTTGTTAATAAAACAACTTCTGTCTCCTAGGAGTATGAGTTTTGATTACCTGTTTATGAAAAGCTTGTAGCTACTTTGTGTCCTTGACCCACTAAGGGTGGGGTCCCATGACCTGTGTGTCTGTGGAACTCTCCCTGCAATGAAAAAAGGAAATTTCACAATTGAAGCAGTTGTAGCAGTACTCAGGATCTTGGGATAACTACAACGAGGAGGAAATTTAGACTGGCTACTTCTTCTCTTGTGTCCTTACTTGGACATGATAAATGGCTATTTGATAAGGCTAAGTGAACACTACACCAGCAGTATTCCCAGTTCTGTAGTTATTGTTACTTCCTCTTCATAACCTTTCATGTGTATGTAATTTGGAAAACAGCTCTTTAGGTACAATGGCTGTTATTTCCATATGTATGAAGGCAATTTGTGAAACAGCTTTTGCTTTTCAGAAATTACCCCTAGTATTCTTTGTTCTTTTATTTCCAGGCACAAAACTGGGGTTGGGGGGTGAGGGGGAAACCATGAAACTCCTCTGGCTTAATCGGAGTAGTATATAATATCACTGAAATGAAAACTGTTTGTAAATATTTCAGTGGTTATTTGCTACATTATATGTATTATGAATGTTTTTTACATCATAATATTCTAGTGGGAATATAGGATGGTTTGTGAGACATTAGCAAATAAGATTTGTATATTTTTTCACCGTCAGTCACCTCTGCTGCTACAGAAAGGATAGGCATTGTTTTGTCCAAATACATGAAGTAGTTTATCGAACATTTCTTCTAGAAGCAGAGATGTTTTAAAATCTTTAAAGAAGGGTGGGAGGGTTAAATTTTTCACATGGATCATTTCACTGATCCTATTTGAAGAACTGCATATCAAACTATTACATTATCAGAATGACAGAGGTGATGACATGAGCTATGTGGAAGCAGTCAGCTTTTTCTCCAGGTAAAATATCCATGAACTACACCCTGAAACCTCACTCTGAATTCCAACATGAAAACATGTCATTGAATTCTAACATACCAACCTCTAATTGCAATTTTAGAAACTAGAAAATCTACAGTCACATTGCTAAAACATGCATAAACATGTTTTTTCAAGATGCAGATGGTAGTGACAAAATGTGAGATCTGAGAAAAGCCAAATACTTAGGGCTGGTTACCAAAGTTAAGATTCAGTCCCTGTTCTGAAACCACATGCTTTTTAATGAGAAATCCTCGCAAAATTATCTGCTTACATTATAGGTTTCACATAATTGTATAAATACACTTTGACAGGCACATGAAATTCCTGTGAGCTTTTCTGTCTCAGCTGTTATGGCAGTTGGACAAGTTGGCTATTTGCAGTGGCCAGATGCTGTGCTTTGATCACAAATCCAACACATTCCTGATGTTTAAGTGACATGTGACCCTCAAAGAAGTTGATCCTGTAGATTATTAATTTATTATATGTTAAATGAGCTTCTAAAATGCAGTCTGGATAGAGATATTGATCATCCTTGATAACAGTGCTCTACTAGATGGTAATATTTCTTTTCAGAGAAGTATGCAGTTTTCTAGTACGTTATCTCATGAAAGAATGTCAGTGGCAAAGAAGCTTTTACATCCTGTGTTTTCTCCTCTATTTTTAGAGTTTTGTCTAACAAAATCCTGAGTACAAACAGCTACCAGTGTTCCAGTGGAGACTGAGATACCCACAAATTCACTGAAATTAGCCCTTTTCAAGTTTTTTACCAAAATTTTTAGAAAGAATTTACAAAACACGCTTCTGAGTTTACTTTCACTTTGTGCCACTAGATAGGCCAGTGACACATGTGTGTCACATATGGAGCAGCTGTAATTGCAGGTTTTTATTGCTGCTGATATTGATTGCAATTCTGGAGCTTCAGAAAAGCAATGCCTTTCAGGAGGAGAGTATCAACAGCAATTGTATGAATAACCTTATCTTGGGCTTGAGGGCTAGCGGCTGAGAGGCTATTTCCACCCCCCCCCCCAGGATGTATTTGCTTTCTCTCTGTGAATTATCTCCTGGAAGACTTGTGATAAAGCAGTGTGCACATAGGTTTTTTTTGCTATCTTCCCTAGGGAAATTAGTCTCTTGAGATCATGCTCTGTGCATTTCATTTTTTGCCTAGTAAATTTTAAATCTTTCAAATTTGGAAGAGCGTGGGTAATATGTTCCAACAAATTTCATGACAATCATCAGCTGGATATCAGAAACCCAAATTAGTGCTCCCTAGTGAGAAAAAGCAAGGACTACTCAGCAGTTTTCTGTTATTTATGGCATCAATGAACTCCCCAGTTGGTGTGCATACCTTGTTACATTGTAACTGATGTAGTGAACACTAGGGTTATTACCCTAGAGAAGTAATTTCTGGGATAAAAAGTAAACACATGCTTACAGAGCACATTTGAATCCATGCCACAGGAGGACCTAGTACTTAATTTCTCATGGAGACCCATAGAAGGAGGAAGTAAACTCCAAAATACTGAAATAAACTTCCACCTCTGGGTCTGAAAGTTCAGGAGAAGTGCCCCGGGCAGGACAGAAAAGAAGGTTGAAAGCAGATGGGAGGGTGGGTAACTGTGGAAGAGAGAATAGAAATGGACAGGAGTCTGAGAATGAGGAGCTGGTATGGTAATCTTGTGGTTTTTTAGGAGACACTGATGATATGATACTGATTGGCTCTTGGGCAGCATGAACATCCTGTCTACATGTCTCTTGCTCACATTCCAATTTAAACATGAAGATACACACACGCAGCAGTACACGCCTTCCTGCTGAACTTCCTTCTTTGCTTCATCATATCCCCCTATACTGTGATTTAGGTGGCTTGGGAAGGACCCTGACCGATGTCTACCACAGTGTCTTCACTGAATGGAATCCTCTCCCTCTTTTATGCTTTACCAGCAATAGCAGGATTGAAAGTGGAGCTAAAATTCCAATTCTGATATCTCCAGACAAAGTAAATCAGAGGAGCAGCATTGCAATCTGGCATTCAGCACAATGCAAACAACACACTGAGCAGGAAATACACAATGGCTTTAGGACAAAAATGAAAATAAAACAAAGAGTTGTTTTCTTGTTCTTTTGCTCTAGATTTCACCTCATCTGTTTTAAGACCTCATATGCCAGAAACATGCTGTCCAGCTTTGTCTGTGATCTGCTGAACAGCTTCACCTGGTAAAGGGGACATAAAACAAGAAAGAGGTGATGGTGCTGCATGGTAACCAGGGAATATACAGTTTTACAATAGGGCACAAGTAAAAAGGAATCCAGTACAAAAGGATCTTTCTTCTCTGCAGCTTAGCACAAATATACCTCCCTAGTCACACAACCACAAGTACATGGGAATGCCTATCACCTGATCGTACATGGGTAGTTCCACATTTCAGGGAACAAAAGTGATGAGTACATAATCTATAAACATCTCTAAGGATTATTACCTCTTCTGTGTCCTCGGTTAGACAGTATCAAAGATGTACTTTCAGAAATACTATTAGAGTCACTGTAGTCCACAGAAAGTTGTCTGTAATCTTCCGTTGACCGACTGTAATTCATTAGTCTGGACCCTTTGTCTGGAAACAGAAAGGAAATACGGTGATTTGCATACTTTAATTATAAGTCATTGTGTCTCCATGATAACATAAATAACATTAGGCTTGATTAATTTTTATATAGTCCATATAGGGGGTTGAAGATGGGACCACCTCTTTTGGGAGCAGCAGAGTTGTCATCAGCTTATGCAAGTGTGAAGCTATGAGCTCAGCATCTGAATGTGTGAGTGAGCCAATATGATCTGACAGGTAGCTTGTTGGTACATTTTCAAAAGAATCTACTTTTCTTATGAACAATAATACCTAATAGAAATGTTTCACAGGTATTTAAGTGTGTGTTTCATTTTAGCTGAAGTTAATAGAACTTAGATGTGATTTGCTGAACAGGAATTGGATTGTTCATATGCATAATGTTGAGCATATCCAAAAAAAGCCTGCATAGTTTGAGCCAGCCTTCCAATTGCCCCAAAATCACAGATTTCTGTTGAAGTGAACAGTACAATATAGAGACTAGGAAAAAGATCTGTCTGAACCTGAAGTCCACATTTAGTTACAGTTAGAGAATTACTATGAGGGATAGCAGAATCTTGATCTTAGTCAAATGAAACATGAAATTAGTACATACTGGTTTATTTATATAGTGAGCAGGATTTGGCTTTATGTCTTAAAACCACTCCAGCAATCCATGTGTGAATTTGTACAACACCAACTTTTGAATTGAAAAAATGGAACTGAAATAAAAAAGAAACCTCAAATCTTTGCTTGAGTAACCAAATAGGAAGGATTAATATACATTCCTTAATGGCAACAGGATAACTTCACAGAATCCCACTCTGTACCTTCAAAAATACACCAGAGTATACAAAGTATAAAAGCAGTTTTGAAAGTAGGTTTTTTATTATCTGCACAGGTTTTATTCAAAGTGCTTTAAGAGTTGTATCTGTGCAAGCTAATTCATTATCACTACTTCGCACACCTCAGACTACTGTCCTTTGAGGAAATAAGGAAGAGAAACCTTGCTGCCTTGCTTCAGAGTCTTTCCATTATTAAGTCATTTATATGTAAAACAATAAGTATCCTCTCCAACACTATGTGTAACCACTATAGCATGAAATTAAACAATTCACCTAGCTTGGGAAAGACTCAGAAAATGCTGGCTGTATCCTTATTAGTCAGTTCAGATTTTAAGTCTTTCTTTACCTTGGTGAAAATTCATCTGGGAGGACAGTGGTGAGGTGTCCGATATTTTCTCATGCAGTCTTTTCCTTATCACATGACTTCTGTTAAGATGAGAGGCTGTGCTGTCCTCAGTGACTACCCACTCTACCTAGAAGACAGTAGTGCTGCAAGTCAATGTCATATGATATTCGGACTTCAGACTCTCATACTGAAGTGATCCTTGCCCTCTGCTTGTCAGAGGTTGCTGATTTGCAGCCTCATATACTCAGATTAACACAAAGCAGGATTGAGTTTTGATGGTTTCATGCTCTCATGTGAGCTGTGTTTAGGAGGGAACACTCTCTGTTACAGAGGGAAATAGAGTAATGGAGAGTGCAAGGGGAAAGGTCATCTCAGCGTGTTAATGAATACTGGTTGAAAACATAAAAAAAAAAATATTTGCAGTGTGCTTTCTTCCAGTTTCATGCAGCTTGTCAGCAAAAAAATGTTTGTTGATATTTTGAATCTTGAAAAGGATGCAGGTGCTCACTTATTAAAGACTTTACATGGTCAGGCTTGATTGCACAGCAAACGTTCAGCTCCACTCCAGGACAATGAATGAAGTTCTCAATACGATGTAAATGTGATTTCTCTGAATTTCACAAAGAAGGTCTGAAACTAGAACGGCAGTGGGGAAATCTCTTGTATAAAGTCCATTCCTTTGACCAATAAGAAGTTTCTGTAAAGGTTATGATTGCTTCAGTATTAACCAAAGAAATAAAGATACTGTAAGTGCAAAAGCTGGTTTGCATCATTTCCCAGGAGCATAAGAGTGGTATGAGAGACGGCTTCATTGCCTCATTTGCTCATACACATGGTCACTCAGTTCCCTGCTTAGAAGTGTAAAACCAAATCTCACTACCTTAATTCATAAATGCATTAATTTCACGCAAATGCTCACCCATATCCCATGTTGCTGCTCACCTCTCTCACCAAAGAAAAGGAAATGCTTAGAGCATGGGAGTAGTACCTACCTCACTGACACTTCCCACAGCAAACTGGACCATTTTCTTTATGTAGACATTCACTGGTAAGGAAGCAGTTTCCTTCTGATGTGCCTCACATGCTTCCAGAATTGATTCAGGAGAAAGTCTTTTATGTGGCAGATCTTCACATAGTGTCAGCAAGAGCATGTGTAGTTGGTCACTCAGCTGGAGGGACTGAATCAAAATGGAGGTACTGTTAATATTTCCCAAAGGTCTGAAATCCTGTGTAAACTGGAAACAGGAATTTCTGTAAGCTTTTCACTCTGGATGAGAAATGGGCACTGAATTATTTTAAACTTTGGGAAAATTCCAGACTGGTAGCATAACATTAGTAAGTAGAGCCTCTAATGGAATCCAAGATAGCCTTGGAGTGAATTGCCATCTCTTAGGAGGGTCACGAGCCTGCATAGGGGCTTCTTGGTGACAGACAGGCTCAGTCTGCTCTACAGCTTTGTTAATTGGACTGTGAATCTGAAAGATTCATGCAAGATGTGGCCAAATATGAGCTTCAAAGAGGTGGAGTTATAGCAGTCAAAACTGTTGCCATAGAGACCAGATACTTACATTTTAGAGTCATTTAGCTTATAGAGTCTTTTCTCTTAGACTGTGTATACCCATGAAGGAGAGGTTAATTCTACTAAGAGTTTGTGCTCTCCTAATCAAAAACATGTAATCAAAAGCATGGATGTAGAAATGAAGCAAAATGTATGCTACAAATCTTTGAAAGTATTCTAGGTAAGCAAGAAATGCAAAACTTCAACTAGCAGAGATGCTGGTAGAATTTACTCAGAAATATGGAGTTTTTTAGTTTTATTCCAGTATCGCATTCTTTGAAAAAGCACATAAAAGTGCACAGCACCACAACCATGCCAACATGTTGTTTTTCTTTTCGTCCTTCCTATATTTGAACCATAAATTATTTAGGTTAGAAAGGACCTTAAGATCATCGATTCTAACTGTAAGCCTAACACTGCAAAATCCACCACTAAACCATGTCCCTAAGTGTCACATGTGTACATCTTTTAAATATCTCCAGGGATGGTGACTCATCCACTTCACTGGGTAGCATGTTCCTTATTAAAGTCTTGGAATAAGTAATCTTCACTCTTAAAAGCAAGGTACAATTCATCTTACTGGCAATGTTTCTGATTTTTTAAAAGAAAAAAAAAATAGAAAAAAGAAAAGAGAGATGAGGCCTAACTAATATGATTTGGACGAACTGGTATTTTTGGTAAAGTCTGGACCTTGACACAAGCTTTTCAATTCTATCCAGTGGCCCAAAACATAAAGCCACTCGCTCCTACTGAGACTTCAGGTCATGCCTCTCAATCTTTGAACCTATCAATGTAAAATAGAATGAAAGCAAACAAGAATGTTTGTGTTACTGGCCTGGTTTGGAGGAACCTGGTAGTCTGCTGACCAATAGAGGGTCATCCCTAAGGAATACACCAACATCTGTAAAAACAGAAAAGAAAACCCCGTATGAAGTCAACATTAAATACAGAAAAGCCTCATACAAGAGAGACCATCTTTTTGTGTCACAAAATGGCAGATGCCAAACAGATAATTAAAAAAAAAAATAGACTAGAGGAAACGTATAAAAGCACAATAGCGACTCTTGGCTTTTGGCCTAGGTAGCATGCAATGAGTATTGTTCAGCTTGAGTGGCTGAGCCAGTCTGCCCTCTACTCAATGATGTAATGAGTAGGAAAAAAATTTAAACTCCTTAGTTTTTAAGAACTCCCATTGGCGATTAAAGATCTCACCAACCTGTGGGACTGACCAGCAGTCATGTCCAGGAAGAGGATTACTGGAGTAAGGACCATCCATTCTGAAGCTTCACGTTTCTGTGTAGTGCCTAAGTGATCAGTGATGTGGAAGTCTGAAACTACTGTGTTTTGCCTGAAGAAAGTAGGTAGTGATGTGGTCCTAGTGGCATTTAAAATTTCCAGGTACCTGAGTGTTGTGTCTTACTGTCTTACCAGAGAGACTCATTTAGCAGAGAGACGAAAACAAAATTTTTAACAGAGCTGAATATATTTCTGACTTCCTGGGAGTGCTTCCACTCTCTGATTCCATAGATACTGCAGTCCTGCTGCTTCTGGGATTACAATTACCATATCTGGTCAAGCATCATGTGCACAGAGAGACTCTTCCTTTTTGTGGGCCTTTACAAATACTACATTCCTGCAGACCTTGACCTGTACAAAATTGATTTTGATGTTGATGTGCATGCTAATCTAATGGCAAGCTATAAGATACAGGTAAATCTTTGTAACTCTAGCCTAATTTGTTTAGCATTATTAGAAATGGAGTTTGACAGTAGGTACCTGGTATGTTGCATTAAAACCCACAAGCTTGTCTTCATGAGGTACTGTCAAGATCTATTTTGTGGCATACCTCACCTTCATTAATCCGAGGCGCTGGTTCTTACTTTGTCTGTGGAGCAATTCCGGTGCACTGAAAGGGACAGCTTCTGTCTGAGATGCATTGTTTTGGAAGGACAAGGTTCCTTCAGCAGACAGTAGTACTGACCATGGACAAATCACACAGATGGCAGGATCTGAAAAATGTTGAAGAAGATACCGGAGTTTTTAGTGTTGAATTCACTGCACTCAGAAAATCGCATTGCTGACATCTCACCTGCATAGCCCAACCCATCACTGAAGTTTCCTGGAGATGTACCCAGAAGTCAGTGGAATCATGTTCATTTTTGCCTGGCTGATTTTGTCAGCTGGAATTCAGTGATGGTTAAATACTTGATTTCACACATATATACAATATATTGATTTCAATGGATTTCTGAAGCCAAAGGAAAGGCAGAATTACAACCCACAGGCATGTGCAGATTTGGAGAACTTGACCTTTTTGGTAAATCTTTTTATGTAAAGCACAAGGCAATATCAGGAACACTCATTTCAATAAAGCAGGAATACTTTGAAGCTGGCATTTGCAAAAGACCTTAAGTTAGCTTCCATTATATGTATGACCATGGTACAAATCTCTGTGGTGATTATTTTTTATTCTGTATGCTGCTTATAGTCAGTCAGCTCTGCATTTTAGTAACATCTTTTTCACTGTATTGTGTCTAGCAAAGCCAAGTTACTTTGCTAGGTCAGTGTCAGGAGTCAGTATCTTTTCCTTTCCATCATAGAGATGAAGTGACCACACCATATCAGTCAACAAAAGCTGAGGTAGCAGTACAAACAAACTTTCCAGTCCCAGTGCTATAACCTACTAGGCTTTTCTTTAAGTGGAAACATATTTTCCAACTGACCTGAACTTTGGGAGTTTTTTTAACAGAATGCAAGTACAAAAACTATCCAAACTACAACTTAGACTAAATTCTACCAGTAACATGGACAGCCGTTGTGCTTTAGCGTTATTCACATTCAGTCTCTCTGCCTCTTTTTCAGTTCTGTTAAGAGAGAGGGTATTTCAAACAAAAGTGATTTCAAATTATAAATGTAGACTCCTAAGCCTGACGAGGTCCTGAAGGCATTGATAAGCTTTAATGGCCCTGAGCAGCCTCACTTGGGACCCACCCCCATCCTCTGCCCACAGTCCTAGGCTCCATCTAAGCTCAGCCCAGGGCCTTGAGTCCCTGCCTAACACGTAGTGTAGGAGTGCCTGTCTTCATCTCAGATACTGACTTCCCAGCATGACCTAAGATTTGCCTTGTCACTGCAGACTTGCCTGGTGATTGCTGGACTGTCTGACCCTGGTTGCCCACACCAGACCTGATCCTGACTTCTTGTAAAGGGCTGAGTACTCTTAAAAGATATCACTGCAGAGATCCACTGAGGTTGGTCCCAGTGGTCTGAAGCAAGGGTGAAAGTGTGAGGATGTCTAGTCTTTTGCAAACACTCCTCACTTGCACAAATACTTCAGGGGAACTTGACTAAAGACATCCAAGTGATTTCATTATGATATTAATTTGAAAAGCATGATGATAAGCATCTAAGATCAACCGTTTTATTTAGAAAGAGGAAAAGCTGCATTAACTATGGCAATATTTGCATATAGGGTTCCTGGAAATACAGGTAATATGGAAAAAAGAAAAAAAAATTGGCCATTGAACTACTCTCTTCAGTCTATACCATGAGAACAGAGACCATTCATATCTCCACAGGAGAATAGCTTGGAAATATGCTCTAAATGCTTTGGTATTTTAGCATTTTAAAATTATATATCCAAAAAATGGCTACTTAGTTCTCATGCATGGTGACTTCTACATCAGTAAAATGAATGGTAAAAACAGGTAAGAAGTTAATCTGGGAACTCATATACACCTAGAAGGTTTGTATAGCCAGAGAACCCAGAGATTCAAGCCTTATGGACCCCTGGTGTTTGCAACAGTTGTGGCATTTATTTCTTAAGAAATTAAAGGTCTTAAAATCATCATCTAGGCCTCTCTTTTGCTCCTTCCCATTTTTTGTAGTATTGTATGCAAATCCAACTAGTACATGCTGGGAAATTTTTTCTGTTTTAGAAACAGAGAGCCAGCTTGTACTTTAGCCTCGATGAAGATTACCAGGTCTTCTGTTATGTTTGCCGGTCAGTGAATCACCACACCTGCCTAATGAGTCAGTGCCCAAACACATTGGAAATATTGCTATAGCAAGTCATGCTGACCATCACCAGGTCTAGCAGGATTTATTACATCAAGCACAGTGCAGCACAAATGCAGAAGTACTAGCCCTAAGAAAGGGCTGATGCCAGAAGCAATATAGCTGTAATTAAGAGATGTGGATCTGGAGATATGCCTTAGTCAACTGGGATGATGCCATGCAGGGGTGGTTCACCTTTGCTGCCCTCCAAGAAACCGGAGCACTGGGGATGCAGCTTTAGCATGAGTCTAACTTGTCACCACTTCTGGACTTGAGCTCTCTAAAGACACATTTGAGCAGCCTTGCACTTGACCTATAGACCAGCTTGATTCTACATCCCTACTTCCTCTTGGTTTACTCCTCATCTTTCAATCATAAGACTCAAAATTTATCTGGTGCAGTATAGGGAACACAGGCTGATTATCTCAATTCAATAGACATCGACTATCTCAATTCAATAGATAACTAACAAGTCTATTTTTTTTTTTTTTAAGAAGAGGTCAGGAGAGCACAACGTCAGTCAGCTTAACATCTGACACTGAGTTTATAAACTGTGATAGACCTGAGCTGAATCTACCCAGATGGGTATATCTGTGCTGCACTCCTTTGCACATTTCTGTTGCCTTTTTGTCTAGGCTGTTTCATCCTCTTGTTGCACTACTTAATAGAGAACTGATGGTATAGTCAACCTGCTGTATTGTTCCAATCCATTCAAATCTAGTTGGTAATAAAAGTTCATCCCTCCAGCTATAGCAGAAGTTTTGTTTTCAGTATTATGTATTTTGATTCTACATGTTCCTGTGGTAGGAACACAACTCATCAGTTCTCTCCTCAAAAAGAATATCCATTGTCATAAACAGTTCTCAAAACATGACAGGTTGCTCACCTGTGTTCTCTTGTATAGCTGGCCTGCTTGACTTGCCTAGCCATTATGGTAAGTTACATTATTATCGTCGAGGACAAAAGTCTTTTACTAGCCATGTGGATTTGCCTGTCCTCCTCTATGGGTACATGAAGGACATGATCTTAGCTGGGACTACACATTCTCTGCATGTTATCCAGACTTTAGGAAGGATTCTGCTGTCCTGTTCCGTGGTGTATAGTTGTACTTAGATTAATTACTATCTGATGCGCAATTTTTAGGGGGAAAAAAACCAAAACAAACAAAACCCAAACACCAGCACCACGAAATAAACCAAATGTGTAAGATCTCTTATGAAGGCAGAGCAGTCTGCATGTAATCCCAACAGCACTGAAAGATTTCTCATTTTTATGATTAACATGCTATTATTGCCATTAGAGTTTTTTATCTCAAGGGAAAATAAACAAATAAATAAAAAAAAAAAAACAAAACAAAAAAATCCCCACAACTCAAAAAAGCTAAAATAACTTAAGATTGGATTTCCAGCAGTAAGAACTATAAGAACATACTTCATGTAAGATACTTCACCTTTCTGAAGGTCCTCCAGAAGCTGCATTGTGGCCAAGTACAAGAGTGCCCATATTTCTTCTTCCTCCAAAGGGCTTCCTTTTGCCCACAAGACCTCGGCCAGTGTCACACAGGAACTGCTCATGCCTGCTGCAGAAGAAACAAGATTTTAGACACACTAGAGTAGACTGAATTGTTCAAAGCAAGCCATACTGATTACAGCTGTACATTTCTCTCACAGTAAGAAGTATTTTATAAATCAACCTGCTGCTTTGCTCACAGAAGACAGATATCATTCATCCCTATCTTAATCTGACTAAGAGTAAATAAAGGAACTGAAGTGACTTCCTGTAATCTTTTTCAGTCCTTTTTCTCCTAATTTGAAACCAAACACAAAATTCTGTAAGGCCAATAGTTTTTACTCAGGAGATCCTTCATGAGTATGTGCCGTTCAGACTTTGTGAGTGGTTATCTGAATGGTAGAGCATTGATTTTGCTGCTTAATTGGATACTCTTGTCCATGAAAACATGGCAGTTAATCTAAGAGAAAAAGAACGGCAAAGCAGAAGACATGCACTGTAACTTGAAAGGTTTATAAAGACAGTCCAACAGAGCAACTGAATTTCATTCACTTCTCAGGAGACTGATCAGTAAAAGCCTGTGAACTCTTACTGAGTTCACTGATGAGAGATTTTCTTGGCTAGATACCTGAGACCCAGAACTTGCATTTCATCCATACCAATATACATATAACTTGCCTCATTTCACTAAAATAAATTAAAATACTATTCCTTCTGTAAGCTGCTGAATATCAGTGTAGTGGCTCACATCACTGTCCTAACTGGCAGGTGTGTAAGACCTGATGTACTGCAGAAGAATGTTGTTTCATACACTTCCCTGTTTTGTCTCAGCTCCAATGCAGCAGCAGATCATTTTTAGAGGCGCCCTGTAGTGAACTACAGATTAATGCCTTACCTGTTGGAAAAGTATTTTCCTAATCCCAGCCAACCAGAAACTGACTTGTGACTTGAAGTACCAAGGTTTCTTTTCCTCTGAATGTTTTATCATACTAAATATTGTCAAAGAAGGGTTTGTTCTTCATAAATGGGTCTGATTTTTCCTTTTTATCAGTTTTACATTTCTGTCATTTACTAATCTAGGCAGGGCTGCTCTAGGTCTACACATCTGTAAGGAAAATTGAATCAAAGTTTAAAATTTGCTAAAAATTTTTGAACTTAATTTATGCTTTGGCTATTACTGTCCTGTAACAGTGAGCTCCACAGGTTCATTGTGTGCTGTGTAAATAGGGGCAAAATGAGAAAAGTTGGAAGAGATCCATCTAGTGCTTTGAGATTTTAACATTGTCTGTATACCACAAAATGAGGACACTAGAGCCTAGGATGCTATTGTCATGTACAGGTTTATAAATGCCACTGTACAATTACTTTCCTTACAGACTGAAAAAAGACTTTCCCCCCTAACCTTTGCTTCACCCTCTGTACACAGCCCACTTACTGCTACCATTTGCTCTCTCCCAGAAATAGAATTTATTATGTCTTACTGCTGATTTCTTCACCAGCTTCCCCTTTATTATGCAGTCTTCAAGTGATTGCTGCAAGAGCATTACAATGTTCTGCAGGACCAACTCATTGCTGATTAATATATTACTCGGACTTTGATTCATGGAGCCTTGTCCTGGCTCACTAACTTGCAAACAAGGAATCACAACATTGGAAGAATGATTCCTTGCTGCAATCACTAGGGGATTATGGACAAACCTAGTGACATTTTAAACAGAACCAGAGACCTAATTTTAGTCTCTGTAGCTTCAAAGGCTGGTAAAGCTTCTTAAGAACCTAACCTTAATTAGAAGAGACAGACAAATCTTCTTAATCTAAGTCTTCATCATTTCTCTTAATAATAAATTACTGTGATAGCATTTCACTTAACCCCATGGTACTGGGACTAAGCAATTAATTCACATCTCCAGAACTAGAATCTGTGTGGCTTCTCCACATGGGTAATCCACCAGACTGTACTTAGTGCTGGTTTATTTGAGACCGTGCTGGGGGAAGGAGCACTGCATCCTCTATTGTAGACAGATAGGCTAATACCAAGTGATTTCAGTGCTGATAGTCTAACTAGCTTAAGTTACTCAACAAGCAACTACCCAGAATGCAGATTGTACACCTTTATAGAGCCAAACTGAAATCAGCAGTTACACCAGACCTGCGTAGCTTTTGTAGTGAATGGTTTTTTTAAGGGTAAAAGTAGTGTCTCAGATCAATATTAAGTATGAATTAAATGAATTTTGCTAGCAATGATGTGCAAACTTCTTCCAAGAATTATTAGATTGTGTGGTCATGGAAATCATAATCTCTTTGAAGTGTGATAAATTATCGTTTTAATGCAATGTAGAGATAAGTGATGCATTATTTTACAAGCAAATTGGCAATTGATTTTTAAACACACTCAGAATGCCCTGTAATTTTGGGCTGTATTTTTGACTTCTGGTTTTCATGACCAGCATGATGTGATATTTGAAAAAAATACAACTGTATGAGTGCTCGGGGAAAAAAATGCATTTCATTTCCCTCTACAGCCAGGCTATGCTATGTATATGATAGGAGAGTAAAAGTGATATAAAGATATTGTTATCAGTGTAGCACCGCACATATTCATGGTCCTTCAATTGAATAACAGCTATGATCCAGAAACAAACAATTCTGACCTTCAAACAAGCTGCAACTGATAAAGAAAAGCAGACAGATTAGGAGGCAAGGAGGAAAAAGTTAACAATAACCTTGCAAAAAGGGACTTGATTGTTTACAATAACACTATATTTTAGGACATGATGCTAGATCTAGTTGAGCCTGCAGGGAAAAATTAGAGTATCAGAGTGTAATCACCCACTTTGGAGTTTGGCCAGGACATAGAGGTTAATGTTTTTGTGCCCGGAAAAAAGTAGCAAGGGGCTTTCAGTGCCAATTTGTACTCTGAACTCAAAGAGAAATCTTCTGCTGACTTCTATGGAAGAAGGCAATACCATCCAAACAGGCAAATTAACCTAAAATGCCCTCTCCATTCTAGTCTTCGCAACACATTAATTCATTACATGGATTTTCTCATGTAAATAGATTTTCCCCTGGAAGAATTTAATCTACTCTTCTTGTATAGCTATGAAAGGTACACTGAGGTGAGGCTAACCTGTCATTTTGCCACAAACATCCATCTGTTTATCACATTTCTTTTTAATCTACTTTATTCTAGTTCAGTACATTTTGCTTTATCGTATATGCACACTTCCATCCAAAGAGTTATTGAAATCCAGGGTCAATGAAAGAAATTGAATTGCTTGTAAAAGATAGTGAGCTACAGCTTTGCATCTGAATTTAACACTTAATAATAATCACATATTATTTATTTCATATGCCAGTGTCATTTTACATACAATTTGACTTTATTAGATTTGGCAATCTTATTTAGTAAAATGTAAGGGAGCAACTTGGCTTTTGTTAACCTTCATCTTTACTTTTGCTGCTTTGTTGACTATATAAAGACAACAAAAGAGCCAAAAACTATTACTTTTGTAGGGAAACTGACTTTCCTTTATCAAGCACAGTCATGTGAATTAGATGTACTCAAGGGAATGGGGCATCTGGATTTCTAACTACATGACAGCCTTTTCCACACAAGCCTTTCGGGTGGAGGTTACTGGGTTGTTGGTTCTGCTGTAGAATCAGTTTCTATAGCATGAAAGTCTAAATCCACTACCTGGATGATGGTCAAAAAGAACAGTTGAAAAAAGGTGGTTATGGGACATAGCAGGAATAAGATGGTGAGGAGCAATTGTAAACCAGAACTTTGGCAAAAAGTTTGTGTATAAACACAGCAACAACAACAAAATATTAACCTTGGGTAGAAACCAAGCATTCTGTGAACTGGAAAGGCTTCTGTCAAACCAGAAATGCCTTTCCATTTTTACTGCCTGGAAGCTGTTCTTGCAAAGGTCTTGTCTTTCTTCTGACTGAACATCCAGTTCTGCTTCATTAATCCATTTGTTATCATGAATACCTAGCTGGAAACTCAACCCGCTTTTAAATTGCTAAAGGGTGTGAACAGACATAGATTTTGTAAACAGTTGTGTCTGAGAAAGGTGTGTTGCCTACTATGGTTTGGACATAAATGCCCACTGCAGCCCCTCTGCTTAGAGGTGACTAATGGATTTTGACATGAGTGAGTCAGAGAGAGGCCACATAAGTAGGTCCTCTGACAGATCTGAGAGGTTGCCAACCTCAGCCACTAAGCTCACTAAGAGAATGTGAGTGTAGGCTTGTACTAACAGGCGAGAGGGAGCTTGGACTGTAACCTCGTCCATTTGCACCACTATATCCAGAAAAAGTTTTCTGCTTGTAACAGTACATGTAAGCTGCTGCAAACCCACTGCATGTGAAGATATATGAACTTGGCTAATACTGACTTTGCTTAATTTAACCACTACACTGTGTGGAAGTACCTGAACCTCCAGTGGTCACTTTCAAGAGCAACTTTAGAGACCAGGAATTGTTTCTTTTAGCACTGCACTGAGGGACACACCAATAAAACTACACACAAGTCTTTAAAATATGGTCTTTAGCCAACTTTCTCTAATTACAGTATTTTTTCTTAGCCTTGTATCCTTTTCAGCTTTGTACTCCAATTTCTTATCTATGTCTAAGACCCTTTAGGCCTCAGGTGCTGCTGGATAGTCTAAAAGCACCTCCTGTAAAAAAACGCAGCATTGCCAGCTGGGCGACTCTGCACTGGTGCGGCCTCACCTGGAGCACTGTGTGCAGTTCTGGGAGCCACAAGATAAAAAATATGTTAAGCTACTGGAGAGTGTCTAGAAGAGGGCTATGAAGCTGGTCAAAGGTTTAGAGGGGAAGCTGTATGACGAGCAAATAAAATCACTTGGTTTGTTCAGCCTGGAGAAGAGGACACTGAGAGGGGACCTCATCATGGTCTACAGCTTCCTCACAAGGGGAGGAAGAAGGGTAGGCACTGATCACTTCTCTCTGGTGACCAATGATAGAACCTATGGGAATGTCAGGAAGATGTGCCAGGGGAGGTTTAGGTTGGACATTAGGAAAAGGTTCTTCACCCAGAGAGTGGTGGAGCACTGGAACAGGCTCCCCAGGGAGGTGGCCATGGCTCTAAGCCTGTCAGTATTCAAGAACAGACTGGACAACACCCTCAGACACAGGGTGTGAACTGTGGGGTTGTCATATGCAGGGACAGGAGTTGAACTTGATGATCCTTGTGGATCCCTTCCAACTCAGGACATTCTATGATTCTATGAAATAACCAAAACAAAGGGGACTCAATCCTGCTTTAGTATAGTCAAAGACAAAACTTCTTATATCAGTGATAGCAAGATGAAGTGGGGAAAAAAAAACCTTTTGGAAGAAGGGACTTAGCCAGAGGACCTCAGGTCCTGTTCTGCAAGAGGCTGAACAATCTGCTTTCAAATCTAAGCTGATCAAATGCCAGGAAACATGGGAATTTGAAGTAACCTTTTCCAAGGGTGTTGGAGGGCTAATGGATTGATTTTAAGAGCTGAAAAGGGGTCTGTAGCAGACAGATTAGCAAGAAAGACTTGCTAATTCTTAAAGATCTTTCAGAAGGAATAGCACCTAGAAAAAAGCCTTTTTAGTCAACATCCTTTTACTTAACAAGAGGTGCTGGACAATGGGTTAATTAACATATCAAGCAATGTAATTTCTGAACACACCCATGTGAGGACTTTGACCTGGATGAAATCAGTTTGCCTATCCTATCTCTTGATTTTCCTCTGTGGTTCCACCCCTCAAAGATTAATAACTTAGAGCAACATGTTGCTTTCAAATGCCTTGTGTTTAACAGTTGCCCAGTGATGAATGTGTATCTTTACATCTTTATGACAGAAGAGTTCAGAAACTTCAACAAAAGGGACTGAAAATTCCTTGAAGACAAGAAGTAAATTAAAACACAAATAATATCTGAATAAGAGCAAGACAAATGCATATTCCAAATACTCTAAGAAAAGTTCTTGTGGCCTATCTCAGGGCCCGCTATGCAATAAATCAAACTCAGAATACAGAATTAGGAAGATTAAAAATAGGGCAAATACTAACATTTGGATTGAGCCATAGCTTTTAAATCATCATTGATAATTTCAAAGTAACTTTACAGAGTTTATTAATAGTCTGTTCCAAGCCTAGCAGTACATTGATGTGACTTGATGAAGGCAGAACACTTTCTGTAGTCACAGGTGGAGAAGGAATGGATGCAGCTAGTCTCAGTCTCGCTGCCTCCGACTTCCTTGAGTCGTGGTACCACCTATTCTGTTGATGACAGATCTGATTTAATAATTTAGGTTATATTTTGTTGTTGAAGAACAGTACTCTTCCATAAGACAAATTAAGCTTATAAAAAACATAATATTGAAATTATTTACTAAGAAATGACAACTAAATATATTGTTTATATAGGCACTGTTTATCTATAATATTTAAAATTGAAAACCTAAGTAAATATAAAAATAAATTAAAGTGTCATTAAAATTGAATTAAGGGAATGTTGTTGCTATCAACAAACTAATGACCATTATTGATAATCTTAGGGGAAATAAAAAAAAATCTGTATTGAAAATAAATGTAATATGATAGTTTAATCATAACTGTATGAATATTTTAAAGAAATATAAAAGGAAAGAATGTGGGGAGACTAGATGCCCTCACTGTGTACTTTAGACTTTTAAAAATGTCTGAATTAAACTCTGAGCTTCTTGTGTATATCATGCATCTCAGGGCAAATACAGTAACCCTTTAATATATTAAAAGTCTGGTTTTGATACATGCTGTCATTCATGGCAACGTGAATTTTACCTGGAAATATAAGCATAATAACTGGATAAAAAGCTGGATAATTACTAATTCCTTTGCTTAAGTACAACCTACCTATTTCAATGCTGCTTGGTCATAAGATACCAATAAATTTTAACTACATGTAAAGCTGGAAGAGACAAATAGCACATTTTTTGAAAGACCTAGTTTAAAATTAAGTTAAATCATAACCTAAGTTATTCACGTATATTCCATATGCAAATTTTATACTCTGGCTCATTGTTATTATAATTGTTGTTATAATTTTGGAGAGAATACACTGTATTACTCATACCAGAAATGAATCTCATTAAGTAGGAAAATCAACTCTCTGAAATATGGGTTGGAAATTTAAGGATTTATAATTTGGATAAACACTTAAAAGTATGTTAAAAAAATCTGTTCAAATAAAGTAGACAGGTGGAGCCAAATCTGTAAACACTGGCAAATCAATAAGGGAGTTGCCTTGTTGCTAAAGCATGAGTTTTCCTTAGAAAGATTATGCCATGGAAATTATAGCTGCAGTGATACAGCCTTTATAATATGATATTTTTTCACCTTCTAATGTAAATTTATTTTATTTCCTTTCTAGAAACATGCACTTTAATCAACAGGAAAGTTAACCAGACTATTGCAAAGTATCCAGCACTCAAGGGGGATAAAATTTCATTGCTGAAGAAAGCCAAATTTCACTGCTTGGAAATCATAAACTTCCCATAGGTTGGGCCAGTCTTTAAAAAGTCTAATCTTTGAAGGAGAGGATTGAAATCTGATTCTTGAACAGTGTGGTTATGTGCCACTCTGTAGTGAATTTCATGAGCTGAGTGGTAAGGGTGACAAAAGAGGTGGCTTAATTACAAGATCTGAGGACATTATTCCTCCAAGACACAAAATGTTATTGATGCCAAAAGGAAATGTATTCTAGAAGAACTCAGCATCCTATAGAATCAGAATTACAGGGCCAAAATCAGATTTTGCCTTTACTTCAAAGGAAACTTACCTGTGAATTTCAGAGGAGAATATTACTCTATCTGCAGTCAGTTTGCAAATATATATTCTTTCAGTAGAAATGTATAAAAACATTTCCCTGGATAACTGCATTAAAAAGAAAGTGGTGCTCTGTTTTTTCTAGCTAAGCTTATATGTTCTATCACGTCTACCCTGGCTGACGTCACCCTAAGGACCTCACAGAATGTCTAGCTATGACAGACATGTTTTTCATGCAGCTTTCATTAAAAACTCATTCTGCAGGAAAGTGTAACAGACTGGTGGCCTATAACTGACTCTAGTACATCTAATATGTAATCTACATTCTAGAGCTTCAAAGACTGAAACTTCCAAGACACTCTGTCTGCTGCTGCAGTGCCAGAAATAGCAGGACAGTAGAACTCAAGCACCATGTTTCTCTTTTATGTTTATTGGCTTATGTCCTGTTTTATGCATTATGTAATTCTTTGCAATGAGGCAGCCTCATTTCCAGATATAGGAACAGGGAATGAAGAGTCAAATGATGCGCTGATGTTGAGGCTAAAAGGTAACACCACAACACATATAAATGAACCTGAGCAGGCTTCACTCTAGCTTCCTTGGGTGTCAAAGGAAAATGAAGTCCCAAATTAAGGATGGAGAGCTAAAACTTTAGACTATACTGTCCAGGCTTCCTAAAGTCTCTCCATAGCTTCTCAAGAAGCTAATCCTACTGTTACCAATGCTGCGGTGGCTGGCCTATTGTTAATATGTTGAACAGGTACTCTAAAGGTAATTTTTGAGTCCTGAAAGTGTCACAGTTATACCTTTGTTTGCATAGAGAGGTATCCAAAGCTTTTGATTTTGATGCTGACTGACTCTATCACCTGAGAAAGTTGCAGTGCCTTCTTTCCCCACATCGCTGAGGATGATGTGGTTTACTATCATCAGTGACTCACTTTAGATATAAATAGTAATTCACCATTATTTGCTTTCCTCTGGAATTTCCATCTAAAACTTGCTAATTCAGTAATGTTTACAAAGTGTAAGCCTAAACTTACACACAATAAAGCTGCTTGTATTTTAGAAACTGCAAATGCAGGAACTTCCCTAAAAACACATAAGAGAGCAGTGGAGAAGAAATTAGGAAACCAGTTTCTTAACTGAGAGTCTTTAGCCCCAGGTCATAATCACTATAGACAAGCCTTTCTGGTGTTTGGATTTCAGTGCTGTTTCAAAAATAATAGTACTCAGTATAAATCCATTAATAAATAACAAACATGTTTTCCAGAATCATACAAACTGTATTATATAGATTAAGACTTATTCCTGCCATAGGAGCAACAACAATTTAGCGCCTTCTATTCTTTTGCTTTCAATAGAAAATAAAAATAGGCTGAGGTAGTCTGAATTTTTATGAGTGAAATCCTGCCATAGGTGAACATTTCTAACTCCAGAAGAAGGCAGGAGAGACGGACCACTGACATTCTGGACCCCAAGCTGACAAATTCTCTAGTATCACTTTTCATACAAGTGAGCAACCTTTTAATCAGAACTACCTAACAACTTAAGAGAAATGAATTGAGCTTTAATTTAATAAATAAATAAATAAAATTCCAAAACCAAAAACCACAACAGGGTAAATATTAGATACTGCTGTACAAAGCCAAGAAGATGATTGCCTTAATACTTATTTAATTGCTAATGAGATTAAGAGAAAAACTAAGAACCTACCTGTACAAGTTGGACAGACGCTGCATCCAGAATAGTTTGAATTCTTCTATATTTTTGCCCAATACTGATTGTTTAGATCATCATAGTGGTAAATGTCACATCAAACATATTCAGAACTTGCCTGGACTTCTGTTTCTTGGATTTTCCCTCTTTCTTCTGTCTTCTCTCTTTCTTTCTCTTTCTTCTTTTCTCTCGTTCTACTGCTTTGTTTATATCTTGTAACTAAGCGCTGTGGTCTGGCAAGTGGCTAAGCAAGTAAACAGTAAGGTTCCTTCTCTCGCTTGCAAGCCAAGCCTAGCAGCTCCTGGTTTGAAGTTGAGGGCAACATCATATTTGCTGAGGCTGTTTACACTTCTTCCTTTTTTTTTTTATTTTTTTTTTTTAGGGGGGGCATGGGGGGTGGGGGGGGCAGGCTGTTCACCCACCAGGTGATGAGAGTCAGCTTTTAGGAAGTGGCTCAATATAAATCTCTGGGTCCGTCGACAAATAAGAACTCAAGTGGATTACCTGACGCACACGGGAGCATTAGATGTAAAGCCCCGTAGACTGATGTCACTTTCAGGCCTTGCCAATCCCTAGGGAAGCAGCACACCAAGGCAGAGACTGATGGTCTAAGGACGTGAGTGTGCCTTTTATGAGCAGCAAAATCCTTCAGACTCAATAAACAATGCAGATAAGATTTTGATGGGACTGCCTGGCAGGGAAAAAAAAAAAAAAAGAAAAAAAAGAAAAGAAAGGAATTTGTGTGTTTTTTTTTTTTTTTTTAATATTGCTCAATCTGAAAATTTCTGGCTAATTATTGCAGGGTGCAGTTATGCTCAGAGCAAGGCAAAGGAAGCTCATGGGACGCTGACAAGCAACTATGAGCTGTCCATAGGAAAGTGAAAAATAAAAAAAACTTAGCAAAACAAAAGAAAGTTATGTTGGACTGATGCGATAAGACCTTCACATTAATTGTTCCACCATTCTTTTCATCTCTGTTTCACTTGGCATTCCACTTTATTTCTTCTCGCCTCAAAACAACTTTCTTCTCGTTTGGGCTAAATAGAAGTCCCTCTGCCTTCCAGACTCTGAATTAATTCGACTATTTCCAAGTGTTAAAACAAAACAAAGAAAAACACAACAACCAACAAAAAAAATACTCAAACAAAACAAACAAACCAAAATAACAACGAAAGTATCAAAATGTAGGTTATGTATTGCAATGGCAAATACCCACTTTTATGATAATATTAATATTCAGACAGAGCAGACAGTGTTTTCTTTTTAAAGAAGACCCTCAGAAATTGGATGACACAGCAGAAAATATGATGACATACAAAAGGCCAAAAAGATACAAGAAAATATATCAGTCAACTGTCTCTTTTACTGTCTATGTCTATGGTAGACACAAGTCCAGTTTATTTTACCATCAGAATCTGAAATGGTCATTACCCTAGATCCCCAATCTGCATGATTTGTCAGCTGACACTCAGCCGTGTTGTCTTCATGTTTTTTCTTTCCTCGAACTTTTACTTCAGCTGCCTCCACTCCTGATTCTTGTCCTCTGTAAGTGCTCTTCTGGGGAGCAGCTGGAGGATTCTTCACCTTCTCCCTCCAGCTTTGTATAATCATTCCACAAAGCTGCATTTATTTACACTTTCTCCCTATAATTTGTCCCTGAGCAATGTGACTTGCAAATGTAATTTCAGCTACAGTCTTTATGCCAATGCCTCACACATGTCTCCACTATAGATTTCCCTCTTCATGTCCAAGTGAAAACCTTGGATTTCCTCTCTTTGTCTAACTTCATGCAACTAGCCATTCAAGTGCCCAAAAAAAAAGCCCTCTTATTTCCGTATTTCTCACTCCTTTTTCCTTTCTTAGTCACTGTGAATGATGCCACTGTTAACCCTAGCCCATACCCTGGGTTTAACATTCAGTTTAGTCTTCCTAGGTCAACCCTTCCACTGTATACGGGTCTTGGTATGTGCTTTTGAATAAAATTTACAAGCTATGGTCTTCTTTATCTACTTTTAAACAAGACTTATTCAAGCTTTCATCATCTCTTCAGGCACTGACAAATGCAATATTAACTTATCCAAAACATTACTGAAAACAGCCATTTTGCTGAATTTTCACACTGGGCACATAACCCATCCTTTTTATTCTTTCACTGGTCCTTGTTCTTTATAGCAGCAAAATAAATCTACTTTTTTCTAGATTTAGTCTTGGTCCAGAAGTCATAAATCTGATCTGAAGAGTATTCTGCCAGGAATGCAGGCAGGAATAAAAGTAGGTGAAGTCTCACATCTGAGATGTCTCAAACAGAACATTTTAGAATCAGAAACCAACATTTACTGATAAATCTTACCAACTATGCAATAAAGGCTACTTGTTCACCCTTTTCCTGTGATCACTGGGCCTGATACTGTTCTTAGTTTTTTGGTTTCATGGATCCAGATACCAACAGATCAGCAAAAGGCTGTTGATAGTAAAATGAAAGTCTGAGCATTGATGAAACTCAGGGTGTATTCAGCCTGATTGTCCAATACAGTCATACTAGTGGGAGAAAAGCAACACGAGAGTTTGTGGCTGTTCCTTCCCGGAGTAATGACTGAGGAGGAGATACGAAGTTATTTATAGTGGTACATTTGTAGCCACCAGATTTGATTTAAGTAGATATGTGTGGAATGCTGTTTGTGGAGTTAATAGGGCGTGTGGCTTGTTGAATCACTTTGCTAGAAATAATGTGTTGTGTGACTATGCTCTCCTTAAATAAGGTAGAAATGTTGATTCAAATAACTAATCAAAGTCCCTAAATATTTTACACTCAATTGCTTTAAGAAAGACTCAATCAACTTTCTTATTAAAACATGGGCTCACTGCAAATCTGTGGTAGTTCTGTTGATGTAAGCAATGGTTTCAGCTTGGTGAAATTAGATTCTCACCCATAGTTCTTTCACTATTTTAAATAGTTAAAGAAAAAAGCCATTTTAGAAAATTACTCCCATCATATTGGTCTGAACCAAAGTATTATTTCAGACTCATAAACTGAAAACAGATCATAAGACCTTCAGTTACATTTGTTCTATTCACCTATTGAATCCTTGCTGTGTACAGATGACATGTATGTAATTGTGGCAAAGTTTATATAACTAGATCGCCATGAAAGAAGGTTAACAAGATGAGAGCCTATTTATCCCAGTGAAGGAACTGCTGGATGGAGGCTTAGTATCTCTCTTATATTCTGTCCAGCTTTCTGAGAACTGGCAAGGGTTAGAATCCAATTATTCTCTGACATTAATGCCTTTTCATCCCACAGAAGCTGAAGTGTGGGAAGCTCTTAAAGTTTACATAAAGGTGAGGATTATTATTTACTTCTTAGCTGATGGTGGTACAAACAGGCTGTCGAAACTATAACCATAGGTCAGGCATGGGGTTTCTGTTAAACAGAGAAGACTCACAGCACTTCTGTTAAGTTTAAACTGGTTTTAGTTCAGAGTCCCATAAACTGCTTGATCTGTCAGAGCTAAATGGAGATCACATGAGCTTTCAGAAAAAAAAAATAGGGAATCTGCTTTTTTGTTTAGATCTGCTCAAGTCCTATACCAGGACCTAAACACTACCTCTGATAGTCAACTTCCATGCATCATCCCTATGCCCAGTATATATATAAATTAAGGTTTTATTTCCATAATGGTTTCTAAGCAGATTGGAATTGGTCCAGTCATCTATATTTAGCTTAGCAAAGTAATATAGGGTTGTGAGTCTATGCTTGTGTTCTGCTCTTTGCTGTCAGGGGTATTTCACAGCAGTATCTTCATGGGGATCAGGTCTGATTTGTGTAGCCCTGACCTCGGTTTTGAAAAAAAAAGAGAAGTGGTCAATATGTAAGCAAGATGTAAAGAAAGGATCTATATAAGGAAATTCATTTCAAATTAATAGCTAAACAAACATATCTGAACTGCCTGCTTCTCTTTAAGAAAAAGCTCCTAAGTTAATTAAAAACAGACAAAAAACACACTAAACTGAGAATGGAGGTGTTTTAGGGTTTGTTTTTTAGTTTGTGTTTGAAGGGGGCAGGAAGGCAGCATAACTCTTACCTGCCACTGGTGACAATAACTAGTTTTCCCTAAGAACAACAGCTGGCAAAGTCTGGATTAAACCACTGGGAGTTTCTAAATCTTCAGAAAGTTCTATGAATGGATGAGACTCCATTAAAATATCACTTTTAATACAGTCTGTTTAATTTGCATTTGCTTCTTACGTTGCTTTTGAGATGTGATGTGAGGCAATAAAACACGACCAGACAAGTGGCTCATGTTTGTGACACCTGATTGCAGCTCTGCTGATCCCATAAGTAATTCAATGAGAGGCAGTATTCCTGTGATACATCCTCCAACACATCTTCCTAGGGTACAAGAAGAGCATGTGTAAAGCAAGTAATTAATAATATAAAGTACAAACTGACAATTTTTAATGCCAAATATTCTCAGACTGTAATGCAATCACTCTAAAAAGAAAGAGTGAAATTTCTTTAAAGGTTTCTGGAATGTGGTGATGGAATTCCACGTGTACGCTCCATGCATATTTTCACTAAAAATGGCCATTTTACTCAGGAATGGCATGGACGCTGGTTATAAGGGAAAAAAAAATTAGAAAAGAGATTTTATATTTGATTTGCTCTTGGCCACCACAATGCAACCTGCATGAATTCAGATATACTTGTGTATATCAGATTAACACTTATAGAGTGAAAATATTTTTTTCCCTACAATAACTGAAGTGATCAAAATATATCTTCATTTCAAAATCCTAAAATTAGTGCACATATGTGTTCACAGGGTAGCGTTCCACAACGCAGAGATTTGTGCAAACACCAAACTAGCACAAAGAGGTACAGTTTTACCCAAGGGAAATTGTTTGCTATTGAATTTGTCCTCCTTATTCTGTTCATTCTGTCAGTTCATAATAAAATACCAAGTCAAAAGACAAAAAGCTAAGTTGTCTATATTCCTCTGCCTGCCATTTAGTTCACAGTCCCCACATTTAGTTTATTTTCAAAACTACATTCAGAAGGTATTAGGTTTTGTATTGAGCTCATTATATGGAATGCTAGATTCTACTAGCATTTCTTTTCCTACTTTGATCACCTTATAACGACAAGGGAGAAAGAGCTGATATACGGGTCCCTATGGCCTTGTTCTGAATCCTGGAAATGCCAAATACAAAGTCTTAATTGATAAAGGGTGCAGGAAGGAAGATCCGGCATGTCAATACGTAATTTAGAAAGGCACAAGTGGGGTACAGATGTAAATTAGAAGTATGTTTGGCAGATTGCTGAACTAAATCCCACAGCTGAAAAGCTGCACTCATTAACAATCTTTCCTCAGTAAAGAAACCACAACTTGGATGTGATTAGGTAGAATACATTGGCACAATCGAGCCCCGTGAACCCACTGTCTAATGTCCTCAGATAGTGCCAAACCCCACAAATATTCCTAAATTTGCCCATGCAAAATTTCAATTGATTAGTAGTATAAGAGTGACACCCTTATACTAGAATATCTTGTTCCTATTTTCAGCTTGTCTAAAAACGTCTTTAGGCATGATCAGATATATACTTGCAAAACTATGCTGTGTTAATATAATTGTGTAGAAATATGAGGCATGTGATACCACAAACACTGTTCCCTGATTATTAAAGTGCACTTCTCTCCACAAACAATTTCCATGTGGTGAAGTAGGCATAATGATTGTACATACTTTGTTGCCTATTTACTTGATATAGTTATTAATATAAATTGGCTGTACATGGAATCTTGGCAGCTGAGAAAGAAATTTGCAGAATCAGCAAAGAAGGGGTTAATGTTATTAATGATTTTTCAGATTACATAGTTTCTTGACTAGACATAAAGAAGCGTTATTTTTACTGAGCTCAGTATCCTGTAGCCATGAACATGACGCTACCGCAATGGCAATGTTCACATCTATAACCTGTCGCATGGTGCCCCACGGTGGCTGCTTGCCTTCTGTTACACGTGCTCATGCCAGCAAGAGCTCAACTCATTTTGGTTGCTACTAAAGTAAAATATTTACCCCCTTTCATAGCTATTTGCTAATAGTCAGAGTTCAAGTGTAAACCAACATTTGGCAACTAGCGATTGTTTCTAGTTCCATTCAAAGAGGGAATACACGTCCCTCCAGCTAGTTACTTGAAGTTGATTTCATACTGCTTTTCAAGACATAAATAAATAAAAACTCTAGTTGTTATAATGTTTCTTTTATTAAGTTCTTTTTTATTTATTTCATTATTAAAATGAAAAAAATAACATCAACTATCCTTATCAACAATTAGAATTGGTGATTTTTGGTTTATGTTTCTCTGTACACTTTTTTAGGCTGTACTATGTTGACTAATGTGGGTTTTGATTGTAATTAGTTTCTAGCAAATTTCCATTTCACTTTCTTCTGTGAAATGTAGTTTTTGTGCCATAACCAATAGGAAAAAAATGTTTAAGAAAATATATTATTACCAAACTGGTTTGTTTATTTTATGTAAACATTTGTATTCCTTCTGGAATTTTCTAAAACGATTCAAAATCTGGGTTTTATTTCCACATATATCTCCCTTGGCAAACAATATTTATCAACCTGTTTTGATGAGAGGGCGTGGATGTCGATTCTGGCTGTGAATTGTCAAATCTTAACATGGAAAAACTGGGCTGTCTGAGTACCCAAAATTCCTGTTGATCTCTTCTTGATGAAATAATTAGTTAGGTGAGGAGAGGATTTGTTAATTTCCAGAGGCAGCTTTCACTGCTGCAAGGTACCCAGCTGCCTCTGCGATGATGATATATAAATGCCTAAAATAAAGAAGTGATAGAATTAAAGTGGCTGCACATTGGCACAGGTGGCTCAGCCTGAGAAGTCAAAATTCCATTTTGGGCAATCCAATCTATTGAAGATTGCTTAGATAAAGAAAGGTTAGATGGTTCATTCTTGCAAATATTTAAAAATATATAATTAAAAATATTTTTTAAAAATCAGCACACAGTTCTTTGTCTAAATGTTGATATATTGTAGTTACAACACATGCCTCTAATATCTTGTTCCTATTTTCAGCTTGTCTAAAAACGTCTTTAGGCCTGATCAGATAATTACTTGAAAAACAGCTATTGTGGTTTAAGCAGTTACCACCTTGTATGTGTTCATTACAGTCTCACTCAGCTGAAGTGTATTGAGTTACTAGGTATATTATGCTAATCCATTGTGGTGCAAAAATAAATTATCACTCTTTACGATGGATTTTTTTTAGGCAAAAATGACTAATCCCTGTTTCTTTGGGCCTGTTATGTTACAGTTTCTAATTTTTGACATTTTTATTTTTGTCAAATTTGCGTCAGATACGCAGATCTGTTGCCTTTACTCCAAAGATTTCACCCTGAATTGCTTGCTTTGCAGTTTATAAATATTAATACGTTAAAACCGTGTTTACTACCAAGAGTGTAATAATTGATAAGAACTTAATGAAAATATAAAAAATGACAGATCTACATTTTTAATGTAATATCGTGACTGCCGAATCCAAACATTTTAATAGGATGTTCATAAACATACTTGTATACCAATGTATAGGAGTGAGAGAACTTGCAGTATTTCGACACAATTTAGATTTTACTGGAACATTTTAATCAAAATATTTCTTAAACACTCAACAACTGCTTATTTTAAAGCAGCAGTCCTAATCCAAGACTAACGCTATGTGGCCGCAGAAACTAAGTAGGTAAAAGAATGGTTAACAGTTAAATGTAAGCAGAGATTGTTTGTACATTAACTTAATTTTGGAGTTTCTGTTATTAAATAAAGACACGTATCAGGTTCTCCTTATATACAAAATTCCATGTTTATTTTGGAAAGGAAACTTCAACTTCTGAGGTGGGCAATTCCCGTTATTTTGCCAAATAGACCCTTATCAGCATTCAGATTTTCTCATGGCCCACCACGAACCTTTATTGCCAAACCTGTCACTGAAGATCCTGCCAAGTTGTGTCATTCCATAGCCTCAGCAGGGCCACATCAGAGAGCCCTTGCTGCAAACACTTGTTCCCTGCCTGGTAGCCACAATTCCTTGTGAAGTCTTTTCTCTTTATATATTGTTCTGCAAAACATTTTTGCTTCTGCTACCGATCCTCTATTGAACAAATAAGAATCTCCTGTATGCTTACCTATATGTTCTGTTGTAAAGCATCCATACTCTCACTCTTGTTCTATCTATTAAGAGGTCCAGAGAAAAATGCTGGTTTTGTTAGGTTCACTGCAAAATATCTGTTTACTTTCAGAGATATCAGGACTTTTGTATTTTCTTGGATAACAGTCAAGACAATCAAGGAAACACTTTCCACCCAGGCATATGCAATACATTAATAAAGCCTTTATGCTTGTGAGAAAATACTTCTGCAAAGCAGTTTCAAAAACAATGCTATGGTGATGCTCAGTGACACTCTCAAAGTTTTGTTATTTTATACAGGGTTTTGGTTTTGAAAAATTGATAATAACAATCAAGTAAACCTTTGTCCTTACTTGTAAGTCTTGTAAATTCCGCTTAGTGTACAGGAACTTCACAGCCTACCAATCATTCTATCTTTATTTTTTAAACCATTATACTGGTAAGGTACAAATTTCTTATCTTCCTTTCACAAAGATTTCCTTCATAAAATCTTTACATATTTTTTTCAGCCCATATTAAAATATATAATGCTCCTTCATCATGCTCTGCAACACACCAATCTGATCTTTTGTGTAATTTCTGCATCATTATTTCTGTTGCTTATCAGCTCTATATGCGAGATGAAAACAGATGCTGATAGCGTACAAGGTTGTGAGGACTAGTTTTTAAAAGTCACTTAGAAATTAATCTCTGTTTAAAAGTGTCAACTTTGTGAACTATAAAAACCTTAATGAGAATTTGATTTTGCCCTGGAAAAGAAATGTGACAAATCAGGATCTGGAGCAAAACACCATTTTATACTTTAAAGGGGCTGTTTTCCTTTTTCACTCGCAAATTTCAATGCAGTCTTACTTCAAATGGGATGATCAGGAACAATAACTCTCCTCACAAATTTAGTAGTACCATCAGTGATCTGTAAGACTTGTTGCAAATAGCTGAACTGACTGAACTCTATGTCACCTCTCCTGTCTCTTGCTGTGCAGAGGAGACCAGAGGTTGTGTGTGGCAGTCTGTTTACGGATAGAAAGAAACATCTGAAGGTGCCATGACCTGCATCAGCCAAAATCAGCCAGGCTAGTTTAATGTGAAGATGAATATGACCTACCCAGATTAAATTTTGCCTGCAGTGTATTTTGGGGATTCATATTGCCCCCTCTGCCAGCTGAACTTTGCCCTTTGTATGTGTAAACATAGAAGAGAATGCAAAGTTTGGCTGTGATCTACCATACTGCAACAAGAAAAAGCCTCAAAGCTAAACACTGGCTAATCCAGTTCCTGGACTGTCCCATAGAAATGATCAGAGGTGAAGTGGGAGGTGTGTCTTAGAAACACACTGAGAGCCTAGTGGCATCTAAAGAGGAATGGGGATGGAGTCTGAGCAATAGTTTTATTTTTTTTTCCGTATAGATATAAAGAAAGCATCATATATGTGTCTGTGGGGATCTATAAAAGAACCACTTCTAATATAAAGAGCAAAAATGGGTTTGCTTAAATTATGTGAGAATTTTATGGGGAGAGAGTGCAGAGATCTCACTAAAATGGGCATATGAATAGTATAGGGGCAGTTTTATGGAAGTGAAGCTTTCAAGACCAAGACAGTGGGCAGAACTGGTATTCCGAAGCACCACCTCTATGATGTAAAAATCTATGCTTATTAAAGCCATGTGAAAGGATAAAAGCTGCTGCTAGCAACAATCTCAATATAATATTTGGCATCTTCAACAATGTGGCATAAGCCATTCAAATGTTTGACAATTAACTAAAAATGAAATGTCTGTCTTTACAGTGCACTTTGCCTAACTGGCAGATCTTACATATTTTTAAACACTGCTCATAAGCCCTTTTTTGTACCATGCAGTGTAAATACACAAAGGCTTGCTTCAGCCATATTGACATGGCTTCAAGGTGCTGAGGGGCCTCCTTCTATCTCTAAGAAGGGATATTTGAGGAGGAGAAATAAAAGACAATTATATACTAAACAAAATATTGAAAAACCAAGGGGAGCGTATTCATGTCAAGTGCCAAGAGCCAAAGGCAATGCTAATGAATAACTCAAAATCTCACAAAGAAGCACTGAAGATTTAGGGGAAAAACAGTGCCAAAACAGATACAGAACAAGAAAACATTACAACACTCTAGGCACCCAATAATGAGATAAAATGCTGCTATGCCAGGCACGAAACAGGAAGCCTGGAGGTCCCAAGGCCATGAAAGATGTCTAGGAGCAGGAGAAAAACCGATGCCAGAGTGCGAAGGCTGGGTGTCAAAGCATTGGTGGAAAGCACGAAGGGAAGGACCTGAAAAATGCCATTTTTTTATGAAAGCCCCAGCAGGAAGGGAGGCCTGGCTAAGGGGCGCGTTTTGGAAAGGAACTGCTCCAGGGGAAGGCTGCGGAGGAGCCCGAGCGACGCTGGTGCCAAGCAGGGATGCACGGGCCCGCGGGCAGCCGGGGACCCGCAGCCTCCGCAAGGACCAGCTCGGAGCCGGGAGGGATCCGCCGCGGCGGCCGCCCCGGGCCCTTTCCCGAGACACGGCTGCGGCGAAGGGCAGCGCGGGCGCAGCGCCGAGGGCAGCGGGGCGGACAGCGGCAGCGCGGAACCCGGGCGGGGCGAGCGGAGGGGGCGGCAGCCGCGGCGGGCGGGCGGAGCGCGGTGCGTGTGCGCGGCCCGGCCCCGGCTCATTACTCAGCGGCCGAGGCAGGAGGCGGCGGCAGCGGGAGGCGGTGAGCGCGGCGGTGGGGGTCCGCGGCTCCGCTGGAGCGGCGGTCGGCGGTGGGTGGAACAGGGTGAGCGGGGGTACGGCACAGCACAACACGGCATGGCGCGGCGCCGCACGGTACGGCGCTCGGACGAGCGGCCGCGGGGCGGGGGCCGGGCCCGGCCGCTTTGTTTACGTTTCGGCGGGGCAGCGGGCGGGGAGGGAGCCGGGGGCGGCCCGTGCCCTTGCCCGGAGGCGGGCGGCGGTGCAGGGCTCTCCGGTCCGGTGACCTTCCGTATCTGCTCGGGGCTGGGGGGGCTGGAGGTGTCTCGGTGGATAATGGCGGGGGCCTCTTTGTTGGTGTGGCAGGAGGGGCAGGAGGCTCGGCGCAGGGCTCCTCCTCCTGGGAGCGGGGGCACCCGGGCTAGAAGGAGCCGCCAGCCCGGGTGCCTGTTCGGCCTTCGAGGAAGGAAGGGTCTGCGGTCGAGGAGGTGGGAGTGCAGCCCTCGGAGAGAGTGGGCCACCTCTGGAGTCAACTTCTGTGACCTTCCTCTTAAAAATGCCTCTTAAAGGATTTATTTATTTATTTATTTATTTATTTTGCTTTAGGATGTATAACTGTTCCAAATTTAGGGGCTTGGGAGAGTCCAACAGTGTCTTTGATTCTTTTGCTTTTTAATTCTAGTATTTGTTGCAAAAGGAATATGCTGTATCTTTTAAGAATTTCTTTTGCTCTTTGGTTTCTCTGTGTTATTAACAGCATCCAGTTTTACTCCCAAAGCCCGTTTCTGTGTACCTTTCTGTCAGAAGTGGTTCCCGTCAGTGAAGTTTGACATTAGCACTGCTAATCACCTACAAATACCACTTGATTATATGTTGGTTTTTTTCTCTCTCAGTTACAATAATGGTTTTGAGTGTGTAGTGTGTTTTTAAATTTCGATATTGTACAGAACAGGTTTGTTGAAGCCTTTCAGACAATCAAGAAACCCGATAGGCTTTGGCCTATCTGATAATATAAACACAAAGGGTGTTACACTTGTTCTGGGAAGGAAAGTATTACTTGCCCTAGGGCATGTACATGTGGAATTGAGCAAGCTTACTCGTTGCAGCTGGGTTTTACTTACAGGTGTGGAGACTTAACCTGGTTTTGCTTCTGGAGATGCCAACAAATGCACTTCTAGGGCAGAATAGTGTATAACATGCAACTTCATGTATTTGCTGGTATATCAGCATATTAGATAACTTGAGATGGTTTAAACTGTAATATGAAGAGAAACTGGGCCAAACCTAGTTAAGGTTATTGTCGAAGTGAGTTCCGTGGCTTATTTGAGCGTTCCTTGTATATAATGAAGGGGAACTTTTAATTGTTCTGATAGTAGTTAAGAAAAACATGTTGAATTTCACATAGTCCCCTGCTTTGGTGTCAGTCTGTGGGGGCAGCCATCTTGTGTTTTTTCCACTCTTGATTCAAAGATGTGTAACATCAGACTAGTTTGGTAGTAGGGTGCAGGTATGGAGTTTGGCAGAATATGTGATGCTGGTGCAGAGACCGAACAAATTCCAGGCTGCCTGGCAGATCTCGACAGTTTTCAGGGCCAAATGGGCAAAACTGTGGTTGGAGAAGGGAGAGAGAAACATCTTCTGAACAAGACTAATCCAGGTTGCAGAGGATGTGCAAAGTTGTTTTGTCATCGATCTGAAAAAGGAGCTTTACAGTGTCTCCCAGTGCAGAAATTCCCATGCTTTTTGGACCATTGGCTCATATAAGCATTCAAAGTAATTTTGCGGGCTACCATATACTTCATGGAGATTTCTAGGTCAGAAACATTAGCAAGTTGATCTAGTATGATTCTGACTTCTGTAGTTTTGGACTGCTTGTTCTAGACAGAAATAGAATTGCCGTTTGCGTGTGTCTTCTGTGTTTTGACTTTTAACCCTGCTCTTTAGGGACAAACACCTTTACTGGCTTTATAGGAGTGAAAGTATCCTTTGCAAAGGATTTAGGTAAAGTTGTTACATTGGTGAATTGTTATGTAAATATTGGGGAATAAACAGGTGTGTTGAGATTAACTGATTTTCTGCTTGCTACTCACCTGAAATGAATCAGTGTTAATTTCATGTTTAGTTTGGTTTTGTTTGTTTTTTCAAACCATGAGCTAATGGGATAGTAATTGAGGTTAAACTGCTACTTTGTTATTTATTCATTGTATATGTGTTGTTTTTTTCTTTTTCATCCTTCCTCAGCTGCCTAAATTGTTTGAATGTTTGTTTAAAAGATGCATGGAAAGCACATACTCAGCTCCTCATTTCTGAGGATTGGTCCAATATTCTGGACAAATACAAATGTCCCTCGTGATAGTCTGCTGAAAAGTATGGTGTGCTATTTCTTAAACGTCATTTTTCACCTAACCCCCTTGTGAAAAAGTACTCTGTGTGTGTATAGTTCTCCCATGTGTTTTTAAGATATATAATGTTAATTGCTGTATCACTTCGGAAATCAGTCTAAATTGGTCTTGATCTTAGGTTTTTAGTAAAGGCTGAGTGTATTTTATTGCTTTAAATGTTTCCTTTAAAAAAGCAACCAAACAAAAGCCCCCAAACAAACAAACCACAACTTATCCTTAAGCAGAAGCCTGTTACTGCAGGTTTTGAATTATATTACAGAAAGATCTCTTGGCTTTTTAAAGCTTTTTAAAAATCCAGCTGAGACTACTTATGTTGTTTACCTGCTGTGAGATTCACCACTTTGGACATGGATTCTGAAAAGCAATTTTACTTTGATTTAAGAATCTGAACACCTACTTCTCAAATCTCTCAAGAATCCTCTTGTTTAAATGGAGGTAGAAATTCACCTTTAATAAAGGCTCTTTTTGGCTATTCTGGTGCATAGATGAGCTACATTTAAAAAGTCATTGATTGTTCTGTTACAAAGTATGTTTGTATGAAAATACATCAAGTCACTTTTAGTTGCAAATATTCGTTTTAACAGTGACTTTAGTGTCAGTGAAAGACACTTGCCTGATAAAGTCCTTGTGTTTTCAGAGCACTTATGAGTGTTTATATTCTGTTGTCACAGAATAGTTTTGTGTTCAGAGGTTACCTTATTTCAGCAGTCTCTCTTCTTACCAGCTGCTGTGTGGTAAAATAGATCAAGAGCTAACTGCTCCATCTGTGGAAAAAAAAATATCTTCCTCTTTGGCTGTTTTTCAGCCTGATCAGTTCTGTCTGAAGAAACAGCTCTGCTACTGCAAGGTTAGAAGACACGGAGGTTCGTTAGGTGGGGCTTGCTGTCAGTCATGCATATGCACAAAGGTATTCACAGATCAAGTAGTGGTCGTTGGGTGGCTAAAGTGATGGAAGGGGTCAAACGTCTGTTTTGTTGAGAGGTGCTTGTTTAAAGATCTGTTTGCAGTCTTGGTCTTCTGCTGCTGTTACTGAAAACCATTCTGAACAAGATGGTTATTTTGATTTCTTGAATGCATGGTGGAGCCCAACATGAGTTGCAGATAAACACTCATTTGGTGATGAATGTTTATCTAGAAGTTATGAGTCAGTAACTTTGTGTGGATGGACATAGTCTTCCACACCTACCTGTATTAATTGGTTCAAGGCATATGTGTACTATCAATAGGGGCCTTCAAATGAGATAGTGTGGAAATTTTTGGACAGAGGCAGGGTGGTGAGGCAGAAAGTATATCCTTGCAGTGCTGATGACTACTAGTGTTTTCTGCTAGCTTTATTATGTTTGTGAAGAAGGAAATATTAACTATTTTAGTACTGTATAGAATCATAGGATGTCCTGAGTTGGAAGTGACCTACAAGGATCATTGAGTCCAGCTCCTCTCCCTGCATATGACAACCCCACAGATCACACCATGTGTGTGAGAGCGTTGTCCAGTCTCTTCTTGAACACTGTCAGGCTTGGAGCTGTGACACCTCCCTGGGGAGCCTGTTCCAGTGTTCCACCACCCTCTGGGTGAAGAACCTTTTCCTAATGTTCAACCTAAACCTCCCCTGGCACATCTTCCCGACATTTCCTTGGATTCTGTCATTGGTCACTAAAGAGAAAAGTTCAGTGCCTGCCCCTCCTTCTCTCCTTGTGAGGAAGCTATAGACTGCGATGAGGTCTCCTCTTAGTCTCTTCTTCTCCAAGCTGAACAAATCAAGTGATGAGCCACTCCTCATACAGCTTTCTCTCCAAACCCTTCACCAACTTCATAGCCCTCTTCTGTACACTCTCTAGTAGCTTAATAACTTTTTTTATCCTATGTTGCCCAGAACTGCACCCAGTGCTCCAGGTGAGGCCGCACCAGTGCAGAGCAGAACGGGACAGTCACCTCCCTCACCCAGCTGGCAATGCTGTGCTGGATGCACCCCAGGACACGGTTGGCCCTCTTGGCTGCCAGGGCACACTGTTGGTTTTTTACCTGTAGAAATGCAAATGCTCATTTCTTTTGTGGCAGTTCAAAATATGTAGCAGTTATCTTTTACGTTATTTTGCTTGGTAGGGGCAGCTTTTAATCTAGTGTTCAAAACTTCCCCTACTATAGCTTTTCCCATCTTATTTTATCTCAGTAACACATGAAGTCTCAAGGAAAGAAATGCTTGAATTACCCTACTCTTTTTCTGTCCCAAGTCTTATTCAAAATGTGGGATTGCAGATGTAGGTCACTGATTAGTTTCCCAATATGTTTGTACTTACTGAATATTTAGTGGAATTTTATTAATACTGTTCATTTGTACATGTTTGTCCTGTGGCAAAACTGTAGCCTTAGTGAACAGTGACATTTCTAAGAAATGTGTTGTCTTAGAAGAATTAAAAAATGATGTGGAGAAATTAATGATGACTTGGTGATGGGTTGAATATGTTGCCATTGCATTGACTTAAAAGTAAGTAGCAATAGATGTAGCTATACAGGATGCAACCTTTAATTAGGGTTATATAACTGAATTCAAAGAATAAGTCACAGAAAACAAAATCAAAACCAACCAGAATTGCTCAATGTTTTGAAAATGTAACTTGAGATTTCCTTGGTGTAAACTTTGTGTGCACTCAAGGAACACACCAAGCACATGGCAGCTAGCCTCCTTTTGTGAGCTGGAAAACTCTCCCATTCTGGGTAGTGTAAGAAACACTACAGCTCATACAGCCAACTCTGAATAGCAGTTCGCTTCTGCTACAGATTCTGCAAAGCCTTTGAGTGAAAACTCCTCCAAGAGACTGGAACTGACTGCATCAAACTGTGAGATCCATTACTGATGGTCAATCAGAGCAGCATGGAGAACTGCCCAACCAGATGTTTATATAGTACTGTTACCTTGTCTATTATTTATTCTGTAAAATATTTTTGTAATGTTTTCTAAGGCCTGCTTTTTTTTTAAGCTTGAAGAGATAGTGATTTTGGTGTACCAAGCTTATAATTAAAAGCAACACATTCCTGTTTAACTTCAGATGCTTTTTTCTTCCAAGTAATTAAAAACTAATCCTTGGTGTGGTGGTTGTGTGGTGGTGGTTTTGTGTGTGTGTGCGTTTCATTTTTCTGATTGAATTGATTGCATGTAAGCTTGATACTAAAATAAGCCTCATAGTTGTAGCCCATATTGTCACTTTTATTGTTGAATAAATGCTGCTAGATATGTGAACAGATGGGATGCTTATTAATCATTCTCAGTTGGATATTGTAGACTAATGCTAAAATGGTGACTGGCAGAAAATGTACTTTAATGGTCATTTGTGTTGCAAACAAAGCAAGTATTGTATATATGCTCGGGGCAGGGAAAGGGGGAACATTAATTTTACAGTGCTGCTGGAAAGCCTCTTCACTGTAATTAGTGATTTTTGAGTATTAAAAAATATGAAAACCAAAAACCAATCCTCCCTCCCCCAAACAGACAAATAAAAATAACAACTCTGACAACTCCCCATTACTTAATTATATTGACATTACACCAAGCTCTTTGTGGTTTGTTTTTTTTTTTTTTTTGTTTTGTTTTATTTTTACTGTGGATCTTAAAAGTATGCAGGAAAACGTCTTAACCAAATGTTTACTATTTAACTACAAATTGTGGCTAAAAGCTGTGTTCTCTTCATTGTGGTCTTTGTCTATTCAAACGTTTACCTCGTATCTTAGTCTGCTGAACAAAACTGAAATGTCTCCAGTCTGGTGTTTTGACTGTTGTGCAATAAAAAGAATGAACATTAGGTATCGTATTTCTCCCTGTGATCTCAAAGCAGTGGAAATGCCCGGTTCTGGAAGTGTGTGTGTCCCTACGCACGTAGGTGCATAAAACGATCCTTCTGCTATTGACTGCTGGGAGATGCTGACTGGGCAGCAGCCCTTCCAGAGGAGGACCTAGGGCTCTTGATGAATGAGAAACTCACCAGGAGTAGTCAGCAGTGTGCTTCTGTGGCCCTCAAGGCTGATTACTTACTGGACTGCATTAGAAACAGCTTGGTCAGCAGGTACAGGGAGGTAACTGTTCTCTACAGGGAGCAGCTGTGAAGCTGCAGTGCTGCCCAGTAGATCACATATACGTGCACCCTGGGGGAGAGGTGAACTGGAGGGAGTCCAGCACTGGGTTGCTCAGGTGGTTGGGGGCTGGAGAACCTGAGGGTGGAGGAGGGACTGAGTTTGCAACCTGAGGAAGAGAAAGCTAAAGGAGAATGTGGTTAACCATCTTTAAGCAAGGGGTTATAGAGTTGATGGAGCTGCCTTCCCCTCAGAGGTGAATAGTGAAAAGATGAGTCAATGTTTGTAAGACATGAGAATGAAAATTGCAGTAGGACATGAAGGGAATGTCTTGATGCATGGAAGTGGGTGGGCGTTGCACCAAGAACCCAGACAGGCCATGGAATCTCCATGCCTAGAGCCTTCTGACTGGAAAAGGTTGAGCAGCCTGATATAAATACAAATTTGAATTTCTAACTCTTGTGAGCAGGTAGATGGTCTCCAGGGCTTGCTTTCAAGCCATATCACAATTCTACTGTTTATAGATTTTTTTAAATTATTATTTTATTTTCAAAGCAGCTTGAGGAAGCTGGCAAAACAAAGACATGGTGATGTAGATTAACACAGTTCTGAGCAGCCTTGTTTGAAGCTGTAGAGGGAAAAGTAATGGGATGTGATAAGCATCTTCATTCAACTCTGCTGGTGGCAATACTGGTAATTTTTTTGCTCTGCTTTGAACTTTCCGGCTGACTAGGCCAGAAGTGCTTGCAGGCTAACATAAAGGACAAAAAAAGGGTACGGTAGCTATCATGCCCATGATCACTGTGATGAACGTAAAACCGGTCTCCAAAGGAACAGCCTGCAATAAGCAGCCTGGTAGCCAGCTGAAGGTTGTCCAGGTCTTGCTTTCTGTATCGGAGGAGTGTGTTGGCTGCTGAAGGATTTGATCTTCTGCAGGGTGGGTGATTGTTTCTTACATGTAGCTGGAGAGCTCTGAGGAGTGGCTTCCTGGAGTGAATCAGCTCTGATCTGATTTCCAATTGATCACAGTAGCAGTTCATGACTGCAAAGAGGTGGTAGGGTTAAAATCGTCTGGGAAAAAAAAATAGAGAGCCATGGCAGGTCTATAAATTCATCTGTGCCGTTGTCCATAATGCCTGTGCTGCCTCAGGAAGAGAGCATCCTGTAGCTCATTTGTTACTGTTAATTCTTATGTATTTGTCCATTTAATAAAGCTGATGTGAAATCTTAGGGAAAGGGAGGTGAACAGAGCAGAAAGTTACAACCCAGTGTGACTGTTTTTTCTCTTAGGAAATATGCTGTTGTGAGGTTTGAACCTGTACATAGTCAAATACATGAACACAGCTGCTCATGTGTGATTCCAAGATAAAGTTCTGTGGGAAAAGCACATCCTTGCAAACCCTGGATGTATTCTGTAATAGCTTTAATGCCTAAGATTATGTTGCAGCAAGGTTAACAGTAGTTATGATGCTTACTTGCAGGATCTCGGGCATGAAAAGTACAAACATAATTTCTAGCTTGTAATCCTAATCGCAGATTTTACTATGGAAACAGTGAAAGTGAATGCTATGGTTGACATGCCGATCAGCATAAACCTTGATAAATTCCTGATTGTTCCTTGTGTGGATGTTTTGGATGATGGGAATCATCCTTGTCACCTTCAGAGTAGGAAGAGTAGTGACGTGATATCCTAAAAAGCTTTACTAGAACAATGTGGGCCAACTTCATTTGTTTGATTTACTGCCAAAAGTGGGTATACAGGAGACAGTCACAGGAATGCCCTTGTGCATGGCAGTGGCTCATTTAATGAGTAGTGAAGTGTTCCAGCAGCAACTGACTCTCATTTGTATGGTTGCTCCAATGCAAAGCTCCTCGTTGAACAGCAACTAGTGTTTATTTTGCTCTTTTTTAAATTGAAGCGTGGCAAGATTCTTGTACTGCTTGTATGTCAAAATGGGGAAGAAGACAGTTCAGCTTCTAACATACTTGTGTTGAAGATAAGAGGGTTTCATTAATATTAGCATGGCATTGTGGGGAAATCAGAAAATCTTGGTGTGACTAGAGCTACTTTATTGTTATCTATTTATTTTATTTGAAATTTTTCCTACTTTTCTTCAGAAATTTTCTTATCACGACTCATAGTGTGCAGAGCCGCTAGCACTAGCATGTCGTGCACAACTGTGCTTCTGAAGTTGTGCCTTTTTTTTTCCCCTCTTATTTAAAGAATGGGAATTCTCAAGCTCTTCCTAGTTTGGCAAGTTTTGTCTTAGGATTTTTTTTTACTGGGACAGAGCATCAGGCACTAGTGAAGCCTAAGAGAAACGGGACACCAAAGCAGATACTATTGCCATTAGAGATGAATCCTGTAGATTGGTGTAGTTTCCTACAAACTACCTAGAAAGTAAAGCCTTTATGTTGGAATGTAGTGCCTTCCCTGCCAACCCCAGTAAATCGTTGTGCAAAGTACTGTACTGCATCACAGGAGGTATCTGTGAAGGAATTGTCAATGCTGAGGTTGTAATATGTTTTGAAGTTTATTGTTCCATTCTAAAGCTCTTATTACTGAGGTATTTTGTGCCAAATACTTTAGACTGGATTTCATAGCACATTAATCTGCTTGTACTTAACAGATAAATGCGTGAATTAGTGAAAGTAGCACATTCATAATTGGATGCTAAGTTTTTGTATTGGAGATTTAAAGTTACAGTGTTTTAGGATTTATTTATTTTTTTTGTAGAACTATTGTTGTGATTTTAAAATGTAGTTTTAAAACATTCTGAAAACTTTTCACAGCTGTTACTCAACACCTTGCTTCCTCTAATGTTCTGTAGCTGTTGTCTTAATGAGTAGTTCAGGTCATTTGGTATCTTTTGATTGCTTGTGTCCTTTAAAAGAATCAGATAATATTTTGATCTGTTTCTTCTGCTGAAACATTTAGGTTCTGTATGCTTCATCTTCCTGTACAAGAAGAGGTTAAAGAACAAGCATTTCCTCCTACCCCAGAGTAATCCTGGAATGAGATTTCACTTCTAATGTCGTGCAGATCCCATTGAAGCATCCTGGATAATATTTACTGGTTTATTTGCTGATCGTCTGCTTATTTGTTCTATATTACTGCTTTGCCAGTAGTCTTTGGATTGACAGAGGACTGGCAGACTTTTGTGATATGGTTAGAAGTAACAATCCCTTAAGTAGTTAGCTGAAACAGTGTAGTGCCAAGATTAATAATTTTTTCTCTTCTTGTGAATTTCAAGTTAGGGTACAGTTAAGATGTTTTGAGTAGCTGAGTAAGTTGTATGGGCCATGACATATGATTATGGACAAAAGGGTGGTATATAAACCAATATGGAATTGCATTCCCGTCAATGCAGTAGTCCTATTCTTTTGGCAGGATGAGATTTTTAACCTGTTTTCTGGGTCCAGCAGCATGAATTCACGTAGCGCTTCTGACACAATTGAATTGGGTACTTAAAATGGAACAGCTTTTTGAAGTCTTGCTTCACTGATTTCAGATTTTAACATTGTTAAAAGAAAATGGAGTGAACAAATAATGCCCTGAAATAAACATGAATATTTTAAGCCTTTTAAAAAATGTTTACCTTGATTTTCTCCCCATCTACTGTCCTTTTGTATAATCTTGTATTTGAAAAAGGATTAAGGAATTGGAAGATCCTTGCCTTATCCTATTATTTCTGAAAAAGAGAGTTTTGCTAAGAATAGTCTTTTAATCTGCTGTCATGACAGCTGCTTCGCCAAACTGTAGAGTTACACAAGTTTTCTTTTGATGGAGCCATTCTGGTTTATGATTTCTGTGGCAAAACTGACCTGCAAGAGGCAGTTGACAAAGTGTTACTTTATATATAGTGATAATAGGATTCATCATGGAGCCATCTGTAGTGGAGCTTCATGTGACATTACACTGAGGAAGCTATAGAGATTCTCTCCTATGAAATGTAGCACAGCAGAATGTTTGCAGAGCGATGATTTTTATCTTTTTTTATGGTAGATGTAGCACTGTTCATTCTGATAAAGCTTGTTCTGGAAAAATGCTGCCTATGAAAGTTTTTTTTGGTGATTAAATAAAGTCACAGTTCAGGAGTCCATTAAAAAAACATTTGAGAGGAAAGGTAGGGCAAGAATCTTTAGTGTTAGAAATGCCAGTTTACGGGCTGTTTAATATCGCATGCTGCAGAGTATCTGCCTCTTCATTTACATCCTACTGGCATGTGTATCTAAAATCTGTTTTAAAGAGGAGGCATTTGTCGTAAAGAATCTCTGATGATGTCTAATCAGTTCTTACAAAAAAAGAGTTTAAATATAGAGAAATGCTGCAGTATTTTCCATTACAAATACATAATTTCACTGCGTAACCTCCTGTGTTTATCTCTGTGTCATATATACCTTTACCACAAAATGCAAAACTCTGGAAAATTTACAGAATACCATATAGTAGCAGAGTGTCGTTGTAAATGAAATCAGAAGTGATTTATAATTTGGTGGGCGTATGTATGTTACATAAGTGCTATTGGCTGCAGATGAGGACTTTCCAGAGAGGGCGCACTGGTGTTCCAGAGCAGCTACATTGACTTAACTGCTGGTGTTAGAGGAACTGACTTGACTGGGAGAAGTGCTGGGAAGTTGTGTGTGCTGCGGGCTTAAATGTTACTGATTTGGATAACCAGAGCTGATTTGACTGTCACCAAAATCAACTTGTAAGCCTCAGATACTTTTTGGGTAAATCTTAAACTTCATAACTCCTAGTACAGTTTTCAGGATGTTTTAAATGCTTATGTTGTTGTCTTTCTCTAGAGATTGCTTCCTGATCAGACTATGTACCTTTTTAAAAAATATGTTCCAGAAACTGGGAAATCTGGGTAGCATCAAATGTTTGATATTCACAAATGATGAAGAAATGTCAGGTTACATCTCTCCTGCCACAAACTGGCTGACTTCCCCACTTCCTTAGAGGAGAGGGAGATAGCTGAAGGAACGGTAGATAAGCAAGCACAAATTTTCACATCTGTTCATGGAGCTGATAATATGCATTCACTTACGTGTCTTTTTTTCCTTGCCTTCAGGCTACTGAATGTCTGATTTTTAGACCATGCTATATATTTTGACTTATCTTCCCATTCTTGTGTTTTCTGAGTATTAATTTTGTTTTACTTCAGCTTCTCATGTTACAAAGTGCTGGTGTCTGTAATGTGTGTTTTACCTAACTTCCAGGCAGGGCCTAGAGCAACAGTCTGTGGATAATTTTCTTCTGTGACCAGCTGCTTTAGTGACTGTTATAAAGGGGAGATAAAACTGAGTAGCGCTGAAGTACCAGAGGTGAGGTCAATTATCTGACTCTTCTGGCTAATCTGTGTGTGTAAAAGATAAATAGAAACATGCAGTCCCATGTGTTATCTTTCTTTCCTGTGCTTTGTGTTGATCTTTTTTATTGTCTCTGTGCCATTAACAAACAATACCTTAACTCTTCATGAGTGACTGCTATATGCTAGTATGCTTTGTAGTGGAAGGGCTGTAGCTTATAGACTGGCATCATGTGATAATATTTGAGAGTGTTGAGAAACTGAGGTGCAAGAGTAGGAAGGCAGATTAAGTAGAATCCTCTCAATAAGAGCTTTATTGTTCAAAAGCAGAAAAATGTCTGTTTTGAAAGGAGAATCACTGTAGAATTTGTCAATTGTGAATAATTTACTCTGTATTTGTTGCTTGATTTTTCATTCCTGCTTCTGTGAGGTATGTGTTGTGTTTATCTGACGGTAAAGAATTCAGTTCTTATTAAACAAAACAAATGTTTTAGGTGCAGCAGAAATTATATCAATTATCTTATTTTGGATGTTTTGTAAGAGGTGTTTCACAATATGAGAATTCTCTTCAGAAATGCATGTAATGGTTTGATATTGATTTTTATATAGAAGGTACTCCAAAGTTGTGCATGCAGGTTCAGCATTTGAAGTTGGTGCTGCTGACCCCTGTTCAGGAGTAGCATTTTCTTAAACCACTTTAGAAAATAATGATGTTTGATACCTGGTTTGCATGAATGCCTGCTTTGAGCTGCTGAGGAACATGTGATGTGAAGTTGACGTTTGCCTCTCCCGTGCTCCACGGGGAGTGGTGTGTGAAATCGCTGCTGGAGCTCTGGTGGGCCCGTCCGTGCCAGCTGGCCAGGCGGCTCTAGGAAATAGTTCATCTGGAGCAGCTTTTAACAACAGGAATTGGTTTTGTGGCTTTCTACATGTTTGGATGTGATCTTGCACTACCTATTTCTAGACAAATGCCAGTAACTCAGTGTTCTGCTAGTTACATTTTGTTGCTGCCAGTCATAGCAACAGTTACTGTTAAACAATCTCTAAATTGTTAGTTACTTCTGACATTATATCAGACCATTTGAAGTTACTTGAAACATGGAAGGAGAAAAGCTTAACTTTGGTTGCCTAATACCAAATTCAATGAGCACTGCTTGCTTTCTCCAGCTGAAGGTTTCCCCAGTTCCAGGTTCAGCTATTAATGTTTTGGCATTAATGACTGCAACCTGTGCCTGACTGCTATTCCTGGTTACCCAGTATTTGCATAGGATTTCAGACAGGGAATTAAAGCAATGATGCATAAAATATGATGTTGAAAATTATCTGTTCATGCTCATTCCTGGTTTTATTATTCACTTTTTATCATGGCTTGTGAAACATTTGTGATGAGGTTCCCAAAATGACACACTGCTTTGTGGAAACATCTACTTTTGGCTGAGATGCTATGGTATTTATCAGATAAGCCTGACAGGGGCAGTGCTAGAGAACATGCCAGCTTCAAGTTCCTGCCTGTGACTAACCCTGCAAATATAATCCCTCGGGCGTCCGGCTTCAGTGACACCACAGAACCTGTTCTCTGCCTCGGTGGAATTGCCTTGTTGCAGCTCAAGGGGCTGCAGTTGCCAGCAGCTGCTACTGGAGAGCTCTGCTTGGGAAATAAGTATATTCCTCTTCCCTGGAGAAATCCTTGACTGGCTGCCAGTAGTAATTCTCCTCTCCCTCCCCTTCCCTCCCTCCAAAGCAAACAAGGCAGCTTGCAGGTGTTAGAGGTGCTGGAGATCAGGTTCTTTACCTGCTCTCATGGCCCCACTGTAGAGGTCATTCACTAACTGAAGTGACTAGGAGAAGGAACAGACCAGTTTAATTAAGATGAAAATGAAAAAGTGTATTTGCTATCGTTATTTGCATATATATTTTTCTTTTAACATCTTCTAGTCTGTCTCTTATGTGGAAGCTGAATTTCAGTACGTGTAAAATTTCATGGAAGTGTTCTGCTCCCTTTCAAAACATACTGGAGTTATTTTATTCAGTGTACGGTACAATGTCTGGCTTGGGCATTATAGTTCATAAAATATGTAAATGGGCTAGGAAGGATTTAAATGGCAGGAAGTTCCCTAAAAGTAATTTAAGAAATAAATTAAAAAAAAAAAAAATGCTGGTTGTGTTTCTATGAATCCTTCCCTGGCCCACAAATTCTACTATTACACCCATTTTTGCAAGAGAACAAAATAGAGGGCTGTGTGTGGGTCTCTGCTGACGAACTCCTCTGAATTACTGAGAAGTTGATTAGAATTAACTCCGGAGATAGCCCTGGTATCCCCTTAGAAGATCAATTCATGCTCAGTGCGCTCGGATTCTGGTCTCCTGCCTTTCCCTCACTGGGTGCTTCTTAGATGGGGAAAAAACAAACAAGCACTAACAAAAAAGCAAACCAAACAATCTTCTACTAATTCAAGCTCCTCTTTTTTACTGTTTTTGTCTTTCTATTATCCTTAGCAAATCTTAAGTATGTATTTGTGTTTTGATTCAAGATCTGGAAAAAACTCTTGCTTTGTTTATGATTTTTAAAACTGCAGATTTTCTTCCGTAATCCACAGGTGTAACTGGAAGGTAGAAAGATTCCTTTCTTCCAGGGTAGTCCAGGCTGCCTTGACATTTTTGAAGAGCTATAGGGGAGATGCAGTTTCTTGCCTATAAAGTGTAAGGTCTGGAGTTTGTGAGGATTCAAAGGACTCTGCTGGAAGCTGGACCTGGATGAGATTGGCCCCAAAGCTAGACTTGCTGGAGTATAGGATGGAAGTGGTTTTGGGGCAGAAAAAGAGATAAGGAATTAATAGTGAGTACTGTTATGTCTGTGGAGAGAAGTATGGGACTAGAGAGCAGAAGCAACCCAAAAACTGGAGAGATTTACATGTTCCAAGAAGACAGCCTGGTTTAGAGCATCTGAGAATACCTCATTTGCAAATGGTTCTCTGTGAACACTGGAGTGACTGTGTGTGCTTCAGCATGTTCAGTCTTGAAAATGCTTAGTTTTTTCCATTTGAGTTTCTGCTTTTGAGTCACTACTACTCTGGGTGAAGACTCAAAGCACCTTGTGATTCTTGAGGTCCTTTGTACTTTGTTTATACTTGCACTTGGAGATGATGGTTCTAAGAAAGCTCCCTGTATCTGAGGTATAGGATTACTTGTCTGTTTCAAACAGAACCGGGATTTGGTAAAAGACATCAGTTGTAGAGGTTAAAATCAGATTATTGGACTTGTTTTGTGAATACCTCTTTCAAGAAGTGATAGCAGGTCCTTGTAACCCTCTTTTGTAGACAACACCAAGTATTGAATTTAGCAGAATTGTAGATTTTACTGAAGGATTTTTGTTGACTTTTTATTTACCAGGTTAAGAATTTAGAACAAGAAGTTGAATTTTAGATATTTTAAGAGTAGCTTACAAAACTGGTTTTATGTAAATATTATTTTCCGAGCAAGGTAATTTGTTGATCTTCTTTATCAAAGGGAAAACATACTTCCTTCTGTGTTTGAAGCCTCTTGTGCTCCCAACTGTCCCATACACAGATTGTTTTGTATTTAATACTAAAGCACATGTTCATTTTAATTTTAAAAATTTCTTCATTTTACTTTTCTATAGATGGGAGAGGGGTCACTGTGCAGGTTTGCATTGGAATTCAGTATGGAGTGTGGGTGCTGTTGTGCGAGCTTGTGCTGGTTAAATGGTAGACAGTTCCTTAATGCTGAGATTCCAACTGATTTTTGGAAAGTCAATTAATTGCAATTGTATTCAATTAGGCAATCTTTTTATGGAAACTGTAATAAGGTGACCATTGTCCAAGAAAAGGCTGCTGGAGTGGAGAAGGGGATGGTTTATTTCCCTGCATGTCTTCCCCTTCTTAGTAGACTTCTCAGATTACAGTTACTGTCTTAATCTTCAAATGAGGTGATGAAAATATATGAAGAAAACTAAATCTAGTTTTCTAGGTGGCTAGGAAATTAATCATGTGATCCGGCTGGAGCATGAGGTTAGAGCCACTATATGAACCTGTAAACATTAAATCACTGGAAAGATTGCATTAGTATTAATGGATTTCATGCATTGTTAATTTAGGACTCTGCATAGTCGTTTCCTGTAAAATGTACTGAGAACAGAGTTAGTTTAAAGGAGAGGGCTCTAAATCTTCCCAAGAGATTTATCAATCTGGCAATGATGTCTGATGAACCACTGAGGTAATTTGTTGGTACAAACAGCCCATATTATATTCTCTGAAATTTCATTTTGCTGTTGCATACTCAAAAAAGATTTTGCTTTAAAGCCATATTTATCTTTCTATACCAAACATGTCGTCTTTTCTGAAATTATAATATTTAGTGGAGAAAGCCATCTATTTATTGTTAAATAGTCAACAGGTTCTTGGAAATCAAGACATTTGCTTTGAATTTTCTGTTAATATTTATAATGGTCTAGTAATATCTTGCTGCAGTGTTCACCCAGCTAATGTTAACTACTTTTTCCAAATTCCTTATCTGCATTAGCATTTAACAGAGCTGGAAGGACTGTTAAATGTAACTTCTAGTTCCAAGGGCAGTATGGAAAAAGAAAACATTGTTGAAACCGTGATTACCTTTGTGAATAACTGAATGAGTTACAAAGTTACCTTTAAGAAACAGAATGCTTTTGTTCTTTCATTTCCTAAATTTGAGCCTTTGAAGCATTTGTTTTATTGAGTATCTGAAAACTGGGTTCTATTTGCAATATCCATTTAGCAGATGTCCAGAAGCCTTTAAAGGTGACAGCTGAAAATTAGACAAGTGTTCACAAAGACATGATGAATACAAATCAGCTGTGTGTGAACTGTATTTTCACAAAGATATTAAATAAAATTAATTAATGCGAGAGATTTATGTACACTGTACATTTGTTTTCCTTTCAGTAGCAATCTAGCATATACTTGAAATACTTCTGGCCTTCTCTAGGTCAACCACAGATTCCTACAGAACATTAATTTTGGTATTGTTAGATCCCTTTCTAAATGGAGTTATTGTATAATCATTGGTATGTAGCATGTGTCATTGATAATGTTTGTTCTATTACTAACTAATATCGTAATGTATGCAATTTTTTATTTTAAAATTGCCTTTTCCCATTTCTTCCTTTAACTGTCATGGTCTTCTTTTTTTTTGTCACCCTAATTCTGAGCAGCCTCTGTAGTCATCTCCTTCCTTAACTGTGAATCACTTTTGCCCAGAAGCCTCCAGTGGTAGGTAGATCATTGTCTTAGCTGGTATTTGTCTTGTGCCTAAGACATGTCCTGCCCCAAAGACTGCTACTAGCTTGGTGTCCTGATTTTCATCTAAGGCTAAGCCTATTTATGCTTGGTCTTAGATTGCTTTAGAAACCATGAAAACCAAGTCTGATTCCATGCAAATCTCGTAACTAATGATGATTGTTCCCTTCTGTACTTCATTGCAGTAGAAACAAACTAAATATGTATAATTTCCGAGACCAAAGAATACTGAAAGTAAGGTATTGTGCATTATAGCATGGGATAAATCCTGGATTTTCATTTTATGTTGTCTAATAAAAGTATAAAACAGCAATTAATGAGCAGTTGTAGAGACCTAGCTGTACAGAGCACATGTTTCTCCACCCTTTAAATTGGCAGTATTCTAGGCAAATCTATTTCCATGTCCCTAGTGGGAAAATTATCTCTTGGATTTTGTTTCTTTGTCTGAAGAGACATCTGTCAAAGTATGCTTTTTGTCAGTTTGCAATGCAACCTTTGGAGCTTTCCTTTTAATTGTCACTATCTCTAGTGAAGGTAAAGTGCAGAAGAGGTCATAAAATATTTTGTGCTCTTGTGTAGACTGAGAGATCCCTTCTTCCACAAAATCTGTTCCATTTCTGTTCCTCTGTATGCTCAGAATGTGTGGGAGTAGTGTTATGCATAATTATGTTTTGCTTTAAAGTGATCTCTGATTTAAAAAGCGTAGACTTGGTATCTAGTTGACGTGAAGGCTAGCAGGTGTGATAGGCGAGAAAAGATTATTTCATGGTAATGATGCACTAAAGCTAAATACTCAGACGTCTAGTTGAAAGCACATGGTTTTCCAATTAAGTTCTAATTGTGGATACATAAACTTGTTGTGGTTAACTTGGGTGTTAGGGCCTGTCTGAGCTGGGAAAGTCCTCATCATTGCCTGCTGTTTCAGCTGCACTTCTCAGAGTCCTGGAGTGGATGAGCCTGGATTGATCTTAAAAGCAAAATGCTACATTCCCCAAATCCAGCCATAGTGACATAGTGGGTACAGGTCTGATAACCTTGTCTGTGCCCTGAGCTCCGTGTAGCCATGAGCCTCCCACAATCATGCTGGTGTTAGCTCTAGTTCAAACACATGAAGTTCATTTGCAGTTTGGTATTGTGCTGTTTAGAGCTGAAGATCTGCTACATTGGAGGTCCCTTCATAGCGCTGTCTGGTGGTTATAGATCATAGGGGTAAAAAGCGTAAAATAAAACAGGGCCTGGCATGACAGTCAAGTCATCTCTCTCTGCCTTCTAAAGAAATCAAATTACACATTCTGCAAAGGAAAGTTTACCAAATATATTGGTATTGTTTATATAATTTTGCATTGGGAGTTCTTTGTTTTATCAATGTCTAAGTCCATCTGGCCATTACTAAGGTTTGTAATGCACTTGCAATAGGATTTTTTAAGCAAGAGATGTGTGAGCAAAGGATTAACTTCTCTCTTTGCCACCCCAACTTTCCATCCCCAAATCCTCTGTTTGGCCAAGGTATTTAGGCTGTACTAGAAAAATGTTTAACATACGCTGTACATACACTGTCCTATATGTTGACTAATAAAGTGAATGGTTTCTCTGTTAGAGACAAAGTGTGATATTAGTATTAAAATGCAGCATTTTGTTATCCAGATATCTTTAAGTCAGCAAGTTTATATAGAACAGTCTTGTCGAAAAATGCTATGGTACACACCTTTCTTTAGACAAAAGTAAATGGCAGATATTTGCATATTTGTAAACATTGCTTTACATGGTTTCTTTTGTTTTAAAATCTTACTGTTGTTTTAAATATGCTTATTTTAAAGCTGGGTGAAGAAATTTGGTCAGTCTTCATTGTCAGTGTTATTCACTTGTGGAGAAGTAGGAGAATGGGGTGTCATTGAAGCATAGTTATAAATGTCTGTACTTCTTGAAGGTTATCCATAATATTTACTTTCATAGATATATGCTACTTATCTTCTTGAGGAGCTACAAGTTTGTTGTGTCCATGTTCATGCTTTCACATCTTAAACTTTATCAACCTCTGTAAAAGAAGTGATAAGAGGAAATTGTTGACTATCTTATGTCTCTTGCGGTTCTATTGAATTCTAGTTGCTTTTAGTGGAATTGGACCAAGACTTATGCACAGCCTTGTGGATTCCCTAAGGGCCTTTTATTGTATGGATATAATGTTATTTCAATATCCAGCATTTTTGTTGTGCTTTCTCAGGTAAATACTATTTATGGCAGTCTGGAAAATTAGTAAGTTAATATGCCAAACCACACCATACTATCTTGGGGTTCAGTTTTGGAGTGTCCTTACGTTGAGTAATTGTGGGCTGCTGCTAAAAGGTTGCAGTGTATTGAAACTTGCTTAGGCAAGGTGTTTTCAAGGAAGAGCACAAGAGTTGATGTGTGAGAGGAAATTGCTATGTTCTGTGGGATCCCCTGCTGATAGTTGACAGCCTTCTGGCAAGTTGACAGTTAATGGGACAAATGTATTATTAGTTTCCTCATTAATTATAGAAATCTGGAATCCACATCCTGCCTTTCTTCCCATATGTGCTTCTGCAAAATTCATAGAAAATGGAACAAAATGTCAAATTTCAGGCAGACGAGTTTATCTGATATAGCTTAATCACGTTTTAATGAAAAACATTGCAGGCATACATTGTGTAAGAATCTTGAAAGTCTGCCAGTTTCTGAACTTAGACTTGATTTAATATTTAAAGACTAAGGCTTTTGGTGTTGTGGATCTTTGAAGCTAGACTTCAGAAGACTACTCAGCAGTAAATTAGTGGACAGGAAAAAATTCGGAATTATAGCGTCATTTCGGGTGGAAAAGACCCTCAGAATCATTGAGTCCAACCATAACCTAACTCTAGCACTAAACCATGTCTCTAAGAACCTTGTCTAAATGTCTTTTAAACACCTCCAGGGATGGTGACTCAACCTCTTCCCTGGGCAGCCTGTTCCAATGCCTGACAACCCTTTCCATGAAGAATTTTTTCCTAATATCCAATCTAAACCTCCCCTGGTGCAACTTGAGGCCGTTTCCTCTTGTCGCATCACTTGCTACTCAGGAGAAGAGGTCAACACCCTTCGTGCTACAACCTCCTGTCATGTAGTTATAGACAGTGATAATGTCTCCTCTCAGCCTCCTTTTCTGCAGGCTAAACAGCCCCAGTTCCCTCAGCTGCTCCTCATAAGACTTATTTTGGATTGTGCTGACTGTCAGTACCCCGAGTACTGGTAAATGAGAATATTCTAATGCAAAGTAGATTATTTTTTCTTTTCTGCATTTTGTTCTACCAGGCATTACATTTATTAGCCTTTAAAAGATACAACATTAAATTTGAACTGGTGCACTAGAGCTGCTGTATGTGGATGTATATTGAAATACACAAACCCAGTGGTGTCTATCAGAGTATTTGTTTTTCTTGTGTATTTTGATTGCATTTAATTATGCATTACATCCTGACTTGAAGTTTCTTAGGAATTCCTTAAACTTTTTATTTAGAAAGCAATCTCTTCCCTGAGATAGTGTCTTACTGAAAGTGCAGTTTGGTTTTGCTGTATGTAAGAGCAGAGCTATTTGTCTTTCTCACTTCCTTCTGTAAATAGTTCCTGCAAAAGCAATCTTTGCACTGCAAAACCCATCTCCCCACTCTTGCTCTTTACTAATTTCCTGGGGCTTGGAAATATACCCAAATAGTGGTCTGGGTGACATTTGGGCATCACAGTCTGCAAGGCTGGTGATGTGAGGTGTAGTAGTGAGGTGTTTGAGATATGGCCCAGGTAGATCAGATCTCCCACAGAATATCCACACCTATTATAAGAACATCTCTTACACGAAAGAGTTACTTAACAAGTTTCATGACTAAGAGGGAAGCATTGACTGAAACTTTCTTTTAATTTGGTTTGTAAAGAGTTAAATAGGTACAATGGCAATTAGAAGACTGAGTTTTTTCAACTGTCAGTAGAAGGATACAGTGCATTTTAGGCTGATCTGTATTATTCAGATGCAATGTATGGTGTGGTTTTTATCATTTTAAATAGTTCAGTAGCAGGGAAAGCCTTTTAAACTATAATCTGATAGCGCCTTTATAGATTTTTTTTTTCCTTTTATTTCTTTATTCTATACTAATTGGGTTTTTTGTTTGGCTTTGGGGTTTTTTAAATTTTAAGTTGTGTCGTGACTGACATCAGTTGGTGAATTTTTCAACAGGATGGAGGCACATTTAATTATATCTGTCTGTCACTGAATCATGTCCCTCAAACACTTAGCTCATTCTTTTTTAAGTAACCAATTATAATTAAACCATTGATGACAGGAGTTTATAATTTGTATTCAATTAAGATAGGAGTGTAACAATTATTATGACTAAAGAGTCTAGCAGATTTTTTTTTTTTTAGTTTTCTAACTGTAGCTCTCAAAATGCTCTGAATTGTGTCACAATGTATCTACAAAATTTTGCTGTAGGAATAAATGTTGGTATAGTTTCTCTTAAAAAATTAAATAGCTACTTAAATAGATTTAAAATATTTGAATTTTTAAATTATTTTTTATTGTTAAAGTAGGTATTATAGATACTTCTTGGAAGTAGTATTATAGATACTACTTTTTGCTATATAGACAGTTCAATAAACAAAAACAAAACAACAACAAAACAAAACGCAAACGAAAATAATAAAACAAACAAACAAAACCAAACCAAAAACAACAACAACAAAAACAGAAAATAAAAACCCCACCCTTTGCCTGGTTTCAAGCCTGGAGAACAAAACCATCTAGTACTTATTCTGAGGCTTGAAAAAGCCTGATTAGATGTATCTTCTGTAGATAAGTCCGGTTATCTCCATGGGTGTGGAAAGGCAAGTGAGGGAGGAGGCAGCTCTTTGTGAAGGGTGTGCTTGCTGTTCCTCATGCAGAGCAGAGGGTGGAAGTGGCAAATCCACATTGTTGAAGATAGGGACACTCAGCCTCGAATGAGTGGGATGGGTGGGGCTGGTGCCGCCTGTGTATTGTAGTCCTGACTGAAGCTGTCTATCAGCCAAAAACTCATGTACAGGCAAAAGTATCCTTTTTGCTTTCTCTCTGTCTTGGGCTAGAGGGTTGATTCCCCATCATCTCTGGAGCTTGCGGGGGGAGAAGCGCAGAGAGTGCAGGGGAACGGACCGTGGGAGTGTGACATTCCTGGTACCCTCCTGGCTATGTTACAGTCACTGCCTGAAGTGAGAGAATATTCATACCAAATCTTGTCACAAACTTCACTTTTTTTTTTTTTTTTAGCACCAGCATAGCTGCTGTAATAGTTCAGAATGTGAGCTTAGACTTGGTGTACAGTTTGTTGTTTTTTTTTTCATTTCTCTTTGGAGCAGAGAGGGTTAGATTAATGGGTCATAGGCAGTACCTATGTGACTGCAAAGCCAATATATTCAGAAAGGAGTGAAAAATTTATTACAGAAAGATTACCTATGGATTTTTTTTTTACCTTGGTCAAAATAAGCAAGAATTTATTTTATATGATGCTTTATGCTAAAATACTATGATTAATTATAAAATGGTTAGTAAATACAGGTTTCCCAGTATATATTGCCAAGCACATCTTACAGTATTGAACATGTAACAACTCACAAAGCTTTAAGGCAATAAAATTTGCTTTGCAATAATACCATGTATGCTATACACATAAAATCTGTTAATATCAAGGAATTATTTTCTGAGGGAATATCATCTCTCAAGATCCTTTCTTAAGCTATGCTTGGTTTGTTTCAGCCTTTGATCCTATGAAGTTTACCAAATTGAAAGAAAAATCAATTAAACACTAGTTTTTGGCTATTCAAAATATTGACCTTTAAAAGTGAAGGTACCAACATTCATCTGAAAACCTTGGATGGAGAGGAGCAGGCCTTCCTGCACTTGTTTCTGAAGAATTATCCCAAGTGAAGTAACAAACTTTCATTATCTTGATATTGATACCAAACAGCAGAGCTCTGTCTACTACGCTGTTCTGGCTAATCCTACATTGTTCAATGTCATTACAGTTTTAGTGGATAAACTCAATAGTTGTTGTTTTGGTTTGTTTTTTTTCTCAGCTGATGATGAACAGATGTAAGATTGTATAAATTATTGTTTTCATTCTTTGTTTTCTGATTTTCAAAAATTTGGCTGATTTCATACCTTCCACAACACATTTTTTCTCTCCTAATTCTGTGTTTGTTTTTGTTGGTTGGTTTGTTTTTCTGTTATTACATATTCATTGGGCATCTTTATTCCAAAACTTTGAGTGAGTGCATCTCTGAAAAAAAGTGTTGAGAAAGAGGCAGAGTCCGAAGATGCAGTGATAAAAGTGAAGAAAGAGCTGGGGATGGTGTCATGTATTGCTAAGAAATTAGGCTTTTTGGCTCCTTCCACTAAGCGCACCTCCACCCCATAGAGCTACCATTTACAGTTTGGATTCCTATTTTGTGTACAGTTTTTCTTGTGTAAGGCAACAGTTCTTGTCCAGTTGTGCTTTCCCTGTCAGCTGGAGAATGAAGCCTTCAGCAATACTGCTTATACACTGGTACAAGCTCATTTGGTATTTAGTTAAGTCTTTGTGACAGGGACTCTTTTTTTGACAGTATTTTGGAAAGGGCTTGTTTAATAGACTTTTCTTTTGAGATAAATGCCGATTAAGATTGTGCATTTTAAATTTATAATTTACTGAATAGTTAAAAATATGTCCTGTTTGGAACTTCAGAGTATTTTTTATTGCACCTACATAGCTTAAATGGTGCAGGTTATGCAGGTTAAGACTAGCTAGTTGAGAGTGGAATCTGGTCAGTTTCTAGATTCCTAAATAAATTCTACTTTTACATTTGTGATTGTTATTATTATTTGTGGCCACATTTGCACTGTCTGCGTTTTCAAAGCTTGTTTAAAATTCAACAAATGTATAGCGTCATGCCATACAGAATCTAAGGATTTGTTTTGGCCTTTGAGTAATAATATGGGAAAATGTTCCTTAAGTTGGTGACAAAGGAAGACAGCATGCTGTAGTTCCTGAAGAAATTAAGAAATTTCTTCTTCTAGTCAAGCAGGAGTTTGCATTGCTGGGTATCAATTGTATTGCAGCTACACCCAAAACACCTGTAAAGAGAAAATTAAAAGTGCGCAGTTAACATCAAAGAAACAAGAAACGATACACTTAAAACCACTGTGCAGTTCTATTTTCTTCTCCTGTGGACATGTGCATTGAGATGTTGCCTTCCTTTTTTTGCAATATAAGGGTGTTTTTTTTGTTGTTGTGTGTGTTTGTTTGTTTGGTCGTTCATTTGTTTTTTTTGTGTGTGTGCATAATATACATACTTTTTTCTTGCTCTTGGTCTTGTTTTCCCTGATGATTACTTTTTTTCATAGGAGCTAGTTATGTGACATCTCTGACAAGGCCAGTTTCCCTTTTCTGTCCTAGACTGACTATATATTTCCACATGAGTGACAGGTATTCCTGTTAGTTGTGACCAGGAATATTTTGATCATTGCAGTGTCTGGAAGATGTTTTCGCACTGTTGTATTTACAGAGTCATGCAACAATTTAGGTTGGAAGGAAGCTCTGCAGAGTGTCTGGTCCAAATCTGTCTCTCTTGCTGCACGTGTGTGTGTGTGAAGGGCTGGCAGCACTCATCTCACGGCACTCTCTGGATGACATGTAGCTTCCTGCCTGTTTAATCTTCTGCCTAAGATTTTTGCTACTATTCACTTCTGCTTTTCTGTTATTTTTGCCCTTTTAGAATCCTATCTTAAGAACATTCCTAAAAATAAAACATTTCAGACACGCCATCTTATTGCTACAGATGTTAAAAATAAATACATTTGCATATGGGACTTATTGGGGAAGTGTCTTCCATGTGTTATAGAGAATTTTGCCTTTGTCAGATTACATACAGTTGTAAAATCTTAGGTTTTAAAGTTTTGTTTCTTTACAGGCCAGAAGCAAAATCTGAATGAAGCAATCTAACTGAGTTGCCGCCATGAGCAGAAGCAAGCGTGACAACAATTTCTACAGTGTTGAAATTGGAGACTCTACTTTCACTGTATTGAAGCGGTATCAAAACTTAAAACCAATAGGATCAGGAGCACAAGGGATAGTATGGTAAGTTTTCCTTAAAATTTAAATATGCTTTTATGTTCCCTTCATAGAATTTTCTGAGTCCTTTGACTGTTGTATGTTACTGAGTAGGAGTATGGAGAACTACCTTTTATGTGCAAACCAGCAATAGCAATAGTTAGCTGTTTTTCCTCAGCAAGGGCTGTTGCTGTTGATTTTTGACCTATATCCTTTCCAGCTTCCGAACCGATGCCCTTCTATACGAGTTCAGCCAGCTGTGCTGAGTCCCATAAATTAATGGCAGGGGGAAAACCTGGATAAAGAAACTAATCCTAATCCTAAACCACACTGCTTACAGTGAAACAGAAGCCAGAAATACTCTGTATAATATTTGATGCTTGTAAATGCTTTTCTCGAAATGGTTTGTTAGGACTTTGGTTCACTTATAATAGTTTCAAAATCTAACTAGTCCCTGATGCCAGTTAGTGAGCATTTGTGATGCTGGTTGTCACTGTAGTGTGTAAATACCTGGTGCAGTTTAGGAAAATATTACTTGACAATATAATTGAGTTGTGCTGTGTGGACTGAAGAGTGTCTGATTGATTTAAGACTGGTGACCACTAGCTGCTTGTGGGCACTATTTCCTGTTCAGTGACATTACCTCAAAGATAAATGTTTGTTTAAGCTTCTTCAGACTTTTTTAAAGGTTCAGGAGAAGGATACAGGTGGCACAGGATCTTGGAGACTTTCAAGTTTGTTGAAACACTTAAGCTCCTAACCAGGGACATAAAAATACAAAAGAAACATCAAGGAAGGGAAAGATAGAGAAAACCATAATCTTCTCAAACACTTTTCCCTATAACCTCTTTACTGTCTAATTGCTGTCTTGATCAGTGTTTAAAAAATGCGTGGTACGAGTGTGTTTCTGATTTGTATTTGTGTTTTAGCTGAGTTAATAAAATAGTGTGCTTAGTGCAAATGAAAACCTGAAGGCCAGTACTCTAGAGAATTGTTTCTGAAATGGTAGTTTATGGAATTAACATTGTTTGGTCTGTAAGTAGCAGCAGCAGTAAAAGTCATCTGCATTTATTTGCATGTGTATTAATATAATGAGGACATAGACAGTTGTTTGACCCCAGTCTGTTTAGTTGCTACAGAAAGACCTGCAAAAGCTTTAGATATTATCATTGTCCTTCTGGTTCCCAGACACACGTTACTGCCTGTTTTCCAAATCTATTGCCGCTCCCTGAGCTGAGGTCCAAAAGCTTGACCATGCAATTACTCTAGTGTCATTCTGTAATTGCGACTAGTGGTAGCTGAAGCCTTTTTAGTAAAACTCCTCTGATTACCCTGAGGACCATAGTGTGTATGTAGTGAAATCTTGCCCATGTCTGGAGGAGATAGGGTGTAATTCTTGTGATTTGGGTTGGTGTTTGTGGTTTTGTTTGTTTGCTTGTTTTGAATGAAGCAATCAACAAACAAAAAACCTGATCCAACTTGATTTGGAGCAATATGAAGCAGATGGCTTAAAGGCTCAACCATATCTAATACTGAGACTCTAAGGCTACCATTATGTACTAGGGATGCAGAAGTTTAAATACTGGTACAGAATTCCCATGTTGGCAATCTTTCCTGGCCACTTCTCTGCCACTCTTTCATGAGATATTCCTTATCTTGGGGGTAGGTGAGGGAAGTTCCGGATAGTGGAAAATGTAAACCAAAGAAAGTTACTGGTATATGTTGTCCCTGCCTTTTTTTCTTTCCTTTGATAGTCACTAGAGGTTTTGCTGATGTAAAAAAAAAAAAAAAAAAAGAAAAAAAATAATTCAAGTCTACATACTATATAGACAACACACTTTTAAAAGTAGCTAGTTGGATTTAGTGGATGCTGACTGTTTACTCGCAGATGTTGTTCATTAGGTTTGAGTACCATTCTTGATAAGAGAGAAGAAAACATCCTTTTCCCTGCTGAGGCTTTTTTAGTAACTGATAAATATTTCCTGAGTCTGCACAGTAATGAACTGTCGTGTTTTGTCTTACAGGAAACAAAATGCATACATCCCTGTCATGGAAATGTGATTCTCCCCAGTAACAGCCTTTATCAGTGAAACAGCCTGTGTCACTGAATCATATGACAATCTTGGCATTAATCTACAAACAAAATGTTTTTCTTCCTTTATTAAGTAAAGTCAGTGACATTTAAGATGTTGAGGCTTTCCTAGCTTCTTTTTGTTTGTTTGTTTTAGCTTGACACTGATGCTCTCAGTGTTCTGAGGTTATTAAGAAACTGCATAAGTGAAAGCTTGGGACCTTTGTATGATCTCTCTCCTTCTCCCTTTCACTGTGAAGATTTTACATAAAACTGATGTGCTTTTTATGTTTGAAGTGTTTTGGATCCTTTTTTAGGTGATCTGTTCTTGAGTGCCAATGAATGCCAAGAGCTCAATATCTTTAGTATGATATTTTAGGAAGCAGGGATGTGCATTTTTTGTGGAGATTGTTATGTGTTAGTACTATGAAGCTCAGAAACTTTTCTAAAAGTTTGAAGCACTCAGCATGTAAAAACACTTTGCTGTTTTACTCCCTAAAGATGAAAAACAGACATGATAGAAGGTATCTGAAAAAGGTGGCAACTTCCACAACTTAAAGGACCTTGACACTGACATATAAAATGTTACTTTTAATTACAGTGCAGCTTATGATGCCATCCTCGAACGAAATGTTGCAATCAAGAAGTTAAGCCGACCATTTCAAAACCAAACCCACGCGAAAAGAGCCTACAGAGAGCTTGTTCTTATGAAGTGCGTTAATCACAAAAATGTAAGTGCAGTGTCTTGCTTTAAATGTGATAGAATTGCCTAGAAGGTTTTTCTTTGTAAAAGTCTTAAAAGTGATTTCAGAGAATGACATCCTCTGTAGGTTATAGAGATCTTCTTTGCATGGCTATGTCTCCATAAGTACAGAAGGCTCTTTGAGAAGAGCTGTTATTGACTCATTTTAATACCTACCCTATATTTAAATACTCAGGAAGGGAGTCAGTGCTACATTGCTACATTTTTAGGCAGTTGGCAACTAAGAATACTGTGAGAAGTAAGTGCATCCTTGTTTTTGTTATTTCTGCTGTACAAAGAGAAGGGAAAAAGGCAGTAATAGTTTATTTTTTTTTTACCATGAGGCATGAATGAATTAGGAATCTTGTGTTAGGACGACAGGAACTGTCTGATGCTTAAGAAGCTGTGGAGTAGAACCAGATCACAGAAATGGGGAGAGAATAAGTGATAAATTTATCAGAGTTGGGCTATGGAAGGCCGGTGTTGGCCATTTTCTTCCTTCAGAGACAGCTGTGGGCTGTCTTCCTCTCTTCCCCTCTTAATCCCCCTTTAGGAAGATAAAATGCCCTCTGGCTGCTAGGGCCAGGGAGAGTCACAGAAGACTTACTCCATCTTTTAGCTACTTTGGAAAATCTCGTGTGTTTTCTAAAGCAGAGATGGTTAATATGTGGATTCTGTGAAGGAGGTTTTACCTAATAGCAAAATCTGTATGATGATAAACTATTGCAAGCCTGCCTGACTCTTGATGAGTGGTAGCTTGACCTGTTTCTTTATATCCCATCCATTCTTAGCAACTTGGAAATATACTAAAGCAGCTCCAAAAATCTATTTTTCTCTTTGGGTGGACTTGTTGTTTCGACTCTTTCAATGGTAACATGGTATCTCTTAGGTAGTACTAGGTTTTAAGCTTTGAATATCATCTTTTTAAGGTACAGAGTGTCTCTAGATTATGTGATTTGGGAGGAATAATACTCCTCCTAAAATCATTAGCATCTATTGCAGCATGTTAGGCCTGATTGAGCTGCTGAGCATCTTGAGCTTCAGTGTATACTGGGAAGCTCACATCAGAATATTGGGTATTGGTTTTTAAATGTTGACCTTGTGACTCTGCTATTGCTATAGTGTTGTTATACTTCCTCTTCCCATTTCCTACAGATAATCGGCCTACTGAATGTGTTCACACCACAAAAATCCCTGGAAGAATTTCAAGACGTGTAAGTCTGATTTAAACTAAAGCTGAGAATTCATTTTAGAAGCATTCATGCAGAAAGATGAACAAGGGAAAGGATACAATAAAATGACAGTATTATCTGATTATTATTCTTTGTTTTGCTTCATAAGCTACATAGTGATGGAGCTCATGGATGCAAACCTCTGCCAAGTGATTCAGATGGAGCTAGATCATGAACGAATGTCCTATCTTCTTTATCAAATGCTGTGTGGTATCAAACATCTTCATTCAGCTGGAATTATACATAGGGTAAGTAGACATAAGTTTGTATATTTTGCATTGTACCTGACTTTGCCTTGAGTATTTGAGAGACAAAATTCAGAAATAGGAGCACAAATGGTGATCCATAGCCTGTCCCATAGGCAAAGAAGGAAAACTGAAAGGAAATAATCACACTTTTTCCACTGTAATTCTGGAATGAACCTTTTGAATGTTTGAGTGATTTGTTAATAATCTGCACAGAGTAATTAAAACTTTTTACAGTGAGTTATATTATCTCTTCTAATTCTAGAAAACATTCTGTTTTATTAGTTGTGGCAGGAAAGAATATCTGAAAGTGTCTCCACATTTTTTATTTTGGTAACCAAACCTGAAATCCCATCTTTTGAAAGAACTGCCCATTTTATTTCTGCTCTTTTACTAGCAGAGTAATGAATAGATGCCTGAAGTCTTCAGATAGGCAGATGATGAAAAATACCTGCAAGTGGAACATATATACACCTGTGTGTCACAAAGCATTCGCTCAGACTGCCCACAGGCAAAACTGACTGATGCTTTTTAAGTGGCAAGTGTGTGTGTTGTAATCCAGTCAAGAAATTCTTAATTTAAGGTTGCATGCTCAAGGTGAACATCTCATATGTTTGTATGTAGTGTAAATATTGCTTGAGATTGTTTAGTTATAACTTTTCAAATATAATCTCTGCTATTTTGGGAAATCGTAAGCCTCTATTTCTATAGTGCTATATTGTTCATTGTAAGTTTTTAGAGACCTTTAAAAGTTTTCATTTCTGAAATTATGCAGAAATATAATTGAACTTACGTGTGATACTTTCAGTCATTACTGTGTAGTCTTCCTCACGGATGATGTACACAGCAACGTAAGTCACAAATGGCACCACAGGAATTTCTGTGTTACGATGCTTGTCCAGTTCAGTACTCCACTTCATTGTGACCGGGGTGTTGAATGGCCACAAGCTGGATCTGGCCATGTGACACTCCCACCCAGTCACTCTGTTTTTCCCTGAAGGGAACTTGGACGGTTTGAGTAGACGATACAGTTTGAATGGCCAAACACTGCTTCTGTTTGCTCAGCTTCCTTTAGTACTCATCAGATTGGCAAGGTGGGGTAGGCAGAAGCAAGGCCTGCAGCCAGGCATTGCACCCTGTGCTTCTTGATCTGCATGTAGGCATTGAGAAAGGTCAGTGAGCTTCTTCCGTTATTCTGGGAATGCTAGGCAAAACTAGGATACTTCACTTAACACAGTTGTGGCATTATTAATATATTGCATATGACTGATATTATGAAGCCCTTTGTGTCCTCTTGCCTGTCAAATTGAAATCATGTGTTTGTACACAGCTTCACATTTTCTGATCTCTTCAGTGTTTAGGTATGGAAGTTTAATGTTGTGGGTTTTCCTAGGTCTTTTTTATTTTTGGAAAACTGCATATCGTATGGACGTGCTAGAGTAGATAATGTAAGAGTGTCTCTTTTGTGGATCTTGGGGCAGGCAGGAGGGAGCTTCTGAAACTTCACTTGCTTTAGGGATGGTTTGTACTTGCATAAAGTGAGCATCAAAACACCGAAGAAGTCATGGATACATGTAAACCTTCATACATTTATAGAAATGAAGTAACTACTTAGGTAGTTGTTGGGCAGGAATAAAGACAGATTTGAGGATAGAATTCCTTCCTCTGTAAATATGGATGGTCTTTGAAATGCTTCATATTGTGCAGTAAAATGAAGTACAGCAATAACCTATTCCAAAGAGGCTAAAGTTACAATTGCTATGTAAATAGGAACATATGTATGCATGAATGCTTTTGAAAGACACGGGCAGATACATTTCACTTGCATGTCTTCATGGTAGATTTTCAGCTGACAGCTTCTTCTCAGACTTTGTCAGAAGATTAAGTATGTTCAGGCAAAACTGTATTTATTACGTACCTACTGTGTGTGTTACACCTTTGTACTTCTAGGTGTAAAGTATCAAAATCCTTTCTCTGTGGACAAGCTAAACAAAACCTCAGAAGACAAGGAGGGCATGCTTGAAAAGGAACATATTTCATCTGGATCATGTGTCTTCAATTGTAACTCTTTATACCACTCTTCTGGGCTTTCACCTCCAGTGTCCTTATTGTCTAAAACTAATTACTTTGTTTAAACTAATTACTCCTTAAACATAGTCTGCACTACTCTGGCTGCCAGGGGAACATTCTGGCTATGAATCTAGTGTACTTCTTCAGTGTCTTCTAAATCTTTTGCTTTTTTTGGTGTCGGTAGTTTCACATGTTTTAACTAGGTTCTTCATCTTCTAACACAACTGTGATAATTAATTTCAGCATCTCAGTAACTTTTTCAAAGCTTGCTGAATGATGGAAATTACAACAATCTGTATGTGTGCCTGTAGCACTGGATACTGCCTGCCATAGAAATAAGTGATTTTCCTTTTTGTTTTTATAGCAAACTAGAGTCAGGGATCAAGGCAGAGATTAAACATAAAGACTTTCAAACGGTTTCACCTAGAAGTTGTAGGAGGCAATACTTAGCTGCCATATCAGTGGATAAAAATTTGATCTTGGTAAAGATGCGACTGTAGCTTTACACCAACTTCAACAGATATTGGCAAATGAGCATTACTGTGTTCAAAACGTTTTGCAGAGACAGAGTTTCCAGCTAGTGTAGAAGTACACGTTAATTTACATTTTGCAATCTGAGGAGGATGAATGATCAGCGTTGCAAAGTTGTGCCTCACTGACTTGCTGAAGGACACAAAATATCTCATTAGTCTTGCATGGAGGCTCTGAAACATCATATTCTGTCTGATTTTGAGCACTTAACAAAGGTTCCTAATTATGGAAGCCCTTCACACAAATCTTTAGAAAGAGAAAAGGCCATAGAAGCTATGAATTACCCGTCAGAGATGTCTTTCTCTCCCTGTCTGGTTAATGGGGAGACAGCCAGGAATAATCTCTGATTTTTGGGCACTGACATTTTTCATTTTTAAGGTTAAGCATGATACTATCTGCTATAGGTTCTAGATATATTTATACAGCCTAATAAACTTAACCACTCTTATAGGAGCTTTTGAGTCCTTGTTTATTTAAAACAAAAGAAGTATTGTTTCTGCAGTAATTTCAATGCAGTGTAAGTCAACTCTCGCCTCAATCATTTTGAAGGACAGCTCTATATGCCAAATTACAACATGTTCCTAGGCTTCATGACAACCACATGATATTCAGAAATAAAGGATGGACAGTACTCTGTAAGCTTTTGCTTTTTGTTCTCGTAGTGATTTTTTCTCTTGCAAAGGGAAGATCTCGTAACATTTTCAGTGCTAATCCTGCAGCTTTGGGGAGGATGAGTAGAGTTAATACGATGACCATGCACCTGGGTTTCATCAGTGAACATCCTCCAAATAATAGAAGTGTGAAAAAATAAAGCTGATAATAAGCAGGACAGTAGCAGAATATGAAACATGCATATTAAATAGCTGGAATGCCTTATGATACTTCAATTTATTTATGGTGTTTGAGAATCTTTTAAGGTGAAGTTGTCTGCAAAGTCTTTGTGAGGGTGATTTGGAAGTGCATATGTGAGTGTGCAAGTGTGCAAGACTTTTAATTACTCATTAAAATTCTGTTGTTCTGGAGCTCTTTTTTGTGGTTTCCTCTCTGTCTTTAGTGCAGCTTTCTTAGCTTTCTGAGGCATTTGTTGAAAACCACACAACTACTAATGAAAACTACGTATATCTTGCAGATTACCACTTTAAAATCTTTAAAACACAGTGAAAGATCGGGCTACTTATCAAAGGCCTGCAGCTCAAATGATGGAGTCCTCTACCACATCTCAGGTTTTTCTCTCATTTATCTTAGCAGAGGGTAGGCAGAAAGAATCCAAGCTTTATCTGAGTCAACCTGTGTGCCGTGAATGATTTTATCATAGCAAAGTTATTCTGAAGCTACTCTGTTTTGTAATATTTGCTCTGTGACATTCAGATGTGTGTAAGATCCTCCTGAGATAATGACCGAGTGTGCCTGTGTAGTGTATAAGTAAATATTGTATAGCCACTGTTGTCAATGTGGTTTTAGGGTTCAAGGGAAGAGAATACAGTTACCAAGTTTCTAAGATGATCTAAAGCTGTATCAGGATGTTTTGCACTCTAATTTAATTATTGTGTTAATTTCTGGCAGTTTTTCAATGGTGCCCTTTTGGGTTTGGTCACCAAAATGAGTATAAAACCAAATTCTAAATGGGAAACTAAATCTGTGTGAGCATGGGAATTTATTTCCTGTTCAGGGAAACATCTGCATTGATTCAAAAGAGGTAATGCAGCCTTAACTAGCGAAGAAACCTTTTACTTTTTATATTCATGTTACAATTTGAATAATTCTTGTAACAAGATGATTATTGCATCAAATTATTTCAGCAATTGTTATGTTGCTTGTGTTCTGCATTGTAGTGATAACTGTTGTTCTAGTGAACAGTTTCTAGACCTTTCCTCAGAGCTAACATTTCTCACTAACCTCAGTTTATTTCAGACATTGCTAACGTATCTTGTAACTCTGGTTGTATTTTCCTGCCTTAATTGCTATGTAAATCTACAAGCACAATAAGGGTATTAATTCCATAGTCTGCTGAATGCACGTGAATTAATGCAAGGGGGAAAGAAACTGCAGTTATAGCAATAACCTAGTTGTATATGTGGCATTTGATGTTAGCAGTATTATCTTTTAAAAATGTGAACCACAGAGTACTTTCTGCTTGTCTTAGCAGTCATATATGATGTTTCTTTTTAAAGGATTTAAAGCCCAGTAATATAGTAGTAAAGTCAGACTGCACTTTGAAGATTCTTGACTTTGGACTGGCCAGAACTGCAGGAACTAGTTTTATGATGACGCCTTATGTAGTGACTCGTTACTACAGAGCACCAGAGGTCATCCTAGGGATGGGATACAAAGAAAACGGTCAGCAAATATAGTCTTTCTTTGGCATAGCTTTATTTTTTGTTTGGCACACCACATTTTACATGTTAATGTTTTTTTCTAGATGTAGAAATTTTATAAATTAGCCTTGTGACCAAAATGCAGATTCTGGATGCACCAATTTGCTTATTCAACTCAACGCATTAGAAATGTTTACATTTAATAGGAGAAGAAATTGAGGGCCTTGTTTGTTTAAAAATTTAAATAACTTACTTAGTAGTAGATTAAGTTCATCCAGGAAGAACTGGAAATATTTTTTCTTAATACGTGGTATGTACCTTGATATACCTTCATCTGACTTTATTCCTGATGAGGATGTAAATTGTAATTCATCAGTAAATCTGTGTCCTAAAGTTAATATTTAAATAACTATATTCACTATAGTTTTTCAGGATGCAGGGAACTAAAAGGCTACTGAGGAACAAACAGGCTAGAACTACCTGCTGTGGCATTACTTTTTATTAAACCCGACATGTCGCACTTAATTCTTAATTAATGTTGCTGAAGAAAAATTCACATATATACTTGAGACAAGAATGCAGAATACTGTTATGAAGCATCATAGATTCTTTGAGGTCCATGACGAATTTCAAGGAAATTTGCTTTGTCTTTCTGCTTGCATACATTTCCCTCCTCTTTATACTCGCTCTGTGGCCCTTCTTCTCTGAATATCTTCTACAAGAAAATAAGGAAAGGATGCAGCATTTGAGGGAAACACACAATCAAGTACGTTGCATCTTCTGAATGAAGGACCTTGTAGCCTTTAGGAAACCAAAGAAAGTAATACGTCATTCCTGAAATTCTGCTGTAGCAGCCCCAATTCTGCTGCCATTTCGTTGATCTGCTGTCACTGTGGTCACTTCAGCTCTCTTGGTGTTTCCACCTCAGGCAGGCACAGTGCGCAGAGGTCACCATTTGCTGACCCTCTATCGATTAGTCCTCCAGTAAGGCCTGTGAGGTGCCCTGATGCTCGAGGCTTGGTTTGCTGTCTCCTGGTGATGTGAGACCCAGCTCAGCAGGCTACTGACACAGCTGGGGCTTGCTCTGCTTTTCAGGATTCTGAACAGAGTCTGCAAACTTCCCTGGCAACTGCATACCATTACAGCAAGGGACTCCAGGTTGTGTGTAAACCATAGCTGCTATGTGCATAGAGAGTTGCTTTTCTTGTCATTTATAAAAGCCAAAAATAAAAACTTCTGACAGTGTTGACAATGAAAGAAGCCAACTCGAATGAGGATAGATCTTTTTTGCAGGGCTGTGGTTTTTATTTCTGTTTGGATTGTTAGTGAGCATGGGAGGATATACATTCCTTCAAATGGGCTCCACGGCTGGCTATTTGTCCTGTAATTTAGAAGATAAGTTGAGTGGAATGAGTCTAGTTATTTTTTTAACTGCTAAAGTTTTGTAGAAAGCATATATTTAAGTTTGTATTTCTTTTTCCACTCACAAGGCTTTACACTGGTCAGGTAAGAGATACTAGATACAAGAACCTAAAGCTGTAGTCCAAGTCATGTAGCTGCCTTACAGAAATAATTGATGAAATGAAAGTAACAAGTTTTCTGACTTGGCTTGCCTAGTTTACCGTTTTCTCTTAAATATTAAGTAACTTTGAGTTGCAAGAGTATGAAACTTTCTTTCCACTAAAATGTTGCTGATTACTGGAGTTAAATAGGTTGTGTTCTAGATCACCCTGTCATGCTAGTGACAGTCCTGTTCCTTAAGCAAGTGTGAATTGTGTTGTGCAGCAGAATATTAATGGAAATTTACTTTCCTATGAAAAACTGTCACATCTTTCCCAAAACCAAATACATGGTCGTTCAGTTGAGAATGACACTTTTGGAGAATGTGAAAGGAAATCTGTTGGCTGAATCAGGAGACAGTCTACATTTCCATATGTACTGTTGCCATTAAAAGTCTATTTAGATAAACTGTTACTTGTTTGCTGCCTGATAAGTTCCTCCTTGTGGAGCTTCCCTGGCATGGATACAGGTGTGAATGATGTACTTAGGATAACAACCATGGGCGGTCCAGGATCCTCAACTGTTAGCACTGATCCCTGTTTTAGCCCTTTAAACCCATAGTTAAATTTAAAATTAACTTATTAAATTTAGAGTTAAATATTGGAAATTGACAGCTAACTACTGGCTAACATTAATGTTTAGTCTAATTGAACAGGGTTATCTGGCAGCTTTATGCCATTTCAGTGCCCTGCTGAAATGATGTGGGAGGATTGTAATATATGTTTTGATGATTAAGATACATACTGCAGAGTAGTATTCTTTTGGTACTGTACTATGCACATATGAAATCTTTAATTGTTTAAAAACTAGCAAAGAACCCAGACAAACCGATGATAATTTTTATTTAGGTTTTGATACTGAAGGGGGTAAAGCACATTTGGTTATATTACATTAGTTGGCCTTGCCAACTCAAGAAATTCAGAACTGAATGACACAAAAACTGTGGATGCCTACCTTAACATATTTAGATTATGTGCATAATTATAAGGAAGGAAGCACTGCGAAGTAAGGAAAGCCCCAAACCCTCTGAAACTACTACTTTTACATTTCCTAGTATGTACACTGGGTTTGAACTTCCTTTTCACTTAGAATTTTTTCTGTTAGAATTGGGGAAAATAATAAGTTCATTCCAAACAAGGTTTTCAAGAATAAAATACACTCTGTAGGACAAGCAGTAGATCTTATTACAGATTTGAAAAATCCTTTTAAAGATTTTACTCAATCTTCATGAAAGTGTTCACAAGACCAGTTCCCTATGTACTAGTTAGTCTTGCTTCATAAAAAAGTTAGAAACCTATAAATTGACAGGTTTTGTTTGTTTAATGAAAGCAGCAAACCAAAAGACCCCAAACATAACAAGTTGTTTTGTAAAGTGACCAGAGGAATTGTTTCCAGTGTTTGTCATCACCTCTGAAGTAACTGGTCTTCTGAGGCATGAATATGTCATTGACTCATGTTCATTCTCTTCCCAGACTTCTCCATGCAATTATGGGCATCGTTTTTATCATGTTGGACACTAACTATTTACAGTAGATTTGAGTATATTTTGGTTTCTGATGGCAGCAGACTGTTTTGCAGGTGAAAAAGTCAACATTCAGAATTTTATTTAAAAGCCAAATGCAAAACCTGGCTTCAAACCATCAGATCTCTGAGACAAACATGTACTTTTCTTAAGTACTAGAAAAGACTTTTTGAAGAAAAGACACCAGTTATCATGAAGAGTAGACAACAATTTTTTAAATGAACCAGGCCCTTAATTTTGACCTATTAAAATGTACAACTATGGTCTCTTATCATGATTTAGATACTATTTTAGAGGAACTTGTAAATAATGGGGAAGCAGCATTGTTTGCTTGACATCGTTGAGCTCCTTCAGAACTTTTAGATGTAATTTTTAGTAGACAATTGTTCTCATTTAAATTCATTTCTTATGTGTTTAACTGAAATTCCAGTGTCATGTTTGACATAAAAGTAATCATAATAATACAAATTCATTAATGTGACTTCAAGAAAATTTTTGCATACAGAGTTAACAGTATCTCTGAAAGCAATAACAAAAGAAATTGGCATACCTGCAAAAAGTAAATTTGTAAGGAGTATATGTTCTGAGTGAATTATTTTAAGTTAATGTAGAAAATTTGTATTTCATACAAAAAGTGCTTTTGAGTTTTTCTTTTGTATAAGATGTTATTTCAGCATAACTGGAGAAATATTTTTAAATAATTTTAACTGAAAATCTTTTAGGAGCATACTAATATTGTCATTAACTGATCCTCTAAAATTCTAAGTGATCTTTTACTGATTGTGTTTGCTTTTTGTTTAAAGGGAGAGAGAGATGCATGCTAATCTGACTTTTTGGAAACACTTGATGGCAAATGTAATAACCAATTAATTCTTCTCCTAAAAGTATAAACTGTTTGGTTACACACTTTTTTTAGAGGTCAATTTACTTTGCTACTTTCAAAGTTATTGTTACGACTTCAATGGAATTATGTTCAAGAAATTAAGTTATCTTCAGTGCTCCAGTCTAGTTTATTGGCAGAGGTAGCATTGAAAGCCCCAGAGCTTGGTGAAGGGCTTTACTCTGCTTGATTCACGTGTGTCTCTCTCTCTCTGCTTTAGCTCTTGCTCTAACACTATGTTAAACAAAAGGATGTTTTTCTGCCTTTTATTTGAGACAGTTAAAAGCGAATCCTTATAAACCGTGTATTTTAAAGTGTTTTCATTGATTAATATAAAGATCTGCTCTTCTTCCTGTGCTGTCTCTGCACTTTATAGGATGCAGTCATGTTATGCTTTTTTAATTTTAAATGACCGTTTGCTTTGCTTTTCCTTCTTTTTGTGCTACAAACATAGTGGATTTATGGTCTGTGGGGTGCATTATGGGCGAAATGGTTTGCCACAAAATCCTCTTTCCAGGAAGGGACTGTATCCTTGTGCTGCTGCAGCAGGTTGAATTAGTTAGGAAGTGATTAATCTTTTTATTGATGTTGTGTCATGAAAATGCATATTGTACAGTTTTTTTTTATTAGATGAACATGGACTTTTCTTGTGATACACTTAAAAAAATGTTAAGAACTTCATTTATATTCAGGCTGCACCTGGCAGTAGGACATAGTCTCTGCTGGTCCTGTAGTTAGCATACGTTCACCTTCACTCATTTCCATTACACACGCTTTTTATAGTCACTTCATGTGTGTGTGTGCGTCCAGATATTTTTATTTACTTTATTTTAATAACTATCTTTTATGTTAATATCATTCCATTTTGTTTTCAGTTGACATTTGGTCAGTTGGGTGCATCATGGGAGAAATGATCAAAGGTGGTGTTTTATTTCCTGGTACAGATCGTATCCTTACCTTTGGCCTGGGATGTAGTTGTAAAAGGTCAAAAGATACTGTAGCAATATAGTTCCAGATTAAGGTGGTTCTAATTTTTAAAATACTGGTTTTAAACTGCCTTTTCAAAATACAACTTGTAAGTTCTTTGTTTTGGTTCCAGGAAGCTGCAAAAATTATACCATTTAAAGCAAAACCTCAACAGAGCGCTAGCATGTATGACTGTCTTTAGACATTAATGCTAAACAAGATGAAAAAAATACCACTTGGGCAAACAGGCTTAGTTTTCCTTTTTCCTTTTTATTTTTTTTTCCTTTTTTTTAAATTTTTTTTCAATTTAATATAGTGTCTAGCCATTGCTTTTGGATGTTGTCACATAAAATACAGGTTTATTTTGTTTAGGTGGTGTTTTACTGGTTCACATGCATTGATTTTTGCTTTGGAGATCATTTTTATGTAATAACTTACCAATCTCGTTTAGTATCCGAGCATGTTAGCAGTTATTATTATTTACATTTTATAGGAAGTGCTTACAAAAAATGCCTAACTGGCTTCATTAGTTGCACTCTGAGTTTTGAATTTTTGTATGCAGAAGTTATCCTGCAAACAGTTCAGAAATATCTGGCACTTATCTTTTTCTGTTCTCTGAATGGCTTGGTGGTATCTGTATGGGTTGTTCTGTGAAAAATACTTCAGACGAAGGGTGTGCTGTAAGCAAATACAGCTGAAATCTCTGGAACATCACAAAAATTAGTTAATCTCATTGGAGTTTGGCATCTTATTTGCTTTGCTAGTATTTCCACTACAGTTTTTTAGGTGACATCAGAAATCTTTCCTGCTTTTGTTGCAGGTAAACTGTTTAATAATTGATATAGTACCATTTAGGGGTAAAGATTTTGAGGCACAGTGAGGACATCTGGGGCATCCTTACTTTCACACAGCTTTGTCATAGTGTGAGTTGCACCATGCTTAGCTTTAGGCATCTGGTTTTCTAGCATGACTTTTCAGTTTACTCTCGGTGCAATTTTTTTCGAGGCCTCTACTAAAGCACTGTAGGGCTTTGAACAATCTTATATAAAGGTCTGCTGTTAAGATTAAGAACATAAGAGAGGGCCTGCTACATCCAGCTGAAGGTTTAGGTAGCCCAGTGTCTAGTCTTTGACAGTAGCCAAAAAGAAAAAGTTGTGGAGAATGTATGAATGAGATAAGCATACATAAAATGTTACCTGAGTTCTCTCCCAGTATCTAACCATCTGCAACTAGGAATTCCTGACCCTACATTGCTTATTTAATTCAGTAACACATTTTAAATTATTCTGCCATGAACTGGTCAATCTCCTCTTTAACTTGTCTAAATTTTCCAATTAAGACATTGCTTACATGTTGTTGAAACACTCGAACTTCTATATTCAAGTCTGTTACAAAGTTGTTATTGACCTCTGTGAGCCAAGATTTCATCCTCTGTGTGCCCACTGGTGCTCAGCATTGCCTGTCATTAGTGAGAGGCTGGCAACATGGGAGGGTCCAAGACTGGGCTCATGTATTAAAATGAGAACAAAGGACAAACCACCTACATAAGGTAATTTTCACGAGTGCCTTGGTGAAGTGTAGTAGCTTGACTTACTGTCAATATGTGTTCAATCAGGAAATGAGTTCTTCTCTAGAACCCAAACAATGCCTTTATTTAAATTTGTTTAATACATTTTGTGAGTATTTTAATTTTCACTGTTTCTCAGAAGTATATCCTTTACTAATTAGTTATTATGTTGAGTAAAATTCATGTTGCCTTGACTACTGTGTGATAGTCTTACTTTGTTTCACTGTTTTCTCTAATAAGGTAGTCCTAATTAATGATGAGTGTGATATTTTATTATATAATAATTTTCTGTGTTTTCTCTCTGGTGGTTATTTCGTGTGATTTTAGCATAAATTTCTAGCTGAAAATTAGACACTTTTTCTTAGCTGCATAACCTTAGATATTGATCAATGGAATAAAGTTATAGAGCAGCTAGGAACACCATGCCCCGAATTTATGAAGAAATTACAGCCTACAGTCCGAACTTACGTGGAGAACAGACCTAAATATGCTGGATATAGTTTTGAAAAACTCTTTCCAGATGTCCTTTTCCCAGCTGACTCTGAACACAATAAGCTTAAAGGTAAGGTCTGTTTTCTGTGTGTTGTGTATTTTAAAAGTTTTAAAACTCTGATATATTGAACAGAAGTGTATCTTGAGGGATTTTTTCACTATAAAATCATCCCACTAAGGATTTAAATATTACAATAGTTATATCATGGGAGTGCATGAGTGTGCTGGTGTATGCTTGCCTCCAGTTTCTCTTCTTCTCTAAAACAACTCCCATTCTGGAGATACCTTTTCAAAGAAAAGTAGATATACATATTCCTCTCAGTAACACAAGCCAAAACAATTTAGAGAAGAGTAGGGGTAGGGTGGTGGAATAGAGTTGTGTAGGCATGGCAGATCATCTTTCTCTAGGGATGAAAAGAAATTTTTTCAATTCATCTTACATAGATATCCCGTAGTTACTGAAATAAGTTTCTGGTTTTAAAAATTGCCTACTCAGTGGAGTCTCAGACCTACCATATTTTCTGCAACTAACAGTACGTGACACTTTTTACCCCATAAACTGTAGGAGAGGCATAGTAGGTGTTTGCCCCACTGCTGTTCCAGACAAGGCTGCACTGCCAGCTGTTATATTTCACATAAGGATGTCATGGCAAGGGGCACTGTATGCTGAGGATGTATGGTGAAACGCGTCCAACTCCTTTCCCACCTGTGTTCTTCTCTTCATTTTTTTTTTCCTCCATTAAATAGACCACTTTCATAATCCTCAAGTTATGTGAGACCTGCATAGATGTTAAACTGGAATTTGGTTACTCCAGTTTTTCTGTCCTTATGAGCTTTGACATACTGTATTATGTGCACTATTTATGGCACTAGTCTAAATAGAAAATTTCACTTTTGCAGCAAGTCAGGCAAGGGATTTGCTATCAAAAATGCTGGTTATAGATGCTTCTAAAAGAATCTCTGTGGATGAAGCCCTGCAGCACCCATACATCAATGTTTGGTATGATCCATCAGAAGCAGAAGCTGTAAGTTCTTGTTTTAAGTCTCTGATTAGGAGGGTGTTGTACTAAAGCAAATTTGTTGTGATACTTGATCACACTGCTTGAAAGAAGATCATTGCATGATCTTCACATTTCACTAGAAGCTTAACTGAGCCATAATCATTTATATTGACATTGATTTACATGTTTATTAGAAATAGCATTAAGAATGGGTGCAAACTTGCAGGTAGCTTTATCTCTGTGTGTGTTTGTGTTTAATTGCATACAATTTCCAGGACATGTAGTAATGCATCCGAAAAATTTTATATATCTTTCTGATTTGTTGAGTTTCAGTTGTTTCAGTGTGGTTTGATTGCCCTTGATAGGATTCTAAGGTATTTACTCCTGGGCAAGAGAAATATCTTCATCATATGTAGCGATTGATAGTACTCTTAAACTAGGAAATAAGTATTTCAGCAAAATTTGAGTACAAGATCTTGAGCTTTCAATTATTAACAGTAATGAACAAAGGTATTAATTGATTTTTTCTTTTTTCCTTAAAAAATGAATTTCAGGACAATTTCATGTTATTAAAAAAGTCTCATATTTTAAGATAAAGGTGGTTGGTGGTGGCCCACTAAGAACAGGAGAAGATGCTGATGTAAAGGTTGCAACTAGAATTCTGCTGATCTATAACAGCTAGAGGGAAAATGTAGTAATTAACAGTAAGCAGGTAAAAAGGGCTGCTTGGGCTAGAGACTGCTGCACTTAGAAGCTCTTTTACCAGACTGCTCAGTTTATATTTTAATGATTACAGTAAGGTAAACAAATCTATTAATTAGAATAAGTTTAGAACATGTAGCAGCATCTGGAAAATAGGCCAAGTCCAAGTGTGAGAGCATATACGACAGAGTAAATGAAATATTTTCAAACTAGGTTCATATTCTGAGTGCTTACTTTTGCTTTTCATTCATTCTGGTTTTGTATGCCTTTGATTGCTATATCGTGAGTTTCTTTGTTTTTTCAGCCTCCACCAAAGATACCAGATAAGCAGTTAGATGAGAGGGAGCACACGATAGAAGAATGGAAAGGTAAGAAGGGCATTTTAAGTTTACTAAGGCTTTTGGAAGCAGGCTGAGTCCCAAGGATTACTGTTATTAGGGTTCTTCCAAGCAACTTAATAGTATTTACTTAAACTGTTTGCAATGACAAGGGAATAGATCAGTGCTTCACAACCTCTTGATTGTCAGGACACTAAAAAGTTTTCCTGTGAAGGTGCTGAACCTTTGTAATGAACTTAAGTTCACTCAGTTGTAGACCTGCTCATTTCTCTCTTGCAAATGATAAGGCAGGATTTTTAGGGAAGGTAACTCTTCTGGACAAAGTGTTACACTTCAAAAAGGTGCAGGAGGTTGAGCAATGCAAGTCTGAAGTAAAAGCACTAGTCTTCAAGGGAAGAACATATTAGCAATAACTGAACTCTTTTAAATCAAGCAGTGGATTTGAAAGAAGCAGCTATAAGGAGTGTTAGTAGTGGGTGAGATCATGAGGTCACAGCTAGTGCAGGAGACACTGGTTATCAACTGTGGGATCCTGAGAAAATATCCAGGGTTGAGGTATGGAACAGATCGTAGTCTGGCATGTCTCATACCTTGAAGGGCATGAGTTTTAGTGTTCAGCCCTGGTTTAGTGTTTATATTTCCTGGTCATATATGAGGTATAAAATGATAAAATAAAAGGGAAACATCTTTGTTACTTGTAAAGCTTGTGCTTCATTTTGAAATTGCTTTTAAAAGGTGTGGTGTTACTGCAAAGGTCCTAGTGCTAGGAAAAGGTGCAGATCCAGAGAGCTGTGCAGGCTATAAGTGTTGCATTTAAGCAAGAATTTATTGCACTGAGCAATCTAATGCTTTGTACTGAAAAAAATCTAGGAAGGGCCATTAGGCCTGTATAGCCTTTTTATCCCCAGAGGGAAAAATGGTTTATAAATAATTTTTTGACAGTTTCATTGTGTTGGCTGGTAATGGACACAAGTCTGTAAAATCTAGTACTACCACACTTTTAAGTCACGTTCTATTAGAAAACTGAGTTTTATTTGTAAAGGCAGAGATAAGGAGAATTGTGGATATTCTCTTACCATCCTCCTTCCAAGCAAAGTTATTTCCCTTTTGAAGCAGACGTGCTGAGGGTATTTCAAGCAATATGGAATTTACTTTTCAGACTCCCACAGCCCCTTGGAATTATAATTCCTAAATGCTTTTTTCTTCCAAACTGTTTGTACATTGCATTAGTTTGCCAGTAACAGATAAGAACTGGCTGTCAGAATACTACTTCTTGTGAGTTGCATTTAACATGTTTAGTCCTTCTGTTGTTACTTCTATAGATTCATTGTCTTTTCTGGGTAATAAGCTGCCATTAGCCTAGAAACCTGGCCAGTACAAAGAGTGTATGATTCATGTTACAAGCGCTTCTGACCTTTTTAAGCATGAGGAACTTCTGTAACTGGAAGACAAAGTTGCTTCTTTCATTTGGAGAGCAATTTATATGCCAGTGTTGTATTTCATTTCATGGTTATCTGGACCGTTCGATGTTGTTGCTGGGGAAATATAGTGGCAAATCTGTGTCAGGAGGATGGAAATGCTGTTTGGACTTGATCCTACCTATTCCTTTGAAGACTGCTAATCAAGTTTATTTGTACCAAAGAAGCCATTGATAAAAACTGAATGGTCGTTAAGTTTAACCTCAGGTGCCCAAGCAGCCTGGACAAAAGAGTCTTAGAGGAATGTCAGTGTGTTCTTGAGAGTGCCAGGCCATTGTAGCTCCAACAGAAGAGAATTGTACATTTTTATATCACTTACCAGTTGTCCTGTAGCCTGTGGTTCAAAACTAATTCTGAACAGTAATAAACCTATGAAACTTAAATGTACATTTTAATGGGACATGGATTATCAATCCAGTCTTGGGTTTGCAAATTCATTTTTTGCCTTCTCTTCTCTGCATTTTCAGAGTTGATATACAAGGAAGTCATGGACCTGGAGGAGAGAACCAAGAATGGAGTTATACGTGGACAACCAGCCCCTTTAGGTTGGTTACAATAAAAGCACAGTATAGAGCTGCATTGAGTTGTAGGTCAGGAGGGAGTAAAACTGTTCAAGACATCCAAGACTAACCTAACCCAAAAATATGACTCTTTAATGACCAATAGCCTCTTGAATTCTCTTTGAGATATTGCTTATTTGAATGGAATGTATGAGGTTGACATCTCTTTTTATTAATCTGCTAAATTCCTTTGTTATTGTCCCCACATAACTGACGCTTCATTCATTTCAGTCCTCAAGAAACATCTTGGTATGTACTAGTACTCTTGCTGTAATTTGGTTAGATGTATTACTTGTAGATAGTGCAGCTTCAAATAAAGATATAACCACTGCTTACATCTGTTAAGTAAACAAACAGGATTTCTAGGTTTTCTCCCTTGAATGTTCTCTCTAAACAGAAAGGGAAATTATGGAGCACTTTCAGAAACTGTTGCTGAATTTTGGAGTGAAATATGACCACTGACTGACCATTGATAGGATTCTGTTTGCACTGTTGAAAAATGATGGCAAGACAGGGACAGCTGTCAGTGACTCTTCTCAGAGTTCACTGAATTCCAGACTCTGAAAAATCACAATGTATCTGAGATTGAATGTATGTGATGTGGCTGAGCAACAGTTACTTCCCAGTAATGGAGATTATCTGATGGAAAAAAACAGTCCCCTTCTTTCTTTATCTAGATATATAGATACATTCTGGCTTTGCACCTCAGCATTTAGTTAGGGTACCGTAGCTCTGACTTTATGCAGTATTATCTGTGTTTGTGATTTTTTTTAACCTTCAGCCATTTACTGTAATTTGACAGGTATCGTGCCATGTGAGTTCTGTGGTTCTGACATTCCATTCATTAAGCCCCATGTTAAAGACCTATGGTCTTTATTTACTTGGACAATGAACTGAGACACATTTCTCCAAACTTGCCAAAACAGGGGAAAGTAATGGCTAATTAGGAAGAGACAAACTAATGCAAGGACTGAACCGTGCAACTGTATCTGCAACTGATTTGCTGTTTTGTTTCTCATAGCACAGGTGCAGCAATGATCAATGGCTCTCAACATCCATCTTCATCGTCATCTGTCAATGATGTGTCTTCAATGTCAACAGATCCAACATTGGCCTCTGATACAGACAGCAGTCTAGAAACCTCAGCTGGACCTCTGGGTTGCTGTAGATGACTACTTGGTCTTTTTGGGGGCGGGAGGGGGGTCCTTTTAGTCATTAATAGGGCACCTTTAAAATTTGGTGGTATTTTTGAGTGTTTCTTCAAAAATAATGGTAGAATTCATCATAAAGTGCTGTAATTTTAAACTGTAAGTTGTGTTAAAGCAGCCACTTTTTTGCTGTAATTAACTGTAAAATATTAAACCTGATAATTTTTATTGTGGTTTTAAAATCTGCATATTTGCTTTACTATTATGCTGCTGATCTTTTTTTACTGAATTTGTAAGATTTGTTTTATCAAAGCACATATTAATGTTGTGGTCATTACCATATAATGAATTATTTAAGATTTTATAGGGTTTCAATTTTTTAATTAGAATTTATTCCTGATGTTTTGTTCATGATATCCTTCAAGTTTTATGCTTGGTCGCATGTTCATGTCCAGGTGGAGTGGGGAGAGAATGCAGTGCAGCCACCTGTAGTTTTGGGCATACTACTGTGGTGCTGGCAGTGAATAAAATCCTCTTTTATTTTGGTCACTTGCCTACACTACTTCAGCAGAGGCAACAAGTAGTGAATTTTTTTAGAGAAACAGTAAACAATCCTTTGCAAAGTAACCTCATCTGAGTGGTTTTATGATCTTAAGAAAGCAAAGCATATCTTCAAAGCTGCAGAAATATCTAGCCTAACTGAGTAATGTGATGTTTTCTGCAGATTTGTGGCATGCCAAATCTTGTGATCACCATAAAACATGAGGATACTTCATGAATAATACATTGCAATGCAAATAAACTGTTTACTTTTAGCTTGTAGCCTGTTTTTGTACACACAAAATGAAGTTCATCCAGGATGTCTAGACTACCAACAGGGAAAATGAATATGCTGAAGCTATACTTTCATATAACATGTGAGTCTTGGGAGTTTTGTTTCTTACTGGTTTTGTCTACGAAGGTGAGTGCTTTTGGGGTAGAAGAGGGAATGACATGAATGCAATAGGGGCAAAACTTCAGCTATTCTTTCTCCACCAGAAGTAACTGATTGCTAAAGACCATTAAGTGGTAGGAGAACCTCAGGATTTCTGTAATTAATGCATTAAGTGAGCAATATATGCCATCCAAAGGAGGGGGAAGTAGTGCTGTATAAATTAATATTAATCTCTTTCATTTCACCATGAGACCAGTGTAGCAGAAATCTTTATAATGGTTCATTTTAAGTCATAAATATTCAATAATTTTCGATGTTGAAGCTCCAGGTTTCATTACACTTTATAAACAAAAGATATATTAAAATGTATACAACAGTTACTAAACAGTCATGTAAAATGGTGCTGCTCCTCACAGAAGTATTTTAACTGTTTACATTTTATATTTGCCGAATGATTTATGTATAACTGACTTAAGTTTATCTATGAGTTAAACAATCATTCAGAATTTATTCCTTTGGAAAATGCAGATTTTTAGTGAAGCTAGGCTGTATAATTGATTGCCTTGTGTAGATGCATATTTTGTGTGTGAAGAGGAATTTAAATTAGTAATGCTCACAAAAATGGGCATAAAAAAAAACACAGAAGTTTTGCCAGGCACAGGAGTATAAGCAAATAATACAACTGGCTACAGAGGTCATCCAGAAATGTCTAATGCTTTTCAGTGTGGTCACTTCTGCTTGTTGGGTTAAATAGGTATCTTTTTAGAGTTCTAATTGGAAGAGGAAAGTTTGTCTTTGCAGTTTCAGAAAAATAGAAGTGGTAGTAATGCTTTCAATATCTAACATGTCTTTTTAAAAAACATACAGGGTTACAAGGAATGGTAGTGTGTCAGAGATGACTAAATTGATAAACTGCACAGTTATTTTCCTGGCCTGGCTAGACTGCTGGTAAGTGCTGTGTGCGTGTCATTTTGCTTTCCTCACTTGTATCTAATATTTCAATATTGCCTTTCTAAACCACATTTGTTAAGGCAATTATTTTACAGGATCCTGCCAAATTGTTTGTTACCTCAGAATAGGCAGGGCATGTTTGGATTCATCTAGCACGGGAATATAGAAAACCTACTCAAGTTAACCAGAGATCAACAGAACAGTCTATTTTGTAATTTTTTATCAAAGTTTAAGCTGTGAATTAAGCCAAAAATTTTGGTCATACAACAGTACTCCATTGTCATATAGGATCAAATGATATTCTGGTCAACCCAGAGTAATGAGTTTAATACTGGCAAAATCAACTTCTGATGCCTGTGCTATTAAGAAGATAATTTGGTAAATATTTGGTAACTATTTCAATATGTTTTGGACCCCTCTGGATTGAAGTGGTGAATTAAATATTTTGAAACTTTAAAATAATTTTTGTTAGCACTTTCCAGTGTCCTAAAGAAAAAATGCTTTTAAAATTAATATTGAGTGAAACATTTTCTAGGCTTTTACCACAGTATGCTATCAGTAGTAACTTAGTTCATAAGCTCTAAGTAGAACTGAGCTTTTCTTCTTTTAGGGCAGGGTTGATGAATGGGTGGGACTGTCCACTGCAACATACTGCAGTGGGAGTGAGCTGTGTTTAAAGGGGTTACTTTGGGGAGGTCAGAGCTTTGCCAGCGGGAACCTAGAGTTCCCTTTTGGTACCATCTTCATAGCAGTGTTGTTATTTTGGTTGGTTGGTTTGTTTTCAGTTGCTTGCGTTTTGGGCAAATTAAAGTGAGGGCAAATTTCAAAGACAAGAACGTCAGATTCAGTAACCAAGGTATCACAACAACATGCTAGTCAAGTTCCCTTTTTATTAGTTGAAATATAAATTTTTTTCAAAGGTAATTGTATGCTCCCACAGATAGAAGACAAATAGGCAGCTAAAGTTCAGCTGTCTTTGTCTATTGTTATGCTGTTAGCTCATATACTATCTAATACACTGTACAGTTTTATTCTTAAAGTATTATTAAGCTTTATTTTAGTTGGTTATTTCAAAATCTTCTCATGACAACAGGCTTCACTAAAGTGCATGCAGCTTTCCTCTTCTAGGGCCATTCCAATCCATGGGAAGTTGGTAGGGACTGAATTACAGTGTGCTCGCTGATTTCTTATGTCAGGTGAGGTTAAAAGTTGGACAAAAATAAAGACAAGATTAATTTCCACCTTCTCTGGCCACAGCTGTGACAGTTATCAAGGATAAAATAGCTCCTTCCCTTTCATAGAAGTAGGTTCTTCAGGATTTTGAAATCGAAGTAGGGGTTGGGAATTAGTACTGTTAGTGTTAGTGCAGCACCTCTGCTCTGTGGAGTCTTCGGTAATGCAAGACAAGGGGGGTCAGAATCGAAGTTTTTGTGTGTTAGTGTGTGTGAGAAGCTAGCCTGCCAGAGCAATATTAGAGCAGCCTGACTGACCAGGTCACCTCTAGTGCATTCGTTCTGCTAAGCTGAATAGACATGGCACTTTTCCCTATGGAGGTGCTGTGCAGCTTGGGTTTTTAGTTTAGAAGAACCTTGCTATGCTATATGTAAGTCTCTTTCTGGATAAGAGTTCCAGCTAGACACAAAGATAGTGGTTGGGTCAGCCCCCTGCCAGCCCTGGGGTGTGGATACAGGGGAGGATGTGGTGAGTGTATTTGGCGTGTGTGAGCCGACAGCACCCTCTGCTGCCTCAGTGCCCCAGGAAGTGGTATGTTACTGATGTGGGTTTGTTTTATGGAAAATTACTTCTGTGAACACAGGCTGTTTCATTAGAGAGCAAAACTTAAGCACCTTGATGGGTGTTTGCATGAATATAACCCTCCTGCATTCATGTGTACAGCATTCATCTCAACATTGCATAAAGAAAAACGGTCAAAAAGCTAGAACATGGGTATAGTTCCTATACAGCCAGTAATCCAAAGTGTGAGACATTAAATGTTTCTTGATTATGGGGGAAAGGGGAGAAGACAGTTCATCTCACACTTGGCTTTACTGCTGTTGCTAAAGTTGCTAAAGGAAGTGAATTACTGTTTCTAGGTATGTTTTTATTTGCTGTTGACAGTAGCCTGTCAATACTGTTACATTTTATTTTCCTATCAGTGTTTTGGTTCTTCTGTATTTAGTTTGAGGACTGGAGTTGAAGGAGAGCTGTCTGCATTTTTCAGCAGGATTAGAAAGAAGATTTTAATGGAGAAATGTGATAATGCTTTACTGCCTTTCCAAATTTTCAATTCATTTAATTTATTCTTAGTTAAGGGCACTGGATAAAAGTGGTATTTGAAGTGATCTCTTTCACATCCTTCTCTTCTTTAGATATCTCTGCATTACAGAAATATGTTATGAATCGGATCACATTGTGTTTCTACTTCTGCAGTTAAAATTCTAAGCTAGGTTTTCTTGAACTACCTCACACAAACTTTCTATGTTTTTTTAAGTAAGTAAAGCTATCCCTTACTATTGGAACTACACTGAATGTGAATAGAAAAATACACTTCCTTTAGAAAAATAAACCTAGTGGCCAATGTTGAGACAATATCAGTAAGTATGTTTCTTAAGTATTTCACGTAAGATGTTCATGTGTAATATATAGCTTGTGTACAGTAATCTACATCTAGAATATTGTGTTAGCTGTAAATTGGTGATTTTATTATTGTAGTCTGGTTTTGTAGGTAAAAATAGCTTACTAGTAATGTCAGCTCATCCTTTACATTTTACAAAAGGAATAATTCTTGGTAAGCTTTGCATACAGATGAATTACTTTTGTAGGCCCAATATCTAGTCTATTTTTGAGAGTTGTTTAACTTTTATTACTAAAGTTGGAAAAAACCTCCTAATTATTGTGATCATTCATTCTGCCCCTTTTGAAGTATATTCTTAATCTTATTTTGTCCCAAGAAATATGAAGGGGAAGATACACCATTAAAAATACTGGGGAAAACTGTAATTTTCTTTCTTCCCCACATTTGATACCTTTTCCTGTTATTCCTTTATTCCCTCCAAATAAGCTGTTGGTGGGGCATTACTGAGAACATTGTGGTTTTTTTAATGATTCATGCCATAGGTCATTACATGTGCACCACTGGAATGTATACATTGTTATCTGGTATGTCAATTGGTTATAATGATATTTTAAATAAAAAAGGGGAAAAAAGTTTGACCACTATGAATTTGGTGTTTCTTCGTTGCTAGGCTGGAATGGATTTTGTATGGATTTCAGAAGGCTGCAGTTGGAGTTTTATTAGCATCAGGCCTTCTGGAGAATTCATCTGGCTTTAATGGTACTTGAAGTGTTGTCTTGTGCGTGAGCTCGCTTAGAGCAAAGTGATATTATTCTTCCATTTCTCCATTCCCGTGGACTTTGGATGTGACACAGGATGTGGAATTCATTCTTTCCTGGAAATACAGCTGCTGAGACCCTGTGTGGCAGAAAGAGGTAAGCCATGGTGGTCTAGTGTATGAAAAGAGGGCCCAGTCCCTGCGCTCTCAGGAAAAAACTTTCTCAAAACTGAGTTTCGGAAAAGCCTGGGGGAACTGACCTCTGAAGAGCTGATCCTGGAGAGCTAATGGGTGCTAGGGCCAGTGCCTGCACTGGCACCTCTGCAGTGGGGCTGAATCCTAATGTAATGCACTTCATTGCCTTCATTTCCAGAAGGCTCTCAGGGTTTTTTCTTTAACTGAAGACTCAGGATGCTCTTGAGTTGTGTTTGTCTGGTTGGTGTTACAGTGTCTTTGGGTACTTTTTTAAGGGAAAGGTACTTGACCATGGGCAGTACCATGCAGCCTGCTTTGTTTCTCTGGACCAGCCATTCATGAGCTACTCTTCTAGAAATGTGGTGAGGCTCAGAAATGCTCTTTTATTTGCGTATGTTAGCATAAAGTGTAGCTGATTCCAACTAATCTATTAATATAGAGCAAGACATGAGACAGTCTTAGCTCTGCCGTGGTTTTGTCTGTGGGTGACTTCATCCCAGAGCTGAAACACTCCATAGTGTGGCTGGCTTGCATGGAACTCACTAGCAAATGTCGATAAATCAATAATCTATCATTATTAATCTTCCTTTTTCATATTAGAAATGCCGTGGAGACCTATGGAAGTTTTTTTTCTTATTCTGGAATGGTGCTGTTTGGCTTTGTATTTTTTTAAGCATATGCTTGTGGTGGGTTTCTTTCACTGGAAGATTCTTACACTTTTTTTGCCTGCATAATACTGGAAGGGGTGTTCCAGACTGGGAAGCTTGTACATGTGAAGCTATGGTAAAAATACATCTACCTAATTACAGATATGTCATATCTTGTAATTACTGGCAAACCTGTATCTTGTAAATGCTTTTAAAAAACTTGCTACTTTAAAGTGGGAGCTATAATAAGTGAAAGGTCTGTAAAATAAGGAATCCTTTCTTCACTAGGCAAATGAAGTGGCAGGAAAGAGAGTACAGAAGCAGGAGGTAAGGCTAGGAAGGCTTGTATCATCTTCCTCAAATAAGGGCATATTGTTTCATGAGGTTGTGTACAATAGTGCAGGTGTGTTCCCATTTCTTGCATAATTGCCCATGATGGGAAATGAACATTATCCTCCTATTGCAGTCCTTTAGAGTTAACATCCTACCGTGCTTTGCTTTAAGATGAACTGGGTAGTTTGCAGCTTCTTGCAGGCTTTATTTACTGCAGTAGATCACCTCCCAAAGGACCTGAAATTTATCCCTCATAAGCAAGAAGAATGGGTGTCTGTTTCTGGAGCACAACAGTCAAATGGGTACAAAAGTTGAGTGAGTACATTTTCATTTGTGAATTTTATACTGGATGCCAGAGTAAGATTATGCAGTGCTACATAGCCGAGAGATGATCCTATCCTGGAGCTGAAGATTTGGGCTAGACAGGTTTCTTTCTCGGTTCTGCTATCTGTAGTGGTTACCTAGTCTTAAATAGTTAAATAATATCTAGAATTCCAGCTGCATTTGATTTCATTGGGAGTTAGCCAATAATCGAGTTTAGTGTTTGTCTTGCATATTTGTTCTTTAGGCTTCCAGTTGGCACAGCTTGGTTCTTGAGGTTGTAGTGTGCCAGGACTAAAAGGGAGCACTTGATACACACAGGAGATAATGCAACATAAATAGTCTCAGGGATGTGGGCTGCCAGGATGGACATAGTGAAAGGTATCCATGTTGGGGGTGGGAATAGAAGAGGATATTAAAATAACCTGGGTGCTACTACTGCTTGGATTGAATGCCTCAGACAGTAGAAACTTTATTTTTAACAGTCCTGATGTTTTAATTGCAGGTAATTTTTCTAGTAGTAAGGTTTGGTTTGTGATGACTGGCATAGTGCTTGACACACCTAACCTGCTGTGCTGCTCCTGCCTCAAAACCATCGTTACAACACTTGCAACATTATGCATCTTAATGCGGCTGTTTTAAACAAGCTATGGTGTTCCTTGCAGGATCAGTTGTGACGGGAACAAAACAAAGCGGGGGGGTTGCGTGGAAAAAAAGGCAGAGGCGACGCTGCTGCCGGCAGGGGGCGCGCTGCTCCTGCCCAACGACCGTGGCGGCCGCAGCGCGGGGTCCCGCTCGGCTGGGTGTGCTGGGAAGAAGAGAAAATGATTTGAAATAACTGGACTAACCTCTCCACACGGCTTACTTTAGCACCTTCCATGACTTGACTTAACTAGGAAAGAATAGGTTGAAATGTTTTGGGGTTTTTTTTGTGCTTTTTTTTTTTTTTTTTTCACTTGCTTTAAATGGTTTACATCTCTACAGGAAGGAGAAGAATCACAGTGAGGTAGAAACAAGGTAACTTCTAGATGTTTAAATGTTGAAATATCTGGATATCTGTAATATGATGAGGAGAAAATCAATACTGAAAAGTGTAAGCTAGTACATAAAAAAGCCCATTCTAAGGTTATTTCCAGACTGAGATGTATTTTCTAGTTAAGAAAAGACAGATTCAGGTAATTTTTGGAAAATAAATAAAGCAAGAACCTTAGCTACAGTTTAGCCAGTTCATGTCGTTGTGCCACTTTTCCATTAAAAATCTCTCTCCCATGAGACTCAGGCTGCCCAAGATATCAGAGATACACCCAAGAGAGGGTGAACAGTGCTGTGAGTGCTGGGCTGGCTGGCAGAGTTCAAGCTGAATCTGGTGAAACAGTTTTCTGTGTGCAGGCTCTGTGTGGCTCAGAGCACTAGAAATGTTAGGCAGAACTTCTCACAGTCCCTTGATGGCGCAGTGAGCCCTAGCAGCTAGTTACTGGAAGTTACAGCTTCATTCTTAATGACATTTCTTTAGTAGAAGGAATGAACATAGGCTGCTGGATCGTTTACTGTATTCCTCCTGTCCCCTCGTCTCCCTGTGAACTTAACTATTAAAAAATCAGCTGATGTCATGAGAAATGTTACAAGGCAGCTAAATGTAAATTGTCCTGGGAAGGTTAAAGATAGAGCTCCACCCTTCCCCACTTTCCGCCACTAATTGCACTGATTTCTCTTGCCCTAGGTTTTGCTATTTAAGTATTATACATAAAACGCCTCAGCAATTGGATGTGTTTTGATGATAAAAATCTTTTTTTCCTACCTTCATGTATGATCAGTACATATCAACTCACTCATGAGATTTTTTTCTTGCAGCTAATACTGCTCTATTTTTGGCTCAAACCCCCCAGGTACCTAAGGCAAAATGTGCATATTTAAAGTTCCATGGAGTTCGTGTGGCCAATCTGATTATTAATCACATACAGTTTAATAAGTTGTATTTTTGTGAAACACTAGAACTGTTTGGTAGATAAGGGACAATTTTAGTTAATTGTCAAGATTTTGGTACCTTAAACTTGTTTGTAGACTTTGTTTTCACACTATCTTTGTAAAATAATGCCACTTCAATGAGAAATTTTAACAAACTTTATGTAGGGGGTGGGGAGAAAAAAATACCTCATTAAATCCATATGCTAAACCACATTGAATGTGGTGACATACTGGAACTGCCATTTTCCCAAGTGCAAGTGTCAGAGCCCTCAGCTGCAGGCTCAGCCTGTCCATCAGTTCTGACCATCCCACCCACCTTGCAGGAATCTCTACTGTCCTTGAGCCAGCAAAAGGATGGTGCAGTAAATCCAAAGATGGGAGCAGTACAGCTATGAAGAATGCTGTCTTTTGATTTATGGGTAAAAAGGGTGCCCACTCTTTCTGAGCAATCTGACATCTAAACTTTCAAGCGTTGTGTTTATCAGTCATTCCCAGGTGGCTCAAATACTACAGCACATGTAAAGACAACAAAGCAAGTGTCACTGAAAGCACAATCACTGTAGAATTACTCATGATGCATGAGTATACCAGAACAAAATGTGCATTTTCACTGGTTTGGCCAGAAATAGAATTTTCTGTGCTGTACATCAGCTTGTTCTACTTGGCGACTTTAGCACTTCGACTCCCAACAGTTAAACATCCTAATGTTGAAAAAAATTCTTCCATTTCTTTCTGCAGGAGGTTATTTCTCTTCTCAGCATCTTCACGAGCACGTTCAGAATTCCTCAGCTTTATCTCCAGCATTGTGTACTTCTTTCGTTCTTGGTCCAGTTCTTCTTCTAACCTAAGTACTTGTTTCTTCAGGTCTGCACTTGTTTCTTCAATTCTTAAAATCAAAGGGGAAAGAGAAGAAAAAAACAGGTTTTTTAAGAGGCTGGATAAATACTGCCAATAGCTATAATAAATGTAAGTTTTTCCACTTAAAGCTAAAATATCTTCATTCTAAGAAAAAATCTTAAAGGAGGGCACTAATTGCCTTTTCGTTTGACGTAAACTCCTTGAAAGCTGGACCCTTGAAAAAATATGCTCAAATCTTACAATGCAGTGCTTACTTTTGTACAACAAATGAAATGTCCGAGGAGATGTATTAACTCCTCAGTTAGGCTGAGTTCAAATATATGATTCCAAAATAATCTTTTAACCTCCATGTTTCCCTACATGGATATCCAGTACAGAGGAACATCCTTGGAGGTCGGGTAGGAATGAGGTCACAGGCCTTCTGCACCATCTGTTTATGGTAAAGTTTGACAGTGACATTGGGCTGGGGGAATAAGAGCTTGTCATACTGTACAAGATGTTGTAAAACCCAGTATTTCATGTGAGGGAAATATCTGAAAAATGAACCATAAGTTTCTCTGTGGACAAAGCTGTCATGCAAGACTTGGAGCTTTTCTCTAAGGAAATCAAAGAACAAGGCTTATGGGGTTTTTTTGATTTGAAACCAGAACAGAAGGCACATCACTTGCTGTCCTCCCCATCATGTTTCCCAATCACAAGACAGAGTAATGGTACTAATACAGAGGAGAGGGTATATCTAGATAGGAATTTCTGATCACTAGAATATTTAGAAAGGGTACATTATGCTTTTCCTAGGAAAAGTTATGCCCCTCAAAAAAAAACAAAACCCCACCCCTCTTAGGTTCATTGATCAGTATAATAGCTAACTGTGAAGCTGGGGTGCCTGGCTTCTCTGTGAAAGGGTTAATTTTAGAGAACACCCTACAGATTCCACAACAACAACAACAAAAAAAGGGACCATTGTGACAGTCCCAGAACAGCCTGAATTCTATTTTGTGACCACCAAGAGGCAATTAATGCAGGCAATGCAGTGCATCTCTTAAACTCTTCCTTCACACACAGCTAGGGATGGCAATATTATCCTTGTCACAACTTCCACAACAAATTAAAAAGTCACACATCGGTTTTCTGATCACCAAGTCCAGCAGACCAACAGCTGCACTGATGAGTGAACAAATGTGTACTATTTCTGCAAATTACTGCCCATCTCAGTGAAGGCAGATGTTTATCACCCAAGTTGCTGTCTTCTGTAATACAAGAGAACTCTGCTGAAGCTAGAGTGCTTCTCCACACACACACACCCCCTTTATGACTTTTTTGTTACATCATACAGCTCTACCAATTAAATTTTTCCACCACAAAGCTTAGGGGGTCAGCTACAGCAGCCTAGAATAGCTGTCCATGTTCTGAATTATGTAGGGTCACACTACTTACTGCATTTCTACATACACAATATAATAGTCCTCTCCAAGACAGTTCCAGTTTCTTAAGAGTCCCAGGTGGTAAATGTGAATTACTGAAACTCAACAGAGAATGCCTGATAATTATACTAACCTCGAGGGAGAAGTGCTCTGGAACAGACTGGTTACAGGAAGGCCATAAAACTTGCCTCCCTGTGACTAAGAGAGAGAAAATGGGCAGTTGATGATGATAAATAACAGCTTTTCCATCAGCAAGTGTTCCTTACCTCTGCCCCAGGCAGGTACTGACTCTGCTTTCCCTTCGCTTATGTATGTGCCAACAAAAAGCTCATATTCCTTCATTAAAACGTGCCCTGCTACACACATGAAGTTCTGCAAACCACACAAGCACATGTACAACCATAAAGGAACTAATTATTAACATTTGGAGACTAAATTATCTTCAATAAAGTAAAGCTAGTGAGGCTGCCCAAAGTTTTCCTGTTAGCAGCCTCCCTTTCTTTGCTAGTTAGTGCCTGTCTTTCAACAGGAGCAGGCTTTCATGCAGTCGCAAAAGGAACATATTTTTTGCACATGTAAATTGCTGCAGATACATTAAAAACATTGCAAAATTTTCAGAGCTGAAAAACTTGGCTTGAAATTCATTGACTTGACAGCAAGATCCTTCAGGCTGTAATCCTGAACAGCTGGAGTCATCCTGTTTAATACAAAAAGGCAGTGATTGCATCTTGCCTGGTTTTATGAAACTATTAGTTCATCAGGCATTTTCCTCCTGGCTACTCTATACTGTGAGACCTGGCCAATTTTTAGTCCTTCCCTCCAGCCAACGTGCTCTCTGGCCCTGTCCTGCTGAAGGAGAAAGGCAGGTGTAAGGAGCTGAAAATGCTGAATAGCTGGAATGAAGGACAGGTCTTCCTGGATATCCCCGATGTCAACAGCTGTCCCTGTTGGAACAGTTTTACTGATAACAGGTGGAAAGCCATCTCTTTTCCCCAAGGCTGCAGGTAAAAATGTGCAAATACAGATTTCCACATTTTGCAGCCTGGTCTACTTTTGGTTTGTTACTCTCTATCCCTGCAATGAGGCTTGCAAGGGCAGCTGTGCAGAATTAAATGCAAGGCATGTACCCTCACCTCCCTTCCACTCTGCATTGGTAGGGCAGCTCAAAAAAAAACACAAACCAAAAAATGAATTACCATCCTCATTCACAAACCTTTTCCAGCACACTAAGCTAGCAACTGGTGTTCTCATCAGGTCTTCTGAAACAACAAGGCGGGGACACTTTTCTCCCTTTCTCGTACCCTGTGATGTTGGGTGGGAACTGAAAGTGCTACGTGGCCTGATTCTCCTTCCAGCGTCACATACCAAGGCAGGACAATGCAAGAGGCAGAAAAGCTGCAGAGGGTGGTAAGCCACTGCCACAGGAGATCATAAAGCAGGAAGGTAGCAATTGAAATTCCTATCGTAGCAGCTGGCCCACTGGAAGAGGTCACAGTTCAGATACATTTTTGAGAAATTACTTAAATGAGAAAAAAGGGGCACATGTACCCCAAAGCTGTTCTCTACAATCCCTACAAACAGTCATATGTGCTCTTGGTACCATGTTTGGGAGACTGTTTGGAGATAGATTGAGGCATGTAAATGCTACCAGAGTTGTAATAATTGAAGTAGTATAACAGTAATAACACACAAATGAAGCTGAGAACTCAACTATTTGTAAGAAATAGGACTACAGCCCTTCTTCAGTGCCAGGTGCCAGTGCTGCAGAGCCCAGGCCAATGATGATTCTTCTGAATTAAAACATGGTATACAATTTTGCGTATGGTTGTATATTAAACCATATCTAATCCCTTTAAGCAACAATATTTCATGTACATATTTCCCTGAATACAGGCCTGAAAGTCATTCTATTAAGCACTTACACTCATAAAACCTAATATACTAACTCACAAAATTGAATAAATATGACTTCCTAGTTATTAATACTTTCTACTTCCTACAGCCCCTGCCCTCATACACACCTCTCCTGAAAACTGGAGATTTTTTCTGAGCATAAATCTGAAAGTACAACACCAGCAGTCGCATCAGAGTGGGCAAATACTTGCACAGTTCACATATCTGCTGTGCAAGTACCACCTTGCTGCTGCTTCGAGTAGCTGGCCAAGTGAGCAAAGAACCACCAAATACATCAAAATCAAAAGCAAGGTTTCTAGAAGTTCAACACAAAAGGGCTGCTGCAAAAGTTGTCACTAAGATGCAGTCCTAACACCATCACAAAAAACCCTGAAGAACAGTCAAAATCAGTTTCCTGAAGAATGTTTCGGTTGGGAAAAGTAACAAAAAACCCCCAGTATCAGACTAATGTGGTACAAATCTCAGCACCTGTACAGACTGACAGAGTTCCACCCTGGGACTCAGTCCCTCCCTCAGAGACAGATGTTTGCTTTGCTGTTTCTCCCAGGCCACTGACAAAGAGCAGACTTTGGCATTAGCTGTGCAATTCTGATTTCCACTGAAAACATAGAATGTGAAAATACTGGAATTCCCTGTGTGACAGAAATGCCATTTTTTGATCCTCTCTTAGAGCAGAGAGATAGAAGTTGGATTCAGAGAGCAGTCAGGAAAGATCATAACCAAGTCTCTTGTCTCCCAAACCCAAATTCCAGGTCTAAAAATCTGACACACTTGGCAGCCCACACCCACATTCAAACAGGGGTAATGCTGACAGACAACATTACCTTTTGATACTACTCTCATACTCAGTCCTCTGTTTGCTGAGTTCTGTCTTTAGCTCCACCACCAAGCTCTGTAAGGCCTTAGAGCATTTGACAGAGTCTCTGGAAGCTGCAGCTGGGTTGCTCTGTTCGCTGCTGCTGCTGCTGCATGCTTCAAACCCATCGATGCTGTTCTCCAGGTCTGCAGTCTTGACCTCACTCTGAGACAGTGAGCCCTGAGTTACCCACTCGGTTTTGAGAGAGCTTAAGGTAGAAGAGTCGCTGGCCCGGCAGGCTGGGCAGCTGCTGATCGTGTCCACCACAGAGATTTCACATGATGATGTAGACCACGTGGTGCTGGCCATACTGTGTGTGCTGAGGGACAGGCTGGATGAAGGGACGTTGTCATAAGTAGAGAGTCTCTGAGAAGAACACGAGTCTTTAACTCGTTCTCCAGATGCTGTCCGGCGATGGCCTCGGAGAGAGTACAGTCCATTCATCAACCAGTTCCCACCGGAGGAGAGGTTGGGGATATCTAAGGATGAGCTGCCAAGCTTTGGACTCACAGACCGTGCTCCCTGTTGACGGAAGGAGTATTTCCATGGAGGCAGTGTCTGCACTCTTTTGTTGGGGCTGGTGGCAGGCTGAGTCAATTTGCTGCTGTGCTCTGAAGGAGTGTTTTTCAATGTAGTTCCAGGAGTGGCCTCTAGTGCCACAGCATTGCTCAAAGGCAAATCAGTGGGGCTGGGAACCCTGTTCTCTGACCTGCTGTCCTCCCCATCCTCCTCAGAGATCCACTCCACAGTACTGCGCTGACGCACAGGTCTGATTTCCAGCTGGCTCACTGGCACATCTGCCTGAGGAACAGCAAAGATTCGCCCCTGTTCACTTATCAGCACTGTCATCAGGTGCTGAACTAGTGAGGTGCCTGTGGGAAGAAAACAAAGGCAAGCAGTTGGTGAGGCATGGAAGACCTCAGACACACACTCCCTGTCTCGTTGTGAGGCACCGTGCACTGCATTGGGTCTGTACAAACAACTGCTCTGGGCGTTTCTGTACAGGAATTGTTCCCAGTGCTGGAAATGGGGACTGTGAGGGATGTAAATATCAGGCTAGCTCATTAATGTAGCTGACTAGCAGAGTACAAATGATCAGTGGCAATGATTAATAAATTGGCCTTCTAAGGACACCTTTTAAGGACAACGGAGGAGTACACCCAGAAAACAGGCTATGTCAGTACCACAACAAGGCATGGGCTTCAGAGCCATCATCAATCTCGGCATGTGCATCCATGCACTGCACTGTGCAGAGACGCACGCTGGATCCTGGACACACTAACCTATTAGCTGGGATGGAGCACCTCTCCATCCAGCTTCCAAAACCAGGACGTTTCCATGACTTATGTTGCACCCAGTTTCATTGCCTTGATGGGCCCAGAGGTAGTGTTTACTGAAGAACCAGAAATTGCAGCTCAGGCCTTCTGCTGCACTCTTAATGTATTGAGAAATTTGGAGGAAGTATGACATCTGTATGACACATGCACTTGTAGAAGGTGTACAACAAGTAAAGAAAGTAGTTGAAAGTATTTAAATCCACAGAAATAAACTGTCATCATTTTCCAGTAGTGGAGTAGACCATTATGACCTAACAGAGACCAAACCTAATACGAAACATTTCTGTACAAAAGAGGAAAACCTTTAAAAGAGCAAATATGTAATTAATTCTATCTTTAATCATTGTCTGAAATAGAAAATAACACTAACATATTCAGGAGTTTAAGAGCCTGAATTTAATAATAAAGTTTCAGCCTGATAGCCAGATGTACTGAGCTCACCTACAACTTCTATTTTATGTCTGCGTGAGGAGAGAAATAAGTGTCTCTGGAGATAAGGTCACTCTTAATAATTTAGCTGTCGAAATTCACATATTTGTATTTAAAATTTATGGCCTAAGTTTGAAGAGAGACCCAATTAAAGTGATTTTTGTTGAGAATGGCAGTAGTATTTTTCTCTATCAGTTGACTTTTCAGATTCATATTAGCCTAAAGCTAAAAAAAAAAAGAGCATTTTCCCACTTCTCCATTATTTCTATTTAACCAATCTTCTATCCTCAACTAACAATAAAATAAAACATTTTCAGTGCTGTTGCTTATGAACATAATGATTAAGTCTAAAAATCCAGTCACTGGATCACCATTTTTCTGCGCTCCAGATCTGTGGTAATACAGAATTCCAGATGGCATCACTGTCATATTTTCATATGGTGATTAGCAGAGACCATGAAACCACAGCATCTACACACAGTACAAGCACCTCTGTCATCAGCTGGACTGCAAAAGAAGTGCCTCAGGTGAACTGAACCCAAACTTGTCATCTGTAGAACTGAACAAAAAGCATGTTGTTGGCCAAGGCTGTAAAAGATTTATCACCACTGGCCAGCTGGCCACTAGGGGAAGTCACAACATCACACAACACATTGAGACTTCAGCTACCCCCACCTTTGTAATGCTGAATAACTACATCTGCTTCTGCATTCCCTTTCTCTCCTCCCCCACATTTTTGTACCTCCTCCCACCTTCGAGGAGGTCTCAAAGTTGCCCTTAGTAATACATCCCACATCTCTGTGGCAGACTTCAAGTCCCTGAACAACTACAGTATACCAGGTCATGCTCTGAAGTTGGCCTGTTACCTTATAGGGTTGCCATCAGTGGGGCACACATCTGCAGTGCCTTTCAGAGGTCACTTGTGCAGAGCTAAAGGCACTGCTGCCACTAAGGTGTGATCATCCTGGCATTTCGTGAAGGATTTTCATCATGCAGAACACCACATCAGCTGTCCCCTACAGCTAGGTAGTGGTGCCAGGGCTGAGTTCACACATCCTGGGCACAGCCTCTCCATCTGTGCCTAATGCTAGATGAATCCATCAAGTCCTTTTGTAGTCCTGCAAAGATCCCACAAAATTTGATACAAAGACCCTGCTAAAACTTGCAATACAGTAGTTATGGTCCATTGCCACCTGGGAGAAGGGCTGCCTCCTAGCCCAAGTCTCAGCCAGCCAGAGATCATGCCCTATGAAGGCAGATAATTTTTAAGCTTCAGATTTTTACCTCCAAAATTAATGGTGATTTTCAACTTACCTCTTGGGTTCTAACCCATACACAGCATGCTTAGAAGACAACACTTCTAAGACACCTAGCTATAGCTCTGTGGCACAGCAATAACTACAGTCCCTCTTTTATTGTAGACTGGATGTCCTTTACAGAGATCTGTCTAACCACCCAAATGTGCCAATACTAAACAGCAGTTTGGTACTTAAACACAGTCCTGCTGAAGAATATTTGATCATTCATTTCAGCTGTATGTTCAAAAAGAGTTTCACATAACTTATAACTGGGCAAAGGCATTTTCATGTAGTAGAGAAGAAAGACACTCCCAGGCCAGTGCTGAGTAGGATAGAGGCCAATTGGTACCTCCCCCTCACAGGCGCCGGTGAAAGGGATCGCTTGACTTGCTGCTGATGGTGCAGTCAAGTGATACAGCTACCAACAAGTGCATAACTTTCAACTTGCTTTTACATCTCCAAAACACAGGTTTATGTCACAAAGGTAGTACCTACCTTCCATCATGGTCACTGGATCTTCCATTTTGGGTCGTAATATATTTGGTCCAAATACTGTAGCCAAGTTCTGGACACTCATCTTGTTAATGCTGGAGTGAGCCTGAACTTCATCAAGGAACCTTGAAAAGCCCCCCCAGAAAAATCAAAGGAGGAGAGGAATAATAAGTCACTTCTCATATTTAGACTGTAGGCATTCTGGAGCATTAACAGTTTTGTCCTGTGTTTATACAACCCTGATACCTGAAATGCTTCTAGGGCCTAGTGCAGTTTAGATATTCAGTAATAACCCGAGCTCCCTCCTAGTGTATGAACAAGAGAGAAGAGGATGTTTTTTGTCAAAGGTAACATCCTACCAGGGATCCAGCCTTCTATTGGGTATGAAAGTACAGATTTTCACATTTTTATAGGAATTCTACAATTACACAGATTAAGTTCTGCCAGTTTTCACTTACAGACATAACAGAAGTAAAAAGACATTTTACTCATCTCTTTGTCTGAGAACTAGCAGTCTGTGGAAAGAGCTTAGTTGCTTGAATCTAACCCAATGCAGGTAAAGAGGTAGCCCAAATACTTCTTGTGAATGCACCAGCTGGGCAAACATCAACACAAGAAAAAGACCATGCAAGCCAAAGGCAGCACATAAAGAAATCTGTGGCTGTCCATGGCTATCCATATATATGAGCTTGAAATCAGCAGAAAGTTTTTAACATTTAATGTTTTTGTTATTGGGAACAGCCTCCCAATAGAAGTTACAGCAAGATAAAGGCTGTAACAAACATGCTTGTACATCATTAGCCAAGTTGTAAAAAGGACCAAATGACATGCAAAACTACAACAGCAGGAAAGAGGACTCAGTGGCCTCTAAAGTGAGCAGTCCTACTCTGTACTCCATTTCCTAACTACTGTTAATTTTTGGATGATTGGATAGGTTTTGGCAAGGAAAAAGCTTCCTTGTGATTTTGCAATTTGGCCAATTTTTGAATACTTCTACTTCCAGCATGACTTTTCTAGGCACTCCCATTTTTTTTCTGTGGCTTCACCCTGTAGTGGACACTGCTGAGAGCCAAGAACCCTGAGTTTTCTTCACAAAGTTAGAAGCAAATTCTACTTTCCTTTCCTTTCCTCAGTTCTTAACTTTGAAACATGTACAATTATATTCCCCTGCCTCAGCCATTCATGTTCTCAAACACTTAGATATTAAAACAAAAAGCTATACAAACACATGGTGAGGCAAAATAATTTTTTAAAACATTCAAAAAACACATTTCAGAAATGCTGTCTATCTATACACTTGGGAAGGGCTTGACACATCTTGAATAAGTCACGGGATTCATATGTCAGTGTTTTTGTCTACTGCCTGCTCCAGATGTGCAAATCCCACTGGTCATAAAGGAACTAACAACAACAGAGACTAGAATACAACATAAATTCACTATGTTGTATCTAGGGTAATAGCCCACTCCAGCTCCCAAAACACATTCCAGCTCACTTTGCAAAAACTGGGAGAGTCAGCAGAGAGACAAGGGGAGACAGGGCTGCAGAGTCCCTGGTACTCCAAGGGGAAGCCATTCCTGACCCCACTTCCAAATCAGAGCTGAGGCCAGAGCGGCTATTCTGGCAACATCTGCTACTCAGCTTATGTCATAAATCTTCCAACTGTGCAGTACCTGGAAAAAAAGCCTTTCTTTACTGGTCTTTAAGTGCTTCTGAAATAAATAATATATTAGTTTCATTCATGCCTGCTGCCAAGGGTGTAGGTGACAGCAGTTTGCTTGGCTGGTGCTCTTGGATAAACCAAGAGCTTCCTTCAGGCAGGCTGCATGTTCACCTCCACATGCTTTATAGTAGCAGTAACTTACAAGCAAGTGGAGTTTGAATATTCGTACTTCAGAGTAAATTATTTGCATGTAAGACTGAGCCTCACAAAACTTAGTCACTTTTCCAAGTGTTAATTAATTTCACTTACTTGCATATGTATTTGAGAAGGTTGTAGTTGGCTTGGGGCAAATTCTTCACCTGTCTAACCAGTTCCTGGGTACCCTGAGGGACAAGAAAACCAAGGAGAGCTATTAATATAAATGATGCAAAGCAGACATGACTTTCAGTACCACCCAGACCTCTTTCCAGAGTCAAAACCATGAACAGATAACACAAGGAAGCTTTGCTTTAAAAATATGTGTTATCCAGTGTTTTGTGCCTTACCAAAAATGCAATGTCCAGAACTTGATTCAGTTCTCAAAAATTAGTGGGAAACTTCCTGTCAACTCTTAACGGTTGATGTAGAAACCTTCAGTTAGTGAGGCCTGCTAGTCTTCAAAGTCTGCTCACTGACATTGGTATAAATGTACCAGAAAATGTGCTTTTTCAGCACCTGGCCTATTTGAGACTTTGAAGCATTGAATATAGTATAAATACATCACTGTAATGCTCAACTGAGTAGAGGAGAGTTTTTCCTTAAAAAAGTTAAACAACATTCCAATTCAACTACCTCCTTTTTAATTACTTCCATTTGCAGTCATTCTGAGCTGTGACATACCTTTAATGTAAAGACAGATATTTTATGAGGAAGTAAGATGAGACATCCGCTGGATGAGTGACTTAAAACCCTGAAGCTACTTAAATCATCTAATGAAAACCTCTGACTCAGAAGACTATTGTCCTTCCACAGACCCATGCATTATTTGCTCGTTCCTGTCAATGCTGCAGTTGCCCTGGAGATTTGTGTATTTTTTGAGACAACTGAACCTTTTGTGGGACAACAGATATCCAGGCACATTTGGAAGAGTGATAGTTGTTCACTGATGATGAAGCTAAGTAATGATGGAGAAATTCCAGAAGCAGCTGGTTCCAAGCTTAAAACTGCAGTTGGACATTCATTTCAAACTTTCCTCAATTTATTAAGGACTGCTAGGGAGGGAATTCTGTGGGCCAGCCTTTTACAAGGTCTTCCTGATACCTCTGGTCCAGACAAGTCAGAAAGATCCAGAGAGCAGTATGTATTCCTGCCTCCATCCTTAATGTCCTGCATGCATATACACTTTTGTATTATATGTTCCAGCACTGAAAGAAAAGTCTTCTAATAAAAACCTGAACCTTAAAAAAGACTTCTTAAAAGCAGTAAGTCCTTTTTGATTCCTTAGCTTAAAAATTACGCTGGTTTAACAGCGTTGACAATAGAGATACCCATAAAAGACCAGTCACTTTTGAAAATTTCAGTCCTCTTTTTCAGACTTCTGAACACGTTTGAATCAAGGACAGCTGCTACTGATGTGAAGCTTAAAGTAAACTGTTCAGGTCATCCAGCTTTCAAGTGAGGAATTTGAACTAGAAATAGGTGGGCTAACAGACCTAATTCCCTCTTCAATTTTGTTCTGTAACCCAATTTATTTCAAATACAGAAATCAGGATGGTATTTGGCACTGTATTTCAAGTGCTCTGAATTACAATACCATGGCTCCACTGGGTGCAAGATGGGGCTTTGGAACAGAAACCGCAGGCAGTTGTGAACAGCTAGAAACACGACCCAAAAGTACAAGATGCTACCTGAAAGAAAAACAGTTTCTAAAAATGTATCACCCATGCTCTGTCATAAAGAATCACAAATGTGGTATTACACAGAGAGTATCTTCATATTCCTGAAGGTACAAACACCTGCCAGGTTAAAAAACCTTTCTCTCCTGCTGCAGCATTTATCAGCTCTGCCACAGGTTCATACCCACCAGCCACCTGACCAAGAGATGGTGGAAGGCTGAGCCTAGTGATACCAGTGGGAAGGAAAATGCAAGATACAATCTGCTGTGTTACTAACCGATAGCACTGATCATGCTTATGGCTGCAGACTAGCAAGCAATAGAGGCACTGCACTGTCATTCATCACAATATTTTGCAGTTCCCTCCTTGAAAACTCTGCATGACTAATTTACCACAGATGCATCCTCTCCAAGGAGTTGTCCCAAACCCAAGGATTTTGCAAAGTCAGTAACAGATCGGCACCAATTAGGAGCTTCTAGTTGGGCTGGAAAAAAAGCAACACTTAAGATGTTCACTCATATTCATATCCCTCTTTAAAAACTCAGCACCACGCTATTGGCCCACTGAACTACTACTGTGTGCATCTCTAGAGTAAAGACAGCAGCAAAAGCTAAAATATTACCGTGTCAAGTCAGCTCAGACCCAAATGAGTTTTTAGAGATATGAAGATCTTTCATTCATTCTTACTCTAAAACTGTTTTTCATTTTCAATTCCTCCTCCCAACCAGCTGGGTTCAGAATTAAATCTTTTCTAACACTGCAGTTCTGCTGAGATACCTGGAGGCCTCAGCAGAACCCAAGGTCTTTGTTACATTTCTGATTGCATTCCAATACCAGAGATTAGTTGGGTGCAGAATGAAGATGAAGAGCAATCTGAATAAAAAATTGAAAGCTTAAGGCAGTGCTAGAGTATTTTTTGCTGCACGTGGAGATTAGGCCAAGGTAACATCACAGTAATTCCTATCTACAGTCACAACGTAGCAGAATGAGGTGCCAACAATTTTATCTGAATGGCTATTTTACCTTAAGTAATTCTGTTTTTATTGAATGGGTACACAAAAGTAAAGAAAATTATTTTTTCAGTCCAAAAGTCTCATTCAAAACTTCTAAGTGAAAAATGAAAATACAATATTACTTCAAATTAAAACAATATATTGCATTTTTAAAATATTTTTTAAAAGTAAAAGGTTTGATCTTGAAGTTCCCTGCTTATCAATTTGTGCTAAAAAATTATGGTTTCAATGAAACCACATTTTTGAGCAGGGGGATTTTTCCTTGTGGGAGGCAATTCAGGCTGTATAGGCTGGGTATGACTTTGTGCTGCATTCTTCTCCATGCGCTACTGTGCACGTACAACCTCTCCACCCTTGGTGTGTGTACTCCACCTTCCTTTCTGAAACAGTAAACAGCCCTTGTTCAGGGTCCAGATTTTCCTAGCAAACAAAAAAGCTTATGTTTACAACAGCAGCTTGACAGGACAACTTTGTACTATCAGCAGTACCATATTTTGTAAGCTTTAATTTTGGCTATCTAGTGCTCCTCGTCACCTTTCTAATCCAAAGAGAATACTGCACTACGAGTCATTTGAGTTTGGCTCTGCTCCCACAAAGCCAACACAGATGTTGCTTCCCAAACTGCTGCAGCCTGTGCAGGCAAAATCAGGCAAACTACATAATTAATAAGCTGAGCAGTGATATGTAATTATGTTTGCCCAACTTGGCAGTATCTCTACTCTTGTGAAACAGTGCTTAATGGATCCCAAACTTCCCCGTCTGCACATCTTATGACCAAAATGAAACCAGCCCCACTGTCTTAGAAATGCTGCTGTTTCTTGTTAAATCAACCATTGTGCAGTCTATAACATAGCACTGTGTAGAAATGCCTGAGTTGACTAACAATAAGGCAGAAAATGAGCAAGTTTTGGAGCTAGTAGAGAGACAACACTAGTGCACCGACACACTGATGTGGCTGTGTCCAGGATGCAGACACATATCCATGTGTGGTAATATGCTGTGCCACGCACAGAAATTTGCTTTCTTAGAGAAGGCTAGAGGATATGTCATGTGAGTACAGATAGTAGCAAAATTGCCTTTTATCTGTACAAAACTGACATTACCAGATATACTACATTTGATGTATGCAAACAAGCCTGTTCCTATGGGCATCATAAAGGTCTGAATCTCCTCAGAGCATTCTGCCAGCTGAACTAGAGGTGAAACCCAGGTTCTCAGCAAAGAACAGTTTTTACAGTCTCCACTGTGAGCACACTCCTGAGGCCACACACAGGAAAGGGACAGAACTGTGGACTGTGACTTATAAGGCCTCAGGACTTTGCTTCTTTAGCTGACACTAGTAACAACCTTTACAGCTTCCTTAAACCTCTGTTTTAGAAGATGGCATAGTTCCACCTGCATGAAACCAGATCCAACGTGTCTCTACAGTTAGCAAAGAGCTCAGGCATCACCACAAGAGGAACAATATGGATGAAACAGATCAATCAATCATATTGTAAATTATCCTGCTCCTCCCAAGCAGTGAATCAAAATTTCCATGATTGCTACAGACTTGGAGGTTTTTGTCAGCCCCTTCCCTCGCCTGGAAACTAAAAAGAAGATCATCATAAGAAGCTTCTGGCAAAGTATTCATAGTATTATTTCCACAATTTGGGGGTAATATCACAGCCTGCCCTTTTGTAGTGTCTTTCCTCCAAGAAATACAAAGATCATCACACTGATCAATGTTTCAGCCACCAAAAACTTTGGGAAGCAGAACATGCTGTTCTGTTATATGAAACTGAAAACACAGAAAAATTGAGTGACTTCATACAGCTTGCTAATGGGTCAACAGCAAGGCTGGGAAAGGAACCCAGATCTCCTACCTTGCATTTCTTGCTGATTAAGCTACAGAACAGCTTTGTTCAGAAGAAAGAAACATCAGCCTACAAGACTGACTTCACAAAAGATCCTGCTTCAAGCGAGAGCCTGTGATATCAATGGCCAATTCATGGCTTCAGGAAAATTCAGGGGAAGGTTCCCAGGAACTTCATTGATTTAAATCAGGACTGAAGAGTAATAAGAATAAAGCTGTACTACATTGAGTCTTGGGAACAACCTTCGAGGTAGAAGGAGGTAGACTAGTAGGATCACTGACCTCTCCCTCATCTTTTGAGAGTAGCTGTCCACAAGAAAGAAAGTCTTCATATTTGGCAAAGGGGATGACAGGCTCTGGCAGCTCTCGAAGGTAAAGCTTCAGGAGGGACGCCACAGTGTGAACATCTGTGTTGCTGCAATAGAGAAGAGGGAAGGAAATTTAGAAAGACATGCTACCCCAAAGATTTATGCCTTTTGTTGGGGGCACATCAAGGGTCTCTCTTAGGAACAGGGACAAAGTAGGCACACGGAAGGAAGCTGTTCTGCCACATGTTTGTATTAGGCAGGAGAGTTCACCTGAGAACAAGGGAAGTCTCCAGTTTTATCAAGATATAAATGCATCTCAGGCAGTACAGGTAACGGAAGGGTTATGTCCATGTTACTTAAGGAAGTGGTTCTTCAGCCAGTGTGGATCAGAAATGTGAGTGATACAGTCCAGGCAAGTGCACAGTGATCACATAGCACAAACAATAGACCTCTGCATCCTCGTTGCAATCAAACAGAACTTCTCATTCTCTCACTGATCCCTACTGGCTGATACTCTCCCCAGCCAGCACCCACCCAAGTCTGATGGACGAGGCTCCCAAGTGTCCTAATCAATCATTCAGAAAGAAATGGAGGAAACAGTATTTCTTCCAGGCCTGCTATTGCTAGTTGACATGGCTGCCTGGCTTGTGGGTCACATCTCCTCTCCCAGGCTGGGGTATCTGGCATTTCTAAGCCCATCTGTTATGCTGGCTCATCAACTTTTCCTTTCTCTCACACTCCAGGAATTGCTTTTTCCTCTTCTCTCCCCTTTGCTTTAAGTTAGGGTTGAGGTGTCAGATCCAATGATGAAGATGCACCTGTTCTTCTCTTTCCATTTCCTATCCAGCTTTTGATGTATGGCAATACCTCTCCTAATTTCAAGTCTCCTGTTGTACAACCATATTGATCTCCGCAGATTACCTTCTCAAAGGTTTCGACTGTTGGAAGTCTAAACAGATTCTATCACCAGCTCCCCACTACCCACCATTGACCCTATAGTCTTTAAAGAACTCTCAGAAAAACACATCAGAACCATGGGGCAACAGAGCTTCAAATCCTCATCTCTATCTAAAAGCTGAACCTCTTCTGCACATATGTTTTTGAGCATTTTTGGAACAGACAGCTAAAGCAAAACAAGAAAAATGACAATAGAAAGCTGCCAGCAGCTACCACTTGCTACTAATCCTGATAATGCTGTTCCTACAAACAGCTTCATCATATTTGAGAGTACTGCTGTTTCACATAGTGGTTTTGTTCAGTTGATCATAAATGCTTTACAAATGAGGTCAGTTCCACTATTCTTTGTCTCTTTCTTGGTGTGGAGTTTCAGGCATGGATAGTAGATATGACTATCACTCAGAAGCAGAGCCCAGGCTACAGCTTCAAGGCACTGGCTGCAGTTATTCTTTCTTCCACAAAGCCATGTGAAATCCAGCCAAACTTTCAGTGGCATGGAAGTGCAATAGCAGCAGACTGCTGTAGGTGCTTCCAAAACAGCAATACCTGATCTTTCATAAGAATATCCACATGCATTTAAAACACAAATTGGAAAAGCAAGTATTTTAAAAATAAATATTTCAATTATCAGTCATCCCAGAGATCTGATCCACCTTGGGGCATGCAGACTCTAACATTTGAAAAATCACTGTAGGTGCAAAAGACATCTAAAAGCACTGACTGCAACCAGGAAGGAAAAAAAGGAAAAAAAAAATCCTTTTCACTGCTTTCACTGCGTCTGATTTCGAAACAAGCATCTGGACTGCACACTTGCAGAAAACATTTGCCACTGCTTAAATATCACAGGCCATACACAAATAGTTTTAGTTACACATAGAGAAAATTATGCTTATTAGGAGGAGAAGCATTTATTTCTCTCAACCAGGGTGGAACTGCCTCTCCCTTCTCACTGTCTGTGCCTACACATATCAAAGACCAGAGCACTGAGCCTACAAAGTCACGGTGGACATGGTGGAAAGAGCAGAAGGCAATGACCGGGGCACTCTCAACCCTCACACTACTCAGGTACCACTAGGCTTGCCTCCTTTAATTCTGTACTAAACCTTCAGTTATCACATTTCAAATCAGCTACCCAAAATGCAGGCATTCCTTCATGGAGATCTTTACTGCCTCTATGAAAAGTGAGACTTAGCACTGAACTGTTTAGTCAGTGCAAACGCCTATGGAAATAAAGGTGTTTTCTGCTTTAAAAATGCTGGGAGGAGGCTTGGCTTATCTTAGAGATAATGAAGTTAGTATGGTTAGTAAGGTAAACCTGAAAATCAAACTGTCATTCCTAATTAATTCCTACCGTAGACACTCCTGTTTCAGAATGTGAGCATTTTCCAAAATAACTTTGCTCACTTTCACATTAATTAAGAAAATTCTAATTCAGAACCAGAACACCCAGACATTCAAGTTAAAAACAAAAAACAAAACAAAGGTTTTGTGTAAGAAAAGAAGTGAGACAATTTGATGATTTCAAACTTTATTTTTTCATGGAAATAACTCTAAATATTTGACACTTCCATTTAGGGAGCAAATACTGACTGTGGTTAAGAATCAAAGACAGGAGGATGGGTGGTCTGGGAAGCTGAAGGGAGGGAAGAATTAGAAGAATGTTCCAAATAAACTCAAAGGATATTCTTCCCAGGATGATACCAAACACTGTGCTGCCTATGCAGGAGAACACTAGTTCATCCTGCAACAGTAGGCAGAGATGCAATTGGCAATGTCAAGACTGGCTGCACGTCCAGGGGAAGTGACCTCTTGGTTAATGTGCTGGCAATACACCAGGTGCTGCCTGCATCACCTGACAAAGTGGTACTAGTGAGGTCCAGCAAAAAATGGAGCCAGGTCTCCAAGTCAGGATCCCAGATCTGATTCCAACTTCTGGACTTGGGATAGAAATTGAGCCAGATCTGCACAATAGCCTTTGATCCAAATATCCCTGGAGTTCAAGGTCTCTGTTAGGATCAAAGCTCATTCATTTCTCAAAGCACTGTTTAGGTTAGCACAATGCCAACCTTCACTCTGAGTAGCATGTAGGTATGAGAGAGGGAAGGAAATGTTAATTACAGAGTATGGACAGGATTTGGCTGCAAGGGCACTTTCCTGATGATTTGACTGCCTGGGCTCAGGGCCAACATAGAGATAGCACAGCTGAGAGCTGCTGCCCTTCCCTTGCTGACCTTGGATGGAGCACTCTGAGCCAGGGCTCACACTGTTCCCATGGGAGCCAATATTAAGCTGAGCCCCTACCATTCATCCCATGTCAGAGCTACAACTCTCACTGCCTCACAGCCATGTCTGTGCCTGGCTACAGACCCTGTTGATCTGGACCTGGACCCTGAGTCATGGACAGATTACCAAGCCTGATCTTGGCCCTGCCTCGCCACTACGGACTTGCCTGGTGATTGCTGGACTCTATCGCTGCCTCTACCAGCCTTGTTACCACACTTGGTTCCTGGCTCACCTTGTTTTGCGGACCAGCTGGCCCTTGCTGCTCTCTGACATTGACATGGTCGGTAGAGCAAAAGGCAGGTAGCATGCCTTTGTACCAGGCAAGGAGTGATTACATCAACACTGGATTAACCCCATCGAGACTGACAGGCACAATTTCTCCCTCTGCTCAAGCACTTAGCTGGATGAAGGTCTCTGCTCCCAACACCATGCAGCAGAAAGCCTCAGCAGCACTTTGAATTAAGAGAATGATGGTGTGGAAAGAACATGTAAGCTAGGATAGCTGCTGCAAGGCCATTCCTGTCAGATTTCACATGTCATAGATAAACTAGCCTGAATTTGGTGATGTCAACTCACCTGTCAAAAAGGGGCTTCTCTCCACAGTCAAAAGAATCTTGAAGATCTTTGACAAGGTTGGCTTGGCCAGGCATCCGAAAGAGCCCTTCCTCTGTAAGACCTCGCTCCCGAATAAAATCCACACACTGTTCCACCAGCAGTGGGGCCAAGCGCTGGCCATACTTCCTCTCATACTGTACGGTGTCCTCCAACCGCTGTCCAAAGATCCCTGCCAACAGAGAGCAAGAGACACATCTGGGTGTCAGCTTAAACTCTTCTTGAGCTATTGCTCAGAGCATACAATGAGGGAAACTTTCACATGAAGGGGGTGATCCTGTGTGAAAGTCCAGTTTCTAACAGACTGAGAAAGATAAAATTATTTTTTAAATCAAGAATTATATGCTAAGTGATTGTTTGTTTTTTCCTGCTTAAGAGTGCTTCAAACTATTCTTTGCCCTAAGCCAGTTTGTATCTCATTATACACAAAGAAGGTGGGGTTAAGATTATGTTTAATGGCTATCTCCAGCTATATTAAATTATACTTCCATTGCATTTTCTATCCCAAGAATACCAAAACAAAGGCTACATTGAATTTATGGGACACAATTCCTTTCTGCTTGTACCCACCTCTTAGCTGTCACACAGTTGCCCTTCAACAGTTTGCAGCTGCCCAGCCCAACAGGCAGTAATCCTGCTAGCAGGGGATTGCTTACATGACAGAATACAGTGGTCAGCATAAGGACTGGCTACTGAGAAAATCCCTTGCCAACCTGCAAGCTTTGCATTTCTATTTTTCCTTTAATTAAAATTGCTGAATATAAATTAAAACAGAGTAAAATGCATGCAAAATACATTGCCCTTCCCACTAAAATGTGTGTACTGTACTTCCTGCATCTTGAAAATATTAGAAGCATCAGATACTCTAAAACCAGAGTGGCCTAGGTAATTCTTAAGTCACATCTATTGTAGACATATATCACCAAAGTATGAAGCACCGCCTCTCTCTTTGGGGAAACTGGAGTGCCTGGTCAATACCAGTTGCTGAATGCCACTGTTGGCACCAGATCTTTTCAACAGCAGAAGGGGCTTAGTCTGTAAGACCCAGAGGTCTTAGCTCAATACCTGCCACTAGGAAACTGTTCAGTCTCAAAGAACAGCCACTGGGTTGTGCTCTGAAACCGTCATTCTAGCACCCTAAAAAGTGTGGTGGAGAGGAGAAGGAACTTAAAGACCCATTTCCTTTCCCTGCACATCAGAAGACAGAAACCTTCCATACACCCCAGCCTACACAAGTGCATTATATTACGAGAGCTAGAGTGCCATGAAGAGTCTCAAAGGAAATTCCCTCCTTATCCTGGCAGGGGGGCATGCCCTAGAGCATGGGAGCGACTTATCTTTATCACTGTAAATACTGGTTTCCTTGCAGAGTAAAGGTTTTACTTGTTTTCATTTCTAATCTCTTTGAATTTTCAGTGAGGGGGGCATCTCTGAAGTCACATTCTAGGTCAGGGAATCTCTTCCTGCTTTTGAACAGATTGCTTTGCAATCTCATCATGTAATCCATGCTGTCATGATGGAGCACAGCAGAACTGCTTGGTATATGGGGTCATCATTGTCCAAGGGTTTCCAGAACACCTTCAGAGGCTAGGCAGCCATGAAAGAGAAGTCTTTTCTCAGATAACTTGCGAATCCAGATCATAGCTGAAAAAGTGAAGTCTCCATGGCCGATTCATCTTTCAGCCCCTCTACTGATCCTGCTTGTGGGGGAGTAACTCTGAAAATTGCATATCATAGTAAATACACACAGGAATGATCCAGCTAACAAGAGTTGTAAGCTACAGTGCAGACCACTCAGCTCTGAAAGGCTGAGCAGGAACATGTGTCCTGTCTAACCTCCTTCATGCTATTCTGCTACTGACCATTTCTCCTTCTTCCTCTGACCTGAATATTTGATTCTGGGCCACAGTCCAATGCAAACTAAGGTCCTTCAGCATTAGTTACAGCAAGCTTGGGTCAGACCCCAGGCTGTACACCTTAGAGACAGAAAACTCCATATCCTATCACCAATCTTTGAGCTAGGCTTCCTCCCACCAAACCCATCTATTTCCTTAAAGTAATACATGGTGTTCACTCTTATAGATCCAAGACATACAGGTTTAGGGAGGTTAAGCCATAGTAAATGTCAGGGCAATTACAGGATAGCACCCATCTTTTCTCAAATGTCTACTTGTTGAATCAGATCCCTGTTTCCTAAAGGGCTTGTCTAGAGAAGCCTCTGGGAAAGAGGTAAATGCCCTGCATTCTCCCTATACAGAGTACAGAGATAATGTTTTTCCAGAAGCTCATGTTCTGGTGCTCTAGACTTAACTCAGAGCAAGGACAAAAGCAGTGTCAGACACATATACACACAAGCACACACAGAACTGCATGCATCATCTCCACTTTCAGTGTGAAGCTAGTCTGCTTTTCCCTAGCACTGGCTGCTCTGTGGTCAGCAATGTGCTCTACGACATTTCAGGCAACATCCGTCCTTGTCTTCTCAGTCAACCTGGGTCGCAACAGCAGTATCTTTCTGTAGATAAAATCAACCCGTCAGTGACTCCTGGATAACAAGTTGACTGCAGCCAAACAGAGACCACTCACACAGAGGTTAGGAATGTGACACTAAGATAACAGAGGTAGATGGGTGACCTGCTTTGAGATTCAGAAGGTACAGCAAATGGACCTTTCACAAGCACACTGTTAATATTACTATGGTGTCTGCTACGGAACAAGATGCTGGGGACCTTGTCTTTCCCCCTCTCAGGCATGGAGGTTGTTAATACCTTTTCCTTCTGGATGGGAACAGCAATCTTTGGAGGAAAAAAAGACACTGTAATATTCTTCTACTGCAATACTGCTCACCTTCCTTCACACCATTTCAAGTAGGTAACAAGAAAAAACAGCCATGAGACCAAGACTGACATGATTGAGAATGAGCTGATCTATTATATGATGAGTGAAAGAAGCTGGCACTAGCAAGGGTTTCTTGTTGTGTGACAGTGTGTGCCTACGGTCTGTGCAGGTAGGATCACAGAGTCCTCACAGATTGCTTTTTGCTGAGGGGAAGAAAAGACCCTGAAGCCACTGCCAGGGTGGAAAGTCTTCTCCCAGCCCAGCTTTCTTGGCTGCCTCCCACCTTGGTTTGGCAGCCTCACTCCAGCCCTACTCCAATTGCAGATCTATATTTTCTCTTTCCCTCAACCCTGAATCCTAATTTTTCAGAGAACTGCTACAAAAGGTCACCAAGCATTGTATAGCCAAAGTATTTTGCCCAAACTAAGTCTGTTGGCAACTGCAATTTTCCCTTTGCAGCCCAAATTACACTGCAGCTCTTTCTTTCTTTCTCTCTCACTCTCTCTGTCTCTCTTTCTTTCTTCCTGTCTTTCTATCCTAGCCCTACTTTTTTTGCTGAGACATAGACAAGGACCACCCCCCCCAGCCACTGCTCAGGAGAGAGAATGTTCCTAGGCCATGTTATTTGGCAATAAGAGCATTAGGGTTGGGGTTTAGTGAGAGAAAGCAGAGACCTGCAGTTAGACTGGGGCTGAAAAGTTGGCTTTGGAGAAATTGTTCATCTGTGCAATAGCTGCAGAGCTTTTGTGTGGCTTAGAAAAGGAGATTAGTGTTAGGGTTCAGAGGAGGAAGAAACTAAGAACTATCTTTGGAATGGGGCTGGAAAGGGACTGTTAAAGGCAATTTGGAGCTGCTGACAGTTATAGGCTTGTGGAAATCTTTCATCTGAGCATCTGCTGGGGGGCCTTGATGAAGTCTGCCCTCAGGGAAATTACCACTATGGCTCTCACAGCTACACTGGCAAGAGACATAGCAGATGCACCTACATCAGTCTCCAAGGGCTAAAGAGAGCAGACTGAGGAAGCAGTGTCCTGCTAGCATTGTAAACCTCATCTCACTTCAGCTAGGTCTCAGAAGGGCTTGTAAAACTGATGTAGTCAAATGTTCCTGAAACTACCAGGATATGACCGCATCATTGGGCTGGACAGGGACTGCCCTGCCTTGCAAGGAAAAGCTAATATGAAGCCAGTCACACACAGCCTCATCTGCTGGCTCCTCAAGGCACAGGCCTGTTTTTAATTACTGGGGCCAGCAGCTCAGGCTGAACTTGGCAGTGCTTCACTCCATTTGATGATCCTGCTGGAAGACATTAGTCTTTCTCTTCATGCAGAAGAAAGGGAGCCAGTGCCATCCAGTCACACTCCCAGACAGAGTTAGGCTGGAAATAAAGCCAAAAGCTACTAGCAAACCAAGGGTTAACTTTCCTTGTCATACCCTTATCTATAGCTAGGCACTTCTGTTTGGTTTCAAGGCTGAAAAAAAACCCAACATGCCTAGGACCACATCCTTAATCTCAGAAAAATTCAAGAGATACTAAAAAAATGGGCTAGCAAAACTACAGAATGTCTTTCCTCTACTCCAACAAGCTGTTTCTGTTTATTAGGTGGCTCTTTGTGGAAAAAGTGAGCCAGGAATGATGTACTGACTAAGACACAGACAGGCTCTCTGTCCTGGCCTGAATAGCTCACCCACCAGCTCCAGGCATACAAAGCCTATACATTCAGCTATGCTGTCCAGACATGCAGTGGGCAGGAAAATATATGCTCCCTGCTTCATTTTTCCTCATCAGAGCTCTGATTTCAACCAAAATAAACTAAAGACAGAGATAACAAAGTCAGTTCTTGAATAGATTTTCTTTACAGAGAGGACTGTGGACTTCATATGTGCTTAAAGTGGGAAAAGTCCAGACACACCTACATCAGCTGTATGTACAGCTTAGTACACACACGTTAAAAGATGTGTGGGAAGATAATCAGGCACACACCTGGCTGCTACTATACAGTAGTACATACACCCGCGCATGCATGTGGTGCCTCACAGACAGGCAGTTTACAGATGTAAAGATTTTGTACGTGCTCACCTGCACAGGTAAGCATCTGCTTTTACCTTCCCACATTCATGCTTAGGCTCCCATTTATCTGACCGTCTCACACATGAAAGCACTAAGAAAAAATCACGGGCAGACATTCAAAAGTCCATATACTTCCACAGCACAAAACACACACAAACCTCTAACTCTTGTTTCCCCTCCTCTGGCCCACCCAAGCACACACTATGTGAATTACTGCAGCAGCAATTAAGAAAGGAGTTCCACGTTGGGAGCTATGCATGCCTAGGAAAATATAGTCCCTAAGAACTGAACAATCCAGACAGACAAAGTATGCAGCTACAGAGAAAAAGAAAGGAAGCAAGAGATAATTAGGAATCAAGAAAAATTGATGAAATAACTTGCCCAAGGTCACAGAAATGAATCTGTGGCAGAACCTGGTGTCTTCTGACCCCATTCCCCACAAAAAGCAGCCTCCATATACTAGGAGCCAATTGGTCTCATCCACATACATCCATTTAAATATTCTATGTAAAAGCAAACAGAAACACACCTCCCCAGAACAATTTTCAAATGCTACCTTGGCGTCAAGTAGCATTTTTGGCCATAGATTGGATCCTTCCCACTCCTTCCCCCTTTGTAGAGCCAGCTCCCCTTTTCCAGATTCTTAGCTTCTGTCTGATGCTAAGCTCAAATATCTGCTTTTCCTCTAGGAAAATAAAACCATAACAAATCTAAACTCTGGAAAATCATCTCATACCTCTCGTTCTTGTGCAGCACTCCGCTACATGACAGGCGCTGAGCTTCAAGCAGAACCCAGGCAGTGTCAGACAGCAGGAGCGGCAGAGAAAGAAAGTCCTGACTTCAGGCATCAGACACATTCTGAGTCCCAGCACTGGCAGCTTTCCATTCACTCAGCGCTACAGAGCGGAGAGCAGCCGATCTGCCCTGGGAGATAATCTCGGCAGCACATCTGGTCTTAGCTCCACAACTCAGCATTAATTATGACTTGTGCAGAAAGCATTTGAAATATCCAATGAGATGCAGAGCTCCTCAGCTCCCTCTGCATGGGGAAGGAGAGAGGAGAAAGACAGGCAGGTAGGGTCTTGCCCACCCTCGAATCTGCCGCCAATATAAACAGCAGCTAAGTATGGGTCACAAGTTTTAACAAAGGCATCCCCCATCGGCTCCGTAATATATTCATGCTCTAATTGCTTGTCAGATCTATTCTAGATAGCTGGAAAAGCTGAGCAACTGTTGCTGTCTGCATGCCACACTCTGGATCCCTTCCTGATAGACAGTGTGAGCTGTCCTGCAGGCAACCTGGTGCCCTGGGCTGGTCTCTGATCTGCTTGCAAAGCACCAGAAGCAGAAACCTCATTTTGGAGGGGAACATCCCCCCACCTTAGCCTTAGCATGCTCTGAGAGTATCTCCACAGCCCTGGGATGTGTTGGAAAGTTTTACACAGCTTAGGAAAAGGTACAGTCTTTGACCTGTGCAGCTTTTTTTTGTGTTTAAAGCCTCTGCTTTAGCCTTTACAGAGAAGTTGCCTGAGGACGAACAGCTCAGCTGAATAACTGGTAGGGGAAGGACCTAAAAGCTCCTTACATGTGAAACAATCCCCAGGACTTACTTTCGGGAAAACATTCACCACCTTGGCTCCTGCTCTCATGGTCAAAAGCCTGTAATTAAGAAAAATGCTTATCACACAATGTCCCATGCAGTTACACAGAGGTCAGCCCTCCGTCCCATTTACAAAATGCACTCGTGACTGCAGATCTACAGCAGTCACCACCCAAAACCTTTGCACCAAGCTTCTGGGGAATTTTATCAAGTTTGGCTAACTAGCGCTCTCTCTGCAAGAAAAGAAAAAAAAGAAAAAAGTTAACCCTGTCTGCAGCTGCTCGTCTGCTTCTGTTATTAAAAGATGTCTGTGGTCTGTGTATAGACCACAGTCATCTGAACTCAGATCCGAACTTAGCGGCCCACCACTTAGCTACATTGTGGCTCAGTTTGAGCACACATGTCAAAGAAGATATTGACCTAGTAATCAAGCTCTAAGATTCCAGTCACTGGGACAGTGTTGTCCCACAGCTCAGGAAACTTGAGATCAAACTCTGTCACTACATTCTCTGTTTTGATCAAAAGCTCCTGAAGAAATGACTGTCTCACACTACAATCGAAGGCAGTACCAGGACCGAAATCTCCAGTTCTTGAATGGCAAGGTAATAAGGTATTCTTTTAGCTACTGAAGGTATACCTCGAATAGCAAAGTATTGCATAACTAGACACAAGAAGCCCAGACAATACACTAGACAGTATTTGAGGCCCACTAAAGAATATTTGGAAAGTGATGGAGATCCTTAAACAAAAGGTACAAATGAGATCCCAGGTATTCCTCAGCCTTTTATTATCCTCTCTTTCCTTGTGGTGAATACAGAAAGCTGCAGGTTAGGGAGACCCTGCCCTGCCAGTGCTAACTAGTGAGCAGGCCAATCCTCTTCTGAATGGCTGAGACATCATCAGGATTTTGGCACTATTCTCTGGAATAATGCCTCAAAATGTGTAAAGTCTGCTAATAACATTATGAAGCCTGAGATTCAATGTTTGGGATGGGAGCCCAGGAGATAGCAAACGCATACTTTTATTCTTCCATTCACTTTTCCATTTCTGTTTTTCAAATCTCAAAACACAAGAACAAGGACGTATCCTTAGAAAGACAAAGTCACTTGCTTAACATGAATATTGTTCTACTCAAAGTATAACTAACCTGTGAAATTCACAGCCTCTCTGTGGCTGAGGCTCAAAGCATGATGAGACTTCAGGATAACTTATAATACAGTGAGTTGTATGACAGATGATGAAGACAATGTGAACTCTTCCCCACAAAAAGAGCAAACACAGCTTTATGGTGAGAGATAAAAGCGGAAGGAACACATGCTTGCTCACATGAGCATCACAACTAAAGCATAGAATGCCAGTTGCTTCGGCGTTCCCTGCACATAGTAACTCCAAAGCTATAGGTGTCCTGTGAGAACACTGTGCTGCATATCTACACACTCCACTGTTATCACCTATCTCTTTATATGAAAAAATTTCCAATCCATTCCAAAGCATTGTTTTAAAAATAATGACTTAGACTATAGAATATGATGAAAGTAGAATAAAAATCACTATATATGTATATTTAATTTGTTTTCTACGTTTTGAACTTTCAGATCACACTTGGATTTTGCTTTCTGTCAACCACATTTCTCAAAAATGAAATGCAAGATTCACACATAATTACTGGATTGCAGAGGCTGCAGACTCCAGAAGTATACTTGATACTGCAAGAATAGTAATAAAATCCAGAGAGCTGGCTGCATTGCATATAAACTGCCATCAGAATGTTCACCTAGAGATCTCCCCATACACATGTGCCAAGGAGAGAAGGGGTAATGGAGACTAAACTCCCTTCTTTCCCCATTGGTGTAAATTTGTTTATCTGTAGACAAGTTTACCACTAAGCAGCTCTTATCTTCCTAAAGAAAAACTTAGGTTTCTAAAAACATTTAGTAATTAAATCTCATGCAAACTTGCTGCTGGGGAGCTGAAGGCATTTTCCTTCCTGGTGTCATTGTATGGAGAGAGTCCTAGTGATGCTCTCATGAGCTAGTACCACAGTTATTCTGCTGCAGGTACCAGAACAGGAGAAAGCATCCTGCTTTTACATGTCACTACAAGCCTTGAGACTGGCTGAGAAGTTCACTACAGCTCACACAACCTCTGAAAATCCAGGCATGTCTCAGGCTTGGCATCTTTCTCAGGTCAAATTCAGTCTTGAATCTGGTTGCAACAGACAGGAATGGTGAACCCGCATGAACTCAGAAAATATTCCTCTTCATCTCTGATTGTGAGAAAACTTGTTGGCTCACACAGAACTAACAAGTGCCCATGGGGTGTAGGTATTTTTAGACACTTGCTTACACAGAGTATTAGCTAATATACTGGTATACTTAAGTAGAGCTGTCTGAGGGAGCTCAGATCTAGGAAGTTTCGTGGTCTATTTATACAGAAAGGGCCTAGTATCAAAGTTAGAATCAGAGCTGAAGCTCTCTGATTTTCAAGTAAGCTGAACCTTGTACAGACTCATTTTTTAACCCATCAAAGATGTGTGCTTGAATATCTCCTTGTATCTGTTGGAAGCTGGCAGTGAAATGGCTACAGGTGATCAGTCACAGGGCTGAACCCAGCAGGGGAGAGTTCAACAGTATGTCCCCTGTACAGAAAGCTTCCCTCCCAGTTTTATCCCCCTCAAACACTTAGATAGATCCTTCTCTGAACAAAATTATGTCCCCACACCCTGCTCTGCTCTGGGTTGGGGTCTCAACCTTTACTGGTAAAGTTAAATCTTTTGAAAACAAACAGGCTTCTGCTTACTGACTGATAAACCAGTTCGCCCTGGGTTAAAAGGTTAGCAAATAGCTGTGTTCATCCTTCTATCACAATAAATTCTGCCAAACCTGTGTGAGGTGTCTTCCCATCTCTCTAAAATAGGTCAGGAAAGGAACTGACTGAGCAGCACTGTAAATTACCCTGCCCTGGATTCTGACCAGTTTATGCTCTAAATTGAGATTGTAACTGTTTGCTCACAGAGAAAAGATGACAAACAAGCCTAAACATCACTTAACCAGAGCGTTCTGAATCCAGAGCCAAACCCCTGTTTATTAGTCTATTTCTCTCTAAACAAAGGCAAGAAGCATTTAGAGAACAAAACATTACAAGCAACACAAAATGCCTTTTAGCAAGCAGTGATCTGGGCAAATGTGCCCTGGAAAATTTCTTTCTCCCCACAACATAAGAACATCTTTTACAGAACTTTTTATTTACTCACTCTTGCACATGCCTGTCTACATGTAACAGATAGCTTCCATAGACCTGACTGAAGCTATGTCTGTAGAAAGCATCTGATCAGCAGATCTTCTCATTCAAGTGTGCTGAGTGTTGATGTCCTCACTGCACAGAAAAGTTTTACAAAAATTCTGGGTATTAGTAAGCAAAAAATAGTTACGATCTAATGTAATTGTTGTCACCAGCATTTCATCACTAGAGGAGGATGAGAATTCCAGCTGTGGGTTCAAATGCAAGGATCACAGCATCTGAGACATGTTGCTGATCCTCAAATCTAGTTCAGAATGAAATGAGCCAACTGGATTTCTGGCCATCCTGGAGCCTGGCAGGGCCTGTGATATAGATTCACAACCAAAATATAGAAGACCATCTCCTTTTATCCATTCAGAAAACTGAATAAGCTTATGCCCTCAAGCCTTTCCATATCCCAAGCCCAAGAGGCTGATAACCTAAGCACAATCAGTCACTGACAAGCAGACAAGATCAACATTGAACATATGGGTGCTTATCCAGATCAAACTTCACCATAAATAGCTCTGTCAATCTGAACCTGCAATTGTAAAATTCACTACCAGGTAAATTATATATGGTTTCACTTTGTTGCTTTCTCAATCTCAATCAACAACGAAAATCTGTTAGCTAGTTATCACACATTTACTTTTATCCTCCACTATCCAACTAAAATTCTCAGTCAATATATAAAGCATAACTTATACCTTCACCACTGAAGCATAACGTAATGGTCTATGTTTTAGCAACAGCTGAACCTGACTGGCTGTGCCTGGGGAGGAGATGGCATTTAGCTCCAATTTGTAAAATGGATAAAACATTTCAGTAAATCTGCTAGCCTGCCAGGAACATTTCTAGAAGTGGCCAAGGGCTGAATGTTCCCTTCCCTGACCTGCGACTCAGAAGGTAGGAAGGGGAAATTGCAAGACTAATTATGTGATAATGGAGAAGAAGAAAAAAGGAGCAACTGTGAGGGGTAGAAGGGTAACTTTTAGAAAGGAAATAGGAAGAGAACGTGAATTTCTTTGTTCTCAGCTCCTAAATGGTTAAAATTGCAACTTGCAAGGAGCATGCTACCATACCCCTTCAGTAAGCACACATCCTCATAACATTCATCAAAGGAGTATTACAGACAAATTAAAATACTTGCCTGCAAGCTCAGAAACACCACGGGAACATGTTTGTCCCATTAATCATACACTACCAGGACGTGCAGTGTGAACCATCAGTATTTCAGAGACTGCCAGCTTTCAAACATCAAGCATGAATCTAATGATTACAGGAATGGTCTTGCTGAGAAATCACCAGTGTAGGAGGTGGTACTGGCCAGACTATGTGCTGCAGGCAGTAGCCACCAACAACATAACAAATGCGCAGCCACTATCACCTATCCATGTCACTTAGTAGCTGAAGAGAAGAGGAAAACAAACTGTTATCAAAGCAAATACAAGTTCCACCATATTTCATCTAACGTTGGTTTGCTCTTAGCAATAAAAGGTATAAGAAGCTAATGACTCCCTCCAGAACTCCAGATTTGATAGCCCAGGTGGACTTATCTTCTACAAATCCATCTAATTCTATTTTGAATCTATTTATTATTTTTGTTTTCATAACATCTTGTGACAAAGAGTGTCATAATTTAATTGTGCACTGCATGGTTTAAACCTCATGACTGTGCACTGTTCAAATCCTCCTTACATTTGTAATTTTATCCATCAGACCTTCCTGCAATTTCCTCTTTTCCAAGACCCTTTCCAAAGTCTTTTTTTTTTTTTTTTTTGAGGGAGGGGGAAAGGGCTGAAGTGGGATAGGTTTGACATCTTGATTGCTTATACAACCTCAGCAGTACAAGATCAATTCAGGGTACAGCTTGCACCAAAAATTCTACATTGAGCTTGTAAAACCTTTCCTAGCATAAGTTGTATCCAAATTGAAACATTCCCAAATCAGCATTTCCCAACCAAAAGACATTTCAGCAATCAAATCCCATTAAAAGCTTTACACTGCTCACTTGCAAATGTAATAGAAGTAATTTCTATTTGTAGTTTTTCTCTATCTGCTATCTGGTTGAGCAGAGGCACCAAGAAGAATTCTTGCTCAGCTGCCTGTCATTCACCATCTCTGGAGGACTGCTCTTTGGTGCCCAGGACTGTCTACTCTGGCAAAGTAGTACAAATTCATTAACCTGATGCCAAACTGTATCATTCTTCAGAAGACACTGTATCTAAGCTGGTTAGTGACAGCTGGAGATACAGCATTGCAGAACTCGTACTGTCTGGGTTTTTTTAAACCAGTAACAGCGGACTCTCCCCTATGGCAAGCCCTGACACAGTACTCTGAAAATATCCATTTCTGCTCTGCAATGACCAGGCTACTGCATGGTTTCTACTAAGAGCCCAGATAAGCTTCGGCATTGGTACTGAATGTCACTTCAAGCCATTAGCCAGCAGATTTAAAGGTGAAACGTAAGCAAGAAGTGAACTAAAGACACACGAGAGTTATGATTTTTATATGAAAGTGGAGTAGCTATCTCATTTCTAAAAGTAGGATCTTCAATAGTCAGCAAGGAACACCTTTTGCCCTTGACATGCTTTAGCTTTACTTCTAGTTTCATACCTTTCCATCAAGTATTTTTACACACTGATAAGATCCCCTCTGGACTTTCTCTTCTCTGTGCTAAACAATCCCAGCCTTCTCAGCTTCTCTTAGTATTTCAGTTGCCACAGTCCTTTAACCATCTTAGTGGCCTTCCACTGGACTCACCCTAGTAAGCCCACATCATTCTTGTCCTGGGGGGTCCAGAACTCGACAAAGCATTCCAGATGAGGTCTTTACTAGTGCTGAGGGGAAGGCTTACCTCCTTCAACCTGCTGGCAATGTTATTCCTGATGCAGCCCAGGAATCTGTTGGCATTCTTTGCCACAAGGGTGCATTGCTGGCTCATGTACAACTTGTTGCCCAACAGCATCCCAGGTGCTTTTCTGCAAAGCTTCTTTCCAGCCAGTCAGGTCCCAGCATGCACTGTTGCCTAGGTTTATTCATCACCAGGTGCACATCTTTGCATTACTCACTGTTGAACTTCATGGAATTCCTCTCCACTCACTTCTCCACCCTGTTGAGACCCCTTTGAATGATGGCATGACCATACAATGCACCAACCATTCCCCCCAATATCATCTGCAAGCTTGCTGAGGGTATACTCTGTCCCATTATCCAGGTCACGAGTGAAGCTGTTAAACAATACTGGCCCCGTATCAGCCCCTGGGGTATACACCACTAATGACTGGCTTTCAGATGGACTTTGGGCTGCTGATCACAATTCTTTGAATACAGTCTTTCAGCCAGTTTTCAATACACCTCACTGGCTTTTTATGTAGTTTGTACTTACGAATTTGTAAATGAAGATATTACCCGAGACAGTGCTGAAAGCTTTGCCAAAGTCCAGACAAACAATAATCACTGCTGTTCCCTCATCCATTGTTTTATCACAGAAGGCTATCGGGTTGGTTAAGCGTGACTTCCCCTTCATAAATCCATGCTGACTGCTCCCAGTCAGCTTTTTGACCTTAATATGTTTGGAAATTATTTCTGAGTTTGTTTGCTCAATCACCTTCCCAGTAACAGAGATGAGGCTGACCAGCCTGTAGTTCCCCAGGTTCTCCTTCTTGCCCCTTTTGAACCCAGGAGTCTTCAGGGACCTCCCCCCCATCACAGTGTCTTTTCAAAGATTATCAATAATGGCCTCACACACTGCCCAGCTCCCTCAGCACTTGTGAATGCATTCCATCAGGAATCCACCCATGGACTTGGGTACACCAAATGTTCCCTAACCTGATCATCCTCTACTGAGGAGAAATATTGCTTTCTTCAGTCTTTCCCACAGGCTTCAGGGGCTAGGGAATGATGAAGGCAAATCCTGCCAGTAAAGTCTGAGATGAAGAATGCATTAAGTACCTCGGCCTTTTTTATGCCTTTTGTCATGAGGTCTCCTGCCTGTTTCAATATTGTGCCTGTATTTTCTCTGGTCTTCATGTTGTTGTTGATATCTCTGAAGAAGCCTTTCTTGTTGCCGTTCACGGCCCCCACTGGATTCAACTCCAGGTGGGCTTTAGCTTTCCTAAGTCCATTCCTGCATGTTCAGACAGTTTCTCTGTATTCCTTTTAGGTCACCCATCCCTGTTTCCACTTCTTCTCTGCATCCTTTTTAGGTATGAGCTTTGTCGGGAGCTCCTCGTTCATCTATGCACACCTTGTGCCTATGCAAACCTTGCTTGGTTTCCTTCACATGGGGAAGGACTGTTCTTGAGCTTGGAGCATGTAATAATTGAAAATCAATGAGATCTCCTGGAACCCTCTTCTCTCTAGGACCACATCCCATGTAATTCTTCCAAGCATATCCCTAAGAAAGCCGAAGTCTGCACTCCTGAGAGCCAGGGTTGTGATCATTCTATTTGCCTTGCTGAAAGATGCCTTCAGAGTGGCTCTTTTACAGATAGTCATTGTGACCTCAGGCAAGTTACCTGATTGCCTAATACCTCAGATTCCTCCTTTACAAAAAATGAGGACAACAGCTTTTTCCTACCTTAAGGCTGTGTCATGATGATAAAATATGTTGGTAATAAAGCAGTAATAGAAGCCCCAGACGTATCTGACAGAGATAAGTTAGAAAAAATAACTTAATCAGCTCTCTGAAAAAGACCTTAAAATTTTCTCTGTTATAAGCAATTTCAACAGCAAGATCCACTCCCAACTTATTTGAGTTCCACTATATGACTCAGTTTCTATATCCAAAAGTGTACCCTCTGCTTGTGATACCTTTGCCTGGAGTAAGGCTAACCAGCACCTCCTCACAGATGATTCAGGCAACCCCTAGTCCTGGGCAGATATCTGAACTCATAACTCTCATCATCTTTCTCTTCTTTCCTTGGTTGGGCCCATCTCCCAACATGAGACAATGCTGAAGAGCAAACACTGATAAACTGCATCAGGCACCAGCTGTCTGTGTGCAGAGACAATGGCACGTATCAGGCTCAACAAACACCCGGTGTCACTCCCCACACACCTGTGGGAGCCTGCACTAGGGAAGCCTACCCTGCCACCCAGTGAAGCGGCTCCTCTTGGCCCAGCCAGGAATCCTACTTGAGACTGTCACTGTGGAGAAGCCCCCTAGCAAGACAAGGAGCAGAAACCTCCTCTCTGTCTTCACACTGGGCAGATAACAGAAGCCACCTCCATCTTTTTAATTATTGTGGTATCTTAGCATCTTAAATTCACCTATATGATTCTATGCTCATGGTGCTCTTACTGGAAAACCCCATCTTACAGGTAGAGAAATAAAACCTCAGACTCCCAGGACTGAACATCATATCTTAGCTCCTAAACAGTCTGGCATCTTGGTTGACATGTATCTAATACCGATATCTGACCCTTCAAAACAGTCATGTTTTGCTCTCATACAGATGTTATCTGAAAGACATTTACTCATCTAAACTAGGATTGCTAATTAGGCCTATGTAGTGCTATTACAGAATCACATATTCTTTCATTACCCATAATGACATTGAGCCAGGTATTGAATTACACCCCAGAGACTTGTTCCCTAGTTTGCAGGTCTCCCCTAGTACAAGACATGGTCTGCACAGGGCCCTGGTTGCTAGCAAAAACATTCTCTACACTGTTCTGCTGGCAGAAGAAAGAAGCCACACATCACAGTTTATCTATATGGAGAAGAGGACTGAAATTAATCATAGTAGAGTGGCTTCCTCAGTGGACACTTCTTCAGAGCCCACCAGTTACAAAGCGACTCTTCCTCCTGAATGGAGAAACCATTTGTGGAGCCCTCGCAGCACAATTACTTTGTCACCGGGTAAATCTCTCTGTATTTGCTTAACGGAAGGACATATCTTCCAACTGCTTCGCCCCCTCTCCATCACAGGGAACTGATGAAAGCTTGGGATAAGGAGGAGGAGGAGAAATTAGCATAAAGTAAGGGAGAAAGAAAGGGGCTGTGACATGCATTTCTGGCAGAGGAGCAAGGAACTGCTCATGGCAAGAAAGAATATGTAAACAGAAGAAAACAAATGCAAACGTAATACAAGATTAACACAGAACTATTCTGTCCCAGTGCACTGCTGGTTGTGTGCTGAGCTGTAAGAGAGTTATGCCCCTTGGCTTTCAACTCAGGCACCAAAATACTCAGCTTTTGTACCTTGTGGCCCAAAATTCAGTCCTAGATACATTATGTTTTACATCTGACGCAAGACAAAACTGAGGAAGTCATACCAACTGAGAGGTGAGCAGATGGAAAGGAATTTCCTTCAAGTAGCTGTATTTCTTCAGACTAGAAGTACAGCCCCACTGTACATGTACAGAGTGAGGAATGACCTCCTCTCCCTCCAGCTACACTGAACATTTTCAATGCATCCACCTGTGGAGTACACGGGCAAGCTCCCTCTCACCCAAGCCTATGGCCACAAACCCTTTGCATTTAGCACAAAGACACTGCTATAAGCACTCCATATGAAAGAGCAGCTGCAGAACAACATGACTATAGGGCACAGAGGGACTCTCCAGATAAACTTTTAGTGGTGTAAACTCAGAGCAAAATTTGTTCGTCATGGAGGTAAGAAGGATCACAGTAAACAGCTTTAATCACCCTCTGTCAGAATATGCTCTGAAACTCACTTTTATCAAGCCACTGTGACAAACTATATTCTTAAAGTCATAATCAAAACATACAGAGTACTCTCAAATCTCAGTTTACAAAATCTGCTCTGAATGAAGCAGTCTAGACTCAAGAATTCAGGAGCCTGAAACTCAGGGAAACTTGTTAGAAATTATTTTCCCCATAAACAAGACAGCTCTTCTTCAAAAGACTTAGGAACTCTAGGATTTTATTTTAAGGTCACATTTGAAGTGTATTTCAAAGCACACATTCCGTATGGCTTTTAAGCCTGAATGTGTCTCCTATTAATGATCTGGGATCCTCAGCAGCTTTGGGGAAGTTTTCTGTTTTATTTATGCCTTTGCTGTTCACCTTTAAACACAGTTCCTGTGCCCGCATCAACATGTAAAAAGATACCCTCAACATTTTTTATTTAATGTTTCTTCAATACATGAGAAAAGATTAAAGTGTGGGTAAGCCTCCCCTTTTATCCTGGCATAATTCATTTTTACACCATATCAACCTTCTCCAGGGCTAGATATTTACATATTCATAATGAAGCCTGCTTTTAAATTCCTCCCCCTGTCCCTTTAGCTTCATATATTAAAAAGTGTCAATATATAAGACTTGGTTCTCAAATTAGTGGTGGTAGCAAAGCAAGGTTCAAATTATTCAATTAAAACACAGAGACAGCTATGTTTAGTAATCTCCCACATTTGAACTAAGTTAGGATTTCACTCAGAGAAATTGCTCTTATTCTGATCATTTAACCAAACTGGCTAAAACCATTTGGAAACAATGGTTTGAATATCTTAAATATTTCCTAGTTACTGACATTCCTATAAATACTTTGTCAAATGCAAAGAATTACGGATGCAGCTCCATGGTATCTTTAAGCCAATTTATGTGTGTGTTGCAGTCAGAATGACCAAGCACACCCTCCACCCCATCATCCCTCCCTTCACTCCACCATCTCTCTCCACTGTCTTCATTGTGATGGAACTACTAGTCCTGTAGCTGCAATGGTTAGCAGGGCCAGTGAGCCAACCCACTTACAAACTGATCTTCTCCACTTTTTTTTTTTTCTGCCACATAATTTCCTACTGCACAAGCTGTATAACCACTAGTATGGGTAGAATGAAACATGGTAGGAACACATGGTGGTAAAAGACCACTCCTGACAGCAGCTAGCACTTCAGTCAGCTCAGAGAGGCAATGAAACCATAGCGTAAGAATCTGTTCACGAAGCTTGGACTATAAAGCAGACATAACCGACCTAGCTTTAGACAGTTGTGTTTGAGTATTATAGGGCAGAGACCTCAGGGCAGGTTGACCAACCAGGATGTGCCCATGTTCTTGTGGACTTTTATACACAAATAGAGGACAAACATCAATACACAACTGTCATTTTTTCCAACTCTGCAAATGACAGTGTTTCTCTTCCACAGGGCTTAAGACAGCTCTCACCAACAGCCAAAGCAGCCTTACACTGACATTGATGGAACCAGAACAAATCTGCAATATATGAAAATAGCAACAAACAGCAGCTGCTGTATTGCACCTCTGCACTGCTGTACTCACCCCTGTGCTCCCTGCTCCCACATTTTCATGATTTCATTCTGTGTTTTTTTGATATCTCATAAAGCTCTGGTTCCTGCAATCAAATGTAAGAGTATCTGCTACATTTAAAGGAAAACAAAAATATTATCTGATAGCTTTGCAGAGAATTTTAGAGATACATAAAAAGAGCAGATTAATTAGGACAATACTGTCTGCATAAAGAAACAATAAAAAAAGAAATCTATGCCTACCTTTACGCCATCCTAATTTTTTTTGGTTTTGGTTGGTTGGTTGGTTGTTGTTGGTTTTGTTTTGTTTTGGTTTGTTTTTTTTGGTTGTTGTTGTTGTTTTGTTGTCATTGTTGTTGTTGTTTTGGTTTTTTTTAATGTTAGTATTTTTAATTCTTTATTATTTTAATACTTAAAAAGAGATGCTTGCTCTGGAACTATTCCAAGAGACTAACAAAACATGAACACTAATAAAAAAGACACCAGATTTGCACTGATACCAGCAGTGCTGACAACCTCATGCCTTAAAAAAGGAGGCAGTTACTGGAACATGTACCATTTGCCATAACCGAACATCTCCTTTTTCCTCAGTATTTATGTGATGTACATAGCAAAGATGTAAAATACACTCTATAAGGTCCACTACAAATGGCCACAGAAATACCGTCTCTGAGATCCTGAAACTTCTGATGGAGGAACCGTAGGGACCTGCACTGAAGTCAGTCTAAAAGACCCTTCACTATGGACTGCACTTCAGAAGGAAAGCAAAACAAGCACATACTCATGTTTGAGCAGAAATAATGGTAGAACAGTTTCTACTAGTGAAAAAGGCTTGTTCTGCCCACAGCACAACAGCGTGGCATACAGCCTCTCAGAATCACGTACAAGCTTCCTTTTGTACATACACCCTTCTGCTAAGTGAAAGAAGAGCCTAAGAAAAAAAAAATAACACTATCAGTAGAGATTGTATCCCCTCCAGACAAACCAAATGCTGCTATACAGAGACTCAAAATTGTAAGAGTGACTTAAAAGAAAAAAAAAAAAAAAACACGTTACTAAGAAGTTTTGGGTGGTCTTAGTGACCTTGTGGTATTTGAGCCTCTCTGAATTTTATCAAGGTCGTTTTTTTATCCCCTAGATCCAGAAAAAACTTGTAACTTCATTTCAGCAAAAGTAATTTTATTACTTAACCCTTATCTGGCACTTTTTTTATCTGTACCTCTCAAAAGGGGTCAATATCACTATCTGCATATGATACTACTATTGGCATGAAGTCCATCAGTAGCACACAAGTCACTTCAAAGCTTACAGCATTCAGTAACAAACCAGTAGCTGCTTTCACCAATGATGAACCTAGCAGAAAACATTCATGAACTTTTGTTCTATGCTAAACCACAAAAACACTCCCTATCTAGTCTACTGACTTGAGAATTTGAAGATTATGGTATAAAATCAACACTGAGAGTCTGGATGTCTTGTTTTTTTTAACTGCAGGAATTGTCAACAGCTGTATGATCTTACAGGTGTTCGCTCAGCCTGACGCTGTTGTCCTTCCCCAGGCTACACCCCCACCACTGGAGCCAGTGGAAGCTTTGTGTTCTCAGCTGGGCCGTTCATCAGGAGATAAATAGCTTTTCTGCCTCTGGGTGTACGGAGGTTATAGATGGGCATCTGCCCTTGTGGTAGAAAACCGAGAAAATTGGACACATTCGTTTATGTCCATAAGGATAAGAAAGGTCCACAGAATGGTTCATAATTAGCTGTAAAAAACTGAGTACTGACACGAGTGGTATCTATAACATCACCTCTCATTTCTAACTGAGAGTCAGCTATACAGCCTGGATGTGCCCTCCCTTTCCATCCCCTGGCAACAACAACAGAAAAATCAACCCAATCCCTTTCCTGCAAAACGCTTCAGACAATCAAGAGCTTATCTAGGCATCTCAGTGATTTTACAGTGTTACACATATCCTAGTATCACAAGAATATGTTTTACCTTGAGGCAAATGTTTTAATTTATGTGCATGTGAGCTATTTGCAATACCTCCACCAAATGGAGCCCATATAACCCGTCGGATGGCTTTCACCCAATCTTCCATTTCATTCTGGGAATTAGCCATGAGCAGGAAAGCCTCATGATTGACAGGCGTCTTTTCCCGGTCCCCCGCACCACCTGAAAGACAGAATACAAATCTCTTTCAGCATCTAGTTCAGAAGAGAGCAACCAATGTTTTAAACCACCAAAATTCTGGGTCAAAATGATCAAATAATTATTTTAATTGAGCAGTTTTACACACAATTCCTACTCATGTGCTTCAGCACCCACAAAGCACGGGTTGTTAGAAGATCAAAGCAGAATTGCAAAATGTGTGTTTCCAGTGTGGGAATCTGGAGATGTACCCTCTGTCCCAGCAATAAACAAAGTGAAAGCACAAGCTGTAAGGCCCCGCAGTAAGAGTATGACATGAATCCACATACTCGCATTGAGGTATTGAGAGATTATTAACCAAAGGGGGACCAAGTGAATCATAAAACATTTTAGTGCTGAGAGATGCAGAAGTTACAAGATTATCCACTTTCCCCAAGTCCCTGGAAATTTCTAGTCTCAATATAGAAGAGACCCACTCTGATTTTGGATCCAATTCAGAAAGAACATTTTGAACAGGAGTTAAGACTTGAGGATATGAATCTGACTCTCACACTTGAAATAAGAACTTTAGGAGCTATTAATGTTGGTACACAATATCTCAGGAAAGTACTGACCAGAATATCAAATGCATAGAATATCAAATGAGCTCAAGCTATGATATACATCTGTCACCTGTGGATACTCCAAGATTTACAACATTTTTAGACTTCTTTTCCCATTTTCTTTTTAGTTCAACACCTACTTCTGTCAGTTTAAACCTTCCCCTCATTTTATGTTCCAGAGCTGGGTGCAATCTAATGAGGGCTACATAAACACACAAAAACTTTACTGGAGCAGCCTCTGTATAAAAAGGCTACTGATCCTGTCCAACACAGCAGCTGCACTAGCAGCCTGGAGCTTCTCCATCACCATGGAAACTGCCTTTGGCTTTGCTACAGAGATAACATCTTAGCCCTTGTGTCACTGTCATTTCCACGCTTACACAGTTTCCAGTACCCACTGGCAAGCTAAAGCTGTCATCCTGTGCTGAGCAGCTGAGATTGCCTGTCCATGGAATTCAGAGATAAGAGCAAGATGATGGCATGCGGTGGTTTCTACAGAACTGATTTAGCATACACAGAATGTGCGTCTCCTAAATCCTTGTTAATCTGGGGAAAGGAACATGCTGGGAGCTGCTTGCAAGCCAAGGAAGTCTTTTTTCTTGCTATTAATTGTTTCCTGGCCTAGAAACACTCATGGATTATACACTGATCTGCAAAGCAAAAGGGGTAAAAGGAGATGTTTTGGGAAGGATTTCGTGGCTCTCTGAGAAGCACTTCACTGAACTGGGAAACTGAGGCAGTCTTTCAGTACAGAGACAACAGCGACCTGAGACTAGGCTTGCAGCTTAAGAAACAAAACCCACAATGCTTTTTCACCGCATATAGGTAAATCCAGCTTCTTTCTTTATAGCACCCTCTCGGATGGTTTCCCATTTTCAATTTACTGAATTATTCATATTCCTTAAGACACATGAAGTGGGACAGCTCTGTAGCTCAAGGCTAGGATGAAAGCATCTGAGTAAGTCAGTGCTCCACCATACTCTACTGCAAGGAGCAAGGAGAAATACTTCATCCTTTGCATACAGAACTGTCAGAGCAGGAAATTATAGTCTGTGAAACTTCTGTCACAGCCTAATTCTTTTACCAACATACACAGCCTCATAGTAAAGCAGAGGTCACCAGGTATAATTCTTGTACCTTACTTGCCATACTTATTGCCATGCCCTTTTGAAACAGAATATCTTAGAGGAGATATGATAGCAAGAAAGAAGCTTTTTGTAGCCGTCAGCACACATCAGAAACAACTGAGCTTGTTCAAGATAAAACAAAGATCCTGTTCTTAAATTTAAAGGGACCTGGCTGAGATCTTGCCTACACAAACCATGAAGAACAAGAAGAGATCAGAATTTTAGCTTAGTATTAGTTACAGACCATAAATTTAGTCAGAATAGCTGAACTAACTCATACAAAGATTACCATATGAAGCATAATAAGAAGAGAAAGATTAAGATGACTTCTTACTGGACTTCTGCAGCAGAAGTGGTGTCACAGCATCTTCCTACTGAATCATGACACCAAAGGAACCTGACTACAATTCCTCTTCCCTTAAAACATTACTTTGGACTAGCCAGCTGCCTTCTAAATCTTCATGGGTGTTTTTCATGCAAACACTTAGGGGGAAAAAACATTTATATTTCTATTTGAGTCTGTAAAAAGCAAAAACAGGATGAGGAAAAAAAAGACTCCTGTACAGGCGAGACCTAAGACTCTGCCACAAAATACATACGGCTCTCCTGTGGTTGGCTCTCTTCACTGAAACTTTAAATAGGAGCAAGGTTGTGACCCTACAAGCTGCCTGTGGGAGAGTCAGTAGGGACTAGTCACATGTACAAGCAATGCATGGAGGCTAGATTAGAAACAGGACTGCACTTCCGAATTGCTTCTTAGGGAAAGCCTCATACGTCAGCATGACATAAATATACAGTGACAGAGCATGCCAACCCACCTATAACTATTTTTTAAAATAACATTTTAACAGTGTTCTTTTCCACACACGACTGGTTCCTTTTACTACATCCTTGAGGCAACAAGTAGAATCCCTAAAGAGTAGAGTTCTGACATCTCTCTCTACATTGTTGTAGCATTCACCAGGTTTTGAGTCTTAGTAGACACGTGGATGAGAAACAGGTAAATTCAAACACTTAGATCTTCTTGAAAGAAAAAAAAGAAAGGAAAAAAGAAAAAGAAACAATGCCAAACACATCTTCTTCAGAAGCCCAGAATTTCTCCAGAAATCCACCAATACTTTGTTTTCTGGGCTCAGACCCAAAACAGAACCTTGTTATGGGTTTCAGATTCAAGGTGGCAACACAAATGCTGTATCAATTCAAACATCCTAGTCTTTAGAAATTGTTTTATGAAAACAATTTTAAACCTTCTTACCTAAAAACACTTGGATATAAAATTTTAGTTTTGTCTCTCACAACAATATGAAGTGTGCATTCAGTTGCTACATTCAAACCTCTTCTCTGCCACTAACAGAGTGCCAGCACTTCCTATGTTGCCATTAGACTGTAACTCTGAAGCGTGCAAGCACTGCTTCTACTGCATGAATCAAACAGCTCTGGCTACTCAGCACCATTACAGGGAGGAACATTCTGTTAATAATTTTGAACACAGACAAGAGCTTTTCATTCCCTTGAACAGAACTTCTCACTCATCTTTAATCAAGCTCCCATACAAACAAGACTAGCCCTCAGAGACCAAATCTGTGTAGCTCAGGATTGCCACAGGCAGACATTCCAATCCTTCTGCTCAAAGCTACTTTCATTTCCAGACCAGAGGAAAAATAAAACTGTCTGCAAATACAGAGTGCAAGCACCTCAACAGATGTAGAAGAAGTAAGGGGCTTAACTTTTGCTTCAGCATTAAGCTATGACCAGGGTATCCTGCATTCAATCACCTGCTCTACTGCAGATTTCCAGTGCACATTTGGACAAGATGCACTGGATTCCATCCCTATCCACAAAGTTGGCAGCGCTACCTGCCTCCTTCCCAGGTGCACGGAAACTGAACAACTTCAAGATCAGGAAAGATGATGACAACCATACAAGTACATTCAGTAAATGTAATAACCTAGAATGATTAAGGGACTTGTTTTGTTACTGTTCACCATTAAAAGGGCTGCAGGTCACAGCTGACTTCAGTGCTTTGCCACCCTTGTCTCAAGGTACTTTTGTCAGGTTGCTTTACATACCCTGGTAGGTATCTTTGTCTTGAGGGAACAGCATTGCTCCAGGTCACTACCTTCATTGCATAAATGCTCATTTTTCCAGGTCCAGACTAGTTAAAGCTGGCAAAATGCTCTTATGTGCTCATGTGGTTTGTGCAACTGCATTTCATATGGCCTTGGAGGCATCTGCTGCTGATGTCAGCTGTATAGCATTCACCTCAGAGTAACATGCCACCTCCTAATCCTCAATAACAGTCCTGCTTTCAGCTCTCCCCCATGCCCCACAACAGGGAAGATTAAATACTGAAAGACTAGGGCTCAGTGACTTGCTGAAGGTCAGATGGAGTTCTGCAACAGCAGCAGGAATCACACTTCACACTTTAAAGCCCTATTTACTGAAAATTGTTCCTTTTTTGATTATCTTTAGTCTGGTATGCATTCACTGAAAAGTGCAAAGCATAAGGCTGCCATTATGCTATATTTACCTGTCCTATCCTGTGTTTCTGTTCAAATAAACTGTAACAAACATTCAGCTGCATCTCTCCCTTTATACGGCTGTTTTCAATGAGGAGACATTGGAGATTTTTGTTTGCTTTGAACTTTATTTACACAAGCTTAACCTTCTTATGGTCAATATTTGTGAAGCCAAGCCTTAGATTCCCTTTTTCTGTATGGAAACAGAAGTTCAAGGGGAACAGGATTGGACTTCCTAGTAGTAGATGTTCTTGCCCCATCGCATGTAAAAGAGAGGAACTTATCCATTCTCAAGTAAAGCTGCTGTCAGGTTTTGCTGAAATTGGCAGCTTCTTCTTTTTTTTTTTTTTTTTTTGTTCAGACCATTTCCCTTTCTTCCATCCCCCAACTGGTTTGCCTTTTGCACATTTCTTACATCATTCTGCTACTGATGTGCTTGTGTATTGTCATTACATCAACGCTACTGAAAATTTATGAAATTACAAATGCTTGTGTATATGTATATATTTACATGTTTGTATTGCTTTGGTGTGGATAGTAGAGTAGTATTTTCAGTCAGAGTGAAATTAAGTTGGCTGCATACATGCTGCTGCAGCACATGGTGAGGCAGTTCAAGGCTGAATTATGAAAGGGGTGGCTGGTGGGTAACGAAAGGCCCAGCTGACATGTTTGCCCTCAGTACTAAAGCAAGTGGTGACAGGAAGCCTTTGATTGCAGACAAGTAGCAACAAAGATCTTGACAAATGGACAGAAACTAGCACCCACAGCCGAAAATAACAATTACAATGATTCATCTTCCCTGACCTGCTCTTTGTGATTGTTTTAAAGGTATCAGATTCAGGGTTCTAAGAGCTTCTTGATAATGAAAGACAGTGAAAAATAAGGTAGATAAATTTGGTCAAGATTAAGGACCTTTGTACAGCAGGAAAACAGAACAAAACAAAACAATTTTTATCTTTGGATTTTGAAAAGAGACAAAAGAAATAGTAGTAAGCAAAAGGTCATTAAGAGTGCTTGGAATGGTCACCTGAAACCTAATTCCATTTCTTCAGTCATTGCCTTTGATTCTGGTTAATGCTGAGCATCTATCCTGAGCACTTTCACCCCAACCAAAGTTTCCCAAGAACCTGAATGCTAGCAATAAACACTGTCTGTCATTCCTGCATCTTGGGTTAACCTGCCATCAGCATGCAGTTTAACCTTCACTACAACCACTAACAGCTCTACTGCTTTTCTGCATGATCTTTTAACAGAAGCTAAAACTTACTATGCATCCAAAACGGATCTTGAAATACTCCACTTAGGCTACTTGAGACCAGAAAAAAAAAAAAAAAAAAAGGCAAGAAATATCTGGAGTAGTCAAGGAGTGACAGAAAAAGATAAGAAAAACTGATAGGGTATACAGGGGTATGATCTGTGAAGAACTGAGCAGTACAGTAAACAGTGATGTGGTTGCCATGATTTTTGTACTTGTATCTATCTATACACACTCACCCATCTCCCTATATATGGGATATCCAAGTTGGAAGCTGATCTGGAAGCTGAGAGAATAAACTCATGATCACACTTTAAAAAGCTTGCAGAACTAAGAAAATGGGAGGCTTGAGGATTTACCCTCATATGGAGTACAAATAAAAGAAACAAGCTTTGAATCGAAATAAATTTATTGTGTCTCAGTTCCAATGGACAATATAATGGCAACTTTTCCTAAAGAAACACGCACCTTTGTAGGTGAAAGGTGTTTTATTTCCACAGTTTGGAAGTAGTTTGAGGGGATTCTAACATTCAGCTTTCTTTTGGTTATGCCAATGAGGAAAGTGAAATCTTAAACACCTTTTATTGTACTGAGGAAATTCAGCTCATAAATTTACATGGTTCAAATTTTCTCAGGGCAGGATTTACAAATACACACTAAAATTTCATTGACTTTTCAGTCAAATATAAATGCCTGAATTTCTTAAATGCTTTTCGATCCACCAGGTTGAATGATAGTTACAAGACGATCAAATTCTCAACTAAGGTCCTTGCAGAGGATTTTTATGAGTCCATAAATGATTTTTAGGATCTCATATCTTAGACCTGGTCCCTGAGAATAAAGCAAAGGCAGACAAACACTCCAAAGCTACTGCCATCTATAAACTAACCCAAAGGCCCTGTGATCTGTTCTCTCCTTCCACGCCTTCTGTGGTTTCAGAGGCCATTAAACTGCTTTTAAAAAGCACCAACAAAGAGATTAGACCTCAGAACTGTGGTTTCTTATGCAAAAATTCTGACAAGACTTGACGTGAATAAAGGCACTACGGTATCTCTGTACTGGTACACAGACTACAGAATATACTTTAAAACCTAAGGGTAGTGCTCGATCTCAGCTGTCAGGATCAAATGTACAATTATTGAAACTATAGGCAAGAAGATTTGGTTTAATCTTTGGTCTTTTATATGTAAAAATTGTATAAATTTGGCTTGAATCTCCTGTCTGGAGATGCCTTTCTTTGTAATGTATGTTATCTGTATTACTCTAGACTAATCAATTAATTAAACTGAAGAACTGGTTAATGCTACCAATCACTTCAAATAGACCAAAACCTTGAAAATAAATAAACCCATGTTCCAAGTTGGTCATACACTGGCAAATGATATCACACTTCAGAAACCACAGCAAACAGAAAAAAGGATGCAAGATTAGAAGAAGGGAGAAAAACAATTTCAAGCACTCTTAAAGGCAAAGCAAGTAGCTTTGCACACAAATGGTACCTTGAACCCCTGCTTATAAAACTTGTGATGCGTGTTCACTGCTTCGTAATGTTTAAGTCTAGTTAGACTGATTTGCATGTGTGTGTTTCATCTGCATTAGATTGAACTGTGAGAAGTTAGAGCAAAAAAAGGTTCAGTCATTTTTAAGTTATACTTCTGGCATTAAAAACATATTTATTGTAACAGTACTCCAAAGTTCTCGTGCCTCCTTGTTTTCCATGATTTGAAATTTCAGAGAGGAGACTACTATGCTGCCTGGGATGTGCTGCTCACTGTGGCCACAAAGTCCAGTTTAGCTTGGCTAAGGTAGGTTTACAACTGTGGGAAGAAGACTTTTGCTGCAGCAGCCCAATATTTAGGGTTGAGATGAGCCCAGGCATAATATGCAACTGCTTAGTACTTTTTTTTTTTTTGATAACATAGCATCTTACTTGTACCAACACAGCTCAGACATCCTCCTCTCTAGCTTCTGCCCACAATTACTTTGCTCAATAAAAGGAACAGTCTTTAACAATTATCACACTGCTTCCCTAACTAGAGAGGTTTCAGGAACCTGTGAAACATGCCTCCAACTACATATAGCATCCCTATAAACAAGCTATACTGTTATTACTTTGGGGTTTGTATCATCTTCTACTAGGTAGCACCAAGAGATGAAATCTCTCCAGCATGGTCACAGCTAGTTCAGCATGCCAGCTGAACTATTCCAAAGAGGAATCCATCAATAATAATTAACTGGAGGAGTAACTACTACATCAGCAATTGCTAGGAGCCACGTGACACCACTTTACCTCTGCTGCCACTTGTGAGTTTCATCCCGAGTGTGAATTCCAGAGTATCAATATTCTAATTATGTCAAATGATGCCTCAGGGGTTAGACTGTCAAACAAGTGACAGTTTGCTCAATTAAAGCCTTGTGGCTCAACTCCAATAACGTTTCCTGATAGGGGTTTACTGTGGAGACGGAACACATTCACTTCAAAACCTAGATCATAACAGAGACAGCAGCAGCTTCTTAGGTGGAGCTCCCAATGTACAACGACACGGTCACTGCCTCTTATGACAATATTTGCTGACAAAGCAGACAAATGTAGGGTATCGTGTTGCCTCTGCTGACACTGACAGTGTTTTGCCTGCCAGGCAACAGGTATCTGCCATCTTTGCACCAGCTTCTCACTGGAAAAAGAAAGCTCCTACTGGAAAATAATCTGAAGGTGATGGAAGCTCAGGCATAGTTGTGGTTTGGCTTCTTTCATTTGCACAAACTTGAGCTCCAGAGCTAACAAACCTTTCCCTTCAAAATCTGACTTGTCACCAGCTCATAGGGAGCTGTTCACCTCATGAAGTGTCCGCCTTAGAATGACAAAAGGAAAACTTCTGTCCCTTTCTACATGTACAATGGAAAAAAGAAAAAGAGAAAAGTCACTTCTTCCCCTCACAAAAGACCTTAAATCTGCAACAAAAATCAAGTCTGTAGTAGTGATGGCAAGTGGGGGCAATTCAGGCCAGCTTGCTGGCAGAAGTTGTGTGCCTGCCCCTAAAAGACAAATTGCAGGAGACATCTAAATTGAGGCAACTGTGAATTTGAGGGTACAAATGTATGTATGAAAGACTCAGAAAATAGTGACCCATCTATGCAAAGCAGGCCACACAGTCCCACATGGTTCTCCAAAGCAGCAAGTGCTCAACGCTTCTGAGGAATGTATCAAATTATGTATTCCAACTGTGGTTGTGTTTACACACTATTATAAGGGAGAAAATTCCTTCCTGACCAAAGATGATGGTAATTCATGCTTTGAAATATCTGAATGAAAATGACTGGATAATTTTTATGCATTACCATGGAACCACAAGTAATTTTCTAATTCTCATAAATTTATTTAAATATTTAACACTGAAGACAAGAGTTGAAGGAAATTTTAATTCCTGACAAGAAATTACTTACCAGAACATCAAAATGGCAATGACTGATCTATTTTTCTTCAATAATTTCATATGGGAGAGATAATATCCAACTTCTGCATTCTTCTGTAGCTGTTGTGCTCACATTTCCCAGATCTGCTCACTGATGGGAATGAAGTGGTTCTCATGCCTTCTAAATAAGTCCCTCTACGTCTATCTTCTGCTCCTCCTTGCCCCTCGTGAGACTATTTTTCTTTCCCCTGCACCTATTCCACCATAAAATGAAAGAAATTCTTACTATATGTTTAAAGGACTTTGTGAGTCCCATCTTAGCCAATGTTCTGAACTTTGAACTAAGAAGAATGGCAGTGAAGCCATCAGCTGCTACAGCTTATGCTGTAGACACCAGAGCTTTTAGCTGAGCCTATAAAGACTCCAATTCTCAGCAGACTGAATACAGAGTTCTGTAGAAATTCAAGCCAATCAGTTACAAACACTATTTTCTTCAGTGAAGTGACTGAAGGTATACAAGCACAGTTTTGTCAGCAGCAAATAAATGGACTATCATTAAGGACCTAACAGTTGCAGACTTTGTTTTTAGGAAAACAAAGCTATTTGTCACATTAATGCAGAAAGGGGATTGAAATGCAAAAGAATATATGCTGTAGGCCTTTGGCAAAATGCCGGCAAATTTGGAAAAAAAGCATTGCCAATAATAATGATGATCAATGTAGATGGAAGTACTACTGATCCAAATCCAAACTTAAGAGCTAAGGGATATTCTGATCCAAGTCTATAGTCTTGTTATAGTTTGCACAGAACTGCAGTTTTATAGCAGTCTCTTGTGCCTGGCTATGTATTGGGTAACCAATGAAACATCTGAATATGACTGTAACACATAGCACTCTTCACTGTGGCAACTATGCTCTTTGGCAAAAAGGGAAGTTCATGCCAGTCACTGCAGCTCAGCACAGCAGCTGCTCAGAACACAACTGTGAATGGACTAACAGAATCAATGTTGTGTTGATGCAAAAAGAGGGTGCCTCAATTCTTTATGCTTTAGGACAACTGTCTGTGAACCACTTGCAGAACAATGCTTAGAAAAATCACTTATAATTCTCTCCACCCATTGGCAATGGACAAATTCCTCCCAGTTAACAGAATTATCAGAAAGTCCATAAAAGTTCCTTTGAAGTAGTTAATCATTAGCAGATGTAACCTCACTTTTCAAAGACATGCTGATTTAGATAGAATTTAAACAATAAGTGAAAATAGACTGTTAAGTAAACAACAGCTCATCCTGAGAGATGTCTTCAGCTGAAGGTGAAATTCAAAGGAGTGTTCCACAGAATGCTTTTCTCTGAGGCTAAATAGATTTCCCACTGGAAGTCCTGTCTGCAGCATTGGCTGGCACTATAGCACACTGAAATACTACAGATGTACCCTTCCATTGCATCCCATCTTGATGCTTGGCCACCACAACAGGCCAAAGGCCTGCACATAGGTAGTGTCTCTTCTGACAAGCTAAGATAGTCACCTTCACATTGTAGAGGTGGGCGGTAAAACTCAGGTGCATATCATTAGAGACACAGCACAGTTCAGGATGACTGCTTGTAGAAGCACACTTATAGTTTGGGACCATTCACAATTTTTATCACACACAGCAGAACTGCCTCAAACACTGCTTTGCAAGCTCCCACTCCCACAGCATGGAGTGCTCAGCAGCACCAAAACAATCAACATGCTGCTGTGCAGCTCCTCCAGACAACAGCAACCTGCTTCTGACCTGGTACAACCTCTCCTGTCTGTACATCTCAGTACTCATGGATGGGGGCAAACTCCAGTAAAAGTAGCCTTCTTCCTGCAGAAATCCTTGAACTGCCCATCCTACTAGATCCTAGGTCTTAGTCATGTTTCAAGCAAAGGCTGCTTACCAAAGCTAGATTGAAGTCATAGCAAGATAGGGTCTCTTTACTATTATAACAAGGCAAACTTAAAGAATTTCCACAAAGGAGCACAGAAAGAAAACATGCTCAGGAGATACTACAACTCACATAAATGTGCCCCAAAATTCCTGAAGTCTCACACATGTATGTACAGCAGCCCTATGTGATACTGCAACTTTCTCCTGATGTGAGACTGTATTTGCAGTGTCAATGTTCACACTTGCTAACCAAACTCTGTAACTAAACTACAATTATCTTTAGAGCAGGAAACTTTGCCTTATGAAAAGTCTCCACTTTCCCTAAGCTTAGAAAGAAGTACCAGGTAAAGGCATGGAGCAGATTTATCTCGTGCAGTTAATACATGCCAGTTTAAGGACCCACATATTCTAGGGAAACCCATCCACCAACGTATTTTATGATGTTCAAATATAGAAGATGAAGTTCTTATCCTACGGAACAAAATTCCTTGCTCCATGCATTTTGTGGTATACTGCTCAGGCAGAAATGCCAGGATGCCAGTTTAGGTGCTTTTGCCAAAGTGGCATTACCTATAAAAATTAGATCTAATTACACAGATTTAGGCCACTGAGAACTAGCACTTGGGTGAGACTGTCAGTATATAGTTCTTATTGCTTTGAATGCTCTCTCTAAGCAACATATTTGGGTATTTTTATGCCTACAGAAGCAGAAAGCTGACAATACCAACATCAGTGGCGCTGCTCCACAGATACATTTAGCACAGCTGGACCACTATGAAAAATAAGAGCAGAAAATAGGGCATATGTATCTGCCTTGTGATCCCACTTCCTCTCCTCACTCTATGCCTTTTGTTGAGGGTGCAGAACTGTGTGCAGCCATCGCAGGCAACATGTGCTATAAAATTCAAAGGCAGGATAAGGGCCAGAAACCAGGATCTGCTCAGCCAATGACATGGTATATTAAAAAGCCTTCCAGCTTCTGTTTCAAAACGAAGAAATCTTGATAAGCCTGAAGCCAGCAGCTGCTGCCAGCAGCATGCTGCTTTCCTTACCTTGGGGACACCTGCTGAGCTTCTGCCTGTTTAATTTTACATTAAAACAGCAGCTTTCCAGATAATGAATTATGTATCTGCAGTGAGTTGTGGTACACAGGGAGCTGCGGAGGACAAGGTATGGAAATGGAAGAACCATTTGTGTTAATGGTCTGCAAGACCGGAGTGAAAAAATTTAAAAAAATAAAATAATAAAAAAAAAAAGGACTGATGGCTTTATGATTTTTCTGAGCCCCAATCAGGTAACAGAGGAAATCGGAGGAACATGGCAAGAACTTCCTTCTCCTTCCTTTCCTATTTTTTATTGAGAGCAATCAGATGAGCTTGAAAGTCTCTAAAAGGGCATACAAATCTAAATTGAGGGAAAAAAATAACAGAGCTATAGCCTTGCATGGCTTGTGACTGCAGCCAGTTTTACTGCCCTGTTTACTGCCCATTAAAGACACAGAAGATTGCCCTTCACCATTTTTTTCAATCTAAATGATCCACAGTGTGAAAGCAAGAACAGCAGTAAACTATTGCCCTGGAAGTCTGATCTCTGCCAGTTACCTCTCTTAAAGAGAGACCTCCATCTGTAGTTCTGAAGCAAATCTGCAAACACTTGCCAAACAGACATAGCTCTTCCAGCCTTCCAAAGAGGAGATTTAACAATTCTCTTGCCTTGTTTAATATACATTAGGTGATTTGGGTACCTAAGCATGGGAAACATTACATAAAAATGACTGTAAGGAGTGGGCATATATGAAAATGTACTGTCAAACATCTCTAAGCCTTAAATGCTCCTGTTTGCAGGTAGTCTAGTCCTGTATGTGTCAGAGACTAAATATGAGTGAAGGTTGATTCCCAGAATAAAGCAGACAGTAAAAAGAATTCTTCATACCATACACCTTATACTAAGACACCTTATCCTAAGAAGATCGACTTCAACCAGTCCAGTTCTGTTACTTCTCTGTCCAATTAAAATTGTCTAGCACAGCTCAGCCTGCCTTTTTCAGATAAGGAATAGTCACACCACAGCAACTGCAAAACAATCTTACAACAAGTACTTGCAAGTGGAAGTGATTTCAGTTGATGCTTTAGCTATTAACAAATAAATTAAAAGAAATCAAAAAGATGTTCCATTCCTGACACAGGCTTGTGATAGAACTGAACACTGTTGCAGGGGAACAGGCACAGAGAAGCTAAAATTACCTTCCAAGGTTATATTGTGCACCAGTGGGGAAACGCCTCCTCTGTATTTAAAATAAATAAATAAATAAATAGAACCAAACAAACAGAAACACAACCAAAAAAAAAAAAAAAAACAAAACACACCACAAAGAGCCTTAAAATTCCACAGTGAGAAATGCTTACATTCCAGTGGAAAGCTGAGATACAGAAACACTAAATGATTTCCAGTATGATATTAGGTAGTGACTAGCAGAGTCAGGAATGAAAAACAGAACAACCACAGCCAGGCACCCTGGATTAATCAAACATTGATTCTCATAAAGCAAGAAATACTGTTTGGAAATTCGGTCATATGCAACTGCAAAGGCAGTGCTGGCCCTAGAAAGCAAAAAGCAAAGAATGAGAACAGGCTGAACAGCATGAAGGTTGGTTCCCCAACACAGGAGAGAAAGCAGGCTACTTTCTCACCAAAGCAGTGCTCTTGAAATGGGAAAGCCATGTTAGAAATTAGAAGTGTATTGTGTCTCAAAAAGCTGCTCCTTCGCTTGGTAGCCCCAGTTGTTGCCTGGCACCTCCTCTATTTGGAGAGCTTTAACTGGAGAGCTGAAGTCACCACGCTCCCAGCAGCACACACATGGCTCATTGAGAGGCACAGCAGCGTGTTGGCCAACTCTGCCTCTCCAGCACTATGCTTCTTGGCAGCACTGGCCTCTCTGGCTGCTGAATTCCAGGTCCCTGTGGAGAGAGTGGCCAGGATCCCGCAAAAGCCTAGATACTGCTTGGATAAAACTCCAATTCCACTCAGATTTTAATACTGATGGGGGATGTTTGCCACATGGCTCTTGAAGTCATTTGCTGAATGACAGACGCGTCTTTGTGGTGTCCTACCAGCTCATTTCATATCTCCAGGTCCATGGAGTCCAGCATACACTTTCCTGCAGTCTCTGACCACTCAAAGCAACAGAGTGTGCAGCCAGGATCCAGCCTGCCTGCAGAAGCATCATCTACCCAAATGCCTTGCTTTGATCCCAGATAACTCACAACATGTTTGTACCTTGCTGCATCCCAAAGCTACAGAATTAATTTATTTACAAGGGTTTTAAAGACTGATTTCTAGCCGAGGAAACAATCCCAGAAAATAACAATCTCACTGGCTCAAGAGGTAACATAGTTATCCAGCCCCCTTTTCTGCCTCAGCCTGAGGTCTTTGTTCTATATTCTGCACTGGGGAATCCCCCAAATGTGTGAATAAGGAGTTTAATAAAACACGAAGGGTCATGCTGTCTGAGCTCCACAGTTGGAAGTAAAGCCACACACCACCGCAATTCTTAGGTCCATCTAATGATGGAACTATCCAGCCCTCCTTCCCTCCTCACCAGCCCTGCTGGATTGAACTGGTGATGTGTTGTTGACTAGACAATGTATTAACATAAGAGCAAAACCATGATGGCTCATTTTCAACATGACTGTCATAGATGCAGAGCATCCTAATCTCCAGTCCTGGCCCTTACTCCCCTCAAACCACAGTGTTGCATGGATTGAATGCTTCCTTTTACTGAGATAGCCTTTCTCAAGTTTGCTAACACATACAAAACCACCCACCCTGCAAGCACATCAAATGAGGAAAACAACCAGGAACAGACAGAAAGCAACAGAAGAGGCAACAGAGCTCAGGCCCAAATCCTGCCTTTGTCATGGCCACCCTTGGGGGTCCACACAGACAGGAGCTCTGAGCATACTACAAGCAGACACTGAAAGTCTCATAGCTTGAACTCATGCAAAAATGACCTAATTGCAGACATCAGATATCCTGAGGTTTCTGGGTGTGGGATGTTCTTCTCAGGCAGCAGCGAGCAGACTCCCTCCCAGGAGGGGCAGCCACATCACTTGTCTGCTGCACATGGCATTTTCCCCTGCAGCTCTGTTTGCTGAACACAAAGAGCAAGCCCACAACATTAAAGAACACCCCCCTCCTTTGAAGTTGAGATTGTTTGGCTTGCCTGGCTACAAACTAAAACTGTGCCTTAATCATCCAGCTTTGAAGTCCTGTAAATCTACAGCTGCAGCAAAGTAAGGACCACTTGGCAAAAACACATTCATTATAATTTTTTTTTTTTTTTGTATTAAAGAGTAAAAGGCTTTGCTGGAGCCAAAACTTTATTTTTCCTCCACTAGAAATCAAGGAGCAGGTGAAAAAAAAAAATCAATGGTGACTTGCCAGATCGGAGACAATTCTGACTGTATGACATTTTATAGCCCAGTTTTGAGTAGTGTTGAGCCAGTGCTCAGTGAATGGCCAAGGAAAACCAAAAGTTTTATTGTAGGAGGGCATATGAGAGAACAGTGAGTTTTAACAATAGGCTGCAGAGGCTTACAAATGTTTTTCATTGTTTTGATGCTATATGTAGGAGGATGTAACTGAGTGGGGTTTGCTCGTGCTTAAAACTGGTAATAGGAGAAATAAAGGAGCCCTTACTTGTACCTTTCCAGAATCTGTCATTACTGTAAGTTTTACAAGAGGGTGAATGAAACCTGCAGGAAACTCCATAGGCACAACAGTCTACAAGGCACAACTGTCTGCAAAGCAGAGGATGTACAGAAAGACAGAACATGGTACTTCTGGCTTGGCTCTTTTCATTTCAAGAGTGTCTGGAAGCTCTCTCAACCCTCACAAAAATAAATAGAGATTTAATCAAAAACACAGTGTAGCCTGGCATGGAATGCTAGTAAGAAGAGAAAATGGAGCATGGTGAGAATAAAGCTCGCTTGGGGAGAAACAGGCTTCAGCTACAACTTGGTACATTGTTGAAAGATCTAGGAGGCAAAACCCTGCACTGCCTGGGATTTCAGGCTAAAAAGACTTTGGAGAATCAGGTCCCAGTTCCCAGATCTTTTAGCCAATTCCTATATTAATCTGGGCAAGTTTTCTCTTAAGACAGAATCGGGAATGTTTATCTGGGACTTTTCTCTCCCATGTGACCAATATGAACTTGTCCACAGCCCAGCTCCTGTCCCTAGGCCATCTAAACCTGTGGGAAAGAACTCATACACAAACCTCACTGCTCTTGCTGGCTTGCTTCTTCCCTGTTCAGAGACACAGAGAACAGCAAGGACAGACGCATTGGAGCCTGTGGCTACTATAGCTTTGATGCAACTGAGCTTTTGATGCTATGCCTAGGGCACTCTGTAATCATTCAATGCCTTTTAACGACCACATTTACTTACTGGGAAGGACCTCCTTACTCAGGCCACAGCAAATGAAGTGCTTTCTAGACAAGAGCTAGAAGGGATTGCGTCAAGTAACTGGATGGAAGATGGCTCAAAAAATGGCAGGAGTCCAGTCTCTTCAAAGCAAGATTAGTGATAGACTGATGTTAAACAGCTCACAGAGATACCCAGCTACCTCAGAATTTCCCACAGAGACAGATAGTTTCTCCCTTCATGCTTTGGCACTTGCCTTCTCAGACTGTCCTGGAAGCAAGAGGATAAAGGTTAGGACAGAGCAGAACAGGCATCAGAAGGAAGGAGGATCCCTATCCTGACAGCATGCCTGGACCAAGAGGTATTCTGGACAGTTAGATGGATTTCACACATCAGATAGGTTTTGGCAGAAGCAAGCTCAGAGAGGCAACACCTGCTACCCTCTCTGGTGCACCAAGATGTTTCTAGGGAAAAGCTATTTGAGGTGTTCAGTTCGCAGAAAATTTTCACACTGGTTGTGACTTACTAAGAATATGACTGCTGCTGGCTGAGCTTCCCTCAGTCATTTCATAAAGGCCTAGATTATGCCCATGTTGATTTGGGTTTTAAAATGGTCACTTCATGGGCCTGTCTTGTTTGCATAAGCTGTGCACCGAGCTACTGCTCTCCGTTCCTCATGACCTTCCTATGCAGTCAAGACTTTATCACAAGGCTGAGCTCTAGGGCTAGGCAAATCACAGCCACTGCACTGTGTCACCAGTGGTGGCTGCCAGCAAATACAGCACCACTGAATCTAGTCCTAGAGTGACAGCTCCTATCCCTGCCTGCTGCTTCTGAAGGCTTAGCCCTCTCTCACACCAGCAGAGCGTCTGCCCCTGTGGGTAGGAACACCAAATCATAACAAGGCAGTGACAAGGATCAGCTGGCTAGAAAAAGGATTGAGCAATGGGTGACTGCTCCCCAGCTTCAAACTGTAACCTTCAGAGAGTCACGTTGAATTGTGTTGGATGTCTAAAGCTGGGCTCTAAGACTAAAACCACTGGTGTGCATCTAATAAATCACAGATTTTTACCACAAAGGGGCAGGGGACATCTCACAGCAAACAGGCAGGCATTCAGCACACACTCTGCTCTTGCAGGGCTGGGCAAATTTATCTTCAGGTGCACTTGCCATAATAGCCTTACCTTTTCTGATTGTACCATCAGCCCCTTCCTGCAATGCCTGCCACAGACGCTGGTAAGGGAGGCACCTTTACTCAACATCTGTCTAGAGAGACATTCCTACTAAGGCATGTGTTACAAGGGAAAGAAGCACAAGTCAACTGAGTGCCCCCAGCAGACAAACAAAAAGAGGGAGCAAAAATTATCCTATGCCCCCTTGTAAGGTAAACACATGCAGCAAAACTATAAAAAATAACTTGGCAAAAGCATATTAAGAATTCATTTATAAGATTTTATCCTTCTTCCTTACGAAAACTATGCTGACATGGTTCTATCCTCAGGAATTACTGACTGTGTAAATTTGTGTACATGCATACACATTTTACTCAACAAAATAACAAAACAATAGTACCAGTGGCTACAGGTCAGCTTAACTCAATTCTTACACCCCAGTTTCTAGTTCTTTTGTGCAATCCCCTTTTAATATACGAACCCAGTAGAAAACACAAAGGTAGGTTAAAGATGACAAATGTGCATTTCTTTAAAACCTTTTCTTCAACTTTAAGCCTGTTATGAAAACCTATACAATTCCACCTCCTAGGTATGCCCTAGAAACTATTGTATTCAAACAAAGAATTGGGGAAATGCATATAATAAATAAATGCATATGTGTAAAAATGCTTAGCCAGGTAAGCAAGTCAGATTCCCCAGATCCCCTGGACCTGATGCATGTCCCAAGTACAAGAAATCACTGCTGTTTACCTTTATGCAAAACCCAGATCTGGACCACTGACAAGATTACAAATGTCACAATAAAGACTGATGCGATGAAATAAGAAAAACACAAGCAAGGTGTTTCTCTATTCAGAGTTTATTATCTTGTCAATTCTTATCATGCTAGAGGCAAACTGCTCTCTCTGAGAGTTTTATGTCTACCTGAAAAAGCCCACACAGCCATTCTCAAAGCAAACCTTACTACACTAAGCTGAAAATCTATGTAGAATCATGCACTGAGGCAGCCCTACATAGAAAAGATGCTAAGAGAAAAAATGCTTTTCCTTTTCTTGGTATTATTTAAGTTATTTCAGGGGAGATTTTTTAAAAATTGCTCCTTTTGGACAACAGAAACAAAAATACTACAGCATTATTCAGCTGCCTACTTCAACTTATCTGGAAAAACAAATATACACAGACATTCTCTTGCTGTTTTGTTCTGCATTAGGGATTCCATCTCTGTGAAAAACATATGGTCCATGTTTAAAGGGTTAAATATTCTCTTGCTTAGACTGCTTTACTGAATGTAAAATACAAGATAATAACATACACTCTATCTTGAATGAAAAATGCACACAGCACAATAAAACCCCCTGTGCTAACCGACCGGCAGCATGAATAGATCCATTCCCGCTGCTTGTTAATGCAAAATAAATCCTTCACTGTGATTTAAAGCAAAACAGACAACACTAAACACACCAAAAATATCATGACTTACCCTTCCGGAGGCACTTGCTTTTCTTAAGATATTTAGCAGTGAAAAACGGCATGGCTGCAACACTAAGGTTTCAGCCAAAGCTGACCTTTTATTACCAAGTGCTAAGAGCAAAATGACTGGACCAAAGAGAGAAAGCAAATTATTATACCAGATATTTAAAATGTTCAATGACGAGCAAAGGGAATTCGGAGTGGGATAAAGTATGTCAAGTTGCACGGTGGGGATTGCAGATATCTTTCTGCTCATTAGCACTGCTGTTCGAGTTATTTAAAGTGTGCTCGGGGGAAATGAGGACGATTTCCATGACAATATGTACAGTATCATATAAGAAGGAAGCATTTTTTTTCAAGCAGAACTTCTGCATTAGTCAGCTGCTAAAGCAACCAGCAATATGTTGAAAATGAAAGAAAAAACAACACATCAGGCCTGGATAATGTAAAAAAACCTGATTCTATTAACCAGTTCTTGTCTAAAGTGAAAAATGTATCACTATAAACTTCTCATGTCATGTCACTGGTTTATCCCTCATTTTCTTCTTAGGCACTTCTGGAAAAAAAATGAAGCCTTGCTAAGCAGTTAAAGAAATCATCAGGAGGTTTTGATTCTAGACAGTTACCTCACTACTGCTCTATGCCTCAGTTTCCCTGTCTTTCAAATGGAGTGACAATATGGCCATGCTTATACTTGTAAAATCTTTGAGGTTCTTGGGCAGTGAGTACTAAGAGAACAAGTGCTTAACCCACTGTTTTACCCTCCATGATTATGGCTGTTTATTTTCCCTCACTCTGCCATGCTGCATTTAGGACGAAAGGTCACCTGAAAATCTCTAGCTGCTATCCAGCCAAGATGATCAAATCTGGAAATTCAGTCTTATTCTTGTTTTTTCTGCTGCCTCTCTGGAGAACTTAAGGCAGTTTAGTAATGACTTTATTTCCTTTCTAATTCCATAAAGTCGGGACAGTACATTTAATGGCAATGACATTTATCCATGTCTGCTTCCTCCTAGTGATCTAACTCTTAATTCACTCAGCCGCAGCATATTGCTTGGGCAGGCAACACTTCTACCCTCACTCCTTGGAATATAAAGGGTAAAGCCAGAAATTTACCTATGCAGTCTTGAGCACATCGGTGTCTCTATGCCTCAAGTCTTCCTATGTGCAATGACTAGAAGATGGAACTTACTCCTTTAAAAGCTCATGGACTTGTCCTGGAAAACATGTAAAAGAAAAAGATCTACACTTCCATGGGTGCTTCAACTCTTGCTTTTACTGCTTCCAGCCTTTGGGATACTGCCAACTGAAAAGCAACTAAGCAGTTACCTGAAAGGGAGAACATTTATTACCTATAACCAATAAACTATTGACTGGCTGGATTTGAAGTCAGTTTTCTAGACTAGCAAAATAGGCAAACTGAATGAAACTAGTACTACTCTTATAAAGAATATACGATTGTATAATGAAGACTGTATAAACTGTGCACCCCACAAAGTAGAGCACTAATAGCAGGGCCTTTTCTTGAACTATTTGTTGTCTATATACAGATTATTATTAATATTTTATTTTATTTTTTTTTTTTTTTTAGGAGAGCCAAGTTCCATGCTCAAGGAAAATCCATTCAGCATACCATCTGAAAAACTTCACCATACTTTAGTACTCATAAAACCTGCAGTGCTCAAATGGTGTGATGTATCTGTACCACCATATCAAAAAAGCCTCTGCTATTTCATTAGACAGTTCAGAAATCAGCTGACAAACTTTCAGACACATAAACAGTTATTCCATAACAAACTTCAGGCTAAGCTTAGGTTAACTTGATTACATTAACGTATTTGAGCAAAAGGGTGCTTAAGCATGCGTGGTGCAGAGAGGAACAGCAGAAAGGAAAGAGGTGAGAGAAGAGTCCCCATGAGTCAGTGACATAGGCAATTGCCACCTGTGAACCACTGCTGTCAGTTGGACTTGGGGAATTTACATTATCTTGGAAGGTGTGGAGTGGCACAAATTAATTACTATCCTGCCCTTGGAGATGGTCCAATACCACCTGTTCAGAAGCGGGAAGAATCTTGCACCCATTAATGTGCATGTACCTACTACATCTCTTCCATCCAGGATCAGACTAGAACACATATCTCCCTCAAATATTGGGGGACTTCAGTTCGTGTGGGTGTGGAAGGAACTGAACTAGTAAAGCCATCTACATCATATTAAAACTGGAAACAGTACCTGATCCTAATCTCCAGTTGTCTTTGATGGCTCAAGACTTTTTCTCCCATTTCTAACACAATTTATGGCCTCACAAATCTTCCCATGGATATCTGGAAATGTTTGAGGGTGGAGTGGGTGTGCGTATGTGTGCTTTCCATCACTGCTAATTCCTTCCTGAAGACTCCAAACAAAGATTTATACTAGAATCTGCTTATTTTGAAGGAGAAACTCTCTGAGTTCATCCCTGAACCTCAAGGCACTTCCTCTTGCTGTCACTGTGTGGTACATGGGAAAAGACGTCATGCCCAAGCAGTCTTTGGAACATCCTCTTTATCCTTCAGCTTCCTCTTTGCCAGCAGGCATGCCCCCCATACAGTGACACACAAGCCTGAAGCTTCTTCTTAATTAAGTCTCCCCTTTCTTCTCTCAGTAAATTAAAAATAAAAGAAAAAAAAAAAAAGAAGAAAATGCATACTCAGTAAAACCCACAGCACCACAAGGGAATTCCCCCCTCTACCAGTTTAACACAGGGTCAAATTTAGATTAATGCATTAATTCTTCCCAGATGCCTAAGAATCTGGCCCTTTAATGACCTTGCACAAAACCCTACTGCTTTTAACTCTGGTACCTGTACATTCTGCCTCATTTCCAACTCAATCTGCCCTTGGAGCTAAAAGCAGAGGTTGCCCTCCTGTTAGACTTGCAACTTCCAGGGAGAACTTTGAACTTCTGCAAACAAACACTTGTGTCTCTCATCCAGAGCTGCGTCTTTTTCTTCCTCTCCCCACCTCATACTGCCACAACCTGCTTTGGGGAACCCCATGACCTTTTAACTTAGTGATGGGGAATCTATTTATTCTTTATCTTCTATTATTTTTCTGTTGCTCATGCATATAGTTTTCCTTATCAGCTCTCTGAATAGATCAAGTGAAAACTTTGATCCTGACAGAAATCTGCAGATTCCAAGAACAGACTGAATTGGACCCATACCATTAAATGTCATAATTCACCCAGCTTCCAATCTGCTTCCTTTAGTAATGCTTTTAGAAAGAACTAGATACAACTGGGACTGCAAGAAAGCTAAATATTTTTTCTGTTACGTGTCATCACTCCAAAAATACATTAATACGTAGTTATTGGGTCTCTCCTCTTTTGATCCTCCTCCTTCCCACAGCTTCAGGTCCTAGTTCACAGAAATGGACTATGGAGTGCACAGAGCACGATCTTTGCCATTATCAGCAGGGCAGCTAGCGCAGAGAAAAGCACCTATGACTCTTAAAAATACTGTATTTTCTGTAACAAGTTTCAGTATCAGGTTTCAAAATGCTTTACTGAGAAAGTCAGTATCATCTTCCCCATCTTGCAGATGAGAACTGGGGAAACAGATCACAACTTCTGTGCACTTCTGTGACTTCATCATGAGATTACAAATGGGAATAAGAGGGAAATTTTCCTGAATGTACGTAAAGTGGTCAGCATATAGGCTTTTGGTTCCCCTTCTGTCTCCTGTGGCCCAAAAGGAATTCACCACCTTGGAGGAAGAGTGGAGTGACTGACAGCAGATATGAAAACTGCTGCTTTCTATTACAGGCCATTAGTTGTGGCCACATGTTGGAATTTTCCACTGAATTAAAGCCTTAGGGGACTTTCTGATGTTATTTCCCACCTGAGCAAAGTTAGCATGAAAACTCAGATAGAAAGGCAGTGAGACTCTACCGTTTTGTTAAAGCACCTCATCATAGCCTGTGTGGTAAGACTGCATGGCTGTCATAGCCAGGCCTTGAATACAGGGGATGACAGTGACTGGTGGGGAAGGACAAGGAGCGGATGTGGAGCAGTTGCCCTCCACCACCCAGCAAGATGATGCTCTGGAGAGGCAGGCGATAGAGGAGCAGGTGCTCCCTCCCTGACTCCATGACCAGGTCTGAGCTGGAAGGGGACCAAGGGTTTGCAGCCTAACGTGGTAAATAAGCAGGCAGGTGGCCATCAGAGGATGACATGGCCACATATCTGGCAACAGCTGCTGTGCTATGTGAGCCCTGACATGAGAGGGGTACCAGATAATTGCAGTAACTCACACCTGAGCCTACTGCCATACCATCAACTTCTAGTTTATCAGATAGAAAGAACATGCACTAAGGGTACTCACTTAAAAAGATTTCTCCCACCCCCACAAAGTGACCAGGAGAGATTCCTATCTGTTGTTGACTGGGGTGATAAAAACAGCCTTTTTTCCTTTCAGCAGTTTAGAACTCAGCCTACCCCAAAACAAGTAGGGTCATTTTAGTCTGTGACCACAAACATAAATTGTATCTGCAGAACAAAGGAATCTCAGGTCAATTAAAAAGATCCTGTGGCTACAATACGCTTCTGGGAAGATGCCATCTACATATGCTTATTACAGCCACATAAATCCCACCCCCTCACTTGCCTCGAGTAAGTAATTGTCTTTAAAAGCATGCAAAATAATTATTTTCCCAACATACTTGTCATCATTAATTATGACCAGAATCGCCAAGTAGGAGCTCGTGCCCAGGCTTTTAAATGCTTGTAGCTAGTTAGCATGGCTGCCTGTAACTTTACAGCTTTTTTTGCAGTGTTAAAATTAACATACTATGGCTTCATTAAATCAAGGCACTCACTGATGAGCTAAGTATGATTCATCTGCAGAACACTAAGACCCTTCATGTTTATCTGTCCCATAGCAAGAATGGGGTTTAATTTATGCTTATGGTATGGGTATATTTGAGCACTACTGGCTGTATTCCTGATGTTATGTTCAAGCAATCATGTTCTAATGAAGAAAAGATTGTCAAAACATAAAGACTGGCATTTGCAGGAGTTAAATACCAAAAGTCCACTGAGTTAGAGGCATTTCACCGTTCCACTGGCTACTATTGCAAAAGTCTGTGGCATTAGTCTGTGAATATGTGATATGAACTTCCTAAAAAACAGAATGCAAGCTTTGGCTTGGCTCCCATACTTCTCCCTGAGCCAAATCTCCTACTGAAGTTGATGGGACTTTCCCTGCAAAAAGGCTACAGAATTTGCCCTACTTTTCTAGTTCAACAGGGCACAGGGTTGGAGGGGAAGAGAAGCTATTTCCCTAGTAGATTTCTGTATTTGTTTTTTCTGCTTTACAGGGCTTTCTGAACTCCCAAACCTGAAGGAGGTGATGTGTTGAAAAAAATCACTTGATACAGAAGATTACAACATAGCACTAAGTTCACTGATAGCTTCCAGAAGGCATTTTTATCTTAATTAATTTTTAAGTGACGTGTTTCTGCAGTAACAGTGCCTTGTTTGTCAACCAGCCGGCACAAAATCTGGCTTCTGAATCGTTGTATCTCCCAACATTCACAAATTTCAGGTCAGCCCACCAAAATCATGAGTCTGGTTTCCAACCAATGGGAATTTTTCATTATAGTTATCTTCTGGTTTCTGAGCCTTTACAGATCCTATTTGGTAGCTTCATTTTATATCCATAAAGAGTAAGAGACTTGCTTTTTATTAATGAAAGCTGCAGGTTTTACATAATCATAGTACTCAGAATTAGGGCTTTTAAGAGAAAACACATACATAATGAGGTACAGCATATGAATTCAGGCCTGCATATTTCTGAATGGGAAACCCCACAGCCTTATTGCATTTTTCTTAACTCACTTTGGGAATTAACTAAATGAAATTATGTAGGTACCTGAATCAAAATGAGGACAGAAATATATCTACAGCACTAACATGGCAGAACAGGACAAAGTGGTAAGCCTACAGTGCTTAGTTAAAAGACATGGATACAAAAAACTGATTCAGTAACACATTTTTACTGCTGGAACTGAGTTCAAATTGTGACTGAGTGACACATTAAGTAAAATGGAACAGAATAAATCACTGTAAACCTGCAAGTGTTATGAGAGTAGGGAAGGAGCCTTTGCTTACATACTCAGCACAGGAAATAGGTGCAATTTTGCTCCTACTCCTATTAGCAAAAAAGTTTATTTACAGACACCTGTACTATACATCCCAAACAGGATAATTAAAGTGAAGACAAGGACAGAGAGATGGGAGCTAAACAAAAAGACTGCATGTACAATATAAGCTAGCAGCACAGCTTCTGTGGATATCCTTATCCTGCAGCTCCAGAGCCACTGGGTACAATCCCCCAAGAATTGCCTCCAGCCCTGTGCAGCCTCTCACTGCATCCTCCAGCACTGTTAGTAACCGAGAGTCACAACCTTGCCCCACGTGTGCAATCAATAGGATAAAAGCCCCCAGGCTCCAGTTAAGGGAAAAGTGTTTGTTTTTGTTTTTTTTCATCTCCAGAGTAAGCTCTGATTTTCATCCTCATTACACAATTGCCACTCCACAGTCCCTCAAGCGTGCATAATGCAACACAGCGATGCAAACCTCCCAGGCTTTTACAGGGGCAAGGGGAAAGAGGAACAAAATGGTAAAATGCAAATCAGACACATACTGAAATTTAAAGCTGCCTTTAATTACAATTTCTTCCTGTTTCCCTGGGTGTTGGGAGCACTGCTCCAAGCAAGCCACACTGGTAAACAGAGTTCTGATCATCTTGTTAAGCTGATTCAAGCACACTACATCTGCCTTGGCAATTCACTGGTTTTGAACAGAATCTGAATTTTAGGCTACAATCAGGTTAAGTATGAAGATACTACATATACTTTAGTATTTCTGTTTTCACATCCCTCCACTGGGCACAGACTGAGAGAGAACTTCTCTTTCTTGTAAAAGTGTGACGAAACAGAAACAGTGCAAGTTTCCATAAGATTCCTAAACCAAGGACATGCAGCCTTTAAGGGCTACATAGCTCCTTGTCTGTGACCTGCACCCTCTTATGCCTCTTCTGGCCAGGATCCCTTCTGTTTGGATGATGCCTTCTCAGAGCAGCGACTCAACATTTAACTTTCTGTTTCCCTTTCTCTCTACCAGAGCTGACAGCAGCTAAACACCTCTTCAGAACTGGCACTTACAACAGTAACTGTCCCAAATAGAATACAGGCCTATTCATTCAAATAAAAGTTGCCTGTATTTCAAGGTGCAGCAGGAGAAAAAGAAATGCAGTCATGGTAGTGAGTCAATCAGTTGTAAGTATTTCGGCAAAGCCTAATTTATCCTCAGCTGAGGATTTGGCCCCATTTCTTTCCTGTGCACAACCACAGCTCAGAACTTGAGACTTGTTAACTGAGCTCCAGGGCTAGATTTATACTAACAGGTTTTCCAGTGATGCTAGAGGGATATCAGCAGACAGACTGAAGCATCATTCTAGTACACCTTCAGCTTAGACTAACAAAGCTGCAAATCTGCTACCAGAATGCATCCTGCAGTTCACACTGAACAAAAACCTCACATGAAGACAGGTAACTGATAGCTGACACTCCCAGTGCAGTGAGGTAAGGCAGCTACCTTGACCAGAGAGCACATCTGTGTTCACCCTTGACCAGAAAGGTGTACGTAACATACATTCAGGTTCAGACAGGTGCAACTAGATTAATTTAACTACATGGCTACCCACAGAAGCATCTCCACAACAGAAGAGACCCAGAAGAAATGGAATCTGTGTTTCAAGATTAGATTTTTTTTTTAATTCAGTGCAAGTGGGTTTGGCCTAAATTTAAACCTCTCAAAAGATTACATTTTGCATAAAGTATTTCAGTGTTTTTCCTAGTAAATATGTTTCACATCTAAAAGCTAAGCTACAGCAAAAGAAAAGCTTAGGCAAAAGCAATAAGTGGAAATAACAAACTAAAAGCATTTTGTTTGGAAGTCAAACTGTCTTGGGATGACCCAAAATGAATGTTATGTTGTTGCTTTGCTGAAAACTAATTTGAACTTCTCTGTCTGATTTTCCCCAAGAAGACTAAACCACTACCTTTCCCTAGATTTCCTCCCCCGAGATCATTATTTTCCTAGAAAAAAAAATGTAGGCAAGTAATAGTAATTTAAAATATATATACATAAATAGAAAACATGCAAACAACAAGAAAAATCAACTGTTTACTTTTTTTCAGTGGTATCTAGATTAAGCCTTAAGAGTTTCTCATTGTTCAGAAAAAGCCCTGCAGCTGACTGTTACGGGGGCTCTGATAGCTCCCTTCCCAGTAGACCACAAGATGCACACTCTGTGCTCTGAATGGCTTTGATCCATCAACACCCACCAGTTAAACATTTCACACCACTGGCCTCATTGATAAGGACTGTCAGCATCACCATCATTTTTCTGCTGTGCACAGGCCCATAGATATGACTACTCTGAGTTTGCATTACTTCGCTTTACTCATTTGTCCCTAGGGAATAAAATGTAGTCTCTCCACAAATCACCAGCATTACAGTATGATATCCCACGCTCCTGAATTCCTTAGTGCAGTAACTCAAGTTGTCCCGAACACAAACACTACCAGAAGGTCTCAAAACTCAGAAGGGCTTCTCAAAACAGCATTATGATGACATGCAAGGTACTGAGCTTGAGAAGGGTTATGCAATTGCCAGCAGCAGAGTAGGAAGCTCAGAGAGAGAAGGCCAGTTCTGGTCCAAACTGGAACATAGTTTGGTTCCCTTTGCTGTAGCTCCCCGTATGTAAAATAGTGAAGATAACAACTTCTCGCTTCTGTCTTGCCTAATATGGCAGAGATTCCACAACAATTAATGCTGGCTCTAAGCTACCGAATCACTTAGTAAGGCATGACTGAGCTAGATCAGGCATGGACACAATCGCATTTCTGTCAAGTTAGCGAAAGCACACAATAGAGTTTACATCAGCTTTATGACAGCTACAGAAGAAGAGATACAGAATACAACATAAAACTGAAATGATACAAGCAGAACATATCTTACTCGTAATAAATCTTGCTGGTGTACAGCTGGGGGTGGAAGGGGAGAGGGGAGTGTCTTTTTTTTTTTCATAAATTTGAAACATCAGAATGAATTTAGAAAGTGCTTTGCACTACTTGACTACATATTTGGTACTAACAGCTCTAAAATCATGTTAAATTCTTGAAGCAGCCTCAGACTGTCAGCTCTTGAGTACATGTTAAATCTCTCATCAAAATACACACAGTATGAGACTCTAGTCTCAGCTATGCTTCAGGTCTTGTATCTACATTTCTTTGTATTAACATCTACTCTATTCAGAGACATCCGACATTTCTTTCTCCCTAGAGTACACATCTTGTAATGTTTTATTTAGTGTTCAGATAATATCTTCATAAAGATCTGTGAGTAGAAAAGTGTGAGAGCATATGAAGATAGTAAAAGTGTTGCAAACTGCAGGAACAGAAGTAGAACGAAGAATCCTAGATAGGTTACAAAGACAGAAATAACAACAGGAGATTAAAATCAATGCATTATGTGAAAACAATGTGTACGTTATGGAAAAATGAATCCTGGCAACAATGAGAGATGACAGGGAACGGCTAATTATGAAGGAATTTCTATGCGATAAAAGCAGCCAAGAAAGCACGGTTTGGGCTGCAAAATAAGAGACCTTGCATCATCGATCCTCTTCCAACGCATAACATGGGGCTGTGAAATTACATGTTGTCATACAGTTACCTGCTGCATGCCCAGCTGAACACCTTCCCAGCCTCATGGCCGGGACTCTCCCTGCCACCCTCGTTTGAATGAACTGTTTTTACTAGAACTGTTAAAAGCCTAATTTTTGTGAAAAGCAGGTTTCTGTCACGGTTTTAGTTTTCAACTGAATTACTAGGTTACTAGGGATGGAGATCTATCTATGAAAAAGCAGGGTTACAGTAAAATTGTTACTGGTTGTTCTGTTAGTATACAGCCTATACACAGGCTAACATAAACAGTTGGGCAAGGCTATCACAACTACATACATGACTCAGAACCAATTCTTCCTTCTTCTGCACATATACCATATAGGTGTGTGGTGGTGATTTATTTTTTTTTTAAATAAACAACTGCTTTAGAGTGTGCTGAGTTGCTATTTAGTCAGACAGAGTTCTAATAAACCTTACTGTCCTGTACTAGCACACATTTCTTAATGCCATTTCACATTTCTCTGAGATTTCCTGTAAATTCATCCATTTTAAGATGGCACCTTCTGAAATTGAATCTGATAACTGAACCTCAGCATTCACATCTACAACACTATTCAGAATTAACTCAGAGAACATTATGCAAACCTCAAACTATGGAGAATATACAATAGGAACAATTCTGGTTGACACTTATTCTGAAGAGTGTATCTTGTCTCTCTGAAGTGTTTTCCACACAGTACTCTGTGGCTTCAAGACAAGAAAGTAAGCAGAAAAAAAACAAAACAAACAGAAAAACAGATGATGCAGAACTTATTAGAAAGGATGTGAAAATATCACAGGGCCATGCTGCTAACAGCAAGTCAAAGGAAAAAAAAAATAAAAGAAAAAAATAAGAAACAAAATTAAACTAAGTGGTATAAAAGCTGTAAGGAGACGGGGCTGGCTGGCCTGTTCATGAGAACCTTTAGTTCCTGCAAGATCTCTCTCACCATAAGCTGGGGTGGCACTTTGGGCTTGTGTGAGAAAACAACAGAACAGAACAATATTCAGTGTGGAATCCATCTTCTCTCCCAACTCCATGCTTCCTTTTCCCATTTTCAAATGCCTCCCTCACCTCCCATCTGCTCCCTGCCTGCAGGGAACCCTTGCTAGAAGCCACTACAGTTGCTTATCTCTGTAACCTCCCCAGTTGGGTTGGTGTTATTAGCAGTGAGGCACACATACTTCCTAATCAACTGTATTAAAACCATTTATAACAACATATATGCACCACTTGCGTGTTTATGACAAAAATGAACCTCAAAGGCTCAGTTCCTATAATATTAACAAATTGATGTGGTATAACAAACAAATATGTTTTTTTCCTAGTAAAAGCAAGATTGTCTCTTGAGTCACAGTTAAAAAGACTGACTTGCCTTCTCACTGCTGGTTTAAGATTAAATCTACTCTGGTCTGGTATTCTAGCAGCCTTATTCCATCTACACATCTGATTGCTCGTGAATGGACTTCCAGTTTCCCAATGTCCTTGTACAGTAAAGAACACAATGTAAATATAATAATTAAGTACTGGTGTAGTTAATCAGGGTTTTTTAACTTCTCTGTCGCTCAAAATTTCCTGTAATAGTGTCTGCCACCCAATTTATTTGGCTACCATTATGTCTAATCTCAGTCAAATACTCTTACATTCAATAAAATACAGATGTCTATTTTTAACTCTATATAGAAATCTATTTCAGTTTTAAGAGCTGTGTTGAACACAGTATTCCATGGAACCAGGAAGCAGTGGTCCTTCCAAGAGACTCGAGTTATCACGTTATCACGTTTATACCACGTTTATAAAGTGGCAAACACATACTCCCTACTATCTGGATGAACAGTGGCCCACAGGATATTACCATCACAGAAGCTAATGAGGAAGCTAAAGTTTCTGCCCAGATAGCGCTAAAACTAAAATCCTCATTAAGTTACAAATAGCAGGAAGTCTCAGGATCTTCTTAGAAACTATTTAAAACATAGGTGGATGAATGTTCATATTTGTTGAGAAGTTAATACCTTCTTTTATCCTAATGTTTCTTTAGTGCTCAGACACTTTCCAGGGTAGCTTGCAAACGTAACTAAACTTTCCATTCCCATAGGTATGGCAGTCCTAAATCAGCAAAGTTTCTCTCTCAACTTGAGCAGTGCAGCACAAGAAACTGTGGACAGCCAAGAAGCAACAAGGCTGCCTCTGCTAAGCTGTATGGTCTGCTTTAGGACCTTGCAATTCAGGGTGTCAAGATGCCTTTCAGCAGGAAGCATGAACACACAAGTCACAAATAGTCCACACCATGGGTCTCAGGCCTTTCCCTCCTCCTTGGGCTAGACTTTTAATGCTATTTATAGAGCCTCACCAGCATCAGTCTAAGGATAACAATACAACTGCTCTGAATGATGTAGGCAACCACATCCATAGATGTCATTCGTCTGAGTACTAAAGACAGGGCTTTTCAGAGTTTTGCAGATAGACAGGGTCACAATAGCAGATCTAGGATATACTAAAAAATTAACAGTTTTGTATTTTTCATCAGAATAGTCCTCTCCGATCCCATAGCCAATTCCAGGTCAACAAAAAAGCCTGTCCATTAATCTGAAATTTGTCCCTTCCAGGTAAAAAATAAAAATAAAAATAAAAAAAAAAATCACTCAAAATCCTCACCCATTCAAAGAGATATGGAAAATAACATTTAAAAGTAAAGTTAAAATTTCCTCCGTATTCTTTTAACACAATTCTCTGAAATTGCAGCAGTCTGCTGAGTAATTTCAGTCCTTACAATTCTTTCCCTTAATCCAACTCTGATGATAATGTTCTTTTTGATTACAAGCTAAACCTAGACGTTCTCTAGATGCACAGAGGGAAATCCTAGTACTGGCACTTCACATGCCTTGGATATGCCCTGTTCCCGATTCCAACACCCAAAGGGATACCTGCACTGAAAAGAACAGCAGTTACATTGTCCGAACACATCTAGTCAATACAGAAGTACAGCCTAAGTTATCTCATACACTAACCACAGCTGTTGCAAGCAAGTCCCTAAAAGCTCCCCAATGGTGTGGTGGCAGCAATGAGGTTAGAACCTGGCAAGTAAACATCTCCTGGAAACAGCAACCTAACCCCTCTATACACCCCAGCTTCCTTGCTTCCATCTCTGCTGTCTCAAGTTCCTCAAGCACTGGAAGTGGAGGGGGAATAGCGGAAAGAAAAAAAAAAAAAGAAAAATAAACTAAATGATCTCTATTAATAACAGCTGAGAGGAATGAATAAGACAGACCAGGTCAGGGCTGAGAGAGTGAGAAAGGGCAGGCTGGGCCTCAGCATGCCAACAAAAGCTCTGCATTCCAAAAAAGAAAGTTGGAATTAAGTACACTTCAAAAATAAATCCAGCCATTTCTGAATCTCTCTCTCACGGCTGCAGCTGAAATGCTGAATCTCTTCAGACAGCAACGTATCTGGCTTTCAGCCAAAGATTTGAAAGTCACTATGATCTTTGTTCCCCTCCTCCTTAGTCATCCATAATTTTTAAGCATTCCCACAGCTGTGAAAGAAATGATAGCTGGGAAGGGGCAGTGCTTGGGTACCCAGAGGCTGCTCGCTCACATTTACTCACAGCTGGAATTCTTCATGGTCTTTGGCACAATCTCTTCTACTGCCTCAGCTGCTGGGCTGCCCTTTGAATGGGCACAGCTATCTGAACAGTTTCAGAATTATTTCTAACTGGACAAATACTGGATTTTCCGATAAGCTCACATGAAAATGGGCAGCTGTTTCCACATTAAGAAAAAAAAAAAAAAAAAAAAAGAAGAAGAAAAAAAAAAAGAAAAATAAAGAAAAATAAAAGAAAAAAAAGAAAAAATAGAAAAGAAAAAAGAAAAAAAAAAAAAAAGAAGTCTATTTGGAGTAGAGGTTCATAATTTGAACAGATGAATATTGCAGACTTCAGCTTGTGAAGCATAGGCTGCATCCCAACCATCTTGAGGTCATGATACCATTTTCTTTTTTCCCATGCCACTTACCTCACAAAAGTAACTCTACTGTGAAGTTCAGTTTGTGGCCCTAGAGTTGCTGAGCATGTGATGAGCTCTTGGAGAGGCAAGGGCAGCAGCCAGGAGTCACAGTGGTCTATTCTGCCCAGCAGTTTAGCATGGAAACTACCTGAGGTTCATAGTGTCCCTCTGGCTGACGTATAACCAAACCACAAACACAGTAACTCAGTGGTGCTAAAGCATTCACCTGGTATGGGACAAATCACCTCCCATAGAGGCCCTTAAACACTGTAACCCCACATCATATCATTAGAGATGACAAGTAGGTGTCACACAACAGGGACAGGTGACACCTTGTGATGGGATGTGCACATATAGAGTCAAATCCAGCTGTTTCCTGCACTTTCCAACACATCACCAGGTGTGTCCTTATTGCAAGTGTAGGAGTTGTTAGAATTTTGTTCACCTGAAAGATTTACCCTGTTCACACTCTGGCAGAAATCTATGGAGCCTCTGGGAAAAATATATGGAGCACAGCAAGGACAGGACTACCAGAATAATCCCTCCAGTCCTTGACCCATTTCCTGCCCACATCTAAAGAACCACCAACAAGCAGGGTGGGAGGGGAATGTTCTGGCCTGTGTGGTGTTTGTTTGGCATCCCCAGATTAATCTTTTTGAAACCTCAGGCTGTTCTGAAAGTTTTAAAAAGCTGTAAATACAGCATGAAATGTCCTGAATCAATATGCCTGCCTAAACTGTGAAGATTTTACTTTGGCCAAAGACAGTGGAGTTTTCTCCCTCAGTTTTCAGGAAACAACTGAATTCAACTTGTTCATTTACATACGACTACTACTGTGCAGTTGGCCCTCTCAGATTATACCTCAAACTTTGCCTCTCAATTATGTTTATCAACTCAGTGCCTGAGATGCACTGAGGTATGGCTGAAAACAATAACGCTGAAATAGGTGACACAGGTGCCACAGCTAAAATTTTGGCCATATCAGAGCTTCACTGTGTCATACTATAAAATATAGAGCTGTGGTGGAAATAGAGCCACAGTAGTGACTAGAGATGTTCACTACATCTGGGCTGCAAAGTGCTAGGTTCTGTCTAAACATGCAGCTGGCAGTCTCCGCTGTCTGCATGATATAAAACAACTGGTTGAAATAAACAACAACTAAAAATAGTCTAAGGAGGGAGTGGTAGCTATTGAGGATGTGCATGGCTTTTTTAGACTACAACAAGAGATGGTTCATGCCCTGCAGAGTTTATCATCATGACAGACTAGAGAACAGGCAGGCAGGGAATCACAGGCAAAGGGACCAGTGTGTTCCCAGCCACACAACAGGTATCAATAGATCGAGGAGTAGGAACTCTTATTGCTCTCTTCTGTGTCATGCACCATCCGCTAACCACAAAGTGATCCTGCCGCACACAAATATACACATTCCCAGCAGAACTACTACGTGCTGCTTTACATTCCACCCACCTCTGACAAGATGAGCAGCGTGTGTAATTAACTTTTGCAGATGCCTTTTATGGACTCTGCAAGTTAATGACGAAACTAGGGGACTGGAAAGTATCTCTGTTAAACTTACTATCAAAGTAAAAAGATAAAAAGAATGCTATGAGACAACTGATTGAGATGTCAATTATAACAGCACATCTACAGCAAGAATAAAGCAAAACAAGAGGCAGCTTTAGGCTAGCTATTTCTTGATTTGGAAGTGCTGATTCTTGTAGTGTTAATATCCAAATCACTCTTGTTGTGGATTTTATAAAATAAAAAAATAAACCTAGATAACATTATTACTGAAGAACAAGTGAAAAGCTGAAGATGGGATAAAACCTGAACTGATAGGAGAATGAGCTTACAATGCAAAATCCCATTATGAAACACTTAGAGCTTGTCAATACTCACTTTTACACAGATTCAACTAAATTGACATAAAAACCAATGCAGTTAAATAGATGTAGCCCTCCAGCATAACTAAAGTCAGAGTACATTAAAAATATATCAGCATTACTTGGTTGGAGAGTGAATTAACTAAAAATCAATATCCATTTAGTTAAATGGGTTTAGTAAGAGTGCAAACCAGACACAAGCAATGATGGATTCTAACAATTGATGTTATTTCTTCCCTAGGCTCCAAGCCTCGTCTCCAGCACTACGACTGACTTGCTGAATAAATCTGTCTGCAAGCTTGATACACAAAAATCTTACTGAAGTACATTTCAGGTTGAGATATAATCACAATTGATGCAAAAACCACTAGACAATACTGTTAGGCTAGTTTAGCTAGACTTTGATGCTTTCTAGAATCTGTGCTTTCCACTAAGTATGGGCATAATTATAGGAGGAGTTCAGCTACAAAAATCTCCCTGTCCTATTGTGGGAACTAAGATGAAGACATAAGCAGAACTGTCACGGTGCAGTTTCCTCTCTCTGGTGTTTCTCATGCTCTCCCTCTTGTGGCAAAAGAGACTCACTTTTTCCTTTAAAAAAAAAAGCAAAACTTTCAATACATTAAATAAACAACTTCCTGCATGAGAAGACACAAATTGCTGAGTCAGCACAGAAAGGGAGAAAACAAACAAGTTACTATGGAACAGACCAGAGGCTCTCTGCTACTTCTTTTCATTTGCAATAGTAACACTTGCATCAGCTGAAGTGTTGATACCAGAAATCTGAGATCATACCACATCACCTCCTTTCTCTATAGCTATGGTTTAAAACTGACTTCCTTTGTTACTCATGTTTGCCCCATCATGACTGTATTGTAAACAGTACTCACTATCATGTAAAGCTCACCTCTTTAAGCTTTTGTCTCTTTAGCAGGAGTGAGATTTACCTATACGGAAAAAAAGAGCAGCAGCTGAGTAAACACGTTAGGATGGTGGGAAGCAGAGGGATCAAAGGCCATTCTCTGCACACAGCTACAGAGAACAGACCAAAGTACAACCATCAGTCCTGCTCATTCTTCACAGTATCACACAGTATGTTTGGGATTGGAAGGGACCTCAGAAGATCTTCTAGTCCAATCCCCCTGCTGGAGCAGGAACGCCTAGATGAGGTCACACAGGAACTTGTCCAGGTGGGTTTTGAATGTCTCCAGGGAAGGAGACTCCACAACCTCCCTGGGCAGCCTGTTCCAGTGCTCTGTCACCCTCACTGAGAAAAAGTTTCTTCTCAAATTGTTGCCAAGCAATTGAAAATGAGGATCCATGAACTGAATCCAGCCTCAGCATCCACGAAGTCTCAGAGAATGGAATTTTAAGAAACATGGCATGCCAACAACTGTAATAATGGTCTTTCATGACACACATTTCAAAAGAAAATTTAGTATGTCCTCTCAAAGGTTATGTTACACCTGCCTTATTTCCAACACTAGTTTGTATTATCTATATATCTAATATCAGGTCCCCTCAATTAGACACATTAATTATTCAAGATAATGCAACACATCCTTGAGAACTGGGATTAGGAAATAAGGATAGCACTGCACGTATCTTTAAATGACTGCAGCTTTAAACAACAGATGGTTGAGGCAGGTCAAAAGACTGACAATAAAATTTATCCCCTAGATCCCACATACAGTCTAGTCTTAGTGTATATCACATTTTTATGCTCAAGAACAAACTAATAATATGTTATTTCTAATTTCATTTTTTTCTACTGTCCACAGGCTTCATGCAAGTGTGAACTATTTCTTCTAAAAAGCTATAACATTCAATTTTCTTAAAATGTTTTTCAGATGAGTATCAAGGTGAAAGCAAGCAATCCAATGTAAATAACCCAATAAGGACCATTAGCTGGGTACAGAATTTTGATTTAACCATGAAGGTTCACTGAAATAATTAAATAAAGCAGACAAAAATAGAGTACCACAGGCATAACTACTCCATGCTTTCCTTCCCTTTTTTAATATTTCAGCACTAAATAGTCACATTCTTAATCTAGAGGTGTCCTCATAATACTAGACTGTCATTACAGTAGTAGACCTCATATTCTTACACAGTGTGTAGGAAATATTCAGTACAACCAAACAGCATGAGAATCATGTGCAAATCAAACACTTTGATGCTACTCTACTTTAAGGTGAGAAATTGCGAGCTCAGGCAGTCACGTGAGATATCTAGGAAGACCTAGGTCCTACAGAAAGGTAAGAACTGTCCTTAAGGATGCAGAAAACAAGCCCAGCACAATGCTAGTATGACCTGTACTGATGCAACTGCTGACTTCCAACGTAGTGTGCAAGAAACATTCGCATATGTCCTGTCTAATATATGTATAAACTAAGAGGTGGCCAGTTTGTCTGAAATAACAGTTGGAACCTAGGAAGATTTTAGACCAGTGCAGGAGGGAACCAGGGCAGATCCCTTCTTTCATTGTCAATAAGGACTTCCTAAAAGTTGTCACTCTGGATTTACTAGATCTAGCCTTTAGCATAATTTTTATATTCTCTGATTAGGTTAACCATTTTGATCAAGAGCTTGTAGTCTGTTTTGGATAATGAGGTGAAGAATTCAGTGCTATATGCGACATACTTATCTTTTCCCACATGTCTTTTCTTCAAGACTTCTTTTTAGCTTAACTTGAGCTAAAATCCTTAGCTTCTAAGCAGAGTTTATAAAGTATTCTAGAGCCTGCAGAAGTATTCGTCCATTTTTCTCCAGCATTTAATTTTTTTTTTTTTTCTATTTTTATTTACACAGTCATCTCTTACTTTATAACTGCATGTTTCCTTGGCATCTATTAAGCATAATGGGGCTGAAGCAATGACTAGGGCCCTTAAGTAATGCTACATTAACTTTCTCATAAAGTCCTTTTGGTGAAGGCTCACTGGATTTGCAGCAAACCTGGAAAGTCAACCTTTTCAAATGGTGCACGCTCTGCTGGTCCTGTCTACTTTCAAACCCACAAACAACTACACAGCAGGAGAAGGATGCACATCCATTGACAAGTATTGCTAAGAAAGTCTGCTTCTTAGAATGGCTACAGAGCTTCAACTTGTAGTTCAACAACTAAGACTTTAAATAAATTCTATTCAACACATCTTAATCATAACACTATGATAGGATCCAATTGTTTTAACTTTTTCAAGAAAATAACAAGCTAAGAACTGGGGTTTCAACACCAAAATTTCATTTCCTTACCAGGGACGCTAAAGGAAAAAAACGAAACAAACGACACTGCCAGAATTCAGTAGTCTTATCCCTCTGATCATGAAGCACTACCAGTTCTGTCCAATTAATGATGACAACAGCTATTTGCATATACACAATTTGGTCAGTAAATAAAATGTCAATAAAATGACATCACTCACATGGCATCTTAAATTACCCAGATGCAATGACTGATTAAGAAGTTAGAGAAACTATAAAGTGAGAGCAGTCCATGCATTTTAGGTGGCCAGAGTTTTTTAGGAACCGAGAATTTGCTGGTTTTTTTTCAACCCCCTCCACAAATCCAGCTGTGAAGTCAAAGTGGATTAGCAGTTGACAGCTGAAGGGAGCACACCTCTTCCTTAATGAAAGATCAGAAAATATATCTAAATTAACACACTGTGAGCAGGCTGACATACAACACCAAGTACAACCTCACAGCACCAGTTTTATTTTGCCCTGAAAGTCCTTTACAACACTGTCAGTGTTGTCAAGGGCTGAGGATGCTTTGTGTGCAAAACAACTTGTGCTGCCCCTTCAACTAGGGGAACACTTTCATGACAGAATTTACATACTGTCCTTAAACAGTGCCTTATTTCAATAAGCAGCAATTCTAGAGAAGCATCGTGGTTATTGACCTTGGCTTCCCTGGAGAAAAAGCATTAAAAGGATAAAACAAACAAACAAAAAACAACAACCACAAAAACCCACAAATGAACAAAAAAAAACCAAACAACAATAACAACAACAACAAAACAAACACACCGAAAAACCCCAAACAAACAAAAAACCCCAACAACAATGAAAACCCAAACCAAAACAACAAAAAACCCACACACCAAACAACCAACCCACCAGGTTATCCCTTGTCAAAGAATCCAAACAGGCTCCCTACTTAATCGTGACTTTCAGACAAAGGAGAATCATACAGATTAGCACTAAGGATAGTGACCCCATTCAAAAGCAGTGTCTGCTTTTTAGGAAAGCCTCTTGCATGTTTAGATGAATCTGAAAAGATGGATATGTTTACTTTCATCTGTATTGAGGTAGTGCCTCTGCACCTTCATAAAACTGATCAATTACTATAAAACCAAAGTTAAGGTCTTTGCCTCAAAGCAACAGGCAAGAACAGAGGCAGCTCTTGCAATACACATCAACGACTAAGTGAAAACACTGAAGTTATGGTCAGAACATCTACTCAGAGAATCTTCAAGAGTTACCAACCCTTATCTAGAAATCTCAGTTTCTAAGGGAGATACATTAACAGACCATTGCATATTCTTCATCTAACACATTTTGCTTTCCATTTTGACCAGATAGAGGTACATCCATAAGTTATCATACCTATTAGCTCTGTCTAATACTAAGAGCAGAACAAAAGGTTCACCTGAAAAGGTAATGGTTTTTGTGATGACTAAAACAGAATAGTACCGAGGAGAGGTTATATTCATTCATCTCACTTTCCTCTTATTTTTAAGAGAGCTCATAATGTAAAGATAAGAAAACTGAGATGCTAAAAGTTTTGACAAAAGAGCTTGAATTATGCATTCAGAATAAAGAAGTAGAAAGTTGCATTCAAATGTGCACTTGAGAAAAAATGCAAAGGGGAGAACAGAAGTGACAAAGCAGCAGAAGACACAGGTCCCTTGAGCAGCTGCCAGTTTCCAGCACTTTTTTTAACTATTCTTCCAAATCCATGCAAGGCAATGAAGATTTCTTTGCTCGAAAGATAATCAGATCTGACCTTCTGCCATGAGCAAGGACCGGAGAGGCAAGATTTGGATTCCACCCTCCCAAACACAAAATCTTTCTTGCTACACCATCCTGCAGAGAAGACCCGCCTCCATAAGAGGAGAGCATCATAGACTTCGCATATTCTTTTACACATCCTCTGTTTGTGCTTGCAGAGATTACATGAGCAAGCTTTTTCCTTTGTTTTGGACAAACCAAAGGATAAAAATAGAGATGCTCTCTAATATTAAGCAGGCATATCCACCCATAGAAACAGAATGGCTGCTTTGAAGTTGCCATCCATATATTGCAGTAGATAGAGAAATGCCAGTAGTAGTGAGAGGACAATCCATTTGCATGGCTTATTTAGGGTATGAACTCATTCCAAGCCATTTTTTACATGCCACACAAAATAAACCAAAGTATTTGCCTTGCAAAGACAAACCTGACGCTGCTGATGATGTGGTGTTAATGTCTAATGCTCAGTTTAGACTAAATAGCTATGAGTATCTCAGGGGAGTTTCATAAATATGGTTATATTTGAGGGTTGCAATGGGTAAAGTTATGATATGAAATTGCATGCCCCCCCGTAATGCATTCTAAGCTGGACCTCAAATACTGTGTGTATCGGGCCTTCCAGTTCATTTGCATAGATTAAAATTCCATTCCAGTTCAAACCTGTATAAACAACCTTTTCTAGATCCACAAACAGAAGTTGCATCCCCTGCTTTTTCTGAAGATATTCTCCTTTGCATTTTCTGAGGCTTATCTTCTTCTAGTGATTCAGAAAGTATTGAAATGCACACAAAGCAAAAACATTTTAATGCATTATTTAGCTACTTCTGAAAGTTCTCATGTCTGCTGAATTCTGTACAGTAATCAGGACTATCTCTGCACACACCTCAAAAAACATCAGGTCCACTCATGTGGTAGTAATTATGAAACTCCCGGAGGAGTAGACCTTGATGGATGCTTCAGTCGAAAGCTATTATCTAGCTCCTATTGATTTCAACTAGCAATTAGGTTTTGGAACAGAATGACAGGTCTGCCAGAACAGAAAACTACTGGGACTATTAGTCTTAGAGATCTGACTGGACACAACATCCTGACACCAGATGAGGACGTCAAAACTGATTGACTTCCCCTCAGGAGAAACCTATACAATAAAATCATCCCTCCCCTTGCCCCTGACACCAAATCACACATTAAGGGAGATTTTTCTTTCTATGATTATTTTTGATCTAGATTACCAGGCCGCATATGCCTGACTTTGATGATGCCCATGACATTTATTCACATGAAGAGCATTCACTATAGGATCAGTATTGAACACTAGCCACACCAGAACTGAAAGGGTGTATCTTTTAGGAACTCACCACTAAAATATCAAACCTTTCTCTGCAGAACACACACTGGCTGCTGAGATTGGCATGCCCCCCCAACCCATCATCAAACCACACTATCTTACTGGGAACCAAGCAGTAATAACTGGCAACTGCTGCCTTAATGATGGCTTTAATGGAGGATAGATCTCATCCATTGTGACACTAAATGACAGAGGTTTGGACAGTAAACTCTACCTCCTGGGGTGATGAATATGACATCCCAATGTTCTATGGCTTCACTAGAAAACTAACAACAGCAGAGGTTTTGTCAAGAAGCCACATGCACAGATCATTTCATGCCCTGTACACTGTTTCTGCTCGGTTCCAAACTGAGACTGAAGCAATTACAATGAAAGAAGCTAAAAGGAAAGAGGTGGAGTAAAAACTGCTGTACTACAAGCCTCTGGATCTGTTCTTCAGCTATAATTAAATGCTTTATTGACCTCATTTTAGTGGCACTAGCTTCAGAGACAGCCACCTACCTACTTCTCAGAGCCATGTTACACCTTAATCCACAAATTATTTTTATGCACAGTATGAAGGAAATTCAAATCCAGACAAAGGTATATTATTTCAGGAGGTTTTAACTTCAATGCAAAACTTTCCCAGTGTTTCAAGACAAAAGGACACCAAGACTCCTGGAACACTGCTCCTATTTAAGGAGAATTGTCTCAGTACATTTAATTTAATCAAAACTTACCCACACATTCACCCTGTGAATGAACAGTCTCTGCACCATTCGATTCTCGAAGACAGTAAGGAGACTTGTTTAGATTAGTCTACATAAGTCTTCATTGATTCCTGTCTCCTCTGGGGTCTCTGAATTCCTTCCACAAGTGAACAGACAGAAAAAAACCTGCACTGTCACCCAGCAAAGCATAATGTTAAGCATTGCATTTAAGCACATATTTTTCTGAACAGACTACTGAATGTTGATCTATGCTGGGAGACAGGAATCCCAAGTTTTCTCCCACAGTCTGGCAAGGGCACATCACACAACTTTGAGTGCGTCATTTACATCTTGCTTTTCAGAGCTGCCATAACCTTTTTTTCCCCACTGACTTCAGTGGGTGTTCTGAATTGCATTTCTGAAGGTCAGTCCCTTAATCGCTCAGTGTCTCAGCAACCTCACCTGTCAAATAGGAAAAGATTAGACCTGTAGTCCAGCTGAATTATTCCTGAATACTATAGTAATGTGCAGCACCATTTAATTTCTACCTTCATGTTGCTCTGAATCAATGCAACACTCAAAAACTGCAGGTTTACAGCTGCTGCAAGAGGACTCTGCAAGCAATCTGGAAAACTCTGGAAATCCAAGTTACTGTCCTAGCTGCCTGTGCCAGGATATTCACTAGCAGTTGTAGGGTCATCACCCTAGTTACAATTTGTAACAAAATTAGTCCTGTTGGGACCTGAATCTGAACTACACTAGGAAATAACATTTGGGTGGTGCTCAGAGTTAGTGATGCTGCTCCATTCTTAGACCTCTTCATTCTCAAATCATCCAATACTTTGTATTTAGCTGGACTAGCAGATGAATGTCTCAAAACCAGACTTTTTTCTGAACATTAGTTGACCCGAGATACAACACTCCCTGGCTTAAAACCCAGTTGACCAAAATACATTCTTGGTCTCTGCTTCAGTTTTCCTTTCTGTAAAATACAGACAATACATTTACAGAAATTGAGCAAGGCAGTGGCCAGGGTGCATCTAGGCAACAACAGGTTAACACTGTTTAGCAGAGCAGCCTCCAAGAGTAGCAGACAGCAAGCATCACTTTCACTATTACTGCAACAGAGCTGGCTTCTGTAAAGAAAACTGTTCTTTCAAAAGAAAAAAAAGTCAACTTCCCTGAGGAGCTAGGAAGGCTCAACGGAAGAACTGACAGTTCAGAGAACAGGAGCAGTGTTGCCTTAATGCCACACATAATGGCAACAGATCTTTTGAGGCAGCAAACTAAAAGGAAAATTAAAAATAAATACTAAAGAATTCTTCACCAAATGTATGATTCAACGGTATTCTACATTCCTAGCGCTATCAAGACAACCCAGAATGATCTTTTCATTGTAACAACAGACATTTGGCAAAAGTATTTAAACATATTTTCCAGAGCTTAAGTTATCTCTAGCTGTTAAAGACACGATAAAACCTAGTGTAGGGGTAGATGAGCTCCCACCTGCTGCTGCAGAGCCCGGTCACTTCAGAGACATCTGGTGGTAGCCATTGTCAGAGACAGAATACCAGACCTTGGGTCAGATCCAGTCTAGCAACTGCTGCATTCTCAGAAAAAGAAAACAACAGACTTAGATAATTTGATAATTAATGGCTCAGCAAGGGTTCTGTCCAGGGAAACTGAACTGTCAGTGAAAACAGGCCTTGATCATGCTTTGTTTTAGTCATTGTCAGAAAACAGCTACTGCTGCAGAGATTTCTTCAAGTACAATATTCTTCCTGTTTTAGATTATTCAGAAAGGTGTGTCAAGAGCAAGAGATGAGAGGTGCATAAATCAGCCAAAGAGTCCTTAAAGTACACTTCACTTTTGTTCAGCAGAAACCACAAGATTCCAAAGGTTTACTTGTATTCCTCAATTCAAATGTTCATTGCTTAACTCTGCACTACCAACTGCTCACCTACAGCTTTAGGAAACAAAAGAGAACAATTTTTAAGCCTTCCCTGGACTAGCCGAGTTTGCCACTGGCTTGGGTCTTTGACAGGCTGAGCAACTCAGTATGGATAAATTATTGGGATGCTGTGAGAGGAATGACCTGATTAATTAAGATAACCAGGAATTCATATGGGTGGCTCAGTACTATGTAGTCAAGAAGATACAGTGTTGTGGGAGGCTGGAGTGGGTGACACCAAACAACTCAAGGTATTTTCCATTATATCAAAAAACACCCCATCTGCACAGTGCAGATGGTAAACTTCTCTTGGAGATTTTATGTTGGATCAGGCACAGTCTGCTCCCACAGGCAATAAAAGGCATAAAGTGTCTGCATAAAACCCTACTATGTGCTCTACCTAATCTGATATAAACACTGATTAATCGGCCCTATGAATCAGGATCACATATATACTGCCAGGTGATCTAGCAACACACATCTATTGTTAATAAGCATGGAACCAGGATGCTTAAAAACAGTAATTCACAAAGCATCTCACCAGCAGTGTGCTCAGGGAGCCTTTCAAGCCCCCTGAACAGCTGCCTAAGAAGATTCTCAAGTAGCCTAGTCCCCTTGCTTCAAGAGAAGAATTCAAGTGCCACTTCCCTTGTGTGTTTCTCCTATACTGAAGTCTCTCCACCATGCACATGCAAAGACCGGAATAAAAATGGAAGCAAATTACAACATAAAATAGAAACATATAGTAAGGCTCTAATTCAGTGCCACTGTCAGTAAGCATAAAACTGCCCAAGTCTGTCTCTAGCTCAGACTAGTAAACCCCTGAGTGTAACATTTAAGAGTCCTTTCACATTGGTGCTGTTTTCAAGCAGATTCCCCGCATTTCCTTGGAATCTCATTGTCTTCCCTACAGTGATGGCTGAACTATTTTTTCCCTCCCAAGGGAGAGCTGGATGCCTGTCACTTGAATTGCTTACAGCCAGGCTGGACAAAGAACATGAGAATATGCCAGGGGAACAATGCCGCATATGATTTCTCAGCATTCCTGAGAGCTGCAGACAGAAAGGGATTGATGGAGCCAAAACCCTCCCTCCCACCGCCCTTCAGTCCACCTCTTTGCTCCAGAGGGCTGTCTGACCCAGTGGGCTAATCAACAAGGCACACACAAATTTTCCCACACGGGAAGGCAAAACACTGATTTTTCAAAGCTTTACTTCAAGCACTAGACACAAAAGGCCTATATGCTTTGGGCAATGGGAAAGAAGCCCCTGATTCCACCTTTCTATATGTGCTTAAGTTGTTTAACTTCAAGGAAGATGCCACCCTCCATATGAGAAAGAAATCAGTCTTCACAGAGCACAAGGAGACAGTGGTAAAGTGGAAGGTTCAACCAGGCCTTCCCATCTCTCATCCTAACACCTCCCTGAGTACCCAGAGCAGCTCTAGGTGAAAGAACCTTAGGCAGCAGACTGTGAGGGGAAGCAAACTGGACATAACTCTTCTCCCTACTTAGTTCCTACTGGAGCCCTGGAGTACCTTGCTGAGTGCCACTGGGGCAGTCTGGGCTACATGGGACAGCAGCTGCCACAAGACAAGGAAGGCTTCATCCCAAAAGCAAGAAGCAAGTGCGGTCGGTGCTGACAGTACCACTGACAGATATAAGGTTCAGCATTCAGAAAAGGACCACTGTCCTGAAAGTCAGGGGACAAGCATTAGAGAGTCCAATGGTAAGATTTAAATAACCCCACCCTAAAAAAAAAATACAGTTAGAAACTGTGAGGGCACAATACCAAGCAAAATAGACCTGAATTTGGCAGTGTGGCATCAGGGTTTTCACCAGTTACACAGGCAGGGTGCTGGTTGTTGGCTGCCAGTTGCATACGCTGAATGCAGAGAATCAGCAAAAGGAATGGGGATTATCACAGACACAGCTTCTTGAACATGTAACGCTCTAGGATGTGAGATGTAGAACATTTCAGAGCAGAAAACAGCCTTGCTGTTGTCCACTTTCACTGCATTTAAGGAAAGTACTTCAGGAGTTTGTTTTTAAAGCACGTGAACATGGGTACTTAAACAACACACCCAATTAATGTAATTAAAACTACTCTCTTAAGTCTTGAATTTTTGTGGATCACTCAAAACAATGAGTAAAAACATACTTATTTTATTTTTCAAATCCTTTTTCTATAACTTAGAAGCAGGTTTGTAGCCCCTCATAATTTTTGTTCAATTTCCAGTTACCTACATTTATACCATTGTCTCAAACTCATTGGAATACTCTCTAAGGACTTGGTGGATAGTCAGCTATAACCAACTCATTTTCAAATGTTTAACATCTAAGAATGAAACTTCAGTACATTTTGTATGAGCAGATCCCTGAACCTGGCTTTTTTTACCCATGTTCTCAGTGCTTGCTACATTTAAGCATACGTAGAGGATGTCTTCCCGAAAGTGAATAAATAGAATCATTATGTTGGCACATGGGGAAGGAGAGGCAGGAGTCAGGGAAGGGCTAACTTTATAAACCTTTTTCACAAGTCATAATTATCAAATCTTACCAATGCTTAATCAGAAACGTTAAAGAAAATTCTCTAAAACAAGGAATAATTTATTGTCATAATCAGATATTCAAAAAAGTTCACAAGAATATTGGTAACAACGCAAGTTTTATTCTTATGCTGCTACCAAGTGTTTAGACAGACTTTTTTCAAAACCTTTAAATATTTAGTACAAATTTCCCTTTAATAAGTCATAAACATAGAAAGCGTTAATCTCTACAGTGAATTTTAAAAGAATTATAAATGGTTGAAGATGGTGAAAAAAATGGCAAGATTATATTTATAACCACAATACTTTGCAGCAAGTTATTCTAAAATGAGCAGTTACTGGTATGTTATTATATTTCTTCACGTGTTATTTAACTGCCAAGCCATAACGCATTTACTCATACAACATACAGTCTCATAGACTTATCACAATAATATGGTTCCCATTATGACAGTATCGGAGCATATCACAAACCCTAGTGTTCAATCTCAATTCCAGGCATTATTAGTTCTTTATCTGTGAAAGATAGCTAAGGCCTTACAGAACTAAGCAACTGTCTTGGGGTCAGAATGATGACTGAGGTCAGGGTACTAAATTTAGGTCTCCTAAACCAGTGCTCTAACCTTTGGACTCCCTTATATTCTCTTTATCTCTATAATATAGTCTTTATCCACAGCATCTCAATGGCAAGAATAAAGGTGAAAAGGCCATGATGATACCTGGTTTTCTTAATTTTTTATTCCAATGGCAGCAGTTCAATAAGGAGTCATTGAATATCCCAGCAACCTCATAAAAATAGGATGCTAAGTAAAAAGACTTTACAGCCTACGGAAATAACTTAATGACTTCCCCTACCAACTGCACTTCTGATTTATACTTTGATAAACAAAAGGTGCTGGGAAACAAGGCTATCCCATTATAGGTACTGCTAGGATACCACTGTAGCCAGTCAAACTGGAGAAGAGTGCTGCTCATCCAACAACAAACCATTAAACAAGGTTATGGGAAAAAAAATAATCCTCCATACAGGTATGTTTTTTTCTCTTGTCTTCATGATACCAGTAGCACAGCTCAATCCACTTGGTTGGTAATGGCCAATTCAGTTAGTCCTACTACAAGGACACATCGCTAGAGAAGCCATATCTGAAATTACCAGGAAGCAATGGTTGTATCTTATACAGGGCATACACCGCATGGGCATCAGTTGCTAGTTCAGTATCATAGGTTATTAATGAGCTGACACATACATTAGAATTCCCAGCAGAAGTGTAATGGCCTTTTAATAGATTTGTTAGAACTGAGTTAGTTTAAAAGGAAGTGTTCAAATATTTTATCTCCTTTGTTTCTCAACTCCCTGCCAGATTCACTTGCTCAGTTCATTAAACCTGCCAACATAGCATGACTGAATATCCATCTCTACCCAGAGATGATAACACTTTGAAAGTTTAGAGAGAACATTTTTGCTGCAAAGGCTGTAGGAGGGCAGAGACCCTCTCCTGCAAGCCCAACGGCTCCCAAAGCAGTACTGAAATTCATCAGCTTTGCTCTTACAGGACCTGGTCCTCCCAAAAGCTTACTCAAATCACAGTTATTGTCAAAGCCTCTGCCCAGGAGAGCACACTGTGAACCCTCTCTCTTCACTACCAGCTTTTCAAGACAAGAAATTCCTGTAAAAGCAAGAGGACAGTCCTGTCTGTGGGGTCAAGCTATGGCAAACTCCAGTCCATTTTCTCCTGTGGCATCCACCAACTGTAGAACAGAAAATGCAGCCACGGGGTCATCCACACAGTACACAGCTGGGGTGATGTTTTATAAGGCACATCCTCTTCTTGATTAAAAACAAGTTTAATGACTTATTCCTTCGAGAAGCACACTAATTACATCAGAGCTACAAAACTTAGCTATGTACTTGCCATTGAGATGCTGTGGATAAAGACTAGAATACAGAAGTCAAGAAAAATCTAAGGGAGTCCAAAGGTTAAAGTGGACTGAGGCAATTGCTGAAATCAAAGCCACTAGTAACAGTTACCTTTTTTATTGTTTTAAAGTAGTAAAACGAAGAGCCTATGTACTACTACAAAGTACCCCAACGATCAGAACAGTTCCTGAATTTTCTTTCCATGATACTTTAAAAAAGGCAAAATAATTATTAGACTTATAGAACCTCCTATTGTTCTCCCATTCTCATCTTGTGCTCCCTTTAATAGTTTTATGTTTTAAAACAGATGTGTAGGAACATGGACTACCTTCTTGTTTCAAAATGCTGATTCACTGATGTCACAGACCCAAAAATCTCTAGAATCTCACTGCATTTATTTGCATTTCATTCCAACTTCTTGGATAACCCAAACATTAAAGAAGGAAAAAAGCACTGACTTAAGTCCTATTCTATTCAAATGCTGGAAAAGCCTTTCTTATAGAAATGATTTGATGGTAGTGGCTGTGTCCCCATTTTAAAGCAACATTCTTTCTTATACAGAATGAACTGCCATATAAACACTTAGAATATACCATGAAACAGCTTTCTAAAACTCAAAACAAGATGCCCAAAACCTTAGATATTATTCCTTAAAAATGTTGTAGCCTGCTTGATTGCTAGATTTACACTTGTTAATACTGCTAACACTATACTTCCTGAGAATAAACAAAAATCAACAAAACAGCTATATTTATTATTCCAATAAGCATTCAAACAGAGGATTTGTTTTTGTTTTGTTAAATTAGTTACGTCCCTAAACACTGTCATAACTGATCTGAAAGACCAGCAGCTGCTGACAGCAATGTGATCCCTTACAACAGATGCAAGGCAACCAGTGTTAACATTTGAACGATGTATCAAATATTAATTACAGTAAAACCAACTGATAACAACAAACACAGCTGTTCTGAAAATATGAAACAAGCATTAACACCTTCAAGTCAGCAAACATGTCCAAGAAGTTTCAACAAGAGTGTCATTCACAGGCTGCAACACCAACACGGCTGTTCCGTACACTCCCCTCTATTGACCGATACCTGCAGGAGTCAGCGACTACAACCACTTCCCAGGATGTCTTGATAGAAGCAGCAGGTGAGATATCACCAACATACCCTCAGCAACATTTTGACGTGCACAGGCAAGATCCCCCCTGCTTCCAAAGTCATTCATGGCTTACTTGTTTGGGGAAGAAAGATCACCCTCCCCAGAAGGCGACAAGGGGTCCCAGCGGTGCTGAACTTTGCTCAGCAAAGCCTACAGCTGCTCCATGAACAGGTTCAGGTACCCAACCACAGGTTCCATTGCTGTCATTTCAGTCTGAGAATTCCGCCTGTCACACAGATTATGGTTTCATTTTTTGTTATGAAATTGTTATTTGGAGAAGAAAAAAAAAATAAAAGAAAACAAGAAAAAAGAAAAAAAGAGAAAGCCTGCTATGCCAGCTTTTGACCATGCTTCTCCAAATAACACCTCTTTGCTCAGTTTTCACATACTGCTGCAGAAGGTTCTTCTCCACATCACATAGCAATTAAAAAAGCAAAAACAATCAAACAAACGAAACCACCCCCACCACAGCTCAGACACCTCATTTGCTTCGTCTATATGAACTGAACAAGGTCTGCATCACCTAAATCAGCAATAGGTGGCTTTCAAGAATACCATTACTTATTAACACAGCAACATAAATACTCCAGACCAAATTGGATGTATAGACTGGAGAAGAGAATGGACATAAAATATTTAACCTGCTTTGATCTCTAATTGCTCAGTTATTTATAAGAGAGTGTGCAGGGTACCATGTACTACTGTGGCAGGAAAGATAGAGGAATTGCTGTGCTTACCAGACAACATAACATAAGCATCTCACCATTGTTTAAAATGTCATTTTAGGCCTCAAGAGTACAGTCTGGTGGATCTTTCTTCTAATTAAAAAAAAAAAAAAAAGTAAAAATAATTTTAAAAATCCCACAACTACACACCAAACCCAAAACACAGATGCTGCATGACAAATATTTTCTCAACTTTTCTGTTTCACTGACTTCTTCAGATCCAGGACAAAATTACAAATGATGGAACTAAATATTCAATTTCAGAAGTTTTTAAATTAAGTGCTTTGTGTTAAGTGAGATTAAGACAGGATACTTAATCATTGAATCTTCAAACATAAAGGAAATAACTAAGTTTTTTAAAAAATCTTTAGACTAGTTACTGATTTTGAATTTTTCTTTTAAAAAAGTTAACTGTCTCTAATCTGAAGTAAATTGTTTCTACACAGATTAAATCATTAATTCCATATCTCCTATTAAAGCATGTATTTTTGAGTCACTGAAAATTATACCACACTGTCATATCAGGCTGTCTCAAACCGGCTTTTAAAAGAATACAGGAATGAAATAGTGTAAACAAACAAATTATTCTCAGTACTTTTTTTCAGGAAACAAGAATTCATTTTATCATTGTCCCAAGTATTTGGTGGGTAGTATATGCCAAGTCATTTTCCTTCCTTGCATCATAAAATGAAGACAATGGGGAAAAACAAAATAAAGCTTGCCCTGTCTAACTTTTCAGTAAGGTGAACCACAAACCAAATAATGTAACTGTTGCAGAAAGGTAACTCATTCTGAAACTGATTAACAGAACCAGCATGGCAAGCCAGGTTTGGACACCAAAGGCATGGACAGACATACCTCAGAGGATCAGGTAAGAGTGACAGATTTGGAATAAATCTCACGGTTTGTTGTTTTTAGTCTAAAGTGACGGAAGTGGGGATTTCTGATAGTCTCGTGGTACGTTACTGAGAAATAAACCTTAACAAGAGATTCATATAGGCTTTAGGAAACAGTTTCTGCTAGTACTTCTGCCTGAAAAAGCTGAATAGAAATCTTATTTGTGCTGTGAAATCTTTCATTAGAAGTTTAAGATCCTGCTCTCTGAGATGGTCTACATGCATGTAATTTGGTCTGAACATTGGAGATGTACAAGATGACCTCTTGAAACAATTATTATGGCTCCATATTTCACACCAACAAACATCAACCACTACCTTTCACTTGGGCTCTGGCCTCTGCTGTTGCTTGTTGGCACTGCAAAAATATCTACAAGGTATAAATACATAAGAATTTAACTCTCTTACAAAGCCACTCAAGGAGACCTCTGTAAGAGATATTCGAGATGAAAGCTAGAGTAGGTCAGAAAGTATTCACTAGGTACAGTCCTCTATAAGAACTTTTTGTGGCTTTTTTTTTAAGTCAGCATTTTTATTAAATTAACCCCTTGGAAAAGAAAAGAATTAGCAATGTTGGCTTCAAGAAGCCTTTCCTGCTGCATATTTAATTAAAAAATAGCTAGTTTGCACACTTCATCAAGTCCCCAAAACCATTAGTGCAAGTTGTACCTGTGCTAGGATGACAGGCTTTTAGATATAGATGGACACTGTATTTAGGAGAAAAAAAAGAACAGAGAATATAAAACAGGTTGGAGAAGAGAGACCATATCCCATTTCATGCAGCTTAGGAAGCTTTCCTGTTAGAAGCAATGTGATAACAGAGCAGCAGAAATGTCACTGCAGGGGTCCATACTGCCTTTATGAGCTTTCTCACTATGAGAGCCTGAAATCAGATCAACAAGTAACAAGACTCTGTTGACAGTAAATACAAGCCAGAGGTTGTATATGCAGCAGATGTTATCAAATCTTCAGTTATGCACAGATTAAACACAGCAGGCAGTTTAACCTACAAAAGGCAGTTCATTGAAGGGGCATGGAGGCTGTCCACAAAGGGAAGAATTGCTTAAGCTTCTCAGCTGAGGTGGTTGTTATACATTAAAAGCTTCTGTACAGCTACCTTCTACATAAAAGCAGTGATCCACTGCTTCAGCTGAATCTCAGCAGCCCCATTTCTGCTTTTGGCCCCACATTTCTTGTCTTACAAGGTTGTAGCCCATTCCAGTTAAAACACCATGTGCTCATTTGTGGAAGACAAGGTCCAATATTGCACAAAGCGAAATTTACTTCTTTAGGTAACAATGACAACAAAAAGTACTCAGCCCTTTTAGGTGCAAAGTATTAATTTTATGGGAAGAAATAAACTTTTTTTTTTTAATAGAAACTTACGTTTCAAAATTAGAGCAATTGAAAGCTGCAGAAATATTATACAACTGTTGATTTAAAAGTCTTTTTAAGGAACTGTTTCAACAAAAGAATTGCAACTAGTTCTGCTTTGCAATCAGCCAATATCTTCCATGATCAGTCAAAAAATAAGACTGTGAATCAGACAAAAGGCCAATGATATGATAAAACCTTTGAAGCACTACCAGCTATCTTTTTGCTCTTTGGAGCATAAGTAGTAAGGACCATAAAGGTTAACAGTACTTTTCCATTGATTAGCTGCATTATTAAAAGTTAGTGTTTGCTCCTACTGACAGAAGCAGTCATTGAAAAAATTTCTAGATGAGTAATAATTGACCAGATAATTTCATGATAATATTTTTTCTTAAATCAAATCTTGCAGCTTTTCAAGTTTCTAGTTACTTTTTGTATTTCAGCAAAAATAACCAAAAAAAAGTCTTCCCCTCACCCCAATACATACCCTTCAAATGTTATCCTTATTAGCTATTGATACATAGAAAAAGGAAGAGGAAGCACATTTGGGTCAGTCACACCGGGGAACACCAGATGGAGACCCAAGCAGGTCACATTCTCTGCTCTGCTCACAGAGATCCCAATTCACTTTTTCCCACATTCTGGAATAGAATGTGAATTCCTCCTTTACCTCTTTTTTTACATCTTAGGTGTTCAAAATGGATGCAGAATTCTCATAAGACTCCCAAGTCCTTTTTGCTGCTATGGTTATTGACTCACTGAAGTGAGGACTGGGTTAATATACTAACTTTGTACATTCCCCCCAACACAGGCTCTTCTCACAGTTCTTATGCCCCATTCCACACAGTAAAGAACTGTTTCTCATAAGAAGGAAAGTGTGCAAAATCATAATTGCACAAGTTTGTACACATACTTTTTCATCTGGGGACTTCATAACTTTAAAATACTGTAATTGTGCTACGGTGTGCTTCACATGACTGCACAGCCGAGAAAACTGTCCATGGGAGAACCAAGTGGCTCTCAACATGGTCAAAACCTTCTCAATATTCCTACTGAGAACCCATGCTGGTCTTCTGTTAGAACATATCTTTATAGTTACTATGGAGGCTGAAAAATAATCCAGAAAAATAAGTAGCTAGAAGAAGTAATTTAATCTTTTTTTTTTTTCTAAGCAAGAAAATTAATTGCTTCACTCTGAGGTGGTATCATGAACACTAAGAACACCTTTCTAAAGTGTTTCAATATCACAGACTAGAAGATAAATTTTATACACATTATAAATTATAGACTTCTGAAGTATGGTCTTCTCCTAAAGTCTTAGCATTTTTGTTCTTACAGTGGAAGGTACTAAGGTCATCCAACAGATGCAACTGACTTTTTCAAGACTTCCCTTTCTTTTCCTTTTACAAAAAGCACAACCATCACCAAAAAAACATAGCTAGCTTTTGTATCTCAGATAAACCCCATTTTCCCAGTGTTCACTGTCTAACAAACCCTACACAATTTTTAAGTACAAAATCATAACAGAAAGCATGCCTTAGCAGCTGGCATCAGACAAGATTGAAAGGGCAAATATTGTCTGGCTGAAAACCTGAGTCCTTCGTCTTTAATGTTTGCCCTAATTTGAAATCTACCAGTATTTGAGTTGCTTTTAACCACAGTGAACACAATGCGAGTCTTCCTAGGACAGCTAAATTGAGCAGCTCAATTGATGATAAGGGTAAAGAAAGTAAAGGTAGTATTCACTTACAATCATGATCACATTGCATCACTGGAAAATAACCAGAAATGTTTGCAACTCTATAGTGCAACATTTTTTAGGATCACCTGATTTGAAACAGCTGCCTGTGTAAGAAAATCCAAGAAAAGAAAGGCAATCACACTGAAACAAGCAAGCTCAGGAAACAGGAATGCATCATCAGTGGTAGCACATGAAAAACACTTTCCCACCAGCTTCAGGTTCCAGTCTGGTCCAGGCTAATAGAAGCTGATAGTACTAGTGAGTGAAGTGGAAGGACTTTATTTCTAGTTCCATTCCAATTCCTACCAGCAACTGTGTCCTCCTCCTACCTTCTGATTTCAACACACAGAAAGTCACTGACTCTAGAAGAGAGGATCAAGGGACAATTCAGTATTCCTGCCTAGGATTCTGATACTTTCTAGCCAGCAGGATAATTCCACTATAGGGACAGAAGTAGGTGGGGATGACAACACTCCAACTCCATTCTAGCCTTGAACAAAAGTAAATATTCCTAAACTCCCACCCTTGCTAAGCTTGTCTCTGCTAGCTGCAGATAACCAGCTGCATTCAGGGAGACTAACACTTCAGCCTGCCAGTTCTAAGAAATCAGAATCTACTCATCAGTTAGCCTATCTGTGCCTGATGTGCCAAAAGCCTATCAAGACAAAAAGCTGATAAGACAAATGCAATTACCCAAAACATATTGTTATCAGTGCCTTGGTCCTCAGCCACACCTCTCATCCCACATCTGCCAAAATTATTTTCACAGCAGAGCAGGAGCAGTTGAAGCTCATGGGCACAAGGCCAGTGCAACAGTAGCTTAAACCATTCTCTAAAGACATGTACAAAGACTTTAGCGAAGTCATGCCACAAGAGCAAAATGAGCAAAGAAAGTTCCCTGAAGGCCACAGAAATGAAACAGTGCAAAAGCAGCACAGAAAATTCCAATCAGTGGCTTCTCTGCATATTTTATAAATCTAGAAGTATCTGAAAAGCACTAGAAAATAAACTTACTGCTATAAAAAGGGGCCTATGTCAAACACCAACAAGAACAATGAGTTTCAGCAAGATCATACAAAGCCAAGTTTGGTCCCAGTTAAGAATACAAATCACGGCTTGGCACTTCAGGCCTTCACCCTCAGTAACTGACCAGCAAGACAGGGCACAGACTTTTTGTCTCCTTAATATTATAATATTAGTACCAACAGAAAAGCTGTATTAAACTTGAAATTCATTAAGTTTCATCTAGATGGAGGCACATGTTCTTCATGAAACAAACTTCAGTCTTTTACATGAGTTGAGGGTCAACCAGAAGAAAGATTTCTATCATTACACAGAACTGACTTTAAAATGTACTTTCAAAAAAGAAACAAAAATCGTGGCGGGACCTTTAATGTGCTACCGTTGAAAGAAGTCCTTAAAATGTTTGTTACTGTTACATACTCAGATTTCAGGATATTTAATGGCCACATGGCTCCACGTACAAAGTATAGTTTAACAAACATCCATCTCAACCATATGAATTCTCAGAGAAGGGTGTCGCTTCAACAACACTGGCCAGTTTACCCAAATGCGCAAAGCTGGTACAATCATACTTTGTTATCTCAAGCCTGAATGCAACATGCTACCTGAAATATCCACTGTTTGTAGAAGTTCTCTCAAAGAAGATAAACACAATTTCACTCAAGTGAATGAGGTGACTGGATTTATGCCAGGAACTAGGAAAAATAATTTTTTATAATCCCCATTATAAACCCCCCTTCATCAATGGATTAAAAACAAAAGCAAATAGGGGAAAAAAAAAAAAATCCAATCCAAAGTTCAGGGGTATTTTGCTCAAAGTTTGTTTGTTTGTTTGTTTTCCCAAGCCAGTCTGTGGAAGGAAAAATAAGACACCTTCATATAGTGTCAGTCTGAGAATCTGGCCATAATCAACTCAAGAAGAGACTGAAATACTAGATACACTTTTACCTGACCTTTGCTACTCCTGACATCCCTCCTGAAAGGGAAAATTAATTTAAGTGTTTATCCTTCTTTCTAACATAACTGGTATAATACTATGTCAGATCAGTGTGCTTTTCATTTAACTTTATTTTTACATTGCATTCTTCAACTTCTTGAAACGTACTTATATTGATAAGCTTTACCCTGATACAATTGTGATGAAGACAGCAGACTAATATTCATCGGATTTCCACCAGTGTGTTTATTTTGCCTTTGTCTCAAAACCAAAATATTTGTGCTAACTTGCTACTTCCAGTGCAGTGATTAGAAGGGCTGACTTTGCTTTTTCCGAAGTTTTGCACAAGAAATAATTTATTTTCCCTGTGTTCTCAGGATGCCAACTCAGATGATTTTTGATGACTGAAAGAAAATAATTTTCAGCTGTCAAAAAGTCAAAACGTTTAAGAATCCATTTTACAAACTTGAAGCAGGTTAGTGTTTTTTAACACTATTCTTAAAAGGAAATCACTTCCTAGCAAGAAAACCTACACTTCTCTTTGGGATTGGTGCTCCCTGGAGGTCGCTTCCTACCTGTTTCTCTGTGATAGTAGGTACAGTGAAAAACAGCTGCCCCACTGTTCCCTCAGTGCTATTCCACGCAAACACTGCTAACGCTGCTTACACATTACCTGTCCTTAGAGCTCCTGAACCCAAACTACAAACTTTCACCAAAGGTAGCAGGATGTCGGGGGCTGGTCCCAATGAGTAAATCCGTGCACAGCCACCTTGGCAGTAAGTGACAATCCACATGGAAACAGGAGAGTTACAGTAACCTTACCTGGGTCAGAGACACTGTCTCTCTGCCTCCTATACCAGCCTCTTCTAGACTCCTGGAAGCTTGAAAGTATTCAAAGTCCGTTAGGACATAAAACAGATGAAAAAAGACTGTCAGCTAATCCTACTGCAACATTAGCAGCCTTTCTGAAAAATAAAAGAAACAACCACTCCCCCCTCCCACCATCTTCACTTGTTAGTGGAGAAAAAGAAAAAAACAACTTGTGTTCTAGCATAAGATCACATCCAGAGATAGTTTTTAGGGCTTGTTTCTGGTTTTTAAATGAACCACAAAAAAAGCGATAGCACCAACCGAAGGATTACACACCGAACACCAGGGAAAATGGCCTCGTTTCCCATTCCACTTTGTCCTGTTCTAGCAGGAGGCAGTTCCGACCTCCGCCGCCGATGCACAGGCTGCAGAAGCCGCCGGACTAGCGGTTCCCGAGCCGCGCTCACCCGGGGCTGCGAGCGGGCACCTCCGGCAGCCGCTCGCCCCGGCTCCAGCGGGACAGAGCCGCGCCGCGGGGGTGGAGGCGAGAGGGGAAGGAGAGGGGCCGCCGCCTCAGTTTCTCCGTCACCTTTTGAGGGGGCAGTTCATTACCTCTAGGCTCCTCACCGCAGCCTCTGCAGCAGCATAGCCCCATGGTAGGTGCCAGCGTCCCTCGCAGCCTGGCCAGCCCGCTCCCCGCCAGCCGGGGCCGCCTCCAGCACCCCGGGCAGCGGGGCCCGGGCTTCCGACAGGCTACGCTGGGGGGCAAGGGCAGGTCGGTGCCCCGGGGCTCCCCGCCTTTGTCGCCCGTAGTTCTAGCCGGCCTTGGGGCAGACCTCAGCGCTTCACGGCTCTCTTTGCCCGTTAAACTACACAGGCTTATTAATTATACTCACCCCCTTTGAAGGGGTGAGAGCTGCCAGAGGCTGTTGCATGCAAGTGGCAGATGCTTGCGCTCAGATGGCCGGAGGGCAGCAGACACCAAGTGTAAACCTTCAGTGTGCATAAAAAGATACTAGAAAGGCCATTTCACCTCTTGCAAAATTATGTAAGCACAGAACAGGGTCATAGCATATGCTCTACCCCCACAAGAGTAAACACTCAACCGTCTATCTCTGGGAGTACTGAGAATTACAGGGACTTTGCATTCTTGCAAAGGTCAGAACCCCTCTAAAAAAGTCTTCTGAATATTGCTAATCACCTACTTTTAATTGTATTAACCTAACTAAATCACTAGCACCAAAGGCAAGATAAGAGTTTTGTTTTGGGATGAGGAAAGAAAAACATCCCTGGAACAGATGTTTGCTGGTTCCGTGATCATTCAGTGTTTGCTTTCTAGACTACACAACACTTAAACCAGCAGGGACACTGCTTACTGAAGACTCACTGCCCAGAAGCTGCAGCAGCCTAAGCTTTGCAACATAGTTGCATAGCTTTGTTTTATATAGCAACTCACAGGCAAACTGGGTACCTCTGCAGAACTTGGATTAAGTGTTATGAGTATAGATGTTGCAAGCGAGAGACAATCATAAATTCTTTTTCAGGTTGGGCACTACAGAAGAAAATGCTTTTTGACAAGCAGTGTGCAATGCGTAAAACAAAGAGTGTAGATAGGAGAGGAGACAGATACACAAAGAGAAGTTTTTTGGGTGAGAATGGTAACAAGAAGCTATATGTTTAAATATAGTTCAAATACCAGAAACAGCCTGATGAGAATGGACAGCTCTTCCTCCCATTTGTATCCCAGCCACTTGAGATCAAACCAGTTCTTCAGACTGGACTTCCACACAGACACCAAATAAAGGATAGATGTCTACTAGGAGTTTCAATATAAAAAATAAGCCTATGATAACACGCTACAAAGAGGTTCTCCTACAGAGTATTCAGCTTTTACTGTAAACTTGAGCCATCCTGGATTGTGAGCATTCATCAGTTAGCTCAAAATAAAATTAAAAAAAAAAAAGTCCCCACATAGGATGGAAAATGGACAGGGCAGAAAAACCACCAAACATGATAGAGGAAACTCAACATAGTCTTGCTGGGTTTGCAGGTATGAACTTGTTGATTTTGGAGAGAGGTGTACAACTCTTCTCAGTTGTTTTGTTGAGCCTCTAAACAGGTCAGACAATGCCAATAGTTGATAGCTGCTTAAAAATCCATCTCTGGTGCAAAGTGCTACCTTCCCCTTGTAAAACAGTAGATACTTCTGTTACTTCTTGGCTAGAGGGTGACGTGATCTCAGAGAAGAGACACATAAACCACCTGCTTGAGTAGCTGGACACTCTCCTGGCAACACTTCTGCATTTCATACAAAGCAAACTCCAGAGAGCCCCCTGGCAGGGATCAGATATCCAAGTTCTGGAAAACTCTCACAAAGTGTTTACTAATGATGCTGTCAGATCAGTGGTAGATAAAATGTGAGAAGAGAGCACTCCGCTCTCCAGCTGTTCTACCCAGCAGCCATATCAGCTCCGTGAGGATTGTTACTAGATGCTACACTGCAGAGTAAACCCCCACATTACCTAAAGGTTGCTGGAATTTGAGCATTTAAAAAAGTCTTAGGACTGCTACATACATCACCTCACATTGATAGAGGCTGCTGTAGGGTTAAACACCCATGCTTCTTTCTTATACAATCAAGCTGACAGCCCCAGTAAAGCATGTAACGAATTTTTACAGTTCTATTACCAAAATGTTACATTTCTAAACTCTATTTTCACAAAATATTCAGAAAACTGACAAAAAGTTTGTCTTCCTTTTTGATTGTTTCACGAATAAATTAAATGGTCCCAAATGAAAACAGCTGAAATTCATTTAATGAAAGAACCACGGTGTATTTAAGAGAATTTTCAGATGCATTCATTGCAAGAGGCAGGTAGAGCCTCTGATGTCCTTACCACATGGACATAATATGACCTTACCTGGGAGCATCACTAAATAAAATTAAATTAAAGAGCACTTAGCCTTGTCCTCACTTCCCCCCCCCCCCCCCCCCCCCCCGGATGGCAATAATAATTACAATGAAGTTCAGCAATAACACAAGCCAAAATTGTCAGTTTTCAGAAAACCATCCAAAATTTGCATAGGCATGAACCATACAGGCTTTCAATTTCACAGAAAAATATAAGTTTCATCCAAAACAAAGCAGTTCTTCAATACTGGTTCATTTAAAAGCAATTGGATGATTCATTCAATATAAAATCTTCACTGTATTGGTGACTTCGATATATGTTTGTGTAGGAGTTTTGAGAGTGAAAGACTTTGTAATATACTCAGGAAACATAAAGCTCCAGGGAAAAAAGTTCTCTCTCTGTAGCTAAAGAGTTATTCATTGATAATTCCACCAAACAAGTGAAAATGGGAATATAGGAATAATTCATTAACTAGTTGTGTAGGATTAAGTACAGACATGTAATATCTAGTAAACTAAAACATTATAGTCACAATCATTTTCATGATCTGAAAAATCCATATAAACATCATAAATCAGGACATACATGCTGTATATACCTTCAGTGCACTTTGCAGATCATCTGTCATTTTAGCTTTAGAGGGTACACATTTTGTTTCTTAATACTTAAACCAACAGGTGGCTGTTGTCAAACACACTGCCAGTCCAAATACTGCCAGGCAGGAGCAGCTAGCAGAGTGCATCCATAGAAACCAGACACCTTTGGCAAGATGGAGGAAGGAGGGAGTGGGGAAAAAAAAAGCAATCCATTTTGAGACAGCTGGGCAATGTTTGGGAGGTGCAGAAGCCACGTCTGTCATCCCATGCAAAATTTAAGATTCTTCAATGGCTAAACCTCATTAATTTGTCTCCAGAATGCAGAAGTCAGCTGATGAAGGTAAGAGTGCTGAACTACCACCCAGATGTTTTGCCTAAATATAAGGGCAACTCTAGAAACCTTCATCCTAGACTCTAACATGCTAGTTCTCTGCTACAGAAAGAAACTGTGCTACTAATGGGTTTGAAGGCTCAACACAAGCCAATATCAGAAATAACCAAACTTGTTTGGGTCAAACTAACTCATAATTTATATATATATTCATATGATATAAAAGGTGCTTATAAATTTTCAGGTAGGTATTAGCCTATTCTTACAATATAGTGGATATGCTTGCACTTTTACAGCAACAAAACCCATTTAATCTGCAGATTCATTTGAGACTCATTTTTGTTAGAATACATAACTCATTCTGTACAGCAGGAGCTGTTCAAAGTGGAATATCTGTAGTTCTTAGCAATTTGACCTTTCAGATCTATGGCTAACCATGCATGTCATTTCCTTAAACTGCACATACCAACTTTAGACTAAGGTTTAAGGAGCCCAGAATTCAATGTCTAAATCTTGATTTCAAGTACTAAGCAATTAGGCTGATGTTTCAAAAATCAAGTACTTAACAGGTCCCTGTGAAATGAACTAGTGTAGACCAAGTGCCTCAAGTTTTTCTGAATAACCAATATACAGGATGCTTCAAAAAGGAGGACACGAATTAGCATATTTCATGATAGCAGCACAATGTGCTAATGGTGGCACAAAAACACGGTCTTTGATGTAACCCCCCAAAAAAGTCATAGGGTGTAATGTCTGGGGACCTTGCGGGCCAAGAGTGTAGGGCCAAGCCTTGGGGTCCTGTGCAACCTAACTTTGAGGCAGCATGTCTATCTTTTTGAAACACCCTGTACTACGCATGTGTTTTCTCCAGTCCTAGCTTTTAGCTTCACCATCTGAAATTCTTGAAATAAAGTTTACAGTCCCTCCCACTTCCCAAGAAATACGATAGTATATTGGCTGCCACTGAAAAGGAAATCTGGCTGCTGAACACCTATGCAAATAACAGTCTTTCCTATTTAAAGATTTGGTTGAAGATCTGGAAACCAGAAGATTTCAGTTTTTATTGCATTGCATTCCCCACCCCCAAAAAAAAAAAAAAAACAAAACACCCACAAAACCAAAACAAAACAACAAACAAACAAAAAAAACACCTAAGTAAAGGAATATGCTGTTCTGTTTCAACAATTCATTCCAGATGTGACAGCTCACTGATGGCTGAAGATATTTCTTTTTCACTCCTTTACTAGGAGATAGTTGTGACTTTTTTTTTCTTCCTCCTCTTCCCCAAATTCCCAAATGTGTCAGAGATGCAATTCTAGAGCTGGGCACATGTTGCTTTTCAAACTTTTAGGCACAGGGCAAGGACTACAAAGTTGTTATTTTCTACCCCCTCATCTCCCCCTAAAACACACAAACTCATCTGAAGAACACAAATGTTGGCAATGTCTTGAATCACTAATATGAAAACAGATGACCATGCTTCATACAGAATGGATCTGAGCCAGCCAGCAGAAATCAGATGCACTTGCAAAGGGCTGACAATTTAACTTATAGATATGTTAAAAATCCAGGAGAGGTGCTAAAATGTTCAAGTTTAGCCAATAAAAGCTTGATTTGTCTGATCTGCAAAGTTATGTATACTATGAACTTCCCCATATTGTTCAAAGATCTACAAGTCAAGGAGCTGGTAAACTATAGACTTCCTTTTCAAAAGTTAGAGGCTTTCTAAAATGGGAAGTTTGCTTTTTGTGAGAAGTCAAATTCAGCCTGTATTATTCCCTTACTTGATTACCAAAATAGATGGTGAAGGTCAAGTAGAAGGGACTTGTCAGACCCACACTGGGAACACCCTGCGACTCTCCACAGAATTCCTAGTAGCCATTGGATCTCAGGAATAAAGAGTTTATTTTGGCAACGTAATAACACAGGTAGAAGAATACATTACAGTCAGTCTTAGCTCATATGCCTCAAAAATGCTGTAGCTCCCTTAAAAACCAACTTCATCTCTTATAAGAGCTTAAAACTAGTAATAAATAATAGCCCAGAAATCTTGCTCGGTCTAACATCACACGCTACCTCACCCAAGGCTTCTTTCCTATAAGATCAGAGAAGTCTAAACCACCCTTCCTTTCCAAGCGTCTGTCCCCATCATCCTTTGCTTCCAAGAGCCCAGCTTCCAAATATGCACTTGTAATGTCTTTAATCAAACTATGAAGGAAATGTTTTTGCAAACTCCAGTTCTCCAGGCTAATAAAACTCTGAAAAATAACCTGCTGAGAGAAGAATTAGATCTTCACAGTTTACAGGAACAATTTATTGTTTGTCTATTCTTCATGGAAGACATTGGTACAGAAGAAAATGAGTTGTATGTAGATACCTCAACTAGGGGTTATTCAGCCTGCAGAAGAAAAGATTCTGCAGAGACCTTATTGTAGCCTTTCAATAATTAGAGGTGGCTTATAAGAAAGTGAGGACAAAGTTTTCTGTAGAATCTCTTGTGACAGGACAAGATATAATTGTTTTAAAGTAGAAGAGGGTAGATTTAGGCTAGATACAAGGAAGAATTTTTTTTTTTTTTTTTTTTTTTTTTTTTTTTTTTTTTTTTTTTTTTACACAATGAAGGTGGTGGAACACCAGAACAGATTGGCCAGAGAGGTGGTAGATACCCCATACCCCATCCCTGGAAGCATTCAAGGTCAGGCTTGACAGGGTTCTGAGCAACCTGATGTAGTTGAAGATGGCCCTGCTCATTGCAGGACCTTTAAAGGTCCCTGACATCTTAAACTGTTCTATGATTTTATGACAACTGTATGAGAGGTAGGTACTATATGGATGTACACATTTTGTATTTGTATATTGCCTTTTCCCAAGTGATATAACAACAAATTCCCATTAGCCAGGCTAGGCTTATAATAGGACAGAGTTCTGTTAAGAAAGGTTTTTTGGGCTCAAAAAAAAATAAAAAAAAAAGGCATTTTAAAACAAAGATCAAAATTCACGTATGTTTGTTCAAGTACAATATTTCAGAACATATGACTTTGTCCTATTAAACAGTTTATAGACCAGAAAGAGTCACAAGATACTGAATTTATGAAAAGTTATTCTGATTTGACTAGGTCTATTCCCTCCTCTTTTCTCTCCAATCAACGTAATTCCAAGAGGATTTCAGCATCTGAAGTCATATCATCTGACAGTCATCTGACAATAATTTGCTCTTTTTTTTTCCATAGCAGTGACCATCTTTTAAAAGATATTCCCACCTGTCAACCTTCTTTATTCCTACTATTCCAATAGTGACTCTGCAACCTAAGGTACTTCTTGAAATGAAAAAGAAGTCCCACAAATTCTGGTGGACCATCTGCTGAATGTAAAAAGCTCAAAACAGAGCTAGGTGCAAGCATCCACAAAAAGAAAGACTGGTTGCAAGTGACAATATACCTTTAGCCACACTGTGCTAGAGAATAAATGCCCAGGTCTTTGTTTTGGAGGCATTAGCAAGCTCTTGGGGTTCTGTCATTGAAGTCCCAAGAAAGCATTAAAAAAGCCCAAACAAACAAACAAAAAAACCCAATAAACCACCAAATCAACAGTAGTTAGCCTTACCCATGGGCAAGGACCATTTATAATGAGTCTCTTGCACCTGGTCCTGGCAAAGCTGATGTCCTTACTGTTCCATTTTTGTTGTTAGAAAGGCAATGTGTACCATGACTAAAGGACAGCTCTTACAGCTGAGCTTTCACCTCTTTCAGCAGCAGGTGAGCACACTGGCCGACATCAGCAACTCTTACCTCGTGGCACACAGTTTCTCATTGGTGGCCATGCATTCATAGCTGCTCTTACACAGTTCACACCAACTTACAGCCTGAAGGAGAAGATCAACTAAGCACATAGATTGATAAGAAGCACAGTTTTATTGCAAATATCTGAAAGCACCCTGCTCCCCAACAGCACTTTAAATGGTTGTAGAAACAATAGCCCTTTTCTACAAATCCCAGTGTACACAGAGCCAACAACCTACTATCAACGTATACAAGATTTCACACTTACTAACTTCAAAGAACCATTGCTTCTAGAAGGAGAACTTGCTTTGCCTCATGGAGAGACACAACTCTTGACTGATTGCAAGATCTTAAGATAATAGCAAGAAGGTCTGAGATTGATAGAAAATACATAGAGTCCTACAGCCTGAGATGTCTTGGCAGAGGTGGCTAAGAAACAACTCCTTGTGTGTAGCTTAATCATATTTTCAAAGTTACTGAGGCCAAAGCAGAGCCCTGTGACATTGTTAGCAGCACAGCTGAAGGCAGAACTGTGCTTTTCAAGAGGAAACAGCTGTGACCTTAAAGCACTGCTGGGGAAGACACTAAATTCCCTCTCACTGCTCCTCCCCAGTCCTCATGTATTCCTTTCAGCAAGATGGCGACCCTAGAGATCTGCAGCCATATTTATGAAACCTTCCACAGACCCCTACCAGTTTCAGAACAGAGGCTCAGGAGGGAATATTTCTCTTACAAAACATGATCACAGGCACAATATTTATAGCAACTTTCTCTATTTGCTGCTGTGATGCGTTTGCGCCAGAGCTAACTAAAGGTAGAATATGTCCTTTAATGTTCTGCAGTGTCAGCAACACGTGACAGCAATGATCCTTGTTCAAGACCTATAAGGACATAGGAACAGAAATAGGTTGTGCTGAAACCTGGTCTGTCCACTCAAAATGGACCACAGGAAATTTAGTCTGGAAAAGATCTTCTGCTGAACCCTCCCAGAAGGCATCAGTTTGATTCTCTGATTCTTATATAAACCACATGGTCTCAAAGCCTTTATGGCCTCTGTAGAGTGGAGGATTCTCACACCGGCATAGCTAGAATGCTGCTAATCTTTGCAGACGCTTACATTTGTGTTAAGTAATCTTTCTCCACATTACACCAGTATGCCAGTACAGGCTTTCTTTTGGCATAATTATACCAGTATAGCATTCGTAATGTAGGCAAGGCTCTTCATATCTCAAGTCAGCAGCTGCCAGTGTGCTCATAAATCCTCCTAGTAAAATCCACTACTCCAAAGCCAGGAAAGCAACACAGTTTGTACAGTTGTCCTTCAATGCAAAGACTACACAGTTGACAATAACAGTCTTTCCTCGAGGCCTCACATACACTCTCTTTTAACACTGTATGCTTTTGATTTCATAGCTCTTTATTATCTCAAATTCCTCCTGCCCCCTCCCCCAGGTTTTAAAGAGTGTCAGACAGCTGGTGATCAAAAGCAAACCCCAAAACTGACAACAATGCTTCCTGAGTTCAGCATGATGTATGGCATCTTTGGTACCACATGGAGGCATGAATATCAACATCTTAACTGGACTTCAACTAGATGAGCAATGGTTTATGATGTAGAATATGTGGTGTAATCCTGCAGTTACAAATAATCTGTCTCCACTGGCTGAGGTTCAAAGCCAGACTTCAAAAGAATTTGTATGCACTGGGCTGTGCACCTGCCAGAGCCAAGATAGAAGACAAACTTGGAGAAAGTAAACACAGAGTCTGTTAACAGGAACAGTACTATAATTATGAATGACCTGAACTTTGTCTTCCTAATGGAAGAAATCACATCCATTTCAGTTAGAGTGCTTGAAGAAAATTAGGAATATTAAGCTTATCAGAGTGTTCTACACTAAACAGAACACAGTCCCAGCTGCCTCACTGCTTTTGTACAACAGTGCCTTGAGCAGAGCCCCTGTGAAAGATCCTGTAGATACACTGTGAAGCTTATATTAAACTTATGAGAATAAAGTTTTTGTAACATCACTAAATTCACCACAGATCAGCCACACTACAGTATGTGTTCTCAGTGCTCACTATGTTGAGCTCCTCCTAAAATCTTCTCAGATGGAAGACGTTAGTGCAGAATACAGTGTTTCCAGGTGCTTGTAGTCATAAGGTGTATGTCTCAAGATCTGGTATTTTACACCTATTTAGAAACAGACTGCTAAAATAATAAAACCAATATCATTCCTATTATTTTTAATATAAACACAGAACTTGAGTTCTTTACTGGCATAGCTCAGGTCTGTTAATGCAGTGCAATGTAAAATTTAAAATGGTATAACATTCTCTGCCTAACAGAGGCTTTATCTAGGCAGAGCCATGCATTCCTTATAGGGAAGCTATACCTAAGTAACTAGCACAGGGAATTAAAACTATTTCCAGAAAAAGAAAATTAACAGAAAAATTAAACAATAGTGGGTCTCAGTCAAAACTGTCATCATACTCCCCCTTTAAGCCAAAAAAATTTTAACAGGCTGTGTTCAAGTAACTCAAATTAAGTGCAACTAAATTTTCTACAGAGCATAAAGCTATCAAGGAGGAAGAACTGCTCCCAGTGTCTTAAATTGCATGTAAATGCACTAACCAAACATCTACAGAAACTTATCTGTTAGAAGGGTCTGTATCACAAAAAAAATGCCACACTCTGGACATGCTGAAGATTCCACACCCATCATTTGCTTAATAAATTTCTTGGAGTAACAGGAACTGATAGAAAAAATTGATATTCTTATAATATATTAATTTTAAAACACAAAAAATTAATTCTTTAGTTTGCCACTGTACAGGGACACTCTGAAGTAATAAAATTGCTTGCGCTTCATTTTTTATGTGATTGGTGTCAGTACTTCTTTTGGCTGTACACCAGGGAAACTCAACTGTTCCGCTCACATCATATTTTACCATTTTTCATGTAGCAATAGTCCTTCACTTTCAACAATGTATGTGTCAGACCAATTTGTTTCCCTGTAATAACTTGCATTTTTAAAAAAAGTTTATTCATAATCATCAAGCCCAAGAGGGACTTGTGTGATTACCTTGTCTAAGTTCTTGCATAACACAAGAGAATCTCATGTACAAGTTCACAGTCAGGCATATATTTCGTGAGCAACTGAGTTGATAGGACCCTACCTAGGGGTCAATGTAAGTACAGGCACGTGTGTACTATAAGAATGTGAAAAATCATTAAAAAGCAGCATATATGTCACTTCATTGTAGCCTTCCTCCCCCACTCATCACATATAATCAGTACTTTGAAAATACTTAAAGCAGCATAAGAAGGCTAATGAAAATTTTTACAATGTAACATGAAATTGCTGTTGCTTTATAGCATGACAGCTTATTTAACAGAGTATAAATTTATAAGTGCTGTGCCCTAGGCAATACATCTTTGCCATATTTCCTCCTCCCTCCTCACAGTGAAATTCATTCAGAAAGCCCAGCGCAAGCTGGTTCTCACTGATAGCATGCTAGTTATCCCCCCTAAAGCATTTCAGACAAACACAGAGTGGGTTTTGCCTGGGAACACTCACAGCTGTTTGACAGTGTGCCAGCTGCTCCTTCGAACTGGCATTAGTACATCATTCAAAGACATGGTTTCATAAACATCCCAGATAGCAGTTTCCCAATTATCATTCCTTTTGGATGCTGGAGCAGCAGATTATCAACTTTGCTGTCTCTTCCCACACACACTTGTGTAGGCTATGTGAAAAGTGTTTTATTTTTCTTACCTCTGCTCCCTTGAATGACTTCCAGCTGGTATTTTCAAGTCAGCATATTATACTGAACAGTTAAGCTACCAGCACTAACAGGTACCTCAATGGCATCAGCACTGTTGCCTCAATATATAATGTGGTTTTGGATTATGGTTCCCCCTGCCTGCCCTTTAGTTAAGAGGTTTTTAAAATTGTGTCAGAATTCCCTTCTAGAGCAGTCTGGGGAGTAAATATTTAAGTTTCTTTCACTTATGTGCCATCCTGCATTCGTTTAGAAACCAATTCTGCTTCTTGCTCTTTTCAGTGAATGCAATGTGACTGACACAGTTTCAGAGTATGTGTGTATTTCTCTATATTCTGCATAGTCTGCAACTGCTACACACACCACAGAAATCAAATCCACAGCATCTCAAAGCAGGTAGGAATTCAGAATAAATTGACAAGTCATTAAATGCTGCAGATGTTACAGCAGTTCTGTAACAGACAGCAGGAGGAGCATAGCAGGTATACACAAATTTCAGTTACTGTTCCCTACTCACAGAACTCTACATTTAGAAACAAAGATGTTTTCTTTATTCTTGCTATTATAAAGCATGAACTCTGCAAGCAGATACAGATATCCACTGCAAGGTTCAGGATCCACAGAGTATTAAAAAAAATTAATCACCTCAACAAACAAAGAACCATCATCATCTATCCACTCATCCAAAATTCAGCAGTTTACTTCTACTAGAGTCAGAGGTAAATAAAATGCACTCAGCAGACATGCTGATCTTTAAAAAAGCTGAAGTACAGAAAATAAAGAGGAAAATAGTCCCTGGGAACAGTAAAGGAAAAGAGTGAGCAAACCTGACTGCATTTCCAGCTCACACAACCAATACGATCCTGCAATTCACCTGAAGTATAATATCATTTGTAGTTAAACATGACTGTCCAAGACCAGCTAAGGACAAGAATTAACACACTGAATCACACAAGGCAGATCAGGTGAACTTCAAATAAATGGCTCAATCACACACATCTTAGAGATCAGCTCACCTCAGTATGACTATTGAGCTGGTAAAACAAATGTGGAGCAGGTGATTAAGCAGTATACTTCCTTTCAGCTTGATGTTTTCTTTCTTCATGCTTACATTGACTTCTAATACTTTTTTTTACTATGATAGAATTTGCTGTGTGCTATGAACTGCATTGCTATATAACCCGTGTATAATTTTATTTTACTTCATCATGCTAACCTACTAAACTAGACTACATTTTTAGCCTCAGACATCCCAGAGATTGCACAAAATCTTGGAGAATCCAGCCATCCTTACTGCAAGTGGGAACACAGTTGCTTCTGGGGCTCAACAAATCTTAACCTGCAACAGCAGTACCAGAGCACACAAGCTGCAAGACAGCACTGAAGACACAATTTTTGACAAATTAGCAAGAAATAAAGGGAAGGTACTATATAACTGATCATGTTGACAGTTTGATAAGCATATCTTTAAGGAACAAAGCTGTTCTTGCACAGAGAAACACACACAAAAGCAAACCTCTACCAACCACACGTGCTTTAGGGCTTAACATATATTTAAGGCAGAATATACTTAAGGCAGAATAATCAATAGCAGAGCTCACTTTGGAACATCTCAGGAGGAAGAGTTCAAAATCTTACCTAATTTGCACTAAAAAGCCAACCTGATGGGATCAACTGATGTCTTTACATTCCAGCAACAACAAGCCATCATCTTACAAAGTCATGTTTCCATACCCAAAGGGCAGCCTACACAAAATGCCATGCAGATATATTTGACTTTGAGGAATACAGGGTCTTTTGAAAGACAGACCCAGTTTCAAAAATATAGTGATTTAAAACTTGGTCCATCTTTTTGAAGCACCCTGTTAAGGAAAACTGCTCAGAAACAGTCAGAGATTGTGTCTTAACAATCTGCACTAGCAGAAAAAGCTGTTCAGACTCCTTAAGCCTCATGCTTCTTTCCTTACAGGTCTCATGCTGTTGCAATTGAAGTTGTAAAAAAACCAGCATTATTACTGAAAGCCAATGCATGCATTAAACACAACTAGATGCTACTGTTCAGAGATCAACTGCAGATCTTCTCCTGGAGATGCAAATTCCAAAATAGCAGAACACATATGTTGTCACAGCCCAATTCCAGGCCTACGTTTGATTGCCCAGGGCTGCAGAGCACTGAGAGATGTAGACAGTATAACTCAGAGAAGATCAAACACTCCTAATGAAACAAAGGCAGTGTCTTGTTTATTTCATGAAGTAGGAACTTTGCCAAATGCAAACATAAGCCTTGGGCATTGGATATGCTAGGGAGGAAAAAAAAAAAAAAAAAAGAGGCAAAAAGCAATTTACAGTTTGAAGGTGCCTCCTGATGCCCTTCAAGATGTTCTTAGTAGATAACATAAGATGAGCCAAAACATAAGAATGTATCGCAGAGCCTCATAGCCCTCAGGGAGAAAGAGAAGCCCAATAATGTTTCTGTACAAAAGTTTGGATGTAGTCAGATGACCTTGACCAGCAATGAGTCATTACCTTAATTAGGCAATGGTGTACTGGTCAAATTGTAAGGATACACCACTGGACCGAACACAATACTGTTGAAATCAGTAAGGTTATGTGATTTGAGTGCAAAGTTCAGTCCCTTTTTTCACATTCTCTTTTCAGAAGTATTTGTTGACATGGTACAATCAAGTATTCAAGGAAACTACCGATCAGGAGACCAGTAAGCAGAGATACCTTGCTTGCAGTTAGTGTCTAATTTCTGCATGGGGGAAAGCAGAGCCTCCATTAACTTACTCAAATAATAGTTGTTCAACTCAAATCAAATCCATTTGTATAACAAGCCTAGAAATACTGGCATCTGATGGGTACGTCTGTTTATGCTAAATGAAGTTGTAAAGGTCTGGACAGGCCACAATTTTTTTTTTTTTTTCAGTTAGATAAAAGAATTTCAGTAGAATTTGGAAAGGAGTGACCCTGGCATATCCCTAAATAGCAAGTCAGAGATGTGATCAAAACTCTCTCACTCCCACACCCAGACGGAAGAGGCAAATGCAAATTCATTGAAACTGGAAAAACCTGAAGATATATATTTTGGAAAATAAATTTACCAGGCTCAGAATAAGGGAAGGGGAGAAACAGTCAGACAGGTACCACAGAATAGCCAGTAATCCCTGGGGGTCAGTGTGTTAACCTGAAAAGGTAGAGGTCTAGGTTGGAGTGGCTTTCTCACACAAACATTATTGTTCATGTCTATACAGAACATGCTTTGCTCTTCCACAATAAACAAGTCTTGTTTTCATCTTAAGATTTAATGGGCAAACAACTTGAAATTCAATGTTTTTAAAGACTGTTGATTTTGGCAGAAGTGATAAGAGCTGAAAGCATTCAGTTCCTTGTATCTTGAGGATTCAAAGATGCTCATGGTATATTCTGTCTATAGAACACAGTATTAGCTCCACAGGCTGGGCAATAGAGCTCTTGCTTGTTGATTTACCTCTGAGAAGACACCAACGAACAACAAAGAGAGGTTAATTTCCTCTTAAGGGATGAACTTGAAACTCAAGTGATTGGAGACACATGCCGTAGCTGACAGCAAGTGTCCAAGCCCAAGGTGGAAAGAATCAGCACCATCTAGTGCTCACGAGCCGACAGAGCACGCAGCACATGAAGAATGCATCAATTTTTAGTGCAGGAATACACATTTCCAAGGTGACTCAGGCTGCACTCATTTGCATGTAAAAAGAGACTCTGCAGATGGCAAAAGTAAAATAGATGTACCTGTCACTATCTTAGTGCTAAGACTTTATTAACTTGAAGGTCTTTAACTGAAGTGATAATGTAACAACAGGGAGCAGTTTCCAGACTCTCAGACTGCAAAGGTGGCACGCATTTTTATCATTCTGAGCACCCCTTTGAAAAGGCAATTCAGATAAAACATTTTAGGTTTCTCTCCTTAACAAATGGAAAGTCTATCTGAAGTTCCAAAAGACAGTTACTACTTTTAGTGACATACAAATATTTACATGCCTTCAACTGTACTCCAGACATCTAGAAGTGTTAAACACAGATGAGACAGTGGTATCCACTGCAAAACCAAGACCATTAATCTTCTCCTGCAGGTCAACACAATGTTATTGACACTCTGATGTCCACAGCTCTCACTTAAGTGCTTCCGCAGCTCACCACTGAGGCTACATTGCCTCATTCTTTCAAGTAGGCCCCAGAACTCCTTTATTTACAAGGATTTCCCTAGTCAATACGCTGAGTGACAAAACACAGATATCTAAATAAAACCTTTAAATATCAACATCACGTGTCCAGATATGCACCATTGGTTATCAGCTGTGAACTTCGGGAGAAAATTTAATTACCAGCAAACTCGGTTTCCTGCTGTTAGTCAGAACTGCAATTTGCATTGAATAATAGAAAACATTGAATGGTTTTTAACATCTGAATTTCTAATTTCCATTCCAGGTATTTTAATTACACATCATCTCAACGGGAACCATGATAAAAAGGCCACAAAAAATAACTTGGTTGGTGTTGATCACCTGTGACACAGAAGCAAACCACAGAGCAGTTGCTTTGTAGGCACCATTCATCCTACTGGGACAAGACCAACAAGCTGCCACTCCAACTGCTCTTCTGTACAACACTGCCAGCACCTATGACAGACTCCCTACAGAACAAGGAGTCAACAATTACTGTGCCTGTAAGAGTCAGGGCTCCCACCTTCTAGTTCTGTTCTACTTGTTATACAGCACAAACAAGGTGGTTAAATACCGTCTACATAAACCCTGCACTAAAGTTCCTGGATGAGCCATTTTACTCCACCTCAGCCTGCCTTCTGGCAGAATACAACCGCTAGCCCAATTTTAAAGGAGTCACTATTGCCTCTACAAAAGAGACCTGCATTCAGTCTGACTATAGCAAGTTCAGTCTTTATAATTAAAGAGCATGCCACAGAGGTCTGACTTCTGAAGGTTTGATAGTAACCTTCTACACATGAATCAAGTGCAGGCAGTTATCTTTGGTCAAGTGCACAAAAAAGCCTGAGACTCAGTTCTGAAGAGGACTGAACTGCCTCTCTAAGGAAAGGGCTGATGAAGTTACTCAGCTCAGCTGGAACACAAAAAGCAACCTGAAGGGTGCAGTTTTCATCAAGCTTAAATGGATCAACCTGAAGTCCAACCGTTTTGGAAACTGCTTTTTCAGTCATAAGAGTTGAAGTGAGAGATGTGATGATATATTGGGGAAGAAGCCAAGAGCAAAGTGAGAAACAAGATCAACCCCTTCAGCAGTAGTTTCTAGTGAAGTCAAAGCAAACTTACCAGAAAATGACATTCTTGTTTGTACAGAAAGACCCAGCTAAGAGCTGCTGCTGTTGACCTTAGCAGAAAGCATTGTGGCAAGAAACAGGAACCAGCTATCATCAGTGATAAGGAGACACCAGGATGTGCACCATGAGGTTTGTTCTGGAATTTTTCAGTAAGGCTGCTTTTAACCATAACATACCCGTTTGTTGAAATATGAAAGGGCACATTTTCTTCAGAGGCAAAAACATCCTTCTGAGAAAAACCAAAAGAATAAAAACCAGTAGTCAATGAGGATACTTGCCCACTATGCAGATGGCAGATTCAGGTTCCTGGTCTAAACCCAGTGGAACAGAAATTTGGGTCTTTTGCATTGGAGGAAAGGAAGAGGCATCAGGCAATCCACAAAAAAAAATAATTGCTAATATTTCTACCTTCCTGCTCCTACTCACCATCAATAGATCAATTGAACCCCATTCTGAAGCACAATGGAAATATCTTCTTATAAGTCATGAAGTTTTCCACAAAGAAAAGCTATTCTCCAATGAGTTGATAATAAACCTTGCCATACCTATCAAGACAACACTTTTCATCTCCTAACTTCTGATCCTTTTAACCACTCCCTTCCTTGACTCTGTAAGTCATACTATATCTGAGAATTATCTCTGACTCTGCAGCAAAACGAGCATCTCATAGTGCTGCAAAGACCACAGAATAAAACCAGGCAGATTATTTTCCACAGGGCATTAAAAGCAAAAGCTTCCTACAAGGTGAGACCTCAGGAGCATTTAATCCATCAATATTCCTTAAGACCTTCTTAGAGATCAATCCCTGTGCTTCTTATACACTGCATTACATCAGTCTAAAACACACTGTCACCCCAGGCTAACCCATGGTTTCTTTATTGTCCCTAGTAATCAGCTGCTGTTTCTGTTACCAGATTTGTACTCCTCTCCCAAGCAACATACAGTGGTTATTTCCACCCAGAAACACTAGCTGCTATGTGATGATTGCCCTAAACCATTAAAGCTTTGCACCTGACCTCATGTCACCCTGATAATTTTATAAAAACTTCCCCCTCACCTGCTAACATGCACTGGAACATGAGAGTAACTTGAGCCCACAGTTTACCCTGCTATTCCACTCTAAACTTCAGTAGCTATAAGGTAGGAAAGCATTAATGGATTAAAAAAGGTCCAAAAATTTACAGAGATTCCACAGAAAAGAGAATAGAGAACATCTCTGCCAAAGGAGGTGTTTCATGAAGTCCTGTCACCAGATCTAACACCGGGTTAAAAATACAACTGTTCTGCAGTCTCATGTCCCTAGTTAACCCTTCTCCCAGCTGCACTGTACAGCTTAGAAATGAACTTGATGAAACATGAATAATACACAATGCCCATCATTAGTTTTTGTTACTCAGCAGAAAATCAATACATGCTCTGTTACAACACAGGACTCTAGTTCCTGCACTGTGGAAGCAGCTCCCACAGCCAAGCTTTACACAGACTGCAAGAGAGGAAAGGTGGGAAGATCCCAGCAACAGTTCCAGCAGTGAGGATTCCAAAAGCCTTAGCTATTGATCACAAAACAGGTTTTTGGAGCGACCTGGTACCACAGACTTTAGAAAGCTTTGGACATTTCCTTGCTGGGAGATCTCAGCCTCTTTGCCAGGTTAGCTGGAAACAGGACACTAGGGGAACGTTTTAGAAATGCTACACTCTGTTCTTAATTTTATTACTTAAAGCTCTGCTGCTTACAAGCACAGTAAAATCCTGTATCTACAGTTACAGCTATGGAATATGTACTTGTATTCACAAGATTCCCAACTTAGTTTAGATGACTAAAAAGTCCCCTCATCCCCATAGAAACTATATAGTCCTAGTTTACAGTGGGAGAAGTGAGGCACAATTAGGCAGAGATATGATCATGGCTATACATCCAACACAAGCAAAGACGGGAAGTGATAGAAAACAATGATCTGGGTGATTTCGTGCTCCCCTTCCTATCTGGCATCCATTTAAGAGCTGCTTGCTATGTGGGTGTTCTGCAGGCTGGCAACCACACATAACACAGTTATTTCAGAAGACATGCAAAAAAGAAAAGGCATTTATGCCAAAACCAGCACAGAATCAATGTACTGTGAACAGAATGGGGAACTCTTCAGGCCACATTCTCCAGTGACGTCTGTGCCGAGTCACATTCTGTATTGACTGGCTATTTATAGAAATTTTCAATACTTGCTATTCACGTAGCAACTAAGCTTGCTACAAATGTGAATGCATTTTGCTCCACAAGGTAGGGAAGACATTTCAATTTTGCAGGCAGGACAGTGAGGCAATAAGGCTGAATCATTTTTCCAGGGAACACAGAGAAGAGCAGCATCAAAATCACAAGCTAAACACAGATGTCCTGGGATTTGCAACTATGCTGTGAGCAGCATCACCTTTTTACACCCCTCCGGATAGCCTTTTTCAAGTATCCATATGGCACTGCTTTACCAACTCCGATGAAGCAACAGCCATCTACAGGTTAGGACAATTCTTTTGCAGCCTACAGTAATATAACCTTTCTTGGGTAAGAAATACAGGATGACTATTTTCACATCTGAAAACAGTAGGCATTCTCAGATCTAGAGGAAATTCAACTGAGCCCATCTTGCGCACCAGTTAATTACTTCAGATCATTGCCAGAACACACGGGATCATTCACAATCACAACAACCCAAGTGCTTTCACATCTCAGGTCTGCAGTTCTACAACGGTAAGACATGTCACATTCAGACAGCAAATGCCACTTCCATGGAAGCAACACTGAGCCCAATGTCCTGCTGTTTGTGAGGCCTCGCCTATGAGGGCATGGTGCAGTATAAGAAAAAGAAGGCATTAACTGGCAGTATGCAGTGACAAGGAAGGGAAAATAAACAAAACCTCCTCTACCCAAGTAGCTTCCTGCATGTCAAACAGATTTCTCTGCTCGAGTTATAACAAAACCCTGCCTGCTGGTGTAATTGAAAACCTTGCAGCACTGTCTGGTCTTGAATTGCCTGATACAGTGTCAAGAGGGGTGTGCAACACAGGCATTTTAAGGCAGCCTGATTAAAAAGCAAGAAAAAGACTCCAAAGACACAGGCAAAAGCACACCTTCCTCCACAACAGTAACATTCAACTACATGGACAAGTGTTCCCTGTGTTGTCCATTCCATTAAAGAAGAAAAAAAACACAAAACAAAACAAAACAAAAAAACCAGCAATTACATTAAGCTGCTATCTACCCTATCAACAGTATCAACACTTCGGGAAACAGACAATACTAAGAAGCCTGGACAGGTTGTCTTTCAGGAAAAGCTGGCCATGAGGTAAAGCATGACCAAGTGAGTGCACTCACACGATTTTTACCAGGGTCACATTTGTCTCTCTCCTTGTTTCCAGGAATTGGAAGATAACTGTGGAAGGAGTAGCTTAGTTCATCTTTCTCACTCCTGTGATCTAACATGGTTAGTGGTGCAACAGTTTTCTCCTCTGTAGATCCTGCCACCTGAAACTACCTCCAAAATATACTATATTCAAATCTATGCACAGGGACAGTCATCTCCCAACTCCAACCAGAACCGAATTAAATATAATTGCTCCTATGCTACAACAGGGAACTTAATTCCAAATATACCCTGGAGATACCAAGTTGGTCCACAGGAAACTAAACTGATTTCAAAAGTTTTACAATAGGACTATGCTGACAGATCGTTAACCTAAATAAATTTCAACCTCTCTTCCATGGCAGCTCACCTATTCTCAAACTTTCTATCCAAAAGTGAAGCATTTTCAAATTACCCCCTGCCCTGAATTACATGGGTACTAGTATCTGTTAAAGAAATTGTATTCAGATACTCCATACACCTTTTCCATAAGTTCAGTGCTGCCAGTTTCAGCTCTGTTGGCTCCTCTTATAACAACCAGAAAATCACGTCAGTTTGGGAGACAACACAACACTCCAGGCAAGGATCCCTATCCAAACAGGAAAAAAAAAAAAAAAAAAAAAAAAAAAAAAATTCAAGGAGCACAATGCATCTCAACTACTATTTTCATGAGGTACCACAGCAGCAGTTATATCCAAAATAAAGAATACTGAGTAGTCTGTCAAGTCCCATTTCCCAGCCTCTCTAGGTAATCTAGCTGGTGTATCAGAATGCTTACAAGAAAATACAGTTCAATTATCATTAACGACAACTGGTTGAAATAAGGTGATGTTACACTGAAAGTACAAGGAAACAATGGCCTACCTGGGACAATCTCAAAGAGATGTTTCCCTGGTTCATCAGGATTAGGTGGCAGCTCATTCACCTGATTGCCTTGTAGGAATATCAAACCCTGTAAGGGACACAAACATCAGTTTGAAAAGGGAAAGGCCACAAAGAAGGTAAAGGAAAAGAAGAGAAACATAACAGACATAGGCAATTTAATTCCAACCCTTCAACTAAACCTTCCTCCTTTCCAAACCCACCCTTCTGAGCAAGAAAATATTCAGTTGGTCAAGCAGCTGCCTCACCTGTACTTTCTCTCATGCTGCACACTTCTGGTCAAATGATCTTTCCTCTGGAATAGCAATATTCAGAGCATGCGTAGGTTATTCTCCTTGGTTTCCATAACTGATTGTTCCCTGCAAATTTTCATGTAGCTTTACATCTACTCTTCCTTCACCTTTTAGTTTCTGATTGCAGTCTGCAAACCATAAGGTGGCTGAAGTTCTATTTTTAAATTCCTATTTTTGCTACTGAAGAAAACAGCCTGTTTTCTCAGTATACAGAAGTTCTCAGGGACATACTGGAGGACAGAAGCTGATTCAAGTTTGCAAGACAATAGGACTGTCTTTTAATACAACTATAGTTTCCCTAGCAAGAAATCTGGGCCCCTTCAGTTCTCAAGTTCAAATGCTCTCAGAATTCTGATTAATTTTCACCTCGAGCCCAAGCATAATTAACACAATGTATTTCAGTTTGGGAATTCTGCATAGTTGTTGGCATAGTGTCTTCAAAGCAAACAAAATTGTAATCTATGGAAAAGCTGAAAAAGGGATCACAGGAAACTCTTGTCCAGTAACATGGGTTGAACAAGAACACACATGCTATTTGGGTCTCATTGTTTCTTCATTTTTTTTTTTTTTTTTTACTTTAATCTTTGACATTTTAAAGAGTTTCCAGCAAAAATTCTTTAGGACATACATGCAGTAAGACAGACAAAAGGCAGTAAGAACTGGGAATTGTTAAACCATGAAGAGTATGATCAGCAGTTCCTATTCTTGCCCAGAACTGCCCTGAAATGGAAGTTGGGTTCAAACCTTTTTGAAAATTAAGAAGTTGTTTCAGTCGCTGTTTTCACGTATATCTCTAGTAAACATGCAGCATTACATTCTCTTCAACCAATATAACAACAGTCAAATCCAAGACACCTTGGAGCATAACAACATCAGTAATCACAACACATCCTGGTTACAATCTTTGTCAGCTTCCTCTGCAACTCACAAGATTCACACAAAGTAGAGGCAGTATCATAGAATATTACATCAGCCAGGAACAAGGATCAAACAGCAATTAAGTGAACATAGCATGATTTTCAAAGACAGGACCTTAAATTCTGCTTGTACCCAAAGCTTAGGATGTTTTGACAAGGAGCAATCTCAAATTTTGGCTTGAGCAGGAAGATTGTATTTCTCAGTCTGGTTTCTACCAGGTACTTCTCTGAAACAAAAATGTTTTAATTTGATATACTGAGATCCCTACTTCCTCCCCATCTCTTCATCATACTAAATGCACAATTTTTAAAGTAGTTTCATAGCACGCTCTGAGGGACATCATATTCAAGAAGTAAAATGAACAAAAGTGTTAAATGCAAGTATCTGCTTGCCTTACCATAGGAATCAAGTTCCCTGAAGTGAGGGGAGAAAAAGAAGTAGCTCCTATGTCAACCTGAGTTTGAAGCACATAGGCAAGGGCACATGAATAGGTGAGAGGGTCATGATTCTTTGTTTTGTCTTTTAAAAAAGCTTCATGAAGAATAGAACCTGAAGTTGTAATGCTACACACAAATTCCAACACTTCCCACTTCTAGGAGTATATGGAACAGCTTTATGGAAATGGTGAAAATGGCAGCACAAACAGAAGAAAAAAAAAAATCTAAGTTGTACAATTGAAATCAGAAGGGATTGCCACAAGAAAGGACCCCCCAAAAAAATCAAAGTCAGCTAAAAAAAAAATTAAAAAGCCAAAACCAGAACAAAGGAAAACACCACAAAACCAGGCAACATGACAAAATTGCATATGCATCACAAAAACAAACAAAATCCCAAAACATACCCACAAACAAAATCAACCACCACCCCCAAAAAACCCAAACTGTGAAAAGGGACTTACAGTCCTTTATTTGGTTTAGCTTAAATTTGGTGTTTATGCATTCTCAGATGTAAATTTACAGTTTCAGGTCATTATTTTATTGACACAAGGTAGAAACATACACACAGCAATAAGTGCAAATACAATATCAGTTGATTCCAGCTGATCAGACTTTCAGAGTTTCAGCTATCATTTGAAAGCTGGCAATAGTTGTTTTCTGTCAGAAGATGTAATGGTCTTAAACATTAGCAGCTGCTTTCCTTTGAGGACCAATATACATTTTGTGGAAATAAAAGATGTTAGAGAGGCAGTAGCATTCTCCCTTTAAGGTACAGTCCCCTCTTAGCAAAACTAGCCAGTTGCAAAATGGCTAGTGCCTGTAAGCAAACACAAAAGTTAAGCCTTCCTTACTGAACAGTAAAAAGCAAGCATAAATCCCCATTTGAAACAATCACCTAAAACCTCACATTTATAACCAAGCAGAACTCAGGACTTTGAATCAATCCCTGTGTTGCTTCAGAAAAACACACCACACTTTTGTGTGGAGGGTTTTTCTCACCCTGAATTAGTAACCTTGGCAAATAGATATATCCAGGTTACATGTACCTGAGACAAAACCCAATGACATATATGCCAGACTTTGCTGGTTCATACCATAGAATAGTTAAGACATACAGCCATATATACAGACCATGAGATTCAGAGTGTATTTACAGCGAAGAGCAGGAGCAGTTCACAGAACAGTGCCAAACTAAAAAGTTTCAGAAAACCCATCTTTCTGCAGGAAACTGAGATCAGTGATGAGTTCAAAGGGTTAACCCAAAAATCTCACACTGCAGTTCCTTGCTTGCCTCAGGTCACCCTTCTCCTGCAATAAAGTTAAGCAAATGGACTTCCTGCATGCTTGATGCACCATATGGTGTGGTGTCACCTGTCTCCTTCAATGAGACACACCTTTGACAGCTGAAAGTAATGTTTACTCTAGAAGAGATTAGGTCTGCATAAACTGGTTGAACTAACATTCTAGACCAAAGCATTTCCTAGTCAAAATCTACCTTCTTTTTGGCCCTTTTCAGAACATGATTGATTTCATACATTCTATAGAAAGCTCTCATGGAAGTGACTCATTTCTTATTTTAACCAGTTTTGATAAAATGGAGTAGAAGATCACTATGTAGCAGAGCTCATTTAAAAAACAAACAGGAAATCAACCACAGACAGGAGACAGCAGGAGGAATGCAGGACTTGCTGCAGCCACAGTGTCTTTCTTCTAGTTCTCTTATTCCCCTACTCTTTTTCAAGAAGAAAAATTGAGGAAGGCTCACTCTACCTACGAAAAACAAAAAAAGCCTGCAACCTAGGCCCATCTCTAGAAAATACTTTCAGGACATAGATGTTTATTTAGCCAAGATATTCAGATGAGGTTTTTGTGCATTTCTCTCCACACACATCAGCAAGTTGCTCTTAGCTCTTCCGTCTTATATAACTAGTCCTTTTAGAGGACAACATTCTTCTCCAGAGGGTAACAGAGTACCTTGCTCACAACTGTCTAATCTGCCTGGCACACAACAGAGAACTCTAAACAGAGATGAAACAGTAGGAAAAAAACAAAACAATTCATGTTAGTAGGAAGAGTGTATCAATTCTGACAGTTACTGCAGTTGCTGTCACTGGTAGAAATAAATTCCTAAATGTAAACAGATTGATGTGTCCTTGTCCAGCAGCCACTCAGACTGCATTAGCAATCTTGCTTGGGAAGTGGATTAATGCTGGATTAAATCAGTTTGAATCCCCCAAGGTCTAACTTGATATATGCCAAAGCATGCCCCAGAAATAAACCTCAATTCATGACAAAGTTATTCCTCCCTCCCTCAGGCTTTGGGAGCCTGAGGTGGCTGAACAACTCATGGACAGACAATAGGTTACAGACCTTCTAAGTAAGCTGGATGTTCAAATCCAATTTTTGATGATAGTATCACCTTGCACCCTTTCAGGGCCTTGGTACTTTGAGGGAGAATCTCAAGAGGACAAGCGTTCATACCTTAAGGGTGTTACTGTGGTCCTCGCTAACATGACCCATTGAGAAGTTCTGCCCTTTGCCAGCATCTGTAGAGCCAGGATTTGGTAAAGAAAAAAATCTGTGACATAGGAAACATGAATGGTAAGCTTCCTTTTCATGACTGAGTCCCTCAACAAACAAAGCTGATGCCAGAACACTGATCATCCTAGGTCTCATACCATTACCTTTAATATAGCACTTCAGTAGCTGTTACAAATGCATACAAGACGGAAGTGAGGGAATAGTGGGGCTCAAATCTGCTCTCAGCTATGTGTTTCTGCATCCCCAGCCAAAGATTATGGACTACATGAGCACCTTGATTTTAGCTGAACATGGAACAAAATTTCGACAGCAGCTTTATAACAATGAATTCTCTGGCACGAATTCTAAGGATCAAATAGCCCAAGCTAACCCAATACTACAACCTAGTTTTATGTAAATCCATTCCAATTTAGGCTTAGAACTAGAGATTGTAGACTAGTCTATGTGACAACATTTCCACCCTTCAGTGGTGTGGTTTTGCAAGAGTTTAGAATGAAGTTCACACACATACAGTTTTTATTTTACTGCAAGTCATTTGTTCCCTGGGTATAGATAGGCAAAATATTTCTGTAGAAAAGAGCGCTTGTGAAAGAGTACATGTATCAAACTATCTATAACCCACTTCTTTTAAAAACTAGTTCCACAGCATAGATAAACTCTCTACAATAGGACACTGCTAGTGAGAAGTACACACACCAATATGCAGAAGTATTTGGCATGCAACTTTTGGGCAGCTGTGTTTTTGCAAATAATTCTACCTAGCAAGTTTGACTGTGGTTTCTGGATTGATAGAGGCTGCAGTTTCAACTACAGATTGGCTTCCCTTGCCTGAAACTGGACCTAGATGAAAACAAAGAGCTTAACTAGGAAAAGACAAGACTATATTTTGACTTTGAGGTTCACTGAAATAAGACACACTGAAGGTACTCCAAAGGTAGCAGGAAACACTGGAAAGGCAATATGACAATATTGCAGATGCATCACAGATTATCCCAAAATGGTACAGAAAAATATAATACACAACAACACTCTTAGAGTCCAGTGGCCAGAACACATTGTAGAAAATATTACTGCTTTCTAGAGTGCAAAATTTAAGCTCACTGCAGATGCACTAAAGCCTTTTATCATACAAGTCAATATTGAAAGGTTAATGAATTAGATGCAGAGTGGCTTCTGTTCTGCTAGAAGTGGAGGGGGGGCACATGCTACCTCCTATCCTGGGAATAGAAACAAACCCAAAGCTACTTTAAAAACCCACATATATATTGACAGAGTCAGTAGGAGCATCAAAAGCTCTTTGCAGGTCAGTACTCCCTTCCTCCTTGCCTTTCCTTCCCTTCCTTTTCCCCAAATACTCAAGAAAAGCAAGAGCTGTTTACCTTCTGATTTCTAGCACAGAAGTCAGTCTGATGGAGTGAACTCTGTCACTGCAACTATGTCATCTGGCACACAAACATACACACCTGTTACAGTACTCAATCCATTAACGCCACAGAATACCTCCCTCTTCACTCCAGTAAGCCTATGCCATTCTCCTGTCATTAGATTACAGCTCCATCTTTTCAGTATTGTTTTCAGAGAAGAACATCTACAATTCACTCTAAGGACCAGGAAGCACGGGGTTTCATAAAAACAGAAAATGCAACATCCATAAACAAAAAGATGTTTAAGGTTTCTCTCTGGAAACATTATGGCGTAAATCTCAGGTGACATTGTCAGATAAACAATAAGAACATGACCTTTTTCCACAGTATATATAAATAATAAAATAGGCAGAAAATCAACAGGAATTTCAGTAAAGCTATTGATTTTGGTTTTGCACACGAGCTTGCAGGCCATACTTAATATTTAAAGCAGAAAGATTTAAAAGAAACTTGAGTATCTTTAGAGCGCCAAAGGAAATTAGGAATTAATATCAATCAATTGAAATATCTCCCATGGTCACAACTGTCCTCCTAAGCCTGTAACCTTGTCTGGTCTTTCAAGAGAAGCCCAAGCAATAGCTATCTACAGGTTCCAAAAGTAGATCTCACCTATGGGATGCATACAGTTCCAGCTGAAGTCAGATGTTAATCCTAGTTTGCAACTGTCACAAAAATAGTCAGGACATGGTCCTGTATCATCTTCACCTTCCCAGCATTCCTCATGATTACCTGAGGTAGCTTCTTCCTCATCACATTCACCAATACAGTTTAGAAGTGCCCAGCTCTTGCCATGCATTGTATGGGAAAATAAGGTGCTTGTCATAGCAGTGTTAAGTCCAGCTGTTGTTTGCAGAGCCCTGAGCAACAATAGATACATCCTCAGGCTCAAGTCTCTCTTTCACAGGCAGGCTCTCCATAATGATGGATCAAATTCCTGATTAGGTAAGTGAGATGCAGCCAACAACCTTGTGGATCTACCACACCTGTGTCAGGCTCACAAGGGAAAATGTATTTCTGTTCTCACTCCGCAACACAATTTATGTGCAATAGTTAAGCATGCACCTGTATCAAACAGTTTAGTAACAGACCATAATGAGTGTGTGGATGGTGATGATATCATACAGGCTGTCTGTCAATCTGTAATGCCTGTACTGACTCATCAGGAGGCAGCAACACAGGGACATTGTCTGGCTCATTCAATTATGTTCTCTCTGTTCAATTACTCTGGTTAGAGGCCTGACGGTCAAAACAATGAGCACATGAAATATACTGCACACTATACTCCATCAACTAGGAAAGCCCTTAGAGCTCAAATGTTTAAATAATATTTTACAAGTATATTGAAGAACTTGAAGAAGAAATTCTTCATCTCAGCTCTAATCTTTATCACATCCTGTAGCACAGCACCCCCGCCAAGTGCTGTAGATATAGAAAGGTCAGAAAAGCAGAAAAATCATCCTGAAATCATGCTGAGTTCAGACTAACAATTGCAATGTCCTCAGCTCTCCATTTACCCTAGGTGCAGGAGCACTGTTCTCTCATTAATTGTTTTACAGAACTACACCTAATTGTGAGAAATTGGTGCTAGACCAGCACCACGTTCACAAAAGGTATATGAGGAAAAAAAAAGTTAGTAAAAAAACTCAATTAATACTTGGCTTAAGAGAGACAAACTTGTGTCATGCTTGTTTCATTTAAAACTGTTTAAAATATTCACTTCCAAAAAGTTGCAAGTTAAACATGTCATGTGTTCATAAGAATGTTGCATGGTGACTCTCTATTATCCTTTATCACCAGCAAACTGCCCTACAACCACTCAGCACATAGGTAATTAGACTCTCCTAAATCTTTCACAAGACTGAATGTGCTTTGGAAAGCTGTCTTTCACATATTTGTTGTCCCATGGACAAACTGATACAGGTGATCTAAACTTACCATTTTAAGTAGCCCTACTGTAGTTTGATTTATTTAATTATCATATATAGGTTGTTATAAAATTATCTAAGCAATAGATGACCTCTTCTCTCTGCTAGTTCCCAAATGTTCTGATCCTATTCCTTTCTCCTGGCTGTTTTCTTTCCATGGTCTGCTTTGGGACAGTTGTATGATGCTGACCGATACATATTGCACAGTGGGACTTAACCAGTCATTTCCATGAAGAAACGTGTTCTCTTTCATTCATACTCCATAAAGTAAGTTTTGATAAAGACAAACCAGATAGTTTGATTTTTTCCCCATTGTAGAAGGTCACATTGCTTCCCAGTCTGCCAAATCAGTTTTTGCTGCCAGACACACAAAGTCCTGCATAAGTCCTTTCTCCACAAAATTTGCATAGAAAAGCAATAACTCCCAGGTGTATACAAAACACACTAAAACCTGTATTACAGCCCATTCTGAAGTCCTGCATGCTGGCTTGTAGCAAAACCTCCATGCTCAAACTAGCCCTAAGCAGCTGGCTCACCTCTCAGCTTAACGATGGATTATTTGGGAGATAATGAGTCACAGTTGACTAAGACAGGTTTTTCACTCCTGCCTCAACAATCTGGAACTCCATAGCTCTTTCTGTCAAACTCCAGTCTCACAGATGACCATACTAAGATTTGGAGGTCAGCATGCCCTAGTAAGTAAATAAACACCTTTCAACCTCCTTCCAAGCTCTTCTACTTGCCTGGGGAGTAGCTAAGTCAGCCTGCAATGCCTCTTGCCTTTGAACCTCCTTAAGCAGGTATGGTTTTTGCTAGGATAGAAAGCAACTGAAGTGAGCTGTCGAAGCAGTGATTGTGACCCATGTAGAAGACACAACCAATACATCCTACAGTTCTCAAAGTAGTCATACATCTGAGGAGACCTTATAGCAGCCTTCCAGTACCTAAACTGGACCTACAAAAGCTGCAGACTTTTTACAAGGGTGTGTAGTGATCGAACTAGAAGTAACAGCTTTAAACTGAGACTAGGTTAGATATAAGGATGAAATTCTTCACTAAGAGGGTGGTGAGACACTGGAAGAGGCTGTCCAGAGAAGCTGTGGATGCCCCATCCCTGGAAGTGTTCAAGGCCAGGTTTGATGGGGCTTTGGGCAACTTGGTCTAGTGGAAGGTGTCCCTGCCCATGGCAGGGGGGTTGGGACTAGATGATCTTTAAGGTCCCTTCCTATATAAACCATTCTATGATTCTATACCTGAGGTTTAGTTTCCTCTTCATCCTTATAATAGAAAAGCTGGTCCCCACGCAGCACAAACCACCGCTGCTGCCAGTTCTTCATGATGCTCCTTTGTTTCTTCAGCCAGCCAGACTTCAACACACGTTCTTGAGGATTTGGAGAAGAAGGTCTGGAGGGAGGCCCAATCTGTTCACCCATTACCAAACTCTTTGACCGGGCTGAAAAAACAATTACAAAGAAATAAGGATAAGAACCACAAAGAGGCTAAATAACTGTTCCATGCTTTCTTCAGCAAGATGGACAGACCTTTACATGCATGCTTCCTGTTCAAGTAGGTACTTGTTTTTCAGCATATACATTCAAGTTCATGACAGTCAAACACAAGACAAACATCAACCTTTTGGTGCTGCTCACTCTAGCAACCTCCTAGGTGACAGAATCACAGAATCGATTGGGTTGGAAAAGACCTCAGAGATCATCGAGTCCAACCCTTGGTCCAACTCTAGTCCGTTTACTAGATCATGGCACTAAGTGCCATGTCCAATCTCAGTTTAAAAACCTCCAGGGACGGTGAGCCCACTACCACCCTGGGCAGGCCATTCCAATGCCTGACCACTCTCTCTGTAAAGAATTTCTTTCTAATATCCAGCCTAAATTTCCCCTGGTAGAGTTTAAGCCCATGCCCCCTGGTCCTATTGCTAACTGCCTGGGAGAAGAGACCAATCCCCACCTGGCTATAACTTCCCTTCAGGTAGTTATAGAGAGGGATGAGGTCACCTCTAAGCCTCCTCTTCTCTAGACTAAACAACCCCAGCTCCCTCAGCCTCTCCTCATAGGTCTTATGTTCAAGTCCCTTCACCAGTCGTGTTGCTCTTCTCTGGACCCGCTCCAGCACTTCAATGTCTTTCCTGAACTGAGGAGCCCAGAACTGAACACAATACTCCAGGTGTGGCCTCACCAATGCAGAGTACAGGGGAAGGATCACTTCCCTTGTCCTGCTGACCATGCTATTTTTGATACAGGACAGGATACCGTTGGCCTTCTTGGCCACCTGGGCACACTGTTGGCTCAGGATACCTCCTGTAAGGCTCCACTGCTCATGCCAGCTTTCTTTGCGGCAAGTCATTACTGCTTTCCAGCTCTACATGGAAATAATTATATTGCTCTCTCCTAAAGGGGTATTTACCCAGTGAAGATGCTTAAGTGTGGGTGATGTGGGACAGAAGAGGAGGAAGGAGAGAGTGTAAGAAAATATTCTTACTCCACACACTAGCATTACTGGGGTGATTAGCCAGTGAAAACAGCTGCCACAGAAAAAGAGAAAGAGATTCAGAACTAGAGAAAAATTTGAAAAGACAATAGGCACAAATAATGTAGCTATCCAGGATGATTAGTCAGCCCTGTCTTCAGGGCTTTCTGACACTGAAGCAGAAAAACACAATGGAAATTTTTTAAAAAAAGAGAGAGACAAAATAGAAGAAAAAGAATAAGTCTTAGGAAAGGCTTCAGAAGAAGGAAAGAAGTCTATTGCCCTTTCCTTCCTCCTCTCTTCCAAGATGCCTGCAGTAAAAGGACTGAAGCATGTGGCATTTAAAGCTTGTCTGGAGTAGCAGATAATGATTATACATTGCAGGCAGCAAGTCAGTCATCTAGAATAGATAGCTTAAATGACCTCATAGGTCTTTTCCACCTCTACTTCCTTTTGATTTATGAAATGTCTTATAAGAACAGTTATTTAATATTTCATGCCATTTTCCTTCATTACTGCTAACATGATCTTGTTCCTTCTCGTTTTCTACATTCAGCTAACTTAAGGCACAATTTGTAATTGCCCACTTGAAACAGGGCTACAGTTTACAGACCAGTACCAGTAATCTAAATTATTGTCTTACAATAACACTGTAAACTGCTGCAGCTAAAAACCAGACAAGCTTCTTCAGGCATCCCTGCTACACTACATATAAATTGGCTCATCACAAAAAAGACCAACACTCTGCTCTCAAAGTACTGTGCAGCTTTGCATCTTTTGGGTTCATGTAATTAAAACATGTCACCTCAGTGTTACCACCTGACTGGTTTCTGCCCCTGGTGCCTCACCATACAGTGGTGGAACTCACAACATATGCCAATGAAAGCAAAATAAGGCAAAGTAGAGTGAAGGTAGTGGCTGGGTAATAAAATAATAAAATAATTTTAAAAGTTACAATAGCAACATTAAACTTGACCCTATTTCTTCTCTTCCATGAAGCAAACTCTGATAGGAGGAGAGGCAGATAAGGGACTGAGGTCAGATCTTTGGAGAGCTTCCTCAGTTTAATCCAGTGAGGGAAATCACATTGGTGTCTGTGATAAAATCTACTTTGACCTTCTCAATGACCTTGCAGTCAGGCCATCATGTTTAACTTCTTAAAGAAATACAAAACTAGCATTTTTACACAGCAAAGACTTCCATCAGCAGAGGGCATACCTGCATGGTACCACATAGTCCATTCCCAAAATGGTTCAGTGACAGCAATCTCCACTGGTATAGTATTGTATACTCCCCACCTCTCACACTGATTTAAAAATCCTCTCACCTCTCCTGTAACTATCCAGTAGGCACTCGCTCTGGCATCTGACAACTTCCCAGTTTCATAGGCAGACTTTGCTAGTCTTTGACTTCTCAGTGAAAGCCCAATCTGATAGGCAGACGGGATTTTTATTTTTCCCCGTTTCTCTGAACAGCTAAGGTAAGTTCTCTGTTCTCAACAGAACTGTGAATAACAGATTTTGTCTTATGCCTCAACCAAGAGCAATTAGGTTTCAATCTATAACTATTTTCTGCTGCAATAATTTTATTTTTTTAGTTCCACTTAAAAAAAAAATAAAGTTGAAATATTTTAAGTGCTAATGCCGTTACATAGCTTTTTCAGAATCACACTTCCCTTATTTTTTGGCTAAAATACCTTGCTGAACTTAACCTGAGCTCATATACAACATTAGTCCTACTTTAGTGAAATTTACCAGCAAACTTCAGATTTGCTTAAAGTAACTCAGCACTCCTCAATCCTGATTGTTTTTACATATTCAAAACAGTTCAGAAAAATATTCACTTAAAATCAGGCTTTGATGTATCCAGGTTTACCCACGGTCGCCTGCGCTCTGACAGACAGGCATTTTCATTCTAGCAGAATACATCATGAAGCTAAGATCCTTAGGCCTTAGTACATCCCTTTCTGGCAACACAGTGCCCTCTAGCAGATGATTGCAAAAATACTAGGACAGCTTCATCTCCTGCTAGTCCCCCACTCCCCAGCCACTGCCAAGAAACTGATGATCCTATTTCATAGGTATGTAGTAAGAAAACAGACTTTTTGCATTTAAATCTCTATTGCAGATGCCCATAAGGATTTAGTTGAAGGAACCGCCTCTGCCTTGTCCCAGGCCATTTTACAACAAGGACCAAACTGTAATCTAAACCAGATCCCTTTCCAAATTCATGTTACAACATTATGAGAACAAATATCCCAAGAATTTGCTTTTCCAAATAGAACTACAATGTTTCTTAGGCAACATCTTGGCTATTAACCAAATCTGTTATTCTAATAACACCAATATCCATACTTCAGTAAGAAACTCAGTCATCTCCACACTGGAGCACCTCATCACCCTCCAGATAAATTGTGCAAGTCCCAGCAGTTTCCAGTTTTCCTGACTTGCATATATTATGTAAACCTTCTCCTACTTCACCCCTCCTCCTAAAAAGAAACTAGATTTATTTAACTGTAAACCAGCTACCTTTGTTTTAACTTCTATGTTGACACAGACTTCACAAGAGACATCGAACATGTAGCCTTGGAATAACCCGAGGTATGTTTTCATATTTTCCCCTTGCACACCCTTTGGTGTTATTTGTACAGCCCTACCTAATGATAATTTATTATGGTGAAAGTTAAGCCTTTCATGACTGGTCGCTAGAGAATGTATATCTTCATATTTTTATTTTAAGCAGCACCATGTCTTAGTTGATTGCTATGGTTGTTAATTCTTCATGCTGTCTTAGCTTTCCATTTCCTTAGAGTTTCTAGTTGTGACTGTAATAGTTAATTTCATTAGGGAGATACTTAGCAACCTCATCTGTAAGTCAACAGCATGGATCAGATAGAAATTTTTAGAAGGAGGAATTATTTATGGCTATTAATGGCATTGACGTTTATATTGCATGCTTCACAGAATACAATAATTGTATAGAGGTCAGAAGAAGACTTTCACGGATGAGCACAGTGTGCCTTTAAAGCACCAGATGTGGCATTCTACTGAAATCAAAATACCTGCTTTAGTACATCAAGCCTCTGACTCTTAATGGTAGATATATACTCTCAGTGCTCATCTATTTAACAGAATTATGGAATCAGCAGAGCATAAGGAAGAAAACAAATCAATAAATCAGACTCACAACAACTCAGCAAATACACGCTCTAGAGTTCTGATCTAGTGATGCCTGTTCAATAATACTGCATAGTTTGGTTTTGCTCTTCGCATTTTCATTAATTGATTGACTCAGCTAAATGCCTATGTTCTGAACAGAAATCAAAGTAGAAATGATCCAAGCTCTGCTTGGAAAAAGGTTTAGGATTCATTTCCACAGCACAGCAGTACTGAAATTTCAACTGCAGGACATATCCACTCAAAAGCAGGGAAACAAGGCAATTACAGAACAGCAAGATTACAATAGACCAGGCAGACCCACATGCTTGCTTCCCCATAGGTGGCACTAACAAAGAGCCAAGCCTGTTTTTTGGATGACAAATCATTAGAGGGAAAGAAATCAGAATTGCAGATATTCAAAATGCTCCTTAGACTGTGAGTGACACTGGCAAATCAAGTTCTCATATCTAGATGAAGATGGGGGAGGAACACAGGCAAAGGCAGTGGAGAGACAATCAGCACTCATTGTGCAAACACCTGGGCCTAGCAAAATAAGCTCCCCATCTGAAGTCCCACACTTGGTTTTCATCTCCTTAATAGTAAACTCAAAGATTATCCTAAGAAGTGGATGAACCAAATCAGATAGTGCCACACTGTCATTCCTTACAGAGATAGCAATCCCTGTTTCCAACTCAGTCCTGCCTAAAGCTACTTTTTCTCTATTTCTCTTCCTTGTCCCATTGACAGAGCATCATACACTTCTACAACAGTTCCTCTGCACTCAGTTCTGTCTCCAAGCAATATGCACATTCCTGTTTTCTCATCACATCTATTTTCTACCCTAAGCATGCACACAAGAGACAACTTCTTCCCTTCCATACCATCCTCTCTCCCTTAGCTCAATCCTGCCTGGTAATATTATGCAATCTCTTCTGCTCTCCTTCTCCTGCTCATAATTCTGAACACCACCACAGATTTGAGCAATCAGTAAAAGCCTACTTAAATCAAGGATGTGGAAATCAATCAACTCAATGTAATTCAATATCAATTAAAGTTGCAATCTTTTGAAATTTCATAGGCAGTTAGCTTAAATCAATAGTCATTATAATTGATTCTAGCTGACAAACTGTCCTACAGTGAAGGCACTTTGCTCTAGTGTTTCTTCAGTCTAATGACATAGTGACACTACATATTATTTCTGATATAGTCATTGTTTAAAGTGCTAGCCACAAAGTGAAGTGGTTTCACATACTATAAACAATATTCTCAGTGGTTTTATGTAATTCAAACTTTGTCTCAAAAATGGATGCACTGAAAACACAAGAGTCATATGCCTTCAAAAGAGATACTGCATTTTCTTTCACCAAATTGTAGGAAATAAAATACTTGGTTTAGATTTTGTTTGTATGTCCATTACACATCTGTATTTGTGTTTGGATTTGATTGCTAAGATACCACAGCCAGGGAGCACAAATGAAACCAAGACACTTCCTCAACACGATCTGAGAATCTATCATCCTGAAACATAATAAGCAAAGAAATTAAAGCCAGAATGTTTGAAGTGATTGGTGATAACATGTATTTAAACAACTAGAAGGATATCAGTTAAAAGAGATTTACAATGGCTTTTAGCTCCCTCATGCCAAAGAGAGCAACAATCTCCACAGAAACAAAAGGGTGCTACACAACCACATGCCTGCTTACATTTTGTGACCTGCATGGCACTCACCACATTCAGAAAAACCATCAAAAGAGCAGGCCATGCTCTATTCTATTCCATAAAGCTACGCCTGTCTATTCAGAACATTTTATGGAGCAAAACCATGTGTTGTGTTCTACTTCCTGTCTTTGATTTGTTTTTATTTTAGACAAAATTAAAATATGAAAGCATTTTTTGCTCTGGAAAATAATTTTTCACAGCCACCCATCAGATTTTGCTGAAGAAAATTAAAGGGGTCTTGAGACCCATAATTTTTTCCCCAAGAGAAACCATACATGCATTTCACTGGAAGCAGTTCTGTAACCTTACTGTCCAACTAAAGGGAAAGCAAGGAGATGATTAGCTTCACATATGTTTGTCTAGTAACCTGTATTTTCTGTAGCGCTTGGGATACCAGACTGCATGCACCAAAGCCAGTAGGCTTGTCAAGAAAAGATTCTGACAGTCTGAAGGATCTGTTAGTACAAATATTTGCTTGATATTATTAAGCTCCTGTGAGAACAACTGCATTCCTGAAGGCAAAATCATAAATCTGAAATCTAACAGAATCTAGTACAATTTCACTCTCAAACTAAGGATGACTGCTGTTAGAAACTAGCTATATATACAGGGTAAAATATCTTTTGGCCTTTACCTGAAAGGCAGAAGTTTCAGTCAGATATTTACACCTAGGTAAGACACATTCTGTTTAAAAACAAAACTCAAAACCAACCAAACAAAAAAACCCACATCAACCACACAGACAGCCTTTGAGTAGAAAGAGCAGAGAAATGAAAGAAAATCTGAATCACAAGAGAATTACTAAAAAACACACTTCAGCTACAGCCAAAGAGTTTGAGGCAGCCTGAAGGACTCTGACAAGACATAAGCTGTACACTGTAGCAGAAGATGCACCAATATCCCCAGAAAGGAGCCCAGATAGACTGGGACACTAGAGTTGTTCATGAAGGAGCATCCTGTCTCCAGGACACAGGTCCATGTCCTCTCAGAACTACTAAGGTCAAAAGCTGAGGGTCTTCCCTCCCCACAGCAGGGTACAAGTACCTTTCTCATTGCCTCAAACTACCTCTGCCCATAATGGAGAAAGCTAGAGAAAAGAAATTAAGCTATTTATACTGCTTTGCTTGCCTATTAGCTAACATGAAGGTAAAGGGAAAGCCAGCAAGGAAAAAAAAAACAACACCTAATTCTGGTAGTAACTTTGCAATGAAGAGGCATACATTTAGACAGGCACTAAAAGTAGCTGGCAGCTGGCCTCTCGGGAGAGAGGTGTTAGCATTTGTAATGTTTCCACTGTGCTCTTCACAACCCTGCCAGTTTCACCCTCACTCAGTGGGTGTTTTACAAGTAATTAGAGACCCTATGGCTTTTTCATTTTTTAATATATAATTCCTTCCCCACACGTTCTCTTCCCAGCAGTCCTGCTACCCTTCGACCTGAATTACTATTCTTTCTCAAGGCCCCTTCCCTTCCCCCTTCCTCAGGAGGTGAGGCCATGGCTCATTATTTCAATTTCAGATTGCATATGTTTGATAAGCAAACTTTTCAGGGCTTTTCCTAAGGAGAATGATTTCCCACGTGAGCCTTCAAACAGGGACAAAAAGCTACTGTTCTCAAGAACAGCACTTCAGCGCACCACAAATTCCACGTGGAAAAAAAGGAACATCTCTACAGAGATGATATTATTACACCTTTGAACAGCCTCAGTTCTTCTTCACAGGACAGACCTAAAAGCACAACTGGGAATTGGAACCCGTCTCTGGAAGAATCCCACAAATATAACTTCCTTGACCTTTTTTTATATGCACAGAAACACTGAACCAGGACAACAGAACAAAGTAATCACAGCACACAGCTGATAACACAGCTCACTGCCACACACTCCTACACTAAAACAACATAGTGCCAGGAGACTGACCTGGTGCCAAGGAGCACAAGTAATTCCATGCTTCATTCACCTCCCTGAGACTGCACACAGTATGAAAGGACAGCCAGGTCACTTGTTCCACATGCTTTATCCTGTAGTCTGGGCACATTTCTTCCTGCTGCCTTCAGGGCAGTTAATCCAGCAGTGCAGAAACTCCAGCCCCAATGGCTCCCTCTTCAGCCCCTGTACCATTATCTTAGAATTTTAAACTCAGCAGCATTATCTCACATTCCTCCAAAGCAAAAGAGATGAAACCCAGAGCCACACCACAGGCAAAGCCCCTACTTCCTTCTCCCCAGGGTCTCACAGACCCTTTCCTCCACACGCTCACAAACTGTGGGCTATGAACCAAATCATAGTTACCAGCACTTGATCCTAGACTTTTACCCACATACCTTTCTAAAGCTCAACTCCTGCACATCATGCTTTAAATAGTTACTAAAATCAACTCTTCCACCTTAAAGGATCACTCATTTAAATAAGGGAGTAGTGACTCTTCCCCACAGGTGAGATCCCTGTGAATGGTGGCTCTACCATGCCAGCTGCAGTGAGTTAGACTGATTGTTCGCTGCCCCAGGTGCAGGTGTGCTCCCAGCGATGTTGGTGGGCTCTGGGGGCTGAAGAAAGAGGTTGGAGGAGTTCACAGCTCCAGGGCTGTTTTCTTTAGTTCTAAGAATAACAAGCTGGATGTTATTATTTGTCTGGTAAGTGGAGGTGCCAAGGGGCTGGCTTCCCATGTGCTCTGGGATAGCTGTGTGCAACATCAGACCCTCAAACCACAGATGCAGTGTGGGGCTCTCGTGGCTTTGGTGTTCCTCTGCAGAGCTAAGAGGCTGCAGGTGCTAAGCTGTGGTTTGATGAGAGGGATTAGACACATGGGAGAGTTCACATTTTCTGCCTTTCACTGACTAGTGAAGAGATGATGCTTCACACAGCATGATTTTGAAGGGAACACAGCCTGAGGAGCTTCCTGCACTGAGCAGTCTCTGAGGTCCAGGACTTGTTCCAGCAGCATGGTGCTGGCTCCTGCTAACAGAGTTAATATGGCAGGAGCTGAGGAGATGGGTGTCACTGGTTCTCCCTAATGCCAGAAGAAAATAGAAACATGTCAGTGAACTCCCACAGTGCACGGCACAGCAGGATTACCTCCTCACTGCAGAGGACCCAGAAAACAGCCAGACGCTGGAGGGTTGATGCCTTGGTAAACAGAGAAGTCTGTGTGCACTTAGGACTGTTGAGCTGCCTCTAGATCTCTATCGAATGTGTTTATTTCACCATTCCTAATTCATGGTCTCTGCCATGTCCTTTTTCACAAACTGAGTTGCACATTGTTTCTTTTTTTTCTTTTTGTTGAGATCTCCTTTAACCACTGTTTTTTGTTCCCTTGCTGGGCCTTTTCTCAGCTCTGACTGTTGTACAGGCTGTTCTGCTACCTGTGCTGGCTACTGGGGTTGTGTGGTTGCCTTTTAGATTAAGTCCAATTCCTGGAAAGTGAAATGCATCAGTGATACTGAAGAATTATTAACTGGCCAGGCCAAACATGAGTCCGAACAAGCAGCATCTCCTAACAGAGTCAGAGGTCACCTTCACTGGTCTAAAAACGCCTAATTGATGTTTCCTTATATGTAATTTATCATAATCAGAGATTATTCCTGAGTCTGACAAACTCAGGATAGATGAGAACTCCTGAAAGCCAAGACTGGTTGATAGCCTTGTGCTGTGATTAAGATTGTCTTGAATAAGTGATTAATAATGGCATTTCCTTTAGACAAGAAATCTCTAGATGAATGATCCAAATCACTCTATGTTTCTAGTAGAAAAAAGAGTTCCTGGAGGCATCTCCCACAATTTCATGCCAGTAGGTTCATCCTGTTATGCTGATGCCTTCCATTTACTCGAGAAATAAAGTTGCAGCATTACATTTATATCTCTAAGCTGTTCTTAACTAGTGAGTTTTTATAGAGTCAGGTGTATTCTGATGACAGAAAATGGCCAATGAGAAGCTATTGAATAGGACAGAAGGATAATCCAATTTTTTTTTTTTTTATGTACACTAAACTTTGGGAAACTCATTTCAAGTCCTGGCTCTGCCATGGACTTCATATGTGGCCTAGAGTATTTCCCTAATCCACAGAATGTAAATGTTGCCTGTGAAACGTGGCGTCTGTAAAGGCAAATACATTTTGAATTAAGTTCTGAGATACTATGTTAGTGAATTATTTGTCTTCTAAGTAATGGATTAACATAAAATTATCGGTTCTGAATAACAATGTGTTGTGACTTTGGCAACTTCAGGGGTGTCTAGATTAACAACAGTGCATATCACTAGGAATGCTAGTTAATGGCAGGGCACTAATAGCTATGCTACATATGTATTTCAAGGGGCTCTGATTTGAACTAGTTCTATTCTGGTCCTATGAACTGAAAACCCATTAGTGACTGGAGAGCATTACGTGAACTGAAAATATCTTCCCACCTACTTTAATCCCAAAGGAATACTGGTTTGTTTATTTTGAGGTACTTCATGACATAACCAAGTACAGTAAGTGAGAACTGGATTTATCTCAAAAGTCACTTCTAGCCCTAAAATGCTCATGTAGATTCCAAAGTGTATTACTGTAATTCTCACAACTGTCATTTGCTTTTTTATTAGATAATATGCTTTTACTCTGCAGAATTAAGGAAGCCTGGATTTCCACTGATTACTGCCTCACATTTTTCTACCAGACAAACCACAGTTCTCCTATGTATTTCCCAAACTTGCATAATACTATCTCTTGATCTTCCTCAAATACCTAGTTCCTTCCACATCTCTGATGACCCAATACATTCCTACATCCCTTAGCTGGCTTGAATATATGTGTGCTCTTATAGGACAGCCAGAATGTGTCTTTTGGATGTTCAGTTGGGCGTTATCTTTCAGAACATTTTTCTGTTGAGTACTATGTGACAGTTTTCCCTATATGTACAGATATAGGGAAATCACTGCCACTGATTTTCTTTGAGTTTACAGGAGTCAAATATATATTGACACTCCTTTTCTACTTTCAAATCTGGTTGGATTTAGCCAAGCAGCTGAAAAATTGTTGGGACAGATTGATAGAGATGCAATGACATATGCTTACTGCCATAAGTAAGCAGTTTAAATATAGGGCATTCATGCTCCTGTAATCAAAGACGATACAACGACACCATTGCAAAGACATTGAATATTAAAACCTAGCTGTCCTCACTGCAAGCACATGAAGCTTACATTGTGAATGTGTATAATCCCAGAGGGCTATAATAGTGCTTTACCCTCTAAAGTCCCTTCTGGAAGCATTACTATACACTATCCTTAGAAAAGTTTTAAGTATGTTAAAGCCCACTTTTCATTAAAGTTGAATTATGACAAATTTCAGAGAAAGAAAAAAAGAGAGGGAGAAATAACTATGTTATACTACAGCCACGCTGAAAGATACCTGAGGTAAAACCAGTTTGTGTGCAGCAAACCAGGTAGCCAAAATGTCTCCTGTAACTTTTTCCAGGCTCTAAGTTTTAATCAAAGAAAGAAACAAAATTTTAATTATTATGACTGTGAAGAAAGTTTTCCACATACTCTATCGTATGTTTGAGCATGATGTCAAACAGAAATAATAGGTCAGAAAAGTGCAGACAATTCTGTAATGTCAAACACCCATTAGTACAAAGTTCTAGTATGGAGCGAAGGTGTCTTCTTGACACCTATAAAACTGAGACAGACTGTACTGAAGACAGGAGTACTGTAACAAATCTACCAAGTCACAGCAGGCTAATTTTCTTGCTATAGAGGGCAATCCCAGCACACCACTTATTAAAAACAAATGCATAAACTTGTAGTCAGTCCAGCTTCCATGCAACTGAACAGGTATAGCCTGTTTGAGACTTTTCAAACCAAAGAGAATTTTTTTTTTTTCATTTTTTTCATCTATTAAAAAACAATGAAACAAAAATATATTCCTTGAGACTGAAGGATGTAGTCTGAAAACTGCTTTCTGAGCTCTCCATGCTGAAAATTCTCTTGCCTCTGCTCTGGAAGGCAGCATTTTTATGTTCCATCACATAGAATGTGAAAATATATATTTTCCATGCAGCCACTTATTTCAGAATCCTGTACTCTGCCAAATGCTGTACACCAGACATTGTAGATGAAAAAATAATGCAAGATCCATTCAGACCTAGCCAGGATGAATGATTTTCCAGAAGACACCTTTATGCACATGAAGATTTTCAGTTTGTGAGATTTTACACCTTTTTATGTCTTACAAAAACATAATGTACCTCTGAATTCATGTTTCTGAGTTACAGATACAAGTTTGCTGATGGAACAGCAAGGATTGCATTATACTTGACAGTTACCTCCATTAAGGCAAATTATCTTTGTTCTCTACCATACCTTTCAGAGATACTAAGAACTACACCCCAGATGTCAGGCTGAAGTCCAGACTAAGCATTATCAAAAGCCTGAATGTTTTTAAATCCAGGAGCTTTCTTAAGGACCATCCACAAGAAAAATAGAAATGGCAGCATCAGACATCTCAAGTGAAGGTTTAAAGGTACATTCTCAGTAGACATTTGGAAATACAAGAGGAGATGGTAAAGCATTCCAATTTACTCAGATGCATGGAGCCTGAAGCAAAGAGCTGGACACATGTGCAAGGTAGTTTGAGTAATTCAACCACAAGAATTCTATGCCAAATATATGAACATTCCTAGCTTCCACTTTATTGCCGCCTCCCATCATACTCAAGTGAAATCACAGGCTGTACCCGGAGTATCTTTCCTTGCCCTTTCTCTTCATTCTGTCTGCTCAGAGGAGTCATGCTGCCTTCCTTACACAAACAAGTCCTTAATGGCAGAGCTAACAGCCACTACCCTGAGAAGTCACCCCAAACTCATGCAGCAGCTTACAGCAGATCTTCTGCCTTAGTTGATGCTAACCATCAGCAAGAGATTCTCTAGCCCTCTCAGTAGTTTGCTTGCCCACCATTTACCATGTGAATCTTCATTAGCAATCTCAATTGAGAGTCCAGGGAGCATAACTACCATTTCACATCCAGCTCAGTGTCGCAAGGTGGGATGCTTACCTTCAAGAAGCATCTAGTATCTTCGGCACTGCCTGTTTAGAGCTCCTGTGAACAAGAGCTATAGAAGAACCTTGCAGGATTTGGCCCTACTTGGTAACCTTTGTAAGAGGTTACCAATGCTTTGCACTGCATTGCAAAAACAGAAAAGTTCTGAAGTTTGAAACTTCAAGCCATTGAGCCAGCTCTTTTCAGGAGTTCTAATTTCACTCAGAAATAAATGTACCACTGCACAGCTAAACCTTGAGAGGATGACATATACTGCTGTAAATAGAAATTGAATCACAAATGTACACTATGGTTTGTTCCCCAAGCATCAGTACCCCACAGGGATTAGAATAATATCTGTCCCATAACTAGACTTCAATATATATTGATATAAAACTTAGTCTCTTCCAGATTAATTGAAGAAAGTGGAAGAATGGCAGGCATGCAGTTGTGAGAGCCTATGCTCCTTGCTCTGACACAGACTACCTGTACTGCTCTGGTCACATCATTTAACTTATAGCTCATCATTAAAGACTAGAAGGAGATTAGACACCCCTTAAAAGGGAGATGGCAAAGAGACAGCACCTGTGAAAGTCATCCTGAACTTCTACAAAACTGTGTAACTAAAAAATAAGTACTTACGACTTTACTGTGGGTGAGGCTGTACATATCTGATCCTGACACCTGCAAATGGCAGGAAGCTTCTTCCAAGATACTAACAGCTATTTAATGGGATGTTGGTATTTTAAAGACTGTTCAGCGTGTAATACTGCTTTTGCATTTATGATGCTAAGTGACATTCGGCTGGAAGTATCTGCCTCAGAATCACAGCAGCCAGGACCAGTGACACTTTCCTATTACATAATATGGGCATGGCAGAAGAAAGAACTATTCTTTACATACTTTTCTGACTGCCTCTGCTCTTAAATGACATTAACCTAGCCTATGTCTGATGGGCGGGAGGATAGCCCTCTGAGACTGTCATTAGGCTGCAAATGGTAACGATGCTCAACAAATGCCATGTCAGATGAGGAACTGGTGCTGCAGCAGGAGATCACACCCTGCCAAAGCATCTCCTCCAGGCGAGCAGTAGTGGGGACACCGGCTGTGTTCAGCCCTAGCTGATCACTTTACAAACACTGCATGCTACACCTCACAGGTCTGAACGACTGCTCCAAGCAGCTGTTGTAAACTCAGGGCAGATTTTCCTTCCTTCCTTTGTCTTGCCCACAGCTCATACTGAACGATTTCCCCACTTCCTGCTTCCATCCCTGGAGGGATACCGTGCTACAGCAAACCACCTCTCCAAGGTGCTGCAGGTAAACTTGCCACAACTGTCACCGGCTGCTATAGTGAATTTCGGCATCAGAAGCACAGCATTAGCAGCCACCCCAGGGTTGCAAATGCTCCATCGAGTCCAGAATGGAGTACAGTTTTTGAATTATCCCTGCTGCTCTGACCTGACACTGCAGACGACGTTGGTGAACACAAGCACAGGTCTCCTCCCTGCTTCATTCTTTCCGAGCCTTCGCAAGCGCCGCTCACTCCTGCTGCCCTCCCCAGGGCCGGCTTGGGCCAGGGGGGCAGCAGCCTCGTTCTGCCGGGGGGCGGCCGCAGCTCGGGGGACCAGCGGGCAGGGGTGGAGGGTCTCCGCCACGGCCGGCACTTTTCCCCGTGCCGGCAGACGGTCCCCTCCGCACAACGCGAGCCGCAGGGGAAGGCACACTCACCTCTCCTGGCCTGCCGGATCCTGGGGCTCAGCATGCTCCCGGCTGGGCGCGCCACTGCCGGCAGCCTTAGCGGCCGGTCCCGGCCCCAGCCGCCGCCCCGCGCATCGCCGCGCTCCGCGCAAAAGCCACTTCAGCTCTGGCTCATGGGCGAAGCTTCACATGGGGCTAAATAAACCCTAATGCATTATTTATCCGGCCTCGAATTAATTCTCATCCAAACTAGGCATTAAGTGCCTCGGTAATTACTGTCGATAAATCACTAACACGCAGACACGAGGGCTGGACCTGACTCCTTCTGCTAATTGGCCACGCATCAGTATTATTAATATGCCTCTTTCAGGGAGCAGCGCTGATCCCGCACTCCGCCTCTGCATCCTTCCTCCGGTCGTGCTCAACAGACGCTTTGACTCGACAAGGATCAGATCAGGAGCTGAATGTCTGCAAGCCCAAGCCGGGGAGGGAAAGGGCACAAAGCACACGCTCGGGCGTGCGTTAGGAGGAACACCAGGTGCGCTGGTCCAGAGGGCAGCGCCGTGCTGGGCTGCTGCTCAGCGCTGCGAGCCGGGAGCGCCCAAGGGCTGCGTTCCTCCTGGGGAGCTATTCCGGCGACAGCCGGGGAGCTCAGAGAGAAACGACCCACTGCTCCCTGCAAGGAAGAAAAATCTCTCTCGCCTGCACTGGCAGCCTGGCAGGATGGGCACAGGAGAATGCCATAACTCCATCTTAGCACCCATCATTTTTATTTGTATTCCTTGCTAAGCTCTCTCTCACCCCTACCTGGTGAGGGGAGGCAAAGTCTGCAGTAAGTAATGGGGGGAGGAAAGGACAAGCATTTGATGAAATAGTTAGATACTATTAAATAGCATATATAAACTATAAATAGATAACTGGATGAAAACTGAATCTGAGTAATTGATGTATCCTTTCCATGAGCTGATTTTAGCACAACCTCCTTCCCCACCATCCCAATCTGCCTAACAGGTGTTTCTGCAGTGTAGAAAAGTGGGTAAATATTTCCCTGGCAAAACAAATGCCCTGCAGTATAATCCTGCAGGTTTGTATTGCTGAGTTGCATTGACAAAAAGCATCTGAAATTGGCAGCTTCCTCCTCTGCTGAGAAGATCCATCATATCTTGGATACTGAATACTGGCCATCAGGTCATATCTCCAATAGTGGAAGAGCTTCCCCGGCCCTTTACAGAGACTGTACTTCTCAATGTGCAGGCTGCAACAATAGCTGAATTGGTTTGGACCTTTAGCTGCTTTGGGTGCTGGTGGAACCAGCTGGTTAGAAGTGATAGTAAGTCTTTTGAATTTGTGGTGGCAGTCTCAGATTTATACTCTTTTAAATGAGGCTAGAAGTGGAATCTGAGCTGTTGTTTCTGGAATATATGCGTTTCTCCAATTATCTCCCTGCTGACCATTTGTATTAGCTGGGCTTCAGCACAGTGAAGAGTAGCTGACTGGTGGAACCTTGGCCAAGGAGGTTAGCAAGTGTCCTGGTACTGTGGATAACCAGCAAGAGCATTGGCAGAGGGAAGTAATGCTTCTGCCTTTCTGCCCAGCCTCAGTCCCTGAATCGAAAAGTCATTCCTAATGACCATTTAACATAACTCTTTCTGTCTCCATATTTTTAGCTTTTTTTTTTTTTTTTGTCTGCCTTGATGCTGTTCATACACATCATTTTGCAGTTTGAGCAGGAAGCCAAAAGCTGTGTGCAGTAAAACATGACAAGAGATAAAGTTAATTTAACTTTTAACCACATGGGAAACATGGGACACTTCATCCTGCCAAATCACTTCCCATGAAAGCTTGACTTCCTCTCTGAGGAAAGACATTATGTAGGGACCTATATAAAGAATAGATTATCATGCCCACAGGTAAAATGAAAACATTCAAAAAATAACAGCCAACCTCAATACTAAATGCTAACTTTGCAGGTTTTTTGATTAAATAAGAAACTACTTTGTGCAAACAGAAATATTCAATTGATCCTCTTTGAAATGTTTTTCCTTGACTTAAACATTTTCAGCCCTTCTTAAAGCAATTTTCAAAATAGATGTTTTTTAAAGTGGGAAATTTCCTTTTTTTTTTTTTTTTTTTTTTTTAGCCCATGTTAAACTCAAATTCAGACCTGAATTTCTCAGATGTACCATTTGGGGCAAATAAACTATTTACCAGGGGGGAAAAAAAGCTATAAAAAAATGCCAGCTGAGAGAGAAAAAAAAAGCAATCACCTCCAGCAAGTGGTTCCATGATGGCTGCAGTGCTTTGCTTTGACAATAGAGAGAACAGGTCCAATAGAAAGGTAGCCTACAGTGTCTAGAAGGAACCAGACCTGATGGGAATGTTTAATCCCTAAAATTTGTGTACTAAACTACTTAAACAGAGCAGAACAACTATATTTACCTTAATTCTCCCCTAAGCCTCTCAACCCCTTTCCCTCCCACAGTTAGTTTTTCAGGGTGTGTTTTCCTCAGGTGTACCAGTCCCACAGAACCACATCTCATAGGGGCTCTGCACATGGAGCAGGGCTGGAAATGCACTTTTATCTACAGCCCAAGTCAGCTCTTCATCTGCATGTGTCCCACACCACTGCCAGCTGCCCCTTCAACAAGAAAATTTTTGAATATATACCCTTCTATATAAAAAGCCACTGTGTAAAAGGTGACAGAGCTCAGATTTGTCTGTGGTGATGCAAGAGGGAAAAAAGGTTGAGTAAAGGCTGATTTAGTTTATTCTCCCTACATCAAGTTTTGCCTGACTCAGATGCTGCTTCCAAGATACAGTGGTATTATGGCTTTAATTGCTTGTGAAGGACAGTAATTACAGTCTGAAGAGCACATACTTTAAGCATACTGAAGTTCATCTGGCAGTTCATCTGGGGACAATTATTTCAATGTAGCAATTTTACCTTAAGTAAGGGATTGTAAAATTGTGAAGAATGAAGGAACAATCTATGAACTTTCACTGTATTTGCATCAGATCACTCCCTGAATATGCAGTCATATAGTAGAAAAAAAAAAGGATACTGGTTTAGCCCAGCCTGGGATATATTAGCCCCTTTTTTGATTGCCAAACAAAAGCTGGTAAGTACAGGGTGGTAGAACTGAGGAAAATAGAGATACAGTTCTCTGACACCAGCTAGAATCACAGAATAGAATCACAGAATCATTCCAGTTGGAAGAGACCCTCAGGATCATCAAGTCCAAGCATAACCTATCGTGACCCTAGCACTAAACCATGTCCCCGAGAACCTCAGATAAACACCTTTTAAACACCTCCAGGGATGGTGATTCAACCACTTCCCTGGGCAGCCTGTTCCAATGCCTGACAACCCATTACATTAAGGATTTTTTCCTAATATCCAATCTAAACCTCCCCTGGTGCAACTTCAGGCCATTTCCTCTTGTCCTATCACTTGCTACTCAGGAGAAGAGACCAACACCCTCCACGCTACAACCTCCTGTCAGGTAGCTGTAGACAGAGATAAGGTCTCCCCTCAGCCTCCTTTTCTCAAGGCTAAAAAGCCCCAGCTCCCTCAACCACCCCTCATAAAACTTGTGCTCCTGGCGCCCCGCCAGCTTTGTCACCCCCTTCTCCACTCTCTCTGGTACTTCAGTGTTCTTCTTGTGATGAGGGAATCCTCTCACCTAGAAAAGGTGTCCTTGAAGGGAGTTTGAAAACACCCCAATAAGACAATTTAGACAGAAATGCCCGAAGATGCATCTAAGCAAGCTCCCCATGTTGAGAGTATCTGAAATTGTGTGCTGGGCCTCGGACTGAGTACTTGCACCAGCAATTCTGGGGAACACTTGCCTGCTGCTTCAGAATGCAACTCACCTGTGTCCTTGCTATTGAAGCCTAGGGTTATAGTACAAGATAAATTCTTTCATAGAGGTAGAGAAGGAGTTGCCCTGGCATCACAACAAGTAGCAGAGTTATTCTTACACCTAAGCACATTGTACAAAGACATTTAATAGCTTTAACAGTCCTGACCACCCTCACCCAGTCACCACCCACAACCTCTGCCCACAGGCCCAGGAGCTCCATTTAAGCCCAGGCTTTGAGCTTCACCTCTAGCCTGAGCTACTTTGTAGGAATATTGATCTCTAGGTCAGCTATACTGATTGTGTGGGTCTGGACTGTGATCTAGGGACTGTTTTCCCAGCTTTACTTCCTATCTGCCTTCTTGCTGAGAATCTACCTAGTAATTCCTGGGTTGCATCTGATACTAGTAACCGTCATCCAGCCAAATTCTGACTATGAGCTGTGAGTGGTTTTCCTGGCTTGACCCTAGACCTGCTTCATCACCATGAACATGTTTGATGATCTGGACTCCTGGATGAACCTGACCATCATTTTTAAGTCTTTCTCCTTACCTCAGTCAGGTACCACAGTACAACTGTGTCCTACCCTGCTGTGCTGTTCCCCACTTTCCCTTAGGGAGCAAATGGCCATCTCTGGTCATCCTATTCCAGAGCTAGGCTAAATTTAGCAGGTGTCTCAGAGAGACTTAAGAAACTGCTGAGCTGTAGGCAACAGGACTTTCATAACTGACTGATGTTTATATGTATCTGTTTGTCCAAATCCAGAATGGCAGTTTATCATAGAGCGCTAAGCATCTACAAGGCTAGAAAACAGAAATCAGCTGACTAACCAAGGAGTAGAGAAGTACTACTCTTTGTCTCTTATACACATCTAAAAATAAATGTGCTTATTAATTAACTGCTGTCTGTTTAGAACATAGAAAAACTCTTCTGTATATCATAAGTGTTCGCCATTCATTGCTAAGCACACAAAAAAGGAAGGCGATGTGGCCTAGGGATTAGAAAATGTAAGGAGAGGGTGGAGTCATGGTCTCCAGCCTTAATCCCAACTGATTTCCCATGGTCAGAAACAAGATATTAAGTCTGAGGTTGCATCCACCTCCATGCAGTGTTTTGAAACCTGGAAATGGCAAGTGCTATCTAAATGCAGAGGGTGATAATAAGTCACTGCAGCAGGGACACTCGCAGAAGATATGATTCATCTGTTGGCGCCAAGGCTGATAGCTGGAGGCTATGAAGCATGTTGGGTTCTTGAGATGGAAGAGTGCGTGGGCCAGTGAAGTTGCTGAATCTGTGTGGGGGGCATTGAAGGGATCTCTCTTTCCTCAGGCTGCACGTACAGCATGCTGTTACCTACCAATTATTGCACATCATATCCTCTTTTCCTCCTCTTCATCTTCTGCTTCCATTTGCAGGCCAAGGACGTGTTGTAACGAGCTGATTGATATATTTTCTTTACTCATCAGCAAGATGAGTCTGGATCAAAGCCCAAGATCTAATCACCCTGGACTTTGGCACCTTTGAAATCCAGATCCAGTTTGTTTAGATTGCAACTTTGGTTACAATCTATTCTCATATGGTATAAAATGGAATTGATGGAAATGGCTCCAAAGAAATAAGAAGGATCACGGTGTACCTTTTGATATCAACAACTACAGCAGCATTGCCTCTGCAAGGCAAGCTAGAATCATTATGTATACAGGAACCATGGGAATTATGCTGAAAAAAATTAGACAGTAAATTGACAACTTTTCAAGTATCCAATGACTAGAAGGAATTTCAGTTTGATATGACCCTTGTTTCCAGGCTAAGTGATCACCAGTTCAAACCTCTTGATGATGATGCCATCTGTTTTTCCAGGTGAAAACAGTCACTGTTCTTTCAGCTGCCAGTAACCAGTGGTTTTATTGGCAGTCTAAGGAAATATAGCAAGAAATACTCAGACTACAGAGAGTTCCCATGTTCTCCTTTTGAGATGGCCTCTCTACTACCAAGTAAGCTGACGGTGCAGGATAGGCAAAGCTCTGCAGATGTTCTAGAGCAACTCTGGAAACAACTGGAAGCCCAAAGGTATTTTTGAAGAAAAAAATAACAGTTCATTAAAAACTTTAATTCAGGAATTATCTAAGGCCAAGAGATAAGAAATGGAGCAACTTCTTTGGGTTTGGCTGAAAATTAAGAAAATGCATAACCCTAATGGCATCTTGGGCTTCCCAGAGGTAATGCTTCCTGGAGGAGGCAGTAAATATGCCAAACACATCAAGACTACTAATAGAGGACAGAACTATGATCTCATGGAATTATGTTCAGGAATGAGGGGCAAGGTGGAGACCGTAAATGAGAATTACTCTGAATGTTTGCAGAGTTAAAGTAGGCAATTTCTGGGTATCTTCATAATTCTTTTACAGTCACTATTCTTTCCACCTAATCACATTCCACAAATAAGTGGAGTAATTGATCTTTCGTTTCAGGATACAAAAGTGAATCTCTAGAGGACAGCTACAGCTGGAGAGAAGGCTACAATACAACTGTCAGAGGCTTCAGTGGGCAAGAAACTTGCCAAGCATATATACTGCAGACAGCCAAAGATGGATTTAATTTTTTTCTCCTCTGCAGTGATGAACATGCAAAAAGTGTACACATATCCCTGCAAGATCTCTCCTACTAATGCAGCAACTACCTGAAAATCATTTGACTTTATGCAGAAGAGTGCTCTGTGAGTAAGAAGAACAGGTATTTTATTGAAGTGACCTGCAAAAGCACTTTGAGGATTGTGTTATTCTTCATAGTGGATAAAGAAAGCCTGACTTTTTTTTTTTTCTTTCCCTTTTTTTTGTTTCTACTTGACAAACATCAAAGATGTTGATATGTCCTTTCTGGTTTTGCTAATACCAGTGATCTCTGACCATGTCAAGTGTGCACTTTACTAATGAGAAGTAAAATCTTTTAACAGAAATTTCTGACTTCCAATAAGTTACTAGGCAGTGCAACTGAAGAGGTGCTAAAAGAAAACCTAGACAATCCTGAATTATCTGATAAAGATTTCCAGCTTTGTTTTGTGACACCCCTTCATACTTCAAACAGTGAGATGAAACATGTTCCTAGTTCTTATTTAATTTTCTACATTTTCTTTTCTGTACTAGCCTTTCTGATGTCACTTGTATTACACAAGGACAACTCCAGGAATGGAGATTGTGTGTTCCCTTCAATACCAGAATTTTTATTGCCATTGCAGTATTCCTAAAAGCAAAATTTTCTTCAGCAATGAAGGCAAACAAAGGGTTACTGAGACAGGGTGACTCCAAGTATTGCATCTCATTTGTCTTGTACAGGGTAAGGAGATAAATTACATATAAAATGAATACTAGTTGTATAGACAGCCGGTGCCTATCTTAAATTTGTGCCTAGATTGTAGCTTTATTAGTGAGTCAGACAGAAATCTTTTTACCTTTGCAATATCTATTGGAGACACCCTGGGGCAGATCAGAGACTCTGAATTATTTGTTTCTGCTCCATAGTAGATATTTTCCAGTATAAAATAGAAGGGCAATGGTGCTGCAACTTGTGTCTCATAGCCAGGTAAAATACTGAGTAAAATAACAGGTAAATATAAATAAATCTTTCCTGAATTGTACTTGGCTTGAAATCTGTTTCACACATGAATAAGGGCTGCTCAGATGTTAGAGGACTAGGACACATCACCTACAAGGAACAGTTGAGGGAGCCAGATTTGCTTAATCTGGCACAGAGGCCAATAGGGGACCTAATAGCAGCCCACAACTAAACGGCATTTTCAAAGACTTTGAAACAAAACACTTCGTAGTGGCAGGTGCTAAAACAAAAATCAATATCCCCAAGTTTCAGCTTAGAAACTCAGATTGGAGCCTAAGGAAATTTTTTCCACTGGGAGGGTGGTGTAGCACTGGAACAGACACTCACAGAAGAGGTGAGATCTCAGTCTTCAGAGGTTTTCAAGATGGCTAGATTAGTCTGCTTTGGTGCTAGCTCTGCTCCAAACAGAAAGCTGACCTAAGTAACCTTCAGAGGTTTTTTTTGTCCAATATTTTTCTGAGTCTGTCTGAAAGCTTGTTTTCACTGCTATATCTGTTGGTCTACCAAAACGCTACTTTTCTCTCAAGCCCTTGCCTCACTGTCATCTTCAGATCATCACAGGACTAGCAGAGCTACTACTGAAATCAACCCCATCACATCAGACAAACAGCAGCTGAAGGTCTCCCCTTCATCTTTGCCTCTTTCAAATGGATAATTTGTCTCTGAAAAATTCTCTATGAAATGAATTCTGATTTTCCCTGAACTTAATTTCCTGATTCCAATACAGAAAAGCATTTAAAGGCTTAACTTAAACCATGAGAGATTATTCATATGTTTCACATCAAAATACATACCCAACTGACCTCTGGATGAGAGTTTATTGGAGTAGTTCACATTGCTTTGTATTATGGAAGCAAAGCACAGAGCATCAAACATCAAAGGAAGCTACATGACCAAGTCCCAGCTGGGTGTGCTGTCCAGCCCAGGTCTCTGATTCTAAGTGCATTATCTACACAGTTATGTCTCCAGTTGTATCTTGACACAAGTCTGTTCTCACTCACATCTCCCAACCAAATTTTTCTATTTGAGTTTCTCTGGCATTCCTGGGACAGGTGGGATGTGAAAATCTGGAGAGATTGATAATTTTTCCCTTGTTCATGTGTTCCTCTACACTCCTAGACCCGCACCTTTGGCAACAGCGACAGCAATATATTCTTTAGTCAGGAGCTGCAGGACACCATGAATCAGCCACATTAAAATGTGGTAACCCGGGCAATCACTTATTCTATCTGTCTTCTATGGGCCTAGAAGAGACTGGGTCCTTGATTCAGAGAAGAGGTACACAAATGCATTATTTAAAACTTAAATGCTATCTCTGCAGAAGGGATGTTTTTTTTCTTTTAGTGGTAGGAACCAAAGAGCAGTGCATGCATATTTTAGACACTTGGGACTGAGGCTGGCATTCTCAGGAACATACCTCCTCCTGCTGTCTCGGGGGAAAATATAGTAATTTAGGCAGATCTGATTCAAAATGAAACTAGGGTGAAAACTGGAGGCTAGGTGAAAAATGTAGGGAGCTAAAAATGTCAAATGTGCTGTTATTTTAACACTGACTCATTTTTCTTCTGTTTCAAATAATTTTAAGAAGGGGGGTGTGTGGAAATTTAAATGGAGTTGTAATTATTACTGACATATGGACTTGGGTATTTGAGGCCCAGGTAATATCTGTGGCTCTGGCACTGGCTGGCCCTGTATATGTCACTTCAATTCTTAATGTCACTGTTCCCAGTCTGCAAAATGGAGATTGTAATATTGACCTCTCTGAGAAACTTTTCAAGATGTAGGAAACAAAAATGTGCAATAAAATGGGTTTAATATAAGTAATATAAACTTATTAAGCAAAAATGTGACCTGAAAATTTCTTCCCATAAATATTTTTGGATCAAAATGTAACAGAAAAATGTGAAAAGCTGTGTTTTGGTGTTTGTTTGTTTGTTTTGTTTGTTTCTGTTTTGAAATAATGATGTCAGCATCTCCATGGAGGAAAAATAATTTAGAGATCATAGGCTTTTAAAATCAACATTCAGTTTAGAGCAAGTATTATCCTAATAAAAGTGATCTTCATTTTGGTAGTCAACATCTCATTTACAAGGATGCCTGTTTCCCAGAAGATAAAAAACACTTCTTCCCTTTCCCTGTCCCAATATTAATATGTGGAGCAGGCTTTTTTTGGCCTGTCCAACTGAGTAATTATACAAATGTTTTCTTAGATATGATCTCCTCTGGAGGTCCATTGCAGCTGCAATGTAATGAGTCTATGTAGAGATACTTAATTTGAAAATTTGTAGCACCAAAAAAACCCATGGTTCTATATCCTTAGGAAGACAGTTCCTAAGCTTGTGTTCCTGCAGGGAATTAACAGCTCGGGAAAAAAACATGTACTGAAAAGCTCCGTATTACTGGATCTACAAAGGCAGAACCGAACTGTTCATTAAGGTTGTATGAATAGTGTGTTTTGTTTAAAAACAATCAAAAATACCTCTAAAAATTCTTAACTCCCCACAAATGATGTTCATCTCAAGATATTCTGATTTTTTATTACACTATATTTAGCCTTACTAGTATTTTTTGTTCAATATTTAAATGAAAAATACTTTTTCAAAACAAAATATCAATAGTTTAATTTTGAAAGTAATGAAAAAGCCCTTTTTTTTTTTTAACCTTTGCCAAAGCTGACCCAATTTACAAGTACTTTGCTTCCACCCAAAGGTTGATTCTTCATTCACAATCTTTTGTCTGCTCTGCTACATGCTGACTCCTTTATGATCTGTGCCTTTAGAGTGAGAGGGTCAGAGCAGGCCACTCTTTTCCAAGTGCCCTCTCTGCTGGATGCCCAGCTGAAAACTCTTCATTCCAGAGGCTAGTGGGAGTGCGAAAATATAATCCTATAAATGCTCAAAATTCCAAAAGTAAGTAAACAGGAAAGTGAGTCGTCGTATTTTGTGTTGTGATAAACTCCTGTCTCATTATTCGAGATGGACTGGGGAAAAGAAATGTAAGCTTCAATCATAACATGAAAATGAACTACATACCTGCAACTAGATAGGATTTGTTTAGCCTCAAGTACCAGCAGACCTCGAAAGCTCTTCTGTCGTACTGCCACCTGCTGCCACTTGGAGAAGGTGAAAACACAAAAGATGCTCGGATGGAAGACTGCCCATATTACCGCCCAGACCCACAAACCAGGTAATGTCTGGAGCTGGGACAGAGGCTAAAAGGCTGCAAGTTTCGTATTTGTGGTCTGCATGGACAAAGTATAAGAGGTGCCTGGGAAGGAAGAGCTCTGAACATCTCTGGCAGTAATACCTGTATGGGGCAAGGACAGGCTGTTTGGTGGTGGGTTTTGTGTTGTTTTTTGTTTTTTTTTTTTTTTATGTCATCTCACTTGAGAAAAAAAACAGAAAAAAGAAGATAAAAGTTTAATGGAAATGAAAAATGATAAGAACTCAAATAGAAATAAAAGTACCACTAGAGCCTGGAATGGCTATGTTAAGTATTTAATCATATACTTGTCATCTACGCATTTAGAATGGCTTTTAAGATAGATCCGATCTCTGAGCTACTTCTCCAGTTGTGCAGATTAAAACACAAGCCATGGGACTGACTTTGGCCAATTTTTTTGCACTGGTAACTCTGCCAATGTTCCGAACACGGGTTCTGGTACTAATTTGTTGTTACATAGTTGGCATGAAGGGTACATAAACCTCGCAGATTACATTCTGAATGTCTGTTGATCCCAAACTTTTACAAGGTAGATTCTGCTTCCTTCAAGTTACAGGAATCTGCACGTTCCTCTAAGCATTGTGTAGTGACTAATGTACTAAATACAAAACAATTATTTAGGTTTCACCTCATGACTGATGTCTGTTTTTCAGACATCTTAACAACTCCTGTTACTGAATAAGCCTTCTTAGACCTCCATGTGAAGCCTGCCACTCACATTTCCCTGCTGACAGAGGGGCAGTTCTTCCAGGCAGAGGCAGCCCTAGACACCCTGTGTGCGAAATGGCAGCCTAACACGCAGCCTTGTGGAAGGAATTTGCTGGGTTACCAGCTCTGAGCTGCTGTTCTCCAGCCCTGGAAAGGTACTGCAGCAAAAGGGACTGCGACCTGATGCAGCTGCCGCGGAGCGTGTTGCACTTCCCTCTTGTGGTGAGCCTCTCTGCAAGGTAACTACTGCATTCTTTTACCAGTTCCTCCTTTACTTCCATGTGGTAGCAAACTCTGCTTCAAATTTGAAAGCTGTGCTTTCAAGTTCTGCTGAATACAGAGCTCACAAATGATTACGTAGACAATGACTAATTTCTTGTTGCTCTACTTTGCTGCTTTAACAAAGATTTATACTTGTTTAGTGCTAGGGTTTCATTTCAATTGCAGCAGCAGCAATTTTGTGTATCCTTATAGGTCAAGTTATTAGCACAAAAGAAAACACTAATGTAGAATCTGGATATAAATTAAGAAGAGATTAAGGAGATTTTTCTTATTAGCCTAAAACAAAGTTATCTGAATACCCTAAAAACAGTCCTTTCCTAGGAAAAAATAAAGGTAACCATAGTCTCCAGGGAAGCTACTCAGCTTCAGTAATTGTTGTTTTAAGCCAGAGCATACCAGGTAGCAAAACTACTGCTTTGATCAGTTTGTCCCCACTCCTATCCAGATTTTTGTATGACATGGCAAAAGCTAGCAACCAAATGCAATTGAAGTATTAATTTTGTAAACAAGGAATTAAAGAAAGGAGAAGATATACATGAGTATAGTTCAGAGAGCTAGAAGAGTATTTGTAGAAAAGCCAGGTTAGTCCATGAATGGGGTGTGACAGCTCACTAAGCATGCTCATTAGCTATTTGGAGCTACCTAAGTAGTTATCACTGTGGGAAAGCAGCCTTCCTGGAGACTCTGTGAGTGCAGCTCATAGGAGAGCAAGGTCACAGGAGCAGATGATTATAAATAGACCTGGGAGCTTCAAAAGGAAAAATAATAGTAGTTAGTAAGGGACACATCAGAGACAGAAAAATGTCTGCTCTCATACTTGTGTTGCAAGCATTTTGCCTAATTTGTTTGGTCTGAACTTCAGGCTCCCTATTTCCTCTAAGATGATGATGAGAGTTGCTGCAGGCTGTGCAAGCCACACGACGTCCTTGCAGAGACCAAAGGCGTCTTAAACAGGAACTAGGACCAGTCTCTGAGACTTAAGAAAGTGTTGTTGTCTGCAGAGGTTTTGGTACTGCTTTGCAGAGAGTGAAAAGAGTAAATCATCCAAGAAAATAGCTCTTGGTTAATATGTGTAATTATATTCTATGCTTTTGTCTGTGGCTGTGTCTGGGAGTGGTGTCTTCTGGTAAGTGCTGTGTGTTAAAGTTTACCTTTCTGTTTTGTTAATATTTGTAAAAATTTTCTTGCAGAGCTTCTGTAACGTGATCCTTGATTTGATAACTTTCAAGTTGATTATGAAAACAATGAATTCCTGTGTATCCTGTAGCAGAAAGTTAATCTGAGGTACAGGAGGGGAGAGAAGTGTTATGACACTATAATCTGCATTAGCTGTTTGACTTCCTCAGTCTCATTAGACTAACACGCCTTTTAGTGTGAAAATCATTTGTTCAGTCAAGCTGCTTTAAAAATTGTCATGCACAACATTTTTCTAGTCAGTAGGTGGCATTTAATCAAAACAGCAGATTCCCAGAGGAAATTTTCATATCTGATACGTTTGTCTTCTGGGGGGGGTTGGGTGGGCGGAAGATGCTGTTCATTTGGTCAAGATGTTTGATTTTGACACTCAAACAAGAATGTTTGCTCTTTCATTACAACCAATTTTAAAATGTAGCTTGTATCACAGTATCACAGTATCACAGTATGTTTGGGATTGGAAGTGACCTCAAAAGATCATCTAGTCCAATCCCCCTGCTGGAGCAGGAACGCCTAGGTGAGGTCGCAAATTGTTTTTATTGTGTTTTTAAAAGCTGATATTGTTTCGCTAACTCTGCAATAATTTTGGCTGCATTTAGTTATGCAAAGAATTTTCTAAAAATTAATTTAAAATAAGTTAGGGTATTTCTGTGATTATATAGTCCAATGTCTTTCCCCCCACCACTAAGTACTTTTAAAGGAGCTACAAAGATGAGCAAAGAGGGTGGCTGTCAAGCAGCAGAATTACACTTGTTGTGTATGGGTTCATAGGAAACTACTTCAGGATTGCATAGATTGGAAAAGACTGAAAACCACTGCAAAGCCTGATGTCTAAGATGCAGGCTACTGGACATACTGGGGTTCGTTCCTGTTTAAACAACAAAAATGTTGGGAAAAAAAAATTTGATTTACAGATTTTTGTTGTTGGAGAGATTTTTTTCCAATTTCCAATGAAACATTTTGAAATAGCTGAATTTCATGCAGCAAATTATCATTGTTATGTAATACTTCTGCTACTGATAGAACCTTACCAGCACCAAGGTGCAGGCTGGATGCCATATGGCTCAGAGGGTGGGTTGCATACTGCCTGGCCTTGCTCAGGAGGAAAAACTGGGGAAGGAAATGGATCCCTTTCCTGACACAAGTTACGAGCTTGACTCCAGCAATGACATTGCAAACTGCCCTGACTTTTTACAGCCCATCAGTTGCAGTGCCAGAGCAGTGAGTGGTGTAATTAAACCTCCTGATCCAGACTAGAAGTGCCCAGGTCCAAGGGCTGCTGACAGGCAACAGGCAGAGAAATGCTGCCTCACAGATGTGCTGTACATCTTTACCAGCTACCAGTCTTCATCAGCATGAGCTCCATCTAATTTTAAGCTGAAGTGTAGGTATCTGTGCAGTTGTACAAATATGCAAGTTACCTTACAATCTGGATAGTGTGGGCACACATCCGTACACACCACCTTATTTTCCTCAGAGGTGGTGGTGCTGCCTGGGAGTGGTGCTCCTGAACAGAAAGGCCACCTCTCCAGGACCCTGGCCCAGTTTGGGACTACCTGTCAACACTGGCAGAAGCTGGCTTTTACTTCCCACCTCTCCAGGGCTCTGCACCCCGTGGAAAACCCAACCAAAGGGGTGGGGTTGCCTTCCCTGCCACCCCAGGTCTCCTCAGTGTGTGTGCCAGAGGGAGAGGGGCTGAGCTGTTCAAGCTCACAGTCCTGTGGCTTTTCACTTCATAGCCTGATGCTTTCGCTTCTTTGGGAAGATTTGCATAAGGAGCTGAACAGCTCCTTCGTTGCAGATTTCAAGGTTTGCTGAGAAAAATGATGAGTGAAAACGATGGTTAAGCAGATGGTTTGAATTTTTGCATTGCTTTTCTCTGCGGTCTCTGTCAGCTTCTGTTCTACTGTTGAAAAGAGGGGAGGAAAATGAAACATAGCCACTTCCCTGTAAAGAAATGAAAAATGATTTGATGAACATTTTTTAATCAACATTCTTTTTATCAAGATAAAAGAAAGAGGATAGCTGGATTTTAGCAGGAAAGGCGAAGACTGGAAAAAAACCTGCAGCTAATAACTTTCAAACACTTTGCAATGTTGAAAGGGACATCCTGGCTTTTTTTTCTAGATTGAAGGTTATGAATGTGCAGCAGAAAAATGTATTATCTCAGCAAAATCAGCTCCAGTTTATTTCTTGTCTGCAAGGAGAGAAACTTGCTGAAGGGAGTAATACAAGCTTTTTGGCAAAGCTCCATCCCATTTGGGTTTCCAGTTGGGCTGAACTATCAGCCGCTCGGGCAATAGAACTGCACAGCAATTGTCAGAGGACATCTTTGCTCTTGTTGTAAACAGTCAGCTCATTTGGTTAATTCAATGCAACTGAAAGTTACTGTGAGTTGGGTTTCTAGAGAAACCTGCAGCAGCTGACCTTTAGCCTCAAGCTGGAGACGTGCTGTGCTTCTAGCTGTTCCAGACCACTCAGATACCTTGCTGTGGGTGGTATCACTACTGTAATGGCATGAAACAGGATTTTTTCACTTATGTGTGGTGGTTGGAAGGGCAAAGAAGAGAGATGATTAATAAGAATCAACATAAGGGACATTACTTGATGCTGTGAGACAGGCGGACCTTGTAGTTATGTCCAGATTCTTGCCTCAGGAAGCCCACTGTATGTCCAGCTCCGGCAGGACACCTCACCTCCCACAGGCTCATGCAGAAGTACAGCCCCTGTTAGATGGCATCATCCAGCTGGTGTTGGTAGACCTAGCTTCTGCATCCAGGAGGTTATTAGTGCCCTTTCTAGAAACCTTAAACCAAGATATGAGGGTTCCTTAGAACTAGGTGGCCTGCACACAGATACAAATGCAAGTACGTGGTAGGCATGCCCTTTTTTTTTTTTTGTTCTCCTTTATGAGATTGAGGGAAAAATTATGAGGAAAGGAAGAATTTTTCTCTCAGTTTTTGTTGGTTGAAGCACAGTGCAAGGAGTTGTTAATATAAATAGCCAAAAGTGAAAATAGGTGCTGTGGCACTGTCTCCTACTATATGCACTAGTAGCTCGTCTTTCCACCTTGCGTTATTTTTACTACAGATAATTTGGTTACAGCTGTTTTGCTCCAGTGAAGCAGAGATCAAGTGGGAGGGTGTGTTGAAACTCTGGACTTTCGGCCCCATAAGCAGTTAGTGCAGAATGAAAAAGAGAAATGGAGCTTCCTCTGCTGTGGATATGAGAAATCTACTAATGACTGTGTGGCTGCTTGAGTCCTGAGAGCAGCTAGTGAAGGGCACCCCTGGGTAGGGAAGGCTCCTGGGAAATAAATCTCCCTGATCAAATAACGTGCAGAGGCTGCTGCAAACAATCTTCTGTTTTGGGGTTTTGAACTGACACTAAAAGGGTGGAAATGGAGCACATCTAGACTTGTTTCTGAGTTAGGATAGGGAAAACAATGATCTTCTCTCTGGGTTGGTGTTATAATTCTCTTTTGTGCCTCTGTGCTTCTGCCATTCATCTCACCACTGTGGTTTTGGCTAGATTGCAGCAGGGAAAGTATCAGTTAATATGTGAATGGCCTAAGGCAGAAAAGTAGTGGAAGTGCTGGCACAACCTTTTGCAGGCTGTGTGAGCTCACCTGGCCTGTGCTCAGGGCTGCCCAGGGCCTGCCAGTTGTGTCGGTGCAGCACCAAGCTCAGCCAGACCTGTATGTGTCTCTGTGGGGCTCACTAAAGTGGCTAAATGTGACATTCACTGGAGCTGCCCTGGGTGTGGGTAGCTCAGTATGACCTTACATATGCTTGGAAAACACCCTCTAGATTATACTTAGTTTAGTTAATACTTTCCAAAACCTGGCGAACTTAAGGCTACAGGCTGGAACAGAGTATTGTCCTTAGGATCTAACGTATATTTCTGTTTGCAACAAAGCTGCAGATCTGGTATAATCTGTAAAGGGATGAACTAATCTCATGATTCTTCTGCTGCCTCTATTGTTGATTTTTTTTTTTTTTTTCAATAAATACATTTCCATGGTAAGGAATGAGAACAATCCTCAAGGGCTGTTTTGTGCCAGAAACATTGCTGCATTGAAAGAGGTCACTGCAGTATATAGGCAATTGCTGCCCTGTCCTATTACTTGACTCTGTTGAACAGTGTAAATCAGTCCCTACAAGACTTGCAGCTTATACATTCAGGAACATCAGGAGTCTCCAGTCTGGATACTGCCCTATCTTTGGTGGAAGATAAAGTTAGTTTTCCTTCTGAGTACTTTTTCAGGCATTTGAGCGAAGTATATGTTAACAGAAAACAGATGGCTTTAACCACCTAGGGTAAAATGCCCCCAGATTTTAGTTGCTGTAAGGCCATCATCCCACTGAATCTCAAGGTGACCATAAAATTCTCGGGGAGAAGCAGTTTAGGAAACACTTGAATTTCCTGCGTAAAAGTGTTTAAACTCCACCTTGCCTTAAAAACCAATTATAAAGCCTTTCACATGTGTTATTAACAAGAACGAAAAGACAACTAGACAGGAGAGAAATAGTCTTTCCCCAGGGCCATAACTAATCCGGGCTCCTTTATGTTGTCAATGAACTATAGTGCTTGTTTGCTTCTTGAGCTGAGTAGCTGCCTTGACCACTTTAGTAGAGAGGTCAAGGACTTGGCATTGACCTAAGCATTCAAATGTATTTATATTAAGGGTACTGTATTTGAGGAAAGACTCACAACTGTTGCCTCTCCTTTGGGCACAGGTTGCAAAGAGAGCATGATCTTTGTGGTGCTGTATTCCTGCAGCAGTTTTGTAAACCCTAAATTTAAAAGCAAATTGAAACACTAATCTGTCCCATCCCCTCAACACACTCCCCTACACCCCTCTTCTTTGTGAATATGATGTGCAGAGAAATACCTGGTTACTCTTGACCAAGGGAGAAGCATGCCATGCCTGCCAGATTTGTGCATTAGCTAAATTGTTCTAAGTTGCTCTGGGAGCTTGGCAGGTCCTGACCATGTGGTTCATTTGCTCTTCACTTCTGCTTTCCTCAGGAAATAAGTGCAGCAGCTAATCAGGCGATTCACAGTGCAAAGTTTAAAGAGCAGAGTGGGTGCTGCTGCGTACACCAAGATGCCTTGTAGGATAGAAGCAGTAACGTGCACCATCTCTGGGTGTGGCCATTGACTGCAAAAGGACCTGCTGAATCTAGGAGCCCAGGTATGTCAAGAGATTTGCTTAGAAAACAAGAGGAACAGATTGTTAACTGTTGAAGGAAACTGCACTATTACATGCAACTGATTTGTTGTGGTAGAATCATTTTCAAATAGTGAAGGCTTCAGTAGAAGTTCACCCTAAACTCCAGTGCAAGGAAGAAAAAGGATCAGTGGTTTGCTGTATCCTTTAATCTAGAGATGACAATAGGATTGCAGTTCTAAGGGGTGTATCTGCTGTTGCTGTGAGGGGAGATTTGTTAGATTTGGTTTAACTGCATGCCCTTATTTAATGACCTGTTGCTTTGAGATTATGAGATTTGCCCTGGTCTTGTTCCTCTGAGTTTGCTACAACTGTATTGTCCATCACTGACCAAAAGCATTCTGTTTGCTCTTGAGATGAGGGATTACTTCACTTTCAGGAGGACCACATCTCAAAAGTGAGTATACCCAGCATCTCTGCTTCTCTTTTGGCTGCAGTAGGGATATAGGCAAGTCAGAGTAGAAACTGTTCCTAATTAGATATTTAGAAGTTACTTTTTAGAATAGAATCCAATGAAGAGTGGGTACATGAGGGAGAACCTAAGTTAGTTTTATAGCTACTTTGGTTTGCCTCAAACAAAAAGAGAAATACAGTTAAGGGTTTAAAACTGAATTAATTATTTCCACAGAAATGCTTTGTTCAGCTTAGATGTACTCAAAAAGTAAAAATATGTTTGGACAAATAAAGTCCTAATGTCAGTGAATGCAACTCCTTTGTTAGTAATAGCGTCATACCCTCTTGAAACAAGCTGAAATGATATTTATATTTATATTTATATTTATATTTATATTTATATTTATATTTATATTTATATTTATATTTATATTTATATTGAAAAAAGCAGGAGCCATGTCCTACTGAAATGGGACTGGTTCTTCAAACAGTATTTAACCTTCTCTAAGCTGACAAGTGTATAAAACCCCTCTGTTATTTGTATTTTGTCAGCTATTTGTATTTCAAGGCACTAGCCAGACCAAGCTCCTTCTGTATGAAGTGCTTAGGAAGAGAGAATACCTTCCCCATAGAATTTACAATTAAATGGACCTAGCAAGGATGGGTAGGATGTTGAATTTTGCAACTTGTTTTAATTCATTGCAGTTCTTGTATTGGAGAAGATAAACAGAGTGACATCAAAGTGTAAATCTTTTTGGTGGTGTTTTTAGCTTTACCTCATGAAATATGTCAAGTATGATCCCTAGACACAGAACTGATGGGTGTAGATAATTTAAGAAAGCAGAGGGATCTCAGGGAGGAAGAACTGAGGGGATTAGGAGGGACAGAACTAAGAGAGTGGTAGATGGACAGTATCTGGCACAGTGTTCCTTCTGAGATACTGTCATTTCCTGTGAGCACAGAGCAGTGTCAGCCACAAAGACGGAGTTTAAGATTGAATTGGGAGAGAACTAGAATTTGTGAGATAAGATGTTTCATAAAAGAAACAAGTGATGCCTTCTACTGCTTATGCCTGTTCTAGCATCAAACAGATTTCCCAGGGAAGTAATGGAATCCCTGTTTTTAGTATTTAAAATGATTGACTGGCATGACTCTTTAATGAATACATTTATCTTTGATGACAAGGAAGGAAATGGGGTATAAAGAAGTACCACACCATGGATTTTTGGTGTACTGTGAGCCATGTGTTTCTGATAGTCATCAGAATCCTGCGTTTAGATAGTCAAGAAAAGGCTACTAGGAGAAGGAATATTTAAAGCCAGTAGTCCTAGTAGTAGGAGCCTGCTATTGAGTCTAATAAGCTGCTTGTCTTCTGAACAGCTGGAGTAAATAGGAGGCAAATTGTCATCCTCATTTTGCTTTCATGTACTTTTGGAGATTAAAGCTTTCCATGTACTCTCTATCTGACTATTTTGCAGATACTTGCCATGAAAAGTGGACCAAATTCAGAAATTTGATGTAATACTTGGTTATGTTTTGGTCAACTATCTTGCCATGAGACTCTTCTCTGGCAACAAATGATCTTAAATACATAAGTAAACTTCTTGATCTTCCTGCAAGTTGGGATTTTGTAGCTGTATGGGATCATTCTTTGGACTGCTGGGGGAGTTAATCCCAGATAAATACAATTAAAATGTAATTTAAAAAGTCATGCTTGTTCAGCCAGTAAACTTTTAGTATCAACATTTTCTTGTCCTTCTTCCAGCTCTGGTCAGACCTTTCTTCCATTTTGTTTTATCAGTCTGAAAAGGCATAGCCACATTTCAGTGTGAATTCAAACAACCCTCATTTAGAGCAAAAGGGAAAATACATGAATAAGTTCCACTTCCTCTTTGTTACCTGACACTACTTTCTGAATGACAGCATCAGGTTTATTTGATACATTTTCAATTTCATGTCTTTAAAAATCTTTCTTATTTAGACTTTACCTATTGTATAGTTGTTATAAATATAACTTATCAAAACTGAAACAAGCTGTTAATTTACACTGAGAATCAAGACAAATGGTGGGATGTAGAAGAGAGCAAACATGTAAGACCTTTTCAAAATATCTAAACTATCTTTAATATTAAAGATACTTAAATGCTGAACCCTGTCATATTGTAATCGATCTAGAAGAATAATAATCCTCCAAGAGGAACAGAAAACACAAAGGATTTAGAAGTCAGAATGAAACTGTAGACACAAGAAATGTCTATTAGGAGAAGGGATATTTAACACTGATAGTGCAAGGGGAGACAACGGACTAATACCAGAGGAATGACATTTAGTCTAATATACCTCTTCTAGTTTAGATAGCTGGAGTAAAAAAGGAGGCAAAACATAATCCTCATTTTGCTTACATGTACTTCTAGAGATTAAACATTTCCATGTACACTCAAATGTCTTGCACAGTCTGTTACAAGACCTATTTCATTAATGAAGTTGTGTGTGCACATCTGGTTTTAAGTTTCTGTGGAGAGAGAAAGTATTCTTTCATTACATAGATTCACAGAGTGAGACCTTTTTGAGCGACCAGCCCTGCTTGCCTTAGCTGTGCCACCAGAAAGAATGTTCTAGTAAGTAAATTATGAATAGAAAGAGAGAAAATTGTTAAACACGTTGCAGTGCCATTCAGTGCAGTGCAGTTTAAGCACCGCCATTGATCGGTCAGTCACCGACCTTCTGATGCAGCGTAAGCATTTAATTTCACCTCTCTGTGTTGCAGTTGCACCATCTGTAAAGGATTTTGGGCTTCTCTATAGAAATGGCCAAGGTGAATGTAGGCACTGGGAGTGAGATACTTGTTACTTAGCATTGATTTAGGGTCCGCAGAGCAGCTTCCAAGGTGAGAGATTTCCGTTAGGAAGAAGAATGCTGCCATTTGGGATGTAAGAGCAGCCTCTTTGAAAAAGTAACTCCAAAGTATGCTCTGTGAAACCCCTAGAACAGTACCCAGGCTTTCTCAACACGCTGTACAGCTTCACAATGACTCAAGTGGGCTGAAATCCCATACAAGGGTTAAGTGTAGCATATGACAAATGTAACTCCCACACAGTCATGAGGAACAGAGTCTTCCTGTTTACTCTGTGCAGACAGTCATCACACTTTTTCTGCTCACAGGGCTGTGTTGTCTTAACACAGAAAATTATGGAAAACAACAGCAGTGAAACACAAAATGTTGTTGAGGCAGGAAGTTCCAGACTGACTTCCCTGGAGACTGATCAAATTTCATAGTCCTTAATTTCCTAGTGAAGAACAGAGTACGAGCTGTGATAGAATGTTACCTTGTGCTGTAATGCAAAGGATCAATATTTACATCCAAGCTTAGGTGTCTGCTGCGACCTTCAGCTTGCTGCAGCTGGTGTGGCGAACAGTAACAGGATAATGTCATCCACTTAATCTCTGCAGTATGGAGCTACTGCATGAGTGTGGAAGTTAAACTGGTTCATCTGGCTTGGAGTGGGCAGGATGCAAGCAATAAGCAAGCTGCGTAACTGATGGATGACAAAGGAAGAGAATCCCAAATCTAGTATCAGTATTGGCTCATGGTTTCTAAACCAGGCTCGTAATAAGTTCTTTAAAATTTATTTTAAGGGGTGTGCGTTTTGATAGTGAGGGAGATTTGACTCAGTTTTTCAGTTGCATTTGCTTTTTGGCATTTTTATCAACAAGCTAGAATGACAATCAAAGAAACGCTGTAGAGGAGGAACCTATTTTCTAGAAATAGAGGTACATTGGTGTTTTTATTTGACGGGGTGTAATGCTGTGTTAAAGATTCTTCTAGGCTCTTAAAAAAGATAATATATTTGGTAAGTAAAGTGATGAGCTATATTCATCTTGGTGACAAATCCCCAGCTGCCTGCCCACACCATGAAAATTTATGTATATCATATTTTGAGTAGTCAGATGACGTCTTAGACACGAATAAGCATGTAGCTGGTTTTGACGTGAACTGGAGAAGCCTGATTTCCACTGGTGTGTTGTCATTATGTAGGCTCTGGGTAGCAGCGTGAGGTCACAGAAGGCTGCGGCAAAGGAGTAGGGTTGCTGTGGATTCAGGACTGTGACAGTGACCTCCCAGAAGACTATGGATGAAAACAGGGCTGAAAAGTAGATGCAAGGACATGGGGCTGAGATGAGAAGGATTTCTCTACCTATAGTGCAAGACAGGTCCATTGTACATTCAATTTGATGGAAACGAGGCTGCTAGAAGCACCTTGCTGCTTAATTGAGGCATATCCATTTCAATTTACAGGATCAGCAAAACAGGTAATGTTGTCGTGAAAATACCTACCTCTTGTACAGAGCTGTACATCTACACTACAGAAGAGTTGAATGCTGCTGCCTGTTTGGGTCAGCGCACCTGTGTGGGGAATCCTTTTCCACGCAGCTCTTATTCCATCTAGTGTTTCAACCCTGCTCTATGTGGAGAATGCATAAGAGATGTGCAGCTTAATTTAGCATCCATACTCAATGAAATGTGTGAACTGGTACTTGTGTAGTACTCTTCTGTTGCAGGTCTGAATGAGTAATAGTTACAACTTGTTTTAAAATTGGGATGACCTAAGTACGGAGAGAAGATCTGCCTCAGTAGCAAAGCTGGGGCTGGAATCCAGATTTCCTGCATGGTTAACCAGTTTGTCCTTCCAAAGCCCAGATGAGTTGTGTAGCACATGCATGCACGTCTCATGAGAGAGAACTTGATCATGTGATTGCAAGGTGGTAATGCTCTTGTCCAGGAGCAGAATGTTTTGCCATCAGAATTGGAAAAGACTCAGTGACTGCCAGCATTTCTGTACTTCTATACTCCCCAACTCCAATAGTTAAAACTGTCAGTATGTTGTTTCATCGGAAAGTTGACCGATAAGAAATTGTACTAACTGTAAATAACAGAGTTTCTTTAACTTCGAGTCTCATTTCAGCATGGAGGAAGCAACTGAACTTGCATGGCAGCTGGAGGATTCACCTGGCAAAGCAGGGCAGCAAGAGCAAAGCCCTGATAATGGAGACAAAGCAGAAGTGACTGAACAGCCTGCACACAGCAAGGACAAGCCACCCCAGAGTCCTGCTCTCCAGTGGGAGACTCTGGGCAGACAGTTTGTAGAGTATGAGCAGATGGCTCCATTTCTCATTCCAGAGGAGCAACAGAGAAGGTTGTTGGACTTTCTTCCCCTCTTCTTAAAGGTTTGTTCTTCTTGTTGCTTTTAGTGCAGATGCCAAGTATGTAAATTTGAGTTTCTGTTGCTCTATCTGTTCTGTGATCACCCTAACTGCCAGTGGAGTTAATTGGAGCATGATCCCTTTGTCTAGGTGATAATTACTTTTATTCCACTGGGAGCCTGGGGAAACAGTTGTTTGCCCTCATTTCATCTATCTAACCTGCTAGGTTAGCATGAGAAAAGTATATGGCGGAGCACTGTTTACTTTCATAAGTGGCTGAATTCTATTTTTTATGTCAAGGGATATGTTGATGAGACAGGCATGTTTCAAAGTGAACTGTGAAAAGGTCACTTCATGTCTATCTCATCTATTTTGTTACTTAGTGAGGCACTGAGCACGGTTTCAGTCTGGGAAAATGTGGTTGTGGCATGGAGCCAGATAGAGGAAATGCAGGGGTACAGTCTTAAGATGGAATTTTTGGATTATGACAGTGTTAATGTATAATTTTAGTGCTTGAGAGAGGAGTTGTGTTATAGACAGAGAAACTGTGGCACAAGGAGAGGAAGGTCTTATTGTGGGTGAGGGACACAGCTGAGAACTATAACATTTTAGTTACCAGGCTGCCTTGCCCCATGCCCTAGAGCTTCCATCAGCCAACTATTTCTGAGATGGCTACATTGAAAGGTGAAACTGGAAGAGCTCTGTAATGAATGTGAGCCCTAAGGGTTGGCTTTGTTTGCTAGAGTGTGCAAAACATACAGGGAACTCTTTTGAGTGGGCCAAACAGAGCACAAAGAATTGCAGAGCACATACTGAGAGGAGCAGAAAACCTGACCTATCCTTAAATGTGCTCTGGCCGTGTTGTAGTACAGAAGAATTGTTTTCTCTCAAATTACCTTGAGTACTTATGGGTATGGAATTTGTGTTTTTACAGTCTTTCATCATGTAAGTCTTTCAGAAAGAAAATACAAAACAATTAAAACTATATTTTAATGATGGTGTATTTCAGCCATCTGTACTTGTGAGTTTTCAGTGTTCTTGAGTGACCAAACTCAGATCCCTACATACTTAGCTGGGCTGGTTTTCTAAAAGGTCAGTGGGTAATTAAGAAAAAAGAGTTAATGACATGATTGCTCTGTTTATATGACAGCATCATGGGACATAAAAGGTGATACTCTGTAGAGAGAGGTACATTTTGAACTGCGTATGCAGGGAAATCACTGCGCTCAAGGCTATGAAATCATTGGTGTTCATGACAGTAAAGCAGGAATAACTTCCAGATAGTCATAAACATTTCATTCAGCTGGGAGGAGCATGAACCTGTGAAGGTTCTAAGCCCTCGTGCAGAGGAAGACTTTGAAATTGCTGTGGATGCTGGTGTCAGTTAACAGCATCGAAGTAAGTGAGTCGTTGGTGGCAGTGTGATGCAAACAATTGAGTTATGGGTAGGATCTGGTGATACCTATGCTGAAAAGTTTGCTACGTTTGAGTACAAGCTTGCCCTGGTCCAAGGCAGCGCAGACAAAATGAAAGGTCAGTGAGCGTATATCCTGGAGTCTTAGAAGCATCCTTCTCATTTAATCTAAATAGCCCTACAGATATTTTATGATTACTGAATAAAGCTTTCACTTCTCACCAATTCCTCACAGCTTTTGGATTTGTTTGCATAGAAGAGTGTCCCTCCTGAACCAAAGGCTATATTTGAGCAGAAAAGCTGTTGCTCCGTGTATGTGCCTGTCACTGGAAATGAATCTCTCTCTCCATATGGCACAACATGTGCTGGGTCAGGCTTGGTTCTCTTGGGAGCTCGCCACTGCTTTATCAGCTCATAAAAATGGGGATGGCGTTCTTTCCTTAGCCTTCATAGAATACTCTTCAAAGTCAGATCAGGATGGATAATCTGACAGTTTTCTGTAGAGGAGCACCTCCTTATTCTATGGATCTGCTTTGTAAATGGCTTGCTGAAAATTGCACTGTTCTTTTTCTGACATAGCACAGCAGCAAGATACAGCCCTTTTGCCTGGAGCAAGAGCCATGTATTCTGCTTTTTCTAGAGCTGTTTCCAGGCCTTCTGTTTTCCTTCCTCTTGAAGCTCCATGGAAAACATACGTCCTTAATGCTTTGAGGCTATAAATTCATCCCAACAAAGGCAAACTTTGCTGTGGAAGATAGTCTCTCCAAACTGCTCCCTCCCACTCTTATAAGCAATGCATTGCAGGCTTTTTGTGAGATTCTGCTGAGGTTTTCCTTCCTCAAACTTACAATGAAATCGAAATTCCCAAATTTCAAGGTTTCTGAGTTCTGTTGCAGCTCTAGTTTCTGAACACCATATAGTGAACATGAAGTAAACAAGTCTTGCTGAGATGAGATTATACAGAACAGCTTTAGACTTGCTGATAGTTAACTAAGTATGAATAGCAAGAATGCCTTCCATGTGAAGATTTTTTTTGGAGCAAAACTTTCAAAGGACTGAGGAAGTTATTACTGAACAAAGGTCATGAAAGCTATATAATCTAGAAGTCTTAGGAATTAAAAATTGGACAGCAAAGCAGAAAAATACTTATTTCTCATGACACATGACAAATAAACTTTAGTACCAGTGGGTCAAAGGACAACTATCCCCCAGGAGGCGAGCTGAGTATTGCTAAGGGGCTGGCAATATTTTGCAGATGTGCAGCCATCATCTGGTTATCTTCTGTACCGCTGAACTTTGCATACTTTAGGGTTGCAGAAACTGATTTTCTGAATTGTGGTAATGCTCATAAGACAGGATTTTAAATTCCTGAAGGATATTTTGGCTAAGGAATATGGTCAGAATGGAGACATGAATTTCTGATTAGCTTAACACTGATTATGTGCTATAAGAGAGATTCTTCTCTTCCCTTTTATTAGGTGTATCAGTAGAATTTTGCAGTGCTTTGTAGGCGTTTAAGTTCAAATGTGTAGCTAGAGCATATTGACCTTGCATCATTGATTTAGGACCAGATTGTGGAGGATCTGAGTCATCATGTACTTCCCCATATGACTTTTACTTCCTTCACGTACCAGCCTTCTGCTTTGTGCTAAGTCCCTGGGCTGGCTTGGGAAAACACATCTCAGTTTAAGGTGTGCATGTTATGAAGTTCTTACAGAAACTACCTCACTTCCTCCTGTTTAACAGAGGACTTCTGCTTAAGTCCTCTCCCTCCTTGGAGGAGTTTTTTCTCTCTTTCTTTTCCTTTCCTTGTTTGATCGCACACATGCCAGTGTGTCTATGTCTTTTTGTCTTAGAGTGCTTTAGCTCTTAATTGCCTGGATGGAGAGGGCACTAAGCAGGAGCCACCTGGGGTGTGGGGGCTCATTGCTCATTGGTGCTCCTTGAAGTAGGAGGAAAATTGTAGCCATCTGCTTGTGATTCAGGCCTAGGCTGCGAATCATTTTAATGTGCCCTCTGTATCTTTCCTCTCGGTGCCTCAGAAAGTAACAGAATGTTCTATTACATGGCTTGCTTTTGAGCTAGCATCTCTCCGTGAAGCATGGAATAGGAAGGACAGATGGCAACAGCAGATACAGGAAACTTGTGGCAGAACCTTAAACATGTAGGAGCTGGCTTAAGAGGAAGAAAGAAAACCAGATCACATTGATACCATATAATTTGAGTTTCTCTTGAAGGCAGACATCCTGGAATCCACGTTGATATTCTTTCAGATATAGAACTTTTATCGGCTGAAAGATAAATACGGAACTGATCAGGTCTGTTCTTAAAGGAGAACGTATTCTAGAGGCTGGTACTGACCCACAGGAAGATCACCTATGAAATAAAATCAGAACATTAGTGCCCTGGTCTATAGTGAGATGGACTAGCTAAATTTTTGCATAATGGTAGCATTGCTATGAACCTTTAATTACTACGTTCTGCTGTGTATGATCTGAACTTCTAAAATTTATCCTGCTCTTTCTGTTAGCAGAAGAGTGAGTAAAATAAGGCCTTTCTGAAGTGTTCGGAGCGTGTTGCTCTTTAAGACAGGGGCAGAAATCTATCACTGCCTTCTTCTGAAAAAGGGTATAGTGCAATGACAAATATTGTAGATTCATAAGTAGCTGTGTCTTTCTTGTAATTGTGTTTGCCCAGCTTGCTTCTGTTTACACGTCTTCCCTCACTTCTGCATCAGAGTTGAGAAACTGGTGGATCTTGCTCCTGCAATTGAGGGTCCCTGAAAATCTTTTTTGGTCAAAATCCATATGTTGATTGAAAATTAATTGCTAGGCACACTGTGTGATTGCATTTTGCTCTTTTGTAGCCCCCCAAAAAAAGATTTGCGTACAGTTCCAGAGCATAATGCAATAAAATGCAGTAAAAAGTAGGTTCATACCTGACTGCTGACAGATGACTGGCACTTGGTGGGAAAAGAAATAGCTTGTCCACAAGCTGCTACCAGCAAACAAAGAACAACTAATTGGAAGCAATGGTAAGGAAGGAAATATTGTTTGAAGGAGATCTTTCACAGAGAGTCGCACTGATTTCTCGGCAGAGAGTATTATAGGGTATCTGCTCTAAATCATTTGAGGAGGACAGATGTCTTATTATTTTTGTTACCTTTCTTTTATTATCTGGCCTTACAGCCTGATTTTACTGAGCTTTTAGGGGGAGAAGACTTTTGTCAAGAAAATTTCAATGTTGCTGGGGACAGAGGTGTCTCCGCTTGATATTTAGAGGTGAATATTGTAGTGTTGCTAATACATTGTATGTAGCATTGGATATTCTATATAAAAGTAATGGCACCTGATTCTTGGAGGCCGGTTGGGTATGATATTATTAGTCTAGCAAAGTGAAGGCTGAGAAACATTTGAGAGGGGATCTGTTCGTCAACTCAGAGCAGTGAACCATCAAGTCTTGCTGCTGTTCTTGTCAGTTTTGCTTTGAATTGTTTGTCTGTTCTTGATCAAGTAATTCAGAAACTTATAAACTCTTTGTAAACGTGCCTATAAATTTATTTTCCTTGGCTAGCTATGCATTTAGGACTATACTTTTTCATTTAGGGACAGTAAAAATGTACTGTCATCTCAGCATTTCAGAAGTGCATCTTTTCCATTATTAGTGCCAATCTGTACTTGTGAGGTAAGCTGGCTTGTAATGTAAATTCCTAGCCAAATGGGGTTATCACTCCAGGCCTGGCAACCTACATCTTAACCTCACAGGCAGATGGGTTAGGCAACTAATATTGCTGCAAAATCACATCCAGTGCCTTTTGGGCTAGACTATTGCTGGTTTTTTAGCTCCTTTCCCTGTGTTTTCTTTACTTTTCTTCCCCTAATTTGCAACAAAAATTATTTCTGCCCAGCAAGAAATGCTGATTTTATGAGCCTTATTTTCTTCCCAAAATAAAGTAGAATTGTAAGGCAGAAACTTTAAACAAAAACAAACAAACAAACAAAAACACCAAAAAAACCACAAAGGATTTTGCTTGTTTATTTGTTCTGTGATTTTTTGAAATTTACTGACTTGAAAGAATAGTTCAGTTTCAGGTGAATCTTGGCCAGTATACTGCTACCTGGCAGCAGTACTCCTTTATCTGTATTACCATGGTTTATTTATGGCAGATCTGTTGCAAATGCTCTGTGAGAACAGCAGTTCCAATCCCATTTAAGTCTTTAAGTAGCTGAGACTGTGCAATGACTTCCTAAATAGAGAAAATACAATTTAAAAAAATGTATTCCATTGAAAACTCAGGTTTTGTTTATGATCGGCTTTAGGTTTGGGGAGACCAGTTTTTGGAGAAGGATATACTTTTACTGAAGAATTCTTGGACTACCGTAGCTGTAACCTCTTCACAATAGAGGGTGCTGATGTTGTATTTCGAAAGGGGCTAGCATGCTTTTTGATACAACCAGTTAGTGACATGGTGGCTATGACCAACATTTACATTGTTTTGATTGTATTCCATGGAGAAAATAATGTAAATGCTCTCTATGTAGACACATTACATGATTCAAAAGGTAGTTCCAGGTTGTGTTCTGCATCTGTAGTGTCAGGCTCATGCCTGTCTGGCAAATGGACTATGCTGGCTGGGGAGGGAATTTTGCAGGGGAATTTTAGCTTTATGCTTGGGTTTTTTATATGTATTAGTACTTCTCAACATATCAAAGACATGATGTATCAGAAAGACTTAACAGTTATGCTTGGATTTCAGACCTGGGAACAGTCTGCTGGAGTAATGGTATTTCCCAACATTCAGCTGTTAGCCAGTGAGGTTTCCAAGCTTCTGACAAAGGAAATTAAGAGGAACCTCAATGGCAAACCTGCAGGTAATGATTCCATACCATATCCACTGGATCCACTTATTCTGAGAATGTGCTGTCATTCAGCTGTCTTCAGCTGTGAAGTACACAGAGAGGCAATAGGAAAATGCTAAGTGCCAGATCTTTTCAGTAGGCATGAGCTAGCACTGGTTTTGGATGATTGCACTGAAGATCTGGCCTTGTATGCTGTGCTAATCGTGGTTTTGGAACTTTTATAGACGGAAATGTATAATATGGCAGCTGTGCAGTAAAGAGTAGTCTACACACTTTTCTGAGGAACCTTCTTTAATGACAAAAATACTGTTAGACACGTGGCTTTCCTGGTGGCTGTTGTACATTCTTAGCACTGGACACCTGACAGACTTTATGAACTGTGCTGGTATTCCCAGTGAAGCTTGTTGGTTTGAAACACAGTTTACGTGAACTGACCTGAGCCTGATGGTGGATCAAAATCCTTTTATATCTTTCTATTAACTTCAGTGGATTTTTTTTTGTTAAATTTGTCAGACTTGTTAAGAAAGTATCAATGCAGCATTTTTGGCTTTCATGAAGGAATTAAAATTTAATGGTTTTTTGTGGTAACAGAGGAAGCTCGTCTGGCTTTGGAGCAACTGCTACAACAGAAAGGGGAAGCAGAAGATGGCCGTTTGCTCCTGAAATCAGTGTATCTGCTCTCACAGAGTGACTTGGTAAGATAAATGAATACAAAGGGGGTTTTTGCCTTGCCTTTGTGTGCGTGTTTTTTGCTTTGTTTTTTCCTTTTTCTTTCAGAGAAACTGTGTAGCCACCCAAACAAACACCTAAGTCTCATAATGTTTGCATTATCTGCGATGCTTTGTGTTTCAGCATGCCCCAAGTATACAGTCAGATAGAGGATATACCACCAGGTTTATAGTCCATGCTTTTATTAAAGAGAGAAGTAGGCACTCTGTGCTTTCAGATACCCTTTTTGTGTTGATCATCAGACAACTGTTGTTATTTTTCTAGTGTTCCTCTGTTTTTTTGTTGTTGTGTTTTTGTTGTTTTGTTTTGTTTATTCATTGTATATGACTGTTCTTCAACTGTTCTTTGTCATTCCAGCTTACATATTGAAAAGATGACTAGTAAGGATATGTCTGTCTGGTAATACAGTGGCTGGATTTTCCATCCTGATAACCTCTCATTTTGAAGCATTTCAAAGTCTCTCACAAACTCTACCTGTGCAGCCATGCTGAATGCCCACTGGCATCAGCAGGACAACCTGCTAATGGGCATCAGGGGCATGTTTATCCCTGTCACTGAGCTGAAGAGTTTGTCTCATCCTTATTCAGATACATGAAAATAAAATCTTGCTGTCAGCTTCTAGTGGACATATTCTGTGTCATAGGGAACTCTATAAAATTATAAGTACTTAGTCACAGCATGAAGTTCCTGATGAGATTTGTGTTTTTCACAGATTTAAGACATTACTATTTTTTGTAACACACACACACACTCACAAAACTTCATATCACAAAACTTAGTCTCGTGTTTAATTTGCTGCTGGTTTTTGTTTTGATTATTGTGTGGCAAACACAAACACTGGGACTTCTCTGTAAATTGTACACAGCTGTAGTGAAGATGCGAAGAAACTAAGTTGAGAAATATTATGGACAAGCTGTCTCTTGCATTTATAAAAGCTATAATTAGAAGTGTGTCTGCAGTTATTCAGTATGTTGCAAGGCATTATAACTAAATTGCTGCCACGCTGGGTCAAGGAAGGAATGGAGACTTCATGCTTTCTACATATCAGGCCTCTGTAGCTGCAGGGTATCCTGTGAACTAATGATAAAGGGGGCATTGTCTGCCCCTGGACTTACTGCTGTTTTAGGAGCCAGTTAGTTTGCAGGTTATGTGTTTTATTGACTGCAGGTCTCCTTATGCAAGACATAGTAAGTACCTCTGTCAAAGCTGTAGTTCAGCTGGAGTAGGAAGTCCTGGAAACAGCTATTGCAGCCCGTGGTCAGTGTGTTTGCTTCTGCCAGGTGGATTTGGACAGCCACACAATATGATTGCCATGCTTGTGTGCCCTAGAGCACTGGTAAGGATAAAGTGCTCAAGTAGCTTTTCCATCTGCTATGACTACAGTCAGTGTGTAGAAACACAAGGGAACTGTGGTCAGCTTCTGGAGGGGCTGATTTTTGTTTTCCTTACTTAGAGGACTACATGGAACATCATTGGATCCGGCCTTCCAGCTGCTCTGATGCAGTGCCTGTACCTTTTCTTTACTTTTCCTCTGGAGAAAACCAGTGATGATGGAGAGACAAGTGAAGATGACAGTCAAACTCAGGAAATGCTTGTTAAGGTGAGATGCACCCCTGGGAGTTCATTTGTTCTGAGTACTCAGACGTTCCTTTAGGCTTTTAGCCAGTAATTGATTCAAACTGCCAAAAAAAAAAGTAAATTTGGACTGACACCCTTTGAACAAGCATCAGGAGTGTTATAAAACAAACTGAGATTATACCACTCTATCTCTTATTTTTGTGTTAAACAAAAAACATGACTTTAAGTGGGAAAAAATTAATTGAGAATATCCTAGCAGTAGTTTTACTTGTTCATCTCACTGCATCCTTTCTCCTAGCGTTAGTAACAAACTATAATCCCCCTCCCAATGATTTTTCTTCTTGTCCCAAATATTTGTAGAGGTATTTGTTGTAGCTGATGTTTGTTTGCTTTTCAGATAATGCTTAACATGTACAGAGAGGAACAAGGTGTAGAGGAACTTCTGGCAGCTGATAAGCTTCAGTCATTAATCATAGCAACTGCTACCCTCTGGGACCAGTGTAGCCGCTCATGGAAAGTACCTACAGGCCGTGTACTGCGAACGATTTCAAAGGCTCAGACAAAAAACAGCATTGTGTACCTACAAGGTTTGGTTCAGTAATTTGGCTTCTTCTTTTCTCATAGCTCCACTGAGAATGAATTTTCAAGAGTCTCTCCAAGGTGGATTTTGATCTCTACATCGTGTAGTAGTCAGTCAACTGCAAGGCATGGGCTGTTGGCTTTCTAGACAGAAGCTTTATTTAGTACTGATTTCCATTTGAAAACTGAAGTTTTTTTACACACACACACAAAAAATCACAGACAAGATCAAATCCTGCTTGACCATGCTAATGTAGGAAAGGACAAGATGTACTGTGTTGGGGTTTTTTAAAGTTATATGACTCCATGTGTGAGCCTAAGGCTTATGCACATTCTAAGTATAAGATTGAGGGCACTGTCAGAGGAACAGTATCTTTTGGGACAACGTCATGATTGCTTGAGTTACATCCTGATTTCTTCCTTGGCTTTATTAGACTTAAAACACTTAAAAAAATTATTAAGAAGTGTAAAGGCCATGAGTCTCAATTTCTTAGAAGGAAAAAAATAGGTCTATAATCCACACTTTACTATCAGTATTCCTTGTCATAGAGTAACTGTATATAGGTATTTTTATTTTTTTAATAAAAATTTGGCTTCCTGGGTGAGATTGAAAGACTGAGGAATAGTAGGTCTAAGAGTACTGAGCTGTTTAGACATTTTGAAGCTGTCCTGGAAGGACTGGCCATCAGATTAGATAAGAAAATGAGGCTTCCTTACTTGGAGTACGATATGTATATCCTATTACATATGCCTCATTGAGCAAAGAATTGATCTGTGAACTCTGCGCAGAATGTGTGATTGACTTAGTACAAGACATATATGTTAGCCTCTGCTTACCTTGTGCTCAGACAGCTGGTTTCACTCCATGTGAATTTTGGTGGGTGGGTAGGTAGGAAGTTATACTCCTGAGACTGAATCAGTTTCTGGGGATAAACAAAGAAATGCATGCATACTTTAAAACCAGAAATGTTCTTCAGGTACCCTCTGAGTGTGATGTCTGAGTGTGATGGTTATATATCCTCATCTTTTCTTTCTAGAATAAGAGTTAACTGATTCCTGTTTTACTAAGAAATAACTCTTCAAACTTCTTGTTCTGTCTTTGTTAGTAACTTTGAACTTTTTTGGACAGTCAGTTCCTAAATACCTGTTTTTTTTCTTTTTATTTTACACAGCTGTGGACTGCATTAAAATAGCTGTTCAGAATCTCTTTAAACTGGCTGATACCCTACCTGCTTGTGACGTGTGTGAAGCTGCTAGTATTGTCTTGTGCTTTGTGAAAGATTCCTATCCCATATCATCAGCTTTATTGATGGAGTTTGAAAATAATGATGGCTACCAACTCCTGCTAAAAATTTTACTCCAGTAAGTAGAGACATTTTTAATGGTCTTCTAGAGGATGGTAAAATTTCAGCACGCATGCTCATCTCTCTTAATATATGAATGATGTAGGTAATCCTGCATGGATAAAAAAGCTAGTAATAAAACTCAAATTTTTGGTCTTTCATTGCTGTTTTAGGAAGGGGAAGCAATACGTAACAACTTCTGCTGAAACCATAAAGGAAATTAACAGTAGAAGTTAGTCCCGAGGTGGGATAGGGACTTATTGTACACAAGACAAAGGTTCTTCATCAGTTAGTATTAGAGGGGAATGTGGGTCAGAAACATTTGTCTCAGTTAAGGTGAACTCTTGATCCAGGAATGCAGTCAGTAAGGCAGGGAAAGATGATCTCCTTGATGTGCAGAAACCATCCAAACAAACAAACAAAGCCCACAAACAAACAAAAAAACCCCACAAACACACACAAAAAAAAAAAGCAAAAAACCCCAAACAAAACAAAACCACTCAAATTTTTCTATAAAAAGATTATGTTCTTCAGAACTGAGATGAATATGAACATATCAGGACAAATCCCCACAAGTTATTCCAATCAAAAGTACAAATAGAATCTTTTACTCTTCTTGTCTGCTTGCATTGTCTAACCAGGCTCTGAGTTTGCTATGTTGAAACAGTACATTATACCACTTCCTCAGAAACACTTAGGAGCTTTGTTCTCATTTTCTTTAATATCACATGAAGAAAGCATTTCCAGGTCGTCTTAATCTATTGTTGCTTCCATTCTGGTTTTGCTTTTTCTTGTACTTCTCTAACACTCGTAAGAACTATGGTCCCTGCCTAGTATGTTAGTCCACGAGACGTTGGGGGGTGAGTATTTTCTAAGCTGGATATAGAAGATTGTATTTTGAGTCATGAATCCAAAGATATCTGTAGGCGAGTATTATTTCTTTTGATTTTTGGATGGCACAAAGTTATTAATCTACAATTGGAAAATGTTTTGTCTTTTTCTGGCAGTGTTTTCTTTAGTTACCATAGATTGCCTAGCTTTCCCTTATAAATAAGCTGTGTCAAGATGTATATTTCCGGTGAAATTCTATCCATATGGAGCAGAAACACCTGATCTTTATCAGTAAGGCCTATGATGGCCTCACCCTTTTTAGCTGATGCAACTAGGCTGGAGAGACAGAAATGGCATGCAGGTGCTTAGGGCTTCAGATGAGTCTCCCTTCCCAGCATATACTGGCAGAAAGGGATAGACAGAGAACTTCTTTCCTGAACATTTTGCGTGAACAGATTTCCTCTTCTCTGATGTTTAGAATTTCTTTTTCAGATAAAAAGAATCTTGCCAATCGCATTCTTTTCCATCCAAATGGATACTAACATTTGCTCTGGCCCTTTTCTTTTTCTTGTTTAGATTAAACCAGAACATAGTTGTTTTGTTTTCTTCTGAGATTTTCCTAACTTCTAGTATCAGCCTATTGCTCTGCTGCTAACCCATACCCAGATGCTAGAGTTTTCCTTAAGAATTGACCTCTCAGTACAGAATAGGACAACATGATGATCAGCATTCTGTCCTTTGACAATCTCCCTTCAGTCTAAACTATGGCAATACTGGAGTTACAGTTCAAACTGTTTCCTTAAATAGGAGACACATGCCATCTTCATGTCTGATTCACAAAGCTGAGGAAATACAACATTTTTCCCTTCCTAATGGCTGAGATTTTTCTGTTATTTATCTCAGTTAGCAAGTCCATTACCTTGCCAACCATATGCCTACCTTTTAATGTGAAATGTCTGTTTTAATTTTTTGATCTCTCACAAAATTTACATTTTTACTCCCCAAATCAGACATTATTTTAGAAAGAATTTCCTTTTTCTTTTTTATTTAAATTACACATAACTGGACAAAATTCCTCCAACTTTTATCTTCAGTTTCTTCAGAAGACTGTTACAGTGTCACTTCAGTTTTCTTCTCCAGTTTGTGCATTTTGTTCTGGTTCAAAATGCGCTGTCATGGTGTGGAGTCACTGGAAGATGATTAAACTAGTCACAGAAATAAGACATAAAGACAGTAAAACAGACTGGGGAGGAGCAGGGAGTAAAATCGGTAGTCCTTGTGTCCTCAGTACCTGGTAATATACTCAAACTGTTTGTATTACTAAGGCATGAACATATGACTATTCCATGTTTTGTTCCTAGATGTGAGGGGTTGCAGCAAAATGAAGGAGGTTCCTATCTGGATGAGATCTTGGACATGCTGACTTGCCTTACAACCTGTGGAAAAACTGAACTGAAAGTTTCTGGCAATATTGTACACCCGCAATTACCACACTTTGATTTTGAATGTACACGGTCTTCTGGTACAGTATAACTATATTTATGGCTATGTAGTTGGGTCATGCAAAACTGAAGCTCTATTCATTATGTGTCTTAAGATGGAAGCAGGAGTATGAGATGACGTCTCTTACCTATGTGCTTAATGCTGCAGGAGCCTGAATGCTACCTACATGAAACTGAACTGACCATGTCAGCTGTAGGGTCTGATCCAAGGTTGAGAACATGCCTCCCAATCACACCTCTCATGTCTGTGACTCTTATTTCCACTCTGAGGCATAATTTAACATTATAGTTGTGGTGTTTACAGTCTTAAATAGCACTGATGTGAAAGTGATCTCACTTGGCTTTATCCCACAGGAATGACAGTGAAAAACCTCCAGGCTTTTCAGGTGTTGCAGTCCATTTTCCAGAAAAGTAATGATCAGCATCTATGTGGAAGAATCTTGGCAGCTATTGGTACCATATGGGCCTGGGACACAGTGAACTTCTTTCTTCTAGAATGGACACTACAACCTATCAACCAGTTTATGGACATAATCCATTTCAAACCACACCCAGTCCAAGTCCAGTTCTTCAGACTGGTGGAGTCCATAGTGCTAGACCTGTCCTATGTCCCCCATGAAATTTTGAAGAAGGTTCAGTATTTGATAAAGGAAAACATAGTGCCATTCTGCACCCTAACAGCTCTCCGGTGCCTTCTCAGCATGACCAAGAAGGACCTGTTATTCAGTGACATATTCCGTGACTCTGGGCTCTTAGGGCTACTGCTGGCACTTTTGAGGAAACAAGCCAAGATCCTGAGGAAATCAGGTACAATTTAATGTCATTCACCATGACTGTTGAAGCAGACAGGTTGATAGGAATGAATAAATCTCTTTCTACAGCCAGTTTGTACATTTTATATACTGAGTAGTTAGATATTCTCTGCAAGACAGCTGACCTAAGTTTATGACATACTAAGCTGGGTCCTCTCTGAAATCTTCGTGGTTTATTGTTCACTAGCATTAACAGTTCTAAGCTATTTGTCACCAGTGTACAATGAGTTATTTTGGAGGGTACCATTCAGCCCACACTTTTAAACAGGTCTCAGTTTGGGCTTCTATAAGGTGCCAACTTGAGAGTAAAGGAAGAGTTTTTCAGTGTTTAATTCCTGTGAGAATAACACTTAATCTTGAGGACTGGTGATGGAAAGCAGTTTCTTGAATTTTGGCTGTATACTGCCTGTATACTAACATCCATTGTCATCTGATATAGTTATCTCCTATTATGAAAACATAAATGTAAAAATCCTGGTATGGCAACTATGGGGTACACCTGAGTTAAAGGGACAGACTCACATATTTTAAAGTTTACAACTACGATTTTAAAGAAGGAAAAAATGTACAATAACATTTTCTGTACTGTATGAATTGGCAACTGCCTTTAAATTTCAGTGCAATAGTAATTTAGTAAAGGAGGAGGGACACAAAATACTAGCTATAACTTCTGATGCAGCAAGCACAGTTTAATTATTCATACATATTTGTTCCAAGGAAGAGAAAGAATATGAATTGCAACAGAAGTTGCAGGGTGCAGGCATGCATTACCTGTAAGGACACTTAGATTTGCGTTCTTGATACCAGAGAACTTGAATTTTGTGCAAGAGTACTTAGACAGGGATTGTGAAGATAAATATGAAGGTTCTTGAAAACATACCTTCTGTTTATGAGCTGGTGCATAGGGCCTTTCTTCTGTCTTTGCATTAATTTCACATTTTAGATCACTTGGTGATGTAAATTTTATAGTGATTGAATGGCTACATAATTTGTAAATTTAAAAGTACAGATAAAGAGGGACAGGTAGAAAGACACTGTATGAAGTGATCACTATTTCCCTCTTTTGGTTTTGAGAAATTTAGCTTGCAAACTTCAAGACTTTTAGATCTAAAATAACCTACCTTACACTGATCCTGGGAATGTTTGCCTTTGAACATGCAGAGGTTTCTGCTCTTCACTTTTAGTTTAGGTACTTAAGTAAACCCTGTTGCTATATTTTACCACTTGGTAGCTCATAATCTGTGACGTTCTTTTATTTGTGTGTGTTTATACCAGGTATCACTAAACAGGTAGCCCTACCTGTTCAGAAGTGGAAACACCACTACTACCAGTATTGTCTGTGGTTATGCAGGAGATCTGAGCTGCAGACTGTAGAGTTAGACCTGTGTTTCCCAATCTCAGACTTAGACCCTGATGACCAGACAATTCCATGTCTGTATTTTGCTGCTTATTTTAGGGTTAAGTAGCTTGTAAGTAGTATTTAAGAGAAAACTAGAATTCACTGAAGAACTGGTTTTCCTTTTTAGTTTAATATATTTTAGTTACAATTGACCATGTCTTACATAAATTGTATTATGACTTTTAATATACTGACAGCTGGAACACATCTGCCTGGTCTGGAAGAAGGCACTGAGAAGGAATTAAATGCTGTGATGCTGAAGATGGTAGCTGCCCTTACAGTGGGTTCCGTGAGGAACACTGGTAAGAAATGGCATGACTGCATTACCTTAATGATATTTGGTGGTAGGAGGCCACGATGCTGCTTAAAGAGTACCAACAAATTTTCTGACTTTTGTGTTTTAGTGAGAAGTGGAGGACAAAAGCTAGAAGTATGGGTATAGCAGTGTTACAGCAGTAAGAAATATGGCAAAGATATTATCATGCTGTATAATGAGCCTTATCCCAGTAGTGACCCTGCTTCCCTCATCCATATGGATACGCTCGAGGTGTTTACACAGAAAACACAAACTTACCTTGCGGAAAACAAAAACTGTGTATATGTTTTGTGTGTTGTTTGTTCATCTAGATTTTCTTCCATGGAATCTACTATTTGACATTTGATAGGGTCAGACATAGGCTGAGTAACACTCCTTCATTTAGTATTGGCATACCTAAGTGTTGTATGTGTGGGGGATTCTGTGGAATATAGTAATACAGAAGTGAACGCTTCTTAATATGGGAATCCATTCACTTAATTCACTCTTGATTCCTAGAATCATCATGTTCGCATCATCTTACACAGTGCAAATATATTGTTACAAACTATCAAACAGTCCCTTTCAAAAACTAAAGAGATGTTTAAGTTGAAAACAAATAAGGCATCTTTTCCTTTTTATTTATTATTCTATTGGGAAGCTGTCTTCTGTGATGATTAGAAACCATGGTCATCCAGTCATTTTATCCCTAGTTGTTCTTGTGCCCTTAATTTTTTTTCATTCTTTTACTTCAGTTTTCAATGGTAATCTCTCTTCCCACATCTCTCAAGCCTCTGAATCTCAAGACAAGGGACTGGGGGAATTAAGTCCCCCAGTGTAAGTGAAGATCAGGTTTGGGACCATCTGAGGAACCTGAACACACACAAGCCCCGGGAACACCATGAGGTGCATTCTAGTGTTCTGAGGGAACTGGCTGATGTAGTTGCCAAGCCACTCTCAATCCTATTTGAAAAGTCATGGCAGTCAGGCAAAGTTCCCAGTGACTAGAAAAAGGGAAACATCACAAACATTTTTAAGAAGGGTAAAAAGGAGTAACCTAGGAACTACTGACCATTCAGCCTCACTTTCCTGCCCATTAAGATCATGGAACAAATCCTCCTGGAAGATGTGTCAAAATACGTGGAAGATAGGGAGGTCATTAAAGACAGCCAACATGGCTTCACCAAGGGCAAATTGTGCCTGCCCAGTCTGGTGGCCTACTGTGATGGAGTGACTGCATCAGTGGACAAGTGAAGAGCTACTGATGCCATCTATCTGGAGTTTTGTAGGGCCTTTGATATGGTCCCCCACAACATTCTTGCTGCTAAATTGGAGAGATACAGGTTTATTGGATACACTGTTAGCTAGATAAAGGATTAACTGGATGGCCACATCCAAAGACTTACAGTCAATGACTGAATGTCCGAGAGGTACAAGCCCCAAGGGGGCTTATAAGAAAAGACAGGGAGAGACTTTTTACCAGGGTTTGTAGTGACAGGACAAGGGGCAACAGTTTTTAATGTAAAGAGGGTAGATTTAGATTGTATGTAGGGATGAACTTCTTCACTGTGAGGGTGGTAAAGCACTTCAACAGATTTCTCAGAGAAGGTGCCCCTTAGCTGGAGGTGTCAAAGGCCAGGTTGTAAGGGGCTTTGAGTAACCTGTTCTAGTGAAGGGTGTTCCTGCCCATGGCAGGGGTTTGGAACTAGATGACCTTTAAGTCCCTTCCAACTGAAATAATTCTATGAGTCTACAAAGGTTTATTTTTTTGTCTTTAGCGCAACCAGCTCTTCTTCTTGCCTCCTGCTGTATCTGTAGAAATATGACACTTCATACTAACACTGAAAATGTACCTATGAAAACTACAAGTAAAGGATATTTTAAGTAACATATGATACTGTATTTGCCCCTAGTTGTTCTGAAGGACTATGGGATGGTGCCATATATCAAGATATTTTTGGATGATGAATGTTACAGGAGTGCTACTCTCAGCATCTTGGAGCAGCTATCAGTCCTCAACTATGAAGAATATATGAGCATTATTATTGGGGCCCTCTGTTCTTCTACACAAGGAGAACTACATCTGAAACTAGATCTGCTGAAGGTAATGAATGTAGCTTCCCTCCTGGCTCTTGTTTTCCTGCAAACTGCTTGGCTTGCGACAAATTGCTTCTAATGTCACCCCAAGCACTGTGGCTTTTTTTTCAATAAGCTAGGTGAAGAATAAAAAAGAGATGTGGGACAGTTTTTGATTCTGGTAAACTGGGTGCTTTGATTTTTAGCAATGTGTGTGTGGTCAATACTTTCACTCAGTATCAGATTGTGAAGTATTTTGAAGACTTAAACAGTAATGCAGGACAGAGAAAGAGACACAGTTGTATGAACAGTTCTATGTAATTTGACGGAGAAGGGAGAAACAAATGTGAATGAAAATGGAGGAGATGTGGAGGGAGGATGTGAGGAGAGGTAAAGGAGTAAGATCATAATAGGCAAAGTAGGCATAAGATGAACAGCTTGATTCAGGTTAAGTTTCCAAGCTTGAAACTTTGCTGTCCTTAATTTTGTCATCTCTTGCACAGATGAGTGTCATGGAAAAAGAGATTTCAGATGATGGAAAGGAGAGTCTTATGAATGTTTGGAGGAAGAAATTAGAACTACTTATACCCTCTATTGTGTTTATAGAGGGTCTGATCCATAAGTAATGAAGCAGGGGAATCAGTGTGCTTTATTTTGGTTTAGAACATAAGCATCAAACTGAAAAGCAGTAGTGTTGTAAGTACTGATTTAAAGTTTCATTCTACCTTCTCTGCCAAGTGTGAACTGAATTCACCTTTCAGCATAATATAGCAGCTGCTTGTGTGACAAAAGAACCATGTCACTTTAAGAAACCAAAAATGTGACGAAGTTTATAGCTTTGATTTGAAACAGTAAAACTTAACAATATTTGTGGACAAGTTGAGTATGGTGTCCAAACTAATATGAAAATAAATGCAACTTCAGTGTCTAATTTTGACAAATGATAACTGTATTAAAACATAATGTAAGCAAATGAATTTATTGTCTACATCCATTGGGACTGTGATTGTGTTACACATAAATTCAGATTGATTTGCTAATATATATTTAGCTGTTAAAGCCTGAACACAAATGCAATTAGCACTGCCGTATTCCTGTGTGGCATGTGGACAATTATGAGGAATAACAAATAATGGAATGTGAAATAAATTCTGTTAACGTTAACTGAGTTAGGGGGTTTCCAGCAGACATCAGTTTTATAGATTCAAGACAGAGGAATACTAACTCATATGTGGTTAAATTCTAACTGAGTTAGAGCTAGAGGAAATATCATTACAGTTGACCTTCTCTGAAATGTGTTAAAGCCATCCTGATAACTTCAGCTCTGAGTTATTAAATTTACTCCCTGTTCAGAAGTCTCTGCCTGTTTTGATACATTATCATACAAAATTGGATGACAGTAATGAAGTTCTCTCCCTCTTCAGTTCTGGCAGCCCTTTCTTGCAGTCCTAGATCCTGTTACATGGAGGTATATTTGTGTTAGAAGCTGTTTTTCTTTGGCAGGTTGTGAAGTGAACTTCTTTCACCGGATATCAGTTGGGAAACTTTATACGTAAAATTAGCCCTTTCCAGTGTGGAAAGGTACAGCCTCAAATTTGAAAAGTCCCTGGTGCCTGAAAGAGCATCATATTTACAAAATGAATTGTGCAACATCCCAAAAACCTGGGATGGGTTACATTGAAGTACAGTAGACTTTTTCTTTGCAAGCTCTTCTTTTTCTTTCATTAATTTTACTTCCAGCACTACAACTTTTAATAACTTCCATAGATTTGTTTTAAAATAGCAAGGCCATAGAATTCAAAATTTACAAATGGTATAGGTTGGTTTTTATGCACGTGTAATATTGACAAGTGGCATTCACATATAACCTGCTTTAAGCCTATTGAAGTTAGAGGAAAATCTAATGACTTTTTTGTCTTGGGATATGACTCTTCATGGCTTTTTTCCTCCAAAGTGTTGTGTAAACTTTAAAAAATACCTCTGCTAAGAAAGGAAATCATTATTGCCTATCTTAATGAGGAGAGCCTGCTGCTTGCAGTATTCTTTGGACCATCCTTTTTCACTGTTTTTTTGAGCAAAAGTCTCGTGTGGCTTCTCAACTATTCAGGGCTATAGGAAGACTTGCCTGTAGAGAGCTGCGCTGCTTTCTCAGTTTCTGTATGAGGTTATTTACAATTGAATTTCTGGTTTGTTTTATTTAAGGCAAAGGCAATTTTCTTAGGAGAGTCTGAGAAGACTGATAGAAGAATAGCTAGAGGTCTGAAAAAATACCTCTTGCCAAAGTGACTAGGATATATAATGCAGGAAATCTTATTCCTTTGCTTATCCCTGTGAGCATTATCACTCCATGGTATACTCCTGAGTCTGCATTCAAATCCTGGTTGTTGGGCTCACTGAGTATATGGGGAGGAGAAAAATTGTGCAGTGTTGACCTTTACTTTGACCAACTATTTTTTCTTCAAAGAGTGAAGTTTCAGGGAAATTATTTTGCTACAAACTTGCAATTTTAAAATTTTCTGAAGTTTTTTATCCCTTGGTTTAAGTACTTCTTTTGTCTCCTTGCTTCCCAATGTTTGTAGTCGCTCCTGAAGATACTGGAGAGTCCCAAGAGCCATTCAGCTTTCAGAATGTGCAGTGGATTCAATGGACTCCTGTCCCTTCTCTCAGACATGGAAGGTGCATTGCAGGACCCTCCATCTGGCCTGTGGGCAGCAATAGGACAGAATTGCATACTGGAGCTTGTTTTCTACACACTTCAGGGGATAACAGCAGCCCTGCACATGGACCCTGTCAACAGCAACTTCTTCCAGAAGAATGGTCTCTTTGAAAAGATGGCAGAGGATCTTGGGTCACTGGGATGCTTCTGGACACAAGGGGAGCGGCAAATTCCTCTGAGCCTTGAGAAGATAAGGACATTTGCAGAATTCTTGGACGCAGCTTTCTACTCTTCAGAACCTTTCCCAATGTGGCTAAAGAACTGCATATGGATTCTGAATTTTCTTGATCATATGGTCAAAGGAACCCTCCATCTGGAGAGCTTCTTCAAGGAGAGAAAGGCAGAGAAAGGAGACGCATCAAGAGATGATGAAGATGGACCCCAAGCTAAAGAAGAACAACATCCTGTTGCTTTCAACAGGCCAGGCAACAAATTACCTGCCTCTGCCTATAGGCCATGGGGAAACCCTGAGAAGTAAGTCTTTATTTACCACACTAAATATAACAGTAAGACTGGTATATGCATTTATATGGTAGTAAACTGAGATAAAGTGTGACATAACCTACCTGGAACAAACAAATCAGTGCCACAGTCCCAGCTCTCAGGCCTCCAGACAGCAGAAATCACCTCTTTTGGAAAAGCCATTGATGGTAAGCATTGGGGCATAAGTGTTCAGTGGAGCACTGGGACACACAGCTGTGAGAGTTGCAGCTTTTGTGCTCAAGGTCCTGACTCATGCAATGTGGGAGCAGGACTGGGCTCTAAGGCAAGGGCTGCTTGGACTTGAAGTTTGCCTTTAGTCTCTGCTTGACTCTGCCCCAATTGACTTTCACATTTTCAGTTATGTGGAAAGCTGTTTCCAGTCACCTGACACATTACAAAAAAAAAAAAAAAGATGTCTTAAGTGCTCCCCCATGCGTGTCTGTCCAGGCACGTGTATACAGACACACACACTGTCCCTCATTTGCTCATACAGCTGAAACAGAGAAAGATGGAAAAGGAATAGTAATGTTAACCTGCCTCATATAATGAATTATTATATCAAAGTATATATCCTTTGTAGGAGGGAAAGACTACACCAGAAATGAATGTAACTGTCAGCTATTAATCAATTCTGAATAGCTTAAATTTCATAACTTGTGAGGTCTTCTGCCCCTTTATGTGTCTGTAGCTTTATCTTGGATCTCTCAGTCCTTCTCTTGAAAACATTTCTGGTCAGAGTTATACTTAAAAAAGGTAAAGTTTATAACTGTGAGATTCCTTCAGCCCCTAATATAGGTTATTTTACAGCCATCTTCCAGCTTTATTGAACAAGTCATTAGGTGTGCCACTCGTAGCTGACAGTCACTGAAGTCAGCATAACATTTGTTCCCTGAGGTAGGCAGAGTATTTCTGGTCATATTTGTACTTGTTTGAAGCTACCAGAAAAATCTGTGGTAGATTTCTTTGCTCCTTGTGCAACTGATTTTAAAATAGTCATGGAGATATTTGCTCCCCATCACTACCCTCTGAGTTACACTGGAAGCTTCTGGTTAGAGGAATGAATAGTTTTAAAAGTAGATCTTCCTAGCCCCATTTGAGAGAATTTGGGTCAATGTGTTGAGAGAGTATGGATGGTGGTGAGAAGTTCATAGCCTGTAGCTTAAGTGTGTGTGTAAGGGAGGGTCAGGGAAGATAAAGGAGAAAGAGTAGATCAGTGGCAATGCTGGGAAGGATATGGCTCTGTCTTCTGCCTGTCTTTCTCAGGTTACTAGATCTGAAACATAAAGTAAAGGCTTCCTAGGTCCTTGTGGGTTTTTTTTGCCTGAGCTGTGAGGCTGTGCAGTAACTGAATGAATGCCAATTTTAGAGAAATTAATCTTGCAAACTGGGATCCATTCAGTTCATAGTGTGTGGTTTGGAACAGTTTGGCTTTGGTTGTGGGATGTAAAGGCACAGAAGGAAGCCAGATTAGTTAGAGGTGGCTGGAGAGTGTCCGGGACAAGTGTATGCAAGTACAGAAGAGTAACATTCACAGCTTGCCAGTACAACTTCAGGCCATACAGCCTGTATCTTTTTCCAGCAGTAATTTTTGTGAAAATAAAAATAAGAAATCAAGATTGCAGAGTTCCTGCAAGCCTGTGGTTCCCCTGATGCAGCTTCCTCTTAGCTGCATTCTGTGTTCACACTTCCTCCAGAAGAAGGCTTCAGCCTGAGGCTATGTAGCTTGGAAAGGAGGAACTTGAATGCAGTCAGTGTAAGTGGCCTGTGATGCAGCAACATGTATTTACCATCCCTGCAGAGGGGGAAAGGAGCAGATCCTACAGGGGCCTGTGACTGAGACACAGGAAAATCAGCATTTTAACTGGATAAGATTCTAGCCCCTTACACTATCCTGTGGTCAATGATGCTCGGTCACAGGGGAATCGTCCCTTTCATTCCCATCTGAAAACCTGCTCTCTGTGTTCCTGCTCCTGCGTTGATGTTCAAAACATCTTCTGTGACAGGTTAGGTCTCTGGTTTTCCTTTTGCTCCTGGTGCTTGAAGATAGCTTGCTGCAAGCTGTGTTAACTGAGGCTGATCTCTCTTTGGGAGGGAAGCCACTCTTCATGCCCACCCTAGCAGAACTGCTGCTGCAGTTGCTGTTACTACAGACTCACTGTGCAAATGGCTCTTCTGGTTCTTTGTGGCATCTCGTTTTGTCCCCACTCTCTTATTTGTCTTTTAACTAGTAACCAGTGCAAAGCAAATCTAAGATTCACACCATGATACTAATGGGGTAGATGAAGTGGAATCATGAGGCTGACTGAATAGCCCTAAGGCAGGAGTATGAGAGATGAAATATTTGCAGGAGTTGGTACATGGAGACAGCTTTTATACTAAGACAAACCAGAAAATGAGGGCCTCTTAGAAAACCACAGAGAAGGCTGGAGATAAGGCTTATATGACTTGCTTAGAGGGGAGCAGGTGTGTAGTACTGGCAGGGAAGCTGAGGTGTAGTTCAATGCTGGTCAGGGACTCTGGATTTTCCTTCTTCGTTCTTCCTTCTTAACAGCCGTGGAAAATGATGAACCTGCCAGGCAGTGCTCAGGCCAAAATTGAACTTGTTCTGGAGAGCACAGCCGCAGCAGGAAAACAAACTGAAACTTTGATCCTATTGATACTATTTGGCCTGGATTTTTGTCTTTAGACTTAGTTGGGGTTTTTGGGGGGAGATGGGAGGAGACCGTATTTTCAGTGTGTACTTTTTCTTGTTTGACATTTAAGAACTTGCCCACATTCTCATTAAGTACAGGTGTATGTGTCCACACTGGAGCCACTGCTGCAGTAAGTATTTATACCAGATCTGTTTTTGATTTATTACACAGAAAATATTGCAAATGAGAGATTTATTTGAAACTATCTTTCTTGAAGGTGCAGTAAGAATTATTTGTCACTGTGTGGCAGTATCGTACACCTTACTTGCTGCTCAGATGTATTGGATGATATTACAGCCTTTTTACCCTCCTTTAGTTCCCTTGTAAAAGCTGTTTTAACACTCATTCTTTTACATCTACCCTTTGTTTCATACAGTCCATAAAGCATATTGTGCTTTATTTTTCAGTCTAAGTTCGGCTCTTAGATGTTGTCTTTTATTTTCTGATGAGATCTATTTGGGACAGATATTTCTAACAGTGCACACATCGCAACTCTGGTTCAGAGGTGCATCCAGAAATGCTGATTATACTCTGAACATGATGAGCTTACAGAGCATAAACTAGAGTTACTGCTATGCTCTGGCTTCATCTTTGAGACATATCTGACCTCTGGCCTACATCATGGCTTAAGCAGATCTCTGTTGTAACTCCGATGCCTTAATTCCTTTCTGTGCCTGAACGTACAAAGTTGATACGGCAAAAATGAGAACTGTTGGGGAAGCACAGATATTTAACTTTCTGTTACTAGTTTAGGCAGATTCTGGAAAGGAAAGGATTTGGAAAGGAAGGGTGGCATACTGATTTCATCAAGACTGTCTTATCTTTGCTTATTGCTATTATAGTTTGAAAGTACTGAAGTTATTGTCTGACTAAAGTTACAAACTGCTTTAAAGTAGAAAATGTGACCCTAGTTCTGAGCTGATGCATAAGAGATCCCTCTGGTTGTCTATTCTCTGTATTGCAAGTACCTTCAAAGGCAAAGTTTGTTTAAAGAGGCTGCTGCACATCTTTGAACATGTAGGTCCCCAAGGTGTGAACTCATGAGCAACTTCTGTCCTGTCTTTGTTACTCCAAGGCTTCCAGATGTTCCAGGTCATCTGTATTGTATACTTAGCTTCAAATGTGGAGCCTGGTTACTGCTAGGAGGCTTTAATGCTGTATTCTGCTGGAACGTTGTTGGGCTTTCTTTGCTGTTGTTAATGATAATTATGACGATAAGTCTTATGCAACTTTTTCCTGCAGATGGGAAACAGGAGACTGTGCCATTGTCCATCCTGGTGCTGTCTGTGTTATGGTGAGGTTGCTGCCAAAGCTGTACAAAGAGGGACATGCTCAGGTGAGTCTGAACAAATAAAAGTGCCATCTAAACAGTGTCTGCTACTTTTCTGTAGCTTCATTTCCAATAATTGCTTACTCTTTGCAGATGTGGAAGTACTAAAATTTACCTAGAACGCTAGCAGGAGGAACAGCACAAATTTCACTGAGTTAACAGATATAACAACAAAGGCTCTTGGCTATCAGTTTGACTAAGTGTTTCTATACTTGTTTGACGCAGTACATGGGTCTTGGTCTCAGAATATTTACTGCAAAGGCACAAATGTAAATGTCCCTTGAAAATTGTTTAAAATATTGCTAATGGAGCTAGCAACCAGAACAGTCTAGTTCTTTAGGCCTAACAGTCCATAAACTTTCAATGAAGCTTAGAATTGGCTTTGCTTTGTTAAACCTTCCATACACACACCCACTCTGAACAAGTATATTGCCTATATTGTATCTGCTATCTGGTCTAAAATACTTGAATACAGTTAAAGCACATATGAAGGGCCTGAAATGAAATCACACTATTCATTCAGAGCTATGGAAGGTAGAAGTGCAAATAACTGCTGGCACACCCCAACTTCGTGTAGTGGAACCAAACCAGTAGCTAGTGAAATTTTGTTAATTACACTAATTAATTTCTGAAAAACAAGTAGAACAGTTAATTGCGTGAGAGCATCATCAAGAAATTATCGGAGTTGACTGAGCTGTATGAGAGAGAAAGCCTCTCAGACCCTCAGTAGATGGCAGTGTTCTTAAAAATATGAAGGGCTAGAACACAAATTCCACCAATTTCAGTTATGTATTTAAGTGCATTAATATTTTCTTCCTTTCTCACTCCTTTTTTCTTAGTCAAGATGAAATTATTACTGATAATGTTTGTTTAGTATTGCTGTTGTGAATAGGATTGCCTCAGGTCAAGTGTGACTGTTACGCAGGGTCCTGTGTCAGACTCCGGATAGGAGTTAAAACAAATTACTCACAGAAAGGATAGAGGGAAAATTGAATTTTTCTGGCTAATTGTATTTAAAAGTAAATGACAGAATAAGTGGAACCTCATGTCCTGTAGTTTGGGCTGCTCACTGATGCTGCCAGGTAGTGAAACAAAAGGCTGCACTTCAGTACCTTTAATCATAACATATGCCACTGCATGAACCCTTATGCAGTGACATGCTACTTGGAACATGAGAGTCAGACAAGATCTGATGCAAAAAGTGAACCTCAATGGCTAGTGAAGGGGAGCTACTTGGTTGAAAGATAATAACTTGGGGAATTTTGCTTTGAATAGATATATTTTATCCCAAACAGGGTAGTATTCTTTCTTCTAGTGCAACAGCATTTGACAGCTATATGAGAGATAAAATAATTTCTTTGTGGATGGAGCTATTTTACTCAGACTTTCATTTGAAACTATGAAGGGGCTTCTTGCTCGGAGTTTAAAATTGAGTCAAATAGTACATTTTTTAGGAGCAATGGTGAAGAACAGAGGGTAGCTCATCTTTCTGCTTGTTTTAGTGCTATTATAGATCTTTTGGGTTCAGGTGTTCAAGAGTAATCTGGAAAACTCTTTGGTGATGTCCAAATCCTTTGCTTTCACAGAAATGGCAATGACAAAGCACTGCTTTTACAGAAACATTAATGGAACTCAATAAAATTAATGTACTTTGATTCTGACCCTTAGAGATAATATCAACTTCCTGCCAAATTTGCTACTTTTCAGTGACCTTTGTCAGACCCGAGCAGTGATGGGCTGAAGCAATGTTGAGCATGTCAGCATAGAAAAAAAAACACTGGTTGTATGTTACTACCATTCCTAAGTATGATAAAAAAATCATTTGAATATCTTATGTGTATGAATATTTGCTTAAAAGCTTTAAAGCTCCCCAAGAGGCAGTCTTTGAGTCAGTAAGCTGTATTTAGAGGATATAGCTCATGTTCATGCCTAGGACTGGTACTAAGCCAGTTTCCATCAAAACACATACAGCTTGATCAAATATGAGGCAGATTTTCCTTTTATTAATATGCTGCCTGTTCAGTGATGGAAGATAGCATTGTCACACATTTCATAAACTAAGTATAAGTAAGACAGGTTAACATTCACTTTAGATGTGTGGCTCAGGATGCTCTGCTTCCCCTCAGACTTACTCATCCTTGCCTGGCATTTTGGAGCTGTGGCTTTTAAGAGTCTAGAGTGTCATGCCAGATCTTTTCTATTTTTGTTGTCAGATAAGGTGATCTCCTAGGTCTGACAAGGCTGGGTAAGGGAAAGAAAATAACTTTTGAGAAGAGAATCAAAGCACAATTCAGTTCTGTGTCATCATCTTGGCAGGTTTCTTCTGAAAAAAAAATCCTCATAAGATTCATTATGTAAATTATCTATACTTTTGTTAAATAATATTATTGCTTTCACAGCTGGATTTATCCTCTCTGTTTTAATCCATGTCTCTCCTATGATGAACTGCTGTTATACTTACTGCTGTTATATTCACTACTGTAAAACTAAAACATTGTGCATCAACAAGGACTTTCCACCTTTTAAAAATACCTTTATCCCCACTTTAAATTTAGCCTAAACTAGTTGTTCATACTGCAGATGTTAACAGTATAACACTTTCCAAGTATTTGCACTTCTTTAAAAACATAAATTCTATCTAAACTGAAAAGGTCTCTGAGATGGTTAGATATAGCCCATAGAAGACTGTGACATTTGAGGTTTGTCTGCCTTCAGATATGTATCACTTCAAATGTAACTGTAAATATCACAGTGAATTCCTTCATTACTGCACTGCATTATCTGCACAAGGAAATTCTTCAGGTGTTTGGCCAGAGCTTCATTCCACTTTGAGTTGTGCAACCAAGGCTTTGGGAAAAAGGAAACTAGAATGGATCAGCACTCTAGTAGAAGAAAGGAGACTAGAAACACCACAGCAGCGGGTCCTCCAGCCTAGGCTGGTAGCTGAAGGTCAGCCCTTTCTTGTGAGCACTTCCCTGCAGTCTTTGCTCTAGTCCTGTCTCCAGTGGGATGCTTCTTCTTTGAGCTTGTTCTGATTACAGCACAACTTTTTTTTTTTTTTTTTTTAAAAAAAAAAAAGCATAGCCTATCTGTTTGTTCTTTTTCAAGGTTATTTTTTATCTTTTAACAAGAAGTTTGCTTGTTCACTGATCAACCAATTTCTGGAGGTTTTATTGTTTATACAGACCAAGCAATTTTCCTGCTGTGCTTCCAACCCCAAAGCCCAACCTTTTATTTGTCATATTTCTCTTGCTTCTGACTATCTTCTTAAAGCCAGCCAGTGTCTCTGAAGTTGCACTAAAATCTTGGTAATGCACCCTAGAATGAAGAGAAAGGGATGCTGCCAAGAATCACTGGCTAACTATGCTGAAGATTGTTTTCTGCTTTGTCTTCTTTTTTATGCAATCATATAATTAAAAAGGTGCCACATGGAGGCAGCTTTGACTTCCTCTCAGGTGTCTGATGAACATCATATTATAGCACTACACAGTAACTTAGAAAAGTAAGGAGACACTGCATTCTGCAACTAAATGTAATCTGGTGAGCAAGAAGTCAGTCAGACCATCAGAATTTACGAAAGTATTCTTAACATCACGAGGAGATTTTGTTACCTGGCTTCAAATGGTCAAGACTTGCTAGTGTGTTTTCTCTAGAAGGCAATAGTATCCCTGGCATTCACACAAGGGAAGCTCTGTAGCTTCTCTTACAAGCTGTACCAAGGGGAAATGTGAAAAGCTTGATGAAGATAATATAGTTTATGTGAGCATTTAACTAGGCCCTATCTGTGTCATGTTTTTGGAAAAGTAGAAACAGTTCATGCAGTTCATAGTGTTTTTCCCTGTCAGCTTGCAAGGACTAAATGAACACAAGTCACTCTGTAACTTTGTAAAATCACTTACATGTACTGTCAGCAAAGTAAATTTTATTTGTTAAAGGCAGTGGGTGAAAGTTAATCAGCGAAATACTGTGACAGAAGTGTTTGTAGTTGGGAACTATGCATCGGGGTTTTGAGCTGTGATAAATTTATGAATTATTTATTTTTGGTAACATTTTAAGGAAAAAAATGTACAGATGATTTTCAGATGTGACTCAAACTCTTTACAGACAAAGAGTTTTAACCTGATGAAAGTCTACCTTTTCTTTTGAAACCACAATTTAAAATCCTGAGTCACTTGGAACTTTCTAAAAGTGCTACTTTCAATGCCTTTGTTTCTTTATTAGTAAAACTAAATCTCTGTGGTATGTTAGGAAGTTAATTCTAATTTTCTAAGAAAGGCTTCTAGCTTTTCAGATGAGAGTTGCTTCTGAGGTTAAAAATTGACTTTTTAAAATCACACACAGAATTATCACTATATCATTCTTAAACCTAAGAATATTAAGTCCTTTTGAAATGAAGCTACAAAGTTTTTGCTAGTCTTAAACATAGTATAATCCTTTTGAAGATGAATAACAGTGAATTAAACTCAGTTACCAAGTTTTGAAACTATGGGCTTTTAGGTGCAAGAATCTGGAGACTGCTTAAAGAAATCAGGCAAATTAAGTGACATTTTGCCCTTAAGACTCCAGTCTGAGGCAGAGCTACAGTCTAACTACACCCTCAATATCCTTATTCATGGTGCAAGTAATATGTGTTGGGAAAATCAATCCATGCACAGCCTGGTTTCCTGGCCACCATTAATATTTTCACTAAAATCTCATTTTACTGGAACTAAGATCCATGAACACATCACATTTTGTTCAAAACAGGGCATTACTGGTATTGACAAAGCTGCTGAGCTAATGAAAACAATCAATTCTTTTGTATGCCATTATGCTTTTATTGTATTTATTTTGGAGTAAACCAGTGTTTTCACTTAGTCAAGACCTGTGTCCTTCTCTGTTTTCACATACATACAGATACTTTCCTGCATCCAGTCAAATATGGAGTAAAATAGCAATTAAAAGATTCAAAAACTTATAAGCAAGACTTCTCTATGCTGTAGCAGTAAGTGCCTCTCCATGAAGAATATTGTAGTTTAGTCTAGTGGATATTTTCTTTCTATAATGAGATGCACAGTGAGACTGCTTCACTAGGAATGAACAGTCATTCAGAGAGGAGAAACTGTTACCCAAAGAACTCGCCCTTCAGATATAAAAAATAATAGTTTACAAAAATAGTATGTATGTTGCATTGGATGTGCTAGTATTATATTCCAAGTGTTCCAATTGGTTGATGAGCACTTTGAAAACAAATTTCTTGTCCTGTACTGGTTTTGAGTTTGATGTGGATGAAAAGAGCTGAATTCCTCTTTACACTTATCAAGCTAGCTTACTCTGAATTCAGAGAAGTTGCTTCTCACTCATGTTATAATATCAAATCGCAGTGTCCTAATCCACATCTGCATCCACATTGTTGTCCTTTTCTTTAAGAGTTTGCATGAATATTCCTACAAGAGTATATGAGAAACCCAAAGAGCTCTTGAAGGTGGGCAACATTTCATCTTTGTAAGATTTGTTTTTAAATATATGATGCACAATTAATTTTGTGTGAAGTCTGGTTACCTCAATGGGGTTCCTAATTGAGAACAAATTGCTCTGAATATGATTTATGAAAATTGAGAGACTTCTTTAAGAAGTCTTCTTCATTAAGAAGCAATAATGAAGTAAAGCTTCAATTCCTCAAAACATATAGAGAAGTGTTTAAAACTGTTTATTGACATTGCTTGATACAGTTTTGTTTAAGAAAGTACTTTTAGAATTAAGAGAAGATCATGTCAATATGACTCTCCACATGCTTAATGTCAAATATATTCCAAGTTACTGTGTTAGTCTTGGAGCTTATGCCTAATAACCTGTCCTTGGTGGTAGTCCCTTCTTTTGAATGAGAACCAGTGGTTCTCTTCCTTCACTACCAAGGTGTTGTGGCAGTAAAGCTCAGTTGTGGATGGCTAAGCAGCTACTAAGATAAACAGACACTGTTCAAGGGCAGAGATTTATAGAATAGCCATGTGGTTGCACTTGAGCCTCTGGTCTAAGCAGCTTCTTTAATGGGCTAGATTTTTACACCCAGAGATTTGACAACTGAAAACAAAACAAACAACTGCCAACCCCCCCAACCCAAAACCAAACAAAAAACAGTCACCATGTACAGTTTTAGTTCCATTTCACTGACCTCAGCTCTGTGTCCATTTCAGCTTTCACAGGAAATCCAGTGTGCTGTGGTTGATCATATCCAGTCCCTAGTGAAGTCGGAGAAGAGTCGTCAGGTGATGTGTGGATCTGGCTTGCTGAGCACCATCATAACTACCTGCCAAGATGCCTTCCGCAACGAGAGCCATCTACTGCATCTGCCCCTCACTAGAGTGTTTGAGAAGCTTGCATCCCAGGCTATTGAGCCAGATGTGTTAAGGTATCAGACCATATCTAATGGAACCAAATTGCTTTAGTGGTGCAAATTGTTTGCAAAGTTTGTGTAATAATCGGATACTTCATGTATTGCTCCAATTCAGCAAGCCTTTTGTTTCAAGTCTCAGTTAATGCTGCTTACATATTGATTACAGGGTATATGCTTAAATGACTTAGTGAAGATGGTATAGTGTATAGTGTCCAGCTGCATCAACTCTGCAGGGGTTCTAAAGCCATTTATGAATGGTAACTTACTAAGTAATTACAAAACAACTAGAGTTATTCTCTCCTAGTGTTCATGTGGAGAAGCTTACTTTCCTGAAAAGTAAAAATTACTTCCTCTTAGCTCAGATCCATGTCAAGGATAGATGCAGAAATAAAAAGTGTAGTCTTGTTTCTCACTCTCTGTTTCTACTTTGAGGATGTACTCTGTCATTTAATGCTAACGAACGCTAGGCATGAGAGTACCTAACAGAGATCAGAGTGCAGATGAAGTTGGATATGCAGTGGATGAAAAAAAAAAAAAAAAACAACAAAACAACACAAACCCCACACCAACAAACAATCCCCGCCCAAAAAAAAATCCGTGTTTTTTTTCCTGAAAAATTAGTAGTAGTCAAAAGTATTGCTGAAGGAAACAAACCATCATATTTTTTTTCAATAGAAAAACTTTGAAAAGGGAAGTGTAAAGCAAAACAATATTTAATTTGGTATCAAATGAGAAAGTTAATCACCAGAGGGCTGAGCTGTATTTGTGTGGTTGCTATGACTCCAAAGTGCCTGGCTTGATCGTTTTGTTTGTTTGTTTGTTTGTTTGTTTGTTTCTTTGGTTCTTTGTTTGTTTGTTTGTTTGTTTTAGGAAATTTCTTTGTTTGGGAGGTTCTCCATCACTGCCTTCCAGGACCAGCACAAACAGGACACAGGCTCTTTCCTGTCAGGGGAGTGATTCTGCTAATGCATCTTGGAACGTAGGTAAGCACACGATGAGCAACCTGTTGCTGTTACAGCAAGTGGGTTATAGATGTTTCTGTAATGACAGGAAACTGCTGTTGGAGTAGATTGTTCCAAGACAGTTATAGTGAAGGTGTAGTATGCCTGGATGTTCTAGACCAGGTATTGCCCAGGCTGGGTGGTGCTTGCCCAACACTGAGAGCTGATCTAATGACCAGCAGAGATCAAATTGTAATATGTGTGTGGAAGTCAGATGCTGACATAGACTCAGACTTTGCTGGATCAGACATGTAAGTGATCTATAAAATTAATAATCATATTCTACAAACCAAGGGGAGTGTCTCCTTGGTTTGCAGCATGTTTTCCCTGTGGTTTATAGCTAAAAATAGGATAAAGATGTGAATAAAGAACACTGCTTTTTGAAATTACTAGGATATCCTAGTACTGTGCCTTTTCTTCTATGGACCATATCCATTCAAGTCCTTTCTCTGTTCTAACACATTTTGCAGGTGAAAAGCTACGGTAGTAGTATTTGGTGGTTAAACTTTTCTCATGCCTGTGAGACACCTGACAGAGCATGGTACAAATTTGATTCTTATATTCTTCTCAGTCATTCGTCAGATCCTCTCCTACTTGTTGGATGTGGCAATTCTGTTACGGCAGAATTGAATGTGTGTAAGAAAAATGGAACTAATGGGTCAGGAACCTTTTTCCTGGAAGTGAAGTTTGGAGCTGCCTGAAGATGGGGGCCAGGGGAGGAATATGCCTATCACTTCTATAAGCTCATCTCTCCTGCCAGCCTCCCACCTTGAGATTCCTCCAGTGCAATATTTTTGTGTATTGCTGAGGATTTCCGCAGGCTGCTGAGATGTGTTAGTTGGCAAGCATGCAGTGCTTTTCTTACCAGGGATGAATTGAATACAGGCAAAACGTGCGACTGAAGAAAGTATTGCAGACACTGATCTGGTTAGACACTATGTTGATCTTGTAGGTTCAGAAGAGGACGTGGTGGACAACAAAACTGATTCTCAGGCAGTTGTGCCTGTCAGCAGCTCTCCCAGCAGCTCTCCCTGGGTGTCCAAGAGATCTGCCTTGGCACTCCAGACTGCGATGAGTCTCATCTCCATGACATCACCTCGAAACTTCCAGCTCCGCAGCACAGCTTTGCCTCCATCATTTGTGGAGTTTGACATGTCCATGGAAGGATATGGGTATTGCTGCTGTTTCTTTTCTCTTTAGCTGCTCTGCAGTCTCCAAGTCCTTATTCTGGACACTGCAACTAACCACTTCTCTCTCCATCTTAGTCAGTCCTTGTGCCCTATCACTGCCTTCCTTGTAGCAATGTTGCCAACATATTTTGATATTGCCTTATCGCTGATAACCTAGACTCTGCCTTTAATTTGTGATTCTACACTATTAAGTCACTGGTGACCCTGAGGGATGATTTTACATTTCTGATGAATGAGTGCTTTCTTGCTTTTGTAGGTGTTTGTACCTCCCTACCTTGGCCACTGTCATGGGACCCAGTGCAGAGCAATCTGTTTCAGGAGGAATTGGCATGGGTAAGCACTCTGACTCACCTACAGCTTCCTGAAAACACTGAAGTTTCAGCCCCACTGAAACCACTCAACATTTGTAAGAAATGACAGCAAATAAGCTGTGTGTTTCAATAAACTTTTGTCTCTGTGTCCCAATCCAGCTCTGAGCTGTATAACTCAGACTACTCACCAAAATACAGTATCAGATGCAGATTAATGATGTGATGCATTAGCTTTAACATTTGCAATACAAATTTAAAGTGGGCTGCTAAGAAAACAGTCTTAATGATTAAGAGCCAGCAGATTTTAAGGGTAATCCCTCCCAGAGGAATAGAATCTGTCACTTAACATGAGATGAGATTCTCCTACAGATCAAAATCCTCTATTGGGTGAACTGGGAAATGGCTGGACATCTTACTTCCTGAATTTTGTGAACTTTGAGAACTTGTTTCTGGCCCAGTGTTTTCCAATCGAGCTCCATGTGGAGATCTGTTAGTCATTTCTCCTCAGTCAGTTTTATGTCATTTATATATGTGCTCACACTTACATGTGCAGTCTCTATGCTATTGAAGGCAGACAGAGAAATCTAATAGAACAGAAATTGAACTTCATATTCTAATGTTGATTCTTCTATGGTTTGAGCTATAAATGAAACAGCAGTTTGTTAATGTCTGCACAGGGAAACCAGCTTCCTTACTGCTTATTTGTTTCCTGTCTGCAGGCACGAGAGTGTTCCCTCCGTCAAGTGGCCTGACTCTCTCCTGCTGGTTTCTGGTTAGCAGGTTTGGTTTGGTGCACAACAGTCACCCACTTCGTTTCCTCACAATCGTGAGGCACATGTCAAGAACAGAGCAAGAATTTGTTTGCCTTTCAGTAAGCTTCTTCCCGCAGGACCATTCTTTAGTCATTTCCACAGAAGAAGTGGAATTCCAGCCGCTTGGTAAGGCTCTTCTCAGTCAAGCTGGAGTGCTATGTCCTCTGATTATCTGAAATTTTTCATCAACAAATTTCCTCTTCTTATAAGTACCTGGGACTTTAATGAGACTTATCTCTTTGATTTACTTCTGTCAGCCTGTTGTGATTGTAATTCTTGGTCATATCTCAGTTTTAAGTTCGCTCTAGGTATTGAGAATTATTTTGTGACCTGCAACATATGATAAAATTTATATATATTTTAAGGAAAACTTATGAATGTCATTCATATGGTTGTGTGCCGTTATGGAGACTGGACTTGAACCCTGCCTCTTCTGTGTGGTAGTAGGCAGATTTGGAGAGTAGGGCTGAGTAGTCTGGGAGTGATCTAGCTTCCTAATCAAGCAGCTCCTTTCCTCTCCTTGCTTTTAGAGTGTTTTTTGTCATGCCAATCTATATTTTTTTTTTCTTGTTGATGTTTATCCCTTTCTCCTTATTGAATGTAGTAAACTCTTCAAATGTGAAGGGGATTGAAAATTGCAGAGGAGGTTAACGCAGTGAATATCCTGAGGGGTTCTCTTAGAGAATATGTTTGCTTTGTCCTCGTTTCAGTTTAGTTTTGCAGCTAGCAGGTGTTATTTGGGAGTATGGCACATTGTATGCTGGGCAGGGATCTTGAGAGTTGTGCAAGTCTCAGGTCCCGATAATAGACCATCAGGGAATGTTTTAAAGATACTGAACAGAAGAGCACCAAATCACTCTATACCCCTAGAGGGTCCTGCTTCTTGTGTCACACTGATAGTTATGTTCCAGAGGCAGGGGAATATGGGAAAGGCTTTGTAGTAACTTTCCCCTGTTTTTGCTGTTACAGATATTATGGAACCTGAAGATGAGATACCAAATCCCTCCCCATTTCCAGGGCACGTCCAGTTTGACTGTGGCAAGCTGCTGGTCACTGGCCAGTGGCACCATCTCACAGTGACATTTGCTAAGGAAGCAAAGAAGAACTGCATTGTGTCAGCTTATATTAATGGTCAGGTGCTTGGCTCTGCAAAGGTAGAGACTCTCTGCATAGATCCTTTGCCTAATGTTTGCCTTTCATTGCTTTTAATTTTCATCTCCCCATGCACATACCACGACTCTTCAGTATTAACCTGAGAGACTCAGAGCATGGTTATTTGCATATGTAACATGTACCACTCTACACTGTGCGAGTGGAGTCAGAAATCCATGCAAACCAGCGTGTATTTGTGCTGCTTTTCAGAACTATGTTATCAGCTTATACTGATGTTTTGTACTAGTTCCCCTCTCCCCCCTCAGCATGCAAACAGATAACCAGAGCGATTCTGAGTGGTGACACTCACCTGAGAGTTGGGGTTACCTGGTTTACAGGTAGGCCAGGGTTATGTTGATGAAATTCAGTTGTATCCTTACCAAAATTTTCTGAATTGACTAGTGATTTTGATGATCTCTCAGTTTACACCCCAGATTTTCGGAAGTTGTCAGCTATGAAAAGTACATCATGTTAAGGTGGGATCAGAGAACTCTAAACCAAAGGTTCTTTGGGTTTAGGCTAAAAGCTGCAAAGGTGACAAGTTATGCAGGGAGCCTTCATTTTTGAAGAAAGGCCTGGAAAAGTAGAAAGGTCACAGAGGAAGAAGCTTTTTTACAAGAATCCCAAGATGGATGGAATTTCCTCAAGAATTTTACGTGGGTGTTTCAAGCCATCCTCTTCCTGTGACACCCATTGAATAATCAGATGATGACTCGCTGGCCTTTTTCCTACTGGCAATCTAAGCATTCAGGAACAGGCAGGTGCTCCTCTGGTTTAGTTGTTCAGTGTGTAAGAGAGCTCTTGAATTAAAATAATACTTCTATTTTGAGTCAATAGAAATGAAAAGAATGTCTTAATTAGAAGAAAATTGTAAATTTCTATGATATCAACTCAGGAGTTCATTGCAAATGTTGGCATAGCAGGTATTTTCCCTAATGTGCCATTTCTTGTGGTCTTGTTACACAGGAGTGAATTTTCAAGTAGTGTATTTCTCAGCTTGCATGGGAGATCACGAAATAGCAATCCAAATGCACGTGAAGGGTTTGTAATCTGCAGGGGGAGAAGACCCCCTAGTTTTTGTATCATTATCATCATGCCCCTGGTTTTGAAGCTAATCTCAAATTATTTGTGAGACTTGTTTTTTGATTTTTGAATGCTCCAGGCTGTCAATATTGATAATGCTCCTTATTTCTGTTGCAGCTCTGGTTGGTATGGTGGTTTTGGTTTTGAATAGAATCCTTCTATTGATTGAAATTTGTAACCTTGGTCTCTTTCTTCTTGTTCTCATATTTCAAATCAATCTCAACACATGCAAAGCTCACTTGTGTGTTTTATACTTCTCTTGTAAAATCAACCTGCTTAATTCCAAATATTCTCTTTTCCATACTTGAGAAAAATGATCTGTCTTCTAAATGCCTTTTGGGACCTATATGCATTTCAAGAATGAAAATTTAATTTAATTTGCCTTCCTTTAAATGAGACTGAAAGTCATCAATAAAACTAGGCCTAAGCATTGCAATTGATTAAAGAATTCGCAGCAAATGTGTTTAACATACACCGAAACAGCTCATAATAAATAAAACAAGCATTTAGTAAATAAAAGACAGTCCCAGTGCTGGGGTCTCTGACATGATGCAAATCTTCATCTTGATGTTTATAGTGAAGAAAAGACTGTGTAAGAAATTTGAATTGCACAAAGGCTGTTAACAATACCAAAAGCTGTTTTTGCATGGTCGAGCTGGGAGGGAGTGGGTGGGTAGATTATTACGTTGCATCAAACCTAATATTTTTCCACTCAAGTATCAAGTCCTGCCTCCTAGCATGAGGAGCCCCGTCTTTTACATCTCAGTAGTGAGATCAGCAAATGCTAGGAGTCTGTCATCCTAACAACAAACTTTTAAAGACAGGGCTAAGCCCTGAAATAAAATATAGTTTCTTACTACCAAAAAAATTCCAACTACTTCCGACTAGAGCTGCCCAAATTTAAATAGAATGATTTTGATACAAAAAAATAAATGGTCCAATTTCCTAAGCTGTGGCACTTTCACTGCAGGTAACTGATGCACTTGGACATTCTACACTCTTCAAAAACTTTATTCTCTAGGTGCCTAGTACCATGTGCAATCTGTAACTTGGCTGTGTTGAAAGTCACAGTCAGTGTTATGAAGTTTAGAAGGGGAAAAATAAGTCTGGGGTCAAGATAAGGTTTTTCTTTACCAACACCTGAAATAATTTTGTTTGTGTGTTTTGAACAAAAAGTAGACTTGAACTTTTCAAAATGCTTGTATTTGTGATCCTTCTGAAAGTCCAGTTTCTTAACAGTGTTTCACAGCTGACTGAGACTTCACTGAGGAAACAGGCAGCAGGCAGTACCTTCCAGGGCCAAGACCTTAATGCTCCCCAAGTGTACTGGGTCTCCTCAGTGAACTCTTTCTCTGTTGCAGATGCAGTACCTCCAGCCCTTACCAGGTAGCTGTATTTCTATGGAACCCTCTTCCTTTATTGATGTTTATGGGTACATAGCTACTCCTCGAATTTGGAAACAGAAGTCCTCCTTGATCTGGCGCCTTGGCCCTACATATTTATTTGAAGAAGCCATCACTGTGGAAACCATGGAGATGATTAATAAGCTTGGCCCACAGTATTGTAGCAATTTCCAAGCAGTACAGCTTCAGGGTATGTAATTCTCATATCCACCACTACGTGTTTGTCAGGGCAATGCTCTTTATTCTTATAATCTGTGATTAGTATTCCAGCTATGCCTAGAGCTCACTCTAAAAGCCTGGAACTCTGTTACTGAGTGGTGTACAAGATCGTAGTAAGATACCGATACCATGATGATCTTGTCACATACTGTAAACTGGGCAGAAAAAGAAGGGCAGGAAATCAAGCAGCTGGAGAGGAGAGAGAGATAACATGTCCTTGGGGAGATACAAAATTGCATTTTCTGATGGACAAACATTAAAGCTGCAGCTTTAATTGAGATGTTCCGCATTTATGGTGCTACAGAAAAACATGACAGAAAAAGAAGCATCATCTTTAGTTGCAAATGCCTGCAGAATCGGAGAGCACAGGGGAGAAGAACACTAGGGGAGTAAGTTAGATTCTGTTTAATGAAGAGGCTTTTTAAATAAAGTATATACTGTTAGTTTCAATTATTAAACAGGCAGACAAAACATTTCAGTTGTTGAACAAAACATTAATAAATAAATAGTGCATTCACCTCTCTGCTAGAGCTCGGGACGAAATGTGATGGTGATCTCCCATTTGAAAAGAGCAGAATAATCAGACCTGGTGATGCTCCAACCTAAAGCACATCAAAAAGACTGTCTGAAAGAACACCTTCAGATTGCTGTCTCTCTAGACAAAAAAACCTAAATCTCCAAGTCAAGCATGGGAAGAAGTTGATGAAAAAGGAATTATATCAAAATACAGCCTTAAAATAAAAATATTATACCCATAGAAGTCAGAAGGATTTCATTTTGAAGTGTTGAGTCCTTATGAAGTCTGGGGAGCTTGTTTTCTGCAAACTGGTCTTCCCAGCTGGACTTGAATGCTAATCATGGACTGTGGCCATCTGACCTAATCATTAGTCTGTGTCTTACTGGAAAGGAAATAGGTGACACAGTCTTGGGGCATTTGCTTCTAGTTGATCTTCATGTAGAACATGTACTAATTCTTTTTGCATATAAGGACTGTGTCACCAGAATTAGTAGACAGTTTCATAAATCATCTGTTTTCCCAGTCTATAAAATTGGCAAAAATAGAAGATTTTTTAAATAGGTACACACATTTTTTCCAAGTGTGAGTAGGGATAGAAAACTCTTTCAAGAAAAGTATGTGCGAATAACATACAATCATTAAACTGGTGACCCTGGTACTTCTTAGAAGCTTCCCATAAGTTGTGTGTTATCAGCTCTGAACTTTTGCCTCTGTCCATTTTTTTGTATGTGAATCCTTGCTCCTAGTACCCCTGAGAAAGCTCCCGTTAACATGGAAGACCTCCTTAGTGTTTTCTCTGCCCAGAAAGTTTGTTTAAAAAATAAAGGTTTATTCTGGACTTCTCTGAGCTTCCTGAGATACTGAGAGAGGATGCAGGATCTACACAAAGCAATGGGCAGAGGAGACAAGCCAAGCACATCTCATATTGGTGCTTATGCTGGCAAGCTGCCATGGGCATGTTGCAAAGGGTGAGGGCATTTTTCTGACTATATTTAAGTAAAAATCAAATTCCTATCTAAACTTTGGTTTCCTCCAGTTATTCTTCATCTGCCTCTATCCTGTCTTACATGCTGAACATGCAAAAATCCTTCAGAGGTTTATTGTCGCTCTTGTTTTAGATGAGGACAAGTACAATGATCATAATCCTACACCTCTGGTCGCAGAAGAGAAGATTTCATTTGGAATCAATTTTGTATGCTCATCTCTCACTACAGTCCAAGATATAAAGATCTCCTACAATGAAGTGGATGGCCGTCTGATTGCCAAAGAGGTCACAAATTTCTCTCATTCGTCTTAAACATGTTTTCTTTAGTTTCTGATTGGTTTCCTTGAGCAAAGCTTGTGACTTTCTTAGTTACATAACTTCAGTGATTTCTACCCCCCCGCCCCTCCCCGCTTCTCTTCCAGTTCCTTAACTCCATTCTACTAATGATTTTGTTTTCATCTGTGGAAAGGAATAAATTGGACAGTGTCAATGTCAATGTTAAAAGCCTTTTTTGAAACAGCAACAGAAGCCATAATTTTCAGGTCTAATGATAATTTGTTTCAGTCTGTGATTTCTTAATGCCTCCACAACGACCATTCACATCCATTCTACCATTCTCACCAATGCCAAGCCTAAAAACATGTCAAAGTGGTGGGGTTGTGGGATATTTGAGGTGGGTGAGTGTTTGTTCTAACAATCAACCTTGAAGGGAAAATAAAGGTTTTCATAGTCTAAAAGTAATAAAAAATCTAAACTATTAGAGTGTCTGGTTGTTAGTTTTTGTCTCACTAATACTGCCACAGTTTCTCTTAGCATGCCTCTTTTGTCTGTTTTAGATTGGCATTAACTCTCGGGACAGTTCAACTCCAATATTCCTAGTTAAGAATATAGCTGGACACCTCTCAGGTTCCTTGCGAACTATTGGATCAGTTGCTGTGGGCCAATATGGTAAATACACTATGCCTTAATGTTTCATATTTTTTAAGAGTTGGGCATTTCTCTGTCCAGTAACAGATTTAGTCCATGCAACTTCCTGGTTGAGTAACACTGTGATTTCCTAGGGGTAAGAGTGTTCCAGTCCTCTCCAGCAGCTACTAGCCTGAACTTCATTGGAGGCCCTGCCATTCTCCTGGGTCTCATTGCTATGGCCTGTGATGACCACACCATGTATGCAGCTGTAAAAGTTCTCAACTCCATCCTGAACAGTAGCCCAATGAGTGAAAAATTGATGAGGCACATGCATGGATACCAGGTAGATACTCTTCTGTTCCTTCATTCTGGTTATAGTATTTCCCTTGGAGAACCTTATCCCAAAACCTATAAAAAACCAAGCATATCCTGGTATATATGATTAGAACTTTCTAAGTTATGAATCTCTGAGAAGGGAATATAGACTAGTGCTCTAAATTCTGTGCTTACTCTACCTGGGAACCTCTATAATGATTTAGCTGCTAATAGTAAGGTAAGGACAGATGCTTCTTGACCAGATGTGATTTAGTAAACTAAATAAGCCAGTGCAGCAGATTTGTGAGTGGCCCACCCGTCACCTTTCACCAACACACTTGATCCCTTCCACAAGAGACTAAGTCTCATGCAAGCCTGCTTTTTCCCTTCGGCTCATGAAGCCTAAGATTCCTCTTTGCAGACTGCCAAGTGTAGGACCAACAATGAATTCCTATGGCTTGGTCTTCACTCTGCATTAGGAATTGTGCTGGTATAAATAAGTGTTGTTTGGATTTCATTGATTAGGTTTGTCCTAAGTTCGTCTTTCAAACCTGAAAGCTGTGCATACTGAAGAGTTTGGTTGTATTTGAGCACTATACACATAATATTGGATGAGTTAAAGCTCAAGTGTGAGGTTTCTGTTCAGTATCATTTACTTTATGCTGCGTAGGCAAAGCAGAGTCTTATGGAACAGAGAAGCCTTTAACAGAGCTGATTTCAAATGAGACTCTTAATATTATGGCTTCATGAATTATTTATTATAAACTTTATATTTTCCCATTTTGTGAGTTGTTCATAAATTGGTCCTGATTTATATGAATGTGTTTATCATACTTGGATATTGCTTGCCCAATCCTTTCTTGAAGGTGAATGCCAGCCTCTAGATGTGTATGAACTGTTCCTTTCGACTTCATGCCGAATAGTGATCTCTCCATGTAGCTGATCATCATGTTGCAATGGAGTGGCTTTCTGAACAATTTTGTCACTGTATAAGGGATTCAAACGTAGACTCAGTTGAAAAACTGGCAATGTTTCCCACAAATGTCTTTCATTTGAAGAGGTCAACATTAATATTGTTTCTTAAACACTATTTCCAAGCAACTAAGAATAAATTTATGAAGAATAGTGCAGAAAACCTACTGTGATTATTTACTTTTTAAATGTTGTTTTTTGTAAATTCCATTCAACATAATAAGGCATATATTTTGCTCCTGTTCAATGTCACAGAGTTGTCAAACTTGTTCAAAAACTTACCCTTTCACTTACTGCACTAAATTTTATGCCTGGACTGAAACCTTTGCTGTCTTCATAATGTTGATTTAAGACAGTGCATTTGTCTTGAATTATAAAATAGGCTCATGTATTAGTTTTTGAATACACATTTATACTCTGCAGATACTTATTAAGTCTTTTTTTTTTTTTCAGGTACTGACCTATCTGCTGAAGAGTAAGACACAGCTGTTGAACAACAGGATTTTGCAGTTAATGTTCTCCTTAGTGGGCACAGCTGAGCTTGGCTTTGAGTCTTCAGTCATCAAGAATTATAGTGCATTTCATCATGTTCTGTGCAACTTTGAGGTAAAACTGTGTATGTTACTTTATGGATTTGTATGAGGTCTTGTTTACTCATAGCACTTCATGGAGCTAGTATTTGGACAGAGTGGTGGGTGATGATTTTCCACACTGTGGCTCAGCTGAGGTGGTGGTAGCTCCTGAAATGGCAGGTACTTTGTCACCATATCTCCCCAGTGTGCCCCAGTACAGTTTCTGGAGTGTTCCTGGAGACCCTGAAGGTCTGGTTTACAGGGCTAGCTCAGAAGCAGCAACTCCTCAGGCTGGTAGGAATTTCCCAGTACTTGTAGTTGTCATTGCAGAAATGACTGAGAGTTATTATATTATCTTCCCTGAACTACTTGTAACTTTTTCCTCTGCCACAGGTTACTGTTCTCTCAGGTCAGCAGAGCAGTAAAACCTCTGATTTCCTTTGTCTTTCAGCTTTGGGTCAAAGCACCAGAAAATCTTGACCTTGCTCTTTTCTCACATCTTAAGGAGATCTTGCAGTCCTCCAGGTATGCAAGCCAGTGTCTGAATCAGAAATACGTGCGACAAACGCATCTGTAACCTGAAGCTGGAACTGAGGTGTATGTGAAGAGTCCAATCCTAGCTAGAATCAGTGGTCTCCAGGCATGAATCATTCCTATATTGCTCCTTCAAGTCTGGAGTTAGTGATTTGATCAGCCCCTGAGTTGACTGTGGGGTCAGACTGGGAAAACCTGTTTGGTGACCTGGTTCACATGTAACTGCTGCTGTATGATGGCAGTTTTAAACGTCTGATGGGGAGGATAAATCTAAATGTTTAAACTGAGTATGTAATAATTTAAAAAAAAAAATCAGTAATTTGTGTTTAAAACCAAAACACAACCCAGGAAGACTTTATAATTATAATTTCTTAATCAGCTGTACTAGAGTTAAATGTATCTGAAGAGACATAGCACGGCAGACAGGCTAAGTGGAGCAGGATAGTAGATTCCTTCTTTTTGGTACCAGAAAGATCTGTGCGGTGCTCTCTGGTGTCCTTTGCTGAGTTTTACAAGAATAGCATTTATTACCACCAACTCACTGCTTGAAAATTGATTGTTTGTTTTTTTTTTTTCTTTGAACTCGTTGAAATGCAGCAGTTTCTGGGGAGAGGGCAGATGGGCTGGGTAGAGAACACATGAAGTTTTCAGATCTCCATTGCTGACACATATTCAGTGTATCTGACAGTGCTTGAAATGTTTCCAAGGCAACATTAGAAGTCAAAGGTGTAAAGTATCAGCACAACCCGAGAAACCAGCAAATTTGGTTCTTTCCAGTAAAGCTTTTAATAGGCTTTGTGCTTTTTTATAGACATGGATGTCAGAATGCTGCAGTTGCCTACCAGGTGCAAATGGTGCCCAAGCTCATTTTCCTCTTCAATGATCCTGAAATCCGTAACTCCAGGATCACCATGGTTTGCACTATCCTCTCCCATTTGTTGCAAGGATACTTTAACACAAGAGATGTTCTCAGGTAACTTTCAAGTCTAAAAGTTTTTTTCAATTTGCAGATGAGCTATACTGCCAGTGTTGGAGACAGCTCTATAGTAGAACTTCTTTCACCTCATCTTTGGTAGCAGCCTCCAGATCTTTGGCAACTGCAAAATCCCCATTGATGAAAAACTCTTTCGTGCCATCAAAACAGAATTCAGTCCAGTCTTATGTTTGTTTACGTTTATGTGAAGATGGGTTGGGCAATGACCTTTACAATGATGGCACAAACAAGTCTGGTGGTGTGACTGAGACTACTCAAAGTCTATACTTAATATTTGGTTTCCTTAAAGCCTGCCCCTAACGTATTTCAATCACTACGGTATTGCCACTTGACCCCAGTCAGCTACATACCTAATGTTGTTGTCTTGGTTTACATCCCAGTAACTATCCTTTTTGTTCTTGAATTTCAATCAGTTAACATATGTTAGTCAGGATTTCATGAAGCAAGGAATTAATCCCTTGTTTGCTTTCCACAGAATGTAAACACTGCGCCATTTTATATTCCCAGCCTGCATCAGCCTGCAGCCTGTGAACTGAGGAAAGCATACATAGTGCTGGCTACAGCCACCTAACTCCAGGGAAATGCACTGCACAGATGACAGCTCTTTTTAAAGCTCTTTGGCTTAATAAAATGTACTTTTAAAAATGCAGTTGCATGTCAAACCTGTTGTCTCTGCAGTCAGCCTTTCGTTCTGTTGAAGAGTACAAGTACCTCAAGTAGATACTGTGGAGTAAGCTAATACATGAACTTACTGCAAACTCATATGTGAACTTACTGCTTCCTAGCTGTTTTGTGGAATTACCTGTATGTATGTTCATATTTCCTACCCTGGGTTTCTAGGACTTAGTTTATTCTTTTTTCATACAGGTGTGAGTAGTGGATTTAGTACATCATATTTGTGATGTGGCAGGGAGTCTGAATGAGCATTTTTCTTAAAATATCATGTTTTGTTATTCCATTGTAATTTGTTTGGCAGGCACGTGAGTGTTGAGCAAGTAGATAAAGACAGTCCCTATCCTTCCATATCCAGGAGACCAGTGACTATATCAGGATTTCCCCAGCACTGAAAGGTGCTGTGGTTTCTGCTAGTCCCAGACTTTTGACACATCAATGGAAATTGCTGCAGAACAAGTGGTGTTCTGTCCCTTAAGAAATGCTCTTCTTGTGGGGAGGAGGAGGTTATATACTTGCAATAAGTGTGTATGTCATACTAATCTGTCTATGGTTAGAACCAGGCAATCTGTGAAAGCAAGCTGCAGATTTCCAGTTCTCCTCCCTGAGTAGCTGCTGGCGTTTCTCTGTGCTCCTCTACATGCTTGGAAACCCAGTGGTGATAACAGTGCCACGGGGAGTTCAGAATCTTGTACAAGTAGTGTGTTTAACTCAGTATTGCTTTCCTCATGGTGAAAGTTCTTTAAAATCAAGAGAAAAATGAAAAAGTTTCTATAGTAAAACAGATATTACTTGCACTTGTAGACCGATGTCATTTTTATTTGCTTCCTAGTTCATGAACTTTTGCATTCCTATTTCAACCCCAGTTTCTGCAACTGTTAGAATTTCCTGGAGTTGTCATTAACCGTCATTGTTAATGAGTATTGAGACTTGCATTGAATCTCAAAGGAATTAAATTAATGCCTTTCTGCTGACCAAAACTGGTTCCTTCTTCCTCTGCAAGGATTGGATTGTTCCTTGTTTACACTTTGAAACCTTCTTCTGTGGATGAAAATCAGATTTGCCTGGACAGTGTGGCTGAGATGCCCGACGAAGGTGAGGAGCTACCTTTGGTGTATATGTTCTGATGGATAAAGTATTGCACTTCTTCCCCAGGGCATGACAGACCCTAAATGAAACATAGTGCTTCTGCCTCCAGTGGCAGGAAGAGACACCATTCAAGTGACTTCACCTGGAAAGGGACAGGCTGCATTGAAGTGACCTGAATTTTTGGGAAAACTTATATTGCTACAAAGGCCTGATGCGAAGAATAGTGAAGTGACAGTCACTCTGTATAAATCCAGGGAGATCTGACCTACAGCAAAATCCTTCTCCTCCTAAGGGAGTTCCCCTTTTGCCCTCTCTCTACTAATAAGTCAACAGTGCTTCAGCTGCCTTGTCTAGAGCCTACACAATATTGCATTTCACCGATATACACAGAGATGAAGGCCATTGAGTTGAAATTGCCCCAAAGCTAACATACTGAGTTGTTACAAGGAATAAAAATTTCTCTTGGCATCCTGGATTTTCCGTGAACATTTTGCTATACTTACAGTTGGAACTCCGCACCTTTTAAAATATCTGTGGATTTATGTCAGCTTTGTGTGTGGGAACGTCCAGTCAGCTGGCTCGTTCATTGTGATCTTTCAGTTGAGATTTTATTAGTTATTGCATCTCTAAACGATATATTATATTAAAGACACATTGATAACTCCAGTTTGTATACATAGACCTCACAGCTAGGCAATACAAGTCAGATCACCTGTTTACTTTTCCTTCTCTAGTTAACTTGAGATTGCTTCCTGTGGATTATTATGCAACATGTAGTCTGTATGAGTTGTCAGTGACTCTAAAGAGAGGACTTTGACAATGCAAGCACTGGTCATTTCTGATGTTAGCAGGAATTCTTGTGTCTGAAATCTGATGTCTGCATCTTTTTACTTTGAAAAGATTGATATAAGGTCTTCCATTGGACTAATTTGGTGCAAACAAGGTTGTTCATCAAAGCAATGGAACATGTGTTTTGTCTCTTCATTACTCTTTATAACTTTCTGATATTTGTAGCCTTAAGCCAAACATCTGGAAAGACAATCTGGCTTCGAAACCAGTTACTGAAAATGCTGTTAGATGTACTGTGCTCAGACAAACTTCATCTGTCCTCTGAGTAAGTAATAACAATTTAGGAAGGCATGGGTGACTCTGTCTTCTAGATTTCCTCTTTACTGTTGTTTGACCAGGACTAAAACCACAAATAATATTTGAGTCTCAACAAAATATTAAGAAAGAGCAAACTGGATTCAGAGGGTTTCTTTTGTCACTGATTTATCTGGCATTCACACTGATGCATGATCCATCCACACATCTGATCTCCATTTTTAAAAAAGTTTCATGTTTTGGAAAATGCCTCAAAAGAGGAATTTTGATATTGCTGTTTCTCTGCATTGCAAGGGCTGAAGAAACCCCAGCTGTGTTTCAAAATCAACCTAGTCTAATGTGGGATTACGTGCATCCCCCCATGAACATGCAGTTACTACAGTTCTACCTTGTATGACAGAAAGGCTGAGGTCATAGTGCTGGGTGCTGCAACTGTGCATTTTCACTAGTTAACCTATCTTGGACTTCAAACTGTAAACCAGAATTTTGAATTTCATAGGTTGAAAATTCTAGTCTGTGATGTAGTTTTACCTCCCTCCATCACTGATACACTATCTCAGAAGGAGCTTCATGTTAACAAACTTTTTTTTTGTCTGGCAGAAATATAAGTTGGGATTTAGTGGGAATTACATAACTGTGTTGAGGAGTCTGTTGTTAAATCTTTGTACTTCTGTGTTGTGGTAAACCTTTGATCAGACTTTCTCTAGAGAAACTTCAGATTCTAAATCACTTAGAGATAATTTTAAATAAAATCTCCTTTCTGCCTTTCACCATGTCTCCTTTCATGTGCCTTCATTTACCTGTTTGTCCTAGGGAACAAGAAGAGACATTTTTGGCACTGGGGCCAGACTGGTTTCTGCTGTTCACACAGAGCTACCTGCACTCTAGCACAGTTGTGCTTGGAATCAAACTACTTCTGTGCTTCCTCCACAATCGTTTGCTGCTGAACAGATTCAAGGAGGGGATTGTGGCTGGGCACTGGCTGGAAAACAGCTCTGCAGGGTTGAGTATTCTAATGGGTATGTGTCAGTTTAATACTCCTGAAACAATCCCTTGATCCAGCTCAGTGATAGAAGATCACTGAAGTAGGTTACAGGAGAATTCCCACTGATCTCAGTAGACCAAGAACTGATATTACTTTCTAAGGCAAGCTTGTCCTAGTACTTCAGCTTTTCTGTGCTGAAGAGTGGAAAGCATTGTTTCTCCCTTGCATCACAGTTGGAATCTCTGATTACCAGTTGCAGTGAGAGGTATCTTTTTGTTTTGCATAAAGCCAGGCAAGTTGATAAGCCTGAGAGGTATCAAGATGTCAGCTTATGGCCTGAAACCTTCTGTTTCTTTAAGATGTGTTCATCTTGCTTTATAGTTCTGAGAAAGGCAAGAGAAAGGAAGAATAATTCAGGTAGAATCACCCATAACAAAACTTGATAGTGGGTTCTTATCTGTTAGTCTGAGAAAGTTTTGTGAACTGTTAATATTGCAGCCTAGCAGAGTACTGAGTGCCATGGGACACAGACAAATTAGGATAAAGTTGGGTCAATAATCTTTCCTCTGACATGGCCTTCATTTTTAGAGACTTCCTCAGAGTGTTTTCCTTTTCTTTTCCTTTAAAGATAATTTAAAAACTCAGCCTGCGGTGCCTGACAATGGCTCCTTCTTGATTTTTGGGTTTTCTGTGTTGCAAAGATGTCTGATGGATCATGTCCACATCCCCGAGATCTACTTGCTTGTGTCGGGGCTGTTTCTGGCAACTCCACAGTCTGAACCACCTGAAGCAGCCAAGGTATGAAAAAAATAATGGACAAGCATGAAGCTGCTATTGCTTTACTGCTTTGGCATTTTGTGGCCTTTTCTATGAAAGGTTTGTCAGGCAAGTTAACCTTACTCAGTTTTTGTCATAGTTAAAATTAGTCATTCATACATTAAAAACTAAGTAATTAACTTTGATTTAAGGAAAAATGTGCTCAGAACAAACTTGTTCATTCAAGTGTTAAATGTCATTTAACTATTGCGTTTTAGAAGGTAATTCAGATTAGCTTCTCTGTCTGTTCTTACATTGTCAACACTCAAAATCTCAGAATTAGTGGATTTGGGTGCTTTTCCCCAGTGTCCTGAGAAGCCATAAGACATTCTTGCCCTGGAAGTGCCAAAGAAATCTTTCAGAAGAAGACAAACCATTAGGGCTATCCTGGGGAAACACATTTAGTAAGAGAGGGAGGAGCTGCTGGAAGTGATCATGTTTTAGGATTTTTTCTGATGTGGAGAGAGCAGGCACTGTTCTTGATGTATCACAAATAATTCCCATCTCTTCTTGAAATACGTCTCTTCCTATTGTAGAAAGATCTTGAATCTATGTTGCAGTGGATCTCGCAGCACCACCTTACAGAGAATGTTCTCAAAATTGGGTTGTGTGCAGAGGCAGCTGTTTTATTGCTGGAAATGGTTAGAGTTACTGTGGATAAGGTAAGTGTTTTGTTGTGGGGACAGGGCAGTATGAATGGTAGAATAAACTGCTTGAGTGTGTCAGATGTCAGTGGCAGTCCTTACCTGTAGCCCCTGGCCTTCCTCTACCCTCACAGGGCAATACTGAGCATAGCAGTGAGCAGGGACTTCAAAACGTCAACACAGCTATTGGCCTGGTTATGTTACATAGCAGATGATATGATGGGCTCATGTTTCAGAACTTCTGAACATAAAGATGGATCTTACCCACAGCATTACCCTTTTTGTTAATTCTTGATGATGAGGTGATACCACCTTTTTGATTGGGTGTATCTTCAATCTACAAGCTCAAGTTGGCTGCCTGTGCCTTGCCTGACTTGTCTGTGTCCATGTCATGTTTACTTAGCTGCTTAGGAATACCTAGAGAGGAGCAGAGATAAGCTTATATGAATGAAAGAAATTCTGCCTTGACTAGATGTGCATTTGTCTGTGTTCAGCCTATTGCAGATGCAGAAGGCTCCTGGGAGATTGCCTATCCAGTGAATGTTATCCAGTTTCTGTGCTTGATCTATCACAGTTATACTCAGGACCCCATGTGGCACTGTCCTGACTTCTTGAAAACTTTGGCTATGGTTGCTTTCCATTCTGGACCACCTAAGGTACGTGCGTTTAAGCCATCACAAACCCTTCAGATCAGAGACGGGTTACTAGGAGAAAAAAATCGATTTGAAGGATATTATGAGTTAAAACGCATTGCTGTCTGTTTCCACAGGGAGCCTCTGAAGGTCTTTTGTCTCCTGATGGTCCAGCCATTGCTGAAGGGAAAGGCTGTGTTGATCCCTCTTCTCTCCCACTCCTACCACACCCTGCCAAGAAACATGTGTGGGATTTTGTGCAAGTTCTCCTCATGGACAGTCTTCTCAACATCCCAGCAACCAAACAAGGGCATCCACTTGAGCTGCTTCTTGAGGTCTCTCTTGTAGTCATCCAGCTTTACTGCTCTACCTTTCACTGGGGGTGGAAGGACAGGAGGTGTCCTGCTAGTGGCCAAGTGAAAAAAAGGTGCCAACCATCATGAGGGGGTGTATTCAGTCAGCCTTTTCAGCAGCCTAGGATAAGGTTGGGATCACAGCTCTCAGAGGGTGTGTGGTACTTCCTAGTGGAATGGAATTCCTACTTTTTTTCACAAGGAAGAAAGGTCTTTTCTGCCTGCTCTGCATTCATGTGAACTAAGAAAATGCTGCAAGAAAGGTCTTTTCTGCCTGCTCTGCGTTCATGTGAACTAAGAAAATGCTGCCCCTAGACAACAACAAAGGCATTTATGAAACAACATTTAACATTGAAGTAAAGCATAAAAAAATTCTGTTTTCCTTAGTAATACCTGCTTGTCATTAGAGCAACCCTTGAATTTGTTGCAAACAGAAAATTTCACATGGAGCATTCCTGTGTACTGATGTTTGAGACAACAATTTCTTTTCAGTCCTCAAATAAACCAAAAACAATTGTCTCCACTTTCAGGACAGATTAATACAAGCTATAACAGTTGAGTCTGGGTTATGTATTTCAGCCACTCAAAGCACTGAAAAGAGTTAGAGTAACCTGAAGAAAGGAAAAGTGGAAAATTTAGGCTTCGGCTCCAAATTGTTGACAGTCCAGATGTCCTAGATGTGAGTTCTGATGCAGAATGTAATGTAGATAGTAATGAAGATAAGCCTGACTACAACTGTCATGAGTTAAATTGTCTTATGGAGCAGCACTTCCCCCTGAAGGCTCATACAATAGCATCTGAAGGTTTGGTAGAGTTTAAAATAGAAGATGGCTCTTCTGACTGTCTGAATCCTGAGCCTGTTAAGTGGAGCTGAAATACCCTGAGGGCAAGATCTCTTGGGAGCCACCTATGAAGCCAGGTTTTGGCCCTGTGCAAAAGCTTGTTTGTGTTCAGTGTGTGGAGGGTAATTGGCTGTCAGCTAGAGAGTAAGATTTCCTTTTTTCCCAGCTCAGGTATGAGGTTCTGCCATCTCATCTACTGCCCAGTAACTACCCACATGTGCACTCTTGCTGAACTCTCTATGAGAGGTACCATGTTCCCTTTGCACAGAGGAGTACACCAGATCTCTGCATCTACATGTAACTGTGAATTAGCTGGCAAAGATAAATTCTCAGCCTGCAGCTGCTGTTTCATATGCCCACACCAAGGGCGAAAGTGTGCAAGGGAGGTAGAATAGCTGTCCTTGCTCTTTTTGTGCTGTTTTTGCCCTCCTCTTCCTAACATGGTGCCTATGTGTTTAAGAGAAATGTTGAAATGCCTCAGTACTGAGTGTCTCTTGGAATTTCTTCTTGCTTATTGAGCAAAACTTTTACTGTATCTAAACCTTTGACAGGGATAATCTGCCAAATGTCCACTGAAATCAAATGCCTTTGAATAAGGTTTGAAAGTGAATTTGAGTCTGATTTCCTGGTTGTTTTCCTGCTGTACTATTATGTATATTCTCCCTGTACAGGTTTCTCCAGAGGATGCCACCAGTGAGCAAAAGAGACATTTTCAGACAAAACTTTTGCTGTCTGCTATGGATGTTTTCCATGTCAACAGCCAAGGCGAGAGGAAAACAAGACCAGGAGGTGAGTGGTGAGAATCAGATCATTAATCGGCATGTAGCTGTGATTTCTAGAGAGGTCTGGAAACAGTAGCTAGGACAGTCCAGCTCAGCAAGCTGGACTGTCCATTCATTCCTGCTGTAGGCCAGTTTGCATAAATTACTGTAGTTTTACTATTTTTTTAGAGAGTCTCCACTTTTTTTTCCTCTTTTTGCAAACACCTTCTAAACATCAAAAATAAAGTACTTAGAAAGAAATCTAGGTTTATCCTTAAGTGCTTCTGAAAACAACCCTGATACATTAGTTGTTGCTGCTCTCCTTTGAGTCATCAGTTGGACCAGTCCTTCATGATAGTATTTTAGTGAGACTGATTCTGTCCTTAAGATGGAGCCATAATTTCCAGTCTAACTAAGGTTCTAGGTAGACCTAGAACTTTCTTAGACACATCCCACTTCTGAGACTTTACAGCATGAGGTTGTTCCTGTTCCTTCTCAGCCCTGGTAATACTACATCTCACATATTTTTATTTTTTTTTGCATCTCAGTCTGCTTTAGCATAATCAACCCTCTTGCATCCTCTCCAGGGAGCAGTGATCCTCATGGCACTTCAGAAACAACTGCACCTGTATCCATGATGAACATTGCTTATTTTGCTCAGAAGCTGGTTGAGAAGCTGAACTGTGGAATGTTTGCTGCCGACCCCAAGCAAATCCTGCTCTTCACTGCCAAAGAGATTATGGGGGTGACTCACATGAAATTTTTTTCCAACTGTTATCAGCATGTTGTAATATGCTCTGTTTCACATTGAGGTTGTGATACAGCAATTCTCAAGAAGATGGCTGTAATCCATTTGGTGATTGTGATTATTCCTGTTTCCTTGCATGAGCACATAATGGCTCCAAATGACCATCAAAGCTAGATGTTGCAGCGTAAAAATGTGATAGTTAGGTCTTTTATGGCACTGTCTGTCAGCTGTGTACGTGTTGCTCAGCAGGAACAGATTAATCTCTTCCACAATTCTGGGGACTTCAGCAGAAATACAGGAAAATAGAATTTGTATCTGACAAGTATTTCAGGGAACTTTTGCTAAAATAAATTTGCAACAGCTTAAATGAAGTGAGAGGAGTGGATCCTTGGAGAGAAAGTTCTTTGAGCAAGCCAAGTACTCTGCTGTTTTGTGTTTTCACAGGTCTCAGAAAGCCCTGTTTCTCAGAAGGAAGTTTTCCTCAGTGCCCTGTACAGCTGTTTAAACAGAGCCATCCTACACTGCCTATCCAGACCACAACAATCGCTGCCTGAACAGTTTAATGTTCTGAACACTCTCAATGTCCTGCAGGAGCAATGGGACATTATTTTTGCAACTTACAACTCAAATAATAATTTTATTGTCTGCCTTATGTACTGCCTTTGCCAACTGAATTCGGGCAGGTATAAATGTTCATCTTAGTATAACATTTGTTTGCATCTCTATGCTATTATCTATGGGAGTGGGTGCAGAGGGGAGATTTTACAAAACTTAGGCAATATCCATTTGGGGGAATCACTAGAAGCTGACATTGAGCTGGATTCAGTTAAGCTAAGGACTTTGAATGTAGTATATGTACTGTATCCTAGCAAGCATTTGACCCGTTGGGCTCAGTGCTCTAGGACTCTGCTTTAAATAGGACAAACCTTCTGCTCTGATTTGGTGTCTATTGAAGTGGTAGAGTAAAGCCACTTGGGGAAAGATGGTTGTTTTCCTCATACACTTTAAAAAATGAAAAAACAGAAGTGTTTTGATGTAATTTTTTAGCATTTAATTTGGAGGAGAGGAAGGTTACTCATGTGCTCAGTATTCCAGAGGCCATAGATTGTCTTTCTGCAAGAAAGTGGAAGTGATAAACCTTTCTTCAATTAGAAGGCTATTTTCTTCTTGAAACACTAGCGAGCAAAAAATTTCCTACCACCTCTCTTGCTCAGAGGCAGCTAGTATGTGTGTTTGTGGGTACAATAAGCAAGGCATAGTGGGTGGTAATAACATAATGCTCAATTTTATTTTGAAAAGGGTGTTTCATTTCAGAGACACCCAGACAAGCTTGCATGTTTGTCTAAACAAAACCCTTAAATTTGCACATATGTTTAATTGCTACTCTTTATTAACCAAAACATCTGTATGTATCTTTTTACTCATCCAGAGTTTCCACCAGTTTACTCATTTCAGAGTAGTAACAGCAGTTAACAAGCTTGAACTGATTTCAGTGGAGCTGGCTCACAAGCTCGTCATTAAAATGAGAATCTGGAAATCTTCCTGGGATGTGGGCTAGAGCATGCAGGTGGCCATTCTCTGAGATATCTGCATGGGCTAATTTAGAGTTTTTCTTATCCAGAAGCTATTCTTGTGTGGGTACATTTAAAACATATATAAAAGTGTGCATGGAACTTGTTAATCTTTCTGTTATGGTTATTGTTACTTGGATCTGAGTGGCAAAGTCCTGATTGTACTGAAGTTGGGAGTTTTGCCATTGGCTTGGATAGAGGTAGAACATCCATACCCCATCTGTTTGCTGTTCTTACAGGTGATGTGTCTGAGCTGGGGATTTTAGACATCTCTGTTTTGTCAAAAGAAGCAAATATTGGCTAGTGCTTTTTTCCGCTATAATGATATTTAATGTTTCAATGAAAAGCTTCCATGCTGCTTAGATGGTCTGAATTAAATCCATTAACACAGTATCATATCAGAAACTTGCTTCCTGAGGTCCTTTCTTGAATTGTTTTTGTTCCAGTCAGATAACAACTTCCAGGCCAAAACTGTTGAGATGGGGTAAGGGTTGCTTGTATGTAGCAAGAGTATAAACACAAACAGTTACAGAATTGTTGGTGCTATCAAAAATCCAAACATAGCAAATCCAGGGAGTCAGAATTATGGTGTTTAAAAGAAAATCAGAAATAAAAATGGTAGCTTTACATACCCAAGAAATTTGACCCTCCCATGTAATAGTGCCTGTTTACAGTTGAAAGAATGTAGTATGTTACTACTGGCTATATATTATTTATAATTGACAGCATTTCTGTGATCAAGTCCATGTTGTCTGGATGCCTTAAGTAAGCCTTTTGCATTTATTGAAAGTATTACTGTTCTGTTGAAATTCCTGGTATCTTTTACCTACTGACTGGTAAATGATCTGACACTCCCCCCCACACACACCCCCAAAGCAGCACTAACTCTTTGGTCATGGTGATGTTCTCAATTATAATCACATCTACATTATACTAATATCATGGCACTAAAATTTATGGCTTTGTTGTGTTGAGTGTTTTGTAAACTCGATGAACAATCATTGGTGCAAAGAACTTGGACTAAGTACAGCAAGGCAGTGAGGCAGTGTTTCCCACATAATGGGAGATAACTCTAGTGAAGAAATTCAGAGCAAAGAGATGGCATACAAGATCCTCAGAGGAGGTGCAAGAAAGCTGGATGCAAGCTGGCTACATCAGTATAGCCTTGTGTTCTAGTTAATTGAGATGAATGGTACATACAAGAGCACTAAGAAGTGCAGGGATAAGGTGAATGCTCCTTGACTTTGAAAACCACACTGACAACAGGGAGTGGATGTGTAGAAATACCTTTAGCTTTTTCAGTATCCTCAGTTTCTTTTAAGTCTGGTTTCCTCATGTGGTGCCTTTTTTTTTTTTTTTTTTTTTTTTTTTGGTCACAGCTATCCAGAAGGTTTTGGGATAGATGCAAAACCAAAGCTGGCTTCATATCACCAAATTTTCCTTGCACCCAGTGAAGACGAAGAGGGCAGCCTGCCTACTCCAGATGATGGTAATTTATGGCACGTGTTGCCTTTGGCTTACAGAACAGGAAAGTACCTGACATAAACAATTATCAGAGCAGCTTATACAAGTGCTACTTAATTGCATCTTCAGTGTATAGACATTGTGGGCACAGCATAGAGAAAGGAAGGTTGTGCTGAAAATTACTCCTGTTCACATCCTACCTTTTTATTCAAAATTCACACTCCATGTCCTCAAGAGTAATGGATATCAGTTTGGAGATCTCTTCCCCATGTTGTGGCCAGTGTCAGTGCCCAGCAACACAGTATTTGTAGCTCTATTCATTTTTTTAAGGCCTATGCAGAGCTTGTATCTGTCTGTTGTATACAGGAAGAAACATTTTGCTCTTTTAAGAGAAACATTGGAAAAAATTTTGGGCTGGACTCAGTGTGGAGGCCGTCACCTGAACCCTACAGAAGAGTCATGCTTTTTTAAAAAGTCTTTATTTTTTTATACTTTGGCTTTAATATGATGCAACCAAATAAGTCTGATTTGCAGAGAAATACAGCAGAAGAGCTCAGCACTTCCTTGAACAGTATCCTGTTGCTGTGTCAAATTGTTTGATAACTTGGTTACCTTCACCCCACTGTCTCTACTGATCTTTGGCAACATAAATTATGTCTTTTATGTGCTTTAGCACTCTATGATAAGAAGATCATCAAAATTCTGATGAGATGGTTTTCCAAGGCAGAAAGTAGTTAGAATAGTCTGTCACTCCTATTTATTTATTTCAGGGAGTTGAAATATAGTAAAATAAATGTCCTGCTGTTTTGGACTGACTGGTCTGGCTTAGAAGCTGTGGAGGCAACTGTCAAAAAGAAGAGACTCTGCTGACTCCAGCAGTTGCTCTGGACCTATGCTGTTCTACATGTGATGATTTTGCTTTATCTGCTACTTGATTCATTACACAAAACATGTTTCTTCATTTGTAGTTTCTTTTGTTTCCTAGTCCATCAGGAGATTTTGAGAACAGTAGAAATCATCTGGAAGCAGCTTGTTTCTCAGAGGCGGCAGGCTCTGGAGGACACTTACAAGATGGATCTTTCTGTAAAAGGAAATGACAAAGAAAGGGACATGAAGATAACGGAGATCACTCCTTTGTGGGAAGAAATTATGACAAAAGCTTGGCAGCACTTGATAGGTCTCTGTTCTTTTATGGAACACTTGTAGTAAGCAAAGAAATTGCAGTAAATGTAGCACTTAACAGAAAGCTGCTGATTCCTTGGTTATATCTTTCCTCAGTGCATCACCTGCTAGGTAAAGCAGTTTCTCCGTTTCTCTCATCCAGGATTGTGATTGCTTTCTGTGTCATGCCCCAGGCCTTCTGCAGTCATCTGGTGATGTACTGCAAGAAAGGGAAATCTCCTTAGACAGTTGTATCCCATAAGAAAATTTAAAAGGGAGGGCATTTGGATGAAGAAGGGCATCCCAATGTGTGTAGTGCTGCAGGGATTCAAAATTCATGTCTGTATAACGATGCTGGTCTGTGTCAAGCATCTGTGAGGCTTTTAAATAAAGACTGGAGATGTACATGTTAATTCAATGCCCCTTTTATAAATTAGAAGGTCAAGCCAGCTGGAATGAGGCACTGTCATGTTGTTATATCTTGTCTAATGTGGATACAAAGCCTCTCAAAGCCTCTACCTTCCCACAGGCTCAACTTCAAGTCTTATACGGTGTTTCTTTTTTTTTTTTTCTATTCTGGCCCACAGCATCTGAAAAGAAGATTCTCCAGAGTAAACCAGGGCCAGCCCTGTCACAGAGCAAGCACAATTCCTGGAGCGAAAGCCTCTCCTCAGCTATTAGGTTGGTGCCTGGCCGAAACACAAAGGAAATTACATGCAAATCTGAGGTAACTTTTCTTTTTGTCTTTTCTCTCTCTGTCACTGGGTCTGCCTTGGATACGGCTCTGCAGAATTTGTCTGGAATGTCTGTTGACATGTTCCATTGTAAAACAGACTCCTATTGCAGTTAATGTTCCTTTCCTAGGCTGCTAGAAATAATCACTACAAAATACTCATTGATTGGAAGAACTTCAGTTGGCAGTATTCATAAAGAAAGTATTCATGCATATTTTTTTGCATGAGGCTTAATTATTGCACTTGAAAGGAAAAACCTTAGCAACCTGTGTGTGCGCTCACAGGGTTCTGCTGGGTCAGAGCAAGGTGAGGAGATGTTGGCTTTGCTGCTGCCTTTGGCTGACACCACTTATGTAAACCTTGTCCTTCAGACACTGAATTAGTAGAAAGGATCAGGTATTACCATAGTACTGTCCTCTCATATTCTACTCAATATAGAGTATTAAAGGTCCAAATTTTAGTGTAGCCTCAAGAGATGAGACAAGTGCTTATATGAACCAGGGGTGGGTCTGGAAGTTATGCAGCATTCTTACTGCCAGCAATGCAGCTGGACTATCTTTGCCACTGTAAGCTCCTCTTTTGCTGAGAGAGAGGGCCATTCCCATCTTTTTTTCTGGACATTTGTTCTCAACAAATAAATACTTTGTTGAAACACAAATAAAAAGCACCAATTAGATGTTACATGTTCAAGTGCATTTGGGCTATAGTAACCAGCTATAGGGTGGGGCAGCAGTGCATTGATAGAATATTCAGAGCTTTGGACTGAGCTTATGTTATTGGAGTTCTGGACATACAAAGGTCTTTTTTTTTTTCCTCCTGTTGAGGAAACAGTAAGTCTGTTACAGCACCAGCTTAAGGAGTTTTAACCCTCCAGCTCAAGCTGTAGCAGGTTGCAGCTTTACCCCCAGTGATGGCTGGTTCACTTCCAGGTGTATTGATCAGGAAGGCTGTGATACCTGAGTAATGTATCTTGTAGTACCTTACTGAGCTGCAGGTTTTTTCTCAGAATGTTTACAGCATCCTTCTCATTTCTTAAAATCACTTTGCTGCTTACAGAATGAGTAAGTTCTTTCCAGGTACACATGTAGTCTGTGATGTCATACTGCAAGAACATCGACTATTTGCCCTGGGGTCTGTTTAATTATTTTTTAAAATTAATTTTGATTATTACAGCTGATTACACCTCAGTGAGCAATGTAATTGATATTTGTAAATGTATCCCAAGGAACATTTTGTACAACATGCTTTTTGCTGTTGAAGGTTAAAGACTCTGTTATTGGTTTTTCCCTAAATATGCCCACATCATTAGTTCCTCCAGTGAAAAGGTTGCCATCTGGAAAAGGCAGCACAGAGACATTATTCAGGCACAAGTGCATGAAATTGGTGTTTCTGCATCTTCTGTCTCTCTCCTGCAAGGAAGCGGCTTGTAATTAAAGGAGCTGGGTTTGAAGGAAACATTACTCATTAGGTGTTATTCCTTATCATGTCAAGGACTGACAGCTCCACAGCTCTGATAAATTGTTCCTCTCAATGAGATGCAAAGCTACAGTTCCAAATGTTCCTCTCCACTCTCCCTCTCCCCCTTTCTCCCTCCAGCCTATCTTTGAAAGAGTTTCACTTACTTTTCAGAGAGAGAAAATCAAAGGGGAAGAAACTTAATTTATGTGCTCCTCAACAGCATTCTTTCTTCACACACTTCACAGGCAATGTATAAGTTGGGATTTTCAGTATCAAAAGAAGTTAGGAGCACAAGTTACACTAAAAGTTTATAAATAATATATAAATATAGCATTCATAAATAGCATATAAAAATATATAAATAGTATTTGTGCTTCTAACTCGTCTGTCTGACCTCACTTTAAAAAGCCACTTTAGTCACTTTAAAAAGTGCTGTAATGTGATTTTTGTATTATTTAGGGGTCTCAGGTGCCTTCTGTACTCACTTGGGAAAAATCTTCAGATACTGGCCTCTGTCTTCACTACTGCTACTTATGAACCTATATCCTACAGCAATAGGCACTTGGTTGAAACATGGAGATAAAAGGAAAAGTAGTAGTATGAACTACATAGTGAGAGCTAAAGCCTTTACATCCCACATTAAAATAAAAATCTATGCTTTTACTGAGAGCTAAGCATGGTTGTTCCTAAATGAACAAAAACTTCTTAAGTTTGAGAAAAGTGCAGAAATTCAGACTGGATTTCAAAGCTTTGCCAAGTAGAAAGAATAAATGGTTTGGCTACTGGGTTATTAATTTGTTTCCTTTATTGACTGAAAATAAGCAAAGAACTTGTAGTAGTAGCAGCATGTACTGCAAATTGAAAAAAAAAAAAAAATAACAACACAACAAACAAAACATCCCCCTGAAAACTATCAACTTTTTCCCTCTTGTCATTTACAAGATAGCAAGAGTGCTTTTGGGACCCTATCCTCATTCTTGAAAAAAAGTCAAAATTCAAACTGTTCACTCAAGGAGCAGACCTCGTGTTTCTGCTGTACTTTCACTCAGGATCTCCAGCACCTGTGAAGCCAATTCCCTGCTAATTGGTTGCAAATATCAGAATTAGCGATCAAATGCAACTGTGTTTTCACCATATTTATGCATCCACTTTACAATCTCATGCTCTGCTCTGAGCTTTGTCTGGACGGCATGATCATTCGGAAAAGACAGTGTGATCACTTTTCTGGTAGTAAAATGGTGATGATCTGCTCTGGTAATTGCTATTTTGTGCTTTCTTGGAAGTCTGAGTAGCCATACAGGAGCAAGAGGAACCCTGTACAATGTCAGATTTTTTAATGCTTGAAGGTTACAGAGCTCGGTAACTTTGCCAGCAGGAGGGTCTGTAAGACTCTGAATGTGGTGCCAAAGGTTTCCAAATAATGGACTTTCCTGTTTCAAAGACCCAGTTTTGATCTCTTGCTCTTTCAGTTCCCTTCCTCCTCTGGTCCCTTCCCTCCATCTAGAATGTGTATTTAATTTTTAGGGTAGCAATGACTGATGGTTTTTGTCATCTTCAACAAGCTGCAAAAGCAGCAAGGGACCACTATAACAATCATATTTCAGTAAATTGTAAATCAGTCAACAGCTTCTACCATGCAGTGTCCTGAGGTCCTTCAAGAAGATGAATGCCTGAGCAAGGTTACAAGCAGCACAACTCTGACTACTGAAAGGCACACATGTAGTTATTATCCTTTACAAGAAATGCAGAGCCTACTGAGTTTTACAGCAGGCCTGATCATGCCTGTCCTCTTGTATTTTGGTTGATTAATTATATTCCTCTGTGCCACAGACCCATATACTTGGAAAGAATGAAATAGAAAAGGTCTTTTTAATCCTAGTTTTTAGAATGAAGAAGTTAACAGAGACCTCCTAATTGCAAAATTAGAAACTTTATGGTAGGATTTTTGTCAGCAAACTTACACTTGTAAAGATAGCTGCACATAAAGAGCCAGTGTCTGATGTTTGTTGTGCTGTTCATTGCAAGATAATTCCTCCTAGTGAAGTGATGGGAGAATGCAGCCTTCGAACCCTAAGGTTTTTGAGCAGTTCGATGAATAGCTTGGTTTCTGCTCTGCTGCCCTCAGTGTACACAAAGTCACTGCAGAGCTAATGGCAAAAAAACTCCCAACAACGAGAACAAAAACAGCAAAACAACAACAACAGACCATTTCATGGTGTAGCTCTACAAACAACAAAATACTAGGTGCTGCGTTTGGCTTGACTGGGAGCAATTAGTCTTTCTTTAGGTGGTTTTGTAATAAGAACCAATCTCTTGTTAGCAGCAGGCAGATTGTTAAATCACAGCAAATCTGTAAAAGATAACTGCATCAATGTGTCAGCAAGAACTGCCTTTGTCTCTGGGGATAACTTTCTGAAGTCAAGAGCTCTAAGAGAAGACCTCTTAGCTGAGACTTAAGTCACTGTTGGACATAGAATCTACTTCTGTTCCTTTTGAAAGTTCTTCCTCTTGATTGTTTACATGCTTTGTTTTTTTTTAATTTATACTGATTGCTAATCAGTCTTGATGTACCTGCTGAAAAGAAACTGCAAGTTCATTAACTCATTTAGGAACATGAGTTGTATGTCCTCATCTATCACTGAGCAAGAAGGTAGTGATATGACCAAAGACCACTTGAATTCTGCATAGTTTCCTATACCCTTGCTTAAAGTAATAACAAATGTCTCTTGGGCAAGCTCCATGGAAAGATGTCTGTCGAATCCTGCCTCTGTAGTTAGATTCCCAAGAGGAAGAAAGATAGCCTCTCAAATGTCTTTTAAGAGCTAGTATTTCTTTTGAAGTCTGAGGAAGACTGATGCACGTTTCAAACATGTTATCTCAAAGTCTTTGAGACTTTCTTTAGTTTTAGATTAACAGGAAATATGTTTATTTTTTTTTGGTTTTCGCATATATGTGTTCACCAGACTTTTCTCTTAGGCCAGCAACTAAAAGTGTTGTTACCACAGAAAATTATTCTTTACACCAAGAACAACATTTTCAAGTTTCACAGCCAGAAAAAAAAAAAGATAAAAAAAAAAATTAAAATTGTTTCACATGCAACACTCATTCTTAAGATAAATATGACTAGTATACCTAGTATCTCTAGAGATTCACCTATGGCAATAATGCATTATATTTTGAGAAGTATTTAAACATAAAATTTTCATTGACTTCCGTGGGAGTTTGAACTTTAAGCTTAAATTCTTTCTGTGCTGGAATTTTAAATCTCTACATCAACAGTTACAGGAGTTTTTTCTAACGTGTTTTATAGGGTGTTAGGACTTACATAGTACAAATAGTAGGTGAATGACAGATACAGAATTAGTCCTGTCTGGGCAGGGCTCTCACCCCACGAGAGTCCACCAGGTAAGAGCACTGAGGCTTCATTCATTCCTGGCTGTCAGTCTTGCTTCACACTTTTTGCAGTCATCTTTACAGCTTTTGTATTAGGTGTAGAGGAAGAGGGAGAAATGATCTGTTTTAAATTAACATGTACAGATCACACTCATAAATTTGCGGGTGAGATGTCTGTCTGCAAAAGTCTGCGTTTTTAAGGTAGTTTTGAACAAGGTTTTTCAAGCAGAAGTGTTTAATGTTGAACTGGAGGGCTGACGATGTATTCCTAGGCTGTTGTCAGAGCACAGAAGATTCAGCCCCAGGATATAAAATCAGTGTTAGATCAAAATGCTGTGTGTCAATGGGCTTTGACTTCTGAAGGAAAGAAGCTTTATCTCAAGTTGTTGGACACAAATTGTAAATGTGACTTTGCAGTTTTCACCAAAGATGTCAGTGGCAGCACTAGAAGTTGAACCCAGAACTAAACAGTGGACTAGTGCTTTCAAACACTAGCTACTTCTTTCCTGATTTGTTATGGCATCTTTCAATAATTGGCTGTAAAATCAAGGCTGATGCTGACCAGGCTGGGTTTTCAAACAGTAGTAGTCTCACTGCATCAGAGAGTGGTTGTTTAAGACAGGGAGGTAAGCGAGGTAGTGAAAAGGAGAGAAGGGTTGTACAAGACCTTGATAGTTTGGGATGAAGGAGGGGCAAACTCAACCTAGCAGTTCATAATAGGTGAAATGAAGAAGATAGAAATATTTTAAACATAATCACAATTATTATTTAATCAAATATTTTCCTTACCAATCACTCAGTTGATCTTTTATTGGCTTTTCACGTTAACTGAGTTAAAACAAACAAACATGTAATGATATTTCTTTGAAAAGTGCATCATTTGTGTAACATCTTTATCTTCATAATAGAAGGATAATTAACATCACTAATTATCTAATTAAGTTCATTAACTATCCACCAACAGTGCACTATGAAGTTGACATTATGTTCTTCTGTCAACAAATGCTTTGATTTCTTAGGAAGTAATTAAAATGTAAATTAGCATGTCATTAAATGCACAAGGGAAGTTTGGAACCAAATATTCATTTCAAAACTGCTCATAGCACATTTTTTTTTACTTCAATGAAAGCAGGCACTTTACTATTAATGATGTATATTGAACAATTTCCATTATAATATTATTGTCTTGTTTAATAACTGGCTCAAAGCTAAATTACAGTATGCTGCAGCAAGCTGGTAAAAGTTTCTTTAACTTTGCAAAAAGAATTTTTTATGTCCTTTTATGTGGATAACTGACACTGCTCATTTATCATTTACAGATTGTTTACAAGATCATAAAGAAATAATTCAACAGGTCAATAAGCTAGATAAGAACTGCATAAAAACATAAAATGCAGAGCTATCTAATTTTATATGATAAAAATCACCAAATTTTCTGAAATTTATTGGAATAATTTCTACATTCATTGAAGATAACTGTTTAACAGAGAAGTTGGAACATGAAGGTTATATGGTGATGCATACAAATTATTAGTCTGACTCAGATCCATGGGCCACTCACCCCACAGTCTGTACCCTAAAATTCCAGTACTGGTTGCTACAGGAGGTGATGTGTGACAGCACAATGCACAGGAGAAAATCTCTCCTGGCGAAGTTGCTGTTTTCTTGATTTATATCAGTTTTGTCTTAAAACCTGAAATACAATAAATAATACCCCTTCCAAAACTTTTTGTGGGTAACCATTCAGAGGGAGTTTTTCCTGAGTTTTTAAACTCAGTGGTGTCCTGTGACAGAGAAGTCCCTTAATTTAATCATACATTTTATGAAAAGATGTTTTCTTATGTTTCCTGATTTATTTTTTTCTTAATTTATTTTGCCTTTCAAGCTAGAGATTGTGTCTGGTTCAAGTTTAAGCTTGGACATAGGATTTCAGCAAGTGAAGTTCAGTGTTTAAAGCTGATAGCATTGAAATCTCATCTTTCAAGAGCTGTTGGTTGCAGAGTTTTATTTTCACACAACAGAGATGATGCCAAATGAGTTGAATGGTGTTAATGCAGATGAAAGCACAATTTTATTTGAATGTAGATAAACCCTAGAAACAAGTGCTAGCCACTGAAACAGCTTTTTTTTTTCTCTGCTGTATATGTAGAAAGACAAATACTTTTTCCTATTTCTTGGTTCTAATATGTCTGTATTCTTCCTAGATTTTGATGCAACATTTTATTTATAAAAATTTCAGAAATAAATTGCTTAAATTAAGTTCCTTTATATTGGCTGTTTGATTCAAATACCTGAAGTGGCAATTTAAATTGAATCAAATGTACATTTTTGCTTTAAAATTTTGGGTGGAATCAACATTCTCATTACGAGTTTCCCACAAGAAAATATTTTTTTATTATTGTATAAGTTCCATATTCTATTTTAAAAGACAAATAATATATTTGTTTTTAATTATGCTATTTATTATTAGAAATCTTTATAAGGAGAAGAATTATGACCTAATTTGTTTATCAACAAGTTATGATTTTATATATGGTATCTTGTCTCATGCAGGGAGAAGTATAAAATGCACATACGAGTCTGGGTACCCAGAAAATTAAGCATGAACTTCTATCAGACAGCAGGGACTGAAAATAGCTAAGAGTGGGTATCTGCAAGTAGAGAGCAGGAAGTCAAGAAAGGCCCTAGAATTCTCTGCAAGGCGAATGTGAAGGTTTCTAACCTGTGTTTAAGTCTCTGACCATTTGTTTCTTGTTCTCATCCTTGCTAGCCAAATTAAAGCTGAAACTTGGTTATGCCTGTGCTCCATTCATGCTTTCTGCTACAGAGTAGCCTGTAGAGTCCAGGGTTATTCTACAGGCACTAAAAAAACTCCGGAAGTAATCTTGTCACCTTTAAATATGTGTCATTTTAGGAAAAGTGGTAATTTGAGGGGTCAGGGAAAAGATGTGTCTTTGTATTCTGTACTCTGAGCTCTAAGCATACTCCAATGTTTACAGAATTCTTCCTTCAACTAAAGGATTAGAAGTACACATTTTTCTTAAAAGCCATAATTTAAATGTAATCAGAAAATGCCAATGCATGAGGCTTTCAGGTAATTGCATTGAGAGACTATGTAATAAAGCCCTAAGTTACATGTGCCTGTAGGACTTCATAGAAAAACACCATTTTAAATAGAAACAAGAAAATGTTAAGAACAAGTGAAGGAAAGAAGAGACCTCATTTCTGTTCTCCATAATGCCAAGGTTTGACCTTCACCTTTCACTAGAGCTAAAAGCTAATACCTATGCTGTAACAGGATGGAAACTGAGCCCTCAAGAGGCTGAGTGAATTATCCTAAACTCACAGAAATCATTCTCAGGGACAGGATTAAAGAATAAGAGTGTCTTGCCTCCCATTGGCTTTTTTGCTCTTAGAAGACTGTTCTCCAAGGAATCTATCTCTCCAGTAGTAGCTGGAGTGCGTGTATGCACACATACATACATGTGTATAGTTGCTGTACAAGTAGAGCTGCTTCTGTGCTTCCCGAGTTTAGCTGATAAATACAGTGTGGAAGTCTCATCACATGTACATCATACTTTGGTTTTATCCTCTTGAAACCAACCCCTGTGTGTGGGTACATTTATGATGCATTGAAATTTGGAGGTTTTTCTCATTAAGTTTGCTATTCCCCAACCAGCTGGTGATGCCAGGAATCTGTCCATGATCCTTAGGAGCAGTTGGCACTGTGCATTAGCCTCCTAGCGGGTTGAGGCATGAAGCTTCCATGCAACACTTAACTGCTGGAACTACAGTCTGTTGAAAAGCTAAATGAATTTTGGCAAACTAACAATAAAATCTACGTGGCAATAACAATTTTGCGATTCAAAAGAGCCTGCAAACAACCCTCAGTGCGGAGAGTATATGTGAAGGAATAGGACAAACTCCTCTTTGATCTGCTAAGGAAAACATTATCTGCCTGAGCTTAATGCTTGCTACCTGGTGACTAATGAAGCGATTTTTCCTACTCACCTGGTTAGATCTGTGGGGAAAAAGGAGGAGCATGAGAACTGAAGTGAATACAAGAAAATAGTTTTCACATCTCAAAGGAGTTTAAGCTCAAAACTTAACTGCTGATGATCTGGCTCTGTAGCTATGCAAGTCATAGTTGTACAGGAATTTTCCATTAAAAAGATTATTTGCTTTGGATGGTGACTGCAAAAAATAAATTGTTTTTGTGGGAAAGTGTCTTCTTCTTGATTAAGTCACATCATCAGTGACAGGACATCCACACTGGTTAAGGACATGCAGTACAGAGGACATAGGTGGGATATTGGGCTGCTGAGTGGAGCAGTGCTGCACCACAGGTGGATGCCATTTAATGTTGAGATGCTGAGAAATATATACTGAAGTAAAACTGAAAAATTTGCTGTTTATAAAATGTAATTTCCTTAGTGTTCTATTTCATCAAAAATACAGCTTTCCTGTTTGATTTCAAGATGATAACAGTGTATTTTAGTATCATGCCATTTTTCTCATTCTAATGATGCTAATTTCTTGTTTCCCTCTTTTGCAGTCATTGCCAATAGAGTTTTTAAGCATGCTTAATTGCCACTTCTAAGTTCCAAGTGCTATAGATACATTATCTGTATGTTTGTATCTTAAATGCTTGGATTAAATGCAAATCTGCCCCCTTCAGTAGCAGACAACCTATATATAAATGTTGTGAAGTCTAAACACATCCTGAAACTGTGATTTCATAAATTGGCATCACCAAATCTGTTTCTGCCATGCAAAACTCTTTGCTGTTGTCACATTTGCTATTTACATGCACTTTGTCCTTAAGAACTCCTTACCTGCTGTTCTGTTTTTATATACCCATGAATACTTTCTAAAAACTTAGTGACTGCTTGAATAGCTGTAATTAGATCAAAAAGCCTCCCATGTAGAATTGTGAAAGCTCAGGTTAGAGGAATAAGGCATGTGGACTCTTCCTGTGGTATAAGACCTAATATCTGGTAAACCAGCTATATTAGAATATGACCTGTCACTGGAAAAAAAAAAGAGTAGAAGGGATTTCCGAATTCATTTGTTAGATTGTTTCCCCATCCCACTACTGCATGCTGTCACCATATACATCCTCTTTGTGGGCTTATCAGGATGTTTCAAATTAATTCAGGTTGGGTTTGCCCCATCACCAGCCCCTCTTCCCCACAACCAAGTCATAGTGGCAGGGTGTTCCAGAAACTCACTTGTCTTAGTTTCTCCATCTGTAAGCCAAAGACTTTGACCTCTTTTTTAATTATCTCTGAGATGCACTGGTAAAAAGTACTGTACAAGAGTAGATATTTTTTTCAGATGTGATGCTCTATGAATGTTCTTACTGTGTGTGCTTATATATATTTTATAGTGTGTATATATATTTATATTTATATATGTTATATATAAATTTATAACATTTTCTCAGAAGAGTTAAAGTAGTTGACTAATATCACTAGTTCTAGTCCTCACTAACAGATGGCTGAAAAAATGTGCTTCAAAACATCTGTATATTTGGGCTTTACTTTTAGTTCTTACAAGTCCAAAATTATTTTGTCTTGCAGTTTGTTTTTATTTATTAAGAGTTTTGACACATACTTTTGTGTGCACATGTGTTCTGTAATACAACACGTAGCCTTTAATCCTCCAAAGAAAGCCTCAAAGTGCGGAGCTCCAATGACAGAATGTTTCTTTAGGAAAGAACTGTGATATATGTGGCATCTGTATCGTGCAATATGAGTTTTTTATGGCAAGCCTGAATATTTATGGGGTGTAGGAGTGTTAAGTGATATATATGTATACATAAAAATAATAAAAATCTGTCAGACATAAAACATTCCAGGGCTCAATAGAGAATTATTAACTTTAAAGTCACACCTCAACCTTTTTTCTTTTCCATTCAACTGTTTCTTATTACAAGCAGTGTTTCCATTGCTTTAGTTGGCAGAAATTATAGACAATCCATTCTCTGGGTTTCTTGGCATGCATTTTTCTCCTTGCTGATTTTACCTTTCCGCAGTGCTAATCATTTTCTCTCCTATTTGCATGAGGTCTCCTTGCAGCAAGAGGAGAAACAGTTTTTTATTCTGGTTTGTTTGTTTTTAATAGGGAAATAACTTGTATATTCCATCACCTTTTTAAGCTCTAAATATTGGCTGGGGAATCTGAGGCAGCAAAACAACATGATTGTACTTAGAATGTGATTGTCTAAGGCTGCAAAGTAGAGAAGTCTGTGTAAGAAAGACTTGAAGCATGGTATCCTACTCAGATTTTTAGGCCAGGATGGATCAATATGGCCTCTTAGTCTGCCCTTTCCTAGAATGCAGGTCTCATTTCTTGAATTTACGCCTGCTTATCTGCATATGAAACTCAAACCTCATAATATAACTTCCACAATATCAACAATAATCAAAGCTGGTGTATTTTGTTCACCACAGATATTATACTGTAGCACTGTTGTATTTAATGTACTGCATAAGGAGCTGACATTTTAAAGGATAACCACCTACAATTTTTAATAGAAACTTTATTTGTTAGAAATTTGTTTGCGCTAGTTGTCCATTAAGCATTACAGTGTAACTGTTCTGACTGAGCACTTAATAAATAATAACTTGGTCTATATTCTCCATGTTTACTTGGTATCTTTTTCAGGTTTTGGTTTTGTTTGTTGGTTTGTTTTGTTTCCTAATTGCAGTGATCTCCAATTTTGTTAACTGTTCATTTCATTTTACAACCAGATGGTTGTCTTGTGAGGATGATCATCAGGGACATGTTAATCTTGTTGAAGATGGCTAGATAAAGCTCATTTGGAAGCCAAAGCGATTAGTCTTCAGTTCACTAGACATGGCTAGCAGAACTTTTTTTCTTCGTGGGACCTCTCATGTGTTGCAAAGGCTAGGACCTGGGTCAGTGAAGTCAGCGAGAACCTTTGCAATGTGGATTTTGACCTTAGTGGTCTGATGGGGGACCATAAGTGAAATATAGACTATGAGCAACTTTGAAACAGCTGCCAGTAGAGCAGTGACTCATCTTGGATAGCCTGTGGGTATCTGAAATTATTGTTAATACTTGGAGGAATTGTCTATTCTGAATGGCTTTTACCCTATGTCCACATAGAGCTGGGATCTCAGCTCTTCTCCTATACTGAGCCCAGCTCAACAGCACAGAGATGCTGTTGCTTTCTAGGTCAGCCTTTATGGGAGTTTTATATGAATTATGGAATAGTTTTGTGAGGCCACAATTGTGATTACAGGTTTAATGATGCTTTAAACAAACAAAAATGTAATGGCTTTCATCAGTGTAAAACAGGAGCTTCCTGCAGGGAAACACCAATAAATGTGACTTTGCAGCAGGGGTACAGACCTGGCTGAGAGCCAGCAGTAATCGGCACACCACATAGACCTTGTGTGTTAACTTAATTATAGCACAGTGCAAGCAGCAGCTAGACAGTTTGCTGTGAGGAATCACAGCCAGTGTGGCACAGAGTCCATGCATTTAAAAGTTACCCATCTGATCCATGGCCTTAGGCAGTGAGAGGCTCGAACTTTCACAGCCAGTTTAGCCTCATGATGTGACTCAGAGCAATCTCACCTTTGTCAGGGAAGCTCGTGTGAGCATGAAAGCCTTTGAATGGCACTGCGGACCACTCTAACCTCTCCTGTATAATCTCCAAACAGCTTCTGCCTCCTCTGCCACCTCTAGTCCTCAGGAATTTATCAAAGGAACAGTTACTTCTGCTACTCACTGCTCTTTGTAATGCAGATAATGGATAATGGTCAGACGCTCTAATTCCACCACTTTTTTTTTTTTTTTTTCTTCCTTCTTTCTTCCATTTTGTGGCTTTGGTTTACCTTTTCTAAGTTCCTGGGAAGGTTAAGCAATCTTATTTTGGCTTCATGTTCAAGTAAGCCTATATTCTTCCCACATATTTGACTGGGACATGGAATAGATATTTCTGGTTTATTTAGATACTGTGACTTTTGGGATTCTCTTTCTTTCAGTAGTGATTAGGAGCATCATCCTGAGTTGGATCCCAATGTACTGTACTATCCACTTCAAAAAATATGCTCTTGTATTTTGTTATTTGCATGATGCTAGGTTGGTACCTGAGGGATTCCACCAAGTTTAATGTTTCTGCTCATCTTTTTCGAAAGGGAGACTCAGATAGCAAGTGCTGTTTGAAATTCACTGTTTTGTGTTCTGCATAGATCTCAGCTATGTGAACCTTGTGACCCCAAAACCTGTGGGTTTTGGTGGAGTAGATTGGAAGTGAATGAAACCCTCTTCACTTCCCTACTCCCTGAATTTAAGGATGCCTCCACATTGGACATCTGTCCATGATCTTAGCCTGTGTAACTCTAGGTTAGTATTATAGTCGCTGTTTTGTGGTTGGAGAAGTAGTGGCATAAGGCAATTGCATGTCTTGCTGGATCACGTAGCAACCTGTTTGCAGAGTAGGGAATGCAACTTGTAATCTCTTGACAGCAGTTCATCAGTCTTGTACTTGCACAGAGACCTTTAGCTTAAGAAGTTCATTCCAGTAAAACAGCAGATGAAAAGTGTGACAATGTGGGTTCACTCTTCTGTGAGTCTAGTGCATTATGAAAGGTGGCCAGCAAGTTCTGTCAGACTGCTTTGGAAAACATATATTTCCAGAAACACCTGAGTAGCACTGGGGTTTAGGGTGTGTCTGTGCTGTGTAGTGAAGCAGTGGCAGTTATTATGAGTATCGTCTTGCAGTAGCACAGCTCTACAAGTTTCCAGTCCTGGAGCTAGCCAGGCATCTCTGCATCATAGTCCCATTGAATAGTGTATTTATATTCCATGTCTCTTGTTGCCAGAGGACTTAGGCTCCTAAATCTCAAAAATGTTTTTGGGAAGAGTTGGTTTCCTGTCTGCAAAAAGGGGGCATAGACCATTCCTTTGTTTGCACTTTGTGTTTATGCAGCAAGGAGCAGGGGATCATTACAGATCCTTACCTCAGCTGGGGTCTCTCCAACAGATAGTTATCTTTTATGCTACTTGCATTATTAACTAATTCAGCTCCAAAAATAGGAGCCTTACATTTAAATTGCTATTTTCTTTCTTCTTCTGAGTAGTGCCACTAATGGCCCTCACTAAAATCATGAATATGTTTATCTTCCTAGTGTAAGTGTACAACTTGCTCACAGATGATTGCCTCATCACTGTACTGTCTAGAGAGCCATCAGACTTGTGGACACAGGCCATATTCCCTAATTATTGTTGTAAAAGACAGTAACTAATGCCTGCTTCTGCCCCTCACAGAATCTACACCTGCAGCACCTTGGTGTAATATGTTCTGATATTTCTCCTAGGGATTTGTGTCATGTATGGAACGGTACCGAAGAACTGGGCAGGAGTTGTACGCCTCTTTGTACAAGAACCACGTACAGGTAAAGAACAGGAATATTGCGCAACATCTTTCTGTTGTTGAAAGGATGCTCTTGGACTGTCCTGAGAAATCAGGCATTTCAGAAGTGAGATGAGTATGCCCAAAGGAATACTGAGAGTTGATGAGTCAATACTCCATTCCTGACATCATCACTGAAGTGCGATATAGCACCACTCACCAGTCAGATTACTCACTTTGCCTTTAGGAGCCTTTTTTTGTTCTGTTTTAATGAATTATTCTACTCTCACAGTGGCAGAAATCAAAGTCAGGACTTTAACATTTTTTCTTCTTAGCAGCCAGTAAAACTTCCCAAGAAGTCTCAAACTCATAGCCAGTAAAATATGACAGATATCCTTCTGTTTCAACATTGGCCATCAGAGACCAACAAGCTTTTCATTCTTGGAAATTCTCAGCTCTCCTTTAAATTTATATTTTAATGCCCGCCCAACCACTGCACACACCTCCTAAGTAGAAATAATTAAATTTATTCCATGCTTGGAGGGAGCACATCACTCTTCTGATTGAGACTTTCAGACTGTGTTTTCAGTGATCATGGTCATTGCCATTTGACATGAACATTTGCCAGAAAATATGGAATGAATAAAACATCTGTAATGTTTTTCTTCTGGCTCACTGATTTTGAATTGGAAATCTAAAGAAAACAACCATTTTCAAGGAGGTTGAAGTTTACAACATGCTTATATCTGTCACTGTATCTTAGTTTGATATTAGCATCTCCCACAGCACAGTGGTCTGTCGGACCTGTGTTTGCTGGGTCTACAGTGGTTCCATCTGGTAGGCTGGGAAGATCCCTCTGACTCACTGGGGTGCTGTCACTGCTGGATGGGAGTAGCAAAGTGTGCAGAAGGTGGCACAAAGTGGTTCTGTCTCACAGACGCTGCAGTGTGGTTACAGCAGAGCAGCCAAGGACTGGATGACACTTGAGGAGCAACTTTTCTACAGAAGGAGCCCGTGGGGAGATGCAACACAATCCTCAGAGCCACGTTGGGTTCTTGATTGTTATGAAGGTCCTTCACGAATGAGAAGGAGGATTCAGCGTGTGAACACCCGAGTGACGATGCGAATGAAGAGTGAGGTGGGAAGCTTTTGCAGGAGGTGCACAATTTCTGTAGCAGTTGCTCGTGACTTTATGCTCACCTCTTCCTCCGGTTCTCATCACCTGGCTCATCAATATGCTTTGCCATACATATAGAAACCACTGAACAGGGCTGATTTTGAGACAGTAAGAGAGGCTGCAATGCAGTAACAGAATTATTTTTCCTCTTTTCTGGTATGAGATCTCCCCAGAGAGGTAAGAGTATAAACCGACCATATTTTTCTGCTTGCAATACCTCATGGTTATAGCACTTCCCAAAGGGTGCAACAGTGTCCACTTAGAAGGCTGCACTGTCCTGTTAGTCTTACACGTATTAGGGCTGCTAGAACTGGTGGATATTCAGAAGATGAATTAGAGTGGTTTGGACTAAGCATTGAACTGAATATGTGGGGTATATACTACTGTCTCCCTATAGTGTCTAAATGCCAAGTCCTATCAACTAGAAGTGAAAGCACTTAAATATATTAGGAGGTTCCTATTTCTAGGACATTTTCAGCTTTTATATGAAACTTGGATTCTGGCAGTTTTCTGTAGACTGGAAGGTATGATTTTTATCCTACAACTGGCCTCATGCAGGGTCCTCTTTGAAAAGACAAGTCCTTTTGCATAAGTGTTGACATTGCTCCTACATTTAATTGTTCATTTGGGTCCTTTCAAATGAGTTTATTTGAATTTCCAAGGCATTTGTTTGCAACATAGTTCTAAATCTGTGTTTTCCTCTGTGACAATGTTCTGAACTATGTTTACCTGTCTGCATATTCCACTCATACCTAGTGTTTTTCAGTTTCTCCTAGCAAACAGAAATGAAACAACTCCCCCTGCTGAAGTGAATCCAGGTAACCTTTTAGGGTTAAATTACATCATCAAGAGCGTGGACAAGAATGGCTGAAGAGGATTGGAGTTAGTGTATGGAGTTCCAGGCCAGAATTTCATCTAGTGAAAAAAAAATTGTCAGTGCTCTAGGCTAAAAATTCACTGTAACATGTGGGAAAAGACTGATGCAATTGTTATAGGTGGTATATAAGCTGAATTTGTTGCTCTATTGTTGCCACCAGAAAAATCTGAAAGCAAAAAAGCTACCTGGAACTGAAACCTTTGGGCATTCTTGGGCACCTGGAAAGTTCCCAACTGCTTAAACTCAGAAGGAAAAGTGCAGACTTTCCCCCCTGCTTTTAGTAGACACTCCAGTTCTACCTCTGAAATAGTGTTTAAAACCAAATGATAGATGGCTTAGCGAAGTTTTAATAGAAATTGTGACTTTCCAAGAATGTGGACAAAGTAATGGAGAGTGGAGGGAAATCATCAAGAGTATTAACATGTCAAATTGTTCTTCAGCATTCAAAATAGAATCAGATTTTTCAAAATATTAACATTATGTCAACATTTTTCATTTTGCAAGGCCAGAGTTCATTGCTCTGGACTCCAAACAAGACTGAAGTACTATGTAGTTTATGCATGAAAGTGGTTACAGTCTACCTCAATAAAAAGGCTGATCATGCCTTCCCTAACTGCATGCACTGCATGAATTTGCAAAACTTGAGGCACAGCCTGGGCAAGATATGAGTGGGTTTTCTCCCCTTGGCTTCTCTTAAGATCCTGCTCAGTGCTTGTCCCCAAAAGACTAACATTTTCTGTTTTTCCTAATTTCGTGTGAGTGTGTAAGCTGATATTTAAAAAAAAAAAAAAACACAACTATTTGATTATCAGATGGCAAGCCCTACACAGTGTAAAATCAGAACAAATGCATTTGTTTAATATGTTTGAATCTTTAATGATTATATGAATTTGTTTTGAATTATGACTGAGTGCAGCTACCTGGTTTTAGCTCACTGAACTAAGTATCCTTCTTTAACAGCCACAGATTTTACTTCTCTTTTGCCTGTTGTTTTTTTTATCAGATATATAATGCTGTTTCCCAAAGTAAAACAAATTGTATGAAAGTCTAAACTGCAAATGCTTTTGGTATCATCTGGCTGCCACTAGACCTGCAATCTCTTTTATACTGATATAGGAGACCTGACATTAAATGCGGCAGAAAGGGAGATGGATAAGAAGGGATCAGATTGTAACCAGCTAACATTCTTCCCTGCTCTACATGAAAGTTTCCATTCAGAAGACTTCTTCGAACTGTGTGTGGAGAGGCAAATTATATTGCAGGAGTTTGCAGAGAGTGAGAAGGTAGGAAAAATCAACTAGTTCTCTGGGAAGATGGCATTTCAGAGCATGAATTGGATGTGGAGGCCTGTCTGTTCCTTTCAGTTTGGGGTTCAGGTGGATTCAGACTACAGTAAACATCATTACTGTCTCTTCCCTTAAAGCAATTACAATTTTCTAGTCTTTGTATGAACTCCTCTATAGACTTATTCTTGAAGAGCATTAATTAAGTCTTTGAAGTAACAGAAAAAAAATGGTGTATGTGACCAAGGTATTCTTGTGCCTGTGAGATAGTATTGCCTGAACTGGCTAAAGACAAGGCAAATTATGAGACTCTAAGAATTCCCATCCTGTTTCCCCACCTTTTATCCATGCTCAGAACAGTGCCTGGATCAAATTTATTTATTACCTCTGGAAGAGTGTGCCCATTTTGTATAGGTCATTAGTTCAATGATGTTCAAATCTCCTCCTGCTGTATATCAGAAAATGTTGTCTTCCTCCCTACACATCTTTTTCTTCTCTGCCTCCCCATGGGTACTGAACAGGTTATTTCCTCTAAGGCTGTAGAGACTTTTCCTGTTTCCTGTTTAATGCTTTCATTGTGTGTCATCTAGTCAAACCAGTGCTGTTCCTTCTTTTTCTTCTTTGTCCTTTCCATCCTGGACTGGATGCCCTTCTCCTAGGTTTCTTCCCAGCATAAGGAAGAGGCAGGTTCAGGAACAATGGGGGAGGACATGAACTGTGGAGTAAATAGGGGTGACTCTGTTATGGGGACAGTAACTTTGGTCCGGTGTTCTCAGTTTAATCCCTTTGCTCGAAAGCCAGCAACCTGCACTTTGCTTTCAGTGTAGTCTCCTCAACGGTGACTCTAAATCAAATCCTTTATGTTGGATATGCATGGCATGTAGCCATTTTTTGCAGGACTGTGAGATTTTTGTCATGAGGAGTAGACCTGGCTTAATTCTCTGATCTTTTGCAGTATATGTGTTTCTTCCAATGGCATCATTCCCCTTGTTGGCCCAGGAGTTAGCATCCCATAGTGGAAACAAAGGGTCAGACTTGGAGTATTTAAACTGTGATAGCTGTAAACAGATACAGAAATAATTACTTTATTTTTATGTCTCAATACCATCGCTGAATTTTCTTGATGCTTTGCCAGTGGCCAGGAGTCACATTTGTGCTTTCTAACATGATGGCTTCCTCATGCTGCTAAAGCTGTTGATACACTGTCTGTCTATACAGCATAATTCATTTTCCTGCCCCTCCTCCTTTCCCCCACCCCACATACCTCTTCCCAGCAGAAGGAGACAAGCATGAAAATGTGAGGCATGTTTTCCATGTGCTGATCTCATTTTGAGCCCTCAGGCTGTCTGTTCTCCGTGTAACTCTGCAGGAAGCCATCAGAAACGCCAGGCATGTTTTTTTTCCAGCAGCAGTCACCATGTTGCTGAGCTGACAGGAGTACTAAAAAAAGCAGGAGGGGGTGACATTAGCTGTCCTGCACTCACTTAGTGCGCTGCGGTCCTGCCTTGTCAATGGCTGCCTTGTGAGCTGTTTGTTTGCACTTTAAGCAGGCAACTGGAACCATCTTACCTACTGCACAGAAAAGTCTTTGCCATGCTTTGGCAGATACTAGACTGATTTCTGGAACACAGGGATAGCCCTTTTTTGGAAAGTGGTCATCGTTTTATAATGTCACCCAGTGTTATTTTTTTGCATTACCATTAAGCAGACACCTTTGCATGTATTCAGATATGTGAGATAGATTTTTGAAGAAGCAGCATATCAAATGCTATTGACATTGTCTTTTAGTTCAGTGTCTGTTTTCAGCAAGTTCAATCTGGAGAATATGAGTGCAGGTGGGATATTACCATGCCAATATCATCTGGTCTTTTGTTTTATCTTGCTTGCAAAATAGACTATAAAATGTATCTAGGCATTCCTGTGAAATTAATTCCAAGTATTAAATAATATGTGTTTATCACACGGACTGTGAGAGGAAGGGACTATAAAGGAGAAAGCAAACGGATGCAGTTTTAGTATAGGCTAAGGAAAGAAGCTACTGAGTGATGAAGATTAGTCTGACAGAGTGAAGACTGATCATATGAGGGAGCAGTCATATACTCTGAGCACCACCTAGACCATGCTAAGCACAGCCTTTAAACACGTCCTTTTTTTGTTGCCTTTTTTTTTTTTTTTTTTTAACATTCTAAACTACCCACAGAGGAATGCATTTCCCAGAAATCAAAAAAATTAATGCCAGACCTGTACAACTGTAGCCTTTAAGGACATAACCACTTGCTGATTTTGCCATAAGGCTATCCCTTCTGCTTTACCAGTACATATGGTGGAAAGCAAATGTATCTTAATCCATACCTTCAAAGTAGTATTTAGTTATACTTATCATCCCTCTCTTCTAGCCAGGATCTTTGTAACGTGTATAACTGCACCTTCTGTGTTCTGCCTCTAGCAGGGATGCTACAGATTCCTGTCATCTTCATTACACAGCATTAATTTATCACTAGAATATGTGCATCCTGAGCAGGCTAGATGAAAAAAATAGTATTTAATCCTGTAGTTACCTGGTAAAATAATGCATATATGAAGGGTCTGAGTTCAGGCTGACTTTTGAGGATATGACTTAGCAATCATTACCCTACCCCATATGTGGTGTCATTTCCAGTTATATCAGGCTCCTTGCTGTTCTTTCCCTGTTTCTTTCTATACTCTGCACCAGTTTCCCCTAGTTCCCATCAGCTTTCAGTGATCTGCTAGAGCCAGATCTAAAAACCTTATGTGCAGTTCTGGTGAAATGCAAGAAACAGCAGGCCATTGCTGAGTTTTGACTCTGTGACGCTGCGTAACATAGTAAGTGGCCATTCAGAGAAGCTGATGTTTGTGGCTTGTCTGGGCACAAGGGTTTGGAAAGTCAGTGCAATTGTTTGCAGATGAAAGGAGAATGATGGGCTGGTAGCTGAGATTCTGTTGCTTTACCTCCTCCCTTACAGATGGCCCCAGCAGGGACCACTTGTGAAAGCTGGGGAAAAACGTTGTCTCTGGTGTGCTTGGGAAAAACGTGACTTTGAACTGAAAGCTGGGAATTGAGTTGCCTCATTGATGAATATTTGGAACTAGTGCTGTAATTCCAGTACTATAAGATGGTATCTATGTGTATATGCTCAAAGCACAAGTCTTTTTCCTGTGCATAGCAGTCGATGTGTGTAGTTCACTAGATTAATATATCAGACTGCAGGTGCAGACTTATAGGTGTTGCTGTCAGGGCTGTCCTCTCAGAAATCACTGAACTACCATGTTCTGCCTCCTTGGTTTTACATTTTGCTGAAGCTCCATTAAGGCTATAGTGTGTACAGGTGAAGGTTGTATTTTGCATGTATCTTCAGTATACTGAGACTGTACGCACTACAGACATGGAAAGAGGGGTTTTATGTGATGTGGGTTATGTTACACAACATGTGCCGCAGAATTGTGCAAGAGAAAGGCAAAAAGGAACCTGTCCTGACCTAATCTATCAACTTGCCTACCAAAAGCCTGAGCCAACCCTTTAAATAACTGTGACTTACTAGCAGAGACAGGGAGATTGAATTCCTATAGCTGCAACCTGAGTTCTCAACTGTGAGATTCCTCCCTGATCTTTACAAGCCTAAAGTACTCCTGCCAGGTTGTTAATGTGTGGTTAGCGTATAATAGATGAAGAAAGTATTGGAAGGCTTGGGGAATCTTTTTGGTGTAGAAATTCTGAATTTTGGAGAAGCGTAAACTTCTGTTTGCCAGCAAGACATTCAAGATGGTAAGAAATCCAAGCAGCTGGGGTAGTAAATCTAAAGTTAATGAGAGGGCATGGCCCAGCAGAAATCTGGGCACAGCAACTTTCCTTGAACGTGGGGCTGGAGAGAGCACAGGAGATGCCAAGGACAATAAGGGACTAGCATAAATCAGAGGGAGTGAGATCCATGGTTGGGGGAAGAGAGATGATGAAAGAACATGCACAGTTAGAAGAGGGAGCAGTTGAGCAGATATATGGTTCAGGATCTAGGACTGGCTGAGTAGTAAATCCACTTGGTGGAGCCAATGTTTTTTAGGGGTACTACACATACCTCACATGTCTGAAAGACATCAAGGCAGCCTGTTTTCATGGGAGCACTCTTACACTTTATCCCAGTGTGAGGATGCAGCAGTAAAGAACTTCACATGAGGTGATGTGGAGTAGCAACAGGAACTAACTACTGTGGTCAAAACAGAGGATTAGGAAGCCAAGTCCTTGGCACAAAAGCTATTTCTCTTTCCTGTGCTGCAGTTTCACCTCTTCCCTCCCTGCTGTGGGAGCAGAGACTAATGGCTACCTCACTGCAGGGAGGAGCGCTGAAACTCTTCCTGTGTTCAGACAGGAGCACATGAAGAACAAGGTCTTGCAGATGATTACTCCTCTGACTTGCCCTATCTGGGTTTCTGCTGCAGTAGAGAGGTTGCTGGGAGCCCCTTTTCTAGCTCATGCTCCTCCATCCCTACCCCAGCTCAGTGAACAACTGTGCTACTAGGTGCAGAGGACAAGATCTGACTCATGCTGTATCACAAAAACAAAAAAAACCAAACAAACAACAAAACCAAACAAACAAAACCCCCACAACCCAAAAATAAACCACAAACAAACAAACAAACAACAACAACAACAACAACAACAAACCAGCAGCTTTAGTCAGATCTCTGATCTTCTGGACATGTTCTTTCACCATGTTTCTTGTGCTCCATGGATACCTCCTAGTGTTCCCCCTTCATATTCGCTTCTAGGTGGTTCCTCTGTGTGTGTGTGTGTGTGTGTGTGTGTATGTGTTCTCATTGATCAAAAACCTCGTACAATTTTAAGGCTGTAGCTGCTCCCTGGATCTCTTCAGAGCTCCTAACAAGTTTCAGGGTCCCGATTTACCACCTCAAGCAAGCACAGTGGATCCCCTAACAGTTAGTTGCTTTCTGCAGAATGATGCAACAGGGAAAGGAGCAGGCAGACTTTGCTGTGGTTATTCCTGACAGAGTCATAGGAGAAGTAGAAAGGGCATGAACTTGAACGAACTGACCTAAGGGGAAATTTAAGGGCTCATATTAGTTTTTGGCAGTATTTTCTGTTTGAGAGGAGCCTGGGGTGAGACAGAGACGTCTGGGTGTGCAAGAGGTATGAGAACAATCCTATTAGAACTGGCTTCCAGATGCTATCATCAGCTAAGGGATGCCAGCTTCTCAGGCTGGTGATGGGCCAGGACAGATGGCAGCTTTCATCACAAAAAGCAAGGACAAGAGCAGTTCCAGTGCTCATGACCATGTACAATAAAAGAACATTTTTCTGCTGCCCCACTCTTTCTCCTAAATCTCTGATATTCTCACCTTACAGTATTTGGGAAGTTGTTAGAACCTGAAAAGAGCATGCTGAAGAAATACCTCTCACATGGGGTTTTTGTTCCAGTGGAGTAATTGAAGGAGGGTGATTGGAGGCTACCTGCAAAAAAGAATGTGTCTTGTGTCTTCCAAAGCAAAGTTGTGACCACAAGGCTTGCTCTGTAGCAATTGCAATGGTTTCACTCAAGTAGAAACAGAAGAAATTTGATCCACTGTTTGTAACAGTTCAAATGTGACCAAACTTGAGCCTAGAGCCCCTGCCACTAAAGACTAGGTCAAGTAGATTTATTTTCCTTTGGTCACCAAGCAGCTGGAGAGAATGAAGCAACCTGTCATGTATTCTTAAGTTTTGATTAATGAGATGCGTGTGTGACAATTTCAAAGTAAGATCAGACTCCAACAACAAGCAAACTAACAATCATTGTGGGAAAGATCTTGTGAGTGGCACAGAGAAGTGGACCTGTATTGCTTTCACTTATTGTGCTAACACAGATCTGTTTCCCTAGAAAAAATTGCAAAAGCAACATATTCTATTTCATGTACTCCTAGTAATTTTAAACTCTGTGGCCCTAAGTAACATTGACCCTGTTTTACTGACAGGTCTTTCATAGCTCATGCACCCTGAGATTCCTCAATACACAACAGAAAGGGTAGAAAGAGTATATAACTATAGGTTTCATCTCTGATTCCTGATACAATGCTACCTGAATGTGTTGCTTTTATGCATGCTTTGCAAAGTTTTTGTACCTTTTGCTGATCAAGTGATTAGAAACAGCTGTGCATGTTTATATGGAAACATGAGATGTGACAATGGGGAGGAAGAAGAGGCTTCAGGAAGTCTCTAAGCCACTGGTTGCTGGGAAGGTGTATGAAGATCAAGAATCACTCCATATCTAGCATGTTTCTTGCGCTCTTTCCTTGAGCTACTAGGAGGCAGGATAGTTGTTTAGATGGACCTCTAAACTGACTTGGAGTAGCCATTCTTTTGTTCTTATTTTGTAGAAATGCTATGCTCAGGAGATTGTATGGCATAGGTTTTCCAGTGACATGGGTTTGTAACTTTAATTTTCTTGCATCGTATTTTTCCCTGAAGGCATCATGCTAACACCACTAGAGTCTGCAGGAGTAGATGGCTAAACAATTCCAGTGTCAAGACTGCATCTTCAGGCATGTAATTCCTTTGGAAATCTGGCTTTTGACCTCTAGAGCAGATATGCTTTTATGGCTATTTGCTTAAAGGCAACTGAAACATTTACAAACAGCTCTTCTGAAAAACAAGAAAAAAATCCACATGTCTTTAGCTTTAATTCCCTCATGCGTCTGAATGAATAGAGCTATCAAGAGATGCAGTGCTTTGGGCAATACCTTAGAAGGTAATTATTCAATTATTTTATGTCATGTTTGCTTCATTGATTAATGATTCTAGTGGCTGGTGAATGGGATTCAGTTCTGTTTTGACAGAAAAGGAAAGTTTTTATTTAATCTATGGTAATTTCAGGCTGCTTGGTGTTTTAGTGCAGGACTGTAGGTACAAGACTGTCCTGATGGGGGTTCTCTAGTACACCTCTTTGTCAGATCTTTATTACTCACCTGCAATAAAATGAGCCCAGTTCTCAAAAGGAGAATGGACTCAGCCCAAGGGCTCCAGTATTTATAACAATGCAGATATATTTAATTCTGTTGGGGGTGTTAACATAATATTGAAGAAATAAATTTGGCACTGGTGACTGTTGCTGGTTGGGCAACAAGGCCTGATAACGTGCCCTGGTCCTGCCTTAGGTGGAGCAAAAAATTATCATTTGTGCCAAATCATATTAGTGATTGTGAGCAGGTCTCCTTCACAATCAGTGTGCCTCCCAAGATCTCTGGCATATGGGCTGGGTTTGTTGAGGTGGATTTCTTAGATGTCTGGATTTCAACTTTTGTGTCCATTTAGCTATTTTACACAGCTGCCTGATGTTTCAATATTTGATTACCTTCCTTATGGGAAGAAGCGATCTTTCTGCTATTTAATTACTTCAGGAAACCCTGTGGTTTGCTAATGTGTGCAGAATTCCCCAGTATTCACAGTGCAAGCACACATGTCTCTAACCACATAATGGCACACACACAGACACTCTGGTTGAGAGTTCTGTGGTTGGCATGTCGCTGCAGAGAGGGGCATTCCTGTGGGATCTGCAGGAGAGGTGATGAAAAAATGCTAGCTTCCTCTTAGGAATAATTTAGAGAGGAAGGAGATTGAAGGGATTTTGAACAAAACTTACCCACAGAAATCTTCCAGTTTTTTGTTTGGTTTTTTTTTTGAACCCAGAATTAAAACCACCTTTTGTGCTCACTCACATTATTTCACAATGAAAACCCATTTTGTTGGTAAAATGATTGCTTTTCAGTAAAAATAAATAAATAAATAAATAAATTCCAATATTTATGAAATTATTGTTTATGTTGTGCTGGCATCCAAGCCTGAAAGCTTGTGGAGCAGTGCAGATTTGTTTCAGCTGACCTGAGCCTATGTGTGTTTTGGGATGAAGGCAAAAAAGGTGGTAGATTTAGTTCTGGACCTAGAGTGAGGTAGCAACAAAGGCAGAAAGCAAAGAACCATACGTACTCTACATAGCAAGACTTCACATGACCTAGTAGAACCAATGCTATTTCTGGGTCATTTTTGCATGCACAAAAAATAATACAAGACCACTGTTCTTATGAAGATTGGTAGAGGTAAGATTATTGAGATCTTAAGAGAAAAAACAGACTTCATAATACTTCTCGTACTTTTCAATCAGTTTTCTTAAAAACTTTGCACTAGATTTCTGAACAAGCAAACTTCTGCTGTTAAGGAAATAACTCTTGGATCTACTCCTTCTGTACACAGCCCTCTGGTCCTTGCAGTTTTGGATTGACTCAGCTTGCAAAATCTTACACTCATTTCTGGATTGTGGGTGGTTCAGGATTGTGTTTGATTTACAGAGGGAGCTCAGCAGTGACCAGTTTTCTTAGTACGTAAGGTGGTATTAGTGTGTTATGATTTGGACATAGTATGAATGCTTGAAGAGAGTTTTGCAAATAGAGGGTGCTTCATTTCAGATTAGGCTGATGATTAGTTTCTGCCTCCTTCCTTGGGAATGTGGGAGAATCTACTTCAAAGTTCTGGTTCAAACTGGGCACATCAGTGAGTTACTCTGATCTTCCAAGGTGACTATGCTAACTAGCGGACTGCTCTTTTGGAGCAGAGTATATATAGAAGATTGAATCAATGGACAAGAAAAGTAAAGAACTTAATCCCTATAAACATTAGGGAATTTTTTTGCAATGAATTACTGCTTGATTTAAAATCAGAACATTTAAGCTTCCCCATCCCACCTAATTTGCTGGATTGTTGGGCTCTTCTGGTCTATTTATTAATCTATTTCCTTTTCTATACCATCTCTCAGTCATAGAAACTGTTCCAGGAAAAAAAAAAAAAAAGTATTTTCCTTTTTTCTTTATCAAAACCAGTCAATTCCCAGTCAGTTCCCAAGCAAACTTTCTATGAACTGGCATACATAACTGAAGAACGACCTTCTTGAAAAATTCCCAGCCCTTCTAAATTGTGAGTTAGAAATTCCTCGGTTTTAAGGTCCAATTTAGTTTTCTTAGGAGAAAGAAAAAAAACATGAGTGTTAGAGATGCCAAGGGAGGGTTTTTTTAACTATTCCAGAATGTTTAAGTAAATCTTTATTTAAAGACAACTAGAATCATATAGATTCATATATTTTGATTGGCCTTCTATATAATATAGGAAGGAGAAGTGCCAATAAGTGTAGTCTTGTGTTACTGAGATTTCAGCCCACTGTATGCTGATCAGCTGTCCATGGTGGGATAGATACCAAGAATATTAGATCCTTTCCTTGCTTGTTGCTCCCTGTGATCCCTTTGCAGGATTTTTTGAAGTATAGATTTCACTGGAATTCAAATAAAATTACTTCACTTTTCTCAGTATTCTAAATATATATTTATTATATGGCACTCTTTTTCTGTATGATTCTGTACAAGTTACGTCTTTCCTCAGCACTTCAACTCCCTGCCTGTGTAGTATGTATTGCTGCCTAACAGGGTTTTGCAGTGCTAACTCCTGCAACATTTGCAAGCTCTTCATGTTCTGCAGTGATGTCACTAAATACAGCCACAGACAGATGGGGAAGGAACAGATTTAGTGGGGGAAAAGGGCATCAGACCCTCACACTACTAGTACCACAGAGGCATGCACTGTTAGTCATATGGTGATTTTTGTGGCTGCATCCCTGTAGATCTGCCAATCAAGATGGCAGCTGGTTTTGTTTGAACATTTGTCCTTCTGCAACACTGGGTCTTGCTCCCTGCTGTCCCTGTTTCTTATGTTACCCACTCCTGGCCTCACGATGCTTGCTTCCATACTAGGTCACATTTAAGTGCTCTGTGGCAGTTGTGCAGGGACATACAGCGTTGGAAGGAGTGTTGCTCTTTGGCAAAGAGCACTTTTACATCTGTGAGTGCTTTGTGTTGTCCCCTCTAGAAGAAGTCTACTGTACACGTCACTGCTTGTCCAGGTAAGTCATTCTTGCCTCCAAGAGATCTACTTGGTTAATGTCAGTATTGGAACATGGATACCTAGAATTTGCACAGACTATTGGGGGGATTTGAAGAGGGATATTATTATAGCATAGCCATGCTTTCCATCTGTTCACAGAATGTTAAATATAACTAACATAGGTGCTTGTTTACAGGCTTTAGAGGTGCAACAAGGACTCCCAGCTCCAACAGATGGAGATGGTGGGCAGTCCAACACATTGCTGTTTTTCAGTTCTTTTGAAGTGTTGCTAATGTTTCTTTCTGACTGCCTCCCATCTTTTATTCATATGGTACAGTCATTACAAGAGCCTTTAGCTTCATTGTCTCATAAGTTTTTGTTTGTTTCTCCAAGGCAGAATCGTAATTAATATTTGGCACACTGCTATCATCTTTGACTCATGATTTATTGAAACTGATCAATATTGAAAATGAGTCTGTTAGACTTAGCTCTTTGTGCACACTGTGTGCTCATGTGCAAATCCCAGTGGGACAGTGGAGTAACTCGGTGTTTTTACTCCCTGACTGTCTGCTCTGTATCCGATTCTTACCAAGTCCAATATCAGTCAATCTGATCAGGTGACCTAAGGATTGATTGAACTGGGTCTGATAAAAGCTTGTGTGTTTTTTTTTTTCCAAAGAGGTCTACTATGGGCTAGGCTGTGGATAGCAATTGCAATACATGTACACAACTAAAGTAATAATGACTTAATTACTTATTTGTTAGTTCCAATTAAGTGTTGTGTGTCCATATGATGCTTGCCATTGACTCAGGCTCTCAGGTTCTCCCACCCAGCTCCTTCCCTTGCTGATTATCAGACTTCAGTTTGTGTGAAACACTGCTGTATACCTATTTGCATGCAGTAAAATAACTCCTACTCTTAGCCTTCACAGACTATTTTGGGTACTAGTACAAAATCTACCTTAATTATTTAGCTTCGTTTTCAATTAATGTATGCCCCCATTTATGTTGTTATCTCTTAGTATTTTTATTTTAATTTAGGGAGAACTTGGATGTTCATGAGGGCTCTCCTTATCTTTTTTGTTTCAAATTAATTTTTCTTTCTTTATATTTGTCTCTTCCAGCATTAGTGATCCATTTATTTTCAACTTATGCCATAAAGATCATGCTGTGGGAGACCAAATGTGTTCCCGTTATTCATATAATGATATAAAAGAGATTCGTCTGATGCGCTTTCTTCTGCAGGTAGGAACTAACATGCTTGGTCATTTGAGGGAAAGCCACAACAGCAGTAATGACATCTGACTGAAAACTACTCGCACAATTTTTACCGAGACTACTGAGATTTCTTTGCTTGAGTCTCATAACGCTTTTGCTCCCATCATTGTTTCATTAGCCTTTGGTAATACAAACTCCTTCCTACATTCACCAGAGTGGAGAGGTTGTCTCATCAGTTGTTAGGCTAACAACGTTCTTCACAGTTTATCTCAATGTTTTTGAAAATAAGACTTGAAGTCAATTACCTGTGTTTTGGTGGAAGCTCCCAGTAAGTGTCTGACTTTCAGTAGTAGTCAGCTCCCACAGACTTCAATAGTTTTGGACTTAATGGATTATGAGTGTGTGTAACATGCTCACCCTGGGCCTCTTGGAATAACTTTCAGATTTTGCACGTGAGTTAATACATGAATCGTAAGTCGGAGGAGAGGATTTGAATTCTCTGTGCCTTTAGCTGTACTGCTGAGAAACTACACATTACCAGTGGCCTGGTACTCTTTTAGTTTTGTCTGGTTTAGATGAGCCTGTGATAAGAATCACAGAGGAGTTGTAGCTAGAACTTCTTGCACCAGAGCCTCTGCTTGCTCTAGAGGGTTTTGATACAGTCTAAAGACTAATGCACAGATTTAATTTGACAAAAATATGGAGTTTCGAAGCAGCCGTAACTGATTACCTGTTATTTTGAATCCAATCTTGGGAGGTTGAGATTCAACAGAGAATTAAAATATTATTCAGAAAACTCAAAACCTGGAGAAAATGGGGCTGATAATTGTCTTATATCATGTAGTATGGCACTCATCCTTGTCTCAACCCTCTTTTATTTTATATTTAACTATGTATGCAAAATGGACAATTTTAGTAGATGAGACTTGCTTCAGGGTATAGCATATCTCAGTGGTTAGGTCACTCTCTGAGCATGTATAAGAATGTTAAGTCTTGTTCTGAGTAATTGTATGAAGCTTACTTTCTTACATCACTGATGAGCAACCTGAACAACAGAACTGTCACCTCCTCTTCTGTTTTGTGAGTAGCATTGAATTTGCCAGTGGGATCTTGCTGCCTTCTCATGTATTCACATGTCTGTGTATGCATTAGTTTTTTAAAAGTATGAAATGGAAATGTTTTGTGTGTCCAAAAGTGAGAAACTGAGATGAGTAAAAACAGTCTTTGAATGGGAATGGGGTTTGTTGGTGTGAGGGATTTTGTGTGTTTTTCTTTGTTGTTTGTTTTTGATGTTTTGGTGGGGGTTTGTTTGTTAGTTTCGGGTTTGGGGGTTTTGTTTGTTTGTTTGTTTTTGCATGGGGGCAGAGGGATGGTGTTTATTTTTGCTCAGTTAATGAACTGAAAACTCAGGTATCTGTATCAGGCTCTCAAACTCTTGCACTGGGACTCCAGTGAAAAAACATTGCAGAAAAAGAAGAAAACTAATTCCCAGTGGAACAGGTAGATCAGCTGTTTACGCAGCTACTGTGCCTCGGAGAGCTGATGATCTGTTCATGCACGTAGCCTGGCTCAGAGCACAGCACAGTGAAACCACATGGCCCAATTTTGTAATGGCAATACCTGAGCAGCCGTGGTTTGGAAAGCTGAGCTTCAGAGCAAATGCTGCAAGCTGTTTATTGTCATAGCTGCTCTCATATTACCTTTCTGCTTTATACTTCATTTGTGAATCATGGATCAGGCAGTTGCCATTGTGATGTTTTTCTAGGTTTGTATTGCACCTGCCACATTTGGATTGAAACTCATGTCTGGGTTCCTAGACACTACACGTTATTTATAGTTTTACTTGATTGACTTTGCGGAAAAAAGAATCGGTCACTGAGTATATAATAGATTTATATGCAAATACCCAACATAATAATGTGTGAAGACAGTGTGGAAAAAAGGGGGTGAAGTTTTCAAATTTGAATATTTAAAGCTGCAGTGAGAAAGGTCATAAATTCCCATTCCTCCTTTTCTGCTTCTAGTCAGGAGAAATTATTTCAGAATTTCTATTGAGTTCAGTCTTCATTTAGAAAGCAGTATGATTGCTTTTTAAAAGAAACTCTTATTTAGCATCTTGTTTTCATATTATCTTTTTCACTTAATTAGAAGTTAATGCTATTAGTGTTTTGTTAATCACATTGAGATTTCAAGATATAAAAGCTTCAGAAGCAGCAGGAGGAGGTAGGTGATGGAACCAATATCTGGAGTTTGGTTTTGTTTCAGAGAAGCGTTTGAACTCCTAGTGAATCCCATAGGACCATTAATACAATTTGAAACACTGGGAATATTAGGCATATTATGCTACATTTATTTACATTTTAAACAAAGTTAAAGCCTTTTTCTTTTTTATAAAGCCCTGAAATATTGGTCAGACCATGATGGATTCTGCAATGCTAGGCTTTGCTCTGCAGCACTTCACACTGTAAATTATTTACCTTTCCAGGAGATCGCCTTGGAAATATTCCTCAAAAATGGTTACTCCAGGTTTCTTGTCTTCCATGACAGTGACCGAAATAAGATATTTAAGAGGTAAGCACTACTTCATAAAAACATGTGAACACCCAGGTGACATTCCTGGTCTATCACCCCTATTTATTCTCTGCTTCAGATGTCTACCTTTTGCTGTCCCGAGGGCTTTTTCTTCAGTTGTGGCTCCTTAATCTTTGGAAGGCTATACTTAAGCAAAGCTACGAAATTTTCCTTTTGCTGACCTGTGAATTCTTCAGAGCATTATACAGCATTATATTATAGAGCATTATTCATCAAGGGAGCTAATGCATGTGTAGGATTCTCCTAGCACCCCGTGGTGTGTTGTATGTCCCTGCATCTCAAGAAAGTGCAGTTGTAGCTGTGCTGCTTCCTCTCTCTGAGATGAGAGCCACCTCCATCTCTCCTCACAGTACTGGGTGAAAGAAGATTTCTTGGTGCTTTCTTTCAAGTGTCATTAGATCATTTAGGAATAAAATATTTTTATTTCTCTGATTCTGACTTTGTGTCTTTGGTATGGAGTTAATAATTAACAGTGGAGCTTTTGTTTAAAAAAGATTTTTCCTTGTGTGCTTTTCTTGTTTGACAGAACTTTAGTGTAAGCCTATGAAGTGATTAATTTGGACTTTGTTTTCTTGCACGTTTTTTTCCTACTGCAGTTCTGGCTGTTATATCAGGTTTACTTTCATTGTCCTTTGTACAGGGTAAATACTTCAATACACAGTACTTCCTGTTGTAAATTCTGCAGCCTGGACTGAGGATTGATATTGTTCATTACTAAACAGTCATAGCAGTTCCTTCTGCTCCTGAAATATCTGAACAGGTTCTAATGGAGTATTGCTTAAAAAGTCAATGCAGATTTATCTATTCTTCCTTTCTAAACTGGCTGCATAGTGTGGCTACTTAGAATCACCAGGTTCTGCCCCAGAGCCAGCTGCTATGTTTAGCCCCGTCTTTGCTGTCTCTGAGCTCTGACAAACACCTCCTGGGGAATCTTGCAGAGGCAGTTCCAAGATAAAGTTTTGATTCTCAGTTGCCTGTATTGCCCCTCAGCTGCAGGTCACCTAACCTACGTATTTCAAGGTTTTACTACATCTGACATCATAAACCCCCAGTGAAAGCAAAAATAAAAATGGCTGAGATATGGGATGGTATTCCTTTCTGCCATTTCTGCTAAATAAATGTCTGAATTGGTTCTCATACTCTGGCTTTAACTAATAGGGCCTTAAACCACCTGATCAGAAATCCATAGCCATATATATCAATTTGAGGACCTGTTTGGGAAAGAAACTGCTTTTATCCAGCCCATAGGCAACGCCGTAATATTAAATACATACTTTTACTGAGTTGTCTTGCAGCTTTTTCCTAGGTTAGAGTCGCAGTGAAATGCTGTAGCATCCTCCAGGAAGAAAGTTTCTGTCAGGACTTGATATACATTATATATATATATATATATCTGTAATGTTTACAGAGAGCCATTTAAATAATTGTAATGTGACCTTTCCTTTCTCCTATAGATTTTGCTCTTTCCAACCTGCTTTGAAGTCAAAGGGGATAACAGAAGAGTCCCTGAATATAAGGTAAAACATAGGAAACATTGGATAACTGTAGATAACAAGTGCAATTTTGTGAATAAGTTGCACCTGAAAAAAATAATCTAGAAACTTACCTATTTGTACTCCTGGTTTTAAAGATTCAAAGGCTTCCCCAGAACTCGGAAAAGCATTCTAGTGTACGGTATCCACAGTATGACGACATGAAGAATGTGTTGAGTACCTGAACGTGCATAGTTGATTAATAATTATTACCTCCTTAATATGACTTCTTGGTAGACTCTACACAGATGGTTAGTGTGGGAAAGAGACAGTCAGTGAGGTGAGGTTAAAGCTAATCCATAATGCTTCTGCATAATGGCCTCTTTATTGTGTGGTTAGGGCAGACAGCAATAGATATACACATGGATGTTTTGTCATGTTACAGTAGCTGTGCAGTGGAGATTCCAACTTGTTGTCCCTCAGATTTACTACTACAGGAAAAGAAAAACATTTTCTCCTTGTGGGAGATGATTGAGAACATGTTCCATGCTGACCTTGAATCACTTGCATACCTGTAACTCTTCTCAATTTGGGTATCCAAGGAACACAACCCTAAGTGCCTAATTGGTCTCCTCTGAAATGATTGCCTGGAGACTGGAATACTGTTGAGACCTGAGGGGCAGATAGCCCCTATGAGTTGTTGTGGCCTGTGTCAGCTGTACTCCTTCTTAATGTTCATTCTTCCTGTTGTAGACCATTAACCATCTTGTAAGCGAACATTCCCATTCCTGAGTACCAGCCATCAGCTTGCAAAAAGTATCAGTGTAGTGTGCAACCAGCTCTGGCTAGAGCCTAATCTATGCTAGCGATGATGGTTGGCTCTAAGGAGCATGATGTGTGTTCTGTGTGGAGAAACCAATAACTCACCCCAGCATTTCCTTTCTCTGTGCTTGCTGGATACTCAACAGGTGGGTATGTCTTGACATAAGATGCACTATGGCTACAGGAACTTAGGGCTTTAGCTGGGCTTATGATTATTGTGAGAAACACTTCACTCACGTTTGACGTCGGAGATTGAAGCAGGCTGTATGTCTAGGTGTAGAGTAGCCTGTCCTGAATCCCATAATGCTCTGCCTTTTTTTTTTTTTTCCCTTAATTCTATTGGCTGAGAGAGGACCCTGTGCACCTTATTCACTCTGAGAATGTAACAGGCTTTTGGCATAACTTTATTGGCCCATGTTATGACATGAGCTGAAATAAACATAAAATAGTGCCACTGCCTAAGTAATGATCCCAGAAAAGAAGTAGTGCTTAAGTGGAAAGTTAGAGAAAATGACCCCAGTGGGCATGCTTCCCTTTGCCAAGCTCCAGTCTGGGAACATAAAGACTGAGGACTTCAATTTACTTTTTCCTCTTTTGAATAGTGGAGCCACTTCTGAGTTAGAAAAATGCAAGAGCAGCACAAGGGTTTTTTCCCCATCTAGGGGTAAATGCCCATCCTCCATAACATCCCAGCTTTTCCTGACCTACCTGGGACAGGGAGGCAGGCCAGACTAAGCTGTTTGACCTGACACATTATTTATAATTGCACAGCTGAAAGAAGAAATTACTAGTTTGATGTATCATATGACGTTGAGGTAGTACCATCTCTGGAAAACCTCATATCAGTTTTTCCACCTAGTTCATAGGAATAATACATAGGAGTCGCGACTCAGACTCTAGCCATTTAAAAAATTATACTGAACAACTGGGTTCTTTGCCCCTGGCACTTTATTTTTCATTTAAATATACTTAAATATTTGCTGTCACCATATGTTACTACAGCCACGGCCATCATGTCTCCTCATGTCATGCTTGGCTACATTTATAATCTGCTTATTGCTTATACCTGTATATTGCTGTTTGCAGGCTGTCAGCACTCTCTGCCCTAGGGATGTGATTTGAGCAAGTGAATGTGTGCACTCAGGTGCACATGTGAACAGAAAGCTCACCAGACCTGATTTCATCAATTTACTGGCTAATTCTTAGATTGTGGAAGAGGGTGACTTTTTTAGTAACTGCCTAAGTGATATGCCCAGGATATTTAAAAAGAGCAATCTTTTCCCTACTCCTTCTCCCTTCTGTACCTCCTTGGAGGGAATCTCAGATGCAGATGAAACACTGTGAGCATAGGTAGTGGTGCTGACTGTGTCATGCAAGTTAGAGATCACTGCACCCAGGTATAGCACCCAAAATCCCAGAGAACTTGCTTGTTCAGAGTCTGGTCCCTTGATGGCAAACAGGACCACTGGTTGTTTAGCTCTAAACATTGTGTTTACATTGCTTAGTTACTTGTGAGTATAACATTTGTGTTGTCTGCCTCTACTGAACTGGAATGGGCTTATGGTTTCTACACTGATAGTGCCTGTCTGAGGTTCTCTGAGGGGCTGGTGTCAGCCACCCACAGCAGAAGGTTCCCAGGCCTCTCTTTTTCCTCCAAATGGTGTTTAGTGGGGCTAGTTTGACTGTGTCTCATTCTGTGAAAATGAAAAGGACTAATGTTTGGCTCTTAGTGGTGGGAGTGGAGTTACTAGTAAAACCTATCTTTTTTGAAGATTCCTTCACTGGACACACGCACACAAGAAAGAAACAAACACACACCACAAAGCCCACCAAAAAACATGAAGAATGTGTAGGAACAAGACCAAACAGAAATAGTCCTTTCTTTCCCAAATGCACCCTTTCCCAAATATATGTCTGGTCTAGCTGTTTTGGATTTCATTTCAGAGACCAAACAGATCTGCCACTTCTAAAACAGAGTAGATATTTAAAAGAACGGCAGGAAGAGGTCTGTGTTTTATTAGCTTGGACTGGACTTCATGGGACATGGTCTATGGCATGCCTTGATAGATTTCAGAGATCTTTGTCTCTTAATCTCCATTCTTCTTGGTTATCCTTTGCAGAGGAATTGGGTGTAAGGAGTAAAGGGAAACTCAGCTTCTTTGAGGGGCTGGGTGTCACGTTTGTTAACTTGTTCATGTTGTGTCTCTCGTCCTGACACGTCTGCAGGCAGGAACAGCACAGGTCTTTCTCTTGTACTAAGTAAAGTGTTTTTATGCGTTTGATGGAGTCAGCAGGCTCTTCTTCCTTTGTTGAATCTGGGAAAGGGTTTCTATCTGCATTCAGTTTCTTGAGGTTGGGGAGGTTTTTCACACTGTTTGGGATGGTGGTCAAGGCATTGTCAAAGAGACCCAACTCCTTAAGGTCCTTCAGGGCCCCAAGACTGGTGGGAATAGTGTCAAGACTGTTCAAGCCAAGGTTGAGAATACGCAGGTTCTTGAGAAGGTTTAATGCTTTTGGCAGTTTTTTGGTGGTCAGCTTATTGTTGCTTATATTCAGGTAGTAAAGGTTCTGAAGTGTACCTATTGCCTCAGGCAGATCCTCAAGCTGATTACTATGCAGGTCCAGCCAGCGCAGTTTCTGGAACTGCTCAATGCTGCTAGGAATCTTTTTTATCATGTTTCTGCTCAAATCAAGTTCCTCCACATCATTCAGTTTCAGAATGCACTTGGGGAAGGTGGTGATGCCCATCTTGCTTAGGTCAAGACGGCGCCCTCCTTCAGCAGATATCCGCATGGATTTTTTGGCAATTTTCAAGGTGATCTTCTTTCCTTTTGGACCTTTACCCTTGGCCATCCTTTCCACTGAGAGACAGAGACACACACCAGACCCTGTGGATAAAACAAGGGAACTCCAGTAAAGCTGTTGAAACCAGTATCTGTTACTTCCCAATTCATAACAAAGTAATCAGTTAAAAATTAACACATGACCGCTGGACTCTTCAGAGGTCTTTTTAAGATCAGGACTTTTCAACCCTGGAACTGCAAGTCTGAAAGTTCTTTCTGAAAGTATTTGGGGTAGGTGAAATTCTGATAATTTACAATATTATTATATTGCATTGTAACACCTATCTGGCATTACAGGATGAGATTGCAAGTGGGAGAAATATGCTGTCTTTCATCCTGAGATACTGATTTGAGCTCACCATGTAATGTAACTGAATGAAGTGTGTTGCTATCTACCAGCCATTTGAGGACCTGAGCAAAATGTTTTGTGAGTCTCAATCCAGACCTTGGGGACTGCACTAAAAGAAGCTATCCAAAACCATGCTTATTCTACCAGACCAACAGGTTGCCTTCTTTACAGGCTGGGCATATGTTGCAGGTTAGTTAAACATCTTGTTTAATGGAGCTGAGATTTGGGCTCTGGACACTGCTGAAAGATTAAATATTTAAAGCAAATGATTAAAAGTCTTGTTTTAACCAGGATCTTGGGAACATAGTGGGCTCCCAGATTTGCTATGACTATTTGCAGTTCACACATCATCTGCAGGGCAGACTGCAACAGGGGATCTGTGTCAGTGCTGCTTACTGGCATGGTAAACCACGCCTTGCTAAGTGTCTCCTGTGCTCTCAGGCAGAGACTATGGATGGTCTAACCTTGTCTCTCCATCCGTGTTGTGGATTAGATGGACTCCCACTGCAAAGGTGTCCTGCCCTCAAAAAATGCATGTAGGTGTTCTGCTCAGACTTTTGACTCATGCTGATGCTCAGCATGTGCTACGTAGTTCACTGTAGCCTCAGGTTTGGTGAACTGTCTCTCTAATCAAAGGTCATCAAATACAGCTGCTAATTATGGCTAGTTACAAAGGAAATAGGCTGATTCTCTGGAAATGGATGACAATGTCCCTCTCAGCCATAGCACAGAGAGGAGCATGGGTTACAGCTGACTGATCTCAGGATGGTCAGGGCACTCTGGCATTTAATTGTGAAGAGGCAAATCATAACTCTGAATTATTATTTGGAACAAAATATGGGTCTGTCTACAATACAGTTATTAGAAAGGCTTCATTACAAACCCCTCAGGCTTTTTGGCTACTCATTAATCATGTGCAAATACATGAAGGGGAAGCTCAGGCTATAACTAAGGCTTTTCAGCTCCTTTTCAGTTAAATGCCGTAGCCAAAAATAATGCAAAAGCAAGGGAGATGTCTGCCAGTTATCACTTACCCTCCTGGGATCTCTGTAACGAGGTAAATGCTTCAGAAAATCCTGGAAGCAGCATAGTGGGGTCAGTCTTGCCCCAGGGTACATTCCAAAATGAAGTCTTTGTTATTTTATATAAAAATTTTTAATACAGTTATTAATAAATCTTTCTGAGTCTGTCACTCTCATGTTTCCATCTCTCACCAGTACTTACAGGGCCATATTACCATTACATCTGAAGACCTCCCCCTCTTTCCTGTATTTAACCTTACAGTGTCTCAAGGGCAATATCAATGCTATGCTTTCCATAGTGTAGACTGGTAACTGAAGCAAAGTACTCTACAGTGGAAAATCAAGCACTTTTTCCACCTTTGTTGATATTAGCTTAAATAATTTGCCCACAAGTGGGTATGAACTTCTGGAGGTCAAAATAATGTTTTGTTTTGTTTTAATTGTGTTTCAGTCATTTTAAGGATCTGATTAAATGTTCTTGTTGGCAATTCTCTGAAGATCAAGTTCGTCTTCATGGGAAATGCCTTACTGCTGATAGTGGACACCCTAAGTCCCTTACTGGTGCACAGAGGGTGATAACCATGCTTCAGAAAAAGATCTGTGGAGCAGCTTCCTTGTATTTTGCAGGGTAGAGAGAGACATTCTGCCTCCTGTGGTTGATGTGAACCTGGTGACTTTTGGGACTAACTTTCTCTTTGTCTGAATTTTGTGTTGGATGAGTTGGATGAGTTCACCAAAACATACAATTCATTTTTATCAGTGAAGTTTTTCAGCCAAGTATGCTTTAAAAAAAAAAAAAAAAAAAAAGAAGGGGAGGTCTCTAGGAAAAAATACATTTTTTTTTCTAAAGTCAAAATTATATATTTTTAAAATGCTTTAAAAAAACACTTTAAAACTCTCAGAAACATGTTCAGTTTCTAGTAACTTTTTTCCATTACTTTTAATTTAAAAACCAATGGAGCAACATCGATCCAAAACAGTTTCCTTTCTTAAAACCAGCAGCTAACCAACAAGTCAGCCTGTTCCGCCGGGGTCTGTGGGTGCCGGTTCCCGGGGCCGGGGTCCCTCAGTGCTGTGCGGCCCCGGGGGCACTAGAGGGAGCCGGTGTCGAAGGTTGGGCGCTGGAGGCTTGTCGGGAGCCGTGGAACGTTTCAACCTTTGAGGTTCGGTACTTCTCTGTCAATAACCCTTGCCAGCTTGTTACATAGTTTGACCCTGGACCTTTCAGATTTTTCAAGAAGTCCAAACAAAAATAGATCAGGGTATTTTTCCTGAAAACAGATCCCTTTGCATAATGCACTGGATAATGCCCACCTGAAGGCAGGGTCAGGTCTCCTTTAGTCAGGTTTTCTTTAAATCCTACTGTGGACTTCTCACACGCACTGATCAGGAAAACGTGAGTCTCTAGGGAGTGCTCATGCTTTCCAAGTGCTATTTCCTTTGTGTTAAAAGTTGGAGCCATGTTTCAAATTTACAAAGGGGTGATTTACAATCCTAAAGATAGGGATTAGCATTAGAGTTCTGCAGAAACACTGCAGTGCACCAAACAGCTTGAAGGGGATGAATAACTCTTGTCTCTGCATGTTTGTAAACTAATAATCTGTGTTTCACAGGGCTGTAGCTGGAGATAATGAAGCTTACTTAGCCATGTCTCATTTTCTTTAGCTCTGCGTAAGAGGGCTCCAGTTCTGTAGCCACTGATACTGAAAATCAGGAATAACAGAAGTTGTCCTTGCTGTAAATGTTAATTATGCCTGTTCAATCTCATGTTCACAGTGCTTCTCCTGGGATAGCAGAGGGAGAGGTGTATGTGCTGCCCTGCTACCTAAGAAATTACAATGACGAGAGAGAACTCTTTACTGATTTTCTCTAAACCCTCATTCCACTGCTAGATTCACCCTCTGAGTTGCTGGCAGGCCTTTGCCCAAGGGTGGAGGTGCTGCATTCCTATGTGATAAGGTCTAGCTAAAGAGGACCTTGACTAGAAAACTCTTTCCCTTTTTATCCACACTTGGTAAAATCTTTGGTCTGGAGCTGTCAGACCTTTAGGAGTGTTTCATAGGCCCAGAGCTTTGAGGCTGACTTGATACAGAAATAAACAGAAAATGTGTGTCAAGGGCATCATGCTGCATGTGGTGCTTTCTGTTGCTGGGAGCTGCAGGAAGGGAAGACCTTGAGCATCAGGACTGGGACTGTCAGTGTCTCTCTGAGGCACGGAAGGATTGGAGATTACTCTTTATCTGCACTTAAGCACTTGTACAGGCCACAGTCATGACCCATTGTGTCTTAAGCCTGCCCCTAGAAAGGGATCTGATCTCAGAGGAATACATATTTGGACCTTGATGATGCAGTCTCTTCCACCTGAACCTTTCTTCTTCATTTTTCTGCATAGGGCTGGCAGGAGCAGAACATGCCTTCTGCCTTTGACAGTGGGTGTTTCAGGACTTCCTTCTCTGTGGTGCTGCCTGTTCTTTTCCTCCCATAGGCTGCTTCCTAATTTGCTGCACCCAACCATCTAGATCCCATCTTGAACTAGTCTGTAAGAAAAGTTTCCTCTGTCTTCCTCCTGGAAGTCTGCTTATCGCAGAGCAGACTTGCCAAGTCCAGCGGAGCTGTGTGTGCCTGCACCTCTCTGGGGACACGAGGGCAGTGAGGTGACATATTGTAATTCACCCATAGAATAACTCTATGTAAATACTTTCATATACATCTTAGAAACAGTGTTTGTGTAGTAAATGATTTTGCATGAGGACATGCAGTTCTAGTTAGGGAGATTTTTTACTTCCCTGCTTACAAGCCTGTTACCACTTCTTTGTTGTTGGATACGACCTGTTGTAGAAGAGAGATATTGTAAATACAGTCTCTTGCGAACAGGCAGGTTTAGACTAAATCCTGCTGTGAGCAAATAGATAGAGGTTTCCTTATTAATTTTCTTACTTTTCTAGATCACTTCATATCCCCTGTGCCAGCACACAGTGCAAGGTTATTTGTAAAACCAAGACCCACCAAGAACAAACAAAAACATTGGTTCATCTTAAGAATTCTGCCAGACTGCCCCCCTTCATAAGATCTTACCAGCAAGCAGCTAGGAAGACTTAAAGATGAGGTACAGATGTCACAAGCTGCTTGTTTTTTTCAGTTGTGTGGGATGAGCCTTCACAGTCTGTTACTGTGCAGTTGTCCTCCGTCTACTCTTCTTTGAGTAATGAAATTAGTTTTTCAGTCTGTAAATAAAGCTGTGAGCAGGGAGCACAGGACAGTTTTCTTTTCAAAGTCCTGCAAATTCTGAATTGTGCTTCCTTGACGGAAAATGGCAGCCCTTCAAGAAAGTTGTGTGAGTGTGCAGGGGGCGGGAGGAAGGGTGACAAAAAGGACTTCCCCAGCTCCAGAGTCTCTATTAAATTCTCCTTTCACAGTCTGTGAAACTTTTGTTCCCAAGCAACAGCAGTGCTAGGTCTTTGGAGATCATTAGCATAAGGTTTGGTCCCAGCATGCAAGTTAAAGCTGGAGGGAAGAGAACTGAACTGGATGCAATGCCTGGAAATATTAGATTTCAAATTATGCAGAAAGAAAAAGCATCTGGACCTGGTTAGAAGCTGTTCCTCAGCTTCTAAAATTGCCTTAACTGTCCATTTTAGTAATTTGGCTATTTTTTTTTTAACTTGTCTGTAACACTGTGAGATACGTTTGTGTGTGTGTGTTAAAACTCATGACATTTGTGATACCATCCTTATTATGTGTCAGATAAGATAGATATGAACACAGGAGGGAAGGCTCAGTCAGCGGTGCAGCACAGAGGATATCAGCTGCAGTTTATATTCATCTATCTGTGACCTCTTGAAAGTGCAATTGGTACAACAATTTCCCTTTGTAGCATGAGAATTTACTGGAATTTGTCTCTGTGGCTGGGATTACTAAACTCAAACCTTCAGTAACAGTTTGCAATAATTTCATAATAGTATTTAGAAAAAAAAATAGGACATTGGAGGAGAAATAGCTGTGTGTTTTGTGGCAGGTATTGTTCACAGGAGATGCAACACTGAGGTCCCTCTTGCTGATAGTGAGTATTGGATATTACTGTTATAAAGAAGCTGGTAATGTTTATGTGTTTGTCTTATTCCAGTGCTGGAGATCGCATTTTGCTCACCTCAACAAATTAATTAAATTTACTTGATGTTTTTCTTCTACAACCTGAAGTGTGCTTGAGTGCTGCTTTTCTGCAGTGGAAATGTTATCCTTTTGTCTGGTTTAAGCCTGTGAATACACATGCTGCAAACAGTGCTCTGTAAATGAGGGAGATTCCTTTCTTCCTCCCTGGCCCCTTCAAGACATCCTATTTGAGGAGCCTTGCTTTAACATTATACTTATTTGTGAATTTTGCATAATATCTCTATTATTTGAGCATAGAGTAAGAATGCCTAGAAGGTAGACTGGTACAATCAAAAAAGGAGGACCCTGTACCTTTTTATCTAAAGTAATCTATCCTAACACTTTCTGAGATTTGAGAGAGAGTTAACTGTATCACAGGGAAAGCTGACATTGATTTTAACTTCTTTTGTCTTTTAGTAGCAGGACTTGGACCTAGATTGTAGTTTACCAGGAAGGGCATTTTCCTCACAATATTTTGGTAATTGCAAAGATTCTTTCAGAAAAGTGGTTTTAAGAGAGCCTTGGCGCTGCTTTGGCAGACTTTAGAGGTCTGAGGCATGGAAGACAGAAAATGAAAGTGGCTTTGTGAAGTCTAAGAACCTAATTAAGTTTATTGGAATTTTAGTATTAATTTCAGTGGGAAAAAAGTCTTATCCTTTGAGATTATCTCAACTGCAATGGATCTCCAAATGGGTTCAGGTCTACCTGTCTATAGAAAATGGAGAGCAGTGGCTTTCACAAGAGTGAGATCATAGTCTTATGTTAATGGAAGAGGGATTAATAAATAACTTATGGATAGTGTAGGCAAAGGTGGATCATCATTAGTACACATAATGATTAGATTCTGCCATGGCTAGTGCCGTACAAATACCTTATAGATTTAGGCACAGATAGATACGTAAGTACCTCTTCTACTTCATAGAACTTCACCACCTCTTGAAGTTTGGTTATTTACATTTATAAAGCACTTTTGTTTCTTTTTAAAACCAGCCTTTGATTATTTGTTTATTAATGCACTTACTAGGGTTGGATAGCCGCGGTTGATCTGCTTTGAGCTGTTGCTGAGCTGGCTGGGGTGGTGTTGGCTGGAGGAATGCTGGTTGATTACCAAGAAGAAGGGAGGAATAGGCTTGAGCTGCCTGTAGTGTGATTCATGTTCTGAACCTCTGTGAGTTAACAAGGGAGAACGCAGAATTCCATATCTCAGGGGACTTGGAGGAAGCATCTTGCCTGGTCCTCTGAGACCCAGAAGGATGACTCTTACAGGGGAGTGACAACATTTAGCCTTGCATATTTTCATGACATGTTGAATCCATCATCCTCTGAGTTACAAAGCAGCTTCCAAAGACAGCAGAGAGAAGATTGTTTTGACCCTTGTAGAGTCCTTATTAGCTGTTTAGGGCTTGTGACAAGCAGAGCGAGGGTTCCACTAGAGGATCATTGCACCCATAAGTCAACACATGTATATTTGTGTAACACATTCACAAACTGGGCCAGTTTAGTCCTGTATACAGTATTTTAGTTCCCTTATAATGCTCCCACTTGAAAATGTTGGAGGAGTGAAAGATTAAACAGGTTTGTACATTAAATAATCTTTTGCTTTCTAACTCAACCATAAACCCAAAATAAACCTGGACAGTTTTAGTGAGTCTGTCTGCCCCTGTGGAAAGAGAAGAACCTAATCTGATTCCTCTGTGAAAAACACCCTAATCCAACCACACTTCAAACAATGCTAGAAGTACTGATCCTGTTCCATCCCTTTGAGATACTCTCTCCAAGTTCCAAATATCTTTTGGAGACATTAAAAAGGCCCATGAGGCAAAGCCCTGTGAAATCTACAGGTAGTGTGAGAGGGTTGAGTTGTAAAGGATAAGTGTTCATGGTATCTGTTTTCTACTTTGGAATTGTTACGTTCATGAGCTAAGTGTGGCTCAAACAGGGGATGCAAAACTACCATAACTCTAGTCAATGAACTTTCTTATGATTTACATTGTGTAAATCATACCATCTTATAATGTATTAATTTTTTACAAATAGTGAAGAACCAATTTTCCCATATACCTGTTTTTTATAAATCTAGCCTCTCATTGTTAGATTTCATATGCTTAGCAGCAGAACTAAACTAAGTTTAGGAGTTGTAGACCATGAGCTGGAACTGGTCCTGGGTTTCATATTTGTCCTTGAAACAAATAATTACTTAGGCTGTGCAAAATTCTTCACTTTTCTATGAACAGAGTTCCTAAGCAAGGAATAAAACACTGTGTTGAGAAAACTGCAGTGTTTTTCCTTTATGTGCACTATTAACTGGACCAGGAGTGAATAGGCAGTAAAATAGTGATTCATAATCATGAAAGGTAGTTCAAAAGAAATTCATACTGCCAAGATTGCAATACTGCAATATTGCAAATACTGCAAATTCAATGAAAATGTAATGGTCATAGAACATTCTAGTGTTTGATTTAGATCTCTGAGGATGGTTTAAGCCTAGCTTTACAAACTTCTGGTGTGATCCAATGTAGAGCACAAGGTTTAAAATAGTGGCTAGTTACTCCTGTAGCAGTTCAACCTGTGGTTGAACTGATTTCCTTACACTTTGGGAAGTCAGTATCCCATTTCTGAGCTGGCACCTTAGGATTAGCTTGAAGTTGTACGCTCAAAGGGAAAAACATCTCCTACCACCAGTTATATCATGTGTCAGTAACCCCGTTTACTTTGACAGATCAAAAGTTTCTTTAATGCAGAATCTGTCACTTGTCTGTGTGGTCTCTAGGAACTGACAAGAGGAAGTCCATGGCCTTCAGATAGATACACGCCTTCTAGCTCAGTGTAGTTGAAATATTACTGTGTTATTTTGCTCAGAACCTTTAACCCTTTCATACTTTCAAGTGAATTCCCCTGTTTAGAATCTTCCTTAAGCTGTTTTGTTTTTTGTCTAAAGTTTTGGTAAAAAGTTACATTTTGAAAACAAAGTAGAAAAACTGTATTTACTCTATTGCATTACAAAATTATTAAAATGGCAAGTCACTTTTTAGGGACTACATTAGTTTCAAATTGCTTTATGTAAAAAGATGATCTGTGATATGGAGACTGAGACACCTCTGGTTTCAAGATATTATTTTCAGAATGCTTCAGAAAAGCATGAGCCTTTGAGAACAAGGCTTAAGAACAGAAACAGCCAGACTTAATGGTACCTGCCACTAGCACTCCAGCTCGATGGTGGGATGAGATCAGGAGCACAGACTGCAGTGTGGCTTGGCTTGGAACAGCTGAGGAGGTTGCTGTCCCCAGTTGTCCATCTGCTTCTGCTGCCAGAGCATCTTCTCTGCCTGTGAGTCAGCTTCTGAATTCTTGCAGTTTACCATGTGGCATCACCATCACAATTTGCAGAGATATCTTAAGGCAAAGAGAACCCATCCTTAGCACCACCATCATACTTCCTTCTTTTTTCTTTATTAAATATCATACTTTACATGGCACTTCTTTCAGGACCAGACTGGCAATTATCTTGGGGCAAGTCAGCATGTCATAGGGAGAGTGACTGACAGTGATAAACTCATCAGCTATCTGAAGATAGTCCACCCTGGTTCATAAGACAGACCCTTCCTTCCTAATGAAAGCAGTAGTGAAATTTGTATTGTGCAGCACTAACCTAATCAATGTCTCTCTTTTTGAAATTTCTAATTACTTAGTCAATGATGAAACTTCAATATTCTTCTAGTTTTGGTGTTCTCTCATTTCTGTGGGCTGAGAGCCAGGGGTACAGATGTGAATGTTTTAACTTTCTCTTACTGTTCTGAAGCAATCTATTTCAGTTGAATATTTATTCCATACAGGAAGCACTCAGGAGGGGAAAAGACAATGCTTCAAAAGTGGCAGGTAAGCTGAGTAGTGGGTGCACATGGTTAAGCAAAGAATTTCAGCACTTGTCTGTGTGTCTGTTTACAGATATTTGTGTGTGTATGTGTTTACTTCAAGGCCTAAAGTGTTCTCTCACTGCTCGAGGTGAGGCTATTGGCAAGAAGAGCAGAGTATTTACATCTGGTTATTGTGGAAGTTTTGCTCCTCCTGCTACGAAACATATGGTGCTACTGTTTGGTGGAGCAAGTGTGATTTTATGTACTTTCTAAAACTGAGACCAAAGAGAGCCTCCTAGTTGAATGATTATTCACGAATCATCTGTACAATTAAATCGGTGCATCTTGTCTTTTCCCAGACGTTTTGCTGAGCTGAGAGATGCACTTACTTTGCTGTACCCCTGACCTTGTTGACCCAAGACACATTGGAGAAGTCTGTACCTTCTTATTTATACGTAGCACTTTGTGCAGCCTTTTCTGTACAGGCAGTTGTCCAGGATTTTGCAGTATACAGATTGTATGCATCACTTTTAAATCAGGGAAAAAGTGCTCTGTTATGCAAATACAGCATAAAAGCAATGGGTGATTATAGACAAATGCAAATGGCCTGTCTGAAGAAGAGCCAGAAACAAGACTCTGATTCTCCAGAATGGATTGTTATATAAGAGATTGTGTTGATCTGAATGGCAATCAGCAATTGATTACACTATTTATAATTCTTATCCTGGTGCACCTGGGAACCACAGGGCTCTGAGTGTGCCTTTGAGGCATTATTTTCAGAGGCATAGTTAGGAGATTTTAATGTTTGTTTCCTTTTCCTGGCAGAAGAGGGAGATCAGCAACTTTGATTACCTCATGTACCTGAACACATTGGCTGGCCGCAGCTACAATGATTACATGCAGTATCCTGTGTTTCCATGGGTCCTCGCTGACTATCACTCCGAGGTCAGTGCTAGCTGTGTTATCTGTATTTTCTATGATAGCAACCATGCAAAGGTTTGTTGAATGATGCCATTGAAGCAGACGGGTATAGACCCAAGGGTTCAAAATTTGAACTGTATTGATTCTTTATAAATTAGCCTATCTTCAAATCAGCATGCTTAGGATCACATTTTGCCTCAGAGAGTTGGATGAACATCTGTTAAATACATACCTAGTTAAGGGCAAGCTGCATCAGCTCAGCAGGGACAGGCTTCTGTGACCCCTGACAAGGAGATTTGGACAGAAAAGCCTTGAGACGAATTTGCAACCTGCCATGTCCTTTATTTGTAAAGTTCCTTGTACACGCTATCCTTTCTGTAGCACATGCTGCCACGCTTTTTACAAGGCCCATCGCAGTTCTGGAGATGGGTGTTTTTGGTACTGAGTCTGTGGACTTCTTGTATAGGTGAAACTTCCAACACAGCCTTGCTTCCATCCAGTGTCACTGAGTTAATCATGATGTCTAAGACTCAGGGATCTAAACATCCACATCTTTTCTGGTTTTGTTTTTCAGACTCTCAACCTTACTAATCCTCATACATTTCGGGACCTGTCAAAGCCCATGGGAGCACAGACTATAGAGAGGAAACGCAAGTTCATCCAGCGCTACAATGAGGTGGAGAAGAGTGAGGGTGAGTGTTTTAGGAGAGTGACAAACAGCAGAGGCTTGAGTCCCCTCAGGCTTTTGGGGATGCTGGTGAATCCCTTAGAAAACGTCACCCAAAAACTTTCCAGAGCTGTAGCTAAGGGAGGCACCATATTAAAGAAACCCTCTTCCTTCTGCATACAAACTAGTTGAGGATTCAAAGATAAGTGACTCCTGCAAGCACTGCCTTATATGCCTTTGTACTGCTGCATTCTGTTGTCTTCCCTTGGGCAGGAAGAGATGCTACATAAAAAAAGCAATGTTCCCTGGAAAAAGACTGCTCTGTTACCTAAGGTGTGAGCATTAGTCTTGTCTGTTAGCTAAGTTGCACGTAGAGGACTGCTGCACACAGTCTAGCTAACAGCTACTGTAAGAGAAGAAAACAGGATGTTGAGGTGGCTGACCTCTGGAAATCACGACCTTTTTTGGTACTAACGGAGAAGGGGATGGTCTGGAAAGTTAAAGGACTTACTCTTCAGAAAATGAAACATAGAAGGCAAAAAAAGAACATACAGAGGTGGCAGTAACTGTGCACATTCAATACAAATATGCAAGGTGTGCTTTTGCTCACATATCCTTGGAGGTATCTGCTTGAAAGACCTGGTCCTTGTTTAGTTGTGCTGTAGTAATAAGATATTGTGGGCTTGAAATGGTGATGTCTTCCACTGAAATCTGATTTGTGTCCAATTTCCAGGAGACCTGTCAGCCCAGTGTCATTACTGTACTCACTATTCATCAGCAATTATAGTGGCATCTTACCTGGTCCGATTGGAGCCATTTACCCAGACCTTCTGTTCCCTGCAGGTAAGCGGCAAGATAGCTTCCCTCCTACACCTTGTCATGAACTGTGTAGCACATTATAGTGACTGTGTAATGAAGGAGGATTAATCCTTTTGATGTTTTCTGTATACTCTGTGTGGACTCTGGGCTTACTGAAGGCTCTGTGCTGTGCCTGTTGCATTCAGTGAAAATATCTCAATAGGAGCAAGGCTGCCTGATGACCTTGTTCTGTTTTCAGAGAGAGAAGGAATATTTCATTTTGGTCGTGTGAGGCTTTTTGTGAGAGCTGTGGCATGTAAACACCTAGAAAATATTTTACTGCCTGTCTGAACATAATTTTCTGATTTTGAGGCAGATGAGACTTTCATGGTAGGTATTCTAAGCCCAAGTGCCCATACAGAAATGTGGCTACAGGCAAACACTTGGAGCCGCCTAGAAGTGGCATGAAGAGCATTCCTGGGCCAGATGAGGACACACAGATTTGGTGGGTGGAGAGTGATAGGGATGATGGGATCAGCTCTCTGAAGGAGAAATGAGATGAGAATACCTCCAGTGTTCTAGAATGAATATTTTTTTTTAGCTTGTTCTGAACTTGGCACTGGTTTATGGTGCCAAAAGCACTTGCCATGGAATTGAATTTCATGGCACCTGAACTTTGTGCTTACCTTTTCCAGCCAGTCAGCGTACAGGGGCCCTAAATTTTCTGATGGACCTCTTCAGCAGGAAGTTGGTGACACATAAGCATAGACACTTGGGCTGTGCCAGACAGTTGTTACCATTATTTCTGTAATACATTTTGTGTTATAGCAGGGTCTACCAGGAGGACAGGTTCTCAAAGTGCATTTTTAAGAAGCATCTTGCTGAAATTTGCCTATCCTTATGGAGCAATGTGAGGAAGACAGCAAGGCCAGAATATTCCAGTCAGATTGTTGTACATGTAGTGATGGCTGGCCATGCCTTCTGCAGCTTTCCAAGTGCTTCGCTGTTGTGTTGGTCTTTTTTCTTTTTTAAATGAACTAATACAAATAAAGTGCTGTGCTAATTAAGTAATAAGCCGTATGATATTGGCTGTTACCAGCAGTAGCTGATGGGTTACTGAACCACCTGAGGCAATGGTTACCATCGCACCCTGTGAGCCATATGTTAGCTGCAGTCATGAATGACTATGGAGCAGTTATTTCTTGTTGTAAACAACAAAGGCTGCTGTTGTCTCACTGGCGCACTTTTCATGCATAACAAGTTCCCAGTCTGAGTAAGTGTTTTGTGGCTGTGTTTGTGTGTGGTTAGCAAGTAACCATTTTTGTGGGTATAGTTATCTTCAAAGGCTGCTGAGATCTGAAACACTCAAAATTTTGTCTGCATGTGTATCCATTTAACTTCTTCCATAATCATTCCTTTGCTTTTATGTTGCTGCACGTTCAGCTGAGCTCATCACTGTCATTTCACCCACATGATTGGTCCTACAGTGGCTTAGGAATTGTGAACTGTGAGATGCAGTCAGGCAAACAGCAGACTTGACAACTTTATGAACAAGTTAAGAACAGGTTGGAAAAGGAGTACTCCCAAACTCAAGACCCTGGAAATATGCTGAGCTGGGAGCTGTGAGAGCTTCTCAGCATCTTAAAAAGTAGAAAAGCTATGCTTATAACTGCAACCTGCCAGTCTGAATGCACATGACAAGGAAATGAAACAACGTGCGCGTGCCCCTTCTGAAAAATTGATCTTGGCATACCATACTGCTTCTCAAGTCAAATAATTGATTTACACCTCACCGCAGAAGAAGGTAGCGAGGAAGCATTGCCTCTAGTAAGGGAACTGTACAGGAATTTACAAAACTTTATTATTTCACATTTTATTTAAGTGTTGGATGGTGTTTCCATTTCACCTTGGTCAAGTACCTCATAGAATTCCTTTCAGAAATTGGTCTCAGCACCACAAAATAGCAGCAAAGGTTTCTGTGTTTAATGTCTTCGTCGGAAAGGCACTCTAAGACCCTATGCCTTTGATAGTTGGTGACACTTGCTTTTGATTCAACTCAGAATTTACCCACTTTTATTCTTATCCCACTGTTGCACTTCAGTTAGCAGGCTGATATTTTCTGGCATTTACCTCTCAAAGGTACTTACAGACAATAAGGTTCCTTCTCTTCATTTTGTCACTGACTCTTGAACAGTCATTTACGCACTATTTACGCAGGTGTTTACTGCTCAACTTCTCTGGGCACGTGGTAAGTCTTTACTCCCTTGTAAGCATCCCTTAGAAACACTTTGAGGCCTTTGGGTTTAAAGCACCACCGAGAATCAACGATATTTAATTTTATAAATATGGGAAATTCTAACCTCTCTAGAGATTACTTTGACTGGTTGCTTTGTGTGTACCTTGCTGAACTGTAGTTTTAAAATGCATGTTTTCCCAGTATTTCTGATGACAATGTAAGACCTCTACTGAAAGGAAAGAAAACAGAGACTTACTATATCTTGCTATAGGAAAACCACAAGAGTTTGACGACTTGCAATCTAAATGCATAAAACAATTCTTGATTCTCTTTTTCCCTTTCAGTGCAGTTTTTGCATTCATAGAGAGAGAAAACTCATTAATTCTGATATAAATATATGCAAATAAATTTATTAATATAGGAAATGGGAAAATCAGTTATTGCTTCCTTTATAAATAATACAGGCTTAAGTTTTAAAGATATTACTTTTCCCTAAAATGAATTAGACAGCCAGGGAAAAAATCACATTTTTTTGTGGTGGTAATATCTTTAACCAGATTTGTCGCGCTAACAGCATTTCCTATGTATATATTATTTTTATTTAATACAGGTAATCTTTTTATTACAAATCATATTGTTTCTCAGGAGATTACCATCAGCTCTCATAAAAGCTGCAAAAAAAGATGAAAAAGCATCAATCACCACCAGACACAGCACGCTGTGTGCAGATTAAATATACAAAGCCCTTTAATATGCTTCAATGAGATACTTGTTAGCTGTTGATTTATTTATAGTCCTTCTTCTACTCTGTTTTAATTTCAATTTGAATTTGACTCCAAGGATCCCTGCCTAATAATGATCAAGAACAAGCTGACCTTGTGCATCAGATTAACTCCAGCCAGGCTTACGCATGTGATCAGACACTTTTTCGCTCAGTCCCTTGTGCGGTTGTGGGAAGGCTTCACAATTGTGAGTGGTATAAAGAAGAAGGACATAAAATACAAGGAAGCAGAACTGTGCTGTCATTTAGAGATGAGGCTGGGCCAAAAACCTGGTCAAAATTCACCTCAGGGGAAACAGCAATAAGGTCTTTCCAACTGGTGGGAGTCTATCTCAAAAGACAAACAAGGAGATTCGTCTTCAAAACTTAGGGTTTATTAACTATTAACTTTATTAACTTCTGTGTTTTGATCGCTTACCCATAAGGGTAGTTTCTCCCTAACAAAAGATATGACAAAAGTTATTTCTTGACTTGCAGTTCTCAAACTTAGCAGAGTATGTAGATCTGAAGGGGTTGTATCGTAAGTGTGCAGGTACTTGGTGGGGGATTGAAAGGACAGTGGTTGACATCATCAGAAACCAATATGGCAACTGCTGCTCAGGGTTCCTTACTGCATGAGGATGCTTAGATGTTATTTTCCTATTTAATAGATTGCCAGTCAAAGCTTCAGCTGACCGTTATTGTGCAGAAGGACAGCATCCTCCTAATCTGGCAGTCTATGGGTAGAGAGAAAAATAACCAAAACCTATCAAGAAACAGAACCTGACTGCATCTCCTGTTCATTAACAGATTGACTCTTGCACCACCTCTGGGTTTTAGTGTCTTTGTTCTGCAGTCCTGTCGGCTTGTTCTTTTTGCCTAGTGAAGCAGTTTTAAGGATTGAATGGTTGAGGATGAGCAATCATTCGTACATTTTCACTGCAGTACAGAACTGTTTAAAGATACTTGTTCTATCTGACAATCTCTCTTGAATCCTGACAGTGGGATGGTGTGTCATGTCCCAGGACATATAATCAAATTGATTAACCCCAAAGAGAAATACCTATATTACCCTGGAAGCATGCTGTAGCAGGGCAGCTATACTGCTGCCAGTACTTGAACTAGGTATTGAGAGGCAATTTGGTTCTGTCACTTTATACAGTTAAATAGTTGGCTTTCTTCTGAAACAGCTTGTTTGTTCTGAGAAACTCATTCAGATGATCTCCAATACCTGATTTCTATTTGTTTATTTCCATTCTTGTAGAAATTTTATGTTAAAAAAAAATCCTTTCATGCTCAAGGTAGGGACTCCTATGTAAAGGTGAACCTGTATTTTCACAAATGCATTCAGTATCTGAAATCCCATTAGAAAATCCTGTAGGAAATAAGGTTCCAATATAAGCCATATACCATTCATTCAGTGAGTGATTTTTTTTTTTTTTTTTTCTTTCTTTCTTCATGAGGCCATAGCTCAGAATGATGTCCTAGGCTACTAAAGCTGCTTTTGTCTAGTGTTTGACTCTCATCAAGGTAAACATGTTAGAATGCTCTCAGGATGTGAGGTAGTTTGTTTCTCCTCCCTTACATACCAATTCAGCTTGGGACCCAGACATTCTTCCTTTATTCCCCTCTTTCCTTTTTATACTCTTTATTCTCAGCAGAGTTGTACATAAAAATATTCAGAACTATTTGGGTCACAACTGAAATTAAAACACTGAAGTTGTGTCCACTGCTTGCAAATCACTTTGGGATAAAAGGAATGAATTGCCTTCAGAAACATGAATAATGGGTATGCTGATGTTCTCGGGCTGCCCATGATAATTTCTGCTTGCCCCTGTGTTACTGCAAGCTATGCTGAGGCTCCAAGCCTTATGGTATTCTCAGTCTACATATCTACAAATTGGAACTAAGACAGCCCCTAATATTAGATCATGGTAAGCAGAGCTGGAACAGATCTTGCGATATCACCTAATCAAACATGTGATAAGATGATTACTGAAGAATTGGCTAATATTCTGCATCTGCTTTTTATTTGACAGAATACTCACACTGCATTCTTGGTGTCTGTCTCCATTTCACAGGGTGGGAGCTTCGATGTTGCAGACAGAATGTTTCACAGCGTCAGGAGCACATGGGAATCGGCCTCAAGGGACAACATGAGTGATGTCAGGGAACTCATACCTGAATTCTTCTACTTGCCAGAGTTCCTAACCAATGCAAATCACTTTGAACTTGGTAAGTTCTAGAAGCAACTTCAGTGCTCCCCTTCCACTGCCCAGCATCGTGTCAAGGCAAAAGATCCAAATCACATGTTGAGAATTGTTCCTTTGACTGTGCAGACTAATGAGGCTCTCTAGCAAAGAGAGATAATTTTTTTATTTAATAAGACTACAAGAATACAAGTTTCTAATATCTGAATGATATCAGAACCAAGTTTCCAGATCTGAAGGGGTTGTAGTTCCTGTTAGTTGCTGTGCAAAGCAATTGCACATTTTGTCAGACAAAAGCAAATTTTGATATAGGCAGTCTAGTTGGTTGTTTTTGAAAATTCAGTCTGTATCATCACATCTGTGTGGCTATGAACAATATATTAATTTGACTTTTTGGAGATAGATCAATTGTTAAGTGGTATTGGTGAAAACTGGGGTTTTTAAATCTCATGTCTCTGGTGATTGAAGTTGCCAAATGTCTCATCACTATCATTTTGAAAGGTTCTGCACAAGTCATGAACATGATACATCATCCCTGGCCTCAAGCAACATCACAATCTCTTCTGAATGTACACTGTCTCTAGCCCTTCCTGCGTTAGTGATGGATGGTCAGAGAGAATCCAAAAAAAATAGTATTCAGACATAAGTATGGAAGTCCCTATTCATTTCACTTTACAGGAAATTCGCATATTTTGCAATGAAAAGCTGCTTTTTGTAGCTGACACTTTTTTTTTTTTTTTTTTTTTTAACAATTAAAGCAGAGGAGAAATACCTGAAGAATCATTCTAAATTGGTGATGGCAAACACAACTTAAACCAAGTTGTTATGGTCTAGCTATAACTGTATTATATTTAAGATCTCAGTGAACTGAGGCATGCTAAGGAAATAGCAGAATGGGAAAAAGATGTAAGAAGATTGTTAAAAGATAAAAAATTGGAGCGGTTTCATCCTGAGAGGAGGCCATGAAACAGAGCCTGGCTGAAATCAAGTTGAAGAGACTGACCTGAGTGGAATCAAGTGGAATAACCTAAAAAAGACACCAGAATCTTGCCAATAGAGAGCATATATACAGGAAAACAACAGAGGCAAAGCCAAGAACCTGAATCTGTTCACGGTTTCACTGTAGGGAAACCTGCAGTCCCAGACCTGAGCCTCAATTTAGATTTGAATTCATCCAGTTCCACACCACCATGCTCTGATTTAAGAACATATGGTCACCTTCTGAAAGGAATCAGATTGCAAATGACTTGAGAACTAAATACCTCTCAGTGGCTGCTGTAGTAGCAACACTTGGCAGTTAGGCCCACAGGATGATGTATAAAAATAAAGTTGTGCCAACAGGTTTGTCTTGTCTGAGTTTGCAGTCTGTGTTAAAATGGTTTGTGCTGAGGTCATGCCCATTTTTACTGTATTAGTGGTAGTTACACTAGAACATCTTCTTAGTGCTTTAATACTAGATCAGAAATCACAGGAGGAATTGGTTCTGCAGTGCTCTATGGCACTATATTAGATGTACAACCTGAAAATGAACATGTGAAAACCACCTCAATTTCCTTTGTCTTCAGCATTTTAGAAAAGCTGTTCCTATTTGCAGTGTGCATGATTCGTGTTTTTAATTCTCCCTTTGCAATTCCTGTAGGCTGCATGCAGGATGGAACAGTTCTCGGAGATGTGCAGCTTCCTCCCTGGGCAGATGGGGATCCTCATAAATTTATTCTCCTGCACAGACAGGTCAGTAAAATCAAGATATGTGAGAGAATGCTGAACTGGGTCCCACTGCAAATGAGCATGATGGCATTCGCAGAGTTTGTGTGGGCTCTGAACTTTGCATTCTACTTGTCTCCCTCATGATTCACCCTGAATCAAGGCCAACTTTCCAGACCAGGTGAGGTTTGTATTGAGGTCTGTGGTATGGAACTATTTCAGCCCATAAGTGTATAGGAACATAACATAATGCATGTACATGACATTTATATACATACAGTTCCACGTTGTTGCTGACCAACTGTGTGTTTATTTAAATTATCTATCTCTATCTTTGAGTCATGCCAGGACTACAAGGGTTTTTGGGTTTTTTTTTGAGAGGGAAAACCTAATGTGATTTCTTGCTTTTAATGGAGTCAGCCTTGACAATCTGAAAGCAAATAGCTTTAAGGTCCTGAGACTTACTGCAATTAGTGCTATCTATTGATAGTTAGGAAGTCTTATTTCTGTATGGTGTCAGCTGCTGTGTAGTAGTGAGTGCAAAGGCAATTCTATATGAAGGTTGTTAGACTGAATGCAGACTTTACACCGGAGTATCTTGGTGCAGGTCTCTCTCATAGAGCTAAAAAGGGCTGTACAGTTGTGCCCCTGCATTATCTCCTCAGATTTCCTCTGGCAAAAGGAGGCAGTCTGTATGTGTGAGTGTGTGCAGGTAGTTGCTGTGTACGAGAAGTGTGATGATAGTATGTGTTAGCATTGGTGGGACTAAACAAATACCCTGTGCTTTTCAAGACATTGTGTCATCCTGGTTCGTCATGTGTACCTTCAGTCTCTGCTTCAGTGGGTTCTTCTCACCTCTCCTATGCTATGCAGGTCCTGCCCTTAGTGGTTCAGGTTTCAATCTTTATAATCTCTTTGTAGGTGATTGCATCCAAACCTGTGGCTACAACCATATTTTCTGTTTTGCTATCTCCAAATAAACCTTTCCACAGTTGCTGTCTCTAAATGCTGGTTCCTAAATCTGATCTCTGACCTCTTTACTGACTGCCTTAACTTTTTGCTCCTGTTTTGAACAAAACCAGCATCATATTCTTGTCTTGTAAGTATTCTTTTCTTCACTGTTCACTTAACCATTGACAGTAACCACAATGCTCCAATTTATTTACCATTACTTTCATGTCCCTTGCCTTGCATTTCTGTGATGCATTCAGAGTCCTTGCGTTTTGTGATTGTCCATACTGCTAAATCATTTCCATGCTTTTCTTGGGCATTCTCTTGAATCCTCATCTCATTCTTACTGACATCCTGATACCTTGTTTCAAGTCAGTACAGAGACAACTGGAAGTGGACCATCTTAATTGTTTTGCATTGCATACAAATCCGCTTCCCTATACCCTTATATTTTGAATTTCTGTATGGTTCCACTCCTCATATCTAAAGTGGGTGTCTACACATCTGTTTGATTTATTTGTTCTGGCTTTCTCTTGCCAGAAAAGCAACCTGCAGCCACCTGGGTGCTGTCAGTAATCTCAATTTAGTCCCATGCATGGCAATGCCATTTTTTTCCACATTTAAAAATAAATTCCTTTATCAGCTGGTCTATGGGCTGTGACTCCATTGTGAAGACAATTTTCTTCTATTAACCAGTTTCGAGAGAACACGCTTCTAGTAGTGTGCATCATCTACATGTCTTGGGAAGAATTCATTGTTGTTAAAACACTATGTTCCAAAGATAAGTCAATGCTTTATAGCACCTGCATCCCATGCTGTCTCTATAGGTTTCTGATCCTGGAAATACTTCGGCTTGTGAATAACTCTGAGAGTGAGCCTGTTCAGCTCTGGATTCATTCACATGTTCACATGTGCTCAGATTACTCCTAGGAGTGAACATCAATATGCTCTGAGCCTGTGTAGTTTTTTTTTTTTGCTGTAGTCTTGCCTTTGTTTCTTTTTTTTTTTTTTAGGACTGTTGAGCATATAGTGAGATATTTCATTTAGGGGTTTAATTGATTAGGATACTTCCTTTAGTCTCTGTGAATCCATGACCTGAACACTTCACTTTAAATCTGTGTTAGAACAATAATGCTAAAAAGATATTTAAAATAAGTTAAATATCTATCTTACTACTTTATGTATTTTGAAATTGATAACTTTTGTATATGCTTACTAAAATTGTTGTTTTCAATCATTTTTAAAACGTAGTTGAAAGTAGTAATCTACCACTTTTTGCCCCAGAATCCTGCCTCAGTACATAAAATCTTATGAATTAATGATATTCCAAGTTATGTGTTGTAGAGAATAGCTGCTTACTGTTATTAGTAGGTCTCAAGCATCAACATGCCTAGTACCTTGACTCAGTGGTGTGCTGCCACAAAGTTTAGTAACTAAGCCAGTACATTGAATTTACAGCACATTCAGTGACTAATGAGTCCTTTTACAGAAGGTACATCAATCTTCTTGTTCTTTGTTTTACCTTGTGCTTCTGTAGCAGTTACCTGTGTAACTTAGATCACAGCCCATTATTACTGGGCTGACAAGCACATAGTGAGTAGACCCGTCTGGGAAAAAAAATGGGTGAAAGAGGTTTTCACCAGAAAACTAGTCAGGTTAAAACAGGAGTGTGACAGTAGTAACAAGAAAATACCTCAATGAAACATTTCAGCTTTCTGTCTTTCTTACTAAAACATTTCGAAATTATCTTTTCATTGCAAATACGTATTAAATTACAAGCCGAACTGAAAATATTTGATGATGTAGTCGTTATAACTGATATTGTATGGTATAGCTTTGCTACTAGTAAAATAAAAGGTTGTAATTTTTTTCAAATTTGGAATTGGGCAGGAATAATTGTAATACATGAAAAATTTTGAGTGCTGGGCTTTTTGTTCTGATTTGGAAACAAAACACTATTTGGTGTCTGAATTTCCGCTGGAACCTGACCTCCATTTTTCAGTCAGACTCTGTCCCATGCCTGTTTGCAGCCTATTGGCTGGAGAGGATAAGGAGAGAATGTTTTTGCCAAACAACTGAGATGCAGAGAGATTAAGAGCCATGTTCAGGTTACTGAAGTTCCTGTACATACACAATAACTGGCATTACTGAGTCAGACATTTCTGCAGGTACCTGGAGAGAGATTGGAGGCTCAGAGCTCTAGTCACACTGAAAGGTGGTGGAAGGGAAGAGAGAACGGAGTATTATGTCAGTATTTGTAACCACATGATGATACATCTACTATAAGAAAGGAGATCCTTGTGTAAGTGTTGTGTGCACTGCAGGCTTGCTGTTCAAAATACAGTCCTTGCTAAAATGAAGATTTGAGCTCAGTCCCTTCACTTGCAGGCAAGCAGCTCAGTAGGTTTTGAGTACTGAGCTCAAACATGCAATATTCTCTCAGATTGTGTGAAATGGATTTGTTTTGGATGAAACAAAACCAAAAGCTGCACTCCAGTTGTGCACTCCAGATGCTTGGTGGCATTCAGCCTGTGGGAGCAGACTAGATCTACTTTGAAGTAAAGTCCCCACAGTGCACGTAATGTGGATACTGGGCCCTCTCTACCATCTGCTCTGTTCTACTGATCTGCTTCCACAGAGTTGAACTATTAGATAACATTGGCACAGCTTATAAAGTCACAAAACTTGAACACATTAATTCAAATCTCAAATAGGACTGGTTTAACAAATGAGAGATCATGTTTATAAATTTGTGTCCTTAATGATTTGCCAGACCTAATCAGACTCCATGTGCAGTCAGTCCGATATTTGCTCTCCACTGTAGCTAGTAATAGATGTTACACAGGAAAGTGCAAGAAATCTTTCTGTGCAAGGAAAGTTTATTAGCCTGCCTAGGAAAGTTCATCTATTCCTGAAGTGAGGAGTTACTGATCTTGAATTCTGAAACATCAGGGTTTCTGTCTGCTCTGAATTAATCCATAAGACTGGATATACTTTTTACTGGTATCGTGGTCATATTTAGGAGGCATCACAGTGAGTTTTGTGCATTAAACAGATCCTGTCAACACTGTTTGAGGTTGGGCTATTGCTTTAAAGAATGTAAGAGCAAAGAATTGTTCTTTAGATAAAGCTGTGAGTATTTAATAAGTTAGGAAACTAGTCTGCTAAATAAATTTATTTACTTCCTCCTTAGACCACAAGTTCTCCTTCCCTGGCTGGGCTTGCCATAGTGCTTAGTGAAATACCGAGAGGCTGCACAGTTGCAGCTCTGTTGGTTGCTTTGTTTTGCTCTGGCAATGATGCCAGGCAAAAATTTACAGTTTGTAATTCATGGACTAACTGCTTTTATTAATGAGGATGAGTTCTGAGTCTGTTTGTAAGTGTCTTCCTGTTGTTTGCAGGGGACAGATTGTCTGCTGTGCTTGTTCTCTGTGATTGTTACAGTTGTGGGCAGGGTCATTTAAACCAGCTGCACTGGGCTGACTGTCTGCTCTGTGAAATGAGCCATTGTTCTGGATCCCATTAGTGTGTTTATTTCTGCTGTGCTTTGAGCAGGATGGTCTGCTTGGGAAACCTTTAACTGAGCATCAGGGAGTATTGCACAGTCAAATGATTTGGAGATAGGAAAGTATTTTTAATAATGCTTCTTGAATCATTGGGAAAGGCCTTTTGGGAATGTACAAAAATTTGGTGAGGCAGGTGATGACAGGGGCAGTAATGTTTAGTGAAGCTGCATGGGTGAGGCTGGATAACTTGGAGGTGGGCACAGGTTCAATTCACACTTGTGTCCACTGCTTATGAACTTACTATCTGAGTTTTCCAAGCACAAGTTTTCCGCTATGATTACATTGAGCTTTCTAGGGAGCCCATGTTGCCATGGATGTACTGCCTTGTAGCATCAATCCCAGTCTTTTTAAGTAGTGACTGTTTCTTCTGTTTCCGTTACTCCACACACCTGTCACTGTGGGTGATAAATCTAATCAAAGGTAGTGATTTCTTATTTTGGGGAAAAAAATTCAGACCCTGAGTTTTTCCAGGGTAAGGAAGTCTGGTGCTGCAACTCTGCTTAAGCCCTGCAAGCCAAGCAAAATGTATTTCAAACAAACCCAAGCAGTCTTGAAGCTTCTATCATACAGCTGCCCTGCTGCACCCAAACTCTGGTATTGCAAAACCTCTTCCCTGTCTTGGCTTGCAGCACCCCTTGCCATTTCAGTACAACCTCTGCATTGTCTTTGCTGGTTCATGGCATGCAACTTCTCCTGCTGCGTCCTTCAGAACCTCTGCTAGTCATATCCCTTTCCAATCTGTTTATATGTATCTTCTCAAATAAAGTCTCTGCTACTCAGTGTGATTCATAACTAAGGCATATTTCTGTAAATGGACATGTACCTTAATTCACCTGCGGTTCATGAAGTGGTAGTACCAAATGCTAACAAATGTTTTGCTCATTTAACCCATCTTGTGCCAGTAACAGTATTGATGCAGACATGATAGCAGAGGCTTTAGATTGTGGTGGAAGCTGAAGGGTGTGCCAAGATTTGTGGAGTTCTTGTACTTTGCTTACTGGAACCTGACTGTGTTGTCTCTGAGGATATTGTTCCTATTGTCTGCTAAATCAAGCATTGCTGCACTGTGTCCTTCCTTTTCTGTGCATATCCACCCTTTATCTCTTTAGTCACATTTTGTGAGGATGTGCTGAGAATGTTTGTACTGGAGGAGCTAAAAGTGTGGAAATTGACTTGCAGAGAATTTAAGTCTCCAGCAGGGATTAGAAAGTGGTAATGTATTTCTAATGAATGCACTCTACTGAATTAATTGATTTTCTTTTGGTTTCAGGCATTGGAAAGTGACTATGTCAGTGCACACCTTCATCGCTGGATAGATCTGATTTTTGGCCACAAACAACATGGCTCAGCTGCCGTGGAGGCAGTTAACACCTATCACCCATACTTCTATGGAGACAAGATGGACCTCAACAAAATTAAAGATCCTCTGATCAAGAGCACCATCCTGGGTTTTATCAGCAACTTTGGACAGATACCAAAGCAGGTACCACTTTATTATGAGAGTAGAGAGCATCATTTATTTTTATAATCTAGTATTTCAACTGGAAAGTGAGAATAGAAGCTTAAATCAGAGACATTTTCTGATTTAAATTTGCCAAAAGATGGGCTATAGACTTTTCCATATTGTGTACTACATCAGCATGCACCCGCATACAGGTATGTGATTCCACTTTCTAATCATGCTGTTCCTGTTGTATTCCATACAGCTGTGGCATCAAATCTCAGTTTAGTCACATGAGTAACCACTAGTCTGGGAATGGGTATAGTCAAATAAAAACAGCTCAAAGTCTGCCCTATGCTTTTCTCTCTTCTCCTGAACTGCTGGGATTAGCTTCCTGTCTCTGTGAGGAAGGGATGTAGTCTGACAAAAATGTAATAAGAGTAAGATTTTATTTCAGTTAAGAGGTTCATGTATGACTGTCCTGGAGTCTACGATTAAGGTTTTAAACAGATATCTCTACTGCATGATATGGCAAATAGATTTATTTTTCAGTGATTTTCCTTTGTTCTAGCTCTTCACTAAACCGCATCCATCCAGGAATGCCCAAGGAAAAAGTTCATCAGGAAGAGAGACTGTGCTGTCCCTTCACTCAAGTGGAATTCTTCCTCCTTTTGTGAGCAGCCTGCAAAATCTGAAGCTCTCACCAGTTACAATAAAAGGTGCTACATGGGCTATGCTCCATTTTCTGAGCTAATAAGTGCAGAATTATTGAATGGTGTGAATCTGGGTTTTCAAGAGCACCAAAATAGTTACACAGCTTTGTATGAGTTGGTACAATCAAGATCCCTTCTGCCATTTTTTTGTGTACGTGTGTATTGTGAGTGGTCATTGAAAACAAATATTCAGAAGAAATCTTGAAACTTCTGTTGTAGAGTTCAGAATTTTTTTTTTCTATAAGACACATAAATCTTTTCTCTCTTCTACATTCTGAATGTTGAAATATAGAGCTTACTGTTCTCATTTTCTCTTTTAATATTCAACAGCAAAGTAAATACTGTATGTCTTTTTCCATTTCTTGACCTTCAGATATTTTCTTTTTCTTAGTCTGTTCCTTTTCTTACCATGAAGAAGCCTGGAAAAACTTCAGTTTGTCTACTTTTTCATCCCACAGCAGTGTTCTTTACAACATACGTCTTTGTGGGGACAGTGGGCTCCCGTAGCTGGGTTACAGAGGCTGTTGGTGATGTAACTGGCATCCTCTGCAGTGCATGGCATAGGGCAGTCTGCCCCTGAAAAGGAGTTCAATGACACTGCTGTTAAACCCCCTCCCTTGGAGCCTGTCTCCCCCTCTGCACAGACCTTTTTGGTCCATTGCAGAGGAGTGTTTCCAGTATTCCATCTGGAATCGCAGTTGTAGCATGGATTTCTGTCTGTGGGCCTGGCCACAGCACTGGGTCCAACTGTGGGACTTGCCAGCCTCACCACACAAGCTGTACAAGGAGGAAAATTCATATAAGTGCTCTGAAAACAACAGAATTAAATATGTTCTTTGTCTTGCCAGACAATCCCAAGGGAGCTATTGGGCACATTGTTTATACTGAGAAAGGTATCCTGGCTGTTGAAAAAAATAAAGTTTTGATTCCTCCTCTTTGGAGCAAAACATTCTGCTGGGGATTTGAGGACCTCACCTGCTGCTTTCGCAACTATGGGTCTGAGAAGGTAAATAAGAAAAAGTCTAAGCATTCCAGAAATTAATTATATGTGTGTTCTTTGGCTTTACACGGCTTTCTCACAGTCAAGCTTCTTGAGGAATCTCAAGTTGGATGTCCCAACAGAGTACAAAGTCACTCTATCCTGTTGAAAAATGTGGCATTTCCCCTCTAAATTATCTCAGGTTTTCCTTCCAGTGACTGGGTTGTCTGTCAAAATGAAGGAGAAACCCCATTTCATAGGATATAAGGACAATACAAGGTCTCCTGGACACTAATTAGAAATTTCATTGTGCAGAACTTTCTGCTGGAATTAAGATAAGACCATCTGTCAATTCCCCTCTGGCTCCCAAGCTTAGCCCACTGCACTCATTCAAAATAATAATGTCTTTTGTTCTAGAAAGTTAATATTCTTACTTCTTTACTGTTAAAAATCAATGGTCTATGTCATCACATTGCTTGTTAGGGCACTTGACAGGCTCAGTTTCTTCCTCTACTATGACCACACTGATTTTTGGATGTGTTTGGGACAATTTCATGACATGAAAAGTCATCTGATTTAGCTTGGGTATCAGAATAGCAGAATATGTAATTCAGCAAGATACTGACTTGAGTATTTGTGCAAGACACATCACTGTGTTTTTATAGACATACCCACAGTCAATGGAAGTGAAAAAGCCATGAGATGTGTTTTAGTGTTTTACATTCTGTTTCCTGCATGAAATTTTCGAGAGTTTTCTCCATTAACTTCAATTAAAAACAGTGCTTAGCAGTTCATAGTATTGCTGTAGGTAAAAAATAATTTGTTTCGTCTCTTCAAAAGCCAGGGTGTCACTGAGCCTAGTGACACTGAGTACAGTGAGCGTGATTACACAGTCGCTATTAGAAGTAGTTGGGAGTCCAGCTTGAGTTCTCACTGGGTAAACAGAGGACTTGAGCTTAAAAGAAATTTTTGTCCTCATTGTAAGCAGGTAAAGGTTTGTTCTGTCTGTGGTATGGTTTTTGCAGCTGTGCTATCCAGCTCCACCAGAATCATTAGCACTATAGCATTGTCCATGTTGTGTGGAAGAGAGCAGAAGGATGTTTGTGCTGTGATTGTAGCAATGTGCAATTGTCCTGACCTTGATTTAGTCTGATCTGGCTACTGCTAACAGAGCTGTTGGCACAGAATGGAATTTAGTGCTGTGGCTTTTGGCTTCTCAGTCCAGGTAGGAGGAGGATTGCAGAAGCTGGCACTAAATCTGTTAGCAGGGACCATCACAGCCTGAGCTTTCTTGTTAATCTGTATTGGATGTTCGCATCCTGTCGCTATATGGTGGCAGAATGAGCTTGCCTGAAGTTATGCAAAAGTCTGCGAAAGAAGAGGAATTGGGAGTCATCTCTCCTAAGACATAAGACACTGACCTTCATCCAGCTTTCCTGTTTGGCCCCTAGAGGATGGCACAGCTGCATCCAGCCACAGCCTGTGGGTGTATAGCAGCTGTGCTGTAAGCATAGACTGCTTAAGATGAGTTTTTCTTTCCTGAATTTGTAGAAATGGAGCTCTGAAAATTGAAACTGCCATTTGGTATTAAGAAATGCATGGAATCACCAGATAAGCATTTGACTTAAAGCTGCTTTCTTGTACAGAACGTGACTACATTTGAGTGCATGGCAGACTGGGGAAAGTGCCTCTGCGCTGTGTGTCCTTCAGCAACTACCATAATCACATCTGGAACAAGCTCGGTTGTGTGTGTCTGGGAAGTTTCCTTGGTCAAGGACAAAGTGAGACATCTAAACCTGAGACAGGTCAGTACTGTGGCTCTTTTGCTATAGTAACTTGATGAAAACCGAAAGACTAGTTTCTTTCTCTCATATGAGTGGCAGAAGAAACACCCTTGGTTGAATTAAGAAAGAAGAAAAAACAAAACAATAATCAGCAGTATCATGTTATCATGTGACAGCCTGTTACCAGGTCTGGAGCTGATAATATGCCTTCTACCCACAGCTTCCAGTTATGAACTCTGCTTGGTTGTGGTGTGTGGTGGTTGTTTTTATTTTTGGATTTTGTTTTGTTTTTGTTTTGTGTGTGTGTGGTTTTTTTCCCCCCATTTTGTTAGTATTTCCAAAGTTTATCATGATCAAAGAAGCCATGAAGGTAAGGCATCTGTTTTCCTCACTTGAAGTGCAGCCAGCCCTTGGATTATTTTTTAAAACCAGTATCACATGGGAATGCCAGTAGTTCTTTTGGGGCTCCTACAGTGACGGACAGGATCTTCAAAACACTTGGCAAACTTAGCAGATGAAGTTGAAGGCTCAGCTAGGCAAAGTTCTTGATTATTTTATCTCAACCTGAATTCAGAATATGAAAGGTTTATCTGTTATTCCATGAGGTAGGGGTGCATCCAATAAGAATGATATGGTTTGTATCCTCATTGTCCAAAGTCCTTTAGTGGCTGTTGATCTGAAGCTCATCTATAGTCACCAAACAGCTGTATAAATGCTATTTCATTTACAAAAGTGAATTCTCATGCAAGATTTGTGCAGTTCAGCTATGGTGAGTTCTCAGCTTTACAAGTAAAGCTAGAGTAGACCTCTATCATGTCTGAAAGGCAGAATAGGACCCTATTTCCCCTGAGGAATCTAGAAACAGAAAAAGCTCTGCTACTTTTAGGTGAACTACTAAAGGGTTCACTGGTCAGCAAGGCCTCCAAGTGTTAGAAGCTTCTTTTGTTCATTTGCTCTGGAGGGATATTCAGACAATATTTCAGTGCTTTCCATACCCTGAACCAAAACATGTTTTATTTTTCCTTAAATGATGTGAAAACTTCAATGTCTGTTGGGGTGCCAGAGAAGTATTTAATCTTAATTTATCTGAAATTCTTGTGTGTTGAAATTGGGGGGGAACTGTGTATAGAGCAGTCTCTCTTCAGAGGTTTATGATGTTTTCTGCTTGAGAAGAAGCCAGAAATATGAGACAAGATCTTCAGTGATGACCTTTTAATACACCTGGTTATTATTCCAAGCCAGGACATGGACATAGAAATAGAAGAAATAGCAGTAGAAAAAAGCATAATCAGTAATCTTCATCAACATCAAAATGATACCAGTCAGGGGGTCTGTTTGAGTTTTAGGCAACCAAAGAGGATGTCTTTTATCTCCAATATAATGCCTTTCTCTTTAACAATCTAAAATCAGCTTTGCTGATGTGTTCTACTATGATTAATCTGGTATTATCCAAAGTCCACAAAGTGGCATGAGATCATGCAATGACAAATTCTGTATTTTTTCTTCTTCTTTGCTTGCAGAGGCTTTTTTTTTTTTTTTTTAATGACTGTCTGGCATAGATGTAAATTTGAACTATGGTTCTAAATGTCTTCCTGTGAATTACTTGCTGCTTTCATGTAATTCAATGTTTCATGGTAGTTTCTTTTTCTGCTGAACAAAAAAAAAAAAGTATCATCTTTCCTGAGAGAGTGAGCTTTGCTTAAGTAAAGCTGATGTACTATAAAGTGGATGCTATTCACTTACCAGCTGTCTCACGGGACTGACACATTCTGGTTTGGAATGTAGTAAAGTACAGAAACTATATTTCAGCAGAAAAAGTCACTTTTCCCTCTCTAGCAGGAGCTACTTCCACAGTTATGTGGAACACTAAAGATTGAGCATAATAGCCTCAGTATTGATCTGTGCTATTTACTAGTTCCTTCAGTGTTCATGAGCAGAGTGATATGTGCAGTCCAGTCCCCAGAATTTCTGGGCCAAATGAAAGTCTAGACTGCAAGAAGCATCCAGACAAGCTGTGCTGTCTGCCACACAGACCTCTCAGGGAGGTGCTAAGCATAGCTGTGAAGTGTCTGTGTCCATGTCAGCCACTTAAGTTGGATGGTCAAACTTGGTTAAATTTCTCATGGACTTAAGAATTCCTGCAATGAAGCTGGTCTTTTTTGTCTTTAGATATTTGTGAATTTACTCTGAAGGAGGTCTCACAGTTTCTTTTGTAAATATGCCACAGGATATTTTCCATTAAGCAAAAACCTGTCAGTCTTTGCAGAGCAAAAGTAGAAGGTGGTAAAGAGCTAAAAGCACGAGACGGTTTTTGCATTAATATGCATCAAGACACTAGTGGATTAAAGCTGAGATTATAACCAGGCTCAGGTCTAGCCTTCTGGTTGACATTCAGCTTATATTTGAAGCACTTCACTGCCAGGTAGGATCTTTTTTTTTTTTTTTTTTTTTTTTTAAAAAAAAAAAAAAAAAGGTTTTATTAAAACTTGAGCAGGAGCTTAGCTTGGCTTGACTTGGCAGTTTGGATGCTGTCACAGTGGGTACATTTTCCTTCATGCTTTGGAGCAAGAAGGGGAAATTTGGAGCACCTGAAACTGCCTTGTCCCAGCCCTTTTTGCAGAGGTCTTGTGCAGTTCTCAAGCACAGGCACTGGGTTATGCCCAGTCCTTTGTAAAGAGACAGTTCTATAGCCAGTCCAAAGCTGACCTCTGAAAACCACTGTTGGAGACCCCATTTAATGCCAGTATTTTTAGTCAGCAGTTCTTGTGAATGGTATAAATGGCAAGCTGAAATTCATCCTTTGCAGTTGCAGGTCACCTTCAGCAGTACATAGTCTGCTGCAGCTCAGCTTCTTCACCAGCGGATTAATGTTTGAATACTCTTATCCTAGTAACCTTGGCAAGTGGCAGCACGTTAGCCAGCAAGAGTTCAGCCTCATGGTCACACATTGGAAAAGACTACGAGATGTGTTTGCAAAAATCATCCGGGACCTGTGGCTCTCCTGCTCCATGCTGAACTGAGACAGAGCCTGACGATGTGCTAATTATGTCATGTAGAGAAAACCAGCAGGGAATACACATTTATTGTTAAAGCCAACATTAAAACTGGTGGGTCTGATTTTTCACAGTAAGGCAGCTAAAAATGGAGCCCTGAAAGACCTTTTAGGAAAGCTGTGAAGGACTTTTTCTCTGCCCTACAGGCTTTGCTTTCATTTGTGATTACACAACAGAAATGTATACTGCTGTCACATGAGAATGCTGCACTAAACAAATGTCATCAGTATACTTCTATCCACAATTTCTATCAGTGCTATTAAATTGCCTAAAGCATAATCTTTTTTTTATGAAACTGTTTAAGGCTAAATTAAACTAGGCACTCCTGATGTCTCTAGAACCTATAAAACAAACAAAAAAAAAGGACATTGGATAATGATGAAAGAGGAAGGAATTCATATATGGCTTTAAAGTAAAACTTATCTCCAAATGCTGATTTTCTTCTTAAGTAAAATTGAAAAAATATTAGTATATGCTCAGAATTTAAAAAAAAAAAGAAGACTGAGGAAGGTCATGAAATACAACCTGATAAGTTTTGTTTAATTTGTGTGGGGTTTTTTTGTTTGTTTGTTAGTTTTGTTTTGGTTTTGTTTGTTTGTTTGTTTTTTACTGTTGAGAAATAGTAATTTGCAAGCACAAATTTTACTTAAAACTGTATGGACTGAAGTGAAAAATGATGCTTTGTTGTTGAGCACAAAGCACTGTCAGAGAGTCTGAAATGTATGCCAAGGGCATACATGTTAGCATGCAGCTTGGAGAAAATAATTTCATGTCTTGGAGACTAAACTTTCCTCAACCACAATTTGAAGACAAGGATGTTTCTGTAAGACCCTTTGGGATTTCCCCCTCATACGTTTTTCAGTTGTGCAAGGAATGACTAGGTTGCTTGTTCTTACTAAGCAAATGATGGTAGGACTGTGGTTCCCTAGTAAATCAGCCACCCTCTGCTGTCGTTTATTGGTTGCTTTTTACCCGCCAGGCTTTGTATGGCCACACTCAGGCAGTGACCTGCCTTGCTGCATCTGTGACCTACAGCATCTTTGTGAGTGGATCCGATGACAGAACCTGCATCATTTGGGACCTGAACCGGCTGACGTACATAAACCAGCTTCCTGCCCATGGGGCAAGCCTCTGTTCTGTTGCCATCAACAATTCAACAGTAAGATCTTCATTTATCATTTTCCTTCTGATGTATCCATGAACATTTCATGATAATTTAATGGGTGCTCTTCCTAACATAAAAACATCCTGAGAGTCTGATACATTGATTTTTTTTTTTTCTTTCTACAGAGATCGCTAATAGTGTTCTTAATGATGAGAGGAAAGCACTAAAAGCAACATCTTAGACTGAGTAGCTAAAGTAGAAGCATCTTTGGATGGGTAGATAGCAGGATTAAACAACTTTTAGTTTACAGAGCATGAAGTATTACCCTAGTAGCTCCTGGATTTGGCTCACCCATAACCTTATTGCCTCCATTATTTCATTAATTTCTCCTGACATTCATACAGCAGAGCCATGTCAGCTGAGACGTGTTAGGTCTTGGTCTGCTGCCTCAGCTGACAACTTTCTTACACCTTCACAGTACAGTGTTGGCTTTTTGCTTTCCCCTTTACTTTCAGGTGTGGGAGGGGCTCTTGATAGCAGTGGGAATAAGTGTGTTGTGGTCTGTGCCTGGCCAGAATTGCATGCAGGTTGATAGGAAAATATTCTGGACTGGATTTTAGTGTAAACACTCTGAATGAGGTTTTTTTCCAACTTCTGTCATCCAAAAATGTTTTGTACGTTTGTGTTTTCTGTCTCTGTTAATATGAGTAGAATTCCACTGCTCAGACAACTCAAGGTTGGATCCAATACCAGAGCTTATAACAAGAGAGGCAAAAATGAGTTCATAGCAGTAAGAAACCAAGCAGACATTCTCTACTTAGTCTGTGCAAAATTAATCATTTTGTATTAGAGCTTTATTAACTACACAGTGAGATGGTTAGTAATTGAACATGGGAATTAAGCAATCCTGCCACAGTGGTCCTGGTTAGTATCAAATGACCAGTGGTTTCAGCAGGCCAGTAGTTCAGGATACCCTGGTGGTCCTGCACAAAGCCGGATGAAGCAGTGCCAAGCGTTCAGAAATGAGTGGGTGGGCTGGCATAGACCTGGGGATGCAGGCCCCGAGAGGATGGAGTCCTGTCCTTTCTAGGTAACAGCCCACCATTTACAGTAGCTTTTGTAGTTGGTAGCTCCTCTTCTGGGGGTGACCAAAAAACATATGGTCTATGCCAGGTTCTGGTGATTAATCCAAGACCAGTTCTCTAGCTTGTTAGAGTGCAATGGTTAAACTGATTGGACAATAGTCTGCAGAAACATTCCTTTAAAAGACCAAAAACTTTAGGAAAGTGTGACTGAAACTTCAAGACAAAAAGTATGAAGGATTATAGATGTTGTGGATAAAAAATTATTCTTGACTTTAGCAGAACAGGATGTTGAATTCTGAAACATGTTTTTATTAAATTTTCTCTATATATTTATATATTATAACATGAAGATAGAAACAAAATGTTTCCATTGTGCTAAAATAAATATTTTTATATTGACACAAAATTACAAGTTTGGTAACAAGGTTTTTTCCCAGAAAATTCAGAATATTTTGAAGGAAACAAATTTCTGAACCACATACTTTTCTGTGAAATAAGAATCCTATACATCTCTTTGTTATGTGAATATTAGTTTTTATATTTGCTTGAACATCTAGAAGCTCCATTTGTAGATTCAGACCTCATGGTGTTTGTATCATGCAGACACAAAATTAAAAGGCTGTCCCAAAAAGTTTATAAGCTAAGGGGCACTGTAAAAGCTTGCTGTAACTAATTATTTCAGTTAGTTTTAAATTCCTGGTCTAGACCTGAAAAACTCTTTAGATCATTACCAAATGCCTGGACATTATGTACTCTCATGCAGATAAGGTAGTTGACATTTAATCTCTTTAATTATTGCCAACACTGTTTTGAATGTGCTATCGTTGTTCTGTCTTCAATATTCTGCCCTGCCGTGTGAAGAGCTCTAGCCCCAAATCGGGCATGGGTGGAGTATGGTGTTAGTTGATTTAAAACAGATGCATGCTGCTAATTTAAGGGCACACTGGCCTCTACCAGAATTGGATGACTTTGCTGATGGTGCTCCATTTAACTGGTTCTTAGCATGCATCAGGGGTGGAAAGGTTAGGTTGAATTTGAATTATTAACTTGTTCAAGATGCGCTTATGATAAGATAATTTAAAATTGCAGCATTGGCTCTTGGTTCTGTGTGTTTATTGACCCAACGGGGTTATCTGTGTATTTGCTCCTTACATGCAGTCTGCGGTAAGATTGTGCACCTGAAGGGAAGGGAGGCCAGAGATTCAGTTGCAAAGGGTGTTCCCTGCATCAGAAGTGCAGCTCACTGAATGCTGAGCTGGTCATTGGCCAAATGCAAAACACAGTCTAAAAATGCGATGACATTACGCTCCCTGTGAGGGGCAGAGGAGGATTGTGAAATCACCAAAGGCTTTGCAGCAAAGCAGGTGAACGCCGTGTCCTTAATTAAGAGAATGCTTATTTGTAACACTTGAGTGCTAGTCCTGGCCCAGAACCTGTGCTAGGCATTGCCTGTGCACAGACCCTGTCCCTGACAGTAGCTAGATCAGTCTGTCAATCTGCTTTTTTACTAAAAACCTGCATTTTCTGGAAAATAGGAAAGGAACATTTTAAAAATGTTTTCATTTTAAAAAATGAAAACAAACAAACAAACGCTTTGTTCCTGCATTATCTGGCTAAATCCAAGACAGTTGGTTTTGGATTCTACAGTGTAAAAATGTCAGAACTTTTCATGAGAATAATGTATCATTTTTTACTGTCTCTGGTTTAAATCATCTGCCCGGAAGCAAAACAAAGGTCAGAATTTAAGTCAGAGAAACTCTGTAATTTATAATCAGCACTTAGGAGTTGTGAGGAGGATAAGTGTAGGATTTTGAAACATTGCCTCTTGCTTTGTTACAGAGTGATATTATCTCTTGTGCTGGCTCTTACCTGTATCTGTGGACAGTTAATGGTCAGCTTCTTGCAAGCGTCAACACCTCCTGCAGCCCTGAAAGCTGTATTGTTTGCTGCTGCTTTGCCGAAGTGCTGGACTGGGACACACGCAGCATCATCATCACAGGAAGCACAGATGGAGTAGTGAGGGTAGGTGGATGGGGGAGAGGAGAGGGAATCCTCATTCATTGTAGACCAGAGGCAGAATTTGGCATCCCAAATTGATGAACAGAGCTACTAAAAGCCCATGTCAGAAGCTGAAAATCAGAGTAAAATATCCGTTTCCTATCAACTTTTATCCTCCTGAATGGAAGGATTTTTGCCATTCAGGAAGAGTTTTGAGAATGTGTGGTTTTGAAAGTAAAAATTATACTGCCCATTAGAAATATGTCTTGGTCTGGTTTCTGTGAGTTGATTCATAGCCATTTCTTAAGTAATAGTTTATCAGGAGCAGGAATTCACTACTGGTTCCACCTCCAGTCTGGCGGCTTCCTGGGTTATTGGGACCCTTGTTAGTGTGTCAGCCCAGAAACCCCACCAGCTCTGTGCATATGTTTCTTCAGTGTGATGCCCTGCAGCACAGTGGCAGAGTTAGAGAGGACACTGCAAACCCCTGCTCTGATGATAGAAGTCCAGTTTCCACCCCTTCCTTGGAAGCAGATAGCCACAGCTCTCTCTTGCTCCATTGTTATAATCCATGCTTTTTCCATTTTTGCCTCCTTGCTGACACAGCTGTGGAAAACTGAATACACCAATATCCCAGACCAAGCTGCTGGACTGAGGCTGCAGAGAAGCACGATGGAAGAGCCAGGCAACATGGGTATGGCCACAGGGTGGGCTATAAACTGTGTTGTGACTGTGTGCTGCAGAGGTAGTTTGGTTGTGGGGCAGAAGATGGTGTGTGAGCACAGTGGTGTGCAAGTAACTGGTGCAGTGCTATTGTAACGAGCAGCAGAAGTAGTGGGTAGCCACCGCCCTGCCTTTGAGACAGAAAGCACCCCTGAGCCTTTAATCTCAGGAGCACATCCTGCCTGGATAAAGCTGAAGTGTCTTCATAGGGTCTGTCATGGGTTCTGTCAAGCGTGATAGACCACCTTTCTGCATAAACGTGAAACTAATGAACTATCATGGCTCCAGAAAGCCCATTCCCTTGGTACCTCTGCTGATGGCCTGTACCTAATATTCTGGCTGAAGCTGACACTCTGGAGTTCTTTCAGAGCTGAGGTCAATAAGACGATGGTGCTACAGTGCTGCCTGGTGTTAAAACCAGCACAAGTTCATTTCTTTCTTTTGAAAAATACAGGAGCTGAAACTTGCCATGGAGCTTTAAAGGCACATCCTAAATAGTACAGCTTCTCTTTAGATTTTATAAGAGAAAGAAATTGTGGTGTTAGTATGTATAATTTACACAACTTATTTTCTGTGATCCCCATTACAGACATTCTCTATTACTTCAAATTTAGACATGCAATTTGCATAAATATAATGCTATAGATGTAACATTTGCATTAAAAAAAAAAAAATATACAGAAACTGGGCATTACCACTGAGATCATCAGAAGTGCTGTTCATATAACTTGGTATCTACGTTATTTAGATTGCAATGTGAAAATATTGATACATACAGAGGCACATTGGAAATGCCAAACAAACCAGATGCCCATCCTACCTTTTGTGACATCTCAGAGTAGCTAGAGCCAGATGCATTTAGAGAAGGTACAAGAATACCAGTGATGCCAGACATTAAATAGTCTGGCTGTGGTAGCTGCATATTTGGTTTCATTGTGGTCTCTAATCAGATTGCCATAAATCAAAGCAAAAGATTAAACATTCCTTCCAAAATCCTTGTAGTATTATGTAGTCATTTTGCAGATTCTTTTTATGTCTAAAAACATCCAATTTGTTTTAAGAATTTCCTGAGTGTCTGTAACTTGCTGTGGCAGACATTTCCATGTCCTGTTTACTTGGGTACAATTGCATAGAATGTCTTAGAGCAAACTGAGATTTTTAATACTTTTAGAATTTATGTCTTCAACAGTTCTCCAAACTAGGACTTAAAAGCTGCCCACAGGAACACAGCAAAATACTCCTGTTTGTGCCCTTTTCAGAGAAGATCATAAAAGATACAAGTGTTTACCAGGCATGTGATGTGTAGACACACACCTGTTCACACAAAAACATAAGGACACATGTTCTCAGATGCATACAGCAACACTGTTCTTTATTCAAGAGTTGAGAGGTGTAATCAAAGCAGTGACATGCTCCCTTAAACTATTCAGATGACTTCAGAATTATTTAAATGGCCAAATATTCCCAGATCTCATTCTACACATTAAAGAAAGTAAAATTAATACAAAACACAGTCATTAAAAAGACCAAAGTAGCTATGATTGAGTTATGTTGTTAAGTGTGTGTGTATGTATGTGTGTGTATGTGAAATGTTCTCAGCATTTAATTATTGGTTCTCCTATGAGCAGATTTAGACAAGTTGATAATACCAGGACTTTATGTAATTTCTTTTTACTAGGCAATTATGGGCTGTATTATATCCTGGCAGCAAGGTATTGTGGGGCATCTTATTAAGCATAGAGCCAGTGAAAACTGATGAACAATTTTGCTGAACTAGGCTTGCAATTTAGAAAGCAATAATACACAAATCCAATTTAGCACACAATTGATACAGCCGCACGTCAGCACATGTAACTATCATAGCCACAAATTAAATTGGGATGGGCCTATTTTGCAACAGCACAGGCTGAGATTAAATATATTTGTTCTCAACTTAACAACTTGCTGACCGTAAATAATAACAATCCCATCCATGTTGCCTCCAGATACTTTCTAAATATTTATTTTTAAACCATACAACAGGTAACAAGCATGGAAAACATCTTGTTCTTTGTCGGGAACTGAATCCCAGCCTTGCCTTGACTGGAAAACCAAGCAAGACCAGCCCAGCAGTGACAGCGCTGGCTGTATCCAGGTACTGTCCTTCCCCTTGCACTACAGCTGGTGTCCAACAGAGTGCGCGGTGCCAGCTCGGAGCTCCACCGCTCTGCTCTAAATCAGCAGGTTTATGTTTCACTTAATTTAATTCTGGAGTTTGTGTTACTGCTGGCTTTTTGACTTTTATGGTGCTGTCATTGTGAGTTTTTTTCTAAAATGTCAGTCAAATCATGCCATCTTAGCCAAGCAGTCACTCTGGGAGATTTATCTGGTTAAATCTATTAAGTGAAAGATGTTGGGATAGTCAGTGGTCAGAAAGGAGACAACCCAGGCGAAATAGCAGCTTTTGACCAGAATAGTAGTAGAGATCAGTAGCTGCCACACTGTCTCTGCACCATAGAAAAAAACACTATCCTAGGAGTTGCTAGAGATGCCATCTCCTTAAATGTAAACAGGAAGTTTTTGGACAAAGGACAGCTTTATTAAACTTCACTCAGTTCACACAGCCGGCAGTATTTTAGTTTGCTCAGTCCCACCTGCAGTTTCATCTGGCTCTAATACTTGTTGATATCTCCTACCTCAGGATGTTACAATGGACTGTAAAACAGTTGTTGTCTTCCTCTTCAAAAGTGTTGGCATTTTGATAGCTGCTAAAATGATTCCTATGTTCTACATGCTCAGATTTAGAGCACTTAGTGACAATGATGTTTATATGCTTTGAAAGTGGGATAGTTTGGGAAGAGGGTTGGTTTCATTGGTGTTGGTGGCACTGCATGCAGCAGAGACTTCAGTGGCTGAAGCCATGATGTTATGTGCTAACAAGTCTGAATTCTAAATCTGGCCAGCAAATTATTTAACATTCGTAGAGTCTCAGAGGAAGGTAAGAGCTTCTGACCTGGCCAGATTGCCCACAGCTAACCCACTGAACTCCAGGAAAGTTTGGATCCAATTCTGAATTCACTCTTTGAAGTACAAATCTTTGTCTACTCTATATAATTTTTCTTCACATTTAACATTAAAGATGACCTGCTCCCCTGAATGTTGCATCCTCACATGTCCTATTTGTGTCTTGTTCATAAACATTTTTCTCTTTTTATTTCTTTCTCAAGAAATTCCTCTAAGCTCCTAGTTGGTGATGACTGGGGAAGAATCTGCTGCTGGTCTATGGATGGGTAGGACGAAAGAGCCAAGAACTCTTGTTTTTTCAGCCTTTTGCATGGAGAGAAAATTACCCTTCAGTGTGTTAAAGAATCAGAGAAATTTCAAGCCTATAGTTGGGGACTGAATCTCAAAAGAGTTGTTGGACTGATCCTGCAGTGAAATCTGATTGAAACTAGAGAATGGACTCCAAAGTTGTGAAAGAGACACTGACACACCTATGCACATAGACAATGAGTTTTTGCTGTATTTGTCCTGGGAAAACTTTTGTATTTTAAAAGTTATTTTAGATACTGAATTCAACAAAATACTTTGTGTTTCACACATAATACCTAGCAAATAAAAATGTCTTGATTATGACAAAGAGCAATGTAGCTTAATAAAAGTAACATATTCTAATTTTAATACCGTATGATCAGAAAATACTGAGGCTTCGAACAGATGTTAAGTGAGTTTGTTGCAGTAACTTTGACCTTATTGACATACAAATTTTTTAATCTCTCTTTTTACTCTTCCTCCTTCCCTGAATCTGTATGAAAATATATGCATGCCTTATAAAAAGCTATTTTGCTTGCCAAAGTAAAGGTAGGAATTCTGAGGTTGACAGCGACGCCTTTATTCATCCCCATTGTGAACGTGTGTTATGGTACAATCTTTAGTTTCCTAATCTCTGACTAGTTTTGGGATTTTTTTTCATAGTGAGCCAAGGCAGGCAAAAATACATGGAATGAGTGAGGATGAAGATCTGACACAGCTGGTCAACATATTCCTTTATTCTTTTCCTTCACTGCCTTCTTTCCTAGCCTTGTCACTATGTTCTCTGGAATATCAGTATATGAGACATACTTCCGGATCTACCTTCACAGTCACCATGCATGGTAGAAGCAGGTATTTGTAGAATAGGAAGGCTGAGGCCCTGGTGTGATAAATTTAAGTGCCATTTGTGTCTCTAGTGGGGATGGAGAAAGTGTGGAAAATCAAACTCATTAACATGTTATGAGAATTTGAAGGAGCTAAACTGATAACTCCTCTCTCCAACTTAACGCGCTCTCTACTCTGCCCCTCCTTGACCTGAGTATCTTATCTTACACACAGAAGGATTGAGTAGCCACTTAGGCAGAGTAGGTTCCTGAACACCACAGATTGGGTAAGGGCAGAGCCAGGAAGAACATGAAGGACATTACAGCTGTGAAGGTCCTTATATTCATACCACCAAACAGAGCCCTGAGCAGGCAGAGCCAGGAGAGTTCTCTGATTTCCACTGTCATGGGACTGGTTAGCACTGCAGGAGTGAAGCCCTGTGTGTGCTGCACTGGACAGCCAGAGACTGAGGAACGTGAGGAACTGCTATATGCCAAAATCTTGGTGCTAGAGACTTGACAGCATTGTTATGAAGAATCTGGAGTAGGAGGTGAGTTCTTACCAGTTTTCTTCTAACTACATTGGTATTATTCTCCCAGTAGGGCACTGCTTTACTTGTGACTTTTTTTTTGAATTCTGCTACTGAATAAGCAAGACTTCCTATGGCAAACAACTTCCTTCCTTACAGACTGCTGAGACATGTCCTCCCACCAACCTACCCCACAGCCTGCTCTAACCTCCACAGTGAGTGAGATAATTGCCTGTGGAAAATGTAGCAATTAGAGGCTAGCTCATGACGCAGACCTACAAGGAAGGCTGCCTTACTTTTACACAGATTACATGGCTGCTTATACTTTCTAACCCCCAAATGCATGACTTGATGACTCAAATACTGTCCTTTCTGTGCTCAGTGAAACATACAATGCAAACAGGTCAAAATGCACCAAGGGTTTTGCAGTCAAAGTAACCTTATGGAGCAAAGGTGGACCATGTCCATCTTTCCTTTTCCTGAGATCTGGGGAAAGGTCAGTTGTCATAGAATTCAACAAAATTAAGTACACTGCTTTTATCCTTTTCCCTCTGCACGTTCTTTAACAATAAGCTGTGATTTGGATACATGTACAGCAAAACTTGGACTCCTGTCAACTGTGGATACAGCTTTACTGGACCATGGTAAAGGTAGCTAAGAGCCATAAAAGAAGCTCACTACCTGTGTTTTCATTTACCTAGAAGGACTCTTGATAGCTTGCTGATTGTGTTTCCTCCTTCAGCCTTTTCATGCGGGCTGTTTTTGCCAATAGCAGATACTCCCTTTCCTAGAGCTGGGACTGGTACCTACTTTGCAGTTTGGACAGCAGCACTAGTGGCTCCAGTGCTCTAGACATTAACTTAACATTGTTTGGTATGAGAAAAGGCCACCTGTAGCCTAGCTGTGCATGGGTTTTACAGGCTCATCTCCTTGTTCCTGACATCCATTCTCTTACATCTTCAAGAGAAGGACAAGGTGCATCAGCTGTTGTTTTGGATCATAGAGAACAAATCCAGAGTGTGCATGTGTGAATGGAAGTTAGCAGGTTAAGAATTGATGTCTTCCTGAGTCAAGCTTGGGAGTTGTATTTGGGAGAATATAAAAGGCAAATGGATAGAAATGGGTTGCAATTTCCTCCTGGTGAAAATTTTGATTGGGACTGATTTGCTGTACAACAGCGTGTGGTTAAGAAAGTTTTTCTTTCTTCTCTAGCTCTAGAGGATTTTTCCTCAGAGTAGTAAGTAATGGAGAGAAATGTATACTGTGAGTGGGAAAAGCACCACTCCTTGCTTGCAGAATTAAGGCACAAATGTAGCACGTTGCAGTCATCAAATTTCCTAGGTCTGACTCAGCCAGTGTGTGTGACAGGGATAGAGTGCCACTCGGTCATTTTTTTCAGGCAATCCTCTGTGACATGATGTTTTCGCTAGAAATTTGTAATGTATGATTGAGCAATTAGCTATGAAACCAGCCCTCTTAACCAGCAGGTGCTTTTGTATTGCTCTCTTGTGTATTTGGTAAATGATGAACACCTGTGAAATTCTGTCAGCTCTAGATAAGGAGGCAGCTTTCACTGATGTGTAGACAAGGCTTGGTGCTAACACAGGGGCAGTAGTGGTGCCTACTTGGTGGGTATCCTGATGTGGTACCAGTTCTCTAATGGCTACATGGGATGTAGGGGTAGTAGATCTAGAATATGCTTGAAAAATTAAGCAAGTAGAGCAATTCCACAGCAAATACTTTCAGCATAACTCCATTGCTGCTGTAAGTGGCACAGTGTGAACATCAACAGAGTATCATAATTATCTCAGAACCATCTTTTGCAAAGGGTAAGCAGCTGAGGGTGGAAATTACCCTTAAAAGAAATCCAATCCCATTAGGTTAAGAAATGCAGAAATAAGACACAGTCTTAACTCTGCCCTGTAGGGAAGCCAAGAAGAGAATTGTGGAACAGCACAACCTTTATGTGACTTTAAAAATCAGTTTAATCTAATCTAGGACCACAAACCCTAAAATGCCTTAATCACACTTATTTGGTTATTGCACAGACCATCTAGCATCCTTGTTCAGCAACAGAAGTCTTATAAATGTTATAGTGAGCATTAAATACTGTCTGATTTCTGTAGCTTTCTGTTGGCTAATAAATGCTAGTGAAGCAATATTTGCAGAGCTGCCTGTGCACTGCAGGGCCTTTGCATCCTCATAAAAAATTATTTGCTCAAGTCTTTTTTTAAGAAATAAATGTAAGTTGATGTGTAACTCCCCCAGGAAATTTTCCCCTGTGATTGCCACCATGTGCTACTGTTCTCAAATCATTTTCAGACAGAGATCTCAAGTTTGTTACAAGAGGGTATTAGTAACAACATTATCTCCTTCAGCATCACCTATGGGTGTCACAAAGAGAGTTATCTGATAGCCATATGAGCTAAAATAATTTATAGGAATATTCTCCCTTCTGCATGAAAATGCAGCTTGTCATGCTTGTCTCTCATTTTTCAGGAGTGGCATCCCAAGGAAGTTGAAAAAGAATCCCAGAAAACTTCTGGAACTGATCCCAGCTCTCTTGTCTCCTTCTGCTTGGTATTAAGCACCTCTGAGCCAGGTAGCTGGAGTGATTTATTTGTGGTCACACACATCACTTAAGAATCAACCAGTTGTTATAACCCCCCTGCTCATTGCAGGGGATTTGGACTAAATGACCTTTGAAGGTCCCTTTCAACCCAAACTGTTCTATGATTCCATGACCACCAGTGTCCCTTTTAAGATGTGTGCATAGCAATTGCTGTCATTGAAGTCAGCCAGGCTGGTAGGGAGGTGTGAGAGGCAACAGGCCTGGTGGAGGAATGCCAACCTTCCTTATGCTTTTTGCCTGGCAGACAGGCCATCGTCAGAGCTCTTCCCAAGTGTCAGCAGGCTCCTGGAAATATGCCAGATGAAGTTTTTAAAAGGGAACCCCCTTGTTCCCTGCACTGGAGTTAAATGCCTTGTGGAAACCTGGTATCCAGAACCAGGCAAGCCTTCATCAGTACAGTGAGATCCTGGTGACCATTACAAATATTTGCTGTAATGAGTGCTGAGCAAATGTAGGCATTGTGATGAGGACAGATGCATTATGTTCAGTGCATACTCCAGTGTTGCAACCCTATGCGTGTGGGGGTTGTTGGTGTAAAGCAGCCACTGAAGGAGCAACAGTGAGTTGCTGGCTGGGTGGGTGGACCTGAGGATGTCAGGTGAATCTCTGCCATGGAAAGAACATTGTGAGCTGTTACTGATGGAGGGGAATCTCTTTCTATGTGGCTGACTGCAACAGTAGCATGGAAACTTTCCCTGTTTCACATCAGAAATTGTCTCCTTGTTCACTTTGGGCGAGAGGCTCTAAGGACTTTACTTCTTCCTCGTACACCTGTTCCCTAGCCAGGAGGGACAATGAAGAGTCATGCTCCCATAGCTACTTCAGTTTTGGAGGCATGCTCAGCTCCCATGTGGGGGAGCACAGGGATTAAGCCACAGGAGTGAACAGTGAAAATGCTCTTTGGCCACTCCTGTGCTCAGACCATTCCCCACCGTCTCTCCCGGCTGTGGCAGTCTTAAGTGGAGAAGCAGTAACAAGTTGTATCTCCTCTGCCAACGTCTATGTCTTTTGTCAATGTCTTTATGTTCCCTCATTTTACTGACAGTTCTCTCATTTACTTACAGCTGAACTAACCAAAATAAAAGGCAATCAAGGTGTAGTCATTTAAGTTCCTATCTTTGACACAGTTGTAGAGCACCAAATCTGGTAAGCAAGCAGAAATCATATCTTTGTTGTGGCAGTGGGACCAGGCATGTTGGAAACAAGGTGTTCCAGTAGTGTCATTGAAATAACCAGAGTTGCTGCCAGACTGTGAGGTAATTTGTTTGGGAAGGTGAAATCCTGATTTGATCCGAAGCCATTGTCTGCCTGGCAGGCTGGCTTCTGCCTGTAACCTGGCACTTGTAGACCTTGGTTGTATAAGGACTCAGTTGAGACCTTGCTGGGTGTAGCAGCCTGTGGGGTTCATGGTATGTGTCTGAAGCTCTGGGCAGCCCTTGGCTCTTCAGAGCCCGATTATGAACTGAATATATACTCCATATTTGGGCTGCATATTTACAGGCCTTTCAGTGCTTGGACTGTGATAAGTGGGAGGAAGCCCACTAGAAATCTACTCAAGCAGGTCTAATTGTACTAAATAGAACGGCTCAGCAGAGTGGAAAATAGTCCTCATATATCTACCCGAGGAAGATAATGACCTTTTAAATAACAGAAGCAATTTTATTTCAATACCCCAATTACTTTGAACTCTCAAATGTCAAAGTGCTGAGCACTTTCAAAATAACTTAATTTAGACATTTATAGCACTTAGACACTGCTATTTTCTTATCTAACCTAATTATGGGTTGTAGAGGAAATTGCAAAGCATCCCAATTAGTGTTATTTTTTTATAGTGATACATAGGAGTGGCCTTTGCCATTTGCTGTCGTCATGTGCCTAGTGATTTACTAATTTTGTTTTTTGAGTTAGTTCCCTGGCCATGAAGAGCTCATCTGTCCTCTGGTAGCTCATTAAGAGCAAGCAAGGAGGATGTAAAGGTAGAAGTGAGCATAGTTGTGTTTACCTGAGGGATTTGGAGGGCATATGTTCCTGTGAGAGCAGAGCACTGTTGCAAGGCAAGGCCATTTAAGGTGTAAAGGTGCCATATAGCATAATAATGACTGACTGTCAATCTTGTTGATCCTCTCTGATCTGAGTACTTAGGCCAGGATTCTCCACTTACTTGTCTCCCACAGGACTACTGCAGGGGAATGAGATTTGTAAAGCTGCTTAACAGACTGCCTGAAAAATCCCTCCACAGACAGTGCTGAGCCATTTCCCGTCTAGTTACTATGCACAGCAAGCAAAATTGGGGAAGGGAAAATGGTATAGCAACACTGAGCAGTATTCAGTGACTCCTTACTTGCTTTTGTGGTAAGTGGAGGACACATGTCTAGTTACCATGTTTGCAAGTGATAACTGTTGCACATCCTCATGTGTTTTTTGCATTGTACTTGTTACATGATGTGGTTTTGTGGTGTGCTCTGACTCAGTGGTGTCAGGACAGAACTGTTAGCAGTCGGAGAAGTTCTTTGAGGCCTTTTATTTTCTGAGGATAATCCAAAAGTATCAACAGCTAATTTCTCAAAGAAAGTAATGGGGCTGTAAGTAGCTATGTACTGTAGCTGCTGTTAACTGTGCCCAAGACCATGGCAGCCCAGAACAGGAAAGCAAAAGCCCCTAAAGGTGATCTTGTCTTGTGCAGCTCTATGTACAGAGCCCTAATGCACTGTTGTGTTCTTGTTCAATTTCTCATGGTAAAAATATTGTTGCAGACAAGATAGATAGGATTCTAACATGGCTTAACAACTCAAATCCAATAAAGTTTGAGTTTGACTCAACAGCTTGCACTCAAAAGGGGCACAGGGAACAGGCACACAGGGAGGTAAGAAATCCCTTTCCTCAGAGGTTTTTTTCCTAGCCAGGACAGGAACCCAAGTGAGTTTGCCTGGGGACTCAGCCTCCTGCTTCCTTGGTGTAAGATGTGGGAGAGTCCCAGGTCCTGCACAGCAGGGAGAAACGCAATTGCAGTAACTAACTGTGTTATGTACTAAAGTGAAAACCTGAGCAGGTCTTAGCTGGAGGCTCAAAAAGGGTTAGTATCCTTTTTGTCTGGAATAATTTGTTAATCTTTTCCAGCAAAGTAGTGTTGGGAATTAGTTGTGCTTTGCATGAGGAAGGCCAGACAGAACTGAACTCTTTTCAGTATTCCTTTCAATACTCTTCAAATAAGGAGAAGGCTGTTAAGGGAGGGGAATGTTCTGTATGTCTACTGGAGAAAAGGCAATGTTTAGGGCTGTGGAAATAGGTGGTAAGGAAAGCATGGAACCTTATCACTGTAAGTGTCTAAGAGGTTAGACCAACCAGACTACCAGGGTAAGTCAGGCTGAGTTGGTCCGGCATTGAGATGAAGAGATAGACTAGCTGATATCTCAAAATCTGTCCCAGCTCCTTTTTCTCTTTTTCCTGAGATAAATCACAGAAACTCTGAGTCTTCTGTAGGTATGCAGTCTTTCAACCCACTCTACTTGCTAACCAAGGTAGTAAAATGGAGTGAAACCATGTGGTGGAACAAAGCACAACAAATGAGTATGTTTCAGATTGCTACAGGAAACTCAGAAGAGTAATTGTTATGCAGTGGAATGCAGGGATTTTATGCTTTGCCCTGATGGGTTAGACTGAACCAAAAAAGATCCTTGCACCCTGATGTCACTCACCAGAGGTGTTTAGGATAAGTCCTCAAAAAGTGGAATTTGACCTACAAATCAAACATCAAATGAGACCTGACCTGGTCTGAGTCCTGCTATGCCACCAGAACCTGCCCAAGCCTTGGCTGAGGACACAAGTTGATTGAACCTCTTAATGAAGAGAACCCCACAATTATGTTACAGTTACTCTAAAACCAATAATTTGCTTGTAATTACAGAGATAATGTGATTCTGACCACACCTACCAATTAGAAAGTTGTAATAAAGAGTAATAAAACACCTTTGCCTTGGGCTGCAGAATCAACCCCCACACAGCCCATGACACTAATATGATTTACTCCTATTTGCTGATGGAGGATTCTGGTAATAAAATTTAATGTGAAGGAACAAGGTGCATTTAACCAAAGCTGTAAACATCTCTAATTCTATTTAAAGCTATAGAGTGCAGTACATTAACATTTAACAATCTGCTGCTAAATTGGTGTGAGACTAATAGAGCTGTATTTGTTAAAATTTTAGCACTAGGCCATGTTTTACCAATGACAATGGAAGGAGTAACCAAAATAGTATGACTCAGCAGACTTCAACTGCTGCTTAATAAAGTATTAAGAGTCTTCATGGGAGCTACTGTCATAAAAGAACAGTGAACCATATTCAGCTCCACTGCTGTTCTGTTGAAGACAGAAAGAGTTAGGCTAGAGAGGAATTCAGCCTTGTGTTTCCTGTTAGAATGAGCTAAATCCAATTTATACTTCATTTCTCCCACTAAAGCACATTATATTCAGTGAAAGTTTCCTCACAGTCGTTCCAGTGAGTTGCTTTGATACTTAAAGATGTACAATTAATTGGAAGGTAAATGATGATGCCTTTCTTTCTCCAGTCATGTGATTTGACATTATTAAATCTGGGTGGACACTGCATAAGAAAATGCATAGGAATGTCTGCTCAAGAAGATGGGTGTTCTCTAAGTAGTATTTTTGGCTTCCTTTCACTCAGCTGATGTGTTGCCTTTCAGGACTCAGCTGTCATCTGAAGTTATTCACAAATGGAAAACATTTTAAAATAATGGAATTTTCTGCAGAATGAAAAATTCGATTCCCAGCCACTGGGATTGTCTAAATGCTGAATACAAGATAAACACATAACCTTGAATTGTTTTCTAGCAAACAATAAATCCTACATAGACTGAGAGAACCTATCTCAATAAAAAAGGTAATTTATTTAGCTCAATTAACTATTATTTGGGGGAATTACATATCAAACATAAACAAGAATATATAGAGTATTAGTACACAAAGAATGGTATTCATTAAAATACTGGGCAGAAACATACAGTAGAGGACTTTTCTGAAGAACTTTAGAAACTTTAGAAAGTTTTCGCAACTAAGTGGTCAACTCATTAAAGTGTCGGGGTTTTATTTTAATTCCAAAGGAATCACTAGTAAGTTATATACTTTTCTAAGGCCTTCCTTGCAGATGTCTGCATAAGACGTGTCCTCTGTGAATATTAAGTCAATCTGGCTGTTCCAAAATTGATCCCTGATTGTTTGATCAATCTTTAGCACCAATTTCTTTTTGATCAATGAGTTCATTGCTGCTATCACTTGAAGTCCATCACCACATCCGAGAACAAGGAAAGGTATTATGCTCTTTTGGTGGGTGATTAATCTCCTGGGATAATGAAAAGGTAAAATAAACATTTCCTTGACAGCTCAAAAACACAAACATTAAACATGCAAATAATTACTAGTAAATGTATTGATTAGTGGCCTTAGTTTGGAAACAACTGTTTTGATGAAGGAGTAGAGTTGGAATTAGTACTGCACATAATGGCCAGCCTGACAAGCTGTTCTTACATTTCTTTTTTTTCATACAAGAGATTTTTGTCTAACATGGAAGCAGGCGACTGCATTTTACTTTTGCACATCCTGTCTCTAGAGTAGAAGATTATGTATGCTGCCTGATCTCTACTCCCGTTCAAGAAAGTTAAAAAGCAGTTTATACAGACCCACTTAAAATGGTGAAACCCTCCAATAGGCAGTGGTGTGCTCTTTCCCTTTGTTGCATGTGCCCATCCCTGCATTGTCACCTTGTCCTACTCTCCTTTGCTCCCATGAAGTAAGAGGAATAAGGGCATGAGTGTTCCTGCCATGACTCCCAGCTGTGCTCTGAGCCCTGCTGAGAAGTTGCTGTATCACTAAAAAGGCCTGGCCTGTAAAGGAGGAAGCAATTCGGATCCCCTTGCAAAACACAAGGCTTGCAAGTGCTATTCCAAAATCCACACTGAATGCTGCTGAATGAGTGGACTGTGAAGGGGGTCCATCTCAGACCTGGAGAGGACCTGGCACATGCCAAGTATCAGATCTCCAGAGCCCGAGGGTGAAGAGCCCATGCTTTTGCATCTCCATTAACTCTGTAGTTGCTCAAGGGTTAAAGCTTCCCAAGTGTTTAAAGATGTTGAGTACCCAACTCTCCCTGAACTTTGGTGGAATTTGGGCATTGGAGATTTAGGAGCTTGAAACACCAGTCTAGCTATCCTTCGTGACTGAAATGCCATGGATATCACAGAATAGTCCATTTTCTGTGAATGTGTGTCAATTAAAAAGCAAGAATACCTCCTCATTTACTAAGGTGAAGAAAGAGAAATAGTATTTTGTGCAGGGTGTTAACGAAGTCTGCTCCATACTAAGGAGCAGCTGTGTGAGTTTTTCCTGTAGATAAGCAGTTCAATGATGCAGACCACAGGAAGAAACTTTTGCAGATTTTGGAGCACCAGTCTAGGTCAAGGCCAAAACTGTATCATGGTTCTGTTAAAGTCTTTTACTCTATAGCAGATTTTTCCTATTCCCAGTTAGAATTAAAAACAAACAAACAAACAAAAAAAGCCAGAAAATCCTGGAAAATGTTCCTAAGCTATAAATATTCTTCCTCAAATCATTTGGTTTTAACTGTGAATGTTTCCTTTGGATTATTCTGAAATGTTTGACTTCAAGCACTAACAAACAACTTTACTAAAAGTAATATGAGTTTTTAAAATCAATGTCATTTAGAAAGAGAATTTGAAAATATAGAAACCAACTCTTTTGACAACCATTTCTGGAGGGGGCAGAGAAAGCAGAAAAAGTAATTTTAACTTTTCTTTTGCTACAGAAGAAAAAGTCTCAGCTTTACTGGGTTAACATTTTTCTGATGGGAAAACCAGCATTTATTTGATAAATCGGTGGGTTTTGTCTTCAGAAGCAGGCTGATATGCATGGATCATGCCACTAGTACTTCTGAGGCTTGCTGAGATGTCAATATTTGAAGCTGGACATGTCACGTTGGCTTCAAAGATGAAATAATGTTCAGTATTGAAAATGTCCCAGGTAGAACTTCAGTCCATTTTAAACAGGGGGGCTAAACACTACGAAGGGTGTCTCTGGGATGTCAGTTGTAGACCAGCTGCTTTTTCTATGATTACTTTTAACTACATTTTGTTTAAAAGTCTCATAGAAAAATAGAAGTGCATGAATGGAAGTAAAAAAATAAGGACATTTGTATGATTTTTATAAATAAACAGCACAGCAAGAATTAAATAGAACACAGGCAAAGGACATTTATACAGGCATGAACTATTACAGCTTGTTCTCCTCAAAGAGTATCTGTGCATAGACTGTTGTACTGGGAATGCCTTTGGCTTCCTGAATTGGCTTCATAAGTTCAAGTTCAGCGTATGTTAAATTCTCCTCTGTGATTTTCGGCTAGGAAACAGAACCAACAAATTACAGTTATAATATCATTACCACTAAATGTATAAGAAGCCTTAAATATTCTATAGAAGAGGGTATATTTCTTCCCTCACACGTTAATTCTATTCTGTTGTTAATCAGTTTAGTTCATAGAACATGAAATAAAAATAGTATTAAAAAGAGAAACAAGAAATAGTAAGATTTTCAGCTTCGTTTCCAATTTCTCCTTGTTTCTTAAATGCCGAATGTTTTAATTGGACAACTCAGATATTGCAAATTTGAAAGATGTGCGTTAGCAAAATGTTTGGCTTCTTCAATCCTAATTTTCACAATTTAATTTTAGTTATTGCACAATTCACGATTTTAAATATATATGGCAGATTTTCTTCCCAGCTGTAAACCTTGGACCAGTTACTTCTCCACTCACAGTACCTCTCATTATGTTTGTTAACAGAACCAAAAAATGCATTAAAGATACACAGAAGAAAGCAAAAAATGATAGAATTGAGCTACTGTCATTCCAATGGGATTTTCTCAATTTTTTTCATGCTATAGATGAGTGCAGAGTTTAGAACAAAAGCCATAACAGCAAAGCCATCTGCTGTATTGGTTGAGGTTTATACTTCAGACTATAAAGCTTAGCTAAGAGAGACATCAAGAAAATTTACTGAACAAATTTCATGTGGGTGACAGAAGAGTTGCCTACTGCTATTGGGGACTTCATCCAGAACTCAGAGTGGTGCCTTAGAGGACAAAACTCTTGTCTCTTGTTCTTTTGTGTGTGTGGCTTGTTAGTTGGGTGTGGGTTGTTCATATCAAATTCATCTCAGAAAATGTAGTGACAAACTCAAGAGTTGCTGTGGAATTCTGTATGGAGCCCCAGTACTGGAAATGGATTTTACTTCACCTGTGGAAGATTAAAGCCTGTGCTCCCTGAAAAAGGGTGAAGTGCTAAAGCACTTTGCAAGTGAACAACTGGGGAATTTGTTCTCTGATCTTCTTGGATCCAACATTCTAGCTGAGTATAACAGTTGTCAAATGTAAGCCTAAATGGGACAATTAAAACAAAGCAAACCAAAACCATTCCAGCCATGTAAATTGTTGCAGTCACAAGACTATACCTAAGAGAGAAGGTTGCACCTCTGAGACCAAAAAAGTCTTTGCCAGTTGTAAAGTGAAAACTGACTCTAATCTCATAAACCAAGATTTTTCCATACAGTAGTTAAATGTTATAATGAAAAAACTGACATTTTCTAATGCCAAGAGTTTCCTTTATGCTTTATTTACTGCTATTTATTCATTTCTGATTCAACATAAATGATTCCTGTTTCCTGTTTGAGTAATTAATATGTTATCCTCTGGCTAAAAAGATAAACATCTAATATCCTCTGCAATCAGTCCCTGTGCTCCCCTGCTTCCTGTCTTTTGCACTGCCCTGAAATCCGCCCCTTTGCCTTGACAGTTGCTCACACTGCGTTTCAGATTGTATACCTCTGGGTATATCAGTTTACACTTTTCCAGCATTAGTTTAATTTTCTTTTTTTCTCTGCAGATCTGATCCTGAAATACTTTGTGCAGCTGCTGCTGCTACAAGTGATGTAATAGAAGTCAGTTGATCTGTACATGTGAGTAAAAGCCTTTTGCGGGGCTAACTGCAGGACTGTAACCTTTGCATTTGATTATTCACACGCAGTCTTCCCTCCACGCCCCTCTTGCACAGGTAGTCCTATTTGACCTCAGCTTCTGGTCCTCCTTTGATGTCAAATGCTGCACTGTTGACTACACAGGTTACCTGCTTTTGTTGAATTACCTGGTGTAAAGATGTAAATGGACTTCCTGTGTATCTTATATGCAATCAAAATAAAATCACATATTTCTTTGTTCATGTATTGGGACTGAACTAAACCACAGTGCTTAGAAAGACTTCTGTCCTGTCCTGTTAGAAAAAGCTCTTGATCAATTGCTCTGATACTTAACAAATTTTAAAATTCCCTTCTTTCTATCCTGAGAGCGTTAGCTTCAGTTTCTAGATATTTAAGTTTGTTAAGTTTCCTTTTTTGATATGTAAAAGATTCATTTTGGGATTTCAAAACTATGTATGTCCATCTCTTCAGTAGGTAGTACAGAGGCTAAACACGGGAGCTAAGTTGGGCTGGACATGACAATAGCACCAGCTAATGTTGAAGGTTTTTTTCTCAGTGTATGACAGCACATCTAGTCTCTGTTTGAAGGTATTGGGAGTTTCGCTGCCAACTTTGGTGGGTGTCACCTCAGACCCTAAATGCAGAATGATATACTGCATGTGAAAAGCCTTCTAAAATGAATCTGATAGAAATTTACAATCTATTGGTCACTGCCAGAGTAAAGCACTACATTTCCTAAGACAGACCCAGTGCATCTTTTAAAGCAGAAATACTTTCATTGCTCTGTAGAAATCAAATGCTCAGGGCAAACTAAATCTGTATATGCTTTCCCCTTTGCTGTTTAATTGTATTTCATGTTATGTTTCCATTTAGAAAATGCTGCATGCCCTAAAATAGCCAACACAACGCCCAGCTCATGTAAATTTTAGAACTAAGATTTATGAAATCATATTGGCCAGGTGTTTTATTATATTATCTCAAAATTGCATTGTTTTCCAGTGTAGATTATCTCTTTATTCTTACTTTATTCTATTATGTTTGGATATGAAAAATAACACTAGATTCCCCAAAACAGGTCATTGGGCAGTAGTGGCTGATGTGTTGCTTTCATACATTTTTATGATGTTCCTATAGTAAACATAATTTAATAAAGCCAAAACACACTAAATAAATAATTGCATCTAGAAAAGCAATAAAACCAAATAAAATTAGTACTTTCATAAGTGGAAAAGGTACTTCAATTACTGCTACAAGCAACAGCACACCATAAAATGTGTAGAATAATTTCCCTTATGCATATTTCTAGTATGTAATAATTTGATTGAAAATATGAGGAAACACACAGGAGGTTCAAAATTGTGAAGGGTATACAGTTTTCAGCAAAGGATGTGTAATAACAGTGCATGAAAGCCAACACTACTTCAAGGTACCTATGGTAGCCAGGGTTTTTTGCTCTTCTGTACTTCATTTGTCAACCATATGTTTAATTTAATCTTGCTGGTTTGTTTATCCAAAAGCTTTTTTTTTTTTTTTTTTTTTTTTTAATAACAGGCAGGGAAAGAAAACTAATTCTACAATTTCATCTCTCATTTGGATTGGATAGTGTTTTGGCAGTGTAAACCTGAAATTCTGCCACCGCCTCCTTTTTGGAACAATGGTGTGGCTATAATAACTGATATTATAGGTGGCATTGGTATAAAGGCAGAAGAGGAAGACACAATGGATGACTGGCCACTCACCTCTCTCTTTCTATCCTGGCTCTTCATTTAGGAGGCCATTGGGATTTCTATGACTGCAACATCCTTTCCTGCAAAACTATATTGTTGTTCTGAAGTAATATTGAAATTATTTTTTCAAATAGAATTCTGATCCACAGTGACATTTCTAGGTATAGTCTTTATATTGCATTTCTCTTTTCTCATCTTGGGATCACACACTTTGCAGAAATACAAATTAGGAAGACTTATCACTTTCCAGCGTATCTCCTGGAAAATGCAAAATGATTCCTCTTCCAGATTTCTTCCAGTTTAATTTTAGTTTATTCCAGTCACAGGGCTTCCCATGGGCAACTACATGAAAGAGTTCATTATATGAACATTTTTCTTAATAAACGATCTCCAAAGTCTATCATTTGAATATTTAAAAGAAACTAAAGTTTATATATGCATAGTTTTCTTTTTATTTGTTTTATCTAGGATGTAAATGTACTAGAAATTACCTAGCAGGGTTGCGTTATTAATGAAAATTATTCTGACTTTTATGTCATCATTACCAAGAATGTCAATTTTGCTCTTTCTAGGCTTAGTTGGTTTGTTTCATGGCAGGGTAAAGGGTGTTTATTGTGAGCACTGTAAGACTGAAAGTTCTTAAAGTTTAAACTAAGACCACGTTTATCCAAATTTGTAATTAGGTGTGAAGCACACAATCAAATAATAACCTCAGAAATTTAACTTGACTGGAAAAACAACTAATGCCAGCTTGCACTCGTGGACTGCTGCAGTCTCACTGTTCCATGACAGCATCAGTGGTCCTGAAGATGATAAGGTGAATGTGAATTTCTTACTAAAAAAAAAATAAAAAAATCCCCAGATTCTAATTTACTATAATAAAATAAGCAGAAAAGGGCTCACTTCCAAGTTCACATCAGTCCTAAGTATTTTAGTGACTATTGCTGCAGACATTTGCATTTGGAATTCAGCGTCTATATGATATCATGTGATGGAATTTTTGTTTGGGATATGATGCAAAATTACATTAACATGCAACTAGGGCAAGAAAATTATGTTTATAGACAGAACTGAATTTCTGCCTCGGAGTTTTCTGGATTTAATAAGCATATGTCCCAAGTTCTAGGTCAGAACTTCATAATATTTTTAGTAGCTCGGATTTCCTGCAGCAACTCTTGAAAATGAAACCCCACCCTCACTGGCATGCCCTGTGCTCATGGGTGAATGGACTAGGTCAGCAAGAATGAAACCTTCCCAATCATGCATACATTTACTGGTCTGATTGCCAGTACCTGGCAAATTGCCACCTCTGAACTGGCCACACTGTGCCATTTGGTGCACATGATGGTGCCAGGGATATGCTGTAGGAAATGCAAATGGGAAAGGTAACAGAGTCAAGAAGTGGTGGCGAAGTTTGATCCAGTCTCTAGGAATTACACTTCTCTTCAGGATACTCCACAGCACAAAGCAAGCAGCCCTGCCCCCATGCCATTGTAGCCCTTTCTTAGCAAGCACATGTTGGAACTACTCTTCCTTTCTCTTGCAAAGGCCACACTTGGCTTTTTGGCCTTTTCCCTTTCATATTTGAGAAACATCCTGTTTTATATTCAGCTCCACAAGAAAAATGTGGATACTCTTCAGATGACACAGCTCAGGAGCATCCTGTGTCACTGCCTGAGCACACTCGCAAAGTGCCTATAAAGGGCTGTTCAGGCTAATTGGATGGGCTCTGGCCACATGGACAGATTGTTGCTTCTTTCTGCATGAATGCCCAGAAGGCAGGAAACTGCATACTATGTGCAACCTAAGGAAAAGGGGCTAGCCCATCTTCTCCTCTGCATATCTCCTTTCCACAAGTATCTCTTGTTTGAAGCTCTGGGAGGGGATGGAGTATGGCTGCCAGCTTGGCCATCACTGGAGGGTCAGCTACAGAGGTGAAGGCAAGAGTGTGCTGAAGCGAAGATTCAGCACATTTGGTGGACAGGCTGGAACTCCCTTGTCCAGGCTACCAGGACAGGGAGAGATAGCGCATGGTAGCATAGCCGTATTTTTCTAATATACACTAGAGAACTGCCCTCTCCAGAGTGTATGGTCTTTCTTGTGCTGGAATCAGTTGTGTTCCTCAGGGCCATAGGTAACACTTATACTCAAACCCTACGGATTTCAGAGGGATGGCTCCCTCATCGAGGTAGTAACTTAGGAATAGGGAAAATGCTTTTTTCTCTTTAGAGCTTTGGGTGTTTACCAATGTCAGTGTCTAGATTGCAGAAAGCAAGCCAGAGATTCCCCTGGAAAAGAGGAACTTCAAAAATTACTTCTGCAGACCTTCATGAAAAATTGAAGCTAGGTCTGCAAGGTTAGTTATCCCCTAGAAATGCAACTGCTGGCCAGTAAGAGTGCTGAAATATCAAGGGAGCTATTGTCTTCTCAGTGCCAATGCTGAAAAATACAACATTGGAAAATAAGGACAGTGAGAAGTATGACTTTTAGTGGCACTATCAGTTAAAAAGGACAGATTGACAGGTTCTTTCCACTAAGTTGCCTATTTATTCATCCCTAGAGTTAAAAAATACTTCCCAGACTCCCTGGAAAAAATATCTACAACAACTTGTGAAGTCTCTTTCAGCATTACATCTAAATTTTGCTCTTGAATCCCACAGAAGTTATGACAACTAACTCAGGGATAAAGATTATTTACTAAGTCCTGTTGAATGATTTTATTATAAAGAAACAGAATCCCACAAATCTAGGGCAGGTAGTGACTTTAAGGGCTGAACTAGTTCATCTTCCTAACAAAATTAAAAATATCTGGCAGAGGTTTGTCCAGCCTGTTTTAACAGCTTTTGGGGAAGAGCATCCTCACCTTTGCTAATGCTTGATTGCTTTTACAGTTGCAGAGATATTCTTAGATCCAAAACAAACATTACTGGAAATATGGCTGATTTCTTATCCTTCAAAAAGGCCCAAGGACGTAATTAAAGATTTTCAGTTTTCTGGTGACACTTTGATTACTCCAAATGTGTCGTCACAGAAAAATCAACTGCTGTGGGATTTTGTAAACACATAGGTCTTGGCAAGAGATTTTATGTATTTATACAAACTGTTTCTTCTTGGGGGTAGAGTTAACAACCTGTGATCTGAATGGGAAAGTAGGCATAACTCAGCAGTTCTGAATATGTTGCGTTCCGAGTGCCAACCTGAATGTGTAAATTATAGTCATGATCCTATAAAAATCTCACATCCTAAGGAGAGACTGAAAAAAAAAATGTTCATAATTTCTTTGTTTATCATATGAAAAATGTTACTTGAAGTCTGTGGAGATCAATGATGCCTTAAGAAACTGGCAACTTAAATCATCACCTATTGTTACATATTGTAGAAGAAACAAGTCTTCTAACAGAGGGTGGCATAGCTTTTCATTTAAAATCATCCAGGAGAATGGAAGACTTGGTTGTTTCTAGATGCAGAATCGACAAATTACTGAAAAAAATGTATTTTAGTTCTTTTTTCTTTCTCAAGGAAAGGGCTGATGGTACCGACAGGTTAAGACTGATGAGGAATCCTACTAGCTGTGCAAAAAACTGACTAACCTACCTTTTAATTATAGCTAGCTTGATGTGTATGGTATAAGACTGGTTTGAATGATATAGTGTTTAATTGTAAGATGAAAAAGAAGACGTGGAAAAAAATCTGTCCATTGGGTACACTCTTGCAATGTGTAAATTTGGTTCCAGGTTGATGTGAGGCTGAAGCTGCAGAACAGCAGGCTGGAGCATCGCTTAGAATGCATGAATTCCCCAAGTCACAGCCTTCCCAGTTCCACACGTGTCAAACCCATGTCAAGTTTCTGCTCCAAACAACACCCTTCTGCCTTCTAGACACAGCAGAAGCAGGGAAGCTGTCCTTTGAACGCTTATGAATTCCAGACTTTCAGACATGTTGCTCATTACAGAGTAAGCACGTTCAGTGCAGGAACTGTCCTGACCTGCACACTGTCAGCCTGTAAGTAAGCATGGGATTTTCAAAGCACCAGAGTAAGCTTGACCTACTCATTTCTGTTGCATCTGTAAAAACTGGGAATATAGATGTATGAGCTGGCTTTGCAAATCTCAGCATAAAGCATATAAGTGGCGCCTGAAAAAGGAAGGCAAGCAGAACAAGTGCGTAATATTATGCTTTCACTCAAAGTTAATAAAATGACTTCCAGAAATTTCCCTCAGTCTTGGGTATCCATAAGCCCTGCCTGTTTCTCAAGTAGCTTTTACATCATCATTATCAAAAGAAAATCTCAGCGATCATATGATGCCAAGTCACTAGTGATCAAATCCATGCTGGCATAAACAATGCTGTCTATGTTGTATGAGCTGCAGATATAAGGATGCTTCTCTTAAATAGCTCAGCTATGGTCACTCTGCTTCAGAAGTCACACAGGACCAATATGTGTCCTGTGGTGGGTAACAAGAGAAGCCAGATACACTCCAGTCAAGCAGTTAGTCAGTGTAGGAATGGCAGAAGTCAACTCTTACGTATGGCATGCTGTACACGTACAATGTGTTTGAAGAACTAAGACCAAGGGAATAATTTGTAATATAGGATGTATCTACCTGATTACTTATGTTAGTAGAAGCCGTATAAATCAACAGCAGAATGAAGAAGATTCCTGTCTTATCTGTGCAGGTATTCCTCCCTTTAAAATTTAGTGTGAAAACCATGAAGTCAACAAAAATTGTGCGTAAGTAAAAACTGCAGAATTTGGTCTAGCCTGAAGTCACGTCCTTTCCATTTGCTCCAGTGAATCACACAGGAGCTTATAAGCTTTGTGGTGCAAACCTTCATGAAAAGACATCAAAACCTTTTCATTTAGATGATGTTCTATAACTGACACTCTTGGGCTATGACAACTAATCTCTAGGAGGCAATCAAAGACTTACCAGAAAATTTGGTTGAGGAAGTGTAAGATTTATGTCTACCAACTCAACGGGCTAAGTACTTAAGGCTGTAGCAGAACAACCCTTAGAGAGCAGAATTTGTGGTCCCCCAGAATTTTCTTCTTCTTAATGACTCTCTGTGCTTCTTGCATGCTATAAAAAACATCCCTTTTTGCATTTCAGTATCTTTATTTCCTTTGATCTGTACACATTTCTCATTGATGCTAATAGAGAATGACACTGATAGGGAATATTTTTGCAACAAGGGGAGCATAGAATTGTTATTCAGGCTAAAGCAAAAGCAATATGACTTAAGCAGACTTTTTTTAAAGGCTTTACTCAAGGCTGTGCAATTGAACATGATATTAGGCTTTCTCTCTTTTTTTTCTCTTTTTTTTTTCTTTTTTTTTTTTTTAATTTTCATCAAGATTATGTCCATATTTTATCCAGGTTATTGTATTCTTGTAAAATTATACTGCAACCCACTCTAGCATGTTAACAAAAGAAATTCTCTAGCTTATTATAAACATCTTTCAAGAAACCAGAAACACATGTCCTCTGGAAATAATTTTGCTGGTATTTAGGTTATTACAAAAAATTTCCCAAAACACTGGAATTGTTTTGTAATGTTTTCTTATACTCTAGCTTGTTTGCTTTGGTTTTCTAGAATATTCTCTTGGTGCCCCAGTGTGGTGCCTTCCTTGGGTTGCACAGGGAAGCTGCTGAAGAAGTCTGATTCTGTCTTTGTGGTGACAATTACCTAGTAACTATGTGCCACCAGTGAAAAAAGACCCAGTGCAGACACCAGCTGTGCAATAATTACAGTTGGAAAGAAAAAATTCTTTTATCCTGCAGAGATTTGGCAAGATGACAGTAGTATTTTTCTGCCCCAAAGCAGACTGAAAATTTAAAATCCAAGAAATTTTTGACAATTGAAAAAATGGGACAGCAAGTACACTGAAAATCAATGAAATGTTTCATTTAGATGAATTGGATATGCCTTTTTCTCTGTAATTATTATCATTTTGTATCTTTGTTGAAACTTCTTTCACTTCAATTACTTTAATTTTCTCACTGAAAATAATTTAAAAGCAGAAAAAAAAATTCTGAGAATACTAAAACATAGAGGAGTTTAACCAACTGTGTTATAAAGGGAGGCAAAAGCAGCAGAAAAGAGAAACAGCTCTAGGGGTCATCTTGCCCAGCTTCTGAATGTGGCTTATAGGCTAACTTGGCTTTAGTTTACTTTGCCCAGTAAAGAAGCGCTAGGTGAGTTTGAGTCTTGCAGATTGTTTGGATAATATTTGTTGGATTACTTTTTGACTTAAAACTAACTCACATCCATAGATTGTGTGTTTTCTGCAGGCTGCAATGTCTCTCCAGGTGCACTCTGAGGTGAAATATGAAAGGCAGAAGAGCAGAGCCAGACTCGAGTCTGACAGCAAGACATTAAAACTGAGGCTGCTGGATGCATACAGCATGCAGATCCTCTGTCATGCTAGGGAAGACAAAGCTGATTTCATTGTTTGGAAAGGCTTTATTCCTGTTCACCTCCAAAGGATTTAAACCTTGACTGGATTTGCGTAGCAGGAAGGGAAGAGACAACAGCTATTTGTGGCCCATATCCTTGGATTTATTCCAGAAAAAAAAAGCATCTGGAGACAGATTTACTTCAAGTTCAGCATGTGCTGATGTGCTTTATTGACCTGCAGGAAGAGTCTGAGTGCTTTAACCCATGAGAGCTTTTCCTTGGAGGGCTGAAGACTATTTCTGATGTAGCTGCATGACTGGGCACAATGAGTAGCGTAGTGTGTGTGGCAAAGGGTGACTGTCATCCCCTGATGCTGAGTGGTCTCATCTCTTTTTGTCCCCTCATTATAGCTTTGGCTGGACACAATTACCTACATAGATATGAGATTTTCTTCATGGACTTTTAAAACTCCACTTTCTCTTCTACTGAAACCTGGCCTGCATGAGCAGACCCTGGCCAAGGTGCAATCCCTGCAGGACCAGCAGAGGAGTGGTGAGCTCCGTACCCATGCAGCAGTGTTGCCTAAGACAGGGGTGTCAAACTCATTTTCACAGGGGGGCACATCAGCCTTGTGGTTGCCTCCAAAGGGCCAAATGTAACTTTAGGACTGTATAAATGTAGAAGTAGTTGGCCTAAGCTAAAGCTGAGCTGTTCTGAAGTCACCTGGCATTATGTCCAGGTATCCTTGGTTGTACCCTGACCATACTTAAAAGGACATGGAATATTTACCGACAATTGGTGGGAAGGTTCCCAGTTCTAATCCTTATCTGAAAGTGAAGCCATCACAGAGGGATTTGGGTTAGTCACATAGCCTGACTTTGGGCACTCACCTTTACCTAAGTTAGGGAGTTAGTCACCCTGGGATTTCTCTATAACCAGAGAAAGGAGAAAGGATTCCTAAAAGGCAATTCAAAGCATCTAGTCCAAACTAGTAGGAGCATCAGGTTCCTATTCTAACTCATCTCTCTGTTGAATATATAGGGAACCTAACAGACCATCCTCTTTATATAGGCAGCTGAAAATAGTTGGTATAAAACTCCATTATGCCTGGATGTCTTGTCCTGGTATGGCTTTGTTATTAAAGCAGAGAAACATCTCTCCATCTGTTTGATTTGTCTGGAGAATATCCACAGGAGGTTTTTTTAAACAGGAACTCATATCCAACAGAAATTGCCATGTGAGTTTTTCTTTTCCTTAGTATGAGCTATCTACATAAATCTCATTCCTGCAACTTTAGTTATTCCCAACTTACATCACTGTAGGGCAGAAACTGGACCCCTATTTCTGGCTTGAAAAGTCTCAAAAGCAGTGTGACCACTGTGGTTGTGATTTAAATACCAGTAACTGGTATTTTTTCCAAAGCATCAGCTGCCAGGAGCATGTGAGAATCAATAGCTGGTTTCATTTAAGAACAGGCTAAATTTGTAGACATGATGACCGCTAGAAAGCTGGAAAACATAATCCAGTGTAACCTAATGCTCAAAATGAAAAGAGCCAAGACAATTCATCACTTGAAAAAGTATTACTTAGAAAAAAAGGACTTATATGATCTTTAAGGCCATTTATAGTTTCTGAATCTAGAGTTCTGGCAACATTACAGCAATTGTATTGAGAAAGAAGAATGTAGAGAAAATAATGTCATAGAAAATTACTTACCAGGATCAATTTTCTTTGAGGTTTCAAGAGCTTGGGCTTAGGAAAATTATTGGCTATTGGAGCTATGGAAATAAATATTAAGGGATCATTTCATATTATCATAATTCACAGGCATTTTTAGTATAATTGTTAGGTATTTATAGATTATATATTAATAGCAGATTAGGAGCAAATACATGTGCTCATACCAGACTTCAACTGCATTTCAGGTAACATATTTTACAATGAATCATAAGGCTTATGGATTAGAAAAATTCATAAGATTAAAGAATCTGATATGCAAAACATGCTGTTAGTGTGCAGAAGCCAGGGCAAATACACATCTTGAGATCTTGTCATCAAACACACAGTAAACTTTCCAGTCCTTTTCCTTCCCTCTCCCAGTGGCTCAGCACTGGCAGTAGCATCTGGAAAGTATGCCCAAGAGTTTGCATGATTGACCCTGGAAGCAATAGCAAATCCTCTTCAAAAGTGAGGTTTCCCAGAGGCTGATCTTTATCTGCTCAGCTTGCTCAACTTCTCAAGTGCACCTGCAATTTTAAGAGTGCAATCTGGTGGCTTCTGTCAGTCTATCCCCAACATGGCTTCATCTTGCCTGACTGTAACCTTCTCTCTGACTAGTGGGAGCTGAGACCACTTGCCTGGACTTGGTGAGCAGCTTTTCAACAGCTAAAGCTGCAGGGAGGTGAGAGCCTGGTCCCAGCAGCAGGCATGGGCCATTTCAGCCTCCACCGATGGGGGCGAGCACAGGTCATCTCCCAGGCAGAGTCAGTGGAGAAGTGCAGAAGTCCTGAAATCCCTTGCTCCGCTGTCTCTCTGTGGCTGTGCTCAGGATTTGAAACACCTCTGCACCTCTGTTTTCATACCTTTTGCTGGGATGGCTGGTGGCTGCTCCTCTTTCTTTTTCTTTACCTTCTTGGGCTGTAGAGGGGACATGCTTGTCACACTGGTAACTGTCTCCCCAGAGCTGCAAAGCAGAGACCCATAGGTGAGGAAAAAGTGAAGGCAATGGGGGGAAAGATAGTTTGTGCCAGTGAGTTCATGCAAACACATCACTTTGCATTTGTGAGAGTCCCTGCTCAAAAACTTGGATTTTGACCTGGGAATATAATGAAAAAACTCTTACAGGGGTTGGAAATGCTCTGATCTGTCCTGGCACAGAAAATGCAAAGTGACAGGTTTAAAAAATACTGATTTCATAGCAGCTGTTCCTTAAAAACATGTCTGACCCCACTGCTGCACCCAGGATGAGCTTGTACCCTTCTGTCCTTGAGCGCAAGAGGCACAGGTGGGTTAGGTGATTTGCATAAGCTCAGTCATGAAGCATTTGGCAAAGCAAAATCTTCAGTGCAGTTTCTGGGCTAAGGCTGGCTGCGTGGCCAGGAGCACATGCAGCATGCCTTCAGACAGTTCACAAACCCACACTTGAAAAAAACAGCTTTTTAAAGGAGGCTGGTGTGCTCAGTGCACATAAAATGGAGAAATAGTGCCCCAGACTCTTGAGCACTTTGCATTCTCCAGTAGATCCATGCTGAAAAAGCTCTAGTAGGTATGAGGGAAGAGTACAAGTTACATTATAAACAGATTCCTGTCCTAAAGGGCTTCTGTGTTTGGACTGTCCCAAGTTGTTGTTCCTCTCCAGGTTCTTTTGCATAATGAAACATTATATTAATCAAATAAAATAGTTAAAGTGGGCCAAAGTCCTAATGAAAGTTATGATGTCTCAGCTATTGCCCACACAAGAATAACAAAATAGTAGACATAATTTACATAGCTGTTAATCCAAATGAATGTCACTACCATTGGTAAAATCACAATGGATTTACACTTGTGGAGATTACAAAAAAACTCTGGTTTTCTGATTTTTCCTGAGTTTGGTTCCATGTACTCAGTCCAAAACGTAATTTTGCTGCCAAACTTTTTTTAAAGTGTTTGAAAGGTAAAATATTTGCAAGATTTATAAATAAATCACATAAATTGTGTAAACTGAGATTTCTATTAAAAATATATGCCTGCACTGTTGTGAACCTATCCCACAATAGCCATTTGTTTCTACATTAGAATCAAAACATTAAATTGTTTAAAACTGTACTGCCTAGCTCCAGTGCCCAAACACATCAAACTGCAAAGAGCAAAGAGTACAAAAATGAGGACAAGAATGAATATTTAATGTGTTTCATTTTAATAATCCAGGGTCGTTAAGGCAGATGTATAGCTTAAAAATACTATCATTCTGATGCAGATACTTTAAGCACAATATATGAAAAGGCTTAGTGTCAATTAATCGCGTTAGTTATTATTCTTGCTTTGCCACTGAAAAAGTGAAGCTACAGAGAAACGTATTCGTAGTTTACAATTTTCTTTTAAATGCCAAGGCCGCACAGGGTTAACTAATTCTGAGAGATACAATAACTGTACTTGCTGTCTTAGAACTGAGCTCCTCAAACCAAACAAGGAGGCTCAGAAAGGACTCCTTGGCTCCCAAACACTGTCTCTTTGTGAGCTTGCCTTATTCAATGTCTAAAATGAAAGTTGGTTTTTTATCTCACTCCAGCTCCTCCTCCAGCCTCCTGGCTTCCATTTCAACAGTGTCACATTGTGCATTTCTTGAAGGATCTGATGAGTCTTTAGAGAGCAAGAAAAAGACAGGAGTTTGGGGCTAAAACCTGTGGAAGGTGTTTAACAATCATGGCACCGGGACCAGTTTCCCTGGAGGTCGTGACTGGTATTTCTGGAACATACTGTCCCAAGACCTGGCAAACTGCTGCAATTTTGGGCTTTACTGTCCTTATTAGAGTCAAGGATATGTGACTTTTACCGTGGTTGCATAGGTCAGCTATTCCCTCTTGTCAGCAGGGGGATGACAAAACATTCACCCCAGTGAACCGAGAGCTGCTTTGATGTTTTCCAAACAGGGGATCTGGTGAGAAGGTGCCAGGGGAGGCCTGGGTACTTTTGACTCTGGCTCAACATGGCAGAATTTGCTCCTGTGCCATTAGATCTGCACCATGGAACCAAGGTGTGAGATGGACAGCTTTCTGAGGTGAACACTTTTTTCACCCCAAATGATTTGTCTCCAGAAAAGTAATCACTGAAGGACTGGAGAGTTGAAGCCAAAACAAATAAATAAAAGACAGAAAAAAAATAGTTCCTGTTTTCAAAGCTACACCTCCTGGGGGTTTCTGGATCTGAAATCAGACAAAATGAGCTAATAACAAGGACGATAATAAGAAGGAGGATATTTAAAGAAAAGAAAACCCCAGAAAATGGAATTAGGTGGTTTGTAAAACCCAAAATAACTGTACTTTTTATTCAGGTATTTATTTTTAAAATGTGGGAAAGGACTGGGTTTTGGTTAACTCATTTTTTTCCTTAATGTTTTATTGGTCAAGTAGCAAACCAAAACCCAAACATTTGCTTTGCTCTACTCAAAAAACCTGGATTTCATTTTCTACCAAGGCCATTTCGTGAGACCTCGGGCAAATCACTTAGCCCTTTGTGTTTCAGATTCCAATTAAGTAAAAACACCATTATGATGCCAAGACATGAAAAATTGTAAGATGCTTAGGTATTACTGCAGTGGGAGTACAGACGTTTCTTAGAGACTGGACTATTAATGTAATTTTGAAACTGGATTCTGCTCTGGGTTTGAAATATCACTAAGGGAGTTGAAGATGAGCCTCTCTAATCAAGCCTGAGTTTTGCACAGTGTAGTTATTTTGGCTGTCAAGAATCTCATGCAAATTAGTTCTTTAGTTTGGCCTAATGGAAATTTAGACACTGGGTTTTGGGTCTAAATGTGTTGAACTAAGTTGCAAGACAAGGAATGCACAGGTGAAGAGAAGTGATTTCAAAGGAATTAATGGTTTTTGTTTTCAGCAATGGGTGGAAAATTAATGGTACCATGTGTGAAACACAGCCAAAATTATAATACTGGTAACACTCTCACAGCTGTTTAATTTTAAAGCTCTGAAGTCAATGCACTTTAGACATGCATTTGTGGGATCAGGGCTTTTATTAGCATAACTTGCCATTCTGAAATACAAGAAACTTCATTTTTATCCATATAGTCATGTATTTCTTCCACTTCCAAAGATTCTGTTTTACAGTGAAGAAATAATTTTGGCTTTTTTTCTCCCTGCTATTCAGCCTACTAAGTTTAGTGTTTGCAATAGTATCACTACCACATCATGTATGCCCAGAAAATCATATTGTGTATTATGAGTCTTTTTATCTGACTGCTCTGCTCCATTTTTCGTTGTTGTTGTTGGTTTTGTAATTCCAGCTTTGTCCCAGCAGCTAATAAAAAAGGAGAAAGAGAAAACATTCATGGAAAAATTAAAACTGCTGAGCTGTCTCTGTTAATTTTTGGTGTGGTGCAATAGCTGGTCAGGGTCACAGAACAAAGATCTTTCCATGAATAACATGAAAATTTCAGTTTGTACCGACCTTTCCTGAACTTTGTTGCTTTGTTGTGACTTCACTTACATCTGAGTACTGGTTAGATTGAACACAGTGATAATCCCATGAGAATGCACTAAAAATTGCACTAGTTGAAGATCTAAGATATGCTATGCTTGGCATTGAATCTCATAGTATCTAAAACGATACTAGGAGAAATAGTATCTGTGATACCAAATGGTACTGGATTTAAACTACAAGGCTAGAAACACATGGTTTTGGTCAGTGGAAACTGCAAAACAGCTGTTCTTGTGTGTTGTTATAAGGCATTGCTCTTTAATATTTTTTGTTTGTAAAATACTTCTGTCACCTTTTTTTTTTTTTTTTTGTTTACTGAAATTCCAGCATAATTTATATCTCAGGAAGATCATGGGGATCATGGGATGGAAATCAGTTTTGTCACAGCCCACAATCAAAAACTTTTAGCAGCCAGTGGTATTCAATGGACAGTGATTAATGACTGCAGCAGAAGTAGAATTTTTCCCATCACTTGGAGTCTTCAGCCGGGAATAGACTATGCGTCTAGAAAATCTGCTTTTGAGCCTCATTGTCTGTTCCTGGGTGCAGGAATCGCTGGGTAACGTGGTTTGTGTACATGGATAGTTTAAGTAATTACCATCTGGTGAAGTGTTGGGAAAACCTAGAAAGCCACACAGGATGAAAGCAGGCTTCTCCAGAGAGGAATTCAGAGCCTCAAGGACAGGCTTGTCACTGAAGCACCTGCAGGACCTATAGCTAGATAGCCCAGGTAGATCTCTCGTATCACACACAGCAGATGTTGGCTTGCAGGCATGTTCATGACTCATGGACCAAGGACTCTTTATCCTCCTGTAGGTATTTTGGAAAACATTACTCATCTTCTTCAGCATAAATAGCAAAACAAAGACAGAATTAGTGCCTTGGGTTATAGTAAAGAGAAATGTAATCTCCTACCTGTTCTGGGGGCATTTCACCAGGTAGTGCTTCACTGTTAAAGAAAAAAAAAAAAAAGTGGCTTCACCCCAACACAGTTTATGAGTTACAGATGGGTACTGCAGATAGACCTGTGCTGCTGAGATTGTGGAGTTGCCAGGTTATTACACCAGGAGAACTGCTAATCATCACCGTACATTATACTGTGCATTAAAATGTAGTCTGACTCAAAGACGAAGCTAGGCTTGTGAGAGGGAAATTTATCAAACAACACCAAAAATCTGCTGTGGAAGTGCTGGGCAACACACATTCCAGTGGTCAGTACAGTCAAAAGACAGCTGGCTAAGGAAAAGCACAGCAGGCCAGTAATTTTACTTTGAAGACTTTTATTTCTCTTGTAGTGCTTCTATTTATTTCCAGAAGCCTGAAATAAACCATTCACCCACAGGACCCACTGCTGTTCCTAATGTAAGCTAGACTGCAGCCTCAGCCAGTCTACAGCTTGCGATCTACAGCTTCCTCACAAGGGGAGGAGGAGGGCCAGGCGCCAACCTCCTCTCTTTGGCGACCAATGACAGAACCCAAGGGAATGGCAGGAAGATGTGCCAGAGGAGGTTTAGTTTGGACATTAGGGAAAGGTTCTTCACCCAGAGGGTGGTGGAGCACTGGAACAGGGTCTCCAGGGAGGTGTCGTGGTGCCAAGCCTGACGGTGTTCAATAAGAGACTGGACAAGGCCCTCAGGCACATGGTATGAACTGTGGGGTTGTCATATGCAGGGACAGGAGTTGGACTCGATGATCCTTGTGGGTCCATTTCAACTCAGGATGTTCTATGATTCTATGCCTAAGCCAGCCAAGGCAGTGATTCCATCCATCTGTCTGTCCTTTTTTTTGATATGCAGAACAGTGTGCCTGACCCTTCAGGAGTAAGGGGATGCTCATGTACATAGCTGACATGCTTTTGAGCATCTCTAGGTATGTATTATTTTGGTTTGCCCTACAGTTAGTAAGCTTTCGAACCAGGGACTGGGAAGAGCAACCACTCCTGCAACAAATGGACATAGACTTCTACCAAAACCACAGAAGATTTGCCAGTTTCAACCATTGCTGCTTCCCACAGCATCCCATAGCTGTCCTGTGTTATGGGGCAGCCCCAGCTGCAGTGCCAACCAAATCGAGGGAGCTTCTTTGATGAGGAATTGGGTTCAATATTACCCTTCTCATGTCAGAGCCCTGAGGCAGACAGACACCCCAGAGGGATCATCCCCATCTTCATCTACAGAAAATCCCAACTTTTCATTCAGGTATGAGCTGCAATTTGTCCTAGGCTGGGCTGTTCTTGTACAGGGCTGGGCAGAGTTTTCCCCTTCCTCTTCACACACTTACTTGGGTATCTGCCTCCACTCTTCGGGTGGGGTTGGGTTGTTGCTGGGTGGGGTGGGGCAGATCAAATCAGATCAGATCAGATGATCCTACTTGTGGTGCTAAGGCTGAGGACCTGAAGGAGGAAGCTGTTGGTATTCCTGTAGTAGGGTGACTGGAGAGATTGAGGGAGAAGCCCTGATGGGAATTTTTCCAGCAAGGTGAGGTGATAGTTGTGGTTATCTGGGCCACTGACTTGGTTTTAAGGGGAAGAGCAGAGCCAGGGTTCACTTGAGGGACCTCTGGGGAAGATGTTGTGGCAACCACCTCACTGACAGTCAAGGAAGCTGTACCTAGAGTCTGCCTGGAAGCTTGTGGTTATGTAGAGGGATGAATGCTTTGCTGTCCCTGTCTTTAATCGTGCCCTCAAGGAAGGATGGACTTCATGATCTCGCTGCAGGTGCTTTTCATGGGAATACTAAGATCTGCCTAGTCCAGCCCAGGATGGAGGTACAGAGTGCCAAGGATGGAGAGGAGGTAAGAATGATTTTTGAAGAGCAATGTTTCATTCTAACAGTCTGAGAGAGCAGTGCTGTTGGCTGACATATCTTGTGGTCAGACCCTAGCCCCTGGAAGGTGCCTCTAGAGGGGCTAGAGGAGTGTTGAGGGAGCTCTTTGTGCTTTATGGCCATATGACTAAGTGTAAACAGCACCTTCCAGGGAACTGCTACTCCTCTGGGCAGAGGTTCAGGTCTGAGCCTGCTGCCATGGCCCAGGGACTGTGGGGAGAAAAAGCAAAATGGGGCTGGTAGAGAAATTTTAATTTCCTGATGCTTGACTGGATGCTGAGACAATTAATGTGGCTCTGGAAAATAATCTGATCATGTGGTCCTCACTGAAAGACCTGCCTGAAAATCTTACCCTTGTACACTGAGTACCTGTATGCAAAGCTTTACTCTGTTATATTTCCATGAATCCAGAAGTTTAATGCTGCTAGTGTTTACTGCATTATATTCAAAATCTGCATAAAAAATTGGCAAAACCTGTAATTATTCAGATATTATGGTAGTGAAGCAAGGATTTAGCAGCTCAGAAGTAATTACTTTTTCTCTGTCATATATGCTTATTCTCTATTGTATTCTATACTATTTCTATATTTAGCCGGTGTTGGTTCAATGTAAAGAGACCTTTTCTCCAAGCTGCTTGTATGCTTGTACCAACATAAATTGCTAAAAACAAAAACAAAATCTAGCCCAATCTAGCTCAAGAAAAACCAGGATACATAGACATGTCTAGTGCTTGTGGCTTCAGAGTGAGTCACCATGACCAACATACTTAAGTGTGGGTACTGCTTTGGCACAAAACTTTTGTCATCATTTAACAGGGCAGGAAGAATAACACTGATCTTGCGTGTTCCTCTTGGCAAACAGAGTTGTTCATCTCAGTTAGAATCAGAGTTACTTTACTGAGAACACTGTTAGAAGGTGAAGCCACAGCCTGAAATGTGTTTGTGGTCAGGCAAGGACTTCTGTATACATCTATTTTTGGCTTACATGTCTTCTCCCTTGTGTATCTGAGTCACCCATTCCTTCATGGTATATGTGTAGAGCTGAAGAGGCAGCAAAATAACGATTCTCTCCTGTCATTAACAGGACAAATTACTAACATAACTCTTTTTGAAAGCTTCTGTTCAGAGGTGGCCCTTACACTCTCCTCTAACTTTACGGCTGCCGAGCACATTGGTATCTCATCCTCACAACTTGTGTGAGGTCTCAAATAAACTACTCTTAAACAGACATGAAAGTAAAGCCTCACTGGCTGCTCCACAGATCTGAATAGCACTTAATCAAAGATTAAATAGGTCTACTTTTGTGCAGGTTTAGCCTCTCTGAGAAACTCCCTTCCTGAGGAAGAGAAGAACAAAGCAGTAATCCTTGATCCTGAAAGATTACTAGGAAAATGCACGTCTGAATGACAAAGTGATGGTTTAGTTTCAAAGAATGCTACAAAGGAGAGAGTGCTAATAACACCTCATTTCCCAAGAAATTGACAGCTAGTCAGAAAGGCAAAAGAAAACAGATGAGAAGATGACTGCTTTGAAACCCCTCTGAACTTTTCTGTAGAAATGTCACTCCTGAAAAATTTTAACTGGATCTGATCAGAATGCAATTTAATGAAACAGTGCTTGGTTTTCTTTGAAAGAAGTTCTAACAACCTTCAATTTATGTTTATGCAAAGCTGAAAAATTTTGAGAAGTCCAAAGCAAATTTAAAATGAAATAGCTATTCAAAGTGCCCTTGTTCTAGTTTTGATGGTCTTTTCTACCAATGTATTATTTTGTTTTTATTAAAGTCAAGGCACTGAGATGTTTATATTCCCTGCATTTTCTGAACTCTCCTTCTTTGGTAAGGGCCTTGCAGTCAGCAAGAATAACATTTCACTCACCTGTGGATCTCCTTTTGTTCAGGAGTGACTGGCAGAGAATGACAAGTGTAAAAAGGAGGACGCTGATGATCCCTATTGAACACACAAAGACTGCATACACGTACAGGTCTGAAAGCCAAGCACAGGTGATGGTCAGTGTTGCAGCTGCATATTTAGTGCTTACAGGATAGAAAAAAATTATGTCTACAAGATCTAAACAGAATATCGCCCAACAGACTTAGGGTAACAGTTTGGAAGTGATTTAACCTTTTTGAAACTTCCATACAGTATCCTGCTCAGTTTTAAAACTGGCTGAAGTCTCTATGAATGCAAATAGGTGTAGTTAAGGGGCTTTCCTTTCACAGGGGAGGAGATGGCTTCTTTGGGGTTTTTTTCTCCTTTCTTTTTTATTTTTTGTAGTGGGACCATCAAAAAATAAAAGAACTTCAGTTGGAAGTACATCAAACAAATGTACTGGTTTAAAAAAAAAATAAAAGGTGGTGGAAGGAGTACTGAGTAGCTGAGGAAGAAGAAAGTCTGATTGCTGCTTCTGGTGGTAGCACTGGCTTGAGATTTTTGGATATTTCTTTTATTATTTGTCAATCTACTGTCTCAGTCTCCATTTACAGCTTTTATTCAGGTGCTGTAACACATTCCCACTGCAGCTGACAGGAGCTGTATCATGGCAGATCAAGATGGACTATTTTGTTCAGAAGAAGAAGAAAATTTAGTGACATTTCTGCCTTTACTAGAACTTTAAATAGGATACTTTAGGGATGCTCTACCCATTAATATCTTGAAGTGTCCTTAGGGAGGTATATTGACTTATTTCCTGCTTCACATAGAGGAAACTAAGCCTTAGAGGTCAAGTGTTCTTGTAGAAAATAACGTTGCTGGAACTAGACCCCTTGACCTGCAATTCTGTGGTTTGTTTCCTTTACACAGTACAACAATAGTTTGTAAATTGTGGTTTCAACTGTAAGTGTCCCCACAGAATCAAGGCCAGCCTGCAAGGGAGCACTGATGCCTGGCACGCAGCACAGCAGGGTGGCTACAAATTCCCTACTAGTGCTTCTCTGATGCTTTGGATTGAGGTAGGAGGAGGTAATCCCAACTGCCTGCAAATTCTGGATTTCAGTCTCCTAGAACAGTTTTTCACTAACCCACGTAGAAGATGCTGCTTGCCTTGAAACTCAAGGGATCTTTAGGCTGTTCTTGCAGTACAGAGCACATCTGGTGAGCAACTTCTAAGGCTACTTGGAGTGCAGAGTGCTTGGTACCTCTTCAGGCACAGTCAGCACTTTCCTGGATAAGGGGGTTATTTGCATTGCATGATTAGCCAAGCATAGTTTATTTTCCCATTGACCATAACAAACATATGGGAACACAAAAATGGGTATTTTCTTCAGTACTCCTTGTACTCTGTGGGATGGTTTCTCAGGCAAGTCACGAGTTTGCACAGGAACTAGTAAAACTGGACCTGACTGGAGTACTTTAGTTGCATACTTCGGTTCAGTGCTACAGTACATCTTGTATGCAACCAGTAGCAGTTAGATTATGTATCTTTACCTTCAAAAAACTTCCAGGCTTCATTTTTTTTCTTGAAAGTAGGATCACCAGAAGATTTTGATGAAATCACTGAAGAAAAAATAAAAGACATAACAAAAATTGAATATGTGGCATAAAATGCTGGGACTTCTTGAAGTAAATGTAGTTCTGCCTTAGACTTCAGTGCACAGATATCCTGCCTTATCTCACAGGATAATTACCTTTCAATGAAACACTTCAGTTATAAAACAGCATTATAAAAATACCTTCCAGCAAATCACATCTGGCTTGGCACCTCTCACAAGCACTGTATGGCTTGTGAGATTGCCTTCCTGTTGTCACCTTATTCTGGGAAGATGCAATGTGTGGTTTTTCAATTGAAAGTTAAATGCAGTGAAGTACAATGAGAGGATAGAAATGCACTTTAGAAGAGCTTAGGCCTTAGAATAGAATGGCCATGTGCTTGTACGGTCTGTAGTAGCATTGTGGGGATTGTCTGATTATCGCAGGGAAAAAGCTGGTACTAATGCTGTGTGTAGCTGGTCTTACTCTGACTCTGTGTCCACAATTACCAGGAACTCATACCTCTAGCATTGCCATTAGTGTTCCTGTCTCGTAGACTTCTTGAAGCATGTTCAAATGCTTTAGAAAGTGCATATCTGAGCTGGGAAGCAGAATGCATCTACTTACTCTAAGTATCACAGAATCATAGAACGGTTTGGGTTGTAAAGGATCTTAAAGATCATCTGGTTCCAACCCCCCTCCCACAGGCATGGACACCTTTCACTAAACCAGGTTGCTCAAGGCCCCATCCAACCTGGCCTTGAACACTTCCAGGGATGGGGCATCCACAGCTTCTCTGGGCAGCCTGTTCCAGTGCCTCACCACCCTTATGGTGAAGAATTTCTTCCTTATATTTAAACTAAACCTACTTTCTTTCAGTCTAAAGCCATTACCCCTTGTCTTATCACTACATGCCCTTTTAAAAAGTCCCTCTCCATCTTTCTTATAGATCTCCTCTAGGTACTGAAAGGCCACAATAAGGTCTTCCTGGAGCCTTCTCCAGGCTGAAAAATCCCATCTCTCAGCCTGTTTTCATAGGAGAGGTTCTCCAGCCCTCTGATCATCTTTGTGTCCCTTCTCTGGACTCACAGGTCCATGTATTTCTTATGTTGTGGGCCCCAGAGCTGCACACAATACTGCAGGTGGGGTCTCACCAGAGCAGAGGGGCAGAATCACCTCCCTTGAGTTGCTGGCCATGCTCCTTTTGATGCAGCCCAGGTTACGGTTGGCTTCCTGGGCTGCAAGCACACATTGCTAGCTCATGTTAAGCTTCTCATCAACCAGCATCCCCACGTCCTTCTCCTCAGGGCTTCTCTCAGTCCATTCTCCACCCAGCCTGTATTTGTGCTGTCTTAGGTGTAGGAACAGAGTAGTCTGAACATCCTAATTAATGCAAACTGCTCTGCTACCTCTGTATCAGTGGCCATAGACTGTTGAGTGTAGAATAGCTTAAATTCTCAGCTAAAGCAATTCCCCTGCCTATGGGTGGGGTTTTTTGTTGCTTGTTTGTTTGTTCCCCGAGAAGGAAAACTGCATGGCCATAAGTTGTACCAGCTCCCTGTTATATCTCAGAAAAAGTGCTGACTGAATGATTGTTCTGAATCATATAGGAGGGAAAATAGTTGCAGGTTTTTCACAGAACTGTACTCTCTGTGTCAGGAAGAGGAGCAGTCTACAAAGCTCTGGGCAAATGGGTGAATGTAAATGTCACAACAGCTGTACAGCCTAGTACTAGAATCCAAATGCTCTGACTGCTGGATCACTGGTCAAAACCCTCTCTGCTTTCCTCAGTGAGATTATTCATGCATGCTGACATTTTTCTATGACATCAGATTAGATGATCTCACTTATGATAATCCATGATTATTTTTTTTTCTTCTGCTAACAATCATTGCAATGGATTAGGAGTCCAATGTCCCCCAGATTGACAATGAGGTCTGAATCTCCTCCTTATTGGAAAGATAATTAGTTACAGAGTGTCCTACAGGGAGGTGAGGTGTAAGGCTAACTCAGTGGATATGAAACTTCTTTCAGGACTGATGAAATCTTCTGTTTAGTTGTGATGGGAAGCTCATATTTATTATTTTAAAAAAACCCTACTCATTTGTTACATGAAAAGACCACATGTGAATTTTTGGCAAGTATTTTGGAATACCTTCCCTGAAAAAAAAAAAAAAAGCTTTTGTTCATTTGGGGGTGGGGGGGTGATCTTGCATTCCTGTATCTTGCAACATTTTTACCATTAGAAAATGTCACATGTGACTAAGATTTAATAGAGCTCAGATTGTGTTCTATGGGAAACTCTGACATATACATTTCCTAAGAAGACAGACTATTGTGACCATCTCACTTGTTTGTCCATGTCTCTAGGATTATAATTGGGCCACCTAATTTTGTTTGTCCTCCTACATGTAGTCCATTCTCTTGGATTGTAAACCATTTGAAACTCCTATTGCTCTTCCAAAGAGATGTGCGGTACCTTGCATAGGAGGTTTGAGGGCTTACCCAACTGTAAATGGTGGTTTGGAAGTGCTGCATGTTGTTCAGAGACCATTCACTATTTTGAGTTTTCTGATAGGAAGGCAGAGGGAGAACCATCTTTCTGATTTCCTTTCGCCCCACTCCAAAAAAACTGTTTTCTGGTGTATTCTATACTATAATGGTGATCACTAACTTGATTTTGTGCTAACAGTGACCACAGAAGCCCAGGAAAAGAACAGATGCATTTGATAAAAACATGGGGGAAGAGGAAAAGGTTCATCTTAACTTAGAAGGAAGATGTTGCATGACTAGAGGAGGAGACATTTCTTGGCAATATCAGGGCAAGGCTTTCCCTTGTTGTTACTACCCAGATTTAATAGCAGCCTTTTCATAAATCCTATTTGATATATTGTATTCACTACCTCTAAAGGGACAAAGTGCAACTGTTCAAATTTCAGCTGGGCCTTCTGAAAACACTACAAAGTTGCTGTAGTTGATGTGTAAGTCCATGAATGGAAGACCATAAGGACTACATCCCCATCAGATTGGGCTCCCCTTCTGAAGAAATGTATTCTGTCCCAAAAGGAGAAGCCAGATATGTAGCTAAACTTTAAACTACCTTAATTGCACATTAAGGAACTGTAGCCTGTAACTCAATTGTTCTTCCAGAACTCCAGTATGTGTATCTGTATAAATTTGCATTGCAAGAAAATGCATTTGCAACTTCTTAATGGCCTACATAAATTCACACCTGCAAATTTGCCAGCAAATAACAAAATCTGCATATAAGTTAATAGCAGCAGATTCTACAGACCCACCTGTCATCTGATAAGGTTTTTTGCTTTGAATAGTGCTATTCTTGGTGGCTAACAAAGGCTATGTACTGAACTGCCCCAGGTTTTTTCTACTTCAAAAGAAAGTCAGATTTTGAAGAAGCACCATGACCATTTTCCCTCTGGAAACTCATCCTATACAGTGACCTCTTCTTCCTGTGTAAATAAGAGACCTAAAGGCTATTTCTGCATCTACTTGATGTGCAAAGTTGCACGAATTTGCCTGGTACTTTATCATAAAGACACTATTTTGAATTTAGGCGTAACTGCAGACACATTAGCTGGAACAAAATGTTAGACAAGATAGCAACTGTGACTTGTTTCAATACTGTTACCTTATTTGACAAAGCACAGGCAGTACAGTTTAAATATCCAAATGCTTCAGGCAATTTGTATTGTTTCTTTTGTTGTGTCCTAGATCTAACTGCAATATAAGTAAATCCCTTTGCAATAAAAAATGTAGCTGATCATAATATAAAATACAAAATGTGCTTGGAAAAAAATTTCCTTGAAAAGTCCAAGTGTTACCATTGGGGAAATCGGAGACTTTATCACCACTTTGAAAAGAGTTGCCATCCCTCCCATGTGTAGTAAGTCTTGTAAACTTGCAGTGCAATAACTGAATGTTAGCTACAGCAGTCCTTTGTTTCCTGTAAAGAGTCTTTTAGCAGTAAAAGTTGCTATGGCGTTTAAAGATATGTCATTTTTCAGATGTCTTTTAGTATCTTTACTCTGGATTTAGAATTGGAATAAATGCTCTTATGAGGGGGCCACAATGGGGGTGGCTGCCTCGCATCCTGCAGAGCGTATTGTTGGTGTGGTCAGTCTCAGGGTGGGCCTGCCTTCCTCCCTGGCCTCAGGTTTCCTCTTCTGCTTCAGGTTATGTTTGAAGCAGAGAGAAGAGACACAGCTGACCAGACAGTGTGAGAAAGATGAACTCATGAGTCTCAAATCCCTACAATGATTCTGTGTTCATAAATCATACTAAATATTGGGGAGAAAAATAGTGTTTAAAGGCTGGACTGAAAAGTTGCAGTTTTCCTTCTTGGCAGTAACTAAATAGATCTGAACCCCACACTTTAGCTAGGAAGAGCAATGGCATGTTTCTGTGTTATAATTAGCAATAGCTTGAGCAGCTATGAAGGATGCAGAGTGGCTTCTTTTTGTGAGAAAGAGTATGACAGGCAGTCTAACAATATTTTATTTTGTTTTTTCTTCTGCTGCCATTTACCTGGAATGTGTCATTCCCTTTCCAAGCACTTCTGACAAATCCCTGTGTTTCACTGTGGGCATTTAAGAAATTCCGTTATTCAGTGAATGAGAAAACACTCTATAAACAGCTGACCTGCCCTATGAAATGAAAATTCTCCATTCGATTTTCTTCCTCCTTATTTTTTTTTTTTTTCTTCCACAAGCATGCTGCTTGTTCTGCACTCCTTGGGTACATCTATTGGTCTATTTTGCAAGTCCTTCATGGAAGAAACATATTACTTGTTATCCATTCTGTCTTCCAGTGTACTACTCTTGGAGACAGCTATCAGGTCTGGTGCAAAGGATCTGGGGAGAAGGGTCAGAATAGTGTAAGCCCACAGCTGTAACAGCACTCTCCTCCTTCACTGCTTCTCTCTGTCTCTTGACACCAGACCTGGCCTTCTATAACTCCCTTCCCTCAAGTTATCCTCAGAAATTCTTCTCTAGGAGACTCTGTGATTGTATGGTAGCCTCCTAGCTGGGCTTGTAGGCCTGCAAGACACCCGTTTGAGTTCTTTTCGAGTAATAACAGAGAGTAATGACACCTGGTAGTTACTCTCAGCCTCTCCTCCTCTTCTCTCCTGGCACAACATTTGAACCACTTGTTCTCTGTAGGTTGACATGAGAGCCTTGGCTTTCCCTCCCCACAGAGGGAAATTAGGGTGGGAGATTAGGGTTGTTGGGATGCTCAGTCCTCCTTCTTGACAGAGACTGAATCTCTCCTTTCAGCTGAATCTAGAGGGGTGAAGGAGGAAGAGATAGGAAGAGGAGGAGGAGAGCCAGTTCCTAGCCAAGCACAGGAACAGCAGGGAAAAACGACTGCTGAGCATGAAGCAACCTAATGCTTGAAGTCTGTAGGACTAAATCATGTATGCAATAAAGTTTCATTTCGTAACCCTGTGTGGTTACAAGGCTAACCACTGTGTCTTGGCTCCAGCTACTCAACATGGGGTCAGTGCTTGTAAAACTTAATGCCCTTCAGAGATTAAGATGGTTGAGTTCAGGAGATGGGATCTAGTGGTTTTACTCCTCCCTTTTTAAAAAACAAAGGAGTGAAAATGGCAACAAAAATCAAACGAGAAACTGTTCTTTGAGCTGTGAAACTGATGTATTCTGTGTTCCACACCTAAATGGCTCCCCTGTCCACAACAACCTTAGGACTGGACTCCTTCCTCTGTGGTATGTCCAGGAGCCCCAGCTATTAACTGTGATGTGGAAGGTTACTGGGCACATAGCAGCTCAAGAACAACAATTAACTTTTTTGTTCTTATAACTTTCCTTCAAGGAGGAAGTTCTCTCCCTACCCCCAGCCAATTTCACATTACTTGTACATTAATCTCTTTAAGACTATTATCTCATTAAAATCAGCCCATGGGTTCAAAAGGGTGCAGACTAGTTAATAGTATAATCATGTAGGCTTTTGTTTCCTTTAAGATATAAGATTATGGATTACAGATGATATTTGGTTGCAGATTTACATTTCTGACCCATGGTGCTTACTGCTCTGGTGATTTATATTTAAGAGTTTAATGAACTTCAATGAAGTTTTACTTTAAGTCCCAGTTTTGTGGTCTTCTGTGAAAAACAAGCATGGCTGATGTGTAAAGCTGGGGCCTGAGTGCTAGAGGGGTGGGCATTTCCCTGGTGGAGACAGGTAAGGGGTTGGGGTTCCTATTTGGGCCTGGGTCCTGCTCTGTCATTACTTGTATTTCTGACTGTCTGCAAACAGGAAACAGAAAAAATCCCATATGAACGTCCTACAAGATTTCCAGGCAAGTTTTGCATGCCCAATAAGACCAAATAGTTTAGACTAGGATTATTTTGCTGTTGTTTAAAAGTTGATCCATGGTCTTTGCTACTAACCCAAACAGAACTTCAACTTTGGATCATCAGTGTCTTTCATCATTCCTAGTAATAATCAGCTAATTACAGTATGTTAATGCCATGATCTCTCAAGACAAATGTAAACATGTCAATGTGAAGCTGATCTTTATCTCTTGTTATACTGTATTTTTTCACATCATTCTCAAAATTCTGATAGATGAAAGTGAAAGCTTGTGATACATGAGAGCTATCCACAGGAGACCATACACTCAGATTATTTTTTACTGTCACATTTCTCTCCCTAGTGTGTTTATAATAGAAAAATAATACAGAAACCTGAATTACACCAGTGAAGCTGGCATTGAGCAATGTGTTTTGCATCAAGACTGCATAAACATGTTCAAATCCATTTTGAAAATGCCTGTAGTAGGTGGAGCTCCCTCAGAAGAAAATTGCATTCAGAGGAGAGCTAGGGTCACATTTGCCAAAAGACAAGGTAGCTAAGTGGGACCAGGGTTTCCCAGCTACAGGAATAACCTTTGTGGTCTAAACACAGTGATAAATTTAGCATGAGAAGGAATGGCAGAAACCTTATGAAGTACAGTCTCTTCCCACAAGCTTTTCTGTGATTGCTGGATGAGCATCTTGAATTTCCAGACCCACAGACCAAGCAGTCACACTTGATTTTTAGTATTAACTTTAGAGTTGTCCTGGTGGGAAACTAACTTTTCTATTTATAAAGCCACAAGCAGGGAGTTAGTTTGCCAGCTAACATTAACAGCACAACTGCTGAGCTCAACCACTTCTTCAAAGGATTCTGTTCTCTAAATCCTATCTCACCCATCTCTGAAAGTGTGGGTGTAGTGGCAGTGTTAGATTTGAGCTGACCCATCCTAAAAGAGAGAGTTCATTTTGATTTTGGTTCAAAACCCTCGCTCATTGGTGGTAATTTCTTTATCTGAAGTTCAACACCAGCTGGTCACTGCTTTTCTAGCTCTGCTTTCTGGCTACAAGTGGTATAAACAAAAGTACAGAAGTGATACTAGAAATGCTACATACCAGCTGCTGCTAGACTTAAAAGCAACGAAAACACTGAGAGAGGCAAAACATAAATCTAAAATACAATGTTTCTATTTCTGGCTGACCCACTGTGTATTCTTCAGAAAATAAGTCAATTTCTCTCTATTTCTGTCTCTTTGTATTTTAATAATAATGGCATTTGTTTACTCACACCAGCTGAATGTAAAGGAGTTTTAATTACTGTGATTCTGATAAAAGGGAAAAGAAATAACGATCTCCTACAAATCAACCAATCTTCTCACTTCTCACTCATTTTATTATAGGCTGAGTAACATCTAAATTTTAATATGTAAGTAAAGAAGTCGATGATTAGGTTTTCTTGTATCCACAGATAACACTTAAAAGTAATCTAACTTAAAATGTCTTTAGAATGAACTTGTAAGAAAAGAAAAAAGGGATCATGGGACCAAAAAAAATCATAGAATCAAAATTGTTAGTCTCTCACCTCTTATTTCAGTAGCTGCTGTGCCATTTGACCATGCTGTCCACTTATTCCTGTGTTTGCCAATTTCCTGGACTTTGCATATATAATGCCCTTGATCTGTTTGCTGGAGGCTTAGAATAAGAAATTTGTACAATGTTCCATGTTTCTCTTTAAGAAGATGAAGTCTCTGCTTGTGGAAATGATGAGTATAATTTCCATAATACTGGACAGACCCAAACTTTGTCATTTTGATCATCAGATACTCCTGAGTAGGTGATGCAGCAAAGACCCACCGCACAGCCAGCAAGTTGTCTGTCTTTCTCTTTTGAGAAATGTGGCAGTAAAGAGTCGCATTATCTCCCTCAGAGTATCGCACTGTTGGTCCTGGAGAGACTGTCACATTTAAAGCTTCACAAACATCTGCAAAGGAAAGAGAAGCTGGTAAGATTTCACCATGCTGGCACAACAACACCATAATCTGAGCACACAGGTCCATAGCAGGTAAATTGATGGCATCCATTCAGTGCAGCAATTTAATGAGCTTTTAAAGCCTGACACCTCCTGTCTATATGTGAATGTTAAAGATGTTACAATGTCCTCCTTCACTGAGTCTCCTGTAGTATTCATGCTTACACTAATTAACAAGCTAGGGCTGAAGCAGACACCTGGCTGTTGTCATAGGCTCAACGTCACATAATCTTTCGTAAGTCTGAACAATCGTTATCTAAAGCTACCTCGGAGCAAAAGCCAGGGATGTCTTTTGGAAAGCTGTTCCATGACCAGCTCATCCGATGACTTGCGTCCTTGCTAAATTGTTTCAATAGCTAGTTTACACCCATTTGTTCCTGTGCCAACTTTAAGTTTAAATAGTGTTTTCTTCTCTACTGCTTACTTCCTGACTCCATATAGAAAGCAATTATATGGTGCCTCATTCTTTGCTGAGCTAAAGAAGCCAAGCTTGGTTAGTCTCTAGTAGCATCTCCACTTCCCTATTCACATTAGTAGCCCTTCTCTGCATTTCTTACAAACTAAATTGTAGGTTTGGTTGTATTTTTTTTTTTTTTTTAATTTATTTTTATGTTGGAGACAGGAATTATATACCGGTACCTGTGAAATAGTCACAGTACTTCCCAGATTTGAACAGAAATATCCTTGCCTGGTATATCCCAGAATTACATTGTCCTTTTTAATTATATTTTCATATGTGATTATATGTCAGTTTATAATGAAATAATATACTTTGGGTGTTTTCCATTCTTTGTCACTTGCAGTTCAGTTCCTAGTGCATCAAATAAATTCTTATTAATCCCTAAATACATGACTTAGCTTTAATAAATTCTGTTACTTTTTCTGTTACTTTTGTTACTTGGTCCTCAGTTTTTCCTGCATGCTATACCGATCTTATGCTAATTTGATACCCTTCCTTAGAAGATCACTGAAAGACTACTTACCTCCCTATATGCCTGTAACCAGCTCTTCACTTTACAGTTCTCTTTGTGCTCTCTTTTAAATAACATGCTCCCAGCCATAACTATATAGTCATCTCAACTCTGGGTTAAATCTGTCAGATTAATCCTTTTGGCTACAACTTCAGTTTAATCTGACATTATTAGTATGACAAAATACGACAAAAGATAATATTGGGACAAATTATTATTACATTTTTTCATTGATTTCTGACTCTTGTTTTTCTGTTCTTCATTGTGAACCTAGCTTAGACCAGTTGTTTGTCTCTCTCCTTTATTTCTAACATTAGCCAATGAAGGTGAAGGTTAAAAGAAGTTCATAGCTGTTCACTAGAGGTAGATTTTTCTTTCCTGACCTGACTTATACTGGACTGATTTTTGAGGCATGGGAATCAACACTCATTTTATTTCCTTCCTAATGTACACTAAGAATGTTCTTATTAGTCATATCAGAGACTGATCTATTTTTGACCAATGGTATATTGTGGCAATGTGTTCCCTAAATGACTTGTGATGTGTAATCTACCACTCTGATGGCATCCACTAGAGAGAGAACCATATTTCAACAGCAAGCAAGCACTCCCTGCAATACACTCTGCAAAGTATGGAATGTCCTCTAAAATGTGAATATTAAGCTTCTTGTTATGTGAATATGCTGTAGTCAAATACTAATGAGAATTGCAACTCTGGAATAATGATTTTTTTATTTCTGGAGACTTCTCTAGCACATCAGCTAGGAACTTTTTAACAAAGGGGATGAGCGTTTTGGCAGAGACTCTTGTCTGACATCAGCTCCTGAAACACAAACATATATTTATCTTCAAAATAAGCAAGTAAAGCATTTCCATTCTATTTCTGAAGGACTGTTGGAGGCAGAAGCACTGGTTTTATGCCCCAGTGAAGCCATGAAATGGAGTGGTGAATTGAATGACCTTATTTAAAGTAAATGCACTGAATTAAAGAAATTACAATGCAGCTGTTTAAGAAGAGCCCTCTGAAAATTAATAGTAAAAAAATTGTTTAAAATCATTTCAATAGAAAGCTCTATTGAGTGGTATTTTTTCCAAGTAGACATTACTTCTATTTATGAGGAAGAAAATAAATTGTATAAAGAAAGGCTTTTTTAAATTATTATTTCTTTAAGAAAAGACAGTTAAGTATGGCTTAGATTATTTATATAATTATCTGTGCATGATGTTGCTGTGTGCAATTCCTCTAAGTGCCAAAGAAAGATATTATTTTGGATTGTAGAAAGCACACAAGTAGAACAGGATGTTGAAATTTAAAATTAAGGCTGAATACCACCAAAAGCTTTCCAAGCATGCAACTTCACTTGCTGGAGCTATCTGAACTGGGTGCTTTGCAGGCAGATGTGAAGATAGGATGGTTTCCTCTGCCACTGAAATTAGAATAATTTTTTGAGGTTTTGCTGCTCAGAAGATAAGGAATAAGTTTAAGAATTTGGTTCACTTTTGGAGATTCTAATAATTACTTAGGCTATAAAAGTTTATTCAATCATTTGTAAAATGTGGTTTGGTTAAATGAAAAACAAAGTTTTTCTACTGAAATTATGCACATCGTGAAAACTGTAAAGAAAAACAATTATGTCATTTTCCTGACATGTGAACTTCTTTTTCGAAAAAAGCTGGCTAGGATTAATTGTGGAATACAGTCCCAAAATAAAAGGCAAAAGAAGCATTGCTTAACTCAGAACTAGGCAGATTATAGTGCCAAAAAGTACCCAAGAGAAAATACAGAGGAACTCAGATGTGGTGATGATGGAAGCCTCTACAAGAAGATAAAGCAGCATTGTACGTGGAGCCTCTGATCCCTTTCTAGATGTTTATACTCATACAGACATTGGTATTTTATACCTAGGGCTTCTGGTTTTCCCCTGGGTACTTTTTATAAGGAAATATCAAATTTTGCCTCCTTCATGTTGGAAAGCTCATTTACTTCAGAGGGCCAGTTGCTTGAAGGTTTGTCTGATCAGTGGGAGCCCATCTCCTGATCTTCCTTTTGTGGCTCCTATTGGTGTGGCTGTACAAGTGCAGCAATGGGGAGAGCTTTGGAAATGTCCTGATGCTTTTACCATGGTCTTATCTCAAGTTGAACAGGGTCACGTGGTGCTTTATTTAAAACAGAAAAAAAGTGCCTGTATGACTCTATCCTCTTGCTGCCATTGGAGTAGGAATAGTGATGGATTTTGGAGGAAAGAGGTCATTCACCTCTTATGTGGAAAGGAGAAGCCTCATTCAGAGCACCCAGACACTAGAGGAAATGTTCCTCCTGTCTTTAGCAAGAGCTGGATCAGCCCCAGTGTGAGCTTTACCCTTGTAATGTGTTCCTTGCCAAGACAGGGGACTCCTCCACACCTTGAAAGCAGGCTTGTGTGCCAACAGAGCACTGAATTTCTAGACTTCACATTGCTGAGTAAAGTGAGTAATCACTGGTTTTCTTCTCCTGCCTTCTCAGTATAGATAGCATGGTGTAACTGCTCAGGTGGAGCACATCACAAGAGTTTGTCTTCCTTCTGCTTGGAAAGGGAAACTATTTGTAGAAAAGGGGAGGAGAGTGAGTCAAAGACGAGGGTTCCTTTGTAGTGTACTTAATTGCCAAACATGTCTCTCACTTTTATTTGCAACCAGCTCACTCACCCCCATTCCAGTGTTTTAGCTGTTTGTTTTTTTGGTACCCTCCACCTGCATGTCTCACTAGCCTATTGGGAGTAACCTGAAGGTTACTGCTGACTAAATCCTGTTTTGAAAAATCCTGTTCTGAAAGCAGTCAAGTTCTGCTTACATCACTTCAATTCCAATTATTAGCTAGGTTTGTCTGCCACGTTACATAGCAAAACCCTTTCACGGAACTGTCAAGAGTAACAAATCATATTTTTAGCAATTAGAAACCTGTCTATGCCAGGGCTGTCCCCTCTGTCTGTGCTGGAACAGCAGCAAAGGACTCACAGTCACTACTGGGACCTCAGGTTTAGTGGGCAGATTCAGTGTAGCTGTGTTTTTGTGGAAGAATCCCAACTGCTTTGGTGCAGATACTTCACACGTAGAATTGCTCCTGTCCACTACTACTCATGATCCAAGTTTAGTGTTACATACAGGCTCCTCTTCCTTCCCCCATGGACACTGGTGGGCAAAATCTGCAACCCACCCTTCAGGGCTGAGACAACTTTCTCCTCAGCCCCTGCTGATAGCTAAGGGACTAGAGAGGCGTGCCATCAGGGTAGTTTCCTTCTGATCTCAGATTTACATGACCAGAAGCATATGAGATGGTTTTTATCCCCATTGTAGTTTGTTCTATGAAACAATGTTACTGTCAAAGCCTGTTTTATTTTGACTTTTCAACAATTAAAAAGTAAGAAGAGCAGATGAGCCAGGAAGAAGCAAAGTTCTTTGTTTAAATAAAAATAATTATAAGCTGACTAGCAAGATCACCAAAAGCAAACAGCTGTTTTTTCAGTTGAACAGATGTGTCTACAAGTTTCACAAGTCAAAGTCCTCCTTCAAGAAAGCTTCTGCAGTGACTGAAGATGGACTTGAACCCAACCTCTGTCTCCACCACCTCCTGCCCTTTTGAGGTGGAGATCTCTTTCATTAACCCTGAATGAGCAAGACTTCCCCACCCCCTAACACTCAATGCACCTTGGAGTTCAGATCCAGACTCTGTGTCCATTTTGCAGGTTTAGGATGCAATGCTGGCCAATGCAGCTTTCGATTGGGAGGCATAAGGTCTTGAACAGAGGTTTTTGACATGTGATCAACTGGTTTGCTTTCTACTAGATGTCTGTTAGATCTAGGCACCTGAGAAAAAAAGTGCCAAACCTCTCTCTGCCTCAGCTTCACCTGCAGTTGCTTGGTGCAGCTTAATATTTTCCTGCCTCTCACAGAAGGCAGCAGAGGAAATACTTTTGTAAACTTCTGCATGGGAAGGTTTTTCTGTTTGTTTTGGTGGGATTTCTTTGTTTGTTTGTTTTCTTTGTGAAAGCACAGTTGTGGGTCAGGTAGCTTTGCAACAGCCGGGAAAGGCGGTGGCAGAGCGGGGTGAGAGACCTGCCCGGGGCGGGGGGCGGCGGGAGTACCCGCTCCTGGCCGTGCTGCCGGGCTCCCCCGGGAGGCACCTCCCCTCACCCCCAACTTCTCGCTAAGCCCCCTCTCCTGGTGTCCGAGCCCCGGGCGCTGCCGCGGCTCGGAGCCGCTGCCCAGCCCATTCCCCGGCGCCGGCGGCGTGGGAACGACCCGGACCCTGCTCCGCGGCGCGAGAAGGCGGGCGGTGGAGCCCGGGGTCCCGAAGGCGGCCGAGGGGGCTGCCCCGTCCCGGCCGGGAGGTGCTGCCCGGGCTGGGCGCCAGCCGCTTCGCGCCCATGATGTCGCTTACCTGGGGCCAGGGCCGTGGCCAGCAGGGCGGCCAGCGCCGTGGCCAGGAGGCTCATGGCCCGTGGGGCGCCGAGTCCCGTCCCGTCCCTTCCCTCTGCCGAGCTGCCTCCCTCCTCTTCTCCCCGGCCTCTCGCCTCCTCCCCGCCCGGTCCTCCCTTCTCCTCTTGCCTTTCATCTCCTCCCCTTTCTCCTCCTTTTTTTCTGCTTTCTTCCTTCCCTCTCTACTTCTCTGCTCTTCCCACAGTCCTGCCCCCTGTTCAACTCTCCTCCTCTTTTTCTCGCCTTCTTCCTCTCTGTTTTTTTTCTCTCCACCAAGCTCAGGCCTGTGGAGTGGCACTGGGACTAGATAGGGCTGCTCCATCTATAGTCTGTGTGATCCGCTCTGTGCACACATCCTCTGCCTAGAGGTTAGGGGGCTGTGCAGATGGTGAGCAGGAAGCTCACCTCTCTGAGCACAGAAAGCCTCTTTGCAAGTGGCCGAGGGAGCCTGACAGCGGGGGGTGGCAGGACAGGGTGGTGGGATGGGGGAGGCTGTGTTACGCATCCTCTCTGCTTTCCTGGAGGTGTTTGAAAATTTGTAGACCCTCAGACTCATTCATTTCATCCCACTCCTTAACTGGAGTAGGACCACTATTTCCAGCCAATGCTAGTTCATGTCTGTCTCCTTTTCTGTGGGCTCTGCTGGTAGCAGCATGGGGACAAGAGGGTCTGGGCAGTAGGACTGGCCCTCCAGCAGTTATGGGGATGGATGCTGTAAGCTGGACACTTGTGCTAGGATATTACTCATGATGCTCTGGTGTTGGGATAATTTTGCTCTCTTATATGGTAGCATAACTACTGACTGTGGACATTCACCCTCTCTCTAAAAAAGTCCTTAATCAACTGATATAGCAGATTAGGCTGCATCACCCCAAGGTCACTGTGCTTGTTTTGTCACATGGTACTATAGGTACTATTTCTAGGCCAGAAAGGACAAGGGAAGTTGATATCTGGCAGTCTACTCTTGCCCTTCCCTTTTGCTCCTTTTGGAGGTGTTTATAATTTGAAATCCCATGAATCTTCAGAGTCATGGACATAATCCTTCTACTAGCAGGTATGATGGATTATACCTGATTTTAGTATTCACATTTCATGAACTGTGGATGATACAAACACTTTGGTATTCCTCCTTCCCTGGATAGGAAAATTATTACTGATTTAGCTACTCCACTCCTGTCCTAGTAATCCCTGAGGCAGGATAATAAATTTCTGCTTTTAATCATCACAGAAAATTGAACATTTGCTTCATCTGACCCTTTTGAGACTGAACACTGCCTTTAATAGATGTGGAATGGAACAGAAGATGTGTGAACGTGACTTGATGGCTATATGGCTTCTTCGGGCCATCATGTAATTCTTTTAATTTAGGGACAGACTTCTGTGTTGGTACAGCAAAGGCTCTTTGCAAAAGAATGGCATCTCAGGATTATGCCCAGAACAATCAGCAGACCTGGGGAAACAGGCAGTTGTTAAAAGTTGTACTGACTGGGGAGCTAATTAAGATCAGAAGATTTGTGACTATTCTATGAACATGATAAAGGGAAATTCTGTCAGAGAGAGAAGCTAATTCTGAAAGAAACAAACAAATTCACAAAAAGAGTACCAACAATTATTCACTTTGATGGTCCCAATGGAAGCTCCAGCTCAGGCAATCCTTGGACTGCGGACTGGGGGGTAAACCAGGGATGACTGATTTGCCTGTTCTTTTCCAAAGCATTTGCTGCTTGCCATTGTTGGATAAAAGATATTAGGCTGGTTGGATGTTTTAGACCTTCTTATATGATTCTGCTAGGCTCAGTTTGCCTCACCCCATGTATCTCATAAATTCATTCAGTCTACTAACCATTTAATGGTGTGTACAAAATGCTGATGTAGAGATATCAATAAGGACTGCCTAAGCTCTCATGTGAGTGCCTGGACCCTACAGAGCTTATGGATGCACTATGAGAATCAGTATCAACGTCTGTGTCTTTGAAACCATCCCAGTTACTGGTGGCACTGTTTCTTTAGTTGCATCAGGAACCCTAATGGGCTTTGAACAAGGCTGAATTGATTACTTGATGAAAAGGCTTAATATGATATATTTGCTTGTGATAGATAGATATAAGGGTCAGAGACCCACTTGGGCTTCTCCAGTCACACGGGCCTGCCAGTTTACTGAAAACCTATTCTTTCTGTTTTGCAGCCTGTGATTTCTGTACCTTTAACATCTCCCCAGGCATTGTGGATTCTCTTTTTTGTGTAGAATTCCTTACTTGGTTTCTCCCGTACTGAAAGACCTTTGTTAACATAAGAACATGCAAAGTGCTTCTTACTCTTAAGGGGATGTTTCTTTTAAATTTCAGAAAGTACTTTAAAAGGTGGTTTAAGCTGAAATGCTTTTATATTTGTCATTGCATAAATAAACTCAGGTGATGCAGCCTTTCAGATTATTTTTTACCAAGGGAGAGCTTTTCTTTGCACAGTTAGGAATGGGACGTGTAAGCTTCTATGCATGAGCCTCTCTCTTGCCACTAGCGTTCTGGCAGCAGCATTTGTTAGGCAGCACAACACCTAACATACCTATTTACATTTTGCAATTTCTTGGGATATAGTCATGGGCTAGACAAGAGTTTAGTGAACAGTGGAGAAACATAGACTACTGACTTACCGTCTTCTCAGATTTGCTGCTGAGTTGTTGGATACTTTTACCCAAATCTGTTCCAACCTCTGGGCTGCAGCTGGGTGATCTGTAACTTTCCTTTATGCCTGGATTGGAATGGTTTGCTAATAGAACTGGGGCAACCTGCATGAAAGGTTACAATTGTAATTTGCATTGTTTCACTGTTAAAACCTTTCATCCCTTCAACCCATTTGTAGCAGCTGAGATGTTTCTGCTTTTGTAAAACAGTCATTCAAGCTTGTTGATGCCTTGTACCTGATGCTGTCTCAGTTTACCTGTGCATTAAAATTCCTAGAGGACACCTGAAAGTGCAGTACGATTCCATTTTTCACTCATAGGACAGACACACGGGTCTGTAAGCCAGTGCACCTCCCTTAGCTTCTCTGGAAGTGTGCTGACGCACACGAGCAGAGCCTCTGACCCGTGGGATACGGCTGCCTCGGCTTTGGCAGCACCTACGTGGCCTCATTTCCTGCCAGAATGGGTCTGCTCTGATGAGGAAAGTGCCTACTCAGCACTCGGTGCAGCTGACACAGCTCAGACTGCTTTCTTGCGCAGAGCTTGGAGCCACTCTCTCCCTGGGGGCAGTGTTATTGAAATTATCAGCCTCAGTCACTCTGGGTAAGACCTGCTGTGCAAATTCTCTTTGCATCCTTGCAAAGTCACATCTAACAGAAGTAGCCACAGCCTCTTGGCTTCTGCTATCCTATCCTCCCTCCTTAGCTGCTATTCTTAACTTGCCTTCTATTGAAAGGTCTTACTAATGTCTTCAAATCTGTCTCCAAAAACTCATGCAGGATTCCTGTGAGCAGAATTGTGCCTTGCCCTTACAGCAATATTGCAGTACAGTATGTTGTTAAGGAGACTTCTGTTTGTTCTGGGTGATGTATGGGATCTTGCTACCCAGCTGCAGCAAAAAAAAAAACTGCCTCTGTCAATTTCTGTTTTTTACTAGTAATGATCACGGCTGCTGCAGCTTAATGTTCTCCCACACCTCATCTGGGCAGTGTGCAAAGATGCTATCTGTCTGCCTGAACCTTATCATGGAGACACAAGTTATGGCCAAGTCTTCTTCAGAATCCAGCAACTGGTAAGTCCTATGGCACAAGGAATCCTAATTACAAATGAATAGTCAGTGATTAGAGGTGGATAAAATCCAAACTGATTCAGTGTCGCCAAGCATGGAGGGAGTTTGGATCTTTATTCAAACTTTCCCATCCCTTTAATGGGCCAATTTAACTCTGAATTTTAACAGTCCAGAGCTTCTGAACGGCACATTTTAGGATTAAAAACTCTACTCTGGTATTTTTCCATGGCTATTCTGTGGACTGGTATGTGGAAAATACTGTTTTGTGGATCTGGGTCCACATCAATGGGACAGATGCTACATAAAAGCTTCTAAAATGTAAGCATCATGCTTTTTACGTCTCTGGATATTAAGCAATGTTTACACTGTGTTTGGTGCTTTGATGCTGGTTTGCTTGTTGCCATTTATTTCTGACTGATTGGTAATCTGCTAGATAGGGTGATGCTGTTACTGAAGTTTTCTTTTCCCCCAGTGTAAGGTGTTCTTCCTTCCTTTTCTTTTCAGGGTTGTGAATGAAACTGAGGTATCTGAATTTTTTCTTTTTTCTTTTTTTTTGATGATGCAGCCATACTTTTCTGGATAGGTGAAAACCTTACTATTGATGCTGTAACTCATGTTTGTTCCATTTTCTCTTTCTTCAGATGAGAGCACATTTTTTTTAGTTACTACTTCCATGATTGTGTTTGGAACTGCATAAAAGCACAGGAATTTATGTTTTTCTTAGCTCTTGCTTCAAGTTTCATTATTCGAATTTACAGGGCACTGCTAATCCTGAAAATGTGAGATTTGTGTATGTCTTGCAAAACATGGATGTGGATATTTTATATTTAGAGCCTCTGTCATGTGTACTCTATATCCTTAATTGTGTGCAAGATGTTGAAACCAGATTAAGTCTTGCTGCATCTTACCGTGCGTTGTCATGCACAAAGACATTATCTCATCTTCATACAGTGGCACATAGTAGTGTCATTTGATGACGATTTTAAAAGTCCATTGCAGTTCTAGTTCTGTTCTCTAAAGATATTAAAATGTCATTTTTAGCAGTCCTTATTTTTGGCAGTAGGTGGGCAAATGTCATGCTAAGATGGATTTCAAAGTCTTTTCAGTGCATTAATATGTTCTGGCCTGTGCATTTTCATTAGGCACCTGTCCTAGTTGAAACATTACTGACAGTACTTTGCTCTGAGCTACGCGTTGTGAGCCTGCTGATCCCACTCTGCCTGGCTCAGAATGGGCGTTGACTGCAGAACCACAAGGTCACTGAGAGTTGTCCTGACAATGCAATGTGCTGCCCCCTGTTTTTGCTTACCTGCCTCCACAAAGCAGTGCTGCGACTGAGTTGAGGAAGCATAAGCCTCTCCTGGAGACTGCAGGAGTGTGGGTGATCTGTGAAGTCTCCTGCCTCACGAAATTTGGCCTGTGCTTTCCACACACACTGTGCTGGCAACATATTTAAAATTTTGTGTCCATTATTTGTCTCCAGATCTTCAGTTCAAGAGACATCCCACTGCCTCTTTGTCAACAGGAGATATAATGATGACTCTATCAGGAAAGCAGAATGACCCATCAAGTTCAGTGCCCTCTTTCTGACTGTGGCTGACAGCAAATACTTAAAGAAGTGTAGTATGGGTGGGCAAGCACACAACACTGTGTTCCCAGGAGACTTCCAGCTTCATATGGTTTGCAGCACTCACTGTGTCAGCAAGACATGTCTCAGGCCCTCACTGATCAGACCTAGCCACACTATGTGCTCCTTTATCACTTCATTCTAGGCTGAAAAGACAGAAGTTTGTCAGTGTATCCCTCCTCCCTGGTCAGGGTGGCTCCATGGCTCCCACGGTACTTGATGCAACCCTGATAGGAATAAAGCCTGATCATTACAGAGGGAAAACCTTCTGAGAGGAAGCTAATCATGAAAGAATCACTGAACCTACACAGGGACACTCAAACAGCCACTGCTGTTAGCTGGTACTACATAGCTCATATGAGAAGTCACTCTACAAAAGCAGTGAACTAATAACAGAAGGTATAATGTACATGTCTAGCATTTTTCTGATTATGTTTGGATTTATTGTTTTAAGTTTTTAAACATTTCCTCAACAGTTTTCTCAAATTAGCCCATTTGTCTTGGATGTGTCTTAAGAATAAAGGCTTCAGCATAAATTCCTTAAGCCTACCTGCTTCTGCTCAGGCTAGAACTATTACAAGAAATGTGCCTCTTGCCTTCACCTGGTATTTCTGATCTGCCCTTACCCAGCCACATGGACCGAGGAGAAAGATGGACGTCCAAACAGAGAAAGGAATGGTTATGGAATGCGGGTTTTGCATGGAGGTGAATTAAGGTGAAGAAGCTGATGAGATATGGACCCAAACTACTCAAATATGGTTCCTAACTGATATTACATGCTATATTCCTATGCATTCCTACCTACAGAACTATGATACATTTCAAATCTGCCTTTTCCAGGAAGTCTGTTTGGAAAATTGACTGTGGCGTTTGCACCAGTTCTGTTACCTAACAAGTGGAATCAAATTGCTATCTACACTTTAGAAACTGCTAACCTACCTTTGGAAAGAGTTAAAGTTCGCAGCTGGAAAGCAATTAAAATCTTGAAAAAAACATGCATCAGCTGGAGAGAGCCCAGAGAAGAGCCCAGCAAGGCAGATCACAGATCTAGAAAATATAGCTTGTAATGAAACACTGAGAAGCTGGGATTGCTCAGTGAGGCTTGGGAAACATAATAAATCTCCAGGTATTGTAAAGCTCTTGCAAAGACAGGAAATAAACAACCATCTGTGTCCACTGACAGCAGAATGAGAAACTGCAGATCTAAATTTCAGGAAGTGAGATTAGATATTAGAAAATGCTTTCTAACAGCAAAGTTAGTTAAGGGCTGGTATAGGGAGGTAAGGGGTCTTCATTATGAGAGGTTTTTAAAATATAGATTAGTCAAATGTTTGTCAGAAATGGTCTAAGTATAGCTGATCAGCTTTTCAGAAAGATGTTGGATTAAATGAGATCTGAAGAACTCTTCTAGCACTATTGTCTTTGATACTGTTTTATGCTCTCTCTGTGATGTCTTAGTACAAATACAAAATCCTTGAACAGGCTACAGAAAAGACATTTAAGCTCTTCACATCCCAAGGAATAACAAAATTTTGTCTCTGACCTACTTTGTCCTATTCAGACTCAGATAGCATCCTGCCCTCTTATCTGCATTTTCTACCATGTCCCCCAAGACATTCTTCTGTTTCTGCTTTTCTTAAGTTCAGATAATAAATCCTGCATCTCTGTGTTTTGCATTTTTTTAAACATTCCAGGCTGAAAATAAAGTACCCACGCACATACCCACAGTGAAGAGTTTGTTGTCAGAAAAACAGGGAATCCTTCCCTAACCTCAGGAATGTCCCTGGAAGATGTGCTTGCCTTTTGCTCTGTTGTCAGAAATGGTATTCCTAGACTTTGGCAGCTGCTAACTTTAAAGTAGATTCTTTAAACTTAAAAACAGAAGTAAAAACCTTTCTCTCAGTAAAGATCTTTACCAGAGCAGAGACAGTTTAATCAGTAAGCTCCAGTCAAATTTTGTATGCTATATAGGAATGAGTAGTGGCAGAACTTGGATCTATGAGCTTCAGGAAATAGATGAAACAAGTGGTCATGTTTCCTGATGAGCAGTGGAATAATGAACAAATATCCATTCAAATATCTGGGAGGCAAATGAACTGCTTAAAAAGTTACCTCACTTGTGTTTCTAAGATGATCTCTCCAAAGATTTTTTTTGGCACAGTTTTGATTAAACAAAATATTTGACTTTCATTGAATATTTCATATTGAATATTTTCAGATATGTTCTCTTTCATGTTGTAGGTTAGGGTGTATAGTATTTGCCTTCAAGAGAGAAATGGGCTGATAAACAAGTTAATGGCATCTCCTTCGTGTAGCTGTGCAAAGTATTTTGTGTACTTCATCTTCTTTAAAGGTAAAAATAAGCAGCAAAAGAAATGCTGTCTATGTTTGTTAACGGGCAGAAGCTCAGGTGCCATTTGTTAAAGGATTCTTTGCAGAGAATATGAGAGAAACCACATCTTGCATACTGTACATACCGTATGCTTGGATGCATCCTTTAACCAAACATAGATATTTTTCTTAACAGTATTATGGCCATGTGGATAAGATGTACAGTTGCCATATCACAAAACTAGCTTGTATTTTTCGGTCTGAAAAGCTACCTTGTATAAACACTCAAATTTGCACTCCTCATTAAAAGAAAAAAAGGAATCTGATCTTTTTTCCCTGCATTCCTCTTCTTACGTGAGACGAAATTAGATAAAGTTCCTCATGTACCTCCTAAAGCAGGGAGATGATGAACACTTCAACGGTGAGCCCAAGAAAGGCACCACACTATTTGCACTGTTTGGTGAAAGAGGGGAGGTTCTGACCCATGAAAATCAGTGATTTTGATGCAGTGAAGTAGCAGCCAGATCCCTTTTGGCTGTGTCTGGTCTGATTTGCTGGCTCCACAACTATGCGGAACAATGGCCTGTGCAGGGCAGCAGGGATGTGGCCAGAATTACAAGTGAGTGTCCATGAAATTCCTCTGTGCAAGTATAAAAAGGGGTTTTCCTCTGCACTTTCTAAATGACAGAAAGCCTGTATGAATTATACTCTATGACTCAAGCAAGATGGCTTTGAATTCAGGATTGTCCCCCGGAAACATGGCAAATTATTTTTCCCACCTATGAAACTATTAGAAGCTTATTGTGTTGATTTTAAGTCAGATGTTGGCAAAACTCCCTGGTTTTCGGTTTTGTTGTTATTTGTCCTTTTTTGTGGGCTTGGTTTGTTTTGTTGTTGTTTTTTTTTTGTGTTCCCCCCCCCCCCGATGACTAATATTTGCTCAGTTCAGGAAAAAAAAAAAAAAAAAAACACAAAACCAACCAAACAAACAAAACCAAAATCAAAACAAACACAAGAACAAAAACCACCTCCTGGTGAAGAGTCTATGCATAGAACATTTCTACTCTGATGGTTAAAGTCTGTCAAAAGTTATTAATAATAGGAGTGCAGCATTTTGATGGAGATTGCTGATGGAGAGTGCCAATGATCAGTGGCTGAGTGCAATGGTGGAGGCGGTACAGCAACCTGAACAATAAAATGTGAAATTTTAAAAAGGCCGGATATGAAAAACTTTGGGGAAATTTCCACTGAAGTTTACAACAGTAGTGCTGAGAGCAGCAGCAGAGCTGACACAAGCCAGCTTTTCCTGATGGGCCAATTATATGTGGTTTTGTGTCTCTGCTAAATCTCAGTAGTTGCAGCAGGATGGGGGCTGTTCCTGCCACTTTGAGATTTGTTGGACAGCAGCTAGGAAAGAAGGGTGTCATTTACTGATTTGCCACCATGGTGATTTACCACATTTTTGAGAAAATGGTCCATGAAAATACTTTTTTTTAGGTTCTGTCAGAAGAAAATGGAAAGAAGCAAGATGGGGGGAATGTCTGAGGGTGAAACTTGTGTTACTAAGATAAGTACATCACTTTGAGGTGAAGCACTTCAGGTTGTCCAAAATAACCCTCCTGTAGCTGGTGAAAAAATCACTCCATAGGCATAGTCAATAGCTCTCTGTTGCATTTTATGGGTTTGTGGGATTATATTTAGAAAAGCAATGCTGTTACTTGGAGCAGCAATTTTATCAACACATGTGTTGCCCTCAGAAGATGCTGAGCAAAGGCCTTCCAGTTGGGGGGGTTAGTGCCAAAGACTGTAAACCGGGTGTCCCACACTTGGGGTTGATTTCATCAGGCTGATGAAGGCACTCAATGGTTTGTGTGTGCCTGAGTGGCTATGGAGAGAAAAAATGGAAAGGAGAACTAAGGTCTTTTCCTGGGCCTCACAATAGACATCAGAATGATCTTTTAGGGAAGTCTGTACCTGAAGCTAGGTAACCTGTAAAATTAAATAGGTGGGTGAAAGCATCTTGATTTTGTCTGAATGGCATATAAGGTATATTAGTACCTTGTTGAATGTCTGCTGATGATTCTACTCTTCAGGTCCGATTTTTAAATTTTTTTTTTTTTTTCTTTTTAACATAGGCTCCTTTGTGACTGTCAATGCAAAGGCAATCAACAATTTGACTGAAGTGATAAGCTAGTCATACAGTAAATGATCACAGTGCTAAATGACCATAAACAAGCCATGGCATATGAGAGTAATTTTCAAAAAGGAGGGTATTTGGACATTGTTTTGAAGACTAAAAGATTGTAGGGAAAAAAGGGACGCAGGATACTGTCTTTTAAAAGTAATAGCACACAGTGCAGGCTCCAAAATATTCCATAATTGTTTGTGGTATAGCCTCAGGGTAAGAAAATATTGTCATTAAAGAGAAGTAATTTGAGTGAAGCTGGAGATCATAACATTGCACTTAGTAGTTGCAAATCCATACCTTCAAAACGTGGGTTTCCAATAATACACAGGGACTTTCTCTGCTTCTTTTGATCTGTTAGCATGTAACAAATATACTTTCCTTCTCTGACACTGAACTTAGGAAAGTAAATAAAGTCAAAACCATACTTAAAGCACAGACTGACAGAAAGCATTATGCTTGTATATATGGCAAAGGCACGTGTTATATTTGTCGTTACAATTAAAATAGTACACACATCTGTTTTATGATGAAATGTGAGTAATGCGCCACTAATTATTAACATCTGTAGTTCTTTCTAGCTATGATACTTCCATTTTTGAATGCTGCACATTCTGTGGATTATTAAAATGTGCAAAAGCTCATTTAAAATTTAAATTTAAAAATTATAATACTCTGTGCTGTGCTTTGATTTCAGTTATATAAGCATTTGTTGTCAGGGGCTTTCTGGCTTCTCATGAATTGTCTGGTTTGCCCTCTACAGCAATCAGAACAGATGTTCCACAATTGGACTGATACTTCTTCCCTGCCTTCCTAAGGAAATGGGTGTAAGCTTGCCTCCTCTTTAGGGCATGGGTAGCTTTCCGGCGGGACTGTGTCTAGGAGTAATTGTGTCCTTTCAGCACTCTTTGACAGCTTCCTTATTTCCCAAAAGGTGTCCCTAAAGCCTTCTTTAGTTGTTTTGGTCTCCTTCGCTGATAGTGCTCTGTCTTGATCAGACTTATCATGTGAAGATCAGCAATAAGATTTTCCTTCTTCACTAAGTCTTAGAAAATTTTCTTGTTTCCAGTTAACTGTTCATATATCATAATTCTTATAGTTCTTTTGATGGGCTTTGCCTTTGACCCATTTTATCCTCTGTATAGTGCTAATACAACTGTTCCTGGCATTACACGGACTTGTGCATCAGAGACAAAAGTAGTAAGCATCCCACAGCTGGTGGCCACATTATTTGTTGTAGCCATGCTGTTCACACTCCGCCAGAAGTAGCAATGTTGGTGTTGCTGTCACTGAACTTGCCATGCCTTGCTTGCCATCTCGTCAAGAATTAATGGCTCTTGCATGGTTTTAAACTTTGGGCATGGTTTTGGCTTGTGTGCTGAGCCACATGTTGTTGTTTTGGACTCTGAGCTCCATGGCCAGGTCCTGTCTTGATTACAGTGTTTTTTATATGCTACCGTGGTCACAGAACCAGAGCAGCCTGCACTCTGTACATTTCAGCTGAGTCTGGATTACTTCCTTTATTTGGCAGATTCCAGATGTTTTGCCAGAGTTTATTCCTCGGTCTTTCATGAGCCAGTCTCTAATTTCCGTGTGTTTGTCTGCCTTAATGCCAGTGAAGAACTGTCCTCTTATCAGGGGCCTGATTAGTCAGCTCCCATCCTATCCAATACCCTACATCACACTTACAGAAAAAAATGTTCGTCTTTCAAGTCTTAGGTCTGTTACAAACTCCTTTTACATTTTCTGTTCCACTTTCATTAAAAAAAAAATCTTGTTTCATTTTTGCATGGAATGCAGTCCTCCTTAAGATTCTGCAATCCATTTTCATTGTCTCTTGGCTGTCTCAACTGAAAATGATTTGAAACCTCAAGCATTTGAGATCCTGTTTTTATCAGAAATAAACTGACTTTCTGCCCAGCATCCTTCTGATAGCACTCATTGTTTGTAGCTGTAGAAACTGTGCTGGTCTACTCTAAGAGTTTTTTTACTAGAAGGGAGTTTACCCGCTCCATTATTCATTCCTGCAGAATAGTTTGATTCTCCTGATAATGCACTTTGTCCTGAGATAATGCCAAGTCTGGGAGTCTGACAAACTGTAAATGTGATATCCAATGTATCAGCATTGCTCTTCATGAACCTCCATCAAACTGAACTTTTCCTTCTACATGTCTTGTACCAGCACTTTTTAAAGGCACAGCTCCACACATGCTGTGAACACTCCCATTTCCCCAGGGCATTTACCTTTCCACTCCTCTTTTCTATGCCCCCCAATTGCATTAAGGAGGAGAAAAATTAAGAGCCTAATTTATACTGCAGCCCAGAGCTGTTAATTCCTCCCAGCTGCTTGCAGTGTGTTAATGGACCCAGTACAGATCAAAAAGGAACGGAGGAAATCTGTCCCAATAGTTTCTAAAGCTTCACCTCTGTTGTTAATGACACCATTGAGAGCTAATGAAATAGTTTTCACATACGGGTCTGGTCTCTGCTAAAGCTCATGAGTGTGTGCATACAAGTAGTACTGCATACTCCAATAGGAAGTTTACTTGGGCAAAATTCCCACTGAGGTCATCTGGGCTTTCTCCAGAGCAACCCTTGCCTAATAAATACCTTAATAGCAATAATGATTTAATTTGGAGTTGTAGATAAATATAACAATATTTTAAATTAAAAAAAAATACATGGGCTGTCCTCTGTTCTTGTCTTCACTGCTCTGTCCTGCAGTAATTCCATCAAGTTACTCGCAGTCTTTGTTGGTGTATAACTGATTGCAGAATCAAGCCTCCTATTAACACTTGAAATAACTAATGTAAAAAACTCAGTTTTATACAGCATATGTCAAATATGAATTTTTGTCTTTAAACTAGTGAACAATGTGGCATCGAATGAGTCCAAGAGTATCTTAACCACAAAATAAAATTAAGGACATTTCTTATTTTCCCTAAATGAAGGTGCGATGGCCAGAGTGGTTACAATCTCTGGCCTTTTGCGAAAGGTGTAAGCTCCCTTGTCATGCTAGCAATGAGTGTTTTCAAGACAAATAGAGAACGAAATCTTGCTGCTTTGAGGCTTTTCTTGGTCAGCTTACCTGTAAATAGCTACCAGTCATTCCAGATGAGAGTCAGAAAGGCAGCTGTCTGTGAAAAAAACCTTTCTGTTTTCTTAAATGTGGTTTACCACAGAGTTGGCATGTGTTGGTTGTGTCAGTCTGAAGGGCTGAATTGGCTTGTTTTAATTTGTGGACATTTTCCTACTTCTTGTGCTGGGTGTTGTGTATTTCAAGTATAAGCAGATATGTCTTGTGAGCAACAGAGAGAGAGCAACCTCCTTCCCAACAGATTTGTGTTATGTTTTTGGTTGACTTATTAGCTAAATAAGGCTATGGCTATTATTAGGTGTCAGGTAATCTGTGAAAAGAGATCTAGAGAATGCCCTAGAGTTGGGAAAAGCTTCAAATGGTGTTTTTTGTCTTCCTAGGAATTAGTATCCACACTATGGAGAGAACTGATAATGTCTCTTTATAGCTGTTTGTCTTCATGAAGCATACCGGTATGTAACCGTCTTGGAGGCTTCTGCCCTTCTGTCAAGTTCTGACAGAAACTGGCCAATCTGACTCAGGGTGACTTGGCCTGAGTTCCAAAATTCCTTGAAATAAAAGATTCCCCAAATTCCAGCACTTTATAGTCGATCCGTGATATCAAACATGAAGTTCGAAAGGATCTGCCATGGGCAGATTGCTATCAGGTGTTGCAGGTAATACCTAGAGTTCAGCTGTTCCAGTGACTAGTTACGATGCTCTGAATCCACACTACAGTTGGGCTGCAGCCAGCTGTGTGTCAGGATTAGTCTGCTTTTGCTCTCTTGACTTGCAGTTTAGACAAAGTCTATATGACCCTGCTATGGTAAAGTAATTAACATTGCTTTAACACTGGATCTGCTTCTCCTCTTGTGCCTTATAACATCACACAGCTCAATTGCTTTGATTTTCTCTTTATTTCCCCCAAGCATAATAGAGGCTAGTTTTTACCTTCAGTATGAAGTTGCATTGATTACTTTAATGCTATTACATTAGTATCAACTGGCAGTGTCCAAAAGAACTAGAAGGCACAATCCAGAATGAAACAGAGAAGACATTCCCAGCTGGCAGGCCACAATCAGGTACTCCAGTTAGATACAAGGTTTTTCCCAGGAAATTGCAGTATGGAAAATAGGAACTTTGAGAACTGTGAGGAAGTCCATGTATACTATAAAATTCTGTAGTATGTAGAAATTCTGCAAATAAATATGTAAATAATTCCCTTTCCCACTGAATTCTTAGAGTTCTTACCCAAGACAGAGAAAGCATCCTATTGCCCAGAGTCCTTACTGTGTGCTTAACTCGTGGAAGAAGGGATTTTAAGGAGAATTTCTGTAGAGCTCTGTGTACTTCCTATCAGCCTTTCCCATGTGGGAATCAAGCCATTTATGTATACAGTTCCTGACTCTGGGGCAATTAAATTCTCAGCATAATGTTATATTAACACAGAATTCAGTGTGCCTAATGACATATTAAATCTTCCTAAATTATAGCTAAATTACAAAAAGGACTAATTTACCAAAACCAGTTAATAAATGTTTAGAAAAGGAAGCTAATTGAATTATCCCTTGTTTGTCAGAGACAGATAATCTCCTTGTGAGAAATCTCATTTTTTCTGAAGCATGATTAATTGGTCTGACGAGTCAGAGATTATGACAAATGACGCAGGAGGAGATAATAAATAAGTCAGTAGGAAGGCTTGGGAGCAGAAGACTAGCAGCTGCTCTTTGGTTTGAAGCTCGGTGCTGCTTCTGGATTCACCCTGACCCTGGCGTGTTTTCCTTGCTCCTGCTGCAGACAGTCCACACAGCAGTCAAAACCACCCTTTGCTCCTTTCCCCAACATCCTTTAAGCCTCAGCCAGATTCAGATCAGTAGTACCACCTCCCCAACAAGGATGCCTGAAAAACCACATGCTTCTAGGCCAATGATTGGGTTTTACTTACTCAGTAATCAAGGACATGTGATGAATTTATTTCTCCTTAGTCACGGAGGGAAGGCATTGTGGCTCACACGGAAGGAACAAGTCACAGCTTCATCTTGTTGCCACTGAACTCAACAGAGAAATTAAAATCTGTTGAAGCAGTGCTCAGCTCTGAATGCAAAGTGAGTCTAAACCCTTCAATGTGAGGTATCCAAGGGACTACACTACAAAAATCTACACTCCTTTAAGAGAAGGCTTCGTCATGTGCACTGAGATGGCTCAGTTTCAGTGCATGTTTCTGAGCCATGGTGCTATTGTGGCTCAAACTCCAAGATCCAACAATGAGCAGAGAAGAGCCAAAGGTGGCAGGTGTGTGGGTGCACCAAGCTGCAGGCTGCTCCATCTGGCTACAAACCAGGGGTGAGGCTGGTGCTGAGGTGCCAAATAAGGTCTTTTGTTCTTCCTCTCATAAGTATCTGATCTGAGCATCTTTCAGTCTAATTAAAAAAGCACAGGGAAAGGGTGTCAAGATTCAATCTTAATGTTTGAACTCTGTGTATAATGTTGCCTGCTTTCATCATTTTGTCTGAAAAGCCTAGCAGGTGGTTGAAATGAATGAAAAGTTTATTCGTTTTGTCGATGATATATCATGTGGGCTTGAGAATAATTTTATTTTTGCACCCTATTGTATGTGTATATCATGCTATTTAACAGAGACTAGGTTTGAGTTATTGTCTCATTATCATTATTTGGAAATTACTATGAATTAGATCTATATTATTTATTAATGTGTTGCATTTGTATCTGGATGATAATATTCAGGGAGACTGACTATAGGAATCATTTCTATGCAGAGGATGCAGGACTGGGGCAGTGGTCTTGTTAGGTAAGTTTAAAAGAGGTCTCAGTATAGTGGGGAGAAAGGGAATGGAGATGGGTAAACTCATTACTATTGGCATTGCCTAGTAGTTGGATATACATGATATTTGTATTTAAATGCATACTTTACATATACTCTATGCCTCTAACTCACCTCTGCCAGTCTCTAGTGGAAAACATTTGTATATAAGTTCCTAGCAATATGCAGTTGGATTTTCCTGCGCCACATCTTGGAGTAATTTTGAGAGGGGATTCAGGGCCAGGCTTTTGCCATTAGTGAGCCAGGAACTTCTTGGGCTCAATGTGTGTCACAGGAAAGGAACTGACTCTCCAGTATCAAGCAAGTATGGGCCTGTTTTCTCCTGAGTTTGTATTCATAACTCATTCAAAAATCCATAAGCACGCTCAAAATAATCCTGACAGTTTAGAGGTTAGTTTGTTGTTTGGTTTGTTGTTGTAGTTGTTTTGGAGATATTTTTGGTTCGGCTGGTTGGGGTTTTTTGTTTTTTTGATTGTGTTTGTTTTTTTGGTGGTTTTTGTTTTGTTGTGGGGTTTGTTGGTTGGTTGGTTGGTGTTATTTTTTTTTTTACTTTTATTTTTTAAAATTAGTACTATTGACCTCCCAGTTTCTTTGCCTTTAGGATATAGCAGAGATCAGAGCTTCTAACTGTTCTCTACAGCCTCAAGAGCAAGGTATATTTTAAATTAAAGGGAGGTTGCCACAGCCACGTGACCTAGTGTCTCAAGTAGAGTATCAGATAGTACAAAACTTCAAGTTAAATAATGACTGTTGGCAGCACCCTGCTTTTTCTGTTGTTCCTAATTCTGCTAAAGCAGTGATTTGAGGTGACTGTAAGTTCACATATCTTGCCTTTTCCTGTGCAATCACTTTTTCCCCCTTTACTACATCAGTTAGTTCTCTCTTATACTTAGTACTCCTTTATATCATCAGTGTGCTTATCTGAAAAAGCAATTTCCCAGGCATCCCCAGCCAAGTCCCTGCAAACCTGCCCCTGTCCCCAGTCCCATACCAAATGCATCCAGTTAGGTCCTCAGAGCCTCTCCAGCTTTGCTTTGAGTGCTGCATCCCTTTGCAGGAAGGAACAGAAGCTTCCAGCGGGGACAGACCCAAACGAAACAGCCAAATACCTGCAGTTTTTGAGACTTGAGGTCAGGGGCCCTTCCTTAGGACTAGAAGATGCCAATGGCCTCCCAAAGAGGGACCTAATTTGGAATAACAAGGTCACAAAGCTGTTGGAGATACCTAGTGTGTGAGGTGCATATTCAACAAGCAGCTTGCCCAGCCTTCATGGTTGCTTTGCCAGTTGCTGTCAGAACTGCTCATCATGTGAATACACAGCTACCTTTCCTTCTAAGTAGCTGGTTTGTGTTTTGTATACTCTTCAAGGTTGCAGCTCCTTTAAGGGGTCCCTGCAGGAACCCTCGTGTGCTGACCACAGGTTTCCATTGCTTCCCTGGTGTCACTCTAATCAGTTTAAACATCAAGCAGCTTAAAACATACAGGGTTTGTTCCCAATAGGGGTGAATAGTCAGTGCTTTATATTCATTGGAGCATTTCAGCCAGTTTTAATCACAACAGAGTATGTTGCATCTGGTCCCAGCCCTGTGAGTCCTCCCTCAGTACTGTGGAGTAATTGAAGAATATGATTAAAGGTAACTATTTTAATTGCCCATTGACTCAGATGATAGATTTCTGAAAGCACTGAGTAGAATCTGATCTGTAAAGGAAAGGCCTTGTGGATTGTCTGCATCAGGACAGAATTGTAATCAGCAGTGGAGTGAGGGATGAAAATGTCTTCTGCAAGCACTGTATGGATTACGGAGGGGAAGCATATTTTTTAACTGAATGCAGAAGACAGAATCTGTGCAATGTGTCAGTCTGCCTGTGAAGCATTTGGTCTTGTTATTAGTCCACATGGTGTTCAACCCCAGTGCATCCTGTTTGATGCAATTGTGAGTGAAAGCACAGGGTTCTCCAAGGCTTAAAGCCTGTAATATGAGAACTGAGACCATATATATTCGATAAGGTGAAATGCTTAACACCTAACCATTCCAAAACCAGCATTTTTATTGGAGGCAGCAGTAAAGAAGAGCAATGCTTTAATAATTAGGTCACCCACATTGAACTTGGAAAGCATTGTCTGTATTCTCTGCTCTGCTTATCCTGCATTGGCCTTTGGTGCAGCACTTGGGCTGCTCCATGTCTCATTTCCCCTCTCTGTAAAGAGAGGACATGCCTTCTTAGGAGTACATGATCTGCTTTCATGTTGTGTTTGTAGTGACTGTTCGCTGATGTAGTGACAGGGAGGGCAAAGGCCTTTGTTATTTTTTTTATATATATGTATATAGTATCTATGGAATCAACTACTTCTGACTGACTGTGGAAGGAAAGCACATTGGAAGATATTAAATTCAACAGAACTAATTTTGACTTAGTGACATTAGGCAGAAGTTTGCTGTGGGGTGGTAGGATCTTCTAGGTAAGCACTGGCACATACTTGCATTGGTTTTAGACTTCATCTAAATGTTTGCTATTAGCCACTGTGCCAAAGAGGCTGTTGGAGATGATGGATTTCAGTCAGTCCAAGGCTGGCTATTGTGATATTCCCTATGTGTAACTAGTGTTATTTTCAGAAGTCTGAAGCCTCCATAGGTCTTATTTGCTTCTTTTGCCATTACAGACACTCTGTATTTCAGGCCTGATCTATGTCATCGTATAGTGTCATACTTCTCTATCCTTTCTTTAATTCACACTCTATTTATATTTATCTTTCTGAGTGGGTATAAACATCCTTTTTTTATCAGGTTTGTTAGGTAAATACTTTGCTTGTGTTTTACCATTTTTGGTTGCTAAGTCAAACATTTTAACAGTCTTTGTGTTTTGTATTTGATTAAGTTTAGTTGTAAGAAACAGAAAAATGAATATTCTTGACTAAAATGACCTGATATTTCACTTACAAACATGAGAGAGACCAAAAAAGATTAATGTTGCAACTGTTTTGACTGTTATGAAATTTGACATCCCTTTAGTTTGGGAAGAGCTGAATCAGACTCTTCCACACACTGCTCAGAGCAGATTTATATCAGTGAGGTCTGATTTACGGGACTCGTCCCACAGGCATTGCTTTTCTACCCATGCATCTCTACTGAGTCCAGTGGACTTTTGCCTGATTTTTTTACCACAAGAGGAAGGGCTTCATCAAGCTTGGTGGCTTCTTCATTTAGTCCCAAATTACACTGATGCAGCTGACAGCAAGATTTGACCTGAATGATCACACTGTTGCTGTGGTACATGCATTGTAAATAAAGCCAAATCTGCATAATTACCTCTTTAGAAATGCATGCTGTGGGAGTATCTCTTAGCTCACTTCTTGTGTCTACAACTGCCTCCTCTTCTGAATAACTGTATTCAAAAGCATCATTATGTTGCTGTGCATCTGCCATGAGAAGACTGCAGGTCCAGCATAACGTAACTGGGACATGTGTCAAAAACCCAATTCTGAAGTCTTTCCCACTGCTGTCTATTCAGCAGAATGCCAATGATATCGGGGAGATCTCGGGGTGCTCAGCATGGGCAAGCATAACCTGTGCCAGACAGGCAAACAGGCGAGCGCAGATGCCTGTTGTGTTGATTTTGGGCTGCCTGGGCTGCATCCTTGATCAAGAATTAGTGGAGCTAACAGTATCTTTTGTCTTTTGACTGAATGCCTCCAAAATGTTCGTCTTTCATCTAATTTTTCTTCACTGATTATTTCTAAGACATGCTGTGCATCTTGGCCCAAATTCAGGAGCTGCTGACACTGCAAGTGGTGCTGGTAAATCTGGTTGTAGGAATGGGCAAATCCAGCAGCTCCTTGGGGTGGCAAAATGGTTGTGGCAGCCTGATTTGTCTGTGAAGAGCCAGGCTGGCTGCTGCAGTTGTGGGGTGGGAGGGTTCAGCTTGAGGGGGCACTGGTTGCTGCTGCCACGGCAGCCCTGTGCAGCAGGGGCAGGTGCTAAGTGTGCCCAGACCTCACAGTGCAGCAGAAGCACCAGCTCAGGGGGTCCTTTATCTCCAGGTCTCTGTCACAGTACTACCTGTCTTTTTCCCATACCCAGGGAGCCAAAGCGCACACCAGAAGTGTTCAGAAGCTCGGAACCTGTTCTTCAGCCCAGTGCATTTGCCTGATCAAGATTACTAACTTTAATTCTCCAGGCTTTTCTCCTCTACTGCTTGTAACTTAGCATTTTTTTGTTTATTTTCATCTTTATTTCCCATTGTGTACCGAAATGATGTGAAAGAAACATTTGTTCACACAAACAAGGGAAGGTAATAGCTTCCCTCCCTGACCACATGCTCTCTTCTGTTCCAAGCCTTAATTAAAATGGTACTAAAGGAGGCAAATCAATTAAGATACCTTACAAGATCGTTTATTCACTTACACATGTACATACATACAATTACTTACAATAATCACATTACTGCTTTAGTCTACCTGTTATCAAATGCTGCTAATGAACTGCAGTGTTACTGAACTGGGTAACAGGCACCTAGGAATCCAGGGAAATTATTCCAATATACCAATTTTCTCTGAACATAAAACTTACATTTTGTTGTTCAAATGTGCAGATAAATTACCATCCAGTTTCCTTTGCACATTTAGAAAATTACCTGCTTTGCTAAGATAATATTCACATATTCAAAGTATTTCAGTTTCAAGTAGTACAGTAGCTTATTCTTCATAGGAACAAAATTCTGATATATATCTTCTCTTACGTTCTGACAGTGCATTGACTCTAAGTCCCTCACTCAGCACATCAGCTCTGCCTTTAATGTGTGGGGTTAATTGTAGCTCTTCAGAGTCTGAAAGCTGATTATTGGATGGGCGGTCCTGGCTTCCACTATTTTTTAAGTGATATTACTTGGTAATACGCAGAATTTCAAGGTTGGACTCCAGTCTAACTTTCTTTTTTTTCAATTTTGATAACTTCTGCTTTATTACAATAGTGAAGAACTGTAAAGAACTACATTGATTATGATCTGCCATGTGGCATAACTAAGAGCAGACACTGGATTAAAAATTAACTTTAGGAATCCATGTTAAAAACGAGATTAAACAATCCATATGTCTATAGGCATTGGCCTATAGGCATTGGCCTGAGCTAAAAGTTTAGGCAGATCCAATCTATTTACACTTTGTGGTCCTTGGATCTGGCTAGTGGTTATATGTAAGTTGCAATAAAATAGTATAACGTCCTGCTTGGAGTCATCCTTGTGATGCTATGACAAAATAGCTGTGCCTGTAAAATATCATGATATTATTTAACGTTGTGTGTGCCATCTGCCTGAGTTTTGCAAGCTTTTGAGTTCTGCTGGGTTTCCTGAGACGAGCTGTAGGAACAGCAGAGGATGCCCAGCCTGGCATTGCTGTATCCAAGTCCTGCCAGAGGTCCCACAGCTGACATTTGCTGCCCTGTCTTCACAAGCTGAAAGGAAAGCCTGGCTTCCAATACAAAAATGTTCCTGCTTTTCTTGCACCTTGTGATGACCTCTGTTATAAAAAAGCATTCTTGAAAGAAGTGGATTTAAGCAAACAGAATAGAATCTATGACATTTTTTTCTCAACTGAGACCAAAGCCACAGGCTCACAGTTTTGGTAAAAGCTGGGATGTGTTCACAGAATAACTTCAATTTAAACTATTTAAAATTATTTGAACATTTCTAAATGTTCTGAGACAAAGCTCTGTTATTTCTTGTTGTCACTCCCACTATAAGAAGCTTGTAATTGGAGCCAGGCAGAGCAATTTTGATGAAACCAAACTCAAGAGAATATGTCAGGCTAGAACAAGAATGAAGGGGCTGGGAGACTGAAATTATTTCCAGATTCTGACTGAACTTAATGCATTCAGGCTATGAAGATGATTAGGGGCCTAGAGCACCTTTCTTATGAAGAGAGACTGAGAGAGCTGGGTCTGTTCCGCCTGGAGAGGAAAAGCTAAGAGGGGATTTCATGAATGTTTATAAATATCTCAATGGTGAGTGTCAAGAGGATGGGACCAGACTCCTTTCAGTGGTGCCCAGCAATAGAGTAAGGGGCAACCGGCACAGACTGAAGCACAGGAGGTTCCATCTGAATATGAGGAGAATCTTCTTTACTCTGAGGGTGCCAGAGCACTGGAACAGGCTGCCCAGAGAGGTTGTGGAGTCTCCTTCTCTGGAGACATTCAAGACCCATCTGGGCACATTCCTGTGCAATCTTCTCTAGGGGTACCTTCATTAGCAGGTGGGTTGGACTAGATGATCTCCAGAGATCACTTCCAACCCCAACCATTCTGTGATTCTGTGATTGTTTTATACTAAAAAAATAGGGATGGGTGAATTTTGGAAATGTCAGACTAACTTGTTTGTAGAATGTTGATATGTTTTGTTTCAGATGTCCAGAAACTTTTTTTGAGTATACAAAACTGTTTTCATTTCAATGTTCTAAAAACAACACATGGAAAACATTATTTCTAAAAGGACTTTTAATTTTAAATGACCATAATTCATATAAAATGGCTGAAATTAGTATTAGCATCTACAGTTAATCAAAAGACATCCATCCTAAAGAAAAAAAAATACAAAACAAAACATAAAACAACTCTAGTGTGAATGAAATATCTTATTATTAATACAAAACAGGTATTTCCTGAAATACTTGAGGAGCTTTCTTTATTTCAGACTCAAATTAATGTTTTTTAAAGCTACTTCAGTTATTACTTACCTAACTTGAAATATGGGTGTGACCATAAATTCTGCTGCTGAAATGTATTGCTACCTTTTTGAATATATCTTACATTTAATTGATTTTTGAAATCAACCACATACTTATCACAGACTAAACAGAATCTATTAATCAAGCAAGCTCATCTATTTTATTTTCCTCATACATTTCCTTCATATGCATGCTGTTGGGGATTGCAGGTTTTTTGTGTGCAGGTGATTGAAGATAGCATGCATTATAAGCTCCTCCTATAATCAATCAATCAGTCTCTCAGTTAAAGAACAAAGAAAATAATTGGTATTGGTGAGATTCCTGCCTGTGCACAAGAGACTTCTATTGATCCTCAGACAGGTAACTGTTGATTGCAAAAGGATTATTGATCATCTGTACTTTGTTTTCCTAGTACATTGACGTCATCTCTGGAAAAAAAAAAAAAAAAATCACAGGTTAACAATAACTTTCTGGCTTTGCTTTGCCTGAGATGATCCGTAGCATCATTGTAAATGCTGAGCTGGGAGATATCCAGATAAAACTTACAGAAATTCTAGAAAATTATTAATAGAACTGCTAGAATTACATTCAATAAGTTCTTTCCACTTAACTTTTATTTTCCTAAATGTTTCTTCATGTCATATCTGTTTTTCCTAAGTGAATTAACACAACAAATGTGTGATTCTGGCTGTTGTGTTGATTTCCAGATGCCATCCTCGCTGCTGGGCAGGAATCCACTAGCAGCAAGCAATGCATTTTAGGGCATCATCCTACTGTAAGAACTGCTCGCTATGTTGCAGACTCTGGATTATTGTCATTTGGGCTGCTTCCCAGTATTGCTTTGCCACATGAGTGGGGAGCATCTGAGCAGCTCCTGGATCCATATTGTGTCTGCATTATTACAAGAGTTTACTACTTGGAGTACCTGCTAATGTGGGGACAGCTGCATTGCAGCTGCATAGGGCAGACAGCCTCGACTCACATTATGCCTCAGCCTTATGTTAGGGTATTCCAGGTATACAGCTGGGAAGCTGGAGAACAAGACAGTTAAATTACTTGCCTTAGCCCATGCAGGGTGTCTAGCAGATCTGGCCTGTCATTAGGAGCTCAGGGTAACCCCACAGCTCTTCTGCTATGCGACCATTCCCTTTACCTAGGTGGATGTGCCTTTACAACTTCTGTGTGTCTGCCCGGTACTGCCACCCCACTCCCCTGCTCCACCAGACTCCCTCCTTCTCCCAGAACACACCTGTTCTGGCTCGATCCCATGTTGGACCTGCAAAATATAGAGAGTGAGATATTAATTTTCACTTTCAGAGCAGTAATCAAAGATGAGCATTTAAATAAGTGACACATTAGAAGTTGGGGAAATGCGGGAACTTTTTTTCCTGTTTTCTTCACTGCTCTTCATCTTTCATTCAGTTTTACTCCATCTAGCGTCAGTACTTGGAAATAAGCTCTTGCCTTGCAGCCCTCAACTTGTTTATATTAGATCTCATAACTCCACTGGGAAATGGTATTCATCATAGTCCCTTTCCTTCAATACTACTTACACATTTTCTGATGACTTTGCTAAAGAAAGAACTCACTGGAGATTTGGCTGGCAGAGACTTGCTTTGTGCAGTTTGCCGCAGGTTTTTTTCCTTCTCTGAGAGGAACTTTGTCACACGTGTCTTTTAGAAAGATGTGCTTGAAATTTTCTGTTCATGTGAAATTCACTGCACTGTTAGTGTCTTTAAGAAAGAGTTAAGATCTGGTTCTCATCTATGTAGTTTGAATTGGGTGTACAGTCCACAGGAATCCATATGGCAAGGGATATATAAGCTGCAATCAGAGGGATTTTTTTCTGCTCTGCTCAATTTCTTCCCTGATTTCCTTCTCTAGTTTGGGGCTGGGCTGAGTCAGTAAAGCTCTACAAAGTGGCAGTGCCTGCACTGTCCTGCAGCTCTTCCACAGCTAAGTTCCCATACTGCCTGCTTTGCCCAGTCCTTGGGGAGCTTCCGGAGCATCCAGAGAAGGTGTCTGCTGAAGTGCAAGAAGGGAAGTTCACCAGCACCTAGACAGCACCTGCCTGCCAGCCTGCTTGCCCGCAGGCTGATGACCACACTGGAGGTACCTGGGGGTTTTCTCAGCCCTCCTTTGCCTGCACTGGTCTGGCACTTTGCAGACACAAGGAATTTCTTTTAGTGACACAGCTCTGAGATTACCCAAGATGCCACTGTTACGCAGCAAGATTTTTCAGCTCATGTCAAAGAATTTGTGGCAGCTCTTTCCCAGAAAGGAGAAAACATAGTCAGGGGATCTGATATAGGATGCACTTATGAGCTTAGCAAAATTTCTTCACACAAAATAACACAGATTTAAGTACGTGAACTAAGTTACACAAATTTCTGCCTGTCTGGAACTGTAGTTATTAAAAACAACAATTGTGCCTTCTTCTGACTATGACAACAGATTAATGCAGAACAAGGCCAGTGCAAAGTCATTTGCGTTAACTGGGGTGAATCAACAATGGATTAGGTTGAGGGATGCTCACTTGATCCCATCCCCTGTCTGTGTCAGAGAAAGTGTCAGGAACTGCTGGGAGGGGCATTGCCTTTTCTTGCCACTCCTAAGTGATTGCCTGCCTGCAGCCTAATCCTAACTGGCTCAATTCTCTGCATACAAAAAGAGCAAAGAGACTGATTGGGAGGCCAAGGCTCTTTTCCATGTAGCCCAAAGCAATTAGTAAGTCACCTAAAGGGGGTGGCTTTCTTGATGATGCTCTCAGGTGGTCTTCCCACTGCTGACAATACCAGTTGCTGCACGAAAAGATGGTCCAGCCTTGCCCACTACCTCCGCTGGAATATCTCACTACTTTCTTTGTGCTAGATGTTGTTGAACAGCCTGATCTCTCTGAAAATTATTTTTATGTTATACTGTACAGACATTTTGTCAGAGCCAAAGGTGGTGGAGATGTGTGATTGCCTGACCAGAAGAGTGGCTGTGCTGGGATGGAGGGGGAAGCAGAGCAGGACTGTCTCTAGAGATGGGAAACCTTTTGGAGATGGTTCCCCTTTCCTCCAGGGAATCATGGAAGCTCATTCAAAGGAACCAGTTTACAAATGCTTTAAAAACAGCATTTCCACCTAAAGGAATAGTTATTATTTAGCACTTGTCTCCAGCTCCCAGTCCCCTCCTCCACCTATCCCATGCCAGTGCAAGTGTTTCAACACCTATGTAGCAAATCTGATTTTGGAATAGGCTGGGTGTTGTTTGTAAGGCACAAAAAATAACTTGATAGGATTTCAGCCATGGGTATTCTGTCTTTTTCCATTTACAAGTCCATATAAATTTTCCATTGAAGCTATGGGCCTCTCTAGAGTGTCTTTAAGACCAATTTAAACCCATATGGAAAGCATCTAAACTCATAACCTTTTGTGAATCCACGAGAAATACTCCATGGATCTCCAACTATTTGTAGCCTACAAGGCAGGAATCAGCATCACTTTGTGTGATACTTATTTCTTTCAGCTTGCTATTTTCTCTCTGACACCAGGCTGTGAAGTAAACATGGAATATGGAGGTGGGTGGTTATAAGCAATAACCAGAAGAAAAATGAACTTAGCTTTGCTGATACCTACTAAAGGTCCTTCTAGGCAGAATTCTTGGAGAGTAAGAGATCAGGGAACTGAAAGAAAGTGATCTGGTAAACTATGTGCATGATCATCAAGAAGGATCTATAAATAATCTTATTTTCTGAGAAGTCACTGAAAATAGTCTCCTAGGACTCAATCTGAAATTAGTGATCCCTTTTTCATGTGCTTAGTGTGAACTTGTCCAGAAATTCAATGGGATACAGGAAATTCTGTGAGCTGGAATATGTTGGAGCTCTGATTTGATGCTCTTCTTTTCTGGCTAAGACCTGTGGCACTCTGAGTCTCTTGCGTCAGGAGGTCTTGTTTTATTTTGGTTTGGTTTTGAGCCACCCTTTAGCTATGACAGCAGCTTTCATTCCTAGCTAATCCCATGTTGTCACCTCTCTGACAAGCCCTAGTCAACACAGGGCTACTCAGTCTGGATGGCAGGCGGGTGCTGCCTGGGAGCAGGAGGCTCTCTGCTCGGTGACATCTAATGCTTGAGTTACCCTGGGTCTCTGTTGACAGCAGTGATGAGGGTACTCTTCCAGAAGTATTTCTGATTTTTTTTTTTTTAATCCAGACTCACAGCAGCTCCACAGGAAGGTAGAGTTACCCATTTATTGCTGGAATCAGTGACATCAGCAAGTTTGCCAGCAAAGACCATGATGGCTGTGGAAGGAATTGCTTATGACAGGTGTCTGAATATTACCAGGAAAGTATTCTCTCGACTCAGCAGGTTTGGGACCAACTCTTACAATCAAATGATTTAGAGCTATTCAAGACTAGCCTCAAACAGTTGTGCAGAGGGGTAGGAAGGAGTAAGGATTCCTCCCTGTTTGGCAACTGTGAAAAGGTCAACTGCAAATGCAGCCCCCAGATCCAAGGGGATCACAGGCACCCTGGGCCAGATGCTCTCCCAGGGAATGTGGAGAGTGGGCAGGGAGGAGCAAAAAATAGCCAGAAGTGTGGTTCTGCCTGTCAGACTGGAGGCTGGCATCAGTTAAGTATGCTGTATCCTGGAAAGGGGTTTAATGAATTAACCTCACCCTAACAGTCTGGGCTTATGCATATGTGACTATATATATAAAACTCTGTGTGTATATGTGCCTGTATTTGAAGTATCCCCTCTATTCAGGAATGGCGTTAAGAGGAACTGAGAATCTGAAAGTGCTTACAGAGTGTCTTAGTACTGCTTTTAAAAGCCTGGTGTCCCCAGCACAAAGTAAAGCTTAGTGTCCTTGGTTTTGAAGTGTATGATATAAAGATTAATTTCATTTTATGGAAAAGGTAACCTGAGCTGAAGTAACTTGTCCAAGGTTGTTCAGAAGAACAAGTTCAGCTAAATGGGGCAGTGACAGAACCAGGTAGAAAAGTCAGTTTATTGCTCTAGTCACTAGTGACCATTGCCTCAATACAGAACGGATATTTACATTTTGCTTCTGCAAATGTGTGTGTGCAAGGAGTCAAGACAGCCACTTCTGCTGAGATCATTTGCTCATTTTTTTTTAACATTTACCTAAACACACATGGAATTGTTTAGGCCATCTCTGCTCATACTTATGTTTATTTTTATTATAATGCATTATTATGGAGTTTGTGCACTTGAAAAAATATTATTCATTAAACTTAGTTCCCAGGATGCATACTGAGAAAACAAACCTAGGGCAGTGAATATAGCTTTCAATCAGCAACCCACTAGTGCCTGTCATGCTGAGCAAGAAATCAGGCCTGCTCTGGTATATTAGCAGGGCCAGACTCATCTCATGCAGGTGGTATCTGCTCCTTAGTGAAGTGCAAATGCATTTCTGCCTAAGAGGACTGTAGCCCTCCAAGTTGTCTTCCCATTCTGATAGTTGTTCACTACTGCTATTTGGCCACGGTGGCAGTGTGAAGGGAGGCTCTGTGGTCAAAGCACACCACAGAGGAATAATTTTTGATTGATTTTGCAAGGCTTATTTAGATCACAGAGGCCAAGTGTCTTTTGCTGGCTCTGTTTTTCCTTATTTGTAAGCCTCTAATAACTTATGAAAACTTTATGTTGACCTGATGTTTGGATTGTTTGTGGAATGTATTAGATGGCAGAATGAAAGACCTTGTGAAGGGCTGAATGGAAAAAAGAGTGGCAGGTGAAAGAACAGCTTAGGATACAGCTGAGGGATGTTAAGGAAAAACGTTGGAGTCTTTGACCCCAGAGGTGTCAAAGATTCCGCTGACTCTACATGACTGATTTTCTTTAGATCCAAGAAAAGGATGCTGACCATCTATGGCAGGAATGTCATGGCTGCACACAAGAGCAAAAGTGAGCTGAGTGGGGAAAGGGAGGTAACTGGTGGACTGAGGCAGTTTCACAGGGGTGATTTTTGTGCGAATAAATGAAAGGATTGTTGTTCCAGGGAGGCACATCCGCGCTGCAGTGTGAGCCGCTGTCTGCCGAGTGACTGTCTGGCAGCTCTGTTTGTTGACAGCTGCAGCTCTTGTTTTTTATATTTGCTGTTGAAAAGTATCTTGGATGATTTGGTCTGTTCCAGGCACTGTTCTGCTAATGCAGAAACATGAGACACCTCAGGAAGGACTGCCCCGAGAGACCCATCCAGTGCCAAGAGTTTTGAGTGGCTTCTGATAACTTTTCCATTTCATAAGTCACTGGGTTTTTTTCAGTTTAGTTTTGTTTGTTTGGGTTTTGTTTGTTTGTGGGTTTGGTTGGTTGGTTTGTGTTTGGTTTTGTTGTTGTTTTTGTTGGTTTGTTTTGTGTTTTTTGGGCTTGCTTTTTTTTTTGTTTTTTTGTTTTTTTTTTTTTTGTAAGGCTGGTGAGGTGAGTTTGCAGTCTGAGTTGCAGTTTGAGTGAATAGTAGGCAAAGTCATATACAGGGGGTTTCAAAAAGATGGACCAAATTTGAAATCACTATATCTGTGAAACTGGGTCAATCTCTTTGAAACACCCTGCATTACATTTAAAGGAGAAGGCATTTTTTTGAAAATAAGGATTCTTCATTGTTACATATCTGAAGGCCAGACTGAGAATAGACTGAGCAGCTGGGACTCTGTATGAAAGGCTAAGCAAATGGTTTTCAAACCATTCCACACCAACACTTGCTATTCTGGTGAGACTGGTAATATTGCAATGCATTCCTCAGAATATTGGTGACTCTGCTTAACAAATTCCTTTCCTATGCCTGCATTTCTTGCTTGCATCCCATGTGTTAGATGAATGAGAATGTTGAGAGACAGCTGGAAGCACCTGAGGGAACATGTTTAAGCAATAGGAAACTTGGAAAGTGGAGATTGTAACTCTTCAGGTAAAGATGGGATGCTATAGTGCCCATCGCCTAAGGGCACATGACAGACATGGATTTATACCTAGGAAAATGTGTAAGAGGCCCTGAAATAGTGACTCCAAGATGTAAGACCTGTGTCTGAATTAATTTAAAGCGGTGAGAAATATACATTTTTTGCTTAAACTGAACATCTCCTCATAGTCTTAAGTTTGTCTTGTTGTTAATACCTTTTCTTCTTCATATCCATTTGCAGTTGACAAAGTTTGTTAGTGTTTTGTAGTGACAGACAATTCAGTGGTCACATATTCAATGTAATGAGTCACTGATTTAATCTCCCTCAGTGAAGATGTCAGAATAAATCTTATGTTAACTTCTTAATGGGAGTCTTAGCATGAGGGCCACAGCTTGAATTAAATGTAGTGAATGAACTAGCCTTATTCCAGGTATCTCCAGACAGAGAAGTGAGACACCTTACTACTGGAAAACATGTCCTCTTAAAGTCAGATCATTGTAAGGAAAACCTCTGTCTCCAAGGCTGATGTATTTCCACAGGAGGGAATTACATCATTGAAAAGTAATTAAAATTCACAAAAGTTGCTGTAGTATGGCTTAAAACAGCCTGTACCAGTCCCTGTTTCCTGCTCTCTTTGTATAAAAATGTCTTGTGGAGAAGACATCTTAGTCACTTTAATTAGGAACTGGATAAAGATAATTCCTTTGCAGTTTTATTTTTTGGCATCATGCTGTTTCAATTATTTTCGCCATTGGACTTGCCTATAGTAAAGCAGCAGTATGTGCTTGCATCTTAAGCAGGTATGTTTTCAATGGATAGCAGAGTGGCTAAGACAATATTGCTGCCCCGCTGCAGCCTGAATGTGTAGTGTTACGTGTGAATAGCTGATGCAGTGTCTGAGTTGCTGTAATGCATTTTGATGCCCAGCATCCTGTACAAACTGTGCTCCAGATCTTGATCCTTTTTCCTTGTGCACCACTCTTCCAGTGACACATTCAGACAAGGCCAAGGTCTCTTTTCTTTCGATGTGTATTTACTTATGCATTTTGATTTGTAAATTTGGGCCCATTTTCCAAGGGACTCGCATTTGTGGCTTTGTCAAGTACCCTAGCATCAAAACTACGTCTTTGGTAAAGTTTATTTGTGAGCTCAGAGTCCAGTGATTATACAGGTTGTCTCTCTTATTTGCAGCTGATAGTATCAGTGATATGACTCATACCTACTTGATTGGCTTCCTCTTTGGTAACTGATGCATTTTGCAATTCACAGTATTACAGACCAATTTGTACTATTTAGATCAGAAGGAAAATAAGAACGGTTCTCTCAAAAGAAAGGAGGATTTCTTTCTCTCTGACTCTAAACCTATTCAAAGGATCTGAAATTGTTCGATCAGGCCCTCTTATGTTCAGTATTTCTGCCTGTTAGTGCAGCTGGCTACAGACCCAAATATGACAAAATAGTAGGAAAAAGGTACTTAAGGCAAATGTTTAGGCTGAAACAGTTCTGCTAGTTGGAAGAAACTGCAGCTCCACATTCAAACTTGCATATGATTGCTCAAACCTAGTCTATGCTGAGCCATTGATCTCTGATGTTTTTATTTTCTGAGTGGATGATTTCACCTCCTGTCTAATCCATGACACTGTTTTAAGACAATGGGAAGACTGCAGGCTTATAAGATTCAATGACATTCCAAGCCCCTCTCCACTCACATAAGGAACGATGTAATTCTCAAGAGTACCTTGTGTTTTGCCACCGTAGTCTCACAAAAGAAGTCATTCTCTTAGAAGTAGTGGAGTGGGAAAATACAAAAGAACACTTAGATGCTGCTTTGGATAGCAAAAGAAAATCACTGATAAGCTTGGCACGTGGTGTGTGCAACTCCCAAGTTCCTCCTCCACTAAACATCAGAATGACTTGTGTATTGCATTTAAAATCTGATGTCCTGCTGAGTGATCTACATGGAGGCCTGTAGAATCCCTGTGAATGGCATGCGGAACTTTGGTGTTTTCTGTTGCCCAGGACATGTTGAGGCAACAGATTCCTTTTTGCTATTGCAACAGGTTTAAAATATATACCTTTGCCTTTTTAGTAAACATTCTCTGTCCATCCTTCTCCTTGTGTCCGTATGCCTCTTTCTTTGTCTCCTTCTGTCAAAATAAATCTGTCTGCCATGCACTGTAGTTAACTCAAAATATTGCTAACATTAAATGTGCCCAGACATTTTTATTAATACATTAAACTTGCATGAAATTTTAGGCATTATAATTTACCAAGCTACACCAAGATGGCATTTGAAACTGACGTGAGCTATTAATTTAAAAATAGGACATTAAATAATTGTCAGATGACATCTGAATTCCTGTTTTTCTAGCTGACAGCAGCTTGCCTCGAGCCTTTTTCTCTTCTCAAGTGTTAGTAAATATCCCATTGAGTTTAAGGGCATCACATTGTGAATTGATTGTTTAAATCTTAGTGTTATATACCTGACTTAATAAAGTGGTAAATGCTGTTAATTATTTCACAATGAGCTGTCAGTTCCATGTGGATGCAGAAACACTTCTGGTTTAAGTGTTTGGGGAAGCAGCAAAAGGGATACATCCGAATGCTTCCTGATTTTAGTGGAAACCCATTCTTCCAATGTGTGGGTTAGGTTCAGTAACAGCTGGTCAGAGTTCCAGCACAAAAGAAGATACTCAGCATCGAGGCCCTGTGCTGAGTGACACCCACACAGCATTTGTCCCAGCTAGGGAGAGAAATTATTGAGAGGCCTGAGATACTTGTGGGAATAATGATGTGAAGTCTAAAACAAAATTTGGCTGGAGGTGAATGCAGTGACTACTCTTATCAGTGGGATTAAGGGCTTTTTCCCTGAACAAACACTAATAATCATCACTGGTCAAGCAGAAACTGAAATTATCTGCAGAATATATGTTAGCTTTCTGTGATCCTAAAGGGGTGATATCTTGATTATCACTGAGATATTCAAGTTGCCTGTATACCTGAGGGATTCAAGATGGCTGGAGTAAATCTAGAACCAGGTCATTTCATATAATGAACTTCACTTTATCAAAAAGTTTTCCAGGACTAGCCACTGACCTAAAAATGCCATGAATTAGAATCCCCAGGGAACTGAAGCAGGTAGTTATAATCAGTTTAGACCTAATTATCATGTGCCCCTGGTGACGTGAATAAATGGGAAACTATCCCTATAACCTGTGGGGAAAAATAAATCAGATTAAAATGAACATCCAAGTTAGATGAAGAATGTAGGAATCCAAAACACGGCATATAACTGTGTTCTTTGGGTCAATTTTGGTCCTACAACAAAGAGATACCAACATAGATAAGAGTCCTTTGGAAGGTTACCACATACTTCAGACATTACGCATGCTGTTAAAGTCCAGTTCCAACTTTTAAGATATTCCCATTAGGTACAAGCCAGTTTAACATGTCAGCACAAACTCTGCCATCTGGAAAGGCCCTGCCCTGAAGAAAGTTAAGAGAAAAGATAAAAAAGTACATTGCATCCTGTATGCTGTATTTCCATTTGCTTTCCTGTGAGTAGATTACTTGGGTTGTAGAATGATGGTACAAACACAACAAAGCTAGTCCTGAATCAACCATCTGAGGTGTCAAAGTATAGCTTTGCATAAAAAAAAAAAAAGCCTTATATATTTCCTTGCTACAAATTGGTGCTATCTCAGGGATATCTGCATTTCACTAATACTACTAAGAATTAGTTAATAGGGACGTTTTAAAATGTTTGCTATGGATCTGGTAGTATTTTTACTGCCAAAGATTTCCTCAAGACCACTACAATGCTATACTGCTTCCTCAGATTAAAAATTGCATTATAGAACTCCCTAATGAGCCACCAAGGAGTAATACATAGATGCCCTGAAGTAAATGAGAACAAAGATTTGTTAGTAAATTACTCACTGCCACAGTAGAACTGAAAAGTACAACTGATCAAGAAGCAATGGTGGATTTATAGTTGTTTTCTACTTAACCAAAAAAAGTAGTCTTTAACATACCTAGTTTTGCCCCCAAATATTGTGGAATTACAGCTTCTCTCACTGGTCAGTGTCTCTAAGGCAATGAGTTTGTGTATTGTGTCATATTTCCAGCCTTAAGACCAGAATTTTGACATGAAACTGGGAACTTCACTCTACCTTTGATCAAACGCCTGTAGACTGGGACAAAGAATCATCAAAGGGGTCAATGTAAGGTCATCATTAAAGATGTTAAATTTTGCTGTCATGACAAAGTCATTCATTTCCCCTAGAAAGATCAGATGATGATATGATTGATATTCAAACTGTCTCTGAAGGAAAATATTGCACATAATAAACAGCAAGTGGGGTGGAGGGTTGAAAAGTCCAATGTAGAGCAGTTCATAGATCACGCCATCTGAATTTCATCCAGGCAGTAAATTCACTGCCTTCTGTGTCTCTTCTTGTCTTTAGCCCTCTCCTCTCTTTGTTCCTGTTTCTCTTGACTCTGGTCTCTGGCTTTTCTGTTTCACTTTAGCTCTTTTTCATACCCTTCTCTTTCGTTACTCTGTCTACACTGTCCTTAACACACCAGAAAGTTTACCAGGTATTCCATGTTTGTTCTTCTGGCCATTAGATTAATACACATAAATTGTGAGTGTATTGTAAGAGAATACCGCATTACTAGGAATGAAACATGTTATGACAGTGGATGATAGGCTCTGGAAGTGTCTCCCTGAAAAAATAACAGATGTTCCACAGTTGGGGCCCTTCTCTGCTGGACAGGCAAAACACTGAAGTACTTGCTGCAAGGGGTGCCCTTCCTTTCATCTTCAACTGAGTGTTTACATATGCTGTGCTCTCTTTATAATGAACAACTGTGATGAGGACGTGCTTCTATCTGGCTCTCTGAGAGAGGCCAAAAGCCATTTCTTAGGTCATTGAGTACAGCTGTTGCCTCCAGTTTATGAGAATTCTGATTAATTAATGTTTGGGGTTTTTTAGTCACTTATGTCTCAAAGGGGCACAAAATAGTGTCCACACTGTAGATTGTCCTGAGCCAACAGAGAACTTGCAGTCCAGTGTGTCTGCTCCCACACATCTCCTGTCCTTGGAGAAGATGCAGAGTGCCAGTCTAGCACTACCTCTTCTGCCTGTGAACCTGTCAGCTGCTCAAAATCTAAAATGATCTTACTCTTTCTCGGTAAAGAGGAGGAGGGTGAAGGGCAGAAATGCATCCCTTCCAGCAGGAATGATCACTGCATGTCTTTGACCTGTAAGAGCCTGGGGTGAAGGAAGTTCTCAGAACTGAGGTTCAAACACAGTAACTGGGAAACTTTTGATGAATCCATTTACCCTAGTTTACATACTTTTTTTTTTTCTATTATCATTTGTTTTTTAAATCTGAAGGGCTTGTGACTGTATGACAAGATAATAAAAGCTTTGTTTCAGAGAAAGTATGGAATAGTTCTAGCAATGTCAAAGAACATCCAACTTCAGCACTTTTGAAACAAGGCTTTTGGATTTCATCCCTTTGAAAATGCTCCTTTTAAAAAATATGTTTGCTATTATAATATGTAGTACAAACTAAAATATTTTTTTAAAAAAAGCTTAATCAATTGTTTGAAAGATTTTCCTTTTAAAAAGAATCTCAGTCTGCTGGAATTTCTCTCCTATTTCAGAAATGTCAAAACCCTGTTACAAATAATTTCCTTTTTCCATGCAGATTCCCTAGATGTGTTGTGTACCATGGTCCTCTAGAAGTTTGTGTGTTACGTGATAGTATTCAAATCACAATTGTAGGGAAGCATCATGCATAGAGAGAGGAGTTAAACATTGCAGTTTGTGTATCGCACCACCTCAGAAAACACAAGGGACAATGACTCTTACCTTCTATCCATTTTGCCATCTGACTCTAAAGAGAGAACAGGAAAACGTGGTTAGTTAGGGAACCAGGAACAGAGTGGTGATAGAGCTGTTCAGAAGTTGTGTGAATGCAATCAGGAGAATGTAATTACTGCTAGTAAAAATGCAGCCATCCTTTCCGAGGCAAAACTCTGTGATAATACTAGTGTAATGTAACCTTTCTAAAGCCTTTCTTGGTTCTTTCATCTGGAATATATCCTGTCAGTTTTCTCCGAGCTGTATCTTTGCTAATATTTTGGCTCTTTTGAATTTGATTACAGCACATTCGCAGAGCATCATGAGAAACAACTTTGAGGCCAGATGCCTGGTGAGAATGGAAGTAGTTTCCCTTTAGGAGTTCTGTGTAGTGCTACTAACAAAAGCATCCAACCCTTTGTCTTTCAGGAAGTGGCATTATATTGTCATTTGTTTCCTTGTGGGGTAGGTGGGGAGTCTGCAAAATTACCCTTTAAAAGACTGGTGTTTACTGTCAATAGGATGGGATCAGGTCATGACTGATTGGTTGAGCTCACAGAACAGTAGTGGGCCCAGATTACTCAGTTTACTTCACTCCAAACTTAACGGTTAAGACCTCTCCTCTCCTTTTACTAAGTAAGAGTCTGTGACCACTTTTGAAGCGATGTGTCATGGTGCACTGCTGAATTAGTAGGGTTAGACAGGTCTGGGTGCTGACAAATCAGCTCTCATTTGTTGCATGCAGGTTAATGCAGAGGTCTGGCCACAGAAACAAGCAGTTCTGGATACGATAGATGGACAAGCAGCTCCCAGTCCTGAGCTGTAGCAACATGACTAAGTCCTCTCATTTCATTTTCCTTATATAATGTCTGGCTTATTTTCAGGGTAGAAACTGGTCACATTTGTGAGAATTTCTTTGTTTTTAAAAGTGGACTGTGAGAGCTGGCACTCTGTAAGCAACCAGAACTGCATAGGTGCTTTTTAAAATTCAGCATGGAGATGCCATACAGAGCAATTATTTCAGTAAGGATCACTTCCTGACATATTTCATGAGATTGCCTCACTACTTCAATTTCTGCTGTGGTTTCCTTCCAAGCCAAATTTTCATGTGCTACTAAGAGTACAGACCTCTCTTGACAAGAAAAACTTAGGTTGCAAAGGATTGTCTTTGCAAAGTCCCAGGACTCTTTTTTGCAAAAAAATAACATCTTACACTGATGTTCCAGTCAAACTGTAAGTACTTTGTATTTCCTTATTTGCCCTTGTCTGTTATTGTTGTAGTTACTGTGCTTTTTTATTTCTAGCTCTTAACTGCAGTTAAGTGTTACTGTGGGCTGTTTTCTCATTCCACAGACAACAATTGTATTTCAGCAGTGGAAGAAATCATCACAATATTTTCTGTGCAGTGTTCTGTGAAGGACTTTGGAGTCCTGTCAGGCAGGAGAAGCTCTGTGCAGAGGATGGAGGGCCACAAACTAGCATTGCCTCTGGACAGGTCCATGGGGCAAATGCTACCTGTCACTAACGTCTGTCTACTGAACTTTTGCCTGTTTCAGATTAAAAACGTGCTTTCCTGTGGCATCCTGAAAACTAATCACAGTGGAAAAGTTATAGGGAGTTTTTATTATGTACTCTGATTGAAACTTCATATCTAGCAGTCAGACAGTTGCACTTAAAGAAGTAGTCCAGAATCAGTGAAATAAATAGTAATTTTGGCTAGGAAGTGTGAACGAACCTCCTGCCCATCCTGCAGATTCAATGGGCTATCTAACTTACATTGAATAGGCAGAATTTTGTTTTAAAAATTAATTATTCAAAAGGATAGCCAGGCAGTAAGCTGAAGTAAATTCTGTTTCTCTTGTAAGGCTAAAGAGAGAGCTGGTTAGAGTGAAATGGGAATATACTGTTCTGGGGACTCCAACACTTCCAACACTTTAAAAATAGTTCTTCAAAGGAAAACCAGAGCTGTCATATGTACACAATTGCTAACACTGAAGCTCAAATCTGCTGTATCAGAATTTAAGGAGATCTAGATCTCTGGATAAGAAATCAGGAGTATTTTTTCTTACCTCCAAAGGCATTGTCAAGCATTTGTTTTTTGATCATGCAGATTATTACTGCTACAAAACTGATTGCTAGAAATGTTCCCAGAGTAACTCCAATAATAACATATGTGAGATCTGCAAAAATTTAAAACAAACCAGTGAGTGTACACCATTAAGTGGTAAACACAGCTCTGTGTTTCAAATGTGGTAACGCAAAGTTTCCAAAGTTAAAATACACCCCCCTTAAAAAAAAAAAACAAACAAAAACAGTCTTCATATTTATTCTTCAGAAGGGTCTGATAATGCTGAGACAGAGCAGGTGAGAAGAGTCACATACTAGACTACTCCCAACACCCCACACATGACGAAACCATGTGAACCCATGGCTAAGGGGCTCAATGCCATTTTATGATAATGAACAAGTTTAGCTTCTGTGTACAAGTCTCAGCTGAGTTCTAGAACTAAATCTCTAACTTTTCCTCCAAAGTGAAATTTCCCATACCCACTCCCTCACTATTCTGCATCCTGCCAAACTCTTATCCCTGCTTCCCACAGCTGCACACACACAGCTTCATCTCCACCCAGTCCCCAGCCTGCTGCCCTGCTTGACTAATCTGCCTGTAGGGCTTTGCTGGGAGAATGCAGGAGAATTTTAAAGTGTAAACTGTGAACCAGATTGTGATTCGCATTACTATGTGTACATAAGGGTCTATCTTCGTCAGTCAGACAGGAGGGTATCTGTGTTCCAGGCTCTGTCCTCCCTGTGCTCATTGCATTTACTTAGAAGTAATTTAATAGTCCCAGTCACGCGGCGGAACTCTTGTGTTAGGCAAAGTACAAACAAACAGACTATTATCTTCTACACGCCAAAAGTATGCACACTTTTTTAAGAACATTCATTTATGTTATATTTGCTTTGCCCCTAACTTCCAGTCTAGAAGCAAAAATCTCACCATGAACTCACCTATTTCCTCCTCTGGGTTTCCAGAAGCATAGACCTTTGCTCTCCAAAAATCTGGAACAGAAATATTTTAGCCTATTATGACACCAGGGAGAATGTTCTATATTAAAGGAGAGTGCTGTATCTGGCTGTTTCCAAGGGAATGGTTGATGCTGGTAAAGCATAAGAAAGGATTTGAGGCTTCCTGGAATAGTGAAGTATTATCAGTCAAGTTAATGAGGACAGTCTAGGAATGGCCACTATGTGCCAGGCTTTGGACCGAATGGAAACTATGATTTTAAAACTTTCAGTTGTTTCCATTCTAGAGATTCCTCACTGCAAGCGTGTGAGCTGTAAGCAAGAGGAATTGCTATAAATCAATGAAAAATTTGCAAATGCAGTAAAGATTATAAGACACACTAATAGGAGAGGATATGGCACACCTCAGCACCCTCTCCAGAAAACACACATCCCAATTCTGTCTGTAGTCTCCAAAATGTGACATTGATGGAAGAGAAGAGAGCCTTTGCCTTTTGCAAGAAAACATTACAGGCTGGAAGTCACTTTTTCAGAGACTCCCACAGCAAGTTCCCTGTTCATCAAAACAACACCCTCCTGGCCCTTCCCTTTTCTATAAATACACTGAGCTCAGCTGCCTGATGCTCAGAGCATGCAGGTCCCCAGAATGTAGCATCTTTTAAGGAAGCAATTAATTCCCACATACCTTCTGAAGGTAGCATATTCAAAATTTTCCAAACAACAACAAGAAATTTCAAGAAAAAGGAGAGAAGTCATCTTTAGTTTTAATGCTGCTTGCTTATTGTACAAAATTGCTAAAAATGTATGCTCAAATGCTGGGTATTTTTGGTGATGGACTTGCAAAGATATTTCCACTTTTCACATAGCTCCAGATGACATAACTGATGTATAACTGCATGAGGTGTCTTGAGCATGAGAAGGTTTTAAAGGCAGGTATGGCTCCTGCATTTAAAAAAAAGCATGATATGAAATTTCTGCCTCCTGTACATGCTTCAGGCAGAAGGTGAAGTCCTCTCTTTCAGCTACTATTCTTTGGCAATCGGCTGCCTGGGCAACAGTATCTATGAGACTTTGTGGGAACACAGCTGTTTTGCACACATCATCGTCTTTTCACAGGCGGTGGGGGGGTTATTGACTGAAGCTCAAGTAGGATTTTAAGGTCTTAAATGTACCCAGTTTTCCTACTGCTAAAGTGTCCAAGATTATAAGTCCCATCTTACCTCTCCTGTCTCTCCTCCACTTCTTCTGGTGAAACAATTCTGTCTTGCCAAGGTTTTGGGGGCTGTGCTTTCATTTCTTGTCCAGTAAAATGAATGCTAGAATATTATTGCTTTTAAACTTCAGGCATAGCCCTTCCACTGCAAAACCAGTCATTTTGGTACCTTTACAGAAATCCATCTTCTGTCTGTTTTTCAGATGGCTGCAACTCTCTCTTGAGCTGAGTGTGCACTCTGGGGCTTTCGTGGTTGTGTCAGAAAAATCTGATATATTGGGTAGCTCATAACAGATTTGTTTTTATTTCCTGGTCTCAACTGCACTTCTAATCCCATTTTTTCATAAATTATGAACCAAGCTTCAAAAATCTGGAGATGAACTTAAAAAAATCTTGAGTTTTAAAGGAAATGTATTTTGGGAGCTATAATTCTGATCTGAATATCCTTTTTTGACAAACTTTTCTTCATAATTAAAATGTCTGGAAACTTATTTTATAAAAGCAGAAATGTTTTCTCTTGAAAAACTCCATGACACTCAGAGGAGGGAGTTGGGATGTGTGTGCAATCCAGTTGTAAATAAGAACACAAACCTGGCTATTCTAAATTACCAAAGTAAAAGTTACAAATAAAAAGATTAAAAAAAAAATGTCAAAGATTACATAGTGTGTATAAAAAGCATAGCTCCTGATTTTCCAGATTAAAAACCAATCTCTTTGCTCTTGCCTGTGAATTTATTTCATTATAAATTAAAAAACCCCACCTTTCTTCCATCTCCTTAATTATTTTGTGCTCGTATGAAGAATGTTTTAAATTCAAACGTAATAAAAGTGATATTGTATTACTTTTATTATCCTGATGATCATAATACATAGACCCTAATGTATGCTTTCTAATGGAATTAAACCAGTGACAGAATATGTGTTTTATGGCAGAAATAATATTTTACATAGAATATTTTATGTAGGTCAGTTTAATATATTGAGATTAAATTATGAGTTTCTTTTTAAAAAGGGAGGAAAATCTCTGAAAACCCACAGGACTAGAGAGAACATTTTCAATTCATACTTTCAACATGGTTTTAATTAAGGTTTAATATCATTTACTGGATGCTGCTTAAATACCGATTGCTTTTGAGGACTGTGTTAGATAGCCAGGTTCTGTTTGTCTCGGTTTCTCCTCAGCTGGAAGGAAGTGAACTGACCACACACGTGTCACTGTTTGACCTAGATCCTGTCTTCGGTTCAGATATTTTGGGGTTGTATACAAATCTCCTGATACAAAGGAGTGTGAAATGGCACCTCAAATTCTGCAGCACTCCAGTCCCAGTGCTGGCTTTCTCACCACTTCTTTCTCTATACTGGGTTTAGACTAACTCACATGTCTTGAACAAACCCTCTGGACTTGGAGAAAGAATGTTTGCTTTTGGGTGGAGCAGCCTTGCAAATGGCTTTGATATCTATACTTGAGTGACTTATGAATAATTTTTCTAAGGGTCTTGAAGCAACTGATGGTGCTTTGTCACCTCTCCTGTGTGCTGGATTCAGGCTCAACGTGCAGCTGTAACAGATGTGCCCCCCTGGCCTCAGCAGCAGTGGGAGGCTGGTGAGAGGCATAAGCTGTGCCTCCCTCCCACTGGTGGGGGAACGGTTTTGTGTGTGTGTTGTTGGCAGAGAGTCTGGAGATAAATTTGCAGACTAGACAGGTCTTGCATTAGAGGTGGGAGGTGACGGAGAAAGAGTAAGTATGAATCTGCTGCAGCAGCTGGCATGAAGAGCCGGGCTCGGCGGCTGAGGAAGCTTTTGGTTCTGGCTGCTTGTCACAGTCCTCTGCCAGTGTGGTTACCTCCCCCAAGGGACAGTTACTGAGCAGCTGACAGATCTGCAAATCAATACGCCAGGCTGTGAGTGGGTTGGGAGCCCCAGTCTGTGATCTCGCTGTACCTCTGGGCAGGCTTAGCCCTCCTCAGACCTGCTGTGTACAGAGCTGGGCTGAGCAGAAAACAGCTTCTGAGCCACACCGAGGGACGTCCTGTTCCCCTGTGTCCTCTGCTACATAACTGTGCTCACACGGTGCCTTGCCCATAGGTCAGTGCGGTGAGGAAAGTGGTGCAGGGTGCAATTTGGACATAAGACCAGGGATCGGGAATAGCTCGCTTTCCCCATCTTATGAGATATTGTAAACAACTCACGGCCATAACCTGCAGTGATAAACAGTAACATGTGCCTTTTCTTCCTCAGTGCACAACACTTGCCTCAGTCCCTTTCCTTCTCTTGCCTCCTGCTTCCATGTGACTTTCTTCTCCCTCCCACATCTCAGGTTTCCCCTTCTCCTTACAGCAGATAGTGGCTGGTCCTGTGGCAATGAAGTAGCCAGAGGTTAAGTGCCATTCACCTTTGGGGCAGCAAATGGGAAATGAAGCAAACATCTGGGAAACCCAGAGATAGGGTAGAAAAAAAGGAATGGCTCACAGGGGGTGTCTGAGCAACTCTAGAGTCAAATAAAGAATGCCCATGACAACTAAGCATTTACAGGCAATGATTCTACTGGTAACTATTCCTGAAAGCCATTATTAAAAACAAAACAAACCAACGAACCAAACAAACAAAAAAAAAACCCACGCAAAAATATTGTCTGGTATTAGTGTAACAAAGTTCCCAGTTACATATGAATTTAATAAGATAGGCACTATTGGCATCCAGACAAATGGGGTCATTCCTCAGACTTCAAATTAGAAGCAAAATCCTTCTTTGTAGTAATAAATGAGGACAGGAGTCACTTCTACTTGACAAGAGGAATTTTTTGATCTCTAGTCCTATCCAGGCACCCCTTCTCCAAGGCCTATAGATTGGCCATCGCCTACACCTTTCCTTATGACACTTGGAGGCAGGTTAATGCATTTTTCTTGTATCTATCGTAAAGTCTTTTTTTGCTATGGAACGTCTTGCTGCTCTTGAGTCTGCATCTCTACGCTATAAGCAAATGATACTGTATTAATGGGACTTGTGCCATTTAATTGCTGAGTAATTACTAATCAGTAACTAGATAGCAGCCACTGCTGACTTCACATCTGTAAGAATTGCTGGTTACCCATGTTCTTCCTCTGGACTCTTGGAAGTCTCTATAGAAAGGTACAGATGGCTTGAAGGGCCAACAAAAAAGGACAGTGAGAGTGACAAATTCTTATGCATACTCTGAGAGGAGCTACAAGAGGATATAGCACTGTTGTAGATGTATGGATAGCTTTGACTGCAGAATCCGAGGCAGAAGCAGATATCCAGTAGATGCAAGCTGGAGCAGCAGTCTGCATGCATCAGGTGGGGCCAACTGCCCTTGTGGGGTTCCCAGAGGGCAGATGATTATTTTAGATTAATTTCTGCATGAAGCAGGGTAGTACAGGGAGCGTTTGTCAGATAAAGATGAGGTTTTTGCCACCAGAGGGTGTCTGCCCCTTTACTGAACCTCTCGGAGACCACAGTAACCCACCTAAACTTCTGTCTTAGTAGCTGCTGCTGGCTCCATCCTCCCCATTAGTCCTAATGTTAATATGAACCCTGCTGACACTTCCCATCCATGAGCCCCACCTCTTCCCTGCACAAAGTGGAGGTAACTGTGAAGTAAGAGACAAGTTGTGAGGATGAGAAAGCCCTGCTTTGGGCTGGGAGGAAATGTGAGAAGCAGCCCGAGTCAGGAGCATCAAAGTCATCCTGTGAGAGTTGCAGACATCAAAAGCAGCTTGCAGATAGTGTGCACACAGATCAACTTTTTCCTTATACTCCACTGAAGTTCTGTTTTCTATACAGTGCCAAACAGGACGCTCAGCAGTCTGCCATCACATCTGCAAAGATGCAGGTATTTAACTTCATGATGTCTTCTGGATTGTGCACAGCTGACCCCTTAGCACTCAGTCTAGGAGGTGTTTGCTAGAAAACTCAGCAAAATACCCCCCTGTCTCGGTGAATGTTCTTTTTACAAGGAACAAAGTTTTAAACAAAGTTTTAAACAGCGTACATACAATCAAACTGGGAAATAAATGCCGCCACTAAGCTCAGGAAAAAAGTAGCTCTCAGAAAAGACGGAAAAGAAATATGATAGATGACTTACGTAATAGAAGAAGAAATGCCATTAGGACTGATATCCAGCTTGTTTGTAATGTCATTGTGAACTTCTGACAACAGTGTGGTTTCACCAAATTTCTTCTAATTTAGCCCTTCTGGAGTGTCTGTTATTTTTAAAAAGAAAAAAAAAAAAGTTAAAGCAGATCATGTGACTACGTTGGGAAACTACAGTCACATCCTGGGTAGTTACATATGCAAACAGAAGTTCCCTTTTGGGGGTTTAAGTTCAATACCTAAATAAACTCCCTGCTTGAAAATGTTCTGTAGAGAAGGTGGACTGCCAGCAGTTACAGCCTAGTGTAGCTGTTTTGCTCTCTAAGGGACCTTTAAATGCTAACATTTATTTTTACATTTTCCTTTCATAATTAGCTTTTTCAGGAGCAGAGTGGAAGAAACTCACCGTAGCTGAAAAACCATTGCAAGCCAGTTCCTGGAAAGGAACTTCTACCTAAGAGAAATGTCTTGACATAGTAGGAACTAGAAAGCAGGAACTTACTACCAGATGATGCTTCTGATAGGAGGCAAACTTATTCTTTGAACCACAGTGAAAAAACAAATTTTTCTATTCTTCAGGAAAAATCATCTTTTCAAACAGGTTAATGTGTTCCAAAACTGAATGACTGCAAAATATACAAGTAAATATTATTGCTTTTTGCTGAGTGAACCCATTCCTCTCAGCTCATTTCAGCTTCATCCTTCAGAGATGGAGGGCACAAGAATATGTGCCTAATTTTTTTGCAGCAGAGGTCTCTGGAGGATCTCTGTATTGCTTTTATCCCTTGACTCTTGATGTACCATTCTGCTTTAGGTTAGTCCTTAGCTGTCTGTTATCTTCACCTCATGTAGATGCTTATATACTCCAATCAAAATAGTCTGAAACGCATCTTGAGCAAGGAGTTTTAAGACAAAAAGCTCTCTCGGATATCTCTTTTTCTTCCTTTTGGTGAGGGAATGTCTGAGCAACCTGGTCTCAGCAGAATCTCACATCTTAAGGCTGGATTAAACATCTGTCTTGCTAGGTAAATTATAGTTGTAAAGGCCTCCTTCCAGAAGTCTATTTTTAATGGGACCATTGTAGTCCATAAGGAATTCTGATGACTGCATGTGTATGGCCATCTTGGTGGAAAAACGACTGCAGATGAGCAAGATGTTCACAGAAGTTTAGTTGCTCTGACAAGCTGTGAGTGAAAAATTGTGTTTATGACTTCCAGGTGTTTGTGAAGGGATAAGCAAAACACAGTGTTAGCCAACAAATAAGACTCCTGACGCACCAACAATATAAATAAAGATGACTGATATACCCTCTGAGATGGCCTTCACTTCTGGCTTGTTTTGCTATATGAAGTATAGGTAGAACTGACTGAGTGTGGTAGATGTGATAGAAAGTATTTGTTATTGCTTTGACTTATTGTGAGTGTTCATGTGCACACATACACATGTGTATAATTCATTTTTGCTCTTTCACTGTTCCTGGTTCTTTCTGGGATAAGAGTTGAAAAGACTAAAACCAAGCAAACAGAAATCTCTGCACCAGCTGGACAGAAAAGATCAAGATCCTTGTAAGAAATCCACAATGTTTTCCTACCCTCATGTGATCAGTCTGCAAATGATCCCATGCTCCAAGGTTCCTGAGAACCTCTTGTGGAAGGAATAACATGAATGTTAACTCTTTTTTTTTTCCTTCCCCCATCCCGTGTTTTTGTTTGTTTGGGTTTTGGGGGTTTTGTTTGTTTGTTTGTTTTATGGGTTGGTTTTAGGTTGGTTGGGTTGGGATTTTTTGTTTCGTTTTTTGTTTTTCCTGGCCCAAGTCAGTGGCCTCAGAGCGATCTTGTGTTTCAGAGGAGCAACTAAACATCTGAGTATTTGGCTGAACTCTCTAAAGCTGCTTGGTTTATTCTGTTGCTATTTCTCCAAAGAATACTGCAGATAGCTCAGCTAGCTGACCACACACTGCTGACTATGTATGCTCCACATTCACAGCATACATCCAGTGAGGAAAAACACTGACCAGAATAAGACAGGCTTAATAAAATCCTGCTTTGTAGTGAGTTTATTCTTGTTCTTGACCAAACTGGGGAATACGGTTTCAAGTGTAGCTATCATTATCAACCTTCTCTTTACTACCTACTCTTCACCAGCTGACCACTGGGCAGGATATATATGTTTAATTAATTCTGCTTTTACCTTCGACCTGTAAATAGTGGGAGTAATGTCAGATTTATACGTTATATGAATAACAAGGATTTCTCAAGAGACCCTATCCTGGTGAAAGAGGCTAACTGTAATTTTCAGCTGTGAGTAATTGTATATAATATAATCCTAAATGATTTTTCTTCTGTAATTTCATTAGAGTTTAGAAATTTAATTAGATTTTGAATCACTCTGAAATAAAGTAGCAAAACACCCAGAGACTAAGAGCAGTGGTTATTTTGTCCTCTGAGGCCAGAATTCTTGGTCTCAAATTGGCATGTGTTCATTAGGAGGAAGTTTGCAGAAGTTCTTGATATATTATTGTCTTTCAGAATGGACTCTGAATAGGTCTTTGGAGAGCATTAGAAGAGCACACAATTATTATACAGACTCTTTTTGAGGTTTAAGATCATCTGCCTTGCATGTACTTAATAAAAATATGCCTCTAAAGTTGTTTAAGAAACTGTGGAGATAGGAAAGATGCTCCTCCAGTGCCTTAGTGCTTTTCCTGGTTTATTAGCAACTCCAGTACCTGTGTATGATGATACAGAGAGGGGTTGTTTGCTTTACTTTAATGATTAGGTAGGTTTATGGTTATTTTTATTGCTACACATATGAACTGTCATGGTGGCTGTAATTAGAGACACACTAAAATGCTCTTCCTTCTCTTCCATCTGAGGTTCAAAAGAAATCTGTCCTTCTGGCAAACTTTGAATCTCTGTGGAATTTGTCCCATATGCAAAAAATGGAATCAAACTGCACTAAACAGGACAAAATGAAGACCAGTGCAGCAGCTAATGATTGTCAGGGGTCCCAGGATAGTTGTGGCGGGTTCAGAAAGGAGATCCTATTAAAAGATTCTGAGGGAGTAGATACGCAAGTTCTTGTTCCATTTCTTATTTAACTGGTGTAACATGGCTTGTATTTGTGGAGATGGCCAGATTTACACTGCTTAAGTAAAAAAAGGGATTTGGACATTAAGAAGCACATTCTCCAAAGCCTTCAGCCAGATAGCCATGCCTCTTTTCTCACTGGGGTTAGTTGCTTGAACCAGGACTATCCACATGATTTTGTGAAAGTATGTCCTTAAAGGACAAAGCATGTAACAAATTGAGGAGCTGGGTAGAGAGAAGGAAATTCAGATGACTTTCAGCATGGCGACAATATAAGGAAGCATAACAGCACTATAAACAGCAAGCATTAACAAATGAAACAACAAAAAAGCTCTTTAAATAATAGTAATCCAATCTGTTTGAAAAGAAAGAGACATCTCCAATGCAATGGGATGCATGTCACTCCCAAAGTGAGAAGTCAAAAGGAAACATCTAGGCTGACCAGGATGTTGTGTTATTGGCTGACTTTTGTAGTTATTTCCAGCATCCCCTGTACTGGCCACTGCAGGCAGACATGGAGTAAAACAGGTCATTGATCTGATCCAAGGAGTCGTTTCCTTTCTTTAATTAACAGGTCTTGATGAGAGCTCATCATCACATAAATCCAGTCCTTGAGCTCAAATAAATGCATTCAGAGTGTGACCAAGTAAGTCCTGGAGTCTGATTGAAAAAGATTATTGGAAAAAAAGATGGAAAGATTTTGTGCGCTTGGCTTAATGGATATTGACAGAGATTAGGCAACTTTAGGGTAGTCTGGCATGTGTGAATGTGTTGCCTTCTGTTAACATGTCACGTCACATCATGGAATAAATTGAAGAAAACATGTTCAGGCTGGTTACTGCCAAAAATCAAGGTTCTTTTGCTATGGGCATCTGGTACAAATGGAAACTATGCTTGAAAACTCACAGCTGCTCTTCCTTTGCTATTTTCTCCATCTCCTCCTCTGTCAGGACTCTGAGCTGCTGGGACAACTGGGAGGGATTCCACATCTCAGCAAGAAGCAGAATCACAGATGTCAGTTATGTTAACAAAGGGAAACACGCCTGCACCAGTTATTTAACACCTTTCTCCCTTGGCATTAAGCAATACTATGGGACTATTTAATATTTCAGTCTTGCTCCTTTTTTCCCCCCCCCCCCCGCCGCCTCGATCTCTGTTTCCTTTTCAATGTGAAGGAGCATGTTATGTTATAGAGATGCTGGTGCATTTTAAAAATGTGTTTTCTTGATTTTACTTGAGGGACACTATAGCTTGGTTCTATTGCCAACTTAGAGAGGTGCAAAGAGCCAAAGAAAAAAAGCCTTTGGACATATGTACTCAAGTCTCTTTCTTGCAACATCAGGAAAGAAAATGCCAAAGCAGTCCATGACTCAGCTGAGCAATCTATTAATTTGCAGATGTCCTGCCCCAGATCTTGTTCTGTTCTTAGGTTTATAAAACTGTGGTGTCCCTCATGGATGTTACAACTTTTACTGAGCTCCTTTCACACTGAGTGTATTTGGATTATTCATTCAGGTGGTCTGCATCTATGTGTCATTATTTCTTACCTCCCAGTGAAGACTATTTTTTTATATTTCTAAAGCAGACTGATTCTGTGTTATGCTGCAGCAGAGAAAAAGAGTATTATCACAAGAGGCAATTTATTCCATAGTGAAGGAAAGCACTTGCACATCACTTCAGGAAGTTGCATATCTTTCAGGTTAACACATAGCAATCAGTGTATTATGTGCTGGGATGAAATGCAGGTAATCAGACATAAATTTGGGTTGAAAAATAAGTATTTTTGTAGGAAATGTGGCTAATCTGTGTGCTTGAAAGCTGCATGTCTGGTATTTGCATGAAAACAGTCAAATTCATTCTATGAGTTTCAGACTCTTGCCACCGTGCCATAGGCATGGTCTGGGATCCTGGGGAATCTACTGGTGATTTCCTGATGACACAGTTTATAGCTCAGACATGAGTACAGATGATGAGAGTGTTCATGGTTCCTCTTCTCCACTGTGCTTTCCCATACTGACACCCTTCAACTGGAGAACTTTGGCACCTACACACAGGATAACAGGGCTTTCAGTGGGGTGATTTTAGGGTCAGGGTGGTGTTTTTTCACTCTTTCTCTGTGTGTGTGTTTGGTGGGGGGACAGAGATCAGTTCAGAGCTAGCCATGTGATAAGCCATTGGAAATATTTCTTTGCTGTCGAGACCTTGAGCTACATGGCTGCTGCAGCAAGTGTCTCTCCAGCATTTTCCTTGTTTCTTTCACTGTTAATTTCCTACAGGGTGGGATTCCTGATAGCATACCGAGGGCATCAGCAATAGCAGCATTTTTTCCCCATCTTCCTCTTCTTTAGACCAGAGGATTTAACTTCTTTTCTGGTTTCAGATTAAAATTTTCTAGGAGAGGAATCAATCTCCAGCTAGAGCACTTATGCCTGTAGGTATGCTCTTAGGATTACCTTTGTTGACCCTTAAACACAGACCTCAGGCTCATATGTATTTGTAGAACATCAGTCAGAGGAATGGTTTTACAGAAACTCGTAATTTTATTATACATCTTGTCTTAGACAACCATAGTCTGATCTGTATCCTGTTGTATTAAATGTTTATTAAAGTTAGAGACAAATTTTCTAGTATGAAATAGTTTATTTAGGTTAAAAAGATTAATAGTAAAGACTTTTCCAGGCTTCCCATAAAATCACCAGCTGGCTTGTCAGTTAGCTGTGAGAGTCTAGAAGTAGGAGGATGTTTTCATGCTTGAAATGACTGTGAAATGTTTCAGTGAGCTAAGGAAACATGAAAAAGGTCAGTATCCTGCCTTAAACATAGTAGTCCATGAGTCACTGGGAAGGATGAGTGTGGTAAAGCAAAGTGGGGGAAAGCAAGTGTGGAAGCAGAAGTTTAGCAAGAAAAGGAATTAAGAAGACCGAGAGTTAGGCCTGTGTTCCTCCAAAAGCAAGGTTGCAAATAAAAGTCAACAGAGATAGTGGCTCTGTTTCATTTTGTAGCTTGATCTTGTTTTATTTTCAATAGAATCAGGTCAGATTTTAGTAGGAAATTGAGACCATCTGATCTGATTTGTTTTATCCCTGAAAGGGATTATTTTTCCACTCTGATGTCATTCAGAGGGCCAGCAGATGGGAAATTTCTTTTAAAATTACAAAAACTTCATCAACCAGGAAAGTTCTTAACATTCTGGGAAATTTAGTTGAAATTGTTCAGTATGTTCATCTACCTTTGTGAGGACTGAGGAACACACACAGAGGCAGTGTGATCCTTAAGACAGTGTGAGCCTTATTGCTGTAGGGAAACATGCCATAGATGACCTATGGTTCCTGGTCTCTCACCTGTGCTGCCTCTTGGAAATATGCAGCAATATTTTTTGTCTTGGTTGTCTAAAGAATGTGTATACTCCCATGCTGATAACTCATTGGTGTTTTGATTGTGTGTCCTTCTGTATTGCATGGATGGGTTTCTTGTGCTGAGTAGAAAATATCTATTACAGTATGGAAAATTCAGTAGTCTAACTCTGCTGCTGATGCCTGAACAGGTGTTACAACGTCAGAGAAGCAAATTTGGATTACTATTTATTTATTTAAAACCAAAACACACACCTAGGAAACACTACCAAAATAACATTATGAGAACTGTATTGCACTAAGATGAGGTTTTTAGAAATCCTGTTTTGTGCTATCACGTGAAATTTCAGATATAAGATATGTTAATTAAGCCCGTTGTATATTTCTATGATAGCACAGACTTGAATGGCATGGTTACACCATCCTCCCTGTCTCATCTCCAGCTGACTTCAAGAACAGATCCTTAACTCATCTGAAATGGATGATGACTGAGACAGTGAAGAAGGCAGTTATTCAATATATCTCTTTATTTCCATCGTTCAGTGGGACTAACAGGCATTATTTATTACCCACCCCCTGTGCCAAACACAGAACAAGCTTGTTTTAATCCTGTTAAAGCTGCTCATATGCATCAGCAGGTGTCTTTCAGCACTTGGTCCCACTCCATCAGAAGGCTAGGTTTGGCTGGGGAAGATGTCTGCTTGTTTTCCTTGACTGGCTTCGGCTGATAGCTCCTCTCTGTACAGGTCAGCTCCAGGCTGGAGTTCAAAGTCTGCTCAGGGAGAGAAGGGACCCTCTTCACAGAGCATGTGGATGACAGTGCATTTGGCATCCTGTGGGAAAACCTCTCTACATTGCATTTATTTCATCGCTCACATCTGTCTGAGTGAGCTCCTGGAGGAGGAGATTCTTCCCCATATCGGGTATTCTCTGAAGAACTGTGAGTCACTGTGGAGATACTGTAGCATTGGAAAGGTGCTAGAGGAGCTGAGAGGCTGTGGGAGGAAGTAAAAATCCCACAAAGGTGGTTAAAGGTGTCCTTGGGGAGAGTTTGGCTATCTGAGCAGTGAGTTTAGGACAGGGTGACCCTAAATGCAGGCTCCAATACTCACCAGATTATATTGTCTGCTCCTCTGATTATCAAGTGTCTCAGTCACTGGAGGGCTCTGTGTTGATAAAGTTCCTTTACTGAGGCAGCACTGCTGGAATTTTTCCTATGTATGTTTTCATACGGCATGAATAAAACATCCCAGGCAGCCTGGCTTTGTCATTGTTGCACATTCTGATACACTCAGCTGTGTCTTAAAATACTTTTGAAGTGTATGATGATAACTTAGAAAGTTCCTAAGCGGCCTCTGAAAATGGCTGGTGTTTATTCTTTGAAGGGAGCATGTGTGGTTGTACAGCAAAATGCGAGGCCCAGGAAAATTCAGAACAAGAGAAACAAGGAGTAAAGTATGTCCAGTTCTCATCTTATATTCCTGCATCCACTGCCCATCTGTACTCTGTATAAGCATGTTGGACTTGAACAAAGTTAAGCTGCTGTGAGTATTTTATATCAGTAAAATTGAGTAATCAATTCCATGGGCATTGTGACCATTGAAGAAAAACAAACAAACAAACAAACAAAACCCCAACAACAATAAAACCACAAACAAACAAAAAACAGAGACCAAAAATCTGAAGCTAGAGTTGTACTTTAGAGGAAGTTAAACCATCAGAAATTTTGAAGTTACTGCAAGGCACAAGGTTTTGCTTAGCCCTCTACAGACAGTATGTGATTCTAATGGAAATATATGGGGTTTTTGGCAGATGATTTGTTGTTGGATTTGTTTTTCACAGGTGATGTTTGGAGTTTTGCAATTCGCAGAAGTTTGGGGCTGGGACTGGAAGGCAGATCCAAGCCGTGCTCAGGCTGTGTTGTGCTCACCTTAGATTCCTCCCGCTGCTACTTGCTGTCAGGTTACTCAGCAGCAGCATTTTCTGCTTTGCAGCAGGTGCTCTGTATGTCTGAAAATCAGCCTGTTTATCTTACTGCTAATTCAGGAAATGGAGCACAATCTTTAGCTCATGGTTAAATTACAAGAATATGAACATAATGGTAAACCTGAGGGTGCTTATGAAAGAAATTAGGAAGTCAAACCGTATGAAAGTAATGGCACCATAGCCAAACCAGAATGTTTCTATAGTTGTTTTTATAAAACACTTATGTTTTTATGGATTACTACGTATCCAATTTAAAGCGGGACATGAAATGAGCAAGACAGGACACCTGTGTAGTCATGGTTCCTGTTTTTCAGCTTTGTCTTTTTTTGATGTGTTTGCCTTGTAATTGTACAGCTACTTAAGATATTTGGGATATTAACAGTTCTTAGAGGTACTAAGGAACCTTTTTTTTTTTAAGGGTGAATAATAAAAATATGGTAAAAATAAATTGCCCACCTGCAATTACATTTATTTTTAATGGATCATTTAGGCTTTGAAGAGAAGAATCAAGGGAGATGGGTGGGAGAAGAATGTGCCAGAGTTGACAGATTCACTCTTGCTTTCAGTTGTTGTAGTGGAGGTGACCTAGTCCTTTGCTCTTGTCTGCATGTTTGTGTTATGCTGTTTTAATTATTCTGGTGTCAGGAGAGTGAATAGGTGAAACAGATGAAAGTGAAAGTAGGACACAAAAATCCAAATTTGGATGCCCAAAGTTAGAGACTTAAATATGTTTCTAGTTACCTTCCTGCTTTCTTTAAGCACTTATGTATAGATACATAAATATCTATGTTAGCTCCTTCAGCAGGAATTTGAGCATCTATGTTACGGTTTAAGATACTTGGGTTAGAGAATCTAACCACATTTGTCTTTCTGAAAGATCAGGCCTGAGGTGTCTCCTAGGTGGGTGGTGTTGGTCATGGGCAATTAGCAGGAAGAACATCTCAGTGCATAGTCAGTTTGCTAGTAAAATCATCACTATGCATGATCAAGTGACAGCCAAGACTATGTTACTCACGTCTGCCTGCATCACAACATAAAGTAATCTTATTGGAGGGATCTGAAACAAGACTGCTTTTCCCACTACATCTTTGAAGCACCACAGACTCAGGTGGATGTCATTCCACTACATTGTCCATCTCCATTGAGCCTGCAGTTTCCCACTCCTCTGCCTCTCCTCATAGAGAGCACCTCATGAACTAGATTTATTTGAAGATGTCCTTAAAAGCCTTATGTGATGTACAGCAAATGTGAGATGGCTATTCGTCACAGCTTATGTCAAGTTAATGCATTCTGTGGTCTTCATTGCTCTGTGGAAATCGAGCCCTTGACCATAACATGTTTCTTGATTTCTTTCTCCCTTGTTTGTCACTGTCCTTGTCTGCCAGTCAAAAGTATATCAGACAGACCAGTTCAGGGGCAATACAGGGTTACTTAAAGGTGTTGATATCTGTAGAGGAAGGAACAGAACCAGCATGTGAAGTATTCAAGGGCTGACTTTGAACTATGGGAATTTGTACTATGCAAGCTGCACCAGAAAAGGGAATGTGAGGTTACTGCAGTCACTCAAGCCTGGGCAATATCTGTCATTCCAAAACTATGCTGTTGAGGACTTTGGTGAAGGGGGATCATCAGGGAGGGGAAAACAGAAAGTGCAATGTAGGTTCTCAGGATTGCAGTCTATTGGAGGTAGAAGTGCCATTGTCACAAACTCACCTATTTCTGCCCCAGGGAAGAAGTAAAAACAGTACAGATAACATTAGCTCAGGTTTCTTGGTGTGAATTTTGCAGGGTTTGTATACATCTGGTCCAGTGCATATCCATGCATCTAAATTTAGATTGGGACTCCTGTGTCCAAGGGCAATCTGAAGTACACTTTTGCCTCACTTGGGCTTTTATTCTCTCTGTGGACTTGCTGTAACCCAGACCTGCCTATGGGCGCTAAGTCTCTTCATGAGTTCAGCAAAGCAAGAGTTTGCAGGGTGAGGAAGAGATCATACCTACATATGCACATATTGATCACAGAAAATCAAAGTCATCTGCCTTTGGTTATAAGTATCCTTAAATGCCACCATCCACTCCTGGGATTCCAGGAGGAAAGATCTTCACACAGGTGTTGCTACTCCAGCCTTTGGGGCTGGTTTTGCCTGGCAGCCTTTCTATAAAGTATTTCAGCTTGTTTTGTTACACAGTGCTAAACAGACAGGAGGCATCTGTCATCTCTTAAATGCCTGCACAAAAGTATCCTAGTATTTTAGTATCTTATTTTGTTTTCTTTATGACTAAACTATTCTGAATTTCCCAGGTTACTAGCAAGAGCCAAATCCAGGAAGATTTAGGTAACATTAGAAAGATTTCAAGGTATCTTTCATCTGTGAGGACTCTCCACCCAAAAAGTGCTTCATGCTCTGCATTAAGAGGTCATCCTTTCATCCTTGCAGCTTTATTGGAGTGAAATGAAAGACTTACCAGCACTTAGCACTTGATTGCAGCTTAGTTGGGGTTGTGTTTACTTGAGACTGCAAGGATGCAAGACTTAGTGAGGCCCAATCTGACCATTATTCACTCCCGAGACATAGGTCTAAAGAAGAGGTTGATATGGTCCTGTATCACTGGGCTCCTGCGTGGAGGTTTGAGAGGGGTTTTTTTTGAGGGGTGGGGTGTACAGAGGCCATGGGGAAGGGAAAGACAGGATCAGAGGTCCGAAGAGCTAAATAGCTGTAGAAGGATACTGATGTTCACAGTGCAGAGGCAGTCTGTTACATCTCTGGCTGTAACAAAGGTGGCATGGCATCATACTACATGGTAAAGAAGAAAGGAAATGCAAAACTGAGGGTCACACTAAAACTACAGACTATGAAGTGCTGTGGCTGGTGGGGTGGAGCATAGAGGGACTAATGATATACAAGTAGATATATTTTGTAAAGCAGCTTTTGGGGCTCTCGGTCTGATGAAATTTTAGGTAAAACCACAAGCTTCGAATGTCAGGTCAGACAACAGGACAAAGTTGTAACATTGCAGGAGGCAAGGCTGGAGTTGTAGGTGAAGGTAGAGAGCACAGTGATGTTAGTCTGAGCACAGACCCACTGAAAGGGCTTGACTCAGTCTACAGAGCTGCAAAACTTACACAGGATTTTCCAAAGAAGGCCTGTAGCAGTCAGGTACATCTTGCAGTTGCATCCCCTGGACTGGGCACCCATATTGCCTTGGCGGTTCAGACTCTCCTCTGTCCGTTCAGTGAACTCTTGCTATCCCATTTGGTGTGATAAAAGAAACTGCTAAAACTGGAGGCTGTTGAGTGCTGTGCTGCCTCTATTCAAATCTCTAATGAGCTCCTCCTTGTAGCTCCAGGTTTAATTAGTTTTCATTGCAATATTAATGATCCAAACAAACCATTTTAACTTTCCTGTTGCACAGCTGGAATCTTCTTATTTAGCATTCTGCTCTATAAAGGAATCACACCAACTTCCTTTCCCCTCCCCCCTTTGTCCCATTAATATGCATTAGAATCACAGTCTCATTGGCATAGAGTTTCAGACCTGCTATAAAACTAATAATTTCTAAAAATGGCATGGTTGAGCTAATGACAGACCCTCATCCAAATAACAGAAAGATAGATTTGTCCCAGAGTTTGATAGCAGTGATGATTAATACTTCATTTATTTATTTATTTACAGTCTATCAACATTTACGAAGATTTGCTTCGTCCTCTGAGCACACATACAATCTCTCTTTAACTCCATGGTATTACAGCAGAAATGTCTAAAAACTGTCTTCTTTCTCTTTTTTACCTCAGGAGAAGGGTATGCACTGCCCTTCCCAGAACAGATCTAAAGACTATACATCTCAAAGTCTTCTCCCATCACAATGGAATAGGTGCATCTTGCATTTCCCTCTGAAATATCCGATACAGAAGACTCAGAGGAGGGTCTTTTTGTCACCTTCTGGTGTGTTTCAGCTCCTGGACTCATTATGATTTGCAGAGACTGAAATAAATTGGGTTGTAGATAATCTGGGGATCTTTGTGCTGAAGGACGCTAGAAAGGACTTGACAATCCCATGCTGAAGGACTGCTGTGGAGTCTTGCCAGCACCTTCTCCTTCCTGAGTCTCCTGCTCAGCACTGGTATATTGCTAACACTAGATCTGGACAGTTTTGTATTTTTCTAGTGTAGAAATGAATGTTTTCTGGGAGGTCTACAGATAGGCTGTCAACAGCTGAATAAAAGGGTTTTGCTGGCCATACTGCATAAGCAGAGGTCAAGATACAACTCTGAAAGTGCCAAAGAGATCTAGTTCTACTTGCAAAGACTCATTTTCATTGGGTTGTACTGTTCTAAGTGATCACATTGTTTTTGAAAATAGGACTTTGGAGTGTGAGCATGATGATAAAGGATGTCTGGTTGCTTGCTTTGGCACTGCCTGCAGGGTCTAAGTTCAAGAGAGCAATGAGTGACTTGATTGCAGAGTTCCAGCCCCATGGCCCAGGGAGTGGAGAGCTGGAAGTGTCTTACCCGGAGTTGCTGCCCTGAGATCCTGATGTAGATGGTCTTGCCTCATGCACTGCCCCCTACTCACCCCTTCTCAAAGAGGTGTGTCCTCATGCAGCATTTTCTTTCATGTAGTCATCAAGTCAGATGCGAGCTGAATACTCGCTGCTATACTTAAATCAAGCATTTATGGTACTGTAGACTTACTTGCAAACTGAAGCAACTCAGTAAGTGCAGTAAAGAAGTTGCATCATCAAGGTCTCCCTGGCTGCTGTTGGTGTTGAGAGAATCATCCAGGAGACAGATTGGGTACTGAAGCTCAGGACTTCACTCAGTGATCCCAGGGCTCTCTCCAGCTATGTAGGATTGTAAAAATAAAACTTCCCGCCTCCATCTAGCTGTGTTTAAATATATTTTTTTTTCTGTCTACCTAGCTGACTGAAAAGTGGGTGGGTATCTTGATTGATAGGGGATTCATAAGCCATTTTCTTAACTTTTGTGATCTCGCAGGGGAAAGGTTTCAATGTGTGGGGTCTTTTACCAGAACGTTTTCTCTGCAGCAGAAGCTTTTTGAAGGTTTATATCAGTGAGCTGGTTTGGATAATGCTTTCATTATAGTTTCCTTCATGTTAAGAAGAGTTTGGCATTCATTTGTTGCACTGGAGTATAACTGTGAGTGGTAACCTACAAAAGCACATTATTAACATTTTGAAATGTATTTGTCCAAAGTGCTCCTGCTGGGAAGTTGTAGGTAAATGACTTTTTTGCTCTGAAGTGGGAAAAAGCAAGAACATGTGTTATCGCTTCAGAAACTGTGAGAGAAGAAGGGAGAGAGGAGGAGACAGGGAAAGGAAGGATGCTGTCTCCTTGCTCATCTGCAAAAAGTGGAACTAAACCTCACATGAACTGAAAGCAGTATCAGAATCACACCCTGACCGTGTGGCAGGGTTATGCAGCCTGCATCCATAAGTATGTGCGGCGTGATGGAGGACCCTCTCTCTGGTCTGGAAGCACAGCTCATTGTCAGGCTGTGTCCCAGCTGGGAAGGGCGTGATCAAGAAAACAACATAATAGCAACAGGGAAATAACTACCCCAAGATTTCATGTAGCCAGAGTTCCCTGTAATGCCTTCCTGCAGCTGACAGCACCACAGTCTGAAAATGGGCAGTTTAGATACATTTCTTACTCCAAATGCAACTGTTGTTCAAGATTAAAATTAGTAAGATCTTTTAATACTTTCAGTTAGTCACAGTTTACTACACAAATATCTCTTACTTGGTTTACTTTCCCTACCAGCAAATATCTCTCTCGCCCTCTGGGAACATATTGGTGCCTCCCAAACACATAAACTAAGTGGTTCGCCAAAACCAGCATATGTGGTGGATGTGTCTGTTAGCTAAAACTGAACTCAGAGCATTCTAGCTTCTACCGGTATTTATGGTTAAGCATACCAGAAAAGTTTCAGGCAATAAGAACATGTCCATACAGATCAGTGTGACTTGACTTAAAGGAATTTAACATCATCATTTCACTGGAATTCAAGCCAACACAATTTACATCGTATTTGCTGTGAGCTGCAGCGATGAGCCCATGGCTAGTTAGCATGGTTCAGCTGATTTGTGGTGGCAGTCATAAACTTGCAACCTAGTTTGCCACAGGAGTACATTTGACTGCAGGTTTAGAATGTTAAACAAAGGTTTGCCATGAATGATTCAACCAAGTCAAACAATACACAAAGTTTTAAGCAGTAAGTATAACATAGGGCTCAGATTGAGATCTGATTTCCTACAGTGTCTGGGTTACCACATGTCACTGCTTACTTACCCCAGGGGCTTATTGTCCTCTCTGGTCTGCCAACATAATTATGTGTGGTTCCTCCCTAAGGAAGTTCCATCAGAAAGATGAAGTTTCATTTAAGTTCCTACTGGGAGGAGTTTCAGTCTGTACCGTTTCTGCCGAGTCAAGCTGGGGAATCCAAAGGGACCAGTAAGATCTGGAGTGGGAAGATGGGGCAGTAAGGTTAAGCCAGAAAACGGCTGGGCACTAACCTCCTAACTGGCTTGACAGCAATCAGCTCAGCGTGTGTAATTGCAGCTTCAGTGACCTGCTTTGCTCTTTCTTCAGTCAGTTTCTTAGCTGAAATAGTGTTGTCAAGACAAAATCGAAGTAACTATACCAAGGGACGGATCTGTTTTAACAAAATTGTTTTCTAAATTGATTTAAATTGGTCTTCAAACTGTGTGCATGGCTTCCTTCAGTGACAGAAGTATGATTTTACCTCTTCCTATTTCTGGTAACTCCACAGAGCTAAATCACCTGATAGGGAACAGGCTTGTGTCTCCATAGATGGGCATTTCTACTAAAACTGAGCCAACTTTTGATAACAAAATTGTAAATGTCAGTGACGTTTCAGTTAAGAGCCTTCAGTGACTTTCTACTCCCAGACTAAATCACATGGCACTTAGAGAAAAATAATTTTATCTCATACCAGAGTACATCTTTCATTGCTTTGTGATGCTGACATCATCTCTTAAAAACATAAGATTTCAGGAGAGTAGATGCTTATATTATTCCTATTTGACTGGCACTTTGAACCTCTGCAGGACAGCCGGCTTCAGGCTTTTTTTGTGCAGCTGTAAATGAGAATTTATGTGGTTTGGGGGGGATTGAGATCTGACTGACTTACATAGAAACTAGTAACTGCACTGTCCTCTCTTTCAATTAAATAATCATTTCTTATGCTAAAAGAAATGTTAAAGTGGCTATGTTTTGGGCATAAGCTGATGTGTTTGCATTACATACTGAATCTTTTGACTCTCAATAGAAGCATTAGAGCCAGTAACCTTGCCTTAGCTGCAGATGCACTGAAAGAGAAAAATCTAGACACCTACCTGCAATTTCAGCAAGGGCATTTCCAAAGACAAATGGTACTGCAGGAGCTAGGTGCATTTATAGTTGTTTATGAATAATTAATAATTATATTGGAGGTGTAGGGTTGACTGGGCACTCTTCCTCTCTAGAACTGAAATCTCATCTCAATATCTTTAGCCATTTGGCTTGTGATTGAAAGCTGTGTGGTGTTTTCACATTGGAGCTCATTGCAGGGAAAGACTTGAAGCTGCCAATTGTTCCAAGAGCTAATGGAGTCATTAAAAATGTAGCAGCTTACTAGGGAGAAAGCAGGATGGGTGGGGAACACGTGTTGTTACTAGCATATGCTGTAACTAGACTGTAAGTGGTCTCCACACATTCATGAATGATGGCTGACCTCTACTCTGCTAGGTCACATGTGTGCATGTCCATCATGACAACACACTCTGAACTTACTTCATCAGAGGCCCTTGGGAACATAACCCCTGTATCTGTCTCTAAATATAGTTCTGCTGGTCTGCAATATAAGGCAGTGGGGAGAGCTGCTGGATCGAAGAACCATTTGGAAACTGTGCTGCAGTGATATCCACTGAGGTCTCTATGCCTGGTTGGTGACCTTCTTCACTAAGAGGGTAATGTCTGCAGCTTGTAAAAGAAAGAGATGCCTCTGAATGCCTTTCCACTTTTGAAAGCTCTTCAGTGCCGGCTCAGCAGAGCAAATGAAACCCACAAATGGCAGCGCTTACTGTATTTGTACCGTATGAATGTAGGCAGCCATACATCTGGACAGGGAGGCATGTCCTAAGCATGGGGATGGGAATAATTCCTAGAGCTGCCTCTGACCTAGAGCTTTGACCTGAGCCAAACCTCTAACTAGGAACTGTTTCAAAGTCAGTTCCTGTGAAAATAAAGCCAGTAACGCCTCTCTGCCTCAATGTCCTCCTTTGTAACCCCTTTGTAAAATAAAGCTGTGTAATAGCTCACAAGAGATTATAGAAGACTCATTCATTTGTATTTAAAGTATATCAGAATCCTTAGAGAAAAATCCCTTATTAGAAAAATAATTAATTCAAACAATAATAACAATTCTGTTATCACTGTGAAACTGCAAGTATTTGGTCAACAGCACTTGACTGCAGCTTTGTTTGTCCTGCAGATTACAATGAAAAACAAATCATCCTCTCTAAGTGTTTTTGAACACGGAGGATGAAAATGATATATTGCTATCTTTTAAAAGAAAATTAAAACTTTAACTCTAAGGTGTGTGTAATAAAATGGCACTTTAATTCTCTAGTGTGCCATGCAGGCTTCTTCTGTTAATTTATTCTGTTCTTTTCTTTTTGTGCTTCATGTAATATTCTGAAGTTATTAATGTGGCAATATATTTGACCACAAAAACCTGCCTTCTAGTTTTGTTAAGACTGTGAATTAACTCCACAAATGGAAGACATTTCTTACTTCAAGGCAAACAGCTCATGCTTGGGATAAAATGATTAGCAATATGACAGATGTGCAAGAACTTCTAGGGAAAGGTTTATCTTGGTGTCTTGCCACAATATGTGGGCATAGGTCTCATGAGCCCATGGTATTCCAGCTGTCAGCAATGTGTCTCTATGGTGCAGAGTGTGGTGCAGGCACCTGTGAACACCACCACCTGAGCTGCATGGGGAAAAGAAGTGGTTAAGGAGATCAAGGACAAACTAAGCATGTTACTGTGGTGGCTTTGGTGGCTTTCTCTCTGTGCTGGCAGGGTAGGCTCATGCCTCTTAAACCTCTGCTTCATGCTCAGCAGTTAGAAAGGCAAACAGAAGACTGGGAAAGCAATCAAGAATAGTATTGTGTTCCCACGTAAATCAGTTCTGAATACTGTCTGTGGTAATTGCTGTCACCTCAAAAAGGTGTAGAATAGATTAGAGAACAGTGAAAGAAAACAGACTTAAAGGTTCATTTCACAGAATAACAGAATGTTAGGGATTGGAAGGGACCTCAAAATATCATCTAGTCCGATCTGCCTGCCAGAGCAGGAACTGGAAAACAGCACCTGATTTTTTAGGCAAAGGCAGTCTTCGTATGTTACTCCTATCAGCAGCATGGGCTCTGCCTGAAAGGCCCTTCAGGCAGCTGATTTTGTAGAAGGGGAGCTGTGTTGTCCTGCTGCAACAACCTCAGTGCTTGGTGTGATGTAGGCAAGGGGAGGCAGGTTAGGTGTCAGCCCGGGGGGTATCGCTCCAGCTCTGCTCTGAAAAGAGCTCTGCTCTGCAGCCCAGACATTTCACCCCCTCCTAGCTACAGGGAAGGAAGGAGGGCATTGGCACAGGCAGATTTTGTCTGTGAGGATGACTGGGTATGTATCTTTTTAGTTCATCTTTCTGGGTGAAACACTGTTTCCTGACTGCTTTTGAAGTGAGATACAACACCCTTTCCCTATGTGAACTTGCTGGTGAGAGATGGCACCCCATGTTGCTCAAATTTACCAATGGTTCCAGTGTACACCTTCTCTCTTCTTCTTTTAGCCTAACTCTAAAATCCCGTTGCAGTGGTCAAGAATGACACTTGTGTCTGAAGGCAAAAGCTTATGGCAAAGACAGCCTGGGGATATGGTGCTTTTCCGACACTGATAGCTCAGCAGAAGGGTCCACAGGGCTTCTCAGGCAGAGTGTCAGCTTAGTGCCTTTTGCTTAGGAAGACTGAAATGAAGGGACTTAAAGAAGAATGTTTAATTCATTTAGACACCTTTGAACTAATCCTATAAAATCTTAATCTACTCATATTTTCTGCTGGAAAATTCGCAAGGAGTGAACAGAAATAGGATCAGACCAACAAAGTTTAGAAGAAAAACCACTACTTTGGTTGTTTTGTTGCTCTTAGTTTTTCCTTCGATCTTTCCTAATTTTTGTAGAACATTCCCAGTATCCGCACTCCCTATACAACTCCTCTTGCGCGTGTTTCATTTGCATTTCCTCACCCTGGGAATCCCAGCCCTTGCTGGGTTTCAGTCCACTTTCTGGGGGGCAGAGTCCTGCCACCTCTTCAGCTGTCTCAGCACTTGGTGCCCAGACTAAGCTGTTCAGGAAATCTTCCTCTCTCATCCACTAGGGAGGACTGTGTCCTGAGACCACGATTCTTCCTGTGGGAAGAAAGGCATTTCACATCTCCCAGAGGTGTCTGCTACCCTCCATTGATGAGAAAGTGATGGCCAGTTAAAACTATAAAAGACCAGCACTAGATGTGCTGGATTCATTCCACTGGATCTCATCTTCTTGTTCATACAGGATATTTTGTGCTAGAGCTTTGCTTTCACTCACATCACCGATTGTGAACCGTCCATGCATTCAAATGCTGAAACAAGTGTTCTTGAGTGTCTCTGATCCCTGAGGGTGAACTGTTGCACTCCTGCCCCCTCCCAATAATGATAATAATAATATTTCTATTTATAGAGCTTCAAAGTTTCCCAAAAAGCCACCTTTGGGATGGAACATACCAACAGTTAGATAGTGCATAGCAACCCTAGACAACAACTTGAGACAGATGAATGTATCCAGTTGAAGCTGAAGATGAGATTTCATTTGGTAGAAGGTAATTGAAAAAGTTATTAATTATTATTGTTGTTGTTTATGCAACTCTAGACCCAAGAGCAAGAGGCACTTTCTAAATACTACCAGTAGGTAGACAAAAGTGCAAAGGCATTATGAGCATACCACAGTAATTTGCAGAAGGCAGAATGTGCTAATAAAAATCCTCCCTTGGAGGTTTTCCCATCTAGGACTCAGCATAAGCTGATGAATAGTCCATTATTCTGGAAGAGGAGAAAAATGGAATCTCTTCCTGGCTTTTCTGTTGGTTCCCAGTATAACCTTGAGCATATGGTTTAGTTGCTCTGAATCTAACGTGTTCACACAGCATGTTGTAGATGTTTAACTAAAGGTGAGATCTGGAAAGCATTGCAATAGAAGTATATGACATGAATCTCTACATGTTTTGCAGTGTGGATTTATTCAAATTGACACTTGTTGGGGTTTTTTTGATTAAGCAATGTGACTTGGTATGTGGTACCTGGATTTATAGAACACCTTCCTGGCTGCAAGTTTAGATGCTTGCTTACTCTGGTACTGGCCATAGTAGAAACCCCTTAAATAACATTAAAGTTTTACTCATTTCTATTTACACCACCAGTTTGCTGCTTTCCTCATATGTTTGGGTCTTGCATTACTAACATGGAAGTTTTGTATTTATTTCTTCAGTTGTTTTCCTAAAAATCTGAAGACTTTCAGAATCGGTAGAGCTATTTTTTCTAGTGAGATGCTTCATGCTTGTTGTGCTCAACTAGGCTGAAAAAGACTAGTCCAAGGTCTCATTAGCACCCCTTCTGTGAGGACAGCACAAACCCCATCTTCAGAGCAATAAGCAAACAGAGAATGTTCCAGCTCCCACTCATGTTTCTGGAAGGGTTTCTGTTGATTTGAGTTGTGTCAGCTGCATCTGCCAGGCTGCTTCTGCAGTCAACATCAATTTCCAAAATATTCAGCTTCCATATATCACATTGAAATGTCTGAGGGGCTACTGTCCCTTGACAGGGTTGGAATATTGAAATCAGTGAGACTCATTATCCCAAATGACATGGACACAGTTGAAAGTGTCACCAGTAGAGACATCAAACCTTTCCTCCTTGGGCTGCCTGCATACACGGTCATTTTCTTAATGGATTTCAGATGCACCTAGGATTTGGGTGTTTTGAAACAACAATACTTTCTGTCACTAGCAAAAAAGATTGTAATAAAGATGCACTTTGAGCTTGCAAGGCTTAAATGCTTTAGTCTTTGCTCTACACTGTGCGCAAATGCTTAAAAATCACTGAGAATATTTGCATGAGGGATGTTATGGATTTGCTTAGAGCACTGTTTTGGTGAACATGTTTAGTTTTGTTCCTAAGATAAGGGCCCCTGATCTCTGCAGGAAGACAATTAATCACATACATGTTTGCAGGATTAGAATTTTCATCAGTAATAATTTTATTATTTCTTTGATGTTTATCCTTTTGCCTGAAATGACTTTGTAAAGTTTAAAGGAAACCAGTTGTGACTTTTTTTTTAAGACAATATTTATATCTTTATTCCCATTGCATTTTTCTTCAAATATTTGACAGTGAAAGTGGATTTCAGTCCCAGGAACCCCTTTACAGCTAAGAGTAGTGTCTGATTACCTGGTCATCTGGTTAACCCCCATTAAGGGATTGTGACATAGTTTTTAGGCCTGGGGGATTCTTGGAGAATTCTCTGATGCTGTCTTTCTGTCTACTCCATGTATCTCACTGATCCCTTTCTCCAAATTCAGTTACAGGGAAAGGAAGATGATCCGTCCCTCATTTTCCTGCCCATCCAGTTCCCTAGGCGGATTGTCCCAAGGACCTTGCAGCCAGGTGTACTGGAAATGGAGGAGCTGGGCCTGATTTCTGCAGAGAATCTGCACAACTGAGCTCTGTTTCTGATTGCCACATTTTTGTTTTCTTTCTTTTCTGCAGCGGCTTCTTTCTCTTCCTCATTTGGCTCCTTTCTTCTCAGTCACTATTTAGCACTGCTCTGCACAGAAGCACATTTGCTATCTTTCAGACCAGGATTTTAGCTGTTCTTGGCCTTTCTGTGTTTGTGTGATTTTTTTCCCGCTAACCCTGATAATCTTAGTGCATCACCATCTGTTGGCTTGTTAATCTTCCATTCCTGACATTCAGCAAAACCTTGAACAATTACATATTGTTTTTTTTCTGAAAGGCTGGGCATAAACTTCTAGTTCTCTCTCTAGAGCTTCCTGTTTTGCTGAATGCTAATTTTAGATTACTTACTCTTCTTAAATGTGACTTAAAGTCATATAATTTTATAAATACAGTATTATAATTCCTCTGATTACTGGAATAGGAAAAAGGCAAAAAACTGTGTTGCTTTTCACAGTTAGCTGGTGTGATCTGATCTGCTCTTGGACTGGTCATTAAGTTAGGCAATTTTGTTTGCCGTGGTTTGCATTATAATGGCGCCCATTTTTCTGCCAAGATATGCAAAAATTAAATATTTTTGCAAACCTTTCATGGTTTCCAATGCTTCTTTTCTGGGAAGAGTTTTGAGCTAGGAAGAGAGTTGGTTTGAGAAGGAGGAAGTGCAAATTTAAATTCCTTCCCTGTCTGATTTACATCTGGGCTGAAACCTCTTTCCTAAGTGAAGATGGCCTTCCCCTCACTGCCCACCAGTGCTACAGCACAAAACCATCCAAGTAGACATTTTGCACCTCAGTATTTTCTGAACACTTTCTGTAGTGCTATGAGTTTTTGAGATAATGCAGATATGTTTTGAAACTTCAGTGACTGCTGAGGAATAAAATTCTCATATTTTCTTCTGCTGTGCTTCACTGTTTCCTCTTCTTGGCCCACAGCAAAACCACAAAATTAAAACTCATGTAATTCAGACAAACTTATTGAAACTGTAACAAGTTTTAATGTTTTATCTTTTCTCTCTTCACCCCTCCCCACCCAGAGATAAGGCCACGTTTGAACCGCAGCTACCTTTGCAGTACCAGCTATACTGCAGCAAACACGATTTCTTCTTGCAAAACATTGGTATTCCCCAACATCTGGGGGAAGTCAGTCCTGCAAACAGTGCCCAGAACCTATCTCTCAGTTGCAAAAATAATCTGGCACAGGACAGGGCCAGTGGTTCTGTGAAAAATTCCATGGAAATTCATCCAAGGTGTTCTGTACAATGTGAAGTATTGCATGAAATCTGGATGAGGGCGTTGGGGGACGGTATAAGAATCATACTGGCTGGTTTACCTTGTCTGTGGTGGGGTGATACAGTGCAAAGGACTCTAAGAGAAGCCATGTGACACCTCTGGGTTGACTAGACTTCTGCTGCTTGGGCTCTCATATGATCCCCTAAAAATAGCACCTTATGTTTGCCATCATTGCTGTCCAGCTATTTTAATTAGCTTGTGGTCTCCTGTTTTTGCTTTGTGATTTGCAAATAGGAAATATTTACGCTAGGCCAGTAATGCCACATTCTGCCAACTTCTTTTCTTAAATTAGATGGATTATAGCTACGTTTGTAAAATACCAAATGCATTTGTTCTAATATCTCCAAATGTCACTGGCCTCTACATAATGTTTTTAAAGAAAACTGATTTTTAGATCACTCAGACTATTTACAGGCATTTTTCCCTCATCTGACTTGTCACAACTATACTCATTTCTTAACCTTTAGTTGAAAGGTTGATTCATTGTCTGTCCTGGGACAGGCTGAACCTCTCCTGCAAATTGGAAAGAGCTGTCAGTTCCTGCTGATTTTACTGACAATTCCTGATGGCTCAGAAGAGAAAGATTTCCAAAGTAAATTGGTGCCTAGTGGGCGCATAGGTACCTAAAATGTTTTTTTGGCTATTTTAGATAGTACTGTCTCTTTGAAAATTTGTCCCAGGTAGGACAGTGCTTTGCAGGATGAAACCTTTACTTGCAGAATAATTTTGTCACCTTCTGATATTTAACATTTCCTGTAGTTTCTTTTCTGCCACATCTGTCTTCCGCTCTTGGCAGAGCATTTAATAGTGAAACAGTTACACAAAAGCATATTTTTGAGGTTCTGCAGATATGATCGGTGTATGTGAGATAGCTGTCTTACTGGTAAAAGTAAGACTGCTCCTGATTGAAGAGTCAGTTTGTTTTGGGGGAAATCGGTAGGATGTGGTTGTGACTGATGTCCTTGCCAAAACTGTCATTAAGGCTGTGTCTTCAGAGTCCTTCTAGCCTACATTCTATCCCTGGAAGCCATAAGAGAGCTGCTGAGCCCCAGTTTGGTGCCATGGCTGGGCAACTCTTGGAGTTTTAGAATGAGTATTTGGGGCTGGAATCCAGAAGTCGTCTCTGAGTCAGCTGAGTCTGGGTGCTATTGACAGGGCAGCAGCAAGGAGAGCAAAGCAGGCTGTAGAAATTATTTTAAAATTGAATTTAAAGTTACAATTGCAGAGCTAAAAAGATGGTCAAAAAGATGGTGGAACCATCTGCCAGAAATCATAAATGCAGTCAAAAAATGAAATGTAACAAAGTTTGTTGGTTTAATAAGAAATCTTATTTCAGAGAAGAATCATAGAATTTTGCTTATTGGAAAATAGTATCTCTAACTACTTTCTGAGGGCAGGATGAAAATAATTTTGATATTGTATTACACAAAGCACCATATTTTAAAATTCTGAAAGCTGAAATCAAGGAAATATATTTTTTTTCTTGAAACACGTTGAAATTCCTTCCAGAGCTTCCTTTTGAAGAGGATTTTTACTTTGCCAGGCTTCATTCAAAGCTGCAATAAGGACAAATAGAGAAAGTTCTGAGCTCTTAAGGAGAGAAATTTCAATTGTTTGTCAGAGTTCTAGGAGTCCCTGGAGTTGGGACTGATAAACTCCAGCTACTGGCAAGGTTTGAGCCCTAAGGAGTAGCCCTGGAGAGATGCTGTGGATGAATCCTGCACCTGTCTCATTGCACAAGCTCTGCACAAAAGGTGGATAAAACAGCCCTTCCAGCAAGATGGAGAAATGGCCCCAAGGAAAGAGACTGCAGGACTGCTACTGAGTCTCAGGTGCTGGGAACCCTTCTGTCCTCACCTACATCTGCTCAGCTGAGTTTCTCAGGGCAGAAATTTGTTCAAACTTGGATATGTATTGAGGCTGGACCCAGAAGAGGATATAGGCAGAGAGGAATATGACAGAGATCTGCTTGTCATTTCCACTGATACCTTTGAGTGAGAAAATACCTATAGCAATACTGAGACATCTTCCTCCCTCTGACCCTAAGGTCTCTGCTGCCTTCTGGAGTCAGGGGAGGTAGGTCTGACCAGAGCTTTTGTACAAAATCCAGCTGCAGGAGGAAGCAGTGATTCTCTCACAACTAGTAGAATATATACAGATGTTCAGTTAAGTCCAGTGCTTTCCTGGAGGAGAAGGAAAAAAGGAGACCTCAACTCATTTTCAGGCATTCTCTCTCCTTCATCAAGGTGTGAAATACAGAGACTGAAAGAGGAGGAACAAGTGGAGCACCTCCTCCCCAGAAACTGGGATCATTTCCATCATCAGAGGAGATGTACATTCAGATCAGCTCGAGCATGGAATAAAGGGATTTGGGTCCAGGTTGCTGACATGCTACATGAAGGAGATAGAACTGACAACCACTTCCCCGTCCAGACAGGTCTCATGGAGGTGGAGCCCCTTTGCTGGAAAATAAGTTGTGAAGGGCTTGGGCTGTTCCAAGGAGGCAGGTGGAGCAGCATCTGGTTTGTATCATGACTCCTTGCTCAGCAATGTATTGCTGCTGCACTCCTGGGCTCATCCAGGAGCAAACATGCAGGTGATATAAACACACCCAGAGAAATGCAGGCCTTGCAAGGCTTCAGGTGGGGCACAGCAGTATCTACCTGAAAGTGTAGGGATCAATAAGCAGACCCTAGGAAGGTGTTGTCCTGTTGTGGGACATGATCTAATCCTTGGTTCATGGCTTTTGTTCAGCTCATATGATCCTGGGGTTGCTCTGTCTGGATGATGCTCTGCACTTATCTGCCAGGTACACAGACATTAAGTTATTGCACTAACTGTGATAACAGTCAACAAATCATTTGGTCTGCCAAGTAAGAACTGAACCTGAATTGCTCTGCTGGACAAAAAAATGCTGTAAACAAGCAACAGAAAACCCAATATAGTCATAGTGCTCTCATGGGTTATTAAATAGGCCCCGTGCTTACGAATGCCAAGAGAATTATAAACCATTTACTTTCTACAACCAAAGCAGTTTGATGCTTGCATTTTCCTAGTCTAGAGTGGCATGCTTTCATTTCTGCTTATAATCAGATTTCCAGATACCAGGGACTTTTTGCATGTGATCGGTCCATTGACCCCTCGAGTCTGCATACTGCTTCTCTGGGATCTGCAGCTCAGGCAACAAAGGGAAAAAATATTTCACTCAGTGGGGCAAAACTCCATTTATTTACCTGAAGAAAGTGTCAAGGGGTGGGATACAAGTCAAAAAAAAAAAAGGCTGAAAACTACTGCTCTTGGACAAGGCTCTCATGTCTGTATTCTCAGCCTTGCTAAGCATACAAAAGTTCCAATGCGCGCGCGTGTGTGTGTGTGTGTTAAAGATGGAGTTCATTATACATGAACACATTCATTTTCCATTAGCATGTTTGTGCAAATTGCACACTCTTTTCATATAAATTGAGAATTTCAGTCCAAATTGCTGTCTAGAAAAGTTCAATGTGATCTGTTATTGTTCCACGCTCACTGAAAGGAAGCAGCAGGAATTTTTGCTTTTTAAATTTCCTGGGAGCAGGATAACAACATCAAAGTGCCACTGGGTTGTGTTTGTTGTGTGTTATTTGGTAATTTTCCCCAGAAGTGGTTTTATTTTAATGACAGGCCATCTGATCCCAGAGTCTCATCTGAGCACTGAATTTGCAAATATATGTATTTATTATCATCATATTTGAATAAACATAATGCCTATCCCAAGATATGACTCCTTTCAAAGCTGGAGCCTGTAAAGCACATTCATCATGATGAATAGTGTTTACCCCAGCTGCTTTCGTGTAAGAGGCATGTTTTGGGTTTTCCAGGCAATCAGCCACCCTTCCTGCACTAGCAGTTACAATTTCTATAGGGGTCTTTCTAGTTGCAATTCAGGCTCTAAGCAGTTCATAAGTTCATGAGCTTACAGAAATCAGGGCTATACCTGCCTCTCTTCATAGACAGCAGGGATGTGTTTATTTTTAGCACGAGTATTCTAGAAATACATTCCACCCCTCTTTAGAAATGTGTGGGAGAGACAGACGCATATACAGTTTTGCCCACATTAGTGGCAGCAGATGCCTGAAAACTACTTTTTTACTGTTTTCATCCCAAACATTTTTTTTCCTCAGTGTGTGCCAGTTCTCTCTGTGTATTAATTTGTAGGTGCCATGACTCATGGTGCACCAGATCTTTGTGCATAAGCGCTCTCATGGGTGCAGGGTGTAGGTAGCTGTTGGAAGTGTGTAGTTTGGGGCCAGAATTTAGCAGAAGTGCCCTGATGTATGGCAAGACCAGCATTCAGTTTGGGATGAGTTAGGAGAAACACTTGAGCAACAGAAGCCCAGACCAGGAGTTCAGGAGAGTGGGCTTTGCAAAACCTTCCTGCTGAGATCTAAAGTGAATAATACATCTCTCCCAGGTGGGGAATTCAAAGCTGAAGGTTGCTTTGGAGAAGGTGGGTCGTTGTTTCTCCAAGGACTGGTAAGCTTAGGCTGTTCTTGGATCACAGGCAGGATTAGTTCATCACAAGCCTCCTGGTGCCTGGACATTGTCAGGCAGCAGATACCACATGGTTGTTGCCTTGCTCATGCTGTAGCAACATAATTAGCAGCTCTTTTTTAAAATGCAAATGAGCACTGGGCTCACGTGGAGTCCTGCTTTGCCATGGAAGCAGGAGTTGGGCTGTGATTGCAGGAGATTCTGCTCTTCATTTTGCTGCAGGCTGTGGCTCAAGTTCAGCATGGTGCTGAGCCCCAAGAGAGCCCCATGACTTCAGTAGGGAGCTCGGTGCTCTCAGCATGGCACAGGATATGCAATCCATTGTTTGTATCTGCAATACAAAACATAGCTGGGTGACTTCATTATATATTTCCCCTTTTATTCGACATCCTATTGCAGTTCGCCAAATGAAACCCAATGCTGGCATGTGCCTTCCAGGAGGGGGGCTGGTCTTGTTTGCATTGGAAGGACAGAGGAATGGGGTCCTTACTCCAAGAACACTGGACACATTTGTCCTGCCTTGATGATGAAATGAGCTATTTATGAAAAAGCACCAGTAGGACAGTAATGTGCTACTCATGTGCATACTTCTTACATGATATTTTTAATGGTGACCTTAACAAATATTTTGACTCCCACCTGTAGATACAAAAATGCAGTGCTTTAAGGTTTGAATCACTGGCAGTAGCGAGCCAATCACACAGCATTACTTTCTGTATTAGTTATCTCTGAAGCATTACCAATTGCGAATCTGAATGTAAAAATAGCTGATGACTGTTTGTTTCATCTGTCTGTTACTTGACACCGCATGGTTATTCCAATACGTATGTTTGCCTCTTCCCTACCATGATCTCCGCTTGGTTTCCCCTTGCCTGATAACTATTTAAATACATTTTACTAACTTTGGATTCCTTGTTCACTTCACTTCACCTGGCTGAGCAGGTCTGTGAGGGCTCAAGGGTTAGCTCCTCCACTTTTGCTGTTTTATTTGTTTTTCAGTGGTTGTTTCTATTAAGACAACCATGTTCAGAGAGTCTGAAACACATGAATAATGGAAAGTGTTAATAGTAAGCAGACTGCTGTAAAATGTGCTGGGGCTTTGACTTAAGGGAAGAAAGCACAGCACTGCACTGTCCCTGATCAAGAAGCTGGAGGACAGAAGGTAAGGGGGTGTTTTGTGGGTGTTTTTAAAGCAGGGAAACAGTGGAGAATGGTGGTGTCTGAGTGTGTGAATGTGTGTGCACTCAAGGGTCAGTTGTGTAATTGATCAAATACGAGAAATCAAACAGCATTTATGTCTTCTTTCCAGTGATTAAAGGTGGATAGTCCTTTCATTTTGTCCAGCTTTTTTCTGCTCTGAAAAACACAGGATTGTCTCTGACAGTCTCTGTGTGGAAAGAGACATGCACATAGATTTGTATGCAGTGATTACTGTTTATAGCATAGAATTATTTGATAAAGGGGTATGACTTTTTCAAAAGTGCACTAAATTGCTATGAAGCTCCATTTAATTGTCCTGTGCATTGTGCTGTAAGCAACTTTAGGTAAATATACATTGATTTTATTTTCCAGATGATTTCCTGCCTACAGATAAGATATCCTTAAAAACCTTAGTGATTTGCATAGGGGATTGAAGGCATTTTTCTTTCTTTTTTTTCAGAACAAGAGAATAATTTAAATATCTTATAGAGAGTAATTAGTATGCTACAGAGCCTGAAAAGAGCAAAATAGTTCAAATACCTAGGCAGTGCTAAAAGGCCACCACAAATGACTGTGACTATGACTTGTATCCAATTCTAATCAGTGGAAAAATTTTTAAACGGTGTAACCTTTTCTAAGTCCAGTTGTTGCAGAACTTCTTAATCTGCCATCCCAAGGAACTGCATCTTATTAGCCTCGCTACAGAACTCAGCAGCAAAATAAGAACAGAAATAATTAATATTGAGCTTGAGAAGCCAAACTGCTTATGCTATATTTTTTTTTAACTGGCCTTTGAAGAGGTAATGTGATTACATCTCAATAAGGAAGAGTTTTCCAGCAGCACCGGTTCACACTGACTTTGTACAGTGTCAGCTAGAGGGTTCCTCACTAGTCCTCTGCCATTGCTGGGAGGGAGGCTGGGGAGAAGGAAAAGGGAGAAGAGATAAGAATGAGAAATAAGGTTTCTGGACAGGATCAAAGTCCGTGGCTCTTTTGCTTTACTTCTTCAAGGAACTGACCATATAAAAAGTAAATGCCCTTAGCTAAATGCTTGAAGGATAAGGCCTCTGGAAAATACTAACAAACAGAAGATTCCCAGTGCACTGTGGCCCCCAGACAACTGAATTTCTCAATCCTTCTACACTTGTGACTAGGAAGGTATTTACATATGTATTTACAGCTCAGTAACCAAAACAGTGGTAACAGGCACTCACCAGTGAAATTGAAGGCCACGTCTGGGTAGATGTATGCAAGTGTAATTGCATCTATGCACTGTAAACCAAAAACATAGGGAAATTTCACACTGTAGGCTCTTATTCCTGCCTGCTTCTCTGAAATGTTTGTCTTGTCTGTGCATGTGTTGCTAGAGCTGTGCAAAAGGCCCATGAATATATAAATTGCTTCAAGACCAGGAAAAAAGCCAACTAACCATATGAGCCAAGTTGGGAGAAAATATCATTCACCTGTATAATTTCTGTAGCCTCCCTGAGTTTATACGCACAGAAAGTTGCTGGCAGAGGCAAATTCTGCAAGAGTTTTTTCGCTGCCAGGCTTCACTGTGCTGGCTTCCCTGCAGCCGGGGTGCCAGGTCACACAGAGCTTTGTCTACTATAAGCAACTGGGTGAGTCCATTGCCTTCAGTGCTAGCACGTGTTGCTTGAGGTGGTGTCACATTTTGGGACCCATGTAAGCTGTCTGTAAGCCAGCTGACAGGTGTGTGGGGAAAGGGAACACAGTGGGAGCTGCATGTGTGCACTGATAGGGGAACTTTATCCTTGAGAAAAGGTTGTCCCTCTTCAGTCAAGCCTGCATGTCTATTGGTGTGGCTCACTGATTGCTTATACATGCATGTGTGTATATACACTTATATATATTTGTGTGTTTGTATTAAGCTTGGTGTTTTGTGACTATGTTGCTGCTTGCCAAGTTTTTATGTCTTTCAAGTGTATATGGTGAGACAGACTGACACTGAGATCCTTATCCTTTGGCAGTCCCAGAGAAACTGAGGCAGCACTGGAGCCATAAGAGGACAACCCTCCCCTTTGGATTCCCCTGGCAAACGATCCTCTTTGGACAGGCATAGAAAGCAGATATTTAATTATAGTCCTAGGTTTCTTCATCATCCATCTCCTGTGTTTGCAAATAACTATATACAAGAAGGCATTAGCTAGTAATGTTTAATCTAAATCATCTGGTAACAGTCAGACCAATTTTCTTACAAGCCAAGCAGGTCAAGTAGTGATGCATCTTTATTTTGAGTCTCTCACATACCTATATCCCAGTATTTTCAGGGATGCTTTCCCTGTTACTTACACTCTAAGTCAGGCTGTTTTGGGAACTGTGACAGGCCTATGACATTCAGGTACATGAAGACCACCTAACTCATACTTTCTACTTGGAAAAGATAGAGATGAAAATCCCTGCAATTTTTTTGAAAAGTCTCTAAAAGATGTGCAAATAGTTAACATTTGGCTATACCTTAACATGAAGAGACAGCAAACAGCAATATCTGACAGTTTACAGCTACTGCAGATCCTCAGTCTCAGATGTGCCTCTGTCCATCAGTTTTACCTGGATCAGACATAAACTGTCATACCCTAAGGTCAACTTGGCTTGTCTGTCAGCTTCATTATAGGCCCTTGTATGATTCTGCATACTTCTGATAGCTTCTGTTCTGTTGAGATGTACTTCAGGTGTGTCCCTGTCCCCATCATTTGCATGTTTCAAAGCACAGGGCTCTGTTGTGCAGAAATGGGAGTGAGTGCCCAGGACTGTCTGGGGTGTTGCAGAAGCAACAATATGCTCAGAGAGACCTGGACCCTGCAAGCTGCATCCAGGATTTCTGCTGGACCGGTGGGACAGCAAGGCAGCATTTCTGATCATGATGTTGTTGTTCACTGAGACTTTTAGCTGATCAGCTTTGAAGTAGTGACATTAGAACTTAATTTGTTTCTTCAAAACTGAGAAATCATTCTTTGCCCAGGTTTGTGAATTGAATGAAGAGCCATAGACAAGTAGATGGAATCACCACTTGGCATGCGGGGGAAAATTGAGGAGAAGGGCTGGGGAAGAAGTGTCTGGTGATAACACTGGGCTGTGGGTGATGCTGTTGCTTGCCTGCAGGGTTCTTCAGAGGTTCTGGGTGATCTGGAAAAGCACTGTGACTACAATATCACTGATTTTGCTGGGGGCCTGATTCAGCCAGAGTTACTGGCCTGTCTTAGGGAGCAAGTGTGGATTCTGCTTAAAACTCCTCTGTCATTTTCCTTTGTCTTTTGCATATGTCCTTTACAGAGTAATCACAAGAAATGCCTTAGCATGTGCATTAACTATGAAAGAATGAGGAATTGCCTTTGGGAAACAACATACCACACCACAAAAAAACACCAACCTCCTGTTGCACAGTGAAGAGGGAACGGGAAGGAGCTTCCATCTTGCTCAGCACAAGACCACTGCCTATCTTTTGCTCCTCAAAAGGAGAAAAATAGTATGACTTCCAGAGATAATAATATACTTGGAGGGCAAAGGTGGGTGGGCTCTACCCTGCCCTCTTAAAGTCCTCCCTCTGCCAGATAGCAGGCAGGAGTAAAGCAATCCACAGCTTCTTGGCCTTCAACTGGAATGGCTCTGTTATAATCACAAATGGTTAAGGAGCAGTTTGTCATCAGAGGAAAGATGTTAGGTGAATAGATGGTTGCGTGCTGGAGTCATATGCTCTGGCATGTATATAAGTGTGTATTTCCCTCCCTATCATACTGCTTGCTCAAGATCTGAGCTCTTTTGACTGCATTTGAAAGCTATAGCAAGGTATAAGTGAGAAATATCGCTATTCCTGCAGCCTGAGGCAGAAAATCTTGAAAACCAAATCCTCCACCTTCTCTTCCCCTCTCTGGTACATCTACCTGTCTGTCTTCAGTAACATACAACTGGTATTTCAGAATATTGCATGTCTCTAAGTCCCATGGAATTCAGTGAGTGAGAAAACCACTTAGAACTTGAAACAATTTTGAACCCAGCATGTACAAATGGCTTGAATTCTTTTCTTCATAGAAAACAGATTCAGCAAAATCCTTGTTCAAACCCTGGAAACATTCAGAAGATATAAAGGAAAGGAGCAGGTGAGACTATCAGTAAAAGAATAATGCTTGTTTTCTGGAAGCCTGTTATTTCCTGAGACTGTATCCTGTGTGAGTGGGTGTGAGTCAGACTCTTCTTGTCAAAAAGTTTAAATGGTCTAAGTGTAAACTTGACAGTGTAGATGGTTTCAGTGTGCAGGGGCTGAATTGGAGGGCAGTGTAAGCGGGGGATGGTTTCAGATTCCGTAGCCTGGAAAGAGAAATGAGGCATGGCTGTTTGCTAGCTGCAGATTTCCTTGTGTCGGTCACAGAGGAGAGTACACCTGCTTCCTTCTTGTGCCTAGTGTACTTGCTGGTATCATTACAATTTTCCCATGACAGAGGCAGGGACTGTCTGGCATACTCCTTTACATGGCATCCAAGCCATTAGATTTGGGCTTTTGTCCATGTATTTTTCTTCCATCCCCCCTTTGTTATCTCCTGTCTCTAGACACTGCAATGCTGTGGTATTCTACATCTTTCCCTCTACTGTGGAAAAATCTCCTTTCTCCCACTCAGAAAGTGAATACTCAGAAGCTTTCATCCCCTGATCCTTGCTTGAGGTGAATACCTGTTTCATTAGCCAAAATCCTGTCAGTGCTCAGTGAGGGGGCTGTACCAATGCAATATCAGTTGTCACCTTGAACTAGTGAGGAAGGCTTGAGCCTTCATGATCCCAAAGACAGGTATAAGTATCATGAACCTGAGGTGGAGCTGTGGAGATCTTTGCAGTAAGTCAGCCACCTGCAAATCTGGATGGATTTCACTATACAATATGGTGCCAAGCTACAGAACCACACTCATCTGAAGGGATTTTTTTGCAGAGGCTCATGGTAAAGTACCATGCCCTGTGAAGGGCAGTGGGAAGGCACATTTTTACTTTAACTGACAAACGCTAAGCTCTTCTTGTGTGATTCAGAAAACATAGACTTGGTTCCATTCCCTGCCACAGATGTCCTGTTTGATCTTGTACAAATCATTCAATTGAAGCTGGGCCTGAACTGCTGATCTGTAAATGTGACAGAAATCCCACTTGCAGTGAGAGAGTTTGTAAGGATAAATAGCCATGAGGTGTTCATGTACCATATTACTGGGGAGCTGTATAAATATCTCAGTGTATAATGACTGACCTAGTTATAGACAGTGGCCTTTTCCAGTCAGACGTTTAATGCCAAGAAATGCACTGTTTGGGTTCAGTTGCTTAAATGTCACTTGTCTGAGCTGACTTCAGATCATGGGAGGAGCACCATCTCTTTGCCTTGTGGTTCTCGTAGACTTGTGCTGTTTGTCAAGTGTTGCACCTGCTCTTTGCCTGTGTTAGTAGCGTGCTCTGTGCCTTTGACATCCTCCATCATGTCTGCTTTTAACTGATTCTCCAAAGGCCGTGAATATGGCTCAGGTAATGGAAGGAGTGAACAGGAGTTGCAAGAAAGCCTCAGTCTAGATACAACACTTTCTGAGAGACATCTCCTTCTTCCAGACTTGACAGGCCTCTTGGCAGGATGAGGCATTTGGAGGACATTGGGAAAGGCAGTCCGGAGACCAGCTGGAAGTAACTGTTGGGTCTTTGCCATTGAACCAGAAAGGGAAAGGTAGAGAGACTTGCCATGATTCTCCATAGCTGTCGCAAGCAATCCCTGTTCCTCCCATTTTTCTTCACATGAGGTCTTCATCTCCCAGTGCTTGAAGCTTTGTGGTCTGAGCTGAAGAGGTAAGCGTTTCAGCTGGGGCCTGGAAGAGGTTCATATCCTTTGGGGAAAGGACACAGAGCAGAATACATAACACATGATCATCAGTTATGCTGCCTCCTTACATTCATGCTTCAAACAGGTTGCACTGACCTTTCTTGAGCTGTGAGTCTGATGAGTCCCAGGTTCCAGCTCCCATGGCAACAGAGGCACCAGCTTCAGTAGAGCTCACTGGGAGAAAAAGACTTCAGCTGTCTTTTCTCCAGAAAAAATACATTTGATTAAACAAATGAAATCCCAATCATATTCATTTTAATGACATTTCTGTGAGAAAGATAATTGGAAAGTATTTTTTTTATCATTTGGAATATTTACTTGGGGAAATTTCAAAACAAGATCACACTCTCTGTTGAAATACCATCAGAGTACTGTTTGACATAGAAAATATAATGGCAAGTTTCAGTTAATGTTAAATAACATACACCCTCTCTGACTTAAGGACAGTAATAATATACTGTTTTAACTATTATGGTGTATATTACATGCTACTTCTCTTTGCCTATAGTGTAAAAATACTTAAACAATCTGAAATGAATTTTTTTTTTTTAATTCTCAATGAAATTTTAAATTTAGAATTTAATTTATCTTCAGAATCTTTATTCCATGTGAAATTTCAGAAACAATCTAAATTAGAACATCCTCCCATCATGCACACATACACACACACACACACACATAGACAAACACATTTCCAAAAGATAATATTGACCACAGGTTGTCAATTCAGATTGGCAGCCAGCTCTGCTGGTCCTGTTTGGGATTGTACAACATCTACTACACCACTCTTAGATCTAGGTACTCTAGTGAACATTGTAGAAAAGAGAAAAATTACTTTATCCCAAATGCATTGCTATTTTTAGTGGTGAGTGATACAGGTTAGAAAATCAGAATTGCCCAGAGGACATGATTCAGTGGCATAGCAATGTGGTATTGGTTCCAAATCCCTTTCCTTCACATGTTGGTTTTAATACCACATGGGGGTAAGGCTTGGCTCTTCAGGGATGTTGGATTTCACTTTACTGTGGTTACAGTTGCTTATGTAGCCTTCTGGATAGTGCATCAATGTCAGCTTAGGAAGTAGATGTATGGAGAGGCACCAATTCTGTTCTCAGTTATTCTACTGACGTCAGTAAAGTGACTCTAGATTTATACCAGTGTAACTGAGAACAGAAGTTGGCTCAAAGTCAAGAACAATCTCTCCTCTTCCCTGGCCCAGAACAAGCTGTTCGAGACACAATTACTGGGCCAAATCCTCAAGAGGAATGGACCCAGTCTATGCTGGTTTTGTTCAGACACAAGATGCCTTCACCTTGCTTTCCAGTGCAATGAGCAAAGATCTGATGCTGGAATAGCTGAGGTCACCTTGTTCTGTGCTAGTAATTTCTGTCAGTGTTTGGGATCTTTACCCTGAGATGGACAAATCCAGTATTCCACCCTCCATCAGCTGGAGCAGGTATTAGTAATTGAGCAAGGTGGTTCCCCTTTCCTCCAGTGGGAGAATTCACTTTGGCTGCCCTTCATGGCCACAAAGCCTAGGTGAAAGTGACCTTGTTGGATGAGGGAGATTGAGGCTCATACTAATAGCTTTCATCTTATGACTATCTTAATCAAGAAGTTTCCTTTCTTGACACTTCAGGGAAATGCGGCTGGAGCACCATTGTCTTTCTTGCCAAGTAGCTCTCCCCTCCTTGGTGAGGGTGTTGTGATCCTCCTCCCAGTCCATGTGCCACAAAGGTTGCCCAGAGAGGCAGCATGCCTGGAGCAGCCCAGGCAGCAGGGCAGATCAGAGAGAGCATGTTCCTCTGATGTAGCCCAGTATGACCAACTCACACACCCTTAGCAGTCCAAGCAGCCCAGCACAAGGGATTTTCAGGTATTCTACACCAGACTACAGGGGTTTTTCGTTTCTCCTGGACATCCTTCTGGCTCCTTGTCTCTGATGAGGACTCACAAGGTGACCTTTAACTCCTTGACATCTTTTTGTCTGTTTCCCTAAAAGTGCAATGAAAACAGTGGTATTGTGATCATTGACCAAGAGCAGCACACCCAACAGCCAGTCATGTACTAATCACTGCTGCAATGCAGGATTTTCTGGCGATACCCAAGAGACCTCACTGAGCCACTCCGCTCAGGCAAGTGAGGAGCTGCCATCAGCTGGGAGCACTGTCTCAGCCTGGTGGCACATAGCTGAAAGGGCCTGCTTACTTCCAGCCCCCTGATCTGATTATGAGCCCCCACGTGTGCCTTGAACAAACATGCTCCTATGTAAAAGAGTCATCAATTCATTAGGGATTCACTGATTTCCCAGGGTAAGAAGCAATAACTATTTGTTGTCATTATGTGGCCCTGGAAGCTCAAAGCAGCAGCGTGTGTGCAAGCAGAGCACGTTGCTGAATGAATCTCAGCCAGCAGTCACCACAGGGCTCTGAGTTTTGGGCTGGAGTTGTGGATGGAGCACCACATGAAGAAACCAGCTCACAAAGGTTAAAAAACAAACAAACAAACAAACAAACAAACAAACATTTACTCCCTCTCCCTTCCCGTCCTGAAGGGGAGTGCGATGCTGCTGACTTCAGACTGCTATGCAACTCCCAAGGGCGCTGCCAAAATGCCACTGCAATGTCTCATGGCACAACACTTCAGCCAAATACCAGCCCAAGGGGGATGGGAGAACCAGCCAGCCCTTTATATATCGCAGCAGCAGTGATGTCACATGCTCCAGCCAAGGTTGCTGGATTTCCCAGCTCCTGTCTAGTGAAGAAAAGTTGACATTCAGTCTATGCCAGGCCAGGAATAGTCTCTGTAATTTAACCTCCTCATCACAACTTGCTAGACTCTTAAGAGAGTCACTGAAAAAAAACCTCCTGTTTAAAAAAGAGGGAAGGCTGGTTTCTGATTAAGCTCCTTGAAATCTGTACATTCATGCAAGCTTTTTCGGTAGCTCATATCAGATGATGCCTACTGCAAACACCTCTACATGTTTCTCAGCATTTCCCAAGCAGTTCCAAACACACAGCCTTACTTTCCTCTGTCTTGAAAACAGACTAAATTCAGACATCCTTAAATGTTTGAACTAGCTTAATCCTGACCTAAGCTCAAACTCTGCACCTTGCTCGCTGGCTGCCATGTTTGTCAAAAAAAGTGAAGAAAAGAGACTTTACCAGATTACTAAAACAGCCATGAGGAATTTCTTTGTCTAAAGTTCAGACATTGCCATCATACCTATACAAGGGATAGCTAGATCCGTACAGTGTTCTTGTTTCCATCCGGTCCCAGTAGTGATCTGCACCTTGAACAACTGGTGCAGATAGAGCTTTTACAAATGGAAACATTACACTGCCCAAATACAAGTATTATGGCCAGGCAAGACAGACAAGGATCTTCACAAGGGTTTCAGAGACAGTGATAATCACTATACTTTTTTTAATCAGAAGCGCTGAGTTGTTTTTGTAACAATGACTCCATCTAGGAAAATAAGTGCTGAGATTACATCATTATCTCCATGTTTATTGTTACCCTACTCACTTCTCAGTAAATGTTCTCAGTTTACAAGGGACAATATGTTTCCTCAGACCTCTGTCCATGAGATCTGAAAGCCAAGCTTCCTCCTAGTTCAGGCACCAACACCAATTTGTTGCTGGAATTTAGTCAACAACTCCATTGATGAGTGGATCACAGCATAATTATAATTTCCCATGGCTGTGTTGGCTTTGCACACTACCATGGAAGCAGAAAGACTGTAATTTAACCCTTGAGCAGAGATAAGTGAGTACACATCTCTTCAATGAAGATGCCCTGTTACATCTGGTTGCAACCAAACATTGTATTGGGTTTTTTTTATCTTTGCTTTTATCTTTTTTAATCAGACATCTTAAACAAACCACAAAAAGCTGATTGGTACAAGCTTGTTCCTAAACTAACACTGACTACTGTCCTTCCTCAGGTAACATGTAGGAGACCATCTCAGTGGGCAAGCCCTTGTTGCCACTTTTGCCATTATGTTTTGAATACCACATGCTGACACAAAAGTTTCTTAGAGGAGACCCTTGCTTCGGAAAAATCTGCTGTATCTACACCTATGTGCTATTTGCATTACTTCAGGGCCAGTTCTCCTTGTAAGAAATGGAGATACTCTTGTAAAGATTAACCAAACAAGCCTGAACCTCTGGGGTGTCCACAGCAAAAGAGCAGCAGCAATGCACATACACCATAGCTGAGCTTTCCTTTAGCATGTGCTGGCTCTGGTTCATGCATGGAAGCAAAAATATGTTTTGTTTACTGCCCTTCACTGTCCCAGCTGTCCACCATTCATCTCCTTTACAACAGGGACAGTGAAAAGGCTGGACTTTCAAACATAAGCTGCATTAGTTTGCAGTCTACCCATCTGTCTATACTCATTGGCAATAGGAAGTTATATACAGGTGGAGCGGAGACACACATCTTCCTCTGCAGTCCCTCTGAAAGGGTGGTGCAGCAGGGATGTAGAGAGCAACAGGGAAAAAGTCACCCCTCTTTTATCCTGGAGATGTCACCCAGCCTGTGCAATGGACAGACTGCCAGGAAACCATGGCTCACTCAGCTGTTAGTCCCTGGTGGGGCTACCAGAGAGTGGTGGAGGTTGTGAGAGTTGCTTGCCAGGAACCTGACTGCTCTCCATAAGCTACCAAACTCTCAGGGCATCTGGTTATTATCACTCAGGGATGGATAGCTGTCTCTTTTGGTAAGAAATCCAATAAATCACTCCTAAAATAGTTGAAAAATGTGAATTAATGAATAAATGAATGAATACAGCATGAGACAAACTTCATATCATGGTAACAAATGTCTTTGTTTTCAAATTGCAGAGTTCACAAGATCAAAAAATGCTGAAGGTCAGAAACATCCCAGGGCACTACTTCTGTCAAATCTACATCATTGGACTATTTCTATCTTCTCACTAAAGATGGTCAGAAATGAAGCTGAATACAAGCATGAGAGGAAGTTCTAAAGATGAAAAGCAAAATTACATGGCAAGTACGTACCTGGACTTTCCACTCATATAACAGTTAAGAATCAAAACCAAGAGTGGGATGGCTTTTCATTTGTCTTTTTTTTTTCATTTGTCTCTTTTTTTCTTGCTGCATTACACACAAAAATGTGTGCGTGGTGGGGGTGTGAAACTCAATTCTGAAAATGCTTTGTACAAAGTAAAGTGGAGAAGCTCTATTAAGCTTGGTTTATTTCTGGTATAAATCTATTGTAGTTTTGCATAAGTCATTGGAATTGTATGGCTGTAAGGACAGAATCAAGATTCACTATGACATTTTGAATCTAAAAATAGGTTGGCTGAGGTTTTTTTTAAATAGAAAAGGAAGGTGAGGAGTGTTTTCATTTAAAGAATCAACTGAGCCTGAGTAACTCAGCTTATTAAGCCTGGTTCCCCTGACTTTTCATACTTCAATCAGTGCTGAGTCATTATAGGGAAAAACATGCCTTTTCCAAGAGTCTCACTGAGATGGGCCAAAGTGGGAACATCAATTTGGACAGCTGGTGGGGCTGAAATCTGGATCTAGATTTCATTGCTCAGTTCTAGAGTGGATTCAAGCTTGAGATGGGGACAGCTTCCGCTTGCATAGAAGCTGGAGGCTGCTGTAGATGTGAACTGTGGTGTTTCACCTCATCACAAGTCAATGATGCAATTGTACTTGGAAATGAAGATAATCATCAGACTGTCTTTAAGGGGTGGGTTTAGCTAGTTCTTGAATATACTTTTAAACCGTGTCTCACTGTAATTTAGTCAATACCCTGCTCAGGCCCTTGAATGTGAGAATAAGTATCTAAAGAGTATACAGAAGAAAATTTAAAGAGTTTTAGTGTATATGTTTCAAGTACAGCTGAAAGGTCTATTTTGCTTAAACTTATTCCATCCAAGGATTCCCCTATCCTGTCTTCAGTCTGATGTGGAGACAGACAAAAACCACAATGCTGTGGTCCCTGACTTTGCATCGTAATCAGAGATTAATGTAAGGCTGTTATATTTTATAATTCTGTTGAATGGGTTACCATTTGCTCTCATCAGTCCTAGAACTGAAACTGAACGTTCCCTGTGCTCCTTTAGTGGGTCTGCTAGAGTCCCCTAGGCACTCCTGCCTTCTGCTGGCTAAGCTGATATTAGCAGCCTCTCGGTTTCAACATACCAACCCAACCACATCTGGATATAGGTGGCTAAAGGATTTTACCCCAGCAATATTTGCTTGGAACATGCTAATGCACAGTAAATCCTCTACCTGTGGTGCCATTCTGCTTTATTAAACAAGAGATCTGCTCAGAGTAATTGTCACAGCAAAGCTCCAGCCTGATACAAGCAGGTTCACCTCTGTAGACTTCATTTTCCACAGTCATGAGCTAACAGACAAGTGAGAATAGAAACTTCTATAACTTTATTTTCTACAAAATATTTTAAATTCTAATTATGATGTCTTGCCAAGTAAGTTTTATCAACTTTTATTTCATTTTTGACATAGTGTGAAATGATGTACCTTGTCATTTTTTAAAAATATTTTTGTCTTTTTATTACTAATTCTTCATGACCAAAAAATGGCTTTCTCAGCTAAATACATGCACAGCACCTGAAAGTGCTTATGGTTGGAGATATGGAAAGAGATGTACCTGAAATTGGGCTCTTATATCCTTGTTTAAGAGCCCAAGTAAGGAATCTGAGGTGAAACTGAATTTTTAATATGACTTTCTAGAAATTAAACTATCTGCCATAGGCTACTTGAATTGACCCAAATAATAATTATTTTTCATGTTGTTTATTGTGTTGTTAGCATCTTGTTTAGAACACATGTAGGAGCAAATTAGTCAGTGACTGATATATCTGGAAAATGCTCTCTGTCTAATAGTGTTAATATAGAAAAATGATAATTTATAATTTTTGGCTTTGCAGAGAAGAAAGTTTCCTTCACCTATTCCATAAGATGAACTGATGTGCAGCAGCACCGTCTGGAGGAATTGCTTTGTGCTTGTGAATTGCAAACAGCTGGAACCACGCAACACAGTCATCTGCCTATTTGACACCTGAAATTAATCCTTTGGATAATTCATTCATGATTCCTAAGAACAATGCAGGGAAATAAGAAGCATACAGAAGGACACAGTGACTCCTCAAGTATCGGGAGTCTTCTGGATGACACAGACAGAGAGGTGAGCAGCCTCACAGATAGAGCTTTCAAAAGTTTGTGTGTGGCAGAACTCGAAGACTCTCACAGTGAACCAGATCTTGCCATTTCACCCGACTTCACCCTCCAGTTCCCTGCTAAATTTCACCCAGGGACATTAAATCATGTCATCAAGAAAAGCAACATCTGTAACAAGCTAACAGCAAGAAACAATGAACATACAGTATGGGCTTCCACATTCCAGCAGTTACCAAAGTATGCTCCAGAAGAGAAAAAGATTGATAAAAATAACACTTTTGCCACAGAAAGGAAAAAGCTGAATTTGCCAGTCCCTGGTCCAAGGAACAATAAACATGTTTCAAAAGTGTCCTCGTTGATTAAGACATTTGATAAGACTGCAGACCAGGGGTCAGGAGGTTCCCTGATAGCCATTAAGCAGCCCATTAAGAATAGCTTTCAAAAATGTAAATTAAATCATGGAAATGATATGGCTTTCTGGGATAACACAGACATTTTAAACATCCACAAGGAACTTTCTGAATTTTCTGAGGCTAGTCAAGGTAGCCACTGTCTCATCAGTAAACATGAGCCGGAGAAAAGACCTAATAAAATGAACCTGAGTCACTGTGGCTCTGATGGTTATTGTCCTGTGCTGATTGAGATGTCAAAAGTAGCCAGGTCAAATTTTTCCCGTTCATCTAAAAAGGCTTTAAAAAGCAGAAGTGTGAAAGTTAATGAGCCAGCAAAAAAAGGTAATTTTCTTCACAGTGAGAACAGTGCTTTTGAATCATGGAATGTTCATCATAAAAAACTGACTGAAACGAATGAATTTGTTGATATGGAAATGAAAAAAGAAGGTCTTACATACCTGGAGGAAGCACCATTTCTTAAGGAATCCTACACACTTGAACATAAATTGCCACCTGCCAAGACCACTGTTGTTAAGGAGCAGGAGGAAGATTTTCAGATGGAGCCAGCTCCACCAGAAGTTGCTTTCAGCATCCCTGTCCCAGCTGTACACATACCTCAGGGCTCCCTCTCTTCAGAAACTGAATTTCCTGCTGCTCTTCCTCCCACTCCTCCGCCCAGGATCCACATGCACCAGGGTCCTCCTCGGCCACCCCCTGTCCCACAGGCACTTCCTCTTCCATCCCCCACCCAGGAGGGTCATCTTCTAACACCCCCCATCCCTGAAGCCCCCCCTGTGCCACCACCCCCAGTGCCAGCTCAACTTTCCCCACCTCCCATGTCCCAAGCTTCTGTCTCACCTCAGTCCGTGTGCTACAGGACAGTTTCACCCTCACCCATGTCCCAGGCATCTAGCCCACCACCACGAAGACCCCTGGCCACCTTAACAGAAGAGGAGGCCCTGAGTCCCCCACTGGACAATACCTGCCCACCCTGGAGGAGACAGAAGGCTACAAAAGGGGCAGCACAGAGGACACAGACTTTCAAGGAGAAGTTCACAGCCAGCGATGAGACATGCTCGTTGTCTGAGCAGGGTTTGGATGCCACTCCTCTGGCTAAACAGGTAAACTCCCCTGGATCGATCAGTCCCTCCTTCAACATCACTGAACTCTTAACACCCATCATACCACCAAAACAGGAGGTGGACCCTGTGGAAAGTGAGCTGATCCCACTGACACCTCCTCCCACCGAGAACACAGCAGCAATACACCATGAGGGGAATGCATTTGGTGATTACAGGTCTCGGGATAGTTACAAATCAAAAGCATCGAGTCTGTTATTCAACTTGAAGGATGTGCGTAGACGTGTTAAAAGTACTTATACCCCTTCTCCTCTGTTAAGGGCTTTGGAGGAAAGAAATAAAACTAGGGAAAATATACAGGAGAGTACAAAAATGAATGTCTCACTGTTGACTTTACAGGAAAAAGGTAACAAAAAGGTTGCACAGAAAGATGAACTGAGTGATATAACCTCCATATTGTCTGGCAGTATTCATGAAAAGGACAATAAAACTGATTTAACTGGACACTTTACAGACAATTACCTGACTTTGAGTTCACCCCAGACAACAGCAGAACTTTTAGTTTACCAAACTGGAGACAACTTACAGCAAGATGATTCAAAATGTGAAGGTCTGATTAAAAATGCAAGGGGTAATGAAAACTTCTTTTTCAGACATGAATCAAATAAATCTGATTTAAGAAAACATGTGCAGCATCCAGCACTGAAACCATTCAGCAGAGACAATACAGATGCAACAGCTGAGCAGCCTGTACAAAATCCCAGTGTCCAGGGTGAGGTAGATGAGAGACAGGCTGCTATTCAGAATGAAAGTTTTACGTTCAAACCACTCCCAAACCAGCTCTCACCAGCAGAGGATGTGCCTTACAGTGACACACAGAACAGTGTGGTGGTACTTGGTCATGAAACACAAGGCAAAAGAAGCACTAGTTCTTCGGAGCAATCTTTCGTCTCCACGGTAGAGCAACCGCTTCAGGAGGAACCTTTTCCGCAAGTGCCCCTGATGCAGAAGGCAGGTCTTCAAGAGAGCCAGAGGACTAAGAGTGAAATGGATGCAGGCAGCAAGAAAAACCACAAGGAGAGAGGGAAAGAGGTTGAGGAAGATCAACTGCAATATTATGCTTGTATCAGCTCTAGTGATAGTGCAGCAGAGAAGAGGGAGGGGAAGGTTACTGAGAATGAACAAAGCAGCCTGGTGAAGGAGAAACTAAGGAGTGAGAAAAGGGAAGAAGCCAACAGCATGGATTCTGCTTCTGATAGTATAAGGGACACGTCTGGCCCCAGATCTGAGGAACCACAAACACCTCCATCTTCAAGCTCAACCAAACCCAAGCTGTTTATGATTAAAGATAACACAGTCAGGTCACCTCAGGTAATAAGGGCTGTCAAACTGCCACTGTTGAGGTCCTTTTCGCTGGACGATACAGTGAGCAGCAGTTACAAGGAAATGGAAGGTAGGTCTGTGCCCTCAGCAGAGCACAACAAGCAGCACCAAAACATGTTGCATGCCCAGGATTTAAGCTGGTCGGCATTGAGGCGCAGAGGCCAGCAGAATGTGAGGGATGGAGCAACCGACAGAGGGAAAGAGTCCAGTGAGCCTGGATCTTCAGCAACACTGGATCCTAGTCTTCTGGAAGATACAGAGAGCTTTTCATTAGGGAAGGTGACAGAAGATGATGAAGAGACTTGTGCTGTGTTAAATAAAGTTGGAACAATGAATGAGGAAAGTGTCTGCAGAAGGAAAGAGAAGCCAAAGATTAGGAAGTCAAGGCACAGCTTAACACAGCCAAATTTAGGTCTGGAAAATGACTGGGCACAGAACAACCCCATCTATCCTGCAGAAAGAAAGATGAATTACTTTAAGAATCCTCGTTCATCTAATCGCAAAGGTGGCTCTTGTGCAAAAAAAATAATCACTAGGAATACAATTTCCCCTGTGACTGGCTCCATCTCAGAGGACCACACATTTTCTCCTGTAGCCTATGAAGCTTTAGAGGATTTCCTACATATGGAAGGTGCACCAGTTGTGTTAGACAGTCTTGCATGCTCTGCTGTTACAAGCCCCAGATCAGGCAGCACCATGCACTCTCTTGCTGCCAGTTCATTATCAGAGAAACCAACAATTTCTGGCCTTAGAGAGACAGAGGATGTTATGAACCCTGACTTGCTAAACAAGGCACTGAAGAGCCATGCTGGTATGTCTGCAGAAGTGATACTTGATCCAGTGCAGAGAAATATGCATTCTGATTCTGCAGGAGATGCTGAGAGACTGGAGCTCAAGGGACCTGGGGAGAAAGCAGCAGGCAAGCCTCCTGCTGTGCCACCCAAAACAGAAAAGGCTCTGCGACGGGCCAAAAAGCTGGCAAGCAGGAGAAAGAAAATTCAAGAGCAGCAGAAAAAACATCAGACTGAGCATACAGATGCTACAGGAAGAAAGTCTTCTAATTCTGGACAGATGCTAGCATCTTCCTCACCCTTAGGATATTCTCCTCTCCATCCTGCCCCTCACTCAACTCCCACAGAAACCAGTACAGGAAGACTCAGTGGTGCATCAGCAGTAAGCCCTTCACCCTCTTCAACCCAGCGTAAACTCCTCCAAGACCCAGACTCTGGCCAATATTATGTAGTTGATTTACCAGCTGAAGTAAATTTAAAGACATTTTATGACCCAGAAACTGGAAAATATGTTCAAGTCTCAGTCCCTTCCTCAGAAGGGATCTTATACCACCCCCCTTCTTCAGAAATTATGAATTCACCCTATCCCTCTTACCCTAGAGTGCTGCCTTTACCAGCTTCATCTGTAGCAGTGCTGAAGTCACCTTCTCAGCTCTCCGAACCTACTCAGTTAATGTCAGCTGTACCAGGAGAACCAGCTGAACTACCTGAAGATGGCCAGCAGGACTACAGATATGCTGAGACTGTGGATACTCAGCCTTATATTGAGCCAGCCTCTTACACCTACAGTCAAGATGCCGAAGAAACTCAAGTTCATTTACGAAAGGGCATGAGCTCAAGCCCAAATACTGACATAGTGTCCTTCACTGGTTTAGATGACTTTGCTGCTGAAGGAGTGTCTTGAAAACTGAAATAACAAAGTATACCAGCTAGTGTTTTTAAGAACCATTTGGACAGACACACAAAAGCACATGCATATTTTATGTTTGTACAACACTTTGTCTGAATCTCATTGTGGTTCGGTTAGGAAGGAAAATGAAAGCTGGCCACATTGAGAAATGTGAGGTGATGATCACTCTGAAGAAGTGTGAAACTGAGTAAGCACTAAATTATCAGTGAGATGAAGGGGCAATGCCAGCTAAACAAGCAAATACGACAGTATGAAGCCACTGCTTGCTGCTGCTGCTGCTTTGCCATTATGATGGCTGGGATTGCTAAAGCAAGTGTCCTTTTGCCCAGATGTGTTGCATGATAAATGACACAAAGAAAAACCAAAACCTATGAGACCATCATGTCTTGTCCTATGAGACCTCGGACAGATGCCACATCTACTGAAGTCTCCTCACTCACTGCCTTTGAACTATATTAACAGGTAGAAAGCATATGGCTACAAATATATACCAAACCCAAGATTCATTTTTTGCACACATTGATTTCCCAGATGTTATTGATAAGAAAATTGTGTACCAGATGGACAATACAACAGCCATGTCAAAAAACCTTTGAAGAACCAGAAAACAGTGGCAGATGCTCTAGACTTCTCATATACTTCTGCGGTATCCACCAACATGCTGCTGAATTCTTTGTATTTCTTGATGACCTCCAAATAAGTTCTCTTAGAGTCAGGGGTTGTTTATAATGCAGCTTAAAACCTCAGCTTATATTGATACTTGGCCTGAAATATTTTCGTACAGAGAAAGGCTGAATGAAATCTCATAACTGTATTTATTTTTTTTGTTAGGCTGAGAAGACCTTCAGTTATTATAAGTGAAATTATTTTGGTTTGTTTCCAGGCTCCCACTGAAATACATTGCTAACTTTTAAAACCTGAAAAACATTATATTTAATTTTGGTCTTGTGAATTCTGTGATTGTTTAAAAAAAAAAAAAAAAGAAAAGAAAAAAGAGAGAGAGATCTAAAACATCCAAAGTATTCACTTCTAGAAAAGTGTTTCTTTGAATTGCCACTTTTCCTTGAAAGATCTGTATCAAAATATCACTCATCCTTGTGTAAGATTTCTATCATCATAGAGAATGAGAGAACCTTGGTGAAAAGACGGGAAAATTGAATGTAATATGCCTGCTTATAAATATCTGTATTTGGATATTGGTTTCCTTTTTCTCTGTCTCATTTTCATACAATTTTTCCCAATGAAAACTGAAACACAGGAACTATAAAGAAGAATTATATCCATTACTTTCAGGCTGATTCACATCTCAGGCTATTCGTACAGGATTGTTTTCAGTGAAGTGACTGTTGACTTGCTGAAAAGAAAGGGAAGAATCAGGCATTTTGCTAATAAATACTACATGAAGCTGGGACACAGGCACTGCCCCACTCTACCAGTTTTAATATTTACAAGAGAGATTTTCTTTAGTAAATTCTTTATTTCTCGGTACTGAGGTTCTCTCCGGACACAGACCAAAACCTGGTGGTTTGGCTCCTTTCCTAACCTGAACTCAGCTGCCAGCCTTCCTCCATCCCTGACAAGAGCCATATATTCAGAACCTGTCTTGATCCTATCAGAAACTTCCTTTTGTCAGTGCTAATCACTAGAACGTTTAACTCAGAGAGGCTAGACAGATGCTAAGGGCATTTTTTCATTGATTTTGGTGGGGTTCGTATTTAGCCTTTAATGATTTTCTAAGGTTCATTTTACCTGTTATGCAGAGTTGTGTCATATTTGTCGTTTTGTGTTTTGACAGGGACAGTTGCAGCAGAGGTGTGTGGTGGAAATACAGAAGCTTGTACTGGTTTGGTTTGGATTTTGAGCAAATTCAGCCAAATGCCCATATTTGGATAAACATTTGTTGTTCACTCTCCACCCTTGAAGGTTTTCAACACCTGACTGGATAAAGCTCTAAATGACCCAGGCTGGCCTCAGAGCTCACCCTCCTTGGGCAGGAGGTTCATCCAGAGACCTCGTGAGATCTCTTGTAGCCTGAATTATCCTATGACCCTATTCTGCAAACATATTTTTTTTTAAACCAACTTTGAATTGACACTCAGAAAATACAGTTTCCTCTGGGAAAGGGCTTGTTTCAAAAAAAGTAAAAATAATTTGAAAAATAAGATTGTTTCAGGAACAAGGATCAATTTTCAAGTTGTTGAATTAAGGGAAATGGCTCCTCTTATGAATATTTTTCCCTTTTGTGATCACAAATATTTTGCTAAATTGGCATGGTGCCATTCATGTTGCACTTCTCTGTTGCTGTCATTGTATACAGCATAATGTCCCTCCAGTATAAAGCAGAATGTCATCTACATGCTAAAATACAGATAAACAGATCTATTAAAGTTTTCCATGGTACATTTAGGCAGAACCTATGTAATCTGAAAGCCTAGTGGAGTGCACAAGCCATTTTTTTGTTTGATATCATGAAATCAAATGCCCTTAACATTTACTAATCAAGAAGCAAGCAGGCTCTCAGAGGACAGGATAAAGACGTGCTTTCCAAGGGGAGACTGTGGATACAAAGCATCTCTGCACAGCTATAAAAGAAATTGTAATTTTCTAAGCAAAATCTACAACTGGATTTTAAAAAATAATCCCTTTTGCTTGATTAACTGTCATTTGTTTTATAGATGTGCACACCTTCTACACCTTTTTTTCGAGGTCCTCCTTAAACTCTTATTGTAGAGAATGTGATCCTCCAATATACTACTTCTAGATATGCAAGTAAAGTAGAGCACATTTTTTTACTCTACTGTGAAGGCAAACTGAAATGCGAGCATCTGAAAAGGAGTCAGTCCTAACTTGGATACCAAATACATTTCAGGTAGGACTTCTTTATTTCAGCCAATACTTTCTGCCAGCTTGAGAGAGCTGCATTCACTGAAGCCTCTGTCTCTAGACAAGCACATGTCCCAGAGGGAGTTTTGACTGAGAGAATTTGTACGTAAGTGAAACAGAACTGGGAAGTTTTGAAAACAAGTATGAAAGTGGTTCTCATAATGTATCCAGAGCTTCCCTTAGAGCACTTTACCACAGGGAGTGAGTGCATTATAGAAGTGTCGCTCCAGGTCTCAACCTGGTATTGACTCCATTTGAGTATGAACCCATCAGCAAACCTGTTTCTAGCCTAGACCACACTGTTGACCAACTTCTTGCTAGGCCGTGGGAGTGCATACAAACACACACATGCATATGCATAAACAACCCTATATATAAAAATACTATGTATATATAAAATATACCTATAAAACATCCAGTTGCATATCATTATATGACAGCAGTAATGCCTGTGATGGCGAACACAAAATATTTGTGTATTAGAAGGAAGCCAAACTACACCTTTTCCAATAACAAATATTTTTTTTCCTTGCCCTTTTCTGTTTGTGTTCATTGGTGTGGTTTTTTGGTTTTTGTTTGGGGTTTTGTTGTTGTTGTTGTTACTGTTGTTTTTCCATTGCTGCTGTGAGAAACTAGAATGGAAGTTTTTAGACAAAATGACAGCAAACTAAGCTGCATTCTGCCTTGCCAGCAGCTGGTGATTGGGACTAAAGATCACAGCAGGCTCTTCACATGTGCAGAAGCACAGCAGGCTGAAGAGAACAGAGGGCCACTGCTTTCATTGCTCCCTTCTCCTCCTGCACAGGCCCTTCCTTGCATGTTGCATTTCTTGGTGCCATGAGGCTCATTTACAGTGGTGGTTCTATTCTGGCAGATGTGTCTAAGGCTGAACCTGGCTTATCTAGTCTTTGGCTCTAGGGACACAACCACCTTACTTTGAACCTGCTGCTCCTTCTGGGGCAACTGCAATGTCTTCCAGTTGGGTTGTCACATGGCAGACTTGGACTGTTGTCCTAAAGCCATGGCTCTGTCCCAAGAGCTCAAATTTCCTCGTACAAAATACTGGATTTGTTTTAGAGAATGCAGCTTAATTGAAATGACCTACATGAGTGTATTTTTATCATCTCCTCCTTGGGTGTTCAGTGCCTTCCTGAGTCATCTGTCAAAAAAATTGCACATCATCAGCACGTTCACAACTGTATTTGCAAAAAAGTAATTATTTATTAAACAAAATAAATGGGACTTGTTTTACAATACTGGAATGACTTCTAGCCAGCTTTTTCATGGTAATAATGTCCCATTATAATTTTATCTCCAGTTATGCCAGCAGAAAAAGTCAACAACATGAAGTGTGTTTGTGTGTGCATATGTGTGGTATACAATTAAAAGATCTAGGAGGTAATTTGATGTAGGGCTCTGTCCCTCTTCCTACCCCTCCTAAAGAGAGGGAGCAGGAGGCTGGGCAGAAACATCTTTGGCCCAGGACTCCTGCAATCATTCCCACCCCTCCTTGGTGTGCAAGAGCAGCGGTCTGGCCAGAGAACCCTGGGGATGTGATGCCAGCACCCAATCCAGCAGCACTGGAAGATCATCTTCTTGACACCACCCAGAGGACATCAGGGCTTTTGCATTCCCTGTGCCCCAACAACCTGGGGCAAAGTTACCAGATGTGTACCTTCGTGTAACTTGTCTTTGTCTTTACCAAGAAGTCCTGCAGAGTCTGTGTAATCTCCAAAGTCTTGTCAGTGATGATTTTGCATTTGTCCTCAGTTTCTCTTATTGTCTGTTGCATTATGAGGCAGAGTGTAGACTCTTCTCAAAGTGATTTTGGCTCAGTAGTTGTCCAGACTGGCAATCATATTTAGATCTGCTCCACTTCGATCCCTGACTAGTCAGGCAGTTCTTCCTGGCAGCGAAAGTGCTGCTGCAGTTTGAATATAACAAATCACAAACAGAAAAGTTGTCTAGCTAGTTTTTTACCAGAAATACATCGACAGATTTACATATCTGTATTTGGGGGATATACTCTGTTTATTTTCTGAGTAACTAAAGAATTCCAACTTTGATCCTCTGTCTCACTCAAAAGCAGCATCAGAAGAAGGTGGTATTGTACATGATGGGTTACATGAGCTCTAGGGAATACACACAAATGTGTAATTTAGAGCAAGTGGTGTATATCAGTCATTTTTATTAAAGAAACTCTGCTTCAGAGCCTTATAGGAGATAGAAAGAACATGGAACACTCGAGTAAATTGAACTTCAATGTGGGTTTTTTTGTGAAATGCTCATTATAACAGCAGAGGCCAATGATTAATTTATTTTGTCTTTAGGATTATTATCTTGGTCTGTCCCCTGATGTTAAATACAATATTGTAATTATGGGGTTTGAATGGGCAGGGAATGGCTGAAAATGACCTGTGGTCTTCCCTTGCTTCTTTTTGATATTCTCAACATTTTCATGATGTTGTTTTTTTTACATTAGATGGTCAGGCCTTGGTACTCTACGACCAATTAGAGACTTGTTTCTAATATGCTATTGAACATACTTTGAAAGCAGCATTTCAATAGTGTGGAAGAAAAATCATTTATGTCCCAATTGCCTAAAGCTCTGTGTTTTTATTAAAGCAGATTTGACTCAAGTCTTTGCGGAAGCAGGTTGAAGTGCTAAAAGATAAGCACTTTCCCATGTCGAAGCCCATACTGAATAAATTGAGACATGAGGTACTTAGAAAGAAGAGCGGGAAGACTCTGTAAGAAGCAGGGACAAACTTTAAAATCCTTCTAACAACTGAAAGAAATTGAACTCCAGAAAAAAGTAAAATATGTTCAAAGCTAGAAATATGCTTTGAAAAGCCCAGGCTTGCCGAAGTCAAGCTGCCTAACTGGCTAATTCTCCCCTATTCTGGCTTGGACTCCCTTGTCCTGGAGCTCCCTGTTGTGATCATGCTCAAGTCCACTGGCATTCAGTGTCAGAGCCTCATCTTCTCACAACTGCCCCTCCAGTTACTTAAAACTGTCATAGGGAATTCAGAGCACACAAAAATTGACACGATGTTTTTTTGCTATAGCAGAAATGCCAGTGTTGCCACCAGCAACATGAAGCATTTCAGGTGAGCTAAGGTGGCCTTCTTCAGGATCTTGCTGACATTGACAGGCCACAGGTGGCAGACAAACTCCGAGATAAACAGTAGTCCTTCTTTCTATTACAAGCACTGATAAGCTGCAGTGGAGCTGGCCCAGGAGAGACCCTTTCTTGATGGCACTGAGGTTGCTGAAAGTCTTTTGGCAGAACTGGTTTCTGCTGGCAAGTACTGCTTGCCTGGATCAGGTCTCCCAAGCCTGCGTCCCTTCCCCTGGAATGTGGACAGAAATATTGCAGAATGATTCCAAACCAAAACTGGTTGTGGCTTTGTGAACTTTCCAAAAGGAAAAGTCAGACAGAAATGAAAGGAAGATGTCATACTGCGTTATAATATAAGACAATATTAGTGATATTATATTCATACATGGATGTGTGTCTATATAGAGACGTATCTAGGTATCTCTGCATGTGTACATATAATTATAGATATAGTATTCGTGTTCTGCTAAAGTGTCTGGATGTGATCTAGACGGTGCCCTTGAACTGTCCTTTGCATCTCCCACCTGTCAATCTGCGTGTCCTTTTACTTGCAGGTTGGCCCCAAGGGAGCTCCACTTTCCTCTGGGCTTCCCATATACTCTAGCATGTCCCACTTGCCTGGGGAAACAAACGTTTGCCTCTTCCCATACTCTTGTGTACACTGGGGGTGTACCTGGAATGCCTCAACACCTCCATCTTTCCTGCTGGAAGAAAGAGTGGTTCCCCTCACATAGACTCCTCTTGCTAAAGATTGTGCAGTTGGTGAGTCCTGAGCAGTCCCCCAGGGTGGGCCAGGCTGGACTGTAAAGGGAGATGGAGAATCGCTTTGTTTAATGCTCTCCCTTCTTGAAACCACTGCATTATCACCCTGAGACAACAAACACTTCTCCTGGCAACAGGATCAGCCCCAATACTCCAACGCAGCAGTGTAACTGGCCCCAGCACTGATCCTACTAACAGTAAACTTCTTACCTTAGCAACCAGATGGGCCCTAATATAAACCAAGCAGGATCAAATACTAAAATACGAGCTGTAATTCCGGTCCAAAAACCTACTGATGCAAACAAATCACATTACTGCACCTTAGCAGGAATTTTCCAATAAAACAGCTTCTCTGCTGGAAAAATAAAATAAAAGTAAACTTTTAAAAAAAGACTGCATTGACAACACTGAAACTGCTGGTAAAAAAAAGCACATTTGGCATGTTTTTTTCAAATACTGTCTTCTGAGCTGGGAAATTTGCTGAAAAAGTATTGAAAGTCCTCATTTGCTTACATCTATGTATAAGTAAACAGTCCTAGAACTTTTGCATTGAAACAGCTTTCAAAGAAATCATTCATTCAACTAGAAACTAGAGCAGAAGTTTTTTTCTTTTCTCTTTTTTTCTTTTTTTTTCTTTTTTTTTTTTTCCAGTTGGAATGAAGAAGAGATGTCACCATCACCAAAAAGGCTATGTGAGGGGAAAGCAGCTACTGATCCAGCCACAGACAAATGCTCCAAGCGCCAGCTGCTCCTGATGAGCCACTGTGGAGCTCCCCCTTGTGCTGGACTGTCCATATCTCTGCATACAGCTGCCATCCGACCAGCTCCATGCTGACGGTTTGTTATTAACACTGCGGGGGAGCCTATTCCCACTGCTACCTGTGTTTTCAAGCGGTAGAGGAGCCTGGTTGTAGAATCATATCCTTCTGGCCATCCAAGACATGTCTAATGGTGTGCAATATCTGCATCCCTGGAGTATACTGAGAGAGCTTGTCTGATCATGCTCAATAGGATGCTAACCATGTGGTTTACACTTGTCAATTTTTACAGTTCTCATCTGAAAAACCCAAACAACAGCATGGTCCTTGAAAAGCTTCCAGCCACATTCACACTATGAGAGTGGCACTAATGTAAGAGCAATGGTATATTCATTCTGAACTTGAAGTACTCCTTCAGGGGGCACAGCTTTGTCAGTAAAACTGAGCTTCGCACCATGGCAGTAAGACCACTATGTAAATAAATTTGACTCAAGTAGTAAAACAAAAGTTTTATACTTCTGACTGCATCTGTACAATGGGCTTTTGCTGGAGTAGCATTGTCAGCCAAGGTCACATACACGTGATAGGGTTGAGCAGGAGGAAGCCTATGATGTTCAGGCACTACAGATAAAACTACACAGATCCCATTGAATGCTTTTTATTTCTGGCTAATCTTAAACCCAGCCTAAATCACACTAAACCCCCACTCACTCTTAATTCCTCAAAATCAGTGCTCACATTGCTGTGTGTACACCATTAACTAACTCAGCACACAGTAGACATCATCTCACATACCACACTGGGCTGTTTGAAGACTTTTCTGCCCCTTGCTGCTTATTGCTGTCTTTGCTGGCAGAAGCACTTCACAAGGGCTTCCTGGTCCACCTGTAGTGAGCCTAAAATGCTCCCTCCTGCTGACAGAAATGCAAGGAGCTGAGCTCAGGAGGAAAAAGAGTCCCAGGCAAAAGGCAGTGGGGGGAGGATGAAGGAAGAGCAGTGTTCTTAACAGGTGTCATCACAAAAGAAATACTTGGCCAATACAACTCCCTTCTGCAGCAGGTGCTTTCCTATGGGCCTCGTTAAACTGTGGCTCAAATGTATCCACCCAGACATACAGGAGCTGTTTCAGCTGGGCATGTGTAAGTCTCAGAGACAGAGACTATGAAATCAAGGCCAAATTGCCAAATCTTGCAGTGGCAGTAGGAACAAGGTGACTCCAGTACTTTGATTCTTCCTTTCCTGGCTCATTAAGGTAATTCTGAAATCTGATTAATAACAATGACTTTCATTTATTTACTCCTTTGCTGTTTCCACAGTGTCTGGCAAACAATGTATTGCAGAACAGAAGAGTACCATTGTCACTAAACTAATTTTAATATGTATCTGATGAATCGAGCTGGTGCAAAGACATAGCTCTTAACTTACTGGATTATTGTTTTAAAAGTTTGATTTGATTCAAACTGGGTAGAAATTGGAAGGTTTCCAGAGTTTCCCATAAACAAGAGGCTTCCCAGCCTCAGCAGCTCTCTAGATACTTGACATTTGTACAGAGCAGCAGACCTATGACATTTTAACAAAACAAATTGAATCCAATCAGTGCTACGTCAAAATATAATTTCAGTCCAGATCTAGTGATCCATTTGTGTGGGGCAAAGAATATTGCCTGTATCTTCAGCTTTACTGCTCATCATCTCTGGTGATGGTGTGATGCAGCCAAGGCAGCATGTCATTGAACAGCAGGGTCACACAGGGGCACCGAAGTGGCTCATGAGCCCTCACTGAGGGGACAGCAAACCTCCCAAGCTATGGAGGCTCGTGCAATTACTAAATAAGGGTGGCCCTTAGCAAGTAGTACCTCCTTTTGGTATGTTTGCACTTAAAAAAAACAGTTATGTATGGCTCAGGATGGCTGGGCATGGTGCAAAGGGATCACTTGTAAGAAAGCATCGAGTGGGAAACTGTCTTTCCTTCCAGCTCAAACCCAGGTTATGAGATCTGGCCCACAGCTTCTTAGTGGAGGAAGAGATAAAACTGTGCAGCAAGCCCTGGGCTTCGCTGCAGTGAAAAGGCTCTGTGCAGTGCACGAAGCTGACTCACCCAAATGCGGGTCCTGAGCCCTGTGAAGGGAAAGTCCATTAAAAAGAGATGAAACTGGGATTTGCTACCATGCACAAATGCCTAGCTGCTTGTTATCTGTCCGAACAACAAACTGCAATATCAGTCTGGATTATTCCTGGATTCAGCCCCATGGAAGAAGTATTTGGGTATTTAGCTTTCTGAGTGGGACTTTGAAACTTTCCTTTCTGACTCCCATTGGACTGTGACTGTGAAATCCTCCCTGGAGAGCCTCTGGCTCAGTCCCAGTTAGATTTATCTATAGGCACGAATAATGGTTCAGAGGATAAATTGAATCAGCTCTTTTCTCCTGCATATCTTCCTTCCCTGACAGCAGCCATTTTTTTGTGCACTGCTACAGAAATACTTCTAATAAAAATGAACAGGTCCCAGGGATGCTCTTATCCCTTGCTGTGCCAAAGACTGGTGATCACATCAGCATCTTGGTTCTCAAGCATCTGCCAAAACCTGATGACTTCAGCCAGCATGACAGAGCAAGGGTGAGCCAGCTGTGATAAAACAGGCAGAATTTAGGTTCCTTGGGAGCCTTCTTTGCAAAAATGGCCTTCTTCATTTAATGGGCCTTGGGTCTTATTTAACACATCGGCTCATGTACAGTGAGGGTGTAAAGAAGCTGTGTGCGTATAATAAAAAACCTTAGACTATTCAGTACCTACGGGAGTCCTGATAAATTTGCCACTATATAGCAAGTGTTAGTCTCTATGGCCAATGCTGGATGCTGGAGTTTAATAAACAAAAAGTCTAAAGCAGGTGAACAGAAAGGTAAACCAGTTCAGCTGACAAAGCAAAAGCAATTTAATTAGAAATGAAAAGTTTTCTTATGATGTTAACGAGTCCCAAGGACCAAGGTCTCAGAATGGTTGTGTCCGGGCCAAAATCATGCAAGTGACTGGCTCATGCTATTACAATATGGAAATTGAAATGCCTTCTGATGGCTGCTCTCAGAGTGCACTTTTTGACCATACTATCAGATGCCTCCCAACCTGGGCTGAAGGGCACATTCAGAGTACACAGGAACTTGTATACGCGAATAGACCTTGGCAGCTAATAAGTCACATTTGTCCAGACCATCCATAGTGCAGAAGATAGGCAAGTTGTAAAAGATTACATACTTCCAGGTGTCCACATGTATATGGCAGTACAATTTAAGCTGGGAGCTTAAAGAGTGGGGTAGTAACAACCACCCTGGCATTAAACCAGCCCACAGAAGTGGGTATTTCCTCTGTACGAACAGAGTTGTCACAGTCTTGGGTGCTTCAGGAGACTGTGGGGTGATTTAGCTAAACTGGTAACTGCCCAAGATCAGAAACAGTTTCAATGTTGCTGTCACTTTTTATGAGAAAATATAGAAGCAAGGTAACTTCCAGGCCCATCAGAACAGAGCTGGGGTAGGTATTAGATCTGAAAGTGACTCAGCCTGCAGAAAAGAGCTGCCTTTTGTTGCTCTGCATGTAAGGATTCTTCTTGGCTAAAAAGGTCACTTTTTTCTTTCCTGTTTCATTTCATGGATTTTACAGCAGTATTGCAAAAGAAATTACTATAGAAGAAGCTATCAAGGTTAAATACTGGAAGAGTTATGCAGGCCGATACTTTAAATCCTGGTGATTTTTAACTATTATGAGTTTACTACAGGAGACTTATCACAGCTCCAAAAAATGATGCTCAGTCTTCTGAGACAGCAGGACAGCACCTACTTGTCTCATGGCAGAGAGCTTAGGGCAGGCAGTGAGAATGTTGTGGTTGGATTATTAAAATATGGTCAACACATGGCTCTCAAATAAGGCTGGATTTGCTGTATGCCAATGAAATTCTAGTTTTCATGGGCCAGATCTATGTAAAGGCTTCTTTGGTTGGTATAAGGAAAATATAATATTTTGTGGTACTACGGTTACCTGAAGTCAATATTTTACCACAGTGCAAAGGAAGTTTTTAACTGGAAAGAATATAGCATTGTTTATTGTTATCTACTGCTCTTTTATTTATGACAGAGGTGTCAAACTCTTCAGTGGAAAGGTCTAAATTAAGTACTCAGGTCTCGGGTATCAGTTCAGGGCTTCTCACTTCCCCCACTTCAATATATTGCTTCCACCGCACAGCCAGGCACAAAAGGATCTTTATCGAGTAACACCACTTCTAGAGGAAAAATGTGCCACAGCAGCACACCACAAGCATTTCATCTCCATCCCCTGCTCCCTTGTGGTCCAGCCGGCAGCAAACAACTTCCTCCTGCCCTGTGCTGGCTTCTATCTGCTGCAGGGAAGCAGAAAGCCTAAGCGTGCAGCAGAAGTACAAATTTTGCATAGACACAGCCCTGCCAGCAGGCTGCTCTGCCTGGCCCTCACGTGGAATGCGGGAGTCCCCCAGGATGTGCAGAAAAGGTCAACTCAAACTTGCCAAGGGCAGCAACCTATGGGGAATGGAGAGGCAAGGACATCCACAGCAAGAGAGAAGAGTTTGATGGTATAGCAAGATCTTTTCCTGCATGCACTTGGTCTTCAGCATCATTGTAAATAATTCTCTTAATAAAGAGACAATTAGCCTAACAATCTCATTACTATCCAGCATACCATGTAGGAAGCACTAGCCTAGAGCGTCACAGAGCAATTCTCATCTTCACATTTCCTGCTATAATCCATGTAGGCATAAGGAGGTCTAAATAGATATCCAAGAGATAAGAAGCAGGGAGAGCTGAGAGGACGGCATGCAACCTTATAAAGAAGGTCCCGTGGTTTGGTGCTTTGCATCAACCTCCTTTAACAAAACCCAGACTAGTGCACTGCCATAACCCCGCACACACGCCCTGAGCACCGATTCCCCCGGCTGGCTCTGCCGTAGCCTCCCTGGCACTGAGCTCACGCTGGGACAGAGCTCTGAATGGGGCAGGTGGACAGCACAAGCAGAGAGCTGGCACCAGAGCTGGAGGCAGGACTGCAGGCTTTCCACAGAGTGGTAAGGATGGTGGGAGATGGTCCGTGCAGGGAAGTTGGAGGATGAGGGGAAATCTGGGCATTGTGAGTGCCTGTGATTCTTTGAGAAAAGAGCCCAGGACTGGAGACACTTTGCCAAAATCATGCAAATGACTTTTGCACAGAGACTGTTTATGCTATGCCTAGCTCATGCTGTTATAGTATGGAAATTCACAGAGAATTACTGCATGGGATCTAGTACACTATTAAACAAACCATCTTTGTCTTACATCTATCCCTCAGATCTTGGGCTTCTATTTTTCATTCACAGAACTTGAAAAAATGTTATGCAAGCTGATTTTGGAATAGCTCACATGTAAATCATCCCCTTGGGCCTCTCATACTGGGGTTCAGCCTGACTTTTTATAGCCGAGTTATAAATTTTAAAATGCCAGACCTAATCAGAGCTAGTGAGATGGCCATTACATGTGTGGTTTAAGTGACATAGCCCTGATCTGTGATAGGACAGAAAGAAGGTACGTGGCTCATCTACAATGGAGAGACTATTTGGGAGTCTGGTGGCTAGAAGTGGGCATGAACGAGACAGAAATCTCTTGAGTTTTGCTCTTGCCCTCATGCTACGGCTCAGTGACCTTGAGTATGCTCCCGTGGGCTGCACTGCCCTAAGCAGAGAAGTCTCAGACCGAAACTTGAGAGGAAAATGTAGCTCACCATGCTCTGTTTTCCCCAACATACTAATGAGAATGCAATTATGTATCTGTCTCTTTTAGGTAAGTCGCAAGTATTGTGGACGAATTGGCTTAGGGTTGGATGTGGCATTGTTCAGGCTTAAAAAATATAAAACTGAAAGTTTCATTTATGGCTGACTGAGAGCAGCCACCCTCAAAATTGTACTGAATGATTGTAACCACAGACACATGAGAAACTGAAGAGTTTAAAAGACTTTGGGCTCAGGCTTAAGAGGGACTAATGCTACTTTGCTCCTAACAGGAGGCTCTGCAAAACTTCAAGCCCACTAATTTTGCAAGTTGTGAGACACCCAGCAGGTTCCAGCTGTGAATCTGAGAGCCTCCGCCATGGTCTAAGCAGGACTGAGGACTGGACAGTAAAAGCAACGTAAAAGCAACGTAAAAGCAGATGCTTGGACAAAGAAAGTGATCTGAATGAAAACAGCACAGGAATTTTTCAGTGTCTTCTTTCTAAATTTATTCAAGTATTAAACAAACAGAAACTACAGCATGCATCAGATACTTTACTGTACAACAAAACTACGGACTTGTTTGTAATTGCAGCATTTCCAGCAACATCAGGCAGACTTGTCAATGTTATCCAGTTTTGCACAGTCACTAGAGTGTCACATCATGAATTATTAAATCAGTGCTTCGTGGTAATACATAATTTCTTATCAATTATTCATGCTAATGTGCGTGTAGTTTACTTAATTGTGTTATTGACGATCAAAAGTAATTTCCTGAAAATCCTCAAGGACAGAAAATTTAATCAGCGTAACTACTTTTCAGATGCAATGCTGTTAAGTATTCTTAATTTGCTCAACAATTCACTTATTTATGTACCTTTCTGGAGGAAATACGAGTTTAATCAAACAATTAGATTGAAGAGTTAGTGTACAGAAGGGCTGGAGTTCAACTGAATGCAAGGTAATTATGTTGAAATGAAGTTGGGTCTGCCTCTTTGGACTAGAATCACTTTGTTTTTTTAGTCTTTTTTGGGGGGGCAACCAGGAAAAAAAAACATATATATATGATCAGGAAGATCACTAAGAAAACAGTGATTCTCTCATCTTCAGCCACTCCCCACAACAAAGCACACAGCAATCTATTTTGTTTTGATGAAAGAAAAAGGTTGTTGCTGTTGTTCAAACTAAACCATAATTTGCAGCCAGGGAAGCCACCTCCACCTACAGCTCAGCAGAGCAGTTTCTGAAGGTGGAACACAAAGGTAGATTTCAGACTGGATCATAGACTACTACATGTTATCCACACAGTTAAGACAGTTCGAGATTGCCAAAAGGAACATATGGTGTGGCAACATTAGAGCGGTATTACTCCATTTGATGAATGTGAGCCCTGCCAGACTTTTCTTTGTACCTGGATCTATGAACAGACGCAACACTGCTCCCCCTCAATGGCTTGACTCCAAAAGAAACAAATCCCACTCTGAGGGCATGTCCAGTACCCTTAGCTCCTGGAACAATTCAGTGCTATCAAGCCACCCCCTTAAGACCAGGGCCTCCACCTTTTGAAAGGGGACTGATATCAAGCTGTGTTCTAGGTGTGCAATGGGGCTACAGGAAGGTCTTGAGAGCCTCAGAGAAGTCCTGAGTTCTGTGAAATTCATAGGCCGAGATCACTTCGGTAGTGTAGAGAAATTTTTGCTGTCAACCTAACTTGGGACTGCCTTCTCAAACACATCCTCAGTCTCAGATCCTGTGAGAAACTGAACACAACACAGTGTAAAAGCATGTGCTCAACAAATTGCAGGAGGTCCTCAGCACAGCATGAATGAGGAGTGGCAGAAAAAACTTGTGCTGGTAAATGGAAAACTACAGACTCTGCTAGTTGAGATTCTGTTACAAAATAAGTCCGTGGGTTAAACAGCAGCACTTCTAGGGTTGTAATGGAGAGAATCTCATTGGCAGTAGGACAGACCTTAGCAGTGTCCTCATGAACAACCTGCTCTGAAAACATTGATAGCTGACACGTGTCATTCCACTGGCCTCCATGTCACTTGTTAAGTCTCAGAGTAGTGTTTTCACCCCGTTCTTCAGGGATGTCTATGGACAAGCCAGAGGAGTCCGCAAAAGGCACCTAAGAAAAGTAGATCCATGTCACTAAGTTTAAATGTGCATCTGCATTTCCCATGGAAATTATGTGGGGCACCTTGGATTAAAATGCCTGCTCTAGAGCATCAGATCATAGTCTGCTTTGCTTTGGGGAGCTTTGAGTCAGAGATAAGACTATATGGCCTGAGGCATCAATTTCTCCTTTGCACTGTGCCCATTCTGTAATAATTAAGACATTTTCATATCTAGATTCATTACAACAAGCCTTCGGTGAATGAAATAGCCTGATTTTGGACGGCATAAAGGAATATCCTTCCAAGATTTATTTCCTTTTTATTAAAAACACAACATGCAAGGACATATTTGTAGTGTTGCAATGCAGGACTATTTTGTTTCACAGTCTTTCTTTGCAAGACATTGACGCTAAATACCTCAGCTTTGTGCAGATCTAGTCACAACTGCCCTCTCTATTTAATACCAGCATTATCATTTGAAGCTATGAAAGCTGCTCTGGAGTCATGTGCTTTATGTCTAACCCAGGGAATGGCAAGAGTAACAGACAAATGTTCACATAAAGACTAGTGCAAGGATTTTACTCACAAGTAAACTGACCTCAGTAATTCTCCAGTAATCTACTCCATGGAAAGTTTCCATTTTGGGAAAAAGGGAGAAGGAAAAAATTATGAAGAGTTTCATTCTATTTCCTGTTTCTCTTACACCTTGCCTGGGATAGATTTGGTTGATTTTAAACAGGCCAAGCCAGTTTGTACCTGCATATTCCTTTACCTCTACTGTGCATGGTGGGGTAAATTAAGCCTGGATGCCTTTCCTGCCCTGGACATCATGTCTGGAAGCGCTGCCTTGCAGCCAGCCCTCCATCTCACATGGGACGGGCAGCTGAGATGTTCAAGAGCAAGTCAGGATCCTGGGCATTTCGATGTCCCTGGGATGTGGAAGGAGCCTAAAAACAGTTTCACAAACGTTTCCAAACACAGATGGTGCTGATAAATTAGGGGAATAAACCTGCAGTGGCGCAAGAAAAGCTAGGTCACATGAAAGGCAGTCAAAGAGGCCAATCTGATTTTGGGGTCCCTGGTGGCCCCATGATGTCCTGCTGGGGCACGGCCACACTGCAGTTCACCCCACAGTAGAGCCCTGGCAGTGGTTCCCTGCCCCGGGCCAAGGTGCTGGCACTGGTCCGGCCTCATACACTCTTCTCCCCTTCCATGTGCTCCTTGCCCAGAGAGGGCTGCTTGTCCTGGCTGCCCTCAGGGACGGGTTGGGCAGGAGGAGGGGGGCTGCTGCTGGCAGTGGGCAGGAGGTTGGCAGACTGGAGCACGGCCTCTGAGTGCTCCCTGGCCTTCATGCGCAGCGCAGCCACGCTGGCGGTGCGGTTGCTTTGGCAGCCGTAGGTTGGCAGGAAGGAGAGGCCCATGGGGTCTGGAACGCAGCACGAGCACAGCGGGCTCCCTAGGGAGGAAGAAGACAAGGCACCGTCACTGATGGGGAAGGTCATGGGAACTGTCTGACTGTTTCCTCCATGGTCAGTTCGAAGAGGACAGAGATGGGGTTGGAGTCTTGAATGGCAACAACCGCCTCCCCTGTTGACCCTTAACTGGGTACATAGATGTTGTACATAGATGTTCTCTGGATCAGGGCTAGAAAGCCCAACCCTGTTCTGCCGAGGCCCACTGTGAGTTTTCTGAAACTATGAGTTGCCCAGGGTGACAGAGTGAGCAATGGCAAGCAGAGTCAGAAGCAAGAAGTGAAGTTGAGATCACACATGAAATTTCCCCACAAGCAAGGCTGAATTCATCCCCTGCTCTCATACCAAGCTTCTGCTCTGTGGCTTGGCTACCCCATGCTGGAGGTGTCCCCAGCCCTCCACCTGCACACTGAAGCTTGATCAATTTGGGCAGCTGCATGAGATAGGCTTTTCCTCAACTAAACCCCTACCAACTATTAGCATCAAGTCTACCTGCAAGAGTCTGTTCTACCTTCACAGTATCACAGTATCACAGTATCACAGTATCACAGTATCACAGTATCACAGTATCACAGTATCACAGTATGTTTGGGATTGGAAGGGACCTCAAAAGATCATCTAGTCCAATCCCCCTGCTGGAGCAGGAATGCCTAAGTGAGGTCACACAGGAACATGTCCAGGCGGGTTTTGAATGTCTCCAGAGAAGGAGACTCCACAACCCCCCTGGGCAGCCTGTTCCAGTGTTCTGTCACCCTCACTGAGAAGAAGTTTTTTCTCAAATTTAAGTGGAACCTCTTGTGTTCCAGCTTGATCCCATTACCCCTTGTCCTATCATTGTTTGCCACCGAGAAGAGCCTGGCTCCTTCACCCTTCACCCACCCAATATCTCTGTTGATGAAGGATGACACTTCAAAGAGAATGGCCTCCAGAAGTGAGTCAAGGCCACCTAAAACTGCTGCTGCTGACATGGCTTAAGAGTCCCATCAGGAGAGATGGGCCAGACCATCTCTACTGTGTCATCTGAGACACATAGCCTCTTCCAAGCAAGTAATAAAACACTGGAGAAAGAGTGAAATGTGTATTCCTATCTCTTTAAACCAAAAGGCTGCCCTGAAATGCATTGACTGAGGCAGTCCTCACTCCACCAGCTGCTTTCCTGAGCTGGACCACTGCAGGGTCTTCCTCTGGCTCATCTTTGATAACACTGGGACATGGGTCAGTTCCCAAATAAGCACCTGGAAACATAAGTTGACCGCTGAGCAGGACATACAACACCTAGCTTAGATGAATCTATTGAATCAAAGAGAAGGTGTCAGAGGAGTAGGGATGGGAGGCAAGGTGGGATGGCTGAGCTACTATTTTAATTTGCTCTGTGGGGAGAAATGTTGAGTCACGCCATTTTCCCAGGGGTCTTAGAAGCCACACAAACTCCATATCCTCTTCTATACTCATGGCAAAAGCCTGTCCTTTGCTGATACGCTACCTCCCAACAAGAAACAGCCCCGCTGTGCACATGCTGACATGATGCAATCTCTCTCCCTGTTCTTTCCAAGCCAAGGACTTGCATTAATTTCTGTAGTTAATATTTGAGTTAAATGGCTCATGACTAAGTGATGGAATTAATAACCTGCAGGGAGCAGGTAGTCTTTCTTTTACACTTCTGCTGTCAGTAGCAACGGGTCAGTACCCATCTGCTAGGGATGAAGGCGGACAACTGTTTGTTTTTAGGATGTTGGCAAGACTTCTCCATAGCAATTGTCAGAGATTAGCAGCTTGCAGGTAACAATCAGGAAAATTTATCTTTGCATTTTAAAAATCACAGCCTATAAGGTACAAGTTAATAACGTAACTAACTGGAAAGTGTTCTTTCTCTTGTAATACTCCTCTGATAGAGCATGTGATCTGCAGATCAATATTTTAATGAGTCCAGGCATTCAAATGAATTGCACCAACAAGTTCCAGCACTTGACTAAAATCCTCCATCTTTTTTGCTTTAAGCAGTAGAAAGCTCAGTCTGGAATTCTGTGCCTGCTTTGGGCAAGTCAGGAGGGTTTATAACAAAATCCATACAGTAACACAACTCAGAGGTTTTGCCAGCACCAACCATGCTCATAAAGTCATTTTTTGCCCTATTGAATCACAGCCACTTCAGATGTACTGGACAGCCACTGTTTTAACGAGAGGAAGGAGAGAAAGGTCAGCACTTGGAAGTCCCTACAATTTACAGCAGGTCTTTAGCTGCAGAAGCCACAGAAATCTCCAGAAGTGCTTTTTCACTACTATTAAACCCAGTATCTTAAGATTCAGCTCCGAAATGGGGGAGCGTGAAGGTCTGCCTGGACATGAGCTGTCTTTGCACTGCTGCTTTCCATCACAAACAGGGTCAGGCTGTCACTCACGGCTGTTCAGCTCGCAGGCTGAGGGCAGGGCTGGCCCAGCTGCGGTGCCTAATGCAGGATGGAGCACAGGCACTGTCTGCTTAGCAGGAGGTGGGGAGAAGTGGTAAAGAGTCTTCCCCTTTTCAACAGAGCAGGAAAGAGCTCCATCCCCTAAGAATAATTTTCATTCCATTGTTAGAGAGGGATAAAATATTTATCAGTCTTCAGTACCAATCTAAGCTCTTTGCTTAATAATTAGACCTGATATTACCTAGTGGCTCTGCAACCTGAGGGTGCAGTTACCTGTGGTGGAAACCAGGCTATCTCTAGCAATAATTCACCCATAAACTATTTATTTCATTTTCACTGAGGTTAAAATACTTGCAAACAACAGCTCGCACCCCAAATAAATGTAAAGTAACAAGTGTCATTTGCTCCAGGGTCCAGCTAAAATACAGGAGAGCAGGATTTAGCCCTGTTTCTTTTTAATGTAGGTTGTAAGGAAGGTTGAATCTACTTTACAGTTGCCTGTGTCTGCTGGTAATAAATCTAGTGAAATCTGTTGGACTTTGCTGGCACAAAAGCCAAGAACGATGGGAGAATCAGGAGCCCAAGGTCTCCACCTGCCTGTCAATCAGCCCATGATGGACATGGATACAGCTCTCACCAAAAAAGAGGAATCCACATATAACAGATATAAATGTTATTTTACATCTTATTGCAGGAACCCTGAATCTACAGTGGGGATGGAAGGAATTGTTCCCACTTATTTCAGATCCTCAGAGAAGTTTAGGCACCTAGTTCCCATCAAAATCAGTGAGGTTTAAGTCATTAGCCCTAGATTAATCTTCCACTAACATCTATGGCAGTCTGATATTACTTTAATGGGATTTGGATCAAGTTGTTACAATACAGACAAGGTACACTTTTCTTTCTTTCAGGAACTTACTGCCTCCTCTACATAAAATTAAAATACACAATTAGATTTCCATTAACTTACAGCAAATTCTGCTGAATTGATCTGAACCTCCTTGTATTCCTATATGAGATCATGCTTTAAATGCTCAGCCTGAACATAAATACTTAATGTAATAAATACAGTCTGAAATATTTGATCCACTTGGCAGTTTAATTGATCTACTACAGAGACTGACAGGAAAAATTAAATTAGTTCTGTCTTGTCTCTGCCAACATCACATTTCAATTGTAATGATATTTGATCTACAATTTTGGTTGGGGACCCTTTTGTGCAGTTCCAAGATTCAGTTTCAGTTGAGAAGAGTGGGGTAGGAGAGGCCCATATTCATATATAAGTGTTTGAAATATACATTTTGTATTTCAACTCAACAGTTTGAAGAATTTAAGAGACCACTTTTCCAAAAGCCAAAATCCAGTTCTTTTCCTCTTTCAGTATTTATGCATATCAGCATTTGATGTGGACAGCTGAACAGCAACCCAACATGGAGGAAAGCAAGGAAAAACTCCCATTTAAAATCTTCACCTGTCAATGCATGCTGTTTAGTTTTCAGGGAAAATATTATGCTTGATTTCAGTATGCTTTACTTCTGATAGTAATCACATTGGTTTGCTTGAGGTCTAAATCCTTATAAATTCTGAAATCATTTTCACAAGGGTTGGAAGGTCAACAACAACCTTGAATTCATACTGTCATTTACAAGTAAGAGCTGATTCAAAGGGAGCTCTCTCTTGCTCTTCATATATGATGCCAACACTGTGTCTATTAAAGCCTGACACACAAGCAGGGAAAACAAAAGTGGCTGTATCCAAACCTTCTTGAGCTCTGAATCAGGACGTTGAGAAGAACAAGAAAGGCATGAACTTAAAGCCTGAAAGTGAGAGGCACCAGATGCTCCCAGTATAATTTAGGGTATAGGCTGCTAAAATGCTAGATAGTTCCTCCTCTTGTGTCTAAGCTGCTTAAGTGTGGAATGCACCCTGTGCTGTCCAGAAGCTGGAAGAGCACTACAGAGCTGACAGTAAAGTCCAAATGTTATAATTTCTTATCTCTTTGGCTTGTGAGCCCTATATACCCAATGCAAACAACAAAGAGCTGATGATCTGGCTCAGCTGCTGTAACAGGAACATCTTTGTGTAAATTACTTGACACTGGAGCTGGAAGATTCCGTCTTCTTTTATTTGTGCAAAGAGTACTGTTACAAAAAAATCATTCGGAAGCCAGAACCTTGCCTGTTTGGACAGGAAAGCTGGTGGAAGGGTCCACAAGAGCTGGGAGAACAGAAACAGTTCTTTGAATACCATCAGCTCAACAACCGTTTATGTCTCTACCCTTCCACACCAAAAACGTTAACTGATTCTAAATCCTGCAGACATGTGTCACTCCAAGAGGAGTAAACAGGAACCCTTGCCCAGCTAAGGTCCATTAACCTAATCAAGATTTGTCCTGGAGGAATGAGCCAGAACCTATTTCCTTCCTGTGGCTCTTAAGGCCCCTAGTATCTGCATATTCCCTAATATTTGTAATAAAGACAAAAAAACAAAAAAAACAACACCCTACCTATGAGGTAGGGCAATGTTAGAGTCAGGGACCTGTGGTATAGGAATCAAATTAATTTGCTCGAGGTCTGTGCATCTACAACAAACTAGAAGTCACAGTGTCAGGTAAACTATGGCAAATGCCCAACAGAATCCACTCAATCTATTTACTATATTATATGAAAAAAGTCAGTAAGTCCATGACCAAGAATGACAAAGAAAATAAAGAACACCAAGAGTGTTGATTCCAGTTGCCTGGCCTTATGGTAAGCCGTGGTGCTTTAGAAAACACCAGGTCAAGGGTAAGTTAGGTCCTTGAATGCTGCTTTCTCAGCCTTGACAATTGGAATTGCCCAATGGAATCAGGCAAATTCTCTTCATCTTTCCATAATACAAATTGAAATGTAATGCATGGGCAGTTCTAGTTGTTGTGGTTTTTTTTCTTGGATACTGCAATTAAGCCTCCCTAATATGAACAACAGCAACCACAGCAGCAACAAACTATAAAAAAGCCTAATCAATGGTGCCCTGGAATATCTGCTTTGATGTGCAAAATGCAATCCTGCTTCTGTGTCAGTGGTGTGGAGGTACCATGAAAACCAACAGAGCTATAACTTGCACAGAGCAGAGCTGTGGGTGAATTATGAAAGTAATTCCCTGGCAAGTGTAATTATTTCTCTCCTCATACACGGCACTCATCACAGGGTCTGGGGAAATTTCAGTGGAATGTAACAGACACACTCTTGGCCTCAGCCACCAGAATGGTAGAACACTTCCGCTAAAAACCGGAGATTCTTGTTTACACCCATTAATAATGTCTTCTGCATTAATGAATTGCATTCATGCTGTCATCCATTAAGAAGGTACTTTGAGGTCTCTCTCTGCACAGAACACTAGCCTCTCCTGATGACTCTATTGTTATACAGCCCATAAATAAAACAAGTATTTTCCCTTCATATTTGAGGTCTGCAATTAAATCTACTAAATGGACTGCAGATGCATGGTTTACAGTAAGCGATTCATCTTGAAAGATCATGGAAATGTCGAAGTCACCACAATGAAGTAGTGTAGTTGTCAAATTAGGACAATTTCAGAGGGTAATGAACACCAGAAATTTCATCAATGCAAGCCAGCCTTCTAACTGACTATGCCTAGTGATGGAGAACTAAAACCCTGCATACCACAGAAATTATGAACTTATGCTGATTTTTCAAATGAGAAATTGCATTTCCTGAAAGAACAGTACCTAGTGAGGTAATATAGTAGTTAGCAGACACTTGCTACTAAGTACAGCCTCCAATGTCCTAAACTTCAGAGAGGGAGAGGGCTCACCTAAGAAAAGGAAAAGGTCAATTGTATTACTGAATAGAGAGAATTGGATAGAAACACAAAAACTGTCCAGTAGTAATACCCCCTTCCCTGGAACAGTTTATGTTCTGAATTACCGTTCTGATCTCTGTTATAAAGCTGGCCTGCTTTCTTCACAGAATATCCTGTGGTGGTAATATCAACCCTCTGAAGGAAAAAAAAAATATCTGTTTTAGAGATAGCAGGGCTCATGGGGCATATTGCTTAGGGAGAACAGTTTTCTTCTCATTCACCAGAGTAGACCTAATCTCATGCACCAATGATATTCGTACCTAGAAGTGGCATATATGTGGTTCAGATGAGTGCTGCCAGTTGAAGATTTGCAGAGCCACACAAAGCGTGAGACAAGCCTACACTGCACTGCACAGTCTTTCCCAAAGCAAAGTTGCAGGCTCAGTACTTGCCCATGCTATGCTGTCCTGAGATTTCTTGTCTCTCCTAGACCAACTTCATCATCAATTATTATTCTTACACTATAAATTAGAACCAGGAACTATGTACCCTAGACACTTTATACTGGGGCTGGAGCCAAGCAATCAAAGTCAAAGAAGGAGAAAGAGACGTGTTAGTTTCTTTGTAGAAGACAGAGAACTCTCAGGTGGCAGAATGAAAATGGTCCCTTAGAGCATAAAATAATTGTTGATTAGTTATATCACTATCATAACTTGTTATTCACTGCATTGATTTTAACTGTATCCTTCTAAAGCATCAGTCAAATATTACTCACTGACACCAATGAAATGTTGGCTCACAAGCCCAACAAGGCACAACTTGTCTCCTGAAAAGAATAAGAAAACAACTTAGACTTCCCAGTAGTATTTTATGTGCTAAGGCTGCCCATTTGTCCACAGGCCTCTTTTATGGTCTTACTGAAGAGCATTATTCCCCTTACTGACCAGGATTTTTCTCCCAGCGATGGGAATACATATCTATTTACAGGATTCACATAGAGGAGCTGCATTTAATTTGACATTTGCATAGAAGAAAGTGGAGTCATGCATCCATTGGCAGTGAAATGGTGCTTTGATTCAGGAGCAATTATTTTGTTTTCCTTGTAGTTTCAAAGTATGGTTAGTGCAAGAAAGATACCAGGAAGACCTTACTACTTGCTGAATTTTTCCTTACCCTAGCGATCCATAAACCCAACAGCTCAGAATTATATGTCCTGTGCTGAGTTTGGTGTGATTTCATGCAGCATAAGTCCTATGCCCTCAGAATCACTGTGACAGTCTTGTTGGCATTTCTGCTGCAAAATGAGACTAGATTCTCAAGGGAGGTGCTTAGGTCACTCCATTAAGACACATAATGACATAGACTAATGCCTACCTAAATGTAGGGTTAGTTGTTCTTTGACAGGCCTGAAGTGTGCTGTTTAGCTCCTACATCAAAGGGGGAAATGAGAAGGGAATGTGAAACAAACTGAGTTGAGCAAGACGAGGAAGGTTATATAAAGGTTTTGTGAACACTATGTGTCTATGTGTCCTTTCCTTCCTTCCTACAACCATTGTGTCTTCCTCCAGACTGACATATGAGCTCAGCTGTGCTCTCAAATACATTGGTTTAGATGAACCATCATTCACCTGGTGTTTCCATACCGAAGAAAAAGAATTGGGCCTCTGATACTTTTGGTCCACTCAGAACCTCTAGAGATCATCCTGTTCATCACTGCAAATCAACGAGACTGAAGCTCAAGGTCTGCTGTGCACAGCCCCTACCCTAGCCCAAGTGAATGGCTCTTGGAGAAAGAGGGGAAAAAGGAACTTGCAGAGATGAGCCAAGAAAAGAGGAGACAATACTCCATATATAAATACCGCAAGAAACGTGCTACAATTATTCTCTGCTTGTATAAATTAAATTCGTCACCTTATAGAACAACAAATTCTTCCACGTTGACATCAAGGCCAAAATTTGATGTTACTGAGACCTAGCTGTAGAAGACCTCCCCTCAAAGCAGCAGCTCAGTCTGCCTGTTCCTTGCAAGTATAACAATGTACTGACAAGCACAGCCAGCTCCACAAAGCTCCTGGTAGGTGGATATGCAAATATGCAAATCTGTAAATGGATTTCTTAAAATCAAAAATCCAAATCTGTAACTGGATTTCTTAAAATCAAAATATGCTACCTTATGCTCACCCTCTGTCATGTATCTAGAGATTTCTGGTGCCAGGCAGGACAAATAAACAAAGCATCTCAGGAATGAATTGCAGGTGTAGCTGATCACATCAAGAGAATATGCATTCGTCTGATAACTGATCATCCCTATACAAATTATTTTTAAAAATCTATGTTTATATTTGGGACTAATTTTTCAGGGACATTGCCTTTTAGCCTGGGCAACTGACTATCTAATACGTAACACTGAAAGAAATTCAGGAATAGGATATTTCCTGCCCCTATGTCATAAAGCTGGTATCAAGTAAAAAGAAGCAAATTATTAATTTCTCAATTTAGTGGCTGAGCTGTAAAATAACAGAAAAGAATATGTAGAAGTCTTCCAAACAAACAAAACTAAGAAAACACTCGTGACAATTTTTTTAAAATTAATTTTTATTTTGTTTTGCTTGACTTTTGTTTATTTGGGTTTTTTTCTTAAAAAATAGCTGAATTTAAACATGAAACAAGTGAGAACAATGTACCAATGCATCTAATTTTGAAAATGCTTAAATGTAAATTTTAAGAAAAAAAAAAATCCTTACTACTATCCAAAATTTTTCACTGAAGACAACCACATTTCCACATGTTTCAACCTGCCTGGAACTACATTTATCAATGAACAATCTTTTTGCCTGAAGAATTTCACCTGTACCTACTCCATAGAGGCTGTTCCTGCCCAATGGGAGAAGTTGAAAGTCTCTGCCCCAAGACCTCATGGTCACAGAGCAGAGCACACGAGGACTCGTGCAGTCTGACAGCTGCTGCTCGCCTACAGGCTTTAGGTTGAGAGACATTGTTTAAGTTTTAGGGTTCAGGTCACACCTGCACAGCTTTTCTTGATTCAAAATCACAGGTCCAACATCTATCAAAATAACAGTAGATCTATGGTGTGTCTGGCTTCAGCTTTTTCGGAAAGACAGGAGGGAGGACAAGGGACAGGACCCTGGAATTAATGCAAAACTCAGTAGTCCCAAGCATTTGCTTCAGGAATATTCCTTGGCAATGCTGATTTAACTGGAAATACAAAGATCTTGAGGCATGCCGGAGAACATAGTGAAAGGTATTAGAGGACAATTGTGTTTGTAGTGAAGGGTCTGAAAGAGTGAAATTTTCCTCACAAATTATTGCACCACACTGGGGCACAGAGTAAATGTATGTGCCACTTTGTGCTTGGCAGTGCTGTGAGGCTTTACATTCTATAAATCTATAAATTGAATTCATCCTGCTTACACCCTTAGTCTTATAAATTGTTAGACTAGGAACAGCTAATGGATCAGCTGGTGATTTATTTTTAAAAGATGCATACTGCTGCTTTTTGGGAACTGAAAAGGATATGGACACTGGATGTACCCTTCCTGAAGCCTGGGTCCTAGGTAATGAGGAATTACTTTATATCCTCCCTGCTCCTATGCATACACTTTATTCAGGTTCTCAAAGGGGACCTACTGTTCAAGAAGAGAAAGGTCTGGTGTTGTGCAGAGATATACTGCAAAGGAAACTGCATGCAAAGAGCGGACGAGGCATCAGCAACAGTGCCAGGTAATGAATAATGCAAAAGGATGGTATAACTAATTTATTAGTATAAATTTGACTCTCAAAAAAGCACATGCAGAGAAAACTCTACTCAAGCAAACCCTACCTGCCTTGCTTGAGACAAACCCTGACCTCACTAAAACTAACTGTCTGAGTAAAACGAAGAAGCTTCACCACAAAACATGCTAGTTTACTCCTGTACCTGTAGCATTGGCCAATGTAATTGCGGTCAATCATAACAGAAAGAAGGATTCACCATTTCCAAAAGGCTTCTCAATGGGCTGCTTAGCTTGAAAGAGCTGCTCTTTGAGCTTATCCCTGAAGTTAAAGTCACTTACCTTTTAGAGACGCGACATGGGATAAAGCTTGTGCGTATGTGGCTGTGTTGAGAAGAGTCCCCGGCAGACAGGAAGGGAAGAAAGGTCCTGTAGGACCCACTGCTCGACTCAGGCTGATGGAGAAGAGAAAACAACTTACTTAACAAAACTAGAACTAGCTGATTTCAAAGACAGCTTATATGCATGCACACAAACATGTTGGTATCTCAGTGTCCAACTAGATGGGACAAAGCCTGAATAATGTTAGTCTTCCACAGCAGCCAGCTTCTCAGCATCATCACAGTGAACAGGGAGTTGCACGAGAGACAGCCCACCTTCTGATGATTTGAGCTGCACCTGAAGATGGTACTGTATAAGTCAAGGCTTAGCAGGAAGCAATTCTGTACATATGCACATACATATAATGCACACTTGCTACAAAGAGAGGTGGTTGATAACATACACCACTCTTACCTTTGTTGGATCTCCAGACTCTCTTTTTTATTCCTGGTCTGATCTGCTGGAGAAGGGGAATTTAAATTCCTTGCAGGAGGTGCCACCTCAGCCATTGTTTCCTTAGAGCCCTCTTGGTCAGAAGTGCCCCTCTCTGTTTTCCTCCATTTAGCTCTTCGGTTTTGAAACCACACCTGGAGCAGGAGAGCAGTCCAGGCTGAATACCACATTTTGCCAAATGTGAAGCAAGAAAAATGCTTTTAAATTGTTACTCTAGTGAAATGAGTCATTAAGAAGCTTGGCTAAAATATTCCTCTTATTTTGTGTCCCCATTAGTATTTTACTTGAGCCTCAATTTGTATCTGAAATATTTCTGTATCTGGAAAAGAAGCCAGACTGTCTAAATTCACTCAAAAGGCATGTTTAGAAATAAAATAGAAAAAAAAAAAAAAATAAGAAGAAGAAGCTCCAATGTTACTGTGGCAGTTAACAAAACATTTGAATGTGTGGTTGCCTTTGTGCACACATTAAATTCTCACCGACTTCTATGTTTTAACAAGTCTAAAAACCTTCTTTGTAGGGCAGTACTTAAATACGTCTAAGCATTCTGGCAAAATCGTATATATATATCTTTAAATGAGCTGCTGCATTTTCAAAATTAAAAGATATGTATTAGCCCATTTTCTGGAGAGGACTGATACTTGCTGTTACTCTGATGTATTTGTCCAGTCTGCATTTAAAGGACTCAAAGAGTGGTAATATTATTCACACCAGTTTCCAAAAGTTATTTTTCCCTGTAATGCAACACAAATATTAATGTTCTTGATTTTATCCCCTGACTTGTAGACCAACCACTTTTAGTTTTTCCATTTACTTTGGGGCTGATGCTCTGAAAGCACCTTATTTGAGGTGGAAAAACACCAAGCCTCCCTTGAGGTCAGGAAATTCACATTTTAATACATGACTTCAAGTATAGGCAAGATTGTTATTATTATTATTATTCTCCTTCTACAACTCCATTTTAGTTAGCTGCCTTTTAATTGCATGTATCAGCAAACGTTGAATAATGATTTTATCTGAATTCTAAATTTAGAGCAGTTAAATGCAAAGCAAAATGCAGACACTTTCTTGTGTCTTAATTGAATGAAGGTCACAGCTATAACAACATTTAATTGAGCTATTTTTCATTATCATATTTTAATGACTTTGCACTGACAGTTCTCCTGCTTCTGAGGAAAGAGCATGATGAAGTCGTTTATTTCCCTATTTAGTTATTGTTTGACAACATCATCTTCGATTAAGACTCTGCTTTATAGCACATTAATCATATTTGAATGAGCAAGGGGTATAAATGTAAACATATCTCCCATCCTCTGTGTTTCCCCATGTCCCTGCATGAAAGCAGGCTAAACAAACGCTTGCATCTATTGTCTGTTTGCATAATAGCCAACAACAAGGCTAAACACCAGTCCTCAGCAATCTAATTGTCACCACCCCTATCTCACCCTTGCACCTTTCAGGAAGAAGTTATGATCTTCTACTTCTGAATGCTCAATAATTATCCCATTTATCTCAATTTGCAGTTCAGTCTTTAGGCACCAATAGCCAAAATGGCTTTTTTTTTTTTTTTTTTTTTTAAGCCAGTACCTACAATGCAGTGGCAAAAGGAGATTTTCATTTCCAAATAATAATCCGTTTAATTTGCCCACATATGACCAATGATTCATGTTCAGATTTAATAATCAGGATCGCGTAATCTGATTATAGGAGAAATAATTTGTTTACAATCCCCAATTTACTGCAGTGAATTCCATTATCTCTCTTCAGCCATGGGGTTTTAAGAGATACTAACATGACCCTAGGGAACAAAAGGCAAGCTATTATATTTCCTACAATTAGATCTTTGCATAGTCTTAACCCCGAGCATCTAAATAAATAAAAAAAAATAAAATAAAAAAAAAACAGCGTGCAGAAAAGCCCCATAAATAAAATGAATACATAATTGTGTTCAAAAAATGGCTTGCAACTCTGTTCTGGATGCCTGCAGAGTTATAGGGATCCATCTCTGACAACTGCAGGACTGCTGTTCTTAGCAGAACTTGTACACACACAAAGTTCATCTCTGGATGGATATGCAAAAACAAACACCTGGATCAAAGGAAAAAAAAAGTTGGGGGGAAGGAAGGAAGGCAGGCGTGGGAAAGAGTGAGGATGGAAAGACAGTAGTCGTGGCCAGTGGTATTTATTACATTGTATTAAAGGTGTAGGGATTGCTCTGCAGGCCCTTTAGCTGTCTAAATTAACTGTTTACAAAGAAGGCAAAATGGAGAAAAGTTGAAGTGCTGCAGGTTCCTTCCTGGCAGCTGGGGTCCTTGCAGTTGACTAACCCCATTGCTTGACAGTGGTCATAGTTGCTTTGGAGAATCATGCCTCAGCTCTTCTCGCCACACCCACACCCCCTCCAAAAGCAAGAAAATGGATGTGCATTGATGTAATTTAGTACCTTGGAGACGCAGACAAATTAGTGTAGAACATTATCACTAGTTAATTATGAATGACCGATTAATCAACCTAATCTAATATTCCACATTATGTTGATGTTATTAAAGTGCATCATGAAAATGACAGATCGTCTTCATTTGCGTTCTTTGGCCAAATGTGCACTCTGCAGTCATGATGTCAAAAAAAAAAAAAAAAAAAAAAAAAAAGAAGTTTGCCAGCTTCAATACCCGAGAGTTAAGTAATTCCCCAGGATGTTTACCTGCACCCTGGCTTCCGTGAGGTTGATTTTCATCGCCAGCTCTTCCCTAGTGAACACATCGGGGTAGTGGGTTTGAGCGAAAACGGCTTCCAGTGCCTCGAGCTGGTGGAGGGGAGGAGAGCAAACACCTGTCAGGGGCAGCACACGGCCTGGGGCGGGGTGCGGGCCGGGGAGAGGCCGTCTGCGGAGCGTCTGTGCAGCTGCCCCAGGGAGGTTTCAGCGAGGGACGGGAAAGCAGGGCCGCCCCTGGCCGCGGGCCGGGCAGAGAGCCGGGCGGTGCGGGGCGTACAGAAAGCAGGCACGGAGCAGGCGAGGGGCAATCAGGGTGCAGGTCAGGGAGAAGAGAGGAGCAGGCTCCTACCTGCTGCAGCGTGAAGGTGGTGCGGTTACGGCGCTGCTTCCTTCGCAAGAATCCATCATCAAAGTCGCCAGTGGAGTGACCTCCGAAGGGGGCCGCGCCTGCGGGCGGAGAGACGCGTTAGGAGCCGCGTAGCGCGGAACCGCAGTCCCCGCCGCGCCCCTGGTGGGGGCAAAAGGTCGGGAGCCAGGGCCACCCCAGCGTGGCCGGGGCTCGTAGCCTTTTGGGAGCAGGACGGAGCGGGCCGGGGAATGCTGCCCCATCTCCGCGGCGCGCGGAACACCCGAGCACCTTGGCCGGCCTCGGAAGCACCACGGAAGCCACCCAGGGCAGCGGGAGCCCCACCAGTCTGAGGGGTCCTGCCGTTACCTGAGGGTCCTGCGAACCTGAAGTCACCAGCTGGTGGGGGCTTGGCCGCCTCGGGAAAGGGTGTGTATCGGGCCATTTGTGCATTAAAAAGACGAAGACACGAGGCTTTGACCTAGGCGTGGTGACAGCAGCTCGAGCTCGTAAAAGCCCTGCGTGTCTGCCGAGAGAGCAAGGGGAAGCCTCCGTGCCTGGAAGGAGCAGGACTGGGGCCGTTGGCATTTTTTTCCCCACTATCCCACAAACCCTCCGAGCAGCGGCCGAGCCGCCTCCCTTGTGCTCGCCCTCATCCCTGGAGGCGAACCTCCAAGACAGTTTTGTACAGCGCCGAGCACCGGGGGCGGCGGGAGCGCTCGTGGGGATCCGTCACGGCTGAACTCGGCAGCGGGGCTGGAGGAGGGAGCACCTGCCCTTCCCCAACAGGGGCTTTCAGAGGCCCCGAGGAGGAGATTGGGGCACTGGGAGTTTGTCCCTGGTCGGAGTCCGCGGAAGGTCAGACCGTCCGCCGGGACTCAAACCACCTCCCGTGGAACAGACGCCGGCCTTCGCTGTTCCCCCGTCACACGTCACTGGTGCCCTGGCTGAACTTCTTTGCTTCCCTCCCTTTCTGTTGACTGACAAAACCAGATGTAAAAAAACAAACAAACAAAAAACACGAACAAAAAAACCACAAACAAACAAAAAAACCCACAACCAAACACTAAACCCCAGAAACTAAACCGAAACGAAAACAACAGAAAACCACGGGACAGAAAAGTTGAGCGTCTTCAGGACCCTCCTGAAGGACCTGCCCAGCGGAGCACCCCGGGCGGGCCCCACCTTGAGGCACTGGGGTTGGAGGTCGCCGATCCTCTTGCAGCATCATTTAGAAGATAAACGCGGCCCCCAGCCCCAGCCTCGCACAGGCGAACGTCTCGCTGAGGCCCTGCAAAATGCTTGTCAGAGCATAAAATACAGTCCCGGTACAGACCCCCAGAGTCCGGCCACTTCCCTCCGGCACCGCCGGGCTTCCCTGAGTGCCGGCACCCACCGAAAAACCTTGCCGGAAAGGGCTTTTCTATTGCCGCTTCCTCGGATTTTGGGTGGGGTATTTTTTGGCAGGGGAGGAGTGTTGTTTGTTTTCGCCTAGGATTCTCTATGCTGGGAGGTTTCACCCTTTACAGGGCAGACCGGCCACCTTCCTGTCCACTGCTGCCCACGCCGGGAGAGGCTGAAGCCCTCGGGGACCGCTCCCCTGCTCGGGCCGCCAAAACCAGGCACTAGTCTCAAACTGCCACGGGAAAAACAAACAGGCAAACAAACAAACAAACAAGAGCATATTTCCAAAGCTGTCTGCCAGAAACTAACGAACAAAGCCTGCCCAGCGCTCGGTGTCACAGGCGGAGGCGGCAGGGCAGGCTAGCGGGGTACGGAGGGACCCATGGCACTGCCTTGACCATCCCGGCTCTCCGGCCAGGCCGGGGACAATTCTGGGGAGCCAATTTTCGCGCCGAAACAATGCGCGGACCGGCTTGGGTCCGTTGGCCCTGGGTCACCGCCGTGCTTAAACGGGGGATGACCCTTCCCCGGCAGAGGGTGAAACCGCTGGACCACCTCTTTCTGGCAGTGCTACAGCGGGGAAAGCCCCTTGCTCGCTGGGTGATGCACAAGCAAGGACCAGTGTGGGCGGGCAGGGTGTTTGGCGGAACGGGCCGCTTCCCCCGCCGTGCAGCTGCGGCGAGCGCCGGCACTGACCGGGCACGGCAGGACAGCCCGCCCGGAGCTGCAGTTGCCCGGCCGAGACTCGGGGCTGCTCCATGCACTAAAAGCTCTGGCTGGAGGGAGCGGGGGCAGAGGGACGTGGGCATATGCGGGTGTGAGGGGGTAAATCCCGAGGGCTGACGTTAAAAAAAAAAAAAAAAAAAAAAAAAAGAAACAAACAAAATCAATGAATAAAAACCTCAGATCAATAACACGAAGAACAAAAAATCCTCCCAAATATTTATTTTACGCCTTTTTTTTTTTTTTCCCCAGTCATGCCCGTCTTTCCCGCAGAATGTTTGTAAAATACCATTAAAGATTTATGCGGTCCCTTTGGCTGGAGGGAGGAGGCGTGACCACGTCCTGAAAGTGTCCCGATTATAGCCATGACACCAACATCTGTGCTGGGAGGGGAGAAAAGCATCTCTTTCGTAGCCTGAGGCTCAACTGCGGGATCGCTATTCACAGAGGGGAGGCAGGTGGCAAAATGACGGGGGTGGGGGTGTAAAAACAAGGCCTTTCCAACAGGAATGAAAAAAAAAAAAAATGCAATTCTTCTTTCCACGCTGTGACAAGAGGGAAAAGCTGGACGCGGCGGAGGGGGGGCATAAGGTTGTGTTTTCTCGTGGAAAAAGATGTTGCGATTTTACATTTCGCTGTCTCTATAGACCTGTACCTTACTTCAGCACATATCTGTACCTTGACAATCAGAAGTGCCGGCTCTTGGAGCAAGTCAGACTACAGTTTCTTCCGCCAGCCCCAGTGCACACACCCCCCGCACCTCGAAGTTCAGCGCTTGTACTTACACGTCTCCGTGCTACAACACTCACCCTCTAGCTGCGGGGGGCAGTGGAAGTAGAACATGGCCCTGCGGCTGGGCGGGGGCCCGCTGCCCGCCGCTGCGAGGCCGACGGCGACCGGGGCCGGGGCCAGCCCGCGGGGCGCGGGGCTTCCGCGCACCCTCCGCACCGACACACCGGCACCAGCTCCCCAGCCGGGCACCGCCACGCACCGCCGAGGTGTCTCCCGATGACCTGAAGACAGAGAAAGGGAAAGAACATAATAGGTAAATAACCAGAAGAAATCACCTAGAGAAACGTACTGATAACCCTAGATTCCATCCCAGAGGGAGAAGAGTAAGTAGTGTCCAACACTGTGCAACGGACTGAAAAAGCCAAAGGCAGAAAACTCCGTGGTAGGTGCACGGTAATCAGAATGAGTAAAACTTTGTTGCTTCTCTTTGTCTTTTTCTTTCTTTTTCTTTCTTTCTCTTCCTTCTTTTCCTTCTTTTCTTTCTTTTCTTTATTTCTTTTTCTTTTTTTTTTTCGAATAGCAGATAATCTATCTATCTATCTATCTATCTATCTATCTATCTATCTATCTATCCATCTATCTATCCATTCAGTAATCTACCTAGCTACTTACCTATCTACCGAGTTATCTCAGATATTCCCATCTGGAGCAAATAATTACATAAAGAAAAAAAAATGCTTATAGCTAAGAATGAACTTTTTTTTTTTTTTTAATCTAAATTAATCTACCTAAATGAAACAGCAATAAAACCTAAATGCCGTCTTCTTTTTAAAGCATCCAACAAATTAGGAACTGTGTTTGGGTTGGAAACCAATGTCCTCGGCAAGAAAGAAAAATCAAATTTATATGTAGTCATATTAAAAAAATCCAGAAGGCAAATAAAAATAGTAATCCATACCTAAGCCGAACAGAAGTAAAAATCACCAGTAAGGTTTTGGAAAATTTTGCGCTGGAGTAAGGCACCGTGAGTTGTTGGCTGCAGAGACAGAAGGGCTCTGTGGAGTTGTGGAAGTGGCCAGATGTCTTTATATCTGTCTACAGCATGCTCTGCCTCTCAGCACTTGCCTTTATAATCTCACGCATAATTGGCCTTAATCTGATTATTTCCAGCGCTGTCTACAGTGAGTAACTTGGATAGGTCTATTGGGCCCTACAAATGGCCCACGTGGTGTGCAGAGCAGGGAAGGAGGGAAGAAAAAAAAAAAATAAAAAGGCTGAAAATAAAAAGCCCGTCATTTCTCAGCAAACACCAGGAATGTGAACAGGGGCAACGAAATCCCATTATTTTCTCAATGTTGGTGCTGCGAGGCTCGGCGACCCCCGGCGGCCACCGTCCCCCCTGCTCCGGGGAACCCCTGGCTGCGGGGCCTGGGGGAGCCCGCCGTGCTGTGCCGTACGCCACCGTGCCAGCCCTGCCCCACCGCCCGGACCCCGCCGCTGACAAAGCGCCGGGTAATTGCCGCTGGATGGGTTTTGGGGGGCCGCTCTGCACACGCCTCTGCTTTCCAAGCGATCGTACCACGGCAAAGTTTGATTTTGTTCACAGCGAGGGGTCTCTGGATTTATGCTCGCTTCCCGTCTGCAAATGATATGCGGCGGGACCCTTTGCAATTACTTTTAAAATGCATCCGAGACATAGGCTCAGCGGAGAGAGATGGCCCTTGCCTCAGCCCGGGTGAAAATTAGGCTTTAAAGTACCCAGATGAAATTTTCAAGTCAGGGACGCGGGATTGGATCAAATCACATAAACTGCAAAAAAGCAAGTATAATGGCGCATAATTGGTTCTGTAATAGCATTACACAAGGATAATAGCCTGTTATGGCCCCCTGCACATTAAGTGCTTCCCTGGCGTAAAGCCTTTATGATATTAAAGGGGGAATATAATGATATTTTGGTTATTAAATGCGTGTAATTAATTTATGCACCACTGAAAATAAAGTTGGTATTATGACCCACTCAAGATGCATCAGAAGATGTAAGTCAGACAACTGTTGATAAGTTCTGGTGTCTATGTTTCGTCTAGACTGCTGATTTTATTTTGGAACAATTGCTTCTCCGGCAGACTACACAAATTTAATATTTTATAAACATTGTAATGTTCTGTGCAAGAAGAGTGAGCAAATCTACACAGGCTGTCTTAGATTTGATGGGAGTTTAAAGACATAGCTTGTTCATACCAGAGCAAAGGAGGTGGATACAGATAATACAGGTGGAGGAATAAGTAGAGATTTTGAAGAGACAATGTCTTGGGAAAGTTACTCTGTGTGTATGATCTCATTAAAGAAACACTAATAAGCCTTAGAAATATCACCTGGTCTATCTGCTTTTCATACTAGGCACAGATGGGGAAATTCCTTTTATGTATAATCAAGCTGAGATTATGTTCCAGTCCTGTAAAGCACTATTTTACCAAAGTAAGGCAAAAAATAATTGTATCCTAAATCCAAACTGATTTGATATGATTTAATCTTATCCATTCACCTATAATTTTAGAATACTAGTTATAGATTTAGAAAGCTGCAATCAAATTGTTTTTATATATAAATATATACACATATGTATACATTTACATCTATACACATACATAAACACTTTTAGGGATATTGCTGTTTGACAACAGATATTGACTTATCATTCAGGCAAGTCTCTGAACAGCAAGGTATACTATGAATTGAGATGGCTTTTATAAAACTGTGCAAGAAGCAAGACCAGTGTTCTGAATCTGATTGCATTCCTTAAAATAGCAGCACAAGCTTTAGGTCAATTAACCTTAGAAAGAAGAACATAACCCAGAGGTACTGTCTGGATCTCCCCTGCCAGTCTCTCCATGCTGAGTTTTAAAACCCACACAGGGCCAATACCGCAGGACCCCTTTGCACAGAGATAGATGTGCCCTTTCCTTTTTCTCTGACATCAAGAAGAAAGTAAGAGAGAGTGTTTTATCATAAGAACCCCTAATAAAATAATAATAACTTCATTATGGCACTCTCAGGCCTTGCACTAGTCAGGGGGTTGCATTGCTGTTTGGCTCCAAGACCCACTTTCTCCTGCAGTTTGAAGCCTGCAAGTTCAGCGTATTGCAGAAGGCAGAGAAGGTGAAATGGAGCACGGGGAAGTGCTCCAAGCCGCTGCTTTTTAAATAGAAGCAGAAGGACTCTAAGCCGAGCGAGGCTGAACTTTCTCTGTAGGAGCAGCAGCTGCAACACAAGGAGATAACTAAGCAATATATAATCCCCCACCCCTCGCCATTTCGGTGCCTGTTTAATTTTAATGCACGAAACGTGGGGTTGACATAATTAAAAGTTAGTGCTTCGCAGTCTTGGGTGGCGTTCTCGGGCGGCCTCAGCCCAGGGGCAGCGACAGCGGCGCGTTTCAGCACCACGGAGAGCGCCCGCCGCTCCGCGCCCTCTGGCACCCCCGGCCCCGCCCGGCCCGGCCCGCTGGGTGTAGTGCTGGGCCAGCACCTTCCCTGGGGTAACACTGCTGTCAGGGCTGCTCCTGGGGCTCCACGTGTCCCCCTTCTGCAGGCGCTTCCCTGCAAAGCTGGGACCACAGGGAGAAAAACAAAAAAAACACCAAAACCAAACCAAAAACCACAAAACAAACGAAACCAAACCAAAACACCAAACCAAACCAAAAACCAAAACCAAAACAGTAAACTGTTTTAGATCACGGCTAATATTTCTCTGGTAGTTCCTGGCATCTAGCTACCGAAGGCAAGCACCCAAAACTAGCTGAAGCTTGAGAAAACACACAAAGTAGAGCTACAATATTTCAGAAGAAAAAAAAAATAACAACAAAATCCCTTTTTATGCAAAGTCCTTAAGGTCTCTCTCACATACATTCATTATTGCTATTAATTATTAGTACTACTACTACATCAGTATTAGTTACTAGGTCTGCAAGGAAAGGTCCAAGTAAATATAATTCTGGACAGAAGTTTTGTTGATTGCATCTGTCTTAAAGCAAAACTGTTCATGTGCAGCACAGGTAAACATACCTCTTCTCACTTTTCTCCCGTGACAATAAAGCCTAGAACTGAACTGATGAGAAAGATCACTGAATGAACATTTTCCTTGAGAGTACTCAGCTTTGAGGGATCATTTGAAAAATTCAAGAAAGTCCGAATGACTCAAGTTTGATGAAATGGCTCTCTTGCCTTTCCATGTCCAAACACTTCCTTTCCCATGATCCCCAATACCTGACCACAAAAAAAAAAAAAAAAAGACTAGCAGCTAAAAGGTTATTTTACCCTAATTCATGTGCAATAAAATGTATTTTCCAATTAACCAAATTTGCCGATTTGTCCCGCTTGGACACTCTTATAATTTATAATGTAAAAGTGTTCTTTCTTTATCTAAAGACCAAGGTGACTGCTTTTAATTTTCTGTAACCTCTTTACACTTGATGTTCACCAGACTCATAATGTTAATTGGCTTCATATACGGATCATCAGTTTAATGAAGGAATAAATCCTATGTTGCTTTATGTCCCTCTGTTTTAACAATGATTGCTTTAATGAAGAATGTGACATGTTTGAAATCAAAGCTGCAGGAGACATTAGAGAGGCTTTTTTATGATGACTGAAATGCTTATTTAAAGCTAGAACCACGAAGTTTGCATATTTCAAAAGCTTTATTTTTTGTTAATCATTTTCCATAGAAAATACTGACACATTCTTCAGCAAAGAACTTTTTCATTGTAATTGTGAACAGAGACTGAGAATAACACCGTTTTGTAATACAAACATCCCAATTAGGTTATGAAAATCTCTCTGATCTGATTTTATACCACTGCAGTTTTTATTCAGAGTTCAAGTAAAACTCCCATTGAGTTTCAAAGGAGTTATGCTTGCCTAAATTAGGAGTTTTTTGGTGTAACTAACACACTTCTTTGTAAACCTACTGTATTTTCATTGTTCATGTGTAGATGGACAAAAGTACAAGGGATAAAGAACTGTCAGTTCACACACAAAAGCTCTGGATTGCTGTAATCTATTTCTCCCCATGGGGATTTTAGTATTTCAGGAGCATGGGTAAAATGTAATGAAACATGGGCTCATAGAGGTAGGTGACTGCAAATCAGAGCATCAATTAGACCAAGCTGGAAAGCAGCAATTAGACCCAACTGCATGTGCCTGTTATATAGCTACAGCAGGTTTAAAATGTACAAAGCAAATGCATTCTGGTATTTGAACTTTTACATTCCTAGTCACACTTTTAATGAAAGTAAGTCTTCTTTTTTCTTTTTTCTTTTTTCTTTTTTCTTTTTTCTTTTTTCTTTTTTCTTTTTTCTTTTTTCTTTTTTCTTTTTTTTTCTAAATGGGGACTGCATATACTGGATATATTTTTTTTCTCATTTGAGACCTGCTATCTGCACTGAAATTACATAACCCTTAGATATGGGAACATGCAATGCAGAAGAGGGAAGTCTCTAATCAAAGCCTAAGCAACCAACAGATTTGGACAGAAATTTCAGGACATGGTAGAGGAAGTGCTTGGGAAAGATATTAGCTTAAATTACACACCAGTGAGAAGTCATGCAGTGTGCCAGACCCGATTCCACAACCCCTTAGGTGTATGTCCCCACAAGTATTATACTAATTCAACCCAGGTCACACCAAATTTCAGTTAGATACACAGACATCTCCTCTCCCTTCCGCTGTATAGTTCTGTGTCTGAGAAAAATGTGTTGCCTTTCAGAGCCGACCAGGACTAGAGTCCTATGACCAGAACTGCATGAACATGCAGAAGACAGTCCAAAACCATACTTTGCCTTCCCTCTCCATGGAGTGCAAGAGGTGTTCTTCTCCACTACCACAAGAGGATTAGTCAGCCAGAGGCTCATTCAGTAGTAACAGCTCTCTACCTGGAGCTGTGCCTTTACTAGACCTATGCCCAGTCCCCTTTCCATTTGAAGTGACGCAGAGTGCAGGCTGGGACCATGACAGAATTTGTTGAAGTAAAACAACACTGGCTGAGAAAAAGTTTGATTCAATGAGAAACCAGGACTAGGCCTGTCTCCATCCAAATCCCTCTGGAGTTATTTCCAAGGATCTGGATGCTCCGTGATAGAGTATTTCTAATGAAAGGCATTACTGAAACACTGATAATGGTTTTCACTGATGTTCAGAGATTTGTTGATTCAGACAATGAGATGGAACAATTTAAACAAGCTGAATATTACATGAATGAAGGAAAGGAAGAAATCATGATTCATTCTTCAGGCTTAAGAACAAGGCAATAAGAGTAATGCAAAATTCAGGGCAGGGTCCTAAATCATTAAAAAAAAAAATCAACTTCAGAGACCATCCATATTACCTTTCAGCCTTTCACCTCCAGCTAAATGAAGCTTATCTTTCCCAACATATTTTCTTAAATGAGGACCACAAAACCCTCCCTCCAACTTTTCCTGTGCCCTCTGTCCCATTTTCTTACCTTAAAATGCAGGTCCTCTTCCTGTCTCAGGCACCTTGGAATATTTGGTGAAATAAGTTGGGAAGGCTCAAGACAGGACTTTGAACAGGAACAGGTTATCACGCATCGTGGAACTTGAAAGGTCACTCACTATCAATGAAACATGCATAAACTGCCTCGATGTCTTCTGTACAGACAAACAGCACACAGGAGTTACCACAAACTGCTGATCTCATGACAGTGTGTGGTGAAGAAGGAAATATTGGGTGGCATTGAGTAGCACAGAGCTCTGGGCATCTGATGGACTTCTTATACTTAAGGCTGTTCTTGCTTGAGCAGCAACTGATACTTTCATGAGCTGTCATACATTTATGAGCTGTCAAGAAACAACAGAAGTGGAACAGCCATGGTTGTGCTATTAGTTTGTTTGTGCTGCCTGGCTAGATAGAAGCAGAGAACCTGGCATTCTCTGGAGTTATTTAGGATTTCCAGCGTTCAAACCTTCATTTGAATACATTTTTTTAAAATTAGGTTTATTTCTTAGCCTGTCCTTAGGCAAGTTACATTTACACTTTCAAAGTTTACATTCACATTTTATACACATGTTAGTTGCAATCACAAGTCTCAGAACAAGTCTCTTGCTGCCCAGAATGAGAATGAACATCTTAAGAATATTTTAACTATTTTCTTTTAAAAAAATAAATCTTGATCTTTGGACATTGAAGCTGTTCACAGAAAACAAACAAACAAAGCCAACAAACAAAACACACCTGCCCTTTTGACGTTTTGTTTCAAAATGTTCAAAAGGCACTAGTAATGAATAAAACTCAAAAATAACTTTATATTATAAATGTAAAATTATGTTGCTGAAATCAGAACAAAAGATCATGGAACTCTGACATTATTTTGAGTAAACCTTTTCTTTTAACTTTTTGGCATGCAAAAATTTGAAAGCTGATTTAAGTGCTTGACCCTGAAAATTCACATGCAATGGGGGAAATATTTCTGCCCACTCCTGTGCAGTACCTGCTGCAGGAAAGCATGGAGGCTGAAAGGTGTTGAAGTACAGAGGCAGCTGGTATCCTGGTGTGCAGCCATGGTCTGTCCTGTCCATTTATCAAAGACTGCAGCTTTGAAACAGCTTCTGAGCTTTCACATGTATAAACCAATATGAGTAGCCAGATGGTGACTTCAGTGGCCGTGGATCTACCTCAAGTGCAGCACATCAGCAGTGGCAGCAGCCTCCCGGGGAGGGAGCTGGTGGGCAGCTGGAAACGGCAAGTGCGCTGCAGCCTTGGATTCCCATCCACCTGTACAACAATTTTTGGCTCCTGAAGATCTCAGGACAGTTTGAAAATGTCACTTGGTAACTACCTATCATCACTGTTCTGCCAGCGGGAGGTTAGTCTTGGGGTCCAGCTCTAAGACTACCAGGCTCTTGTAGGACTCCAGGTAAGCCACTTGGGGTGGGATTAATTTGATCACATATTGGTGTCTGTGTTATCAATACCTGAAGTTGGGTGAAGTGAATTTCAGCTGCATTTTCTCTAAGTCTCAGCCACCTGCCAGCCCATTCACACAAGAAGCAGTCCAGATCAAAACCTCATTTTGGTAGAAGTCACTACAGTTGGTAATAGGACTTGAACCTGTAAAAACAGCTGAAAACACAGTACCTGTAACAATGTACCCTTGTGAAACAGAAATATTGTTACAGCAATAATAATTATAAATTATATTTGGAAATAAGGTCTTATTATAATCTGGGAGAAATAATCCTAGGAAGTCTCAAGACATCTCAGAAATGATAAGTATATGTTAGCTACCTGCTGACCCATTTTCCACCAGAAAAGCAGAAAGCAATGTTTTGTATAGTTTTACAATAACATGTGAAAATAAATCAACTACTTTCAGTTTGTAATCTATGCAGATATTTAGCCAACATGTGTGAATTTTCTAGGTTAATATGTAAGTGTAAAGAAATTAACTCAGGAACTGTGCATTTCCAGAGAAATATTTGAGAATTGTGAAACGCTTTTGCATTGTCATAATCTTAAAATAAATGTGAGGTTTTGAAATTTTCTTTATCAAGACAAGACCTTGGTGAAAAAAGAAGCAGAAAACTCTGTCAAAACCCAGCACTAAAACTAAATGCCACCTTTAGAAAGTTCCCTCAGAGGGAACAACCCCATATTTTGGGACATGCCAGTGGCTGGCTCCTAAGGTTACTGGGGATCCCTGCAGATAAGGACTTGATCATACACCCTTGGTACATCTATGCAGTGTTGAAGGGTAACTTGTAACACCCTTTTAGTTTGCATTAGCAAGAGCATAGTCACAAGGTCCAGGGAAATACGCTGGGAGTGGGTGTGCACTGGGACAGTGGCCAAGAGATGTGGTCGGATCTCCATCTTTTGAGACAGACATAATTCACCTGGACAGGGTCCTGAGTACTCTGCTCCGACTTTGAAGTGAACCCTGCTTTGACCAGAAAGTTGGACAAAGATAATATCTAGAGGCTCTTTCCAGCCTAATTTTTTTCAGTGATTCTATTTTTGAGTAGTTTTGATAAATAAAGCACAGGAGTATCTTAGAAATGGCAAACTAAATAACTTCTTCCATTCTCCCAACATGGTTCATAGTCCTTTCTGTGGTACAGAAAGCATAAATCTTACTAAATAAACTGAAACAATTCTCAAAAGGTATTTGTTTTGGTTGATCTAGTTAAGTTAGATATCAAGTGGATTATCTAATGTGCTTATGTTTGGTTGCTGGTTTTTTGTTTGTTTGTTTTTTTAAACTGAGATGATGTCTTAGTTCTAACTGTAAATATCTGTTTTTCCAGTCAATAAAACAGTTTAAACTCCTATTGCTCAATTATTTTTCTTGCAATGTGTCTGTTCTAATTCTGACTTTGAGCCACTAAAGCCCTGATTTTGAGCCACTTGCAGCCTGGACTCCAGCAGTAAAATAGGAAACCAAGGAGTAGCAGTTGTGACCCAGAATCAGTGTTTATTCTGAAAATTGTGATTGTTTATTCCCAGCAGCACTTTCAGCCATAGGGCTTTCACTGTCAGGAAAGCTGGCTCGATTTTTAGTTTGATTTAGCCCCAGCAAATTTCAGATACGTTTTGGGGAAATTATACTTTTTGGGTTTTTTTTCTACCGCTTTTGAGGACACGGTTCCCTGGCCACCAGCACTGGCTCAGCACATTCAGCAGAAAATTTGACATGGACTTACAGTTGATTCCTACACAGAACACAGTAGAGTCTGTACTGATTTTTAAGTACACACACCAGTTCTATGCCACCTGGTAACTTCGTTTAACCTGACAGTTAACCAAGCAAGATTTTTGTGAGCAAATCTGAACCAGTGTAATGGAATTTATGCTGTAATGTCGCTTTGTGCAATGCAGCCTGGATTTACAGAATCACCAGATCATGGTTTCAGCTAGGCCAATCACTTCTCAGTAACAGGTCATTTTCCCACTTACAGGCAAAACCTACAGCTTTTGTTCTCCAGAACCAAGACAGGCTGTGATCTAGTTCTGAATTAGGGCAGTTAGTATCTGCATAAATCTGTAGCTGCACACAACCTGGTGACAACAGCAAGTTAGCAGTCCCTCTTATTCTGTGAATGTCTTCTAGCAATAAAACCAGTACGAAGAAAGAAAACATTTAATTAGCTGCTTTAAGACACAATTGTCTCATTCGCCAAAGGTCAATTCACACCTGCTAACTGCTCTCTTTGGAGGTGAGCTATGCTCAGTGCCAGGAGGGGAGACATGGCCTAGGTGTGACATACTTTCGCACAAAGCCATTGAAACGCACCCTCTGGATGTGGCAATGTTCTCCAGTTAACTTGCAGCACTCCACCTCTGTTACAGGTAAGTAGCACCATCCTTCGGGAAGCAGTTTGGGACGAACAAGGAGGGAGGCTGTCCCTGAACATGAATGCAGGTGCCCATTGGTATGCATAAGAAAGAACCTGCATGTGTGATTTTAAGGGGACTGGAGACAATCTGGAGGGTACGGTATCGGTGCAAAAGCCCTGGGACTTATGATAGGCACCCAGCTTCTCTCTTTTTCAGGAGACAAGTTCCAGAGCTATGAATCAAATACTATCCTCCATGGGTCTTTCAAGTAAAGCACGTTAAATGCCCCATTTCCTACATGAACCATAGTAACTACCCCAGGCAGTCTGGAAGCAACTCAAAGCATTCCTAACTGAATGCCTTATACTGAACAAAACTTTCAAGCCTGCAGAGCAGACAGAATAGAGCAGAGGCTTTTCAGCTGCTTACAGCACTGCTGTGCTCCAGCTTCCTCAGGGCAGGCACATTTAAGTTATCTCCCCTCTCACAAAGGAAACCATCCCACATCAATTTCCCCAAGCCCATCCCTTCTGCTTTACCCACCCCAGGACATGCCTGGCATATCCCTCCCCCCTGCTTCAGTGCCAAGAAGCACCTTCCCATCATCTATACCTCATGAGAGGAGCATCACAGAAACCCCTTAAAACAAACCTTTCTACAAACAGGAGACCGTGGAAGTCTGTTCTCTTGTGGATTAGTGCTCTTTACCATTAGCTCTCCTCCACAACATACCCAGATCACACCACCATGCCGCTGCAGCGTTGTCAGGACCAGGTTTAGTGCTCTGCCCACCTTACGCAATGATGAGTGTGACTGTACATACCTCATGTACTTGGATCTCTTCAGTTTCAAACCCAGGCCAAACTATCATGGGGTTGCACATAACCCTACAACTTTACCAGGGGGTTGGATTCTCTTCCTAGACATTGTTTGAATCTTTCTGCCTCTGAAATGCTGCTTTCCATGTGCCTGTGGGTAAAAAATGCAAGGTGTGTTATTTGCCAGAGAAGAATCACACTGATCCCATGCTATGGAGAGGATGCAGAGACCCACGAGCTGCCAGAGATCCAAGCCAGCAGACCCTGAGTTGCAGAGCTGAGTGCTGTACAGATGCATCACTGTGAACAGCTAACAGGGCGCTGTGCTTCCAGTCACTGCCTGAGCTGGCACAGGCAGCCCCATGCCTGTGGTGTCTGTACCCTTGGTGACGTGTGGAGCTGGAGGCAGGGGAGAGATGCTGCAAGGCTCTCAGTCCTTTACTGTGGGATTGTTACTCTGTTTACCTCTGAACTTCAGTCTCTGGTGTGTTGGCGGCACCCTGCGTATAAAATCTGCAGTCATTCATTTTTGTTCCTGCACTTCAGAAGCAGAGCTCTTCTGGGCCAAGTGTCCTCCTCATAGGTCTTGGTACAGTATTTATCACAATGAGGTTCGCTGCCAGCTTTATTTTCTATTTCTGCTGTTGTGATGCAACATGGTATAACAACACACAATCTGAGGCAAAAATAATTTTCCAGACTGTCCGTGCTGAAGACTACCCCTATTCCCTCCAAAACCCCAGCTCTTGCTTTTTGGTATGCCACCTTAATGTATGACACTCTGATTAAACCAAGACTCCAAATTGTAGCTTTTTTTATTTTGGAATTCTTACATGTTTCAGTTAATGAATAACAACAACAATAAAAAAGTACCTTTTTTCTAAAAAAAGAAAGCATACTTATCCTTAATTGTTATTCTAATTACAAGTTCTGGTGTAGTGTAAATTTTTTCCCTTGGCATTATTATGAATCTCATTTCCCTACAAAGTCCAGGATAAACAATTCCAATATATTTTGTTTTAATTATGAAGATTTAATGGGGCATAATGAGACTATGTTGAGTGGTGCAGAAAAAATAATTTAATGTGTGCAAAACTACTGAGTGATCCTAGCCTGACTGTGCATATTTCACTTATTGTAGGGCAACACTATGTTGGCTAATCATCAATGTGCCCATCATTTATTTATTAATCATACTTGCTTTTCAATAGAAATTTTTCCTTCTTTTTTTTCTTCCTGGCTTCTAAAAGAAGAAGAAAGCCATTAAGAAATCCTGGAAACAAATAGACAATTCTCTGAGTTGAGCAGTGAAGGATGCAGCTGATACACGGTGCTAGAAGCATCTGTCACATCAGACAGAAGACCAGAGTGTGTTGGACACAGAACCTGCCTCAGCCAGCCTGTTCCAAATGCAGTCCTTCTCCCAGCATTATTTGGCAGTGAAAACTTCTGGCTTCAGTTCTTAGGGCCCCTACCAAAAGAAGCATAGATAACATTAGCTGAAGTCACCATTCAGAAATGACCTTGTCTTGACTCTCACTGTAGGTACATTTTCCCATTCCCAAGGTGTGGTTCTTGCAAGGAACACCACAAGTACTTCTGTAGTGAAAAGTGCAAAACAGCAGCCTAGAAAACAAACTACTAAAGTGAGATTATGACCCTTCATGCTCTCCAAAGTCCCTTTGCCAATGGTACTGAATCCAATGGCTGGGCGGGGCAGATGCAGCAGTTAGCACCACCCTGCTACCAGATTTATTCTACTTCACCAGGGTGATCATATAGCAAGAACAAAACATCGTGTTGTTTTGTTTTGTTTTTCCTGCCTGCACAGAAGTTTTGTGTAGGCGGAGGAAGATTTTAGCCACCTGCCTGGGAATTCTGAACACGAGGCAGTATGGTCAGTGTGGTGACAACAGGCTGTTCTGCAGAAAGAATGAACACTTTTGTTCTGCCATGCTGCGCATATACAATAGACTTGAAACATTCAGTCGTACTGGGGTCCCTGTGACTGTGCTGTACAGCTCATACACCACCAGTTCAACACACGGTCTGTTGGATGGAGATACTGGAGCCCTATTACAGCCTGTTTTCCTGGCTTGGGGGAATCAAGCCTTTTGCCACTAACAGAAATGAGCTGCATGAATACTCCACTGCCTGTTCCAGCCTGGACTGAGCGCCAACTCCTTTGCCTCAACTGCTGCTCCCAGCAGCAAGACCTGCTCTTGGAGCTGTTCTGACATCAGAGTGTCACAGCTCTGCTGATACTTACAAGAGCCTCTGCAGCCTTCCAGAGAAAAAACTAAGCAGGAGAAAACCCTTCTCTCCACACATGCCATGCTTTCGTTATAAATTCTTGTCTTGCTCAGGCTCGCTCCTCTATTCCACCCATTCCAGACTGTAGTTCAGATACGCATGTGCTTGGCCTACACACATGAGGCACAGTCTTCTCATCCATATTTTGTACCTGTGAATAATGGTACTTCTTTTGTCTTGGCTTTCTAACCTAGTGAAATTTTAACGATGGCATCCCAAGATATTACAATGCACACGAAAATAAGGCCTTAAGTACCAAGAAAACCGAAACCACCTCAGGTACAAGAAGTTTAGAACCTGCACAAGGTAGGTTTTGTTACAAGTACCACATGTGACTCACCTTAAGGACTTTAATCTCTACACATAACTCAAGTGAGAGTTACAAGAAGCTTCAATGCAACTTTCATTTCAGGAATAATTACTGGATTCTCCCTGAAGTGAAACACATCTATTCTGCTTATCCATAGTACTCTGACATGGAGTCAGAGGACTTGACACAGTGCCCACTGAAGCCACTGGGAATGTCCTCTCTTGTGAGAAGCTATTTGATTAATGACTCTAGGAAGGAGGCTCAAATAAAACAATCAACAAAAAAGTGGACCAATGTTACATTACATTTATTTGAAAATGAACATTTTATATTACAGATTAAGTTAATACACTTCAAGTGTTTTGGTTTTAAATAAAATAAATTTCTTACAGACATCAATATTTACAAAAGAAAAACATTTACATAATTTTTAAAAAAATCTAATTGGAGTAAAAAAAAATCTCCATGAAGTTTCTACCCACAAGAGATGTCATGTACTGTGAGCAGGCAGTCTCCTTCAAGGATTAATGGAGACAAGAAACCTAATTAGGCTTAAGTTACAACTCAATGAGTTGACTGAGGAACTGCAGTGGGCTGGTTACCTGCATTAAATTGTAGCAAGACTAAAAGACCATTGGGGGTCTCTTCCAACTCTACATCATATTCTCCAAGGAAGAATGGAAAGGAATCAGTGGGTACCTTCCATCAAACTTGGCTCAGATACAGGACCAGGCCAGCATCCAGTATGTTCTCACAGACCTCCAAAGCTTAGCGGTCTTCTTTCTTCCTGCTAAACTATAGGAATTCTGACCCATGTTTTAGAATGCCACTGTACAGCCACTGTAGAAACACACAAAGGAATGTTTTCTGCCACAGAGCCCAACAACCACAGCAAAACACAGTGGAAGAGAATAATTTTACAGAGAGCGGGGCTGGCCGACCCTTCATCATACAGATGTGCAGGCCTGAGTCGAAAACCAAGTTTGCTGATTCCCAGACAAATACTGACCTATGTGTTTCCTTGGATTGGTAGCAAGTCCTGGGGGCACTTAGAGGCAGGTCTCTGTTTGCATTTTGTAGAGCTGTATAACAAACAAGTGCAAGAAATGCATTTCTGGGTAATACATGATCTGCAGATGGTAGAGGCCTCTGAGATTAGCTCTGGGCAAACACTTATCCTGAAAGCTCTATGTAGGTGTGTACATCCTCCCTGGATCATGCAGTTAAAACTGAATAAGGTTGTTGTTACTAAAAGAACTGCATCCCATCCCAGACTGAGGCAGGATACCACTTCCTATGAATTCACAGGAAATTGTGAGCCTCAGTATGCAGAACAAGACCTTAATTTGAATGTTCAATTTAATGCATTTCAAATTCTTCACATAGCAAGTTCCTCAAAGAGCTTTCCATGCAGGTCAGCATACCCTCCAGAATCCCACGGTTCTTCAAAAGCCAAACTTAAACACCTTTCCACATGGCCATGGTGAGGGGATAAGGCTCTGAAGCACAGCTGAGTTTCTGGCTCTCCTGCACTGTAAACAGAAATGACGTCTCCCTTGGTATCTTCAGTGGCAAACAAGGAAGTAAATCCAGGTGCATACCAAATCCAGACAAAAAAGGGTCTTACTAATGACAACCACACCTAGTTGCCACCATGTCTTTATAATTTTTAAGGACCACATTCTCTTTGTCATCAAAATAAAGAAGATTGAGGGACTTCAATTCATCTGGCACACAGCAGGGTGTGCTGACATCCTGAGACAGTTTAAGTGTGTGGACTATGGACTGAACTGCAGCATGGTTTGTTGCATTTAGACTTTCCCCCAAAGGGAAGAAACAGGATCCTCTGCAATAAAATGCATTGTATCCACTTGGGTAAATAATCCATCCTGACCAGCCAATAGCACGGAAGTCAACGTAGAGTTCCCTTCGATGACATGCTATTACCTGGCTTTTGGCAGGGGGGACTGCAGCAGCTCGAGGTCTTCTGCTCATGCCTGCATTGCTGCTTTCAATGATCGGGGTTTCACGAGGCACACCTGAAGCATCATTTTTGGCAGGGTCCATTTCTGGTTCTGAAAGGAAGTTGTGTGTTAATTTTTCTCAAAAGAAATTTGGTTCCTGAGTACAGTATTCTGCATGAAAGTCTATTCCATAAATCTACATCAAAGTCTTCAGAATAGATTTTAAAATGACACTTGAACTGTGAAAGTAGCAGAATGGGTGTGCATTCAACTGCCGTTTCAGCAATATTTCAAAAACTGCCAAATCTTGTGTTTCACTTTGTGGTCTGAAAGACCCTCACTGAGCAGAGATGTAAGGAAAAAGCTCAGTGATGTACTAAATACATTATGTGAACTCAAAAGGCCCTTTTCAGGGCTGAATCTGGCCAGAATGCTAGTAACAGTCTTTATACAGCCACAGCTACAAAAAGCATCACACTGAGCAGTGCTAAGAGAGGGTGGAGATCACAGCCTTTTTCTCTCTCCAGTGTTCTCCTCCCAGGAACTCTATTCATTCACTTGCAAAACACAGTATGTTCCTGTAAAGTAGTATTTAAAACAGCATTTTTCAATTTTGACATCTGAAAAAATTACCACCAGGTTTATGGATCTCTGCTAGAGAATGAAGCTTACTGACAATAGGTTTGCTCTCTTAAAGTATCTTCTGAGAAGCCTTGATAAATGTCCATGTAGACCTCAAGACCCAGAGACTGAAAACCACTGATCCACAGGCTGGTAGAACAATCTGCACAGATTCACTAACCACAAACAACAGGCAGGTCTAGGCAATTTCTTTATTGAGAAAAGAGTGTAAGTTTCTCAGTCCTGCCACAGTATTCCATATAGAGCTTGATGCTCATTAAATTGGGATCTAGGATTTCATTATAAGAATTTCATTTGGAAACAAAACCAGGCCAGCCTCATTTTTGGTTTTAATCAATTTCACCACCTACTTTTTAGTACTGATGCAAGTCCTACCTAGTTTATTTCGAATATGCAAATGCAATTGTTTAGCAGAAAGCCCTGCAAACCCAAAATAGAATCATTTTCGTCCCTCCTCCTAGCTTTTGCTCTTGGCATTTATCAGGCTCTGAAATCCAGCCTTAGCTGGTTTTACTGAAAGACCAGTGAGAAAGGTAAAACACTGTGTTTTGTAATTTAAGAGATGAGGGCCTTGTCTCTGATGAAAACAGCCTTTAGTCACAGTGCTAATTAGTCAATGGAGTTAAACAGGTGCTTAAAAACCAAGCCAAGGACAGAGAGGTTTAAATTGCTTATTTAACAACCTCTTCCACTCTTGAAAACTGCACTTAATAACTCTACTTACAGTTGCTTTACCAGCATTTTCACAAAGTTTTCCAGGTCACTGAGTTTTTTTTAGCTTAAACCTAATCTACAATTTTCATGCAAACTGCACCACCACAAAAATAACATAAATAGTAATTTTAAATAACATAATAGTATTTAAAAAAAAACCAAAACAACATAGAACTCCTACCCCTTCACAAACAAAATAAACCAGATTGCTCCTAGGCTTTTTGAATATTTCCTGCAAACAATATTATTCTGAGTGGAGAGGCAACTTAGGCTGCTGGTGACCTACTATTAAGAACTATCAAATCAAACTCTGATCAGTTGCAAAGCTGAACTTCAAACCTGTCCAACACTGCAAGTAAATACTGAGATTAGGTACACATGAGGCAGCAGAAGGGAACAGAAGATGAAGAGGGAGTTAATATTCTAAAACAGGGCTGCTGCTCTTGTGTGAACTTACTTGTGGGAGAGGTTACAAAGCTGGAAGATTTCCGTTTGTTACTGTTGGTGAAGAGGACAAGGAGAGCATTTCTACTCTCCTGCAAAGTGCCCTGGCTCTTAGCAAACTTAACCAGGTTGTGCTCAACTCTATTGTTGAATACATGTGTTGTAGTTATCAAAAAGCCATGGTTGGATCTGCTGTCTCCAACCCACTTGGAAACCTGGTAATGACAGGGAAATTAAAAAAAAAAAAAGTTTCAATATTCTTATTACAGCATTACGATTAAGAAATGTTTATATTAGGAAAAGGGAACAGGCAACTAACATGCTATGAGAGTGTAAGAACACATATTATGACAGAAGTAAGGTAACTGTATAGCTAAGACTCAACTGAGTTTACTATTTAAAGCAGTAATGCAACATTTAAAAATACAAAATATCATATGTGTTCCCCAAAGCTACATTTACAGGAAGATAATTAATTTCAGAAAATTTACTAGGGAATATACAAGTCTAGGAGTTAAAATTAACATTTAAATAAATCCTCTCTGACTTCAGCCAGGAATTTATTTTTCATAACAGTCTTAATAACAGAATAATATTAACTCCCTAGACTTTCCATACCATTAAAACTCTTTTCAATCTAACAAACATGGCATTTGAAGAAATCAGTTCTCAATTAAGCAAATTTACTTTATCTAATTGTTATAATTACAGACTAATAGATAAGACCAGGCCATTCTCAAGCAGGGCTATCATGACTTAAGATGCAACTCAACCAGCCATCCGAGCACACTGTTCAGTCTGATCACAAAGCGTAGGTAACAATACACACTGAGAATACAGATTTAAACACAAGAAACTGTATGTTTTGAAACACTTTTTCTTTTTTCCCCTATGGAAAAGCATTCACATACTGTTATAGTTTAAGGGTATTTACAAAACAAGGATATTTGCAAACCAAATCTTGAAACTAACAAATAAAGAAGTCTACAGATGAAGTTAGATGAAAAACAATCCAACCATGGTAAATACCAGAAATACAACGTTAAAACACCCTGCACACCTGTTCTGTAATAACATCACCAGGAAAAAAAAAAAAGGAAATTAAAACCTACTCTTAGCACATAATCAATGCCATCTCCTCTAGTAAGCCTAAGGACTAACATGTTATAATCACAATGACATACTTGGCCCAATGCCCCTCCTATCGACTGGTTGGGTTACTCAATCCTCATCATGCCTGTGCTCCTAGCAGCATATAGTCACTTGTCCTCTATATTCAGGTAGCACCAGGTGTATGTTTGAGTGTAGAGAGAAAGCTTCTCCCTCTACTGCTGTCCTTCAGTTTGAACAGACCACAAAACCCAGCTGGAGTTCTGAGCTGACTGTCATTTTAAGAGATTTCAAATTAAAATTAAGTCAAAATTATTTGCTTACTGTTTGCGTGACATTGAATACTTCCCAGCCTTCTGTGTACAGGGACAACAATCTTGATGCAACGAGATGTTTTTTTTGTGGTTTACTTCCACTCTCCAAGAGCTCATACACTTCCACCTTGATGAGAGCAATACAACAAAACAATAAGAAATGAAACCAATTGTTCTTCAAGCAAAACAAGGAGGATGAACATTATTCACATTTCTGCCACATCATAGCTGCAAAACTGCACTGTCATTCTAGACCAGGCAAAAAGTAGGTTGTGGACTGTTTAACAGAAAAACAAGTATTGCTACATACATCTGATTGTAGATGCGCTCAGAGGTGGGATACTGGACATTTTGATACTACAGGAAGATATCCTGATCATCCCTTTGCTTTTTGTTTTGAACATCTGATACCATGAAAGTTTTTGGTTCCTCCACATCTTTGCCTTCAGGTTTGCAAAAAGCCCAACCCAGCCTTTTACCAAAGGCACAGATACACTCAATATCAGAGACCTCACCTGCCCTATTTTCCGATGAATCTCTGATTTCTATTATTATTTTTTTGTAGAGCAGCTCAAGCAGATAAATTGAAATTCGACTTGGAAAACATCTTAAACCACAGAAAAGTACAGTATGGTTTGAGGTAGGTCTGACATAGGTATCTTTCGGGACAGCTCACTGCAATGGTGTGCAAAGTACAGCATACTGCCAGGGCTAAAACCTTGCATCTACTTCTTCGCATGCTGTAGGCAAAGAAAAAGTAAGGACGACAATTAAATAAAAAACAAAGGAGATTTACATAGTAAACGCTTGCACTCCTCATTTTCAGTATTATTATCAACGAAAGCACAAGTAAGTGTTTAATTGACAGATAATTTCCCCACTTACTTTGCAAAAGTGTTTCACGTCAGACCTTCTAGATACATGTGTCCTCTTCAGCTTGAAGACCCTGAACTCGGCTTTCAGCATCTGCTCGCCCTTCTCCATCGCGCTGATGTCGAAGTAGAAGTGGTACTGGTCCACGTGAACTGCAAAAGAGCCTCCTTTAGCAATGCGGCGAGACCCCGCAGAACGAGCTGCACCCCCCCGTGTTCCACGGCAGCCGCGGGGTCCGCTCAGGTCTGCGGGGGGACGCGAAGCGGGATGCGCACGGGCCCGGCAGCGGGATCGGCGGCCGCTCCCCGGCTGGGGAAACGCCGCCGCTGCTCGGCTGCGGGGCACGCGCGCTCGGCTCACCTCGGTCCTCAAAGCTGCGCACCACGTCGCCCTCCAGCAGCCCCGGAGCGCGGGTGATGCCGTTGGCGTCGGCCACCTTGTTGAAGAGATCCACCATGAACTGCGGCGGCTTCTTGCGGGGCAGGACGTCGGGCGGCAGCTCCTCGATGTCGAAGACCTCCCGCAGCCGCTGCAACGCCGCCGCCAGGACCTCGTCCCGCGGGCCGGGAGCCAGGGGCAGCGCGCTGGCCGCAGGCAGGCTCAGCAGCCAGGCTAGCCACAGCCACAGCCGGCGGGCCGCCATGGTCGGCGGCTCTCTCTCGGGGAGGCGGCCGCGGGTGCCCCGCGCCGCTTCGCGGCTGTGACCGCGTTGGGGTGAGGGGGCAGTGGCCCTTCCGCCGGCCCCGGCCCGCCGAGGCTGAGGGAGCGGAGCGCTGGGCAGGGTGCTCAGCCCCGATGGCAGCTTCCCCCGGGGGTGGGCGGCCGCGCCTCGCCCGGGCCATTAAGGTCCCTTGAAGGCTCAATGGGGCATCGCGCTCGCTCGTTAATATCAGAGCGGCCCCTGGTCGGGGCCCGGGGCTGAGCCGCGGGGAGGGTGAGCCGGGAGCGGCTGTTGGTTTCAGGGGAAAGCACGTGCCTGCAAAGACCGCACTTTCAAAAATATTATTATTATTATTATTATTATTATTTTAAAGCTTTGATTTGGGGATTACTGATCACAGGTGCTGTTTCCTGTTATTGTCATAGCAATAAAAAGTACACTTGAAAACGAGCATGAGGCTCTCGGTGTCTTCCAGCTTCACAGCCTACAAGAGTTCCCCAGGTGTGGGCCCGGGTACCGGGGGCTCGGCCATGCTGCAGGACAGAGCCCGTGGTCACACGAGTCTCTAACTCCGGCCTTACAGCTGCCCAGAGTCAGGCTTTAGGGACAGAGTCCGGGTTTCTGCTGTTGCAGAGCAGCAAGAGAAACCAACTGTCGAAGTAATTAGGGATGGGGGGAGACATACACATTCTGAAAAGATATTTTAAAGCTTAAATAATCTCCACACGGAACCAGTTTTCAATAACTTGACTCAACTCCCCTTTCCCCTCACCCCCCGCTTTGGTTGATGAAGCAAGTGCCAAACTCTAAGCATCCTGCATACTAGTCTTTTGTAAGACAGTTTGGTAACTTACTGAGGAGCAATTATGCATTCCTGATGTTCACACAGCAGTGCCCGTTTCCCTTGTGCCACATGGACCTGTGTAATCTTTCCAGGCAGAAAGAAATGTCCTCTGGTTCCTCTTCGTAGGCACGCTATGTTAGACAGGAGCACTTGCACTGAGCAAGCATGTGAGCCCATAGGGGAATGAGGTGATGACAAACAGGCTACAGCTCCACACACTTCTAAACTAGCCACTTGGAGAAAAAAAAAAAAAAAAAAAAAAAGAAAGGTTTAATTAGAATTGTTCAAGCAGCTCAGACACAAAGCACTCAAAGCACTCACTTTTAGCCGCTCTAAAGCTGAAGTTCCTAGGGCACTCTGACACGGGGCTCTTCAGATCCAGATTTCCTCCTAGTGTCACTCATTCCAGCCTTCAGCCATTGTAGCCACATATTTGGAAAAAAAAATAAATAAATTGATAGTTATTATTGCTATGTTTTTTTCACCAGGAGACAACTGTGAAGATCCAGTTTGCCACATAAGGTGCAGAGGACTGAGGGAGCAAAATGAGAAGCATTGATAGGTTAATCAGACCAGTGTAAAAAGCAGTGTTACTGCACATAGAGGTACAGCAAACTTTGAGCCTCAAAACTCTCCAGTTGTCTTCTGAGGGCTGTAAGTATCTCAGTTCATGGCTAACAACAGTACTTGATAAAGTAATATCCATTCAAGTATCTGTCTGAGAGCATGGAAAGATACTAGCAAGATATGAGAAATCACCACCAGACTGTTTTTCAGCCATTCTAAAAGCTTTGCTTTCCCTCCTCTGCTTCTTCACATGCTTGTCCTCACAAACCCTACCCTACCCTTGGGCCTCTTCATTTATTCCTAGTATCCTCTCTAGGCATATACCTCCATTTCTACTCCCGTGGTGCTGCTTCCAGACATTAATGTCTGGAAACACATAGCAAGGGTTCCAAAACAACCTTAACTCTGCCCTAGAGGCAAAGATTTATGAAAAAAAATCCTCTCTGTTTAATATAATCTGGGACCACAAACAATGAAATGCCTCAATCATAGTAGTACAACTGCAGAAATTCCAGCCTACAGTTAGCCAAACATAACCCACTGAGTGCTGTGTTCTTTTATTTTCATATTTCTGATTAGGCAAACAACATAATGAAAGCCTTGCTCCCTGTTCTTTTGTAAGACTGTATGACTCACCACTTATGTAAGCCATGTGCAGGAGTTGGCCATAGCTCCGCTGATGATACTACATAGTGGTTTGCAATTAGTGGAAGGCTTCAACCTCCCTGTTCTGTACAATATAAATAGATTCCCTCAACTTACATGTTGTGAGTAGTGTGGCTTTGGGAGCCCAGGAAAATCAGGGAATCTGTAGGGAACTATGATAGAAAGTTAATAACTTAAAATTTCAGATGGATTCTCTAAAGAGTTCAGCACTGGCATTGCTTTTCCTTCTCCCTCTCTTAAATGACCAGATTAACAGCTTGGGGTGTCTGAAGAATTGAAAATCACCTGGCTTTCAGGTCTAACTTGTGGGTAAGAATGGTGGTATTTATTACGTGACCTGTCACATCATCTTTGATGCCATTATAATTAATATGGGACAGCAATATTGAAAATGCATGGTAATCACATGGCATCATTAGTGGGCAGAACAAAATTTACTCGGGAGTCTTCATTGTGCTGTTTAGAACCCTGGCAACTTTGGACTTAAATGCAAATCCAACCCTGCCATTCAGAAACAAAGACCTCAGCTCAGAATACACTCTCACTTCTCCTGTTAATTTCACGTTAGCACCATCAACAAGAAACTAGCAGACAGAGCAGACTGGAAGTTGCTTCTTTCTCAACACAGCTGCCTGAGACTTCCCTGTATACTCTCTGTGCAGGTTCTGTAGGTCCCAGTTTAGTGACTCGAACCAGATCCCTTCTTTCCAGAATAAAAAGAGTAGTTTTCTGTTCCCTGAACACAGCAATGATGAACTGCAGTCTTCACGGTGGCTTTTGCAGGCAGTGAGCAGGAACATGAAGTATTCCACTCACTTCATAGCAGCTATCTTAAACCCATTTAAAAAAAGCAAAGCAGAATGACCCTTGTGTGAAAGATGTCAGACTTCACTTTTAATGATAACAGAGGCAGCAACACCAGGGTCACCAACAAAAGAAAAGAGGAAAAAAGGAAAGCTTCATCTTCTAAGTCTCAGCCGAAGGAACAGGACTGTACCACATCAGTGATACCATGATGTCACCGCAGAGCCTAGAATAGCAATCCCTTGAGGGCCGGGTAGATGGAGAGAGCCACTGAGTTAATAAGCGTATATTCAGCATTTAGTTTGAATGTTGGAACAGGGAAATTATAAATGGCCATAAGTTGCAGTGTTTTTACCATGTATCTAATATATAAATACCTCTCCCAGAGGAGAAAAACTCCCAAGTGCAGACTTGCCGGCACATCTGACTCAAAGACGTGCTCTGCTCAAGCCCTTCAAAAACTGGATTCTCAGCAATTTTGTACGATAGTTTTGTTTAAACTACAGTTGCTGAATTAATGATCTAGACAATAAGATGCTGTATTACCTCTGTTTTTCCAACTAGGGCTTCCTTGTACTGTGCTATCATTTCCTGAAGCATTTCCAAAGGACTTGAAAGATTTCTTGCCTTCCCCCAAAGACTGCATCTGTCAGATGGGGAAACCAATGCAGCAGGCAGTGTAGTACTGCATCCGAAGTCAGCCAGAGGCTTATAGCAGACCAGTCCAAATCTCCCAGTTCCTAAAAGACCAAACAGGTAGATTAACTTAATTCCTTCCTCATGGTTTAATTTCTTGGTCCATATATATTGGGACTAAGCCACGTTTGGATAAAGCTGCTACAGGGTGTCTTCACATTTAATCTTTTCATCAACTTTATGTATCATTTGAGAAAGCACAGCCACCACCAGCACAAGAGACACAGCATCGTCCTTCCTTGCTGAACCACTGAGATATGGTGGTTCCTCAACACTTCCACCCTCCAAGAGAGAAAACTGCTTAAACTCTTATTATGAGATCTGACATAGGAAACACATCAGCATGCAAAAAGAATGCAAGTCAGATGTTAACCCACTCTTTTTGTTATTCATCTACTCAGTTCCTTATTTTAAAAAGGAAACTATTTTATGTTGGGGGAAAGTGTTGCCCTTTTGAAAGAACATAATTTACTACTTTCTCCAAGACTGTTTTGTCAAACTAATTGCTTAAATTACTGCTTCCTGTGACGGCTTTCCCTGAAGGATACATCCTGTAACAATAGCTTTCACACTGATTTTTCTAGTTACGTGATGCCTGCCTGGACATCTTTGTCACTGAGAAAGTATGGTATATCATTACATGTGGATTATTTTTTAATAGATCTCAATGTGTAATATTTTATTGGAAAATTCCCTCCCTCCCCACCAACACTGTTACGAGGATTCCCTTCATTTTCACAGTTACATAGTGGTATCATTGTTTACTGAACAGATTTTGTGTATCTGCTCAGTCTTAGCAAATGCAAAACATTCTCCCTCTGAAGAACTTTTTCCCTTACGTACTAGTGATGGGGCATTACAGGCCCTGGCAGTGTTCATTCACTACCAAACCAGGTTAATTGGTAGATGAGGAAAAGAGACATGATTCAATAGCAGACTAACATCAGTGTAACCAAGTGCACTTTCATATGTAACTTTAAATGGGATACAAGACACAAAGGTCTCTTCAGGTGGCTACTAAAATCACTGCCATCACCTATCTCCACAGCTTTTCAAAAGCATACCTCAAACTGTCTCTGGAATGCAGTCAAAAATGGAGCCCAAAAGATCATTCTTTGTGAAAATCAACAAGCCATGCTTCTTCAGGAACATCACTCACCTGTAACTGTCCTTTCCATACAGCAGTATCAATAAGCAGACAGAAACCAGAGAAAGGCTAAATGTTCTGTGGCTGTTTCATCATGTACGTGCAGCATCCCAGATAAGACAGGTTTTGGCTCTAAAGAAGGCTAGGTCCTGGAGGAACAGCATAGCCCATCCATGTCAGTTGAGCTGCATTTACAACAGCTGAGGAACTGGAAACCTCTCAATCCTAATGACTCAGTAGCTTAAAGAAGGGAAGTGCTGAAGAATTTTACAAACAACAACAAAAATCCCATCACGTCCTTTAGAAAGTTTTGTCCCTTCTGCTGTAGCTTCTTGAAAGGCAGAGAATTGCACTACTAGAAGACAGTCAAAATTAGTCAAGTTTAGCAATCTTGGAACCAAAAGCAAAGGTGACTTTGTGGCTTGAGTACAACTGTCTATAGGTGACCATCATCTGAAGCCAAAACTTACAAATATAAAATCCCAATTCTCTATAGCTTTATACTTGGGAGTAGAACATATTAGCTGTAGTGGACTCAATTCTCCACATGGTGTAGCCCTTTGAGAAGAGGCTGAACTACCATATGGAGTTACGGATTTAAAAATACCCCTCTCCATTTTTCATCACCATCAATCTATCCATTCAGCATCTCACTAACATTTCTTTTGTGGTGGGTCATCATTGTTCAGAAGAGTTAAGTGTCTCAACATTTAGTGGAATCTCTTTTCTCTAGGTCAGGATTCAGTTTTTATACCAGAGGTTTTATACCACAGTTGGCTATAGAAGACTTCAGTTTTCAGCAAAAGGATGAACACAGCAGAATAAACACCTGGAAGAATGTAAAAGGAGGACAGGATGGGGGGAGAGAAACAAAACAAAACAAAGAGGTTTTTTTACCTCCCCCTTTACAAATATGGTTTAAAACCAGACAGAACAATTATGTTAAGTTTTAACTTCTGCTGTGAAAACACCAGGGTAGCACATTTTACCCCAACAGTGTACACAGTCCCCATAACTGCTTACAGAACAACCCAAGTATTTGCTGTTTAGATTTCTAGATCTTTGTTAAACTGCATTTGTCTGCTGAGCTGTGTGGGTAGTAGGTCCCATCACCTACACCGGCACAACATTTTTGGTGTAGTGCGGTGCTCAGCTTTTAGCATCTTTACAGGAAAGAAATTTTCAGGAGTTCTTGTGGTAGACTTATTTTTTAAAGATTATACTCACTGTTTTATGCTGAAATGTCTTTCGTTATTAAGATTTTTTTTCAACCTTGATTCCTAAACTAACATATGTATTTTGATTGTTCTTTATCCCCATTTTAGTGAAGTAAGAAAACCAAATATAAAAACACAAGCGTTCCAGATGAGTGATTTTTGGAATCACGCACAAATCAAGTAGCGAACTACCAAATGCAGTATTGAATACTTGGAAACTGAGAAGGCTAAAATACAAGCTTTTCAAAATATGATCTGTCTATAAACTATTCAATGGTAAACATGCTTGACTAAGCAATATCTTTAGTCAGGAATTGTTTAAGATATTCTTTGAATATGTGAAAGGAATTAACTTTACCTAGGTAAAGCTAAACAAACAAAAAAATCAGATAATGGAATAAAAAAAATCAGAATATGGAATAAAAGTAGGATTATTCTGAAATAACTCTTCTACTTTAAAATGCATAGCAGCTATATTATATTCCAGAACAACTTTTACCTATAAATCAGCCTGTAGACCTTTAATCACATACACCTTTGAGATTAAATTCTTAGAAATATATTTTTTAGTATTATATTTATATTCATTCAGTCTTTTAAACATTTTAAACAAAAGCTAGTACTGGAAAAAAAAAAAACTAGTAGCTAGAACGCATATTTTGAAGTTGTATAAAAAATGGAAATATACTTAAAGATAATATGAATCATTTAGTCAGAGCCACACTATACAGAAAAAGATGGCTCCCCCCACCTGTTCTTCCTCCCACCCCCCAAAGAAGACTTCTAGAACAAACTTTGTTTTTGCTTTTTTAATAAGTCCGTAAAAGCCAAGGTTTTATAAAAAGCACATGCAAGTCAATTTACATTAACAGACTAGTGAGAAGCTGCAAACTTTCTTTGCAGGAACTATGTATCTAAGACAAGAAGCAGTAAATGGAACAGGACACCAGCACTGACAGCTAAGGTGACAATGGCAGCTTTGCTGACAGTTGAATTCCTGGTTTGTTCCCACAGCATTGGGATGCAAGCAGGCACGACACCCAAAACCAAATAAAATTCCCTATAGCTTTGTGGAGAAGAGCAACATTGGTTTGTGTTCACTCTTTTACTGATCCATTTTAAGTAACATCAAAAGATCTACAATTTTTGAAGTGTTTTGTAATTGCAGCTTTCTCTCTTGAAAAAGGGAATGTAAGGGAATATAAATGGGATCAGAAAAAGATGTCAGGAAAAGGTGCGACAGTCGCACTTTCAGATGCAATGAGGAGAAGAAACAGATTCTTGGAATGTCTGTTATCTCCAACTCCAGTCTGTAAAAAGCCAACTGGCCAGTTATTGGAACAGTGAGGCACCATTTTTTGTAGATCTCTAAAGATCCATTAGCACTGAGCAAAAACAAGAGGAAAAAACATTGGAAGCATCTCAAAGAGGTCCGTTTCAAGAACAAATTAACAGTTTGTACTCTCGCTTCACCATTCATCTTTCAATATTTGTTCTTCCATTTGAAGTAAATAAGATACTTTCACGCTGAACAAAAAACCAAAAGTAGCTCAGCTTTACTTTTTCTCCGTAGCTTAGAGATAGGAAGGACATGAGGCATATTTAACTGCTCCTCATTTAAGCCAAACAGTAATTTCATGTTGCTGCAACAATGTGGTTTTCTTCTCAAAAATCTATCAATTTTCAACCCCCCTTAAGATTTCCTTACGTTGCACACTAGTACTTTGAAGACAGACTCAATGTAGTACTCACGTTTGCCACAAATAATCCAACCCTTCCTTCCTTGGAAGATAATGTGTAATAGTCTTCCTGACAGTCAGACAAGTTCTGAGATTTGCTCTGTCTACAGAATAGGCATGACCTGTAACTTCTGTAAATGCTCCTATCATGTCTCTGGCCAAAAATGATTATGTTTAGCAAAATACAGTGAAATCATTCCCCCTTTGACCAACTAACACCTCAGTCTTTGCCAAGCTATAAAATTTTAAGTGCTAACAGGGAACTGGGAAGTTTTTGACATCAGTTAAAGTGAGACCCGTCAACATTTCATGGGAACTTCTCTAACAGACTTCAACTACCAGTCCACAACCTGTGACAAACATAACAGTTACTGTCACCTCAGTGGTAAGAAAAATTGTACCAAGCAATTGCCAGTGGTGTAAGGGACTGTAAACAAATTGATGATTATGGCATAAATGGCTTTTCCATAATATAATAATTTTTCCATAATTATCAACTGTCAGTCACCTCAATATCCTGCCAGGCTTTTCATTTTTTTGCGATTAAACCTCTGTGGCAGTAGAATTATTTTCCAAGTTAATTACTGATGTAAGTTACACTGCATGTGCTAGGTGCTGGCAATAACAAAACCACCAACATTAAAATAAAATTCTCACTGCTGATCAGAGTGTCATACAACAATTTAGATGCACTTGTCGGTACAAGTGAATCTCTCATGCTGACCACCATCATAATTTTTTTTCTGATGGTACACTGTGTGGTCCATGACAATTCAAGTAACATACAGAAAATTGAGGAAGAAGTTCTTGGAATTTCACAGAAATCAAATAAAAGTCTTACAACCCACAGCAACATCCATGGTTCTTATTGCAAAAAGAAGTCAGTACGTATTCTTCGTCCCATTTATATTAACATTTCTTTTAAAGAAAAGGTGCTGATACTTTGTATTGTTTCATCTATGAGGTAGATGGCACTTTAATATAAATAGTGTAAGTCAGAAATTAAGTTAGCTCTGAGCCTGCAGGAAGCACTGTGGCATCGACTGCTCAAGTCAACTACTAAATCATGAATACAAAATAATTCCTCATTTTAAAAGACAAACAGTAAGTCTCTGAACGGAGAGTGGGGGTTGACAGGTGCCTCTGTGAGACAAAGGTCAGTAGAATTCTGTCTTTAGTTTCCAGACACCTTCACCATTTGGCCTCCTATAGAAGGTGCAGACGTTGCGGAGAAGTTCTCTAAAGACGGAGGACTGCGCCACAGTCAGTTTGGACTCAAATTCATGCAGCAGTTCCTGGGTGCTCGCCTCGCCATCCACACGGGCCCCGAACGCTACGAAGTTACGCAGATCCACGAGCAGTTCATCGTATTCAGTTGAACCTGGGACTGGGGTGGGTGCTTGGTAATGATTCTCATCTCCTTCATGCCTTGTCTGTTGTGACAAAGTAAGGTGGTTTCTTGCCCTCATCTTGGCTAATAATGTTGAAGAGTCTAGTGCACTGGGCGACGATTCTCCAGATTTTCCATCAAAGTGTCCATTGGAACTACTCTTCTTTACATCTTCTCTCTTTATTTTATCTGCATCCTGCAAATGAACATACAGACTACGGATAAACGTAGATTCCGAGGTCCACAGAATCTGTTAAACAAAATCTTCCTGTTGTTTAGACTTAAGCAAACAAACACGAACACTCAGAAGCTAGTAATCTGAAATACACAATAAAGAGGTAGTATGCCCTGTTCTCAAGTTTAGAACTAAACTAAAAGCATTGCTGGTCTTGAGACAGATAAACAGACCGTGTTGCAAGTTCTGACTGCTGCTACTAATTCGACTTTGATCAAGATGCGATGTCAAAACATGAAAAAGCAAATTCATGGGTGCCTAAAAATTCCAGAATTCTACATAATCATATGAAAAATGGGTATGAGACACATCTACAGTATAAATCAGAACATTTCATACATATCAGCTGTTAAAAGAGAAACATTAGCTTGTGTCTTTTACCTTGCACTTCTTCACAGGTGATGCACAAGTGGAATGTGAAGCAAGCAGCATTGGGTTTCTTTTGCGACCAAACCGACTCCTAAAAACCCACAAAAGACTTAATGTCATAAAACATCCTTCTCGAAATGATTAGGATAGTTTTGCCAAAGACACTGACTGTGTTTGCATTTTAGAGTTCTCAAGAGCTCTCTGCCAAACTCTGTCTCCTCTTCTGTGCAACAATAATCCTTTCTTTGTACTTCAGAATGAACTTTCTAGGCTTGCAATATGCTTTCATGTTTTTAAGAAATATAAAACACAAACCTCCACTTTGATACACGTTACTGAAAATATCCAGTGCAAAAAAAGATAAATACATAGCATCCTAAAGAACTCTTCCATTTTTGGAAAAGCAGTGTGAGAACTGAACTTACTTTATTCCTGATGGTGCACCTGAAAGCCCACTCGTGCCTGTCCAGGTTGGCACACCAGAAGCAGCTCCTAAACAACGCTGTCGAGAGATTTTTAAAGCTCTTAAGGCATCTTGCGCCACTCTGTTTGCTTCTGCTTCCACCAGCACATAATCTGCACTGGAAGCTTCCATAATGGCATCATGCTTCATAACACTGTGTACCCCTAAAAACCAGAAGATACAAGAAAAGGTGAAAGAGGACATCCATTAATTTACATGGTTATCTGTAAAATTAAATATTAATCATTTAAGTGAATGCCACAATCACATTTTTCCTTTTACAGGTTGATTATATTCAGGACTTCGGTACAGTAATTTCTAACCAGAGAAACCCCTTCTATCAGGTAAGCAATCAATTTGACAACAAACCACACTTCTGCTGTGCTGATGTGGTCATTATTCACAAGACTTTGCAATTATGTGGGTAAATCGATCATTTGTACTGTTATGGACAGGACAGAAGTGAAACCCTTGTGTAAATGAAGGTTGGTTTCCAGAAGAAACCTTACTTCTATATCCAGAAGAGCTTCTGGAAAACTGCAGATCTCTTTCAAATGTTTGTGCCAAGGTAATTAACACATTCATAAACAAAGCATTTCAAGAATTAACATTTTAATGTTTCACTATAGTAACACAATAGATAAAACACATTTTGTATTGTAGTTCTAATGATCAGAGTAACACAACTGCTCCTTCCCTCACTTGCGTAAGTTTTTTATACCTCTGTTTAAACAGTCTGACTGTTGAAAAACCAAACAGCATCAGTTACCTGATTTTCTGAAAAGTTTCTCCAAGACGTAATCATCATTTTTCTTTGAGTCTTCCTGCTCTTCTTCACTGTTCTCTTTTCTGTATTGCTTCTGTTTCACTAGATGAGGAATGCGCTCTCCTTCAAATTTGGCATCTTTGTGATGTTTCTTCTTAGACTTGTCTTTGTGGCTCTTATGTGACATCATATCCACCCTGTGTTTTGTTTTTGAGGTACACTTATAATGATTATTATCTATTTGCCCATCGTCAGTTTTAGCAACTTGGTCTTCCCAAGGGCCAGCTGCACCACATGTAAGGCTGAAGTCTCCCTTGACAGTTGCATTTGCTGCTCCTTGTCCTTCATCAGCCAGCACAGTGTTCAGACATTTGCCACTCTCTGAAGACCCTGCATCACCTGGCAGTGACTGGGACATGCATTTTTCAGCTCTTTCCAAGCTGTCCTCCTTGCTTTTATTCAATGAATTTATATTAGTAGCAGCTTGTGCATTATCTTTCGCATAGCCGTTTTGGTCAAAGGTTTCCAAATTTCCTTTGGTTTCCTCACTTGTCTCTATTGCTTTAGAAGAAGAATTTGTCACGTGCATGGTTGAGTAGGAGTCAGATGACTTGCTGTACTTCGGTGAGCTGCTTTCTGTAAGATGGAGATCACCTTTAGAAGTACCATTGTCAGGCGGCTTTTCAAGCTTTTGATTCAATTGGCGTTTTGGGACTTGAACATCTGAACCAGTACCTGCGGGTTGAATGAAATTAGTAACCATTCATCAAACACTTCAAACATTTTCTCTTTTAAACAAAGAAAAAAAAAAAAAGGTACCTGCAAAAATTGCACTTGTTTCTGTCCCCTGAGACACATCTGGACTGCTCAGAGTAAAAAGTTCATAAAGATCATTTGATTTGAAAAAGCGTCTCTGTTTAGGGTCTTTCAGCACTCTGTTTGTTAAAAACTGTTTGAAGATTTGTCTGAAAAAGAAAAAAAAAAAGTACTTTGTGCGTGAAACAACGTCTAACTATGTTTAAGTACTGAATACAGTACTTAAACAGAAAACTGTATAAGCACAAACGTTACCCTGCAGAACAATTAAGCAGTGGGAAGATGATGTTAGTTTCCAAAAGACAATCTTGAGTTAGTAACTTTCAAACAACCAACTAAATTATTAAACACAGGGATTTACTGTTTTGCAACAACTCCATAACACAACAGGTAACCACCATCCTGAAATGTCCTATGAGGCATCCCTTAACTAAACAAAAAATAACTTCAAAGCTACACTTTTTTTGTCCATTAAACTGAAAATCTTACATATATTACAATTAAAGTATTGGAAAGCTTCTTGAAAGAAAATACGAAAGCTTGTTAAAATGACAACATTTTAACGGTTCAATGGGATGGAGCAATCAAAAGCAGCAGCAGCTCAATCTGATGGTGATGACTGGATGACAATCACTGAAAAGGGAAATCAGACTTGTTGAGAGGCAAGGGGGAAAAAAGTCCATCTGTAGAGGACTGAAAGGAACCAATCTGGGGGAGAACTAAGCTGCAAAAAGTCTTCTACTATTGGTAAATATATTTCTATGCCGTGTTTGTACCACATAGCTTTTGACTGCGAGTCCTAGGCACTATTCTCTTGCACAAAAAAATACAGCCCTAAACAGAGCTGGAAATCAGTTCTCCGTAAGTGTTTTTATCATGGTTTTGACTCTACTGGCATTAGGCAGGGAAACTGTTTTTGGCAAAAACTAAGTTTAAACACAGGTGCCAGCTACTGTAGTGCACCCATCAGGAGACTTCAAATTTTTTAAGAATTGACTGAGCTTCATTGCTTCCTGCAAGGATGATCTGCAGGGCAGAAAACACAGGCAAAGAGAAAAGACAACTTGCTTAAAATTCGAGGTCCATTGCAGTGTTCTGGAAAGAAATGAATTTCTGATGCCTGTCTTGACCTTTCGAGCCCACTTCCTTGATGTGGTCAGTGTTGTTCAAACAGAAATATGCCAGAGGGATGCAAGCCAAGCAACAGCGGATGCTTTGTGTCCATGTGGTAAAACATTCAAAAAAGGCATTCAGTAAGTGCTGGTATTTCATTATTTAGAGCTTTTCATTCATCTGCATTGTCAAAGAGGATATTCCAATTCTAAAGAGTGATGCCTAGACAGAGGATTCCCATATACGTTCGTTTGAAACTCATGTGAGTGAAGCTAACTACTGAGGAAGCTGAATGGGAAAGCAAAACAAAAATATTTCAGTGATTTTGAAATGCAAGCGCTTCAAGCTTTAGCTACATTTTGGAATAAATAACATGAATATGACTGGTGTTTCTTAGGATTTAATTGTCTCACTTTGGAATGATTTGGGAATAAAATCAAATTGGGTTTGCAGAGTAGTAAATAGATGTATGTACCACATACATCTTTATATATCCTGAGGACAATATAAGAAACTTGTCGATTTCAATTTGCATTTCAGACTTGCTGAGTCTCATGTTCTGAGTAAGGGGCTAATTTTTTCCCGTCTATGCCTGATACTCTCACATTTACTGGGAATTCTTGGATGTGCTGGACACAGCTGCTGGAACAGATTGATGAGGTATATTTAGAGTGTGGGTCTTGGGGCTAGAGAGGTGGCAGCACAGCCCAGCAGCTGGGAGTCTGATATTAGAAAAAGGTCCATTTCTAAGTGGAAGTTTTAAAAAGTTTTCTGTGACATGCCCATCATGACCAAGATTAGGGTTTACAAGCAATGTGTGCACACGCATAGGTATGTCACTGTTATTCACTACAAACATTTTCTTGAGCACACAGCTGTATCCAAGGAACTGTTGTGACTGACCTGTGGTAGATCTTCTCTTCAATAGTACCTGCAGTGAGAAGCCTGTACACAGTCACCTGCTTCTTTTGGCCTATTCTCCAAGCACGTTCCCGAGCCTGGAATACAACAGGTTTGGTTACTGGACATTCGCCTCTTAGACATGTTTGACAGAGCTATCCATACCGCTGTTTCAAACCTAGGTTGGATATTTAACAAATAGTTCGAAAAGTTACACAGCTGTGGTATTTCTACAGCATTTGGACAACTAACTCAGAAGGGGAGGAAAACAATTTAGAAAGTTTACAGATGTAAAAAGGCAAGTCTCCAATAGTACCATGAAATTTATGCAAAAAATCTGAAAAAATAATTGAAATTAGATTATCAATTAATTGATAAATTAGATAAATTAATTGATAAATTAGAAATTAGATTAATTGAAATTAGAACTCATATCTAGGATCTGCACTTTATATAGACTTATTCCAAAAGGGATCCATTTCACAATAGAGTTTTAATACACACATTTTCTTTGAACTTTTGTTCTTTTTTTTTAACTGAAAGTTTTCCTACAAGCACCTTGAACCAACTGCTAAAACAGACCACTCTATGTTAGACTACACATTTGCAGATGTCAGAGCGATGTAGGATTTCCATCAAAAACAGTTCTTTTCTCTCAAACATGTAAGCTCCATATACTGTTAAGGGTTCTGAAAACCCAGAGTATCATCACAGCATCAGATAAACAACCACTTTAAGGTATTGGCTTAACAGCAGCTTCTAAGGGTGTAGCTACATATCATTTAGTGACAAAGACAATTTAAGCAAGGGAGAACAAATGTTTCTTATCTTGCATTGCAACCATGAACAGTCATGCCTGTTCAAGAGCTTGCACAGCTGTACTCTCCCTTCAGAAACACCAAGTTTGTGTGCATATTTATTGAAAGAGAAAAAAAAAAAAAAAGGACATTTCAACTGTTTGCTTGGCTACACTCTAAACAGACTATTAAAATCAACAATATTGAAGAGTGGTAAGGCCTAACAGCATAAAGGGGATGTGGTGGGAACCACTTAAATTGGCTTTGCCACAAGAGTAATCATAATGTAGAACTGCACCCTAAGTGACCATTGCTGGGAACAGCAACTTAGGGAAAAGCAACATAGAATGACATTTATCTCCTCAAACAGTCTTAAACCACTATCTCCAGTTTTATTTCAGTTTAGCTGGTAAATGGAATGTAATGAACCAAACTCACCTGTGTATCTGTACTGGGATTCCAGTCAGGATCATAAATAATAACTCGGTCAGCACCAGTCAAGTTAACTCCAATGCCACCAACACGAGTTGTCAGAAGAAAAAGAAATATGGATTTGTCCTATAACACAAGAGAGAATTTACTAAAGCAAGAATTACGAAAGTACAAGATGACTTTTTTTATTTCATGGATTCTTTTACCTGCATTATTTGCAAAGATGCAAAGGCAGCCAAGAGAAGGAATAAGTTTCCTTGTTTGTCTAATATCTCTTGACAAAAGTAGTTTCATCTAAATTTCAATTACTGTTGTCCAATAAAATTTCTCTTACCCCTTTTCAACTGCATTTTTTTTCTCAGCAGAAAACCCAACTCAAGTATGGAAAAAAAAAGACTTTTTTTCCCTTCCAAAGAAAGCGGTTTCATTTGGCTGAACTCCCCAGTTTTGTGTCTCAAACCTGAAGTAGTATATTTAAAAACAGATAAAAAAAGAAATGCAAGAACTCAACCATACCCTCTAACAGGAATTAGCGTGTGGGATGCAACATCTCACCTCATTAAATCTTGTTACAAGGGGCTGTCTGGAAGCTATCGTTGTGGTGCCATCCATCCTGAAGTAGGAATAGTTTCTATCTCTCACAAAGACTTCAAATATCTGCAGCATCTGTCGTGACAGAAAAAAAATTAATGAAATCCAGATGTGAATACTAAGCAACTGTCCAATCAAGTAATAAGAATTTCTGGTACTAACTGCAGCGCCAATCAAACAAACAAGATGATGACCAAAAACTTGTGAATCTTAAGTGAGCAGAAAATTAATTAACTTATAAGATTCACTGCGGGGGGGGAAATAATAGTTATTTCACTGCTGAATGCAATAGTGGAATGTTCTTGCTTGGTTTGGGAAGTCCAGAGCCATAGTCTCAAGACAATTAACTAGGTAAATGTTGCAACATTTCAGGGAATCCATGGAAGTAAGACAAAATCATGAATACACATGGAAAACAAATTAAGGTCACTGTCTGTGCTACTGGCCCAAAGCATACAATTCTGAGGATTGGATGTGCACATGCACTAAACCACAAACTGACTAACAATTCTACCCTGAAACTACACAGCAGGGACACAGCACATCACTACTGCTTCAGCCTAGTATTACATGGGTAGAATTGATACAAGCTTTGACACAGTATATTGAATTTGGGAAATACTGTCACAACACTGTGTCATTCCAGCAAAGCTTACTGAGCTTGGGAACTGATTTCCAAAGTCATTTTGGTATTTTTTTCAACAAGATGTTAATTTTCTGAGAAGGACACTACAAAAAGTTGTTCTAATTACAAGTCTTGTTGGGACACACAGATATACAATTTTTTAGTTTTACTAACAGCTAAAACTAAAACCAATAAGCTCATCTTACCTGTCTTGACTGAGTAAAAAACAACACTCTGTGACCTTGCTTGTGCCATATTTTCAGCAAGGATTCTACCACTATCATTTTTCCAGAACGTTTCCAGTACCCGAACTGATCTGCTTCCTCCACTTCAGCATCTGGTATACCCTTCAAAATCCTCGGACCACCAGAGAAGAGGTCAGGGTGGTTGCAAATCTTTCTCAAAGCTACTAGTCCTGAGAAAAGCTAAAGAACACAGAAGAAAAATATTTTTGTTTTCTTGACAAATACTTGTGTCTATATGTGTTGTGGTTGAGAAAAATAAACAGCAATGAATTAATCCAGTCATCACCAATTTGTTTTTAATAGTGGTTTGCTCTTCAGAGAAGCCAGTGGATACTAATACTTGTTTCATGGAAAGTTTTAGGGAAAATCAGTAAAAGAGAAGGTCAATGAAATTATATGTTCTTGTGAGCCTCTTCTGGTGACAATATTAAGACAATTTCCACATTAGCAAAGGCAGTCCCTAGCTGTAACTTATAGTCATTTTTTTCCTACTCAAAAGGAAAAATTCCACCAAATTCATCACTTGAAATTATTGTGCTCCTCCTTCCAATCCTCACCATGTTAGCAGGCAGCTTAAGACATTGGATGACTTCCTGTGTAACCTCATCTAAGTGGTCCTGCTCCTGCAATGGGGATTGGACTAGATGATTTTTCGAGGTCCCTTCCAATCCCTGACATTCTGTGATTGAGAGCAGCAAGTATACCCACCAGAATGCAGAATAACAAAGAGAAAACATATCTGAACAAACACGTGAAGCTGAAAATTACCACTTTCAATGCCATGTTACAAGGGTTCTGTTCAGTTATTAATTCAATAATATTACAAGTGTTATTTATTCTTTTAATATAATGGACACTCAAAAATGAACTAGCCTGAAACAGCAAATCCCTCCATCTTCTGTCACAACAAGTTGTATGAGCCTGCTCATAATTCATAGTTTATTTGTAGAATGAGGCTTTTGTTTTTCAGCTGGGATTCACTGCTGTCATCACAAAACATCTAATAAAAGCAATGACATTTACTGTTCAAAATTTTCATAACATGATAGCGCATTCTGTAATACAATAGAGAAATTTCTGCAGATAGTCTTGTACAAAGCATCTCTTGAAGACTGAGCTCCTTAAAATAATTTTCATTGAGATAACTAAAATTGCTAGGCATTTGAAAAAACTTGGCCACTATACCTGTGTGACACCTGGAAAAACAGATTGAAACAGTGACAAGGTCAAGATCTGCTTTGTATGGCGCTACAAGATACACAGCTGTACTAACTATGCAACTAACTGGAGCCACTGGGACTGAGGGGAGAAGGGATTTCACAGTTCACAAGACAAGTAAACATGTGGTGAATGATGCATTATAACTAAGAAATATTACTTTTCTTACAAACAACACATCCGTATTTTGCAGCTAAAATGGGAGGGCAAAACATCCACTGCATGCATACAAAAGTCAAATGGATGTGTGCAATGTAGGAGTCACAGGGAACAGCAGACTTTTTACACAGGCAACAGCAGGCCTTTGCAAATGTATTTCAATTACTGCTGTCATCCTGGACACAGCAATTTCTAAGCTTAAGTTGTGAGGATGGAGGCAAATGTGTTGAAGTGACTAGTAAGACAAAGATCTTGCTATTCGCTCTGCCATATAATGACTCTGTGAAATCATCAACCATTACATCACAAAGTTATCACACCTGAACGTCAGCACAAATTACTCTTTTCCCTTGCTTCACTTTTGCAGTTGGTTAGAAGCACGCATACAGTTATCCAGAGCAGGTCATCCAACAAGCCATAATTTGCTCCAAGATCACATACATTCAATTTCTACTTTTCTACATTTCTATTTTTATCTGGGCAGGCCCCTATATAGGGATCACTAACTCTACATATTCCATGGAACATTTTTGAGGGGGAAGAAAAAAATAGCAGACATCCACAAAAGCAGAACTGAGATCAGGGTGTTGCTTCCCTTTCTGCTCAGAATCCAGCTAGAAGAATGCAAAGGTTAGTCTGTGATTATCCATCAAACTCTGTCTGCCATTAACCTTAATTAATGCCAACCTGCATGTCTCCGTTGAGAATCTCGTATACTTCTTTTGAGTTGATGAAATTTTGATAGACTTGACGCTGCTCATCTGTCAAACGGCAGAAGAGGACCTACCAAAACAAACAAATGAACCACTCAAGCCCCACCTCTAAACTCCAAATACAGTGCAGTTTAAAGTTTTACAATGTGCTACAATGAAGCTTCACAGATGTCTGATATACTGAAATACTAAGTTAAAAGATACTGCATAGAAATAATTAGTAAGAAAAAACCTAGAATTTTAGAGAATGAACATACTCATTAAGATGGGTTTCATGAGGTTTTTGTGCCCTTTTCCAGCTGTTAATTTTTCCCCTCAACTTGCTTTGTTTTTCAAGGTGCTGCCGTTTTCCAGTTTTAATGAGCAACTGTGCCATGTTAGCATTTTCTCAAAGCTATTTTTATAGGAAATGCTTTCCATCGTGTCTGGTATGTCCCTTACAACTTACAAATTCTTAGTACCTCATGGGAAAACCAGGTTAGTGCATGCAATCTGTTCTGTCATTAGCCTTCGCGTGTGAGCATATAATGATTTTTCAGATGGTTTGATGGGCTAAAATGGAACAAAGTCACTTTCTCGCATCCTGCAAAGCACCCAACATTATGCCATAAGTCAAACTTATGTAGTTCCCTGTGACTGACAAGAACAAAAATCAAGTTTGTTTAATCTGTTTATGATGGCATTCTTTAGAGTACATAGTTCAGACTCTAAAAAATGTAGAAATTCTAAATTTGATTTAAAAAAATCATCAGACTGCACAGCAGAAATTGCGTATGGCCTACTCATTTATTATGTACCTTTCAGAACTGTGTTACAAAGACTAGCACATCTCTTACCTTTTAGAGGGAGGAGACAGAAAAGAGGACAAAAGCCTGAATCACCAACACCTGAGTGGCAGAAGAATCTAATACTCACTACAAATGAATATCTGTAGGATTTTCAGTTGTTTAAATAATCCTTTCAACCTCTACTTTGAATCAAAATATTTCCCAAAAAATACCCCACCTCTTTATAGAGCAAGCAAGTTTTAGACTAAAAGGCTAATATTTTGGAAATTGATTGGAAAGTACAGGCTCCGATAGCTTGCAGTATGAACAACTGCCATCAAGTATTTCTCTACTATTTGCTGCCCAAATTAACCTTTTTCACAGCAGGAAACAACGCTAAAGCATCCGAGAGATGCACCACTGGAAACACTCCACTGACCTCGGAGAACAGTGTTAAGCAGACCTGACTGCACTTTATACATCCTTTATTTATTAGGTGAGAGTGTACTTGTATAGACCCTGCAAGACTATGACCATTTAATAGTCAGAAAACAGGTGAAAACAAGCAACAATTTCAAAGCTCTGCATCTTATCTTTAGTTAAAACAACATTTCATCTGCTATTAGCACAAATTATTTCCAAATGTCTGTGAAGGATTGGTTTTGGGCTCAGATGTAAAAGTAAAGATAAGCAAACCTGTTCATTTTTATCTGGAAGTGAAAGGCTCATTTTCACATCAGCCTTCATTCTTCGCAGCAAATAGGGATTTATGGTGTCCCGTAACACACAGGCACATTTGTACGCAGTTTTAACCTGAAGAATGAAGAAAAAGCAAAGGCTGTATTTTGGTTCTTGCTATTAATTTTAACAACAGGCAAAATTCCATAATTAGCAATAAGAAAATCCTAATAAAAAGAGATGGTTTATGATTTATGTGAATCTACAGTTACATATTCAACACAACGTGAATTGCAAAAAAATTCATGTTAGCAGCAATAACACTGAATAATTAAGTCTTCCTCAGATACCACTAATTTATCTTTCCTAATTTAGTGGAATTTAAAAGAGACTAGAAATTAGATTTCTTTTAGAAACCAATCTAGGAAGTGAGCATAAACTTGCACAGAACCAAAAAGCCACATGAAAAACTGCTAATACATACACTGAAGATCAAAAGAGAAGCCTGCAGCAATGGTGGTTACCAGACAATAAGTGAAGATTAGTGCCCGCTTGAGACTATTAAAAAAAAAATCAGTACCAGAAAATCCCCATGATCACAGAAATGAAAGGTCACTCTGGCCTTAAATGGAGCATATGGTTCTATAATGGGTAATGGATGTATGAGATGGGTATTAACTGTACATAATGGCTAAAAATACCTTCATTTATCTTAAAGCAAAACTAAGAATTTAATAAATTATTGATGTGTTAAAAAAGACCAAAACAAATACACCAACCTCCCCCTCCCCAAATTGGCTGTCCAATTTAGTAAATTACTAAGCTTTATACAAGGGATGTACTTAAACTCAAAAAGAAAATAAAACTTTAGAAATGTGTGCAAAACATTACAAATAATATTTGAAAGGATACAAGTTTATTAACATTTATATGGAACTTAGTCTGCAGACTATTATGCTGATAATTTATCAGCTAATTTGAAAAATGTTACACAAGTCATAAATACTGAGAACCAAAACTGCAAAGATTAATAGACATACCTATTCAAAATAATATTACAAATATTTTTTGCTTTCAAAATAAAATTTTATCTACTGTTAGACTTCCAAATTGTTTGGATTTAAGGATTCCTCTATTGCATAATTTGCCAAAGCTTAACATCAAACAGGAAAATTTTATTTAAAGACACCACAATATGAGATCAGTCACCTCCCACTCCAACTTGCTTATCTTTACTTAATATCAAAGAATACTTCTCATGATTTAAGCTTTAGGGCTTTTCACTAGAAAACTTTGTGTATAAGCTATATCCTTGTACAAATGAAATGGTCTCATTTGGTTGAACAGTTCTTTTCATATATGCAGCAGTAAAACGCACATGCAACTCGCTTTTGGGTTAGTGTCTAGAACACACAGTATGAGGTACATTTCAAAGTCAGCTTTGAAACAATGTAACAGTCTCCTTCAAGTAAAGTGAATATTTTGATGCATTTACCTGAACAGGAGAGGCATTGGCATAACCTCCCATGGTTATCGGAACTGAAAATTGCTCCATGAACACAGGAAGTGTTCCCAGTTTCCCTGGGAATATAAAGTCAAACAGGGACCAGAGCTCCTTTAGGTTATTTTGCATAGGCGAGCCAGACAAGATGATTCGATGGGGTGTGCGGAACTATTAACAAAAACCACAAAACCAAAATAAAGTTATTTTAATGGATCATGGTGTAGCCTGCCTGCTGCCTCAAAAGATACTCAATTTCACCATCAATGAATCCTCATTTTCATAGAATAGAATCATAGAATGTCCTGAGTTGGAAGGGACCCACAGGGATCACTGAGTCCAATTCCTGTCCCTGCATATGACAACCCCACAGTTCACACCATGTGTCTGAGGGCACTGTCCAGTCAACATGTGGCCTCACATTCCTGAAATAAACAGCTTTCTGCAATATATTTTCCATAAACTGTTACCAGAAAATGAGCACCAGCACCCTGACATTCATCCCTAATGACAGATTATTACACAATTATTTAACATTTCTGATTTTCTTCCTCTACCATACTTCTGTAAATTTACTGATGTAAGCTCATTAAAAATGTTAATTATATAGTCAAATACAGTCCATTGTGATTTATGCTTTTATTCTTTATTAATGGACAAATGTGTATTTTTATGATAAAGTAATACAGGCTACTAGATTTTGGAACTTTCCCCCAAGCCCTTCAAATATTGCTTTTATTTTGCATAAAGTACCTGCTTGCATGCCAGTGTGACTGCAGCATTTGGATTTCGGATTTTGTGACCCTCATCCAGAATCACATAATGCCAGTCATATCTGTGGATGTTATCCTGCATCAGTCGAATGTATGAATAAGATGTAATTAAAATTCCATGGCAGGAAGCAATTTCACGGATTAGTTTCACCTAAAAGCAAAAGGTGCACGTTGTGAGTAACAGTGAGACAGCAAACTCAGACCTACTCAACCCCAGGTTTGTTGTCCAAAGGGTGTACAGAAAGTTTTGAAAAAGCAGATATACAATTTACTTTGCAAGGAAAATGAGTGTAGGCAAGACCTCGATTACATGATTCTTAGCTCATCTGTAAAAAAATGAAGCACTCTTGAATACTGCGCTATAACATCAGAATTTGATCTCAACTCTGGGTTAGAAGGAAACTTTTTTTTTTAAGGCAATGTCTGAAACACAAACATTAAATTTGATTAAAGTAACTGATTGCTTCAAGTTCTCCTACATTCACCTCACATACTCCCACAGCATTCACAGTATTCAAGACTCATCTTTCTTGCATTTATCCTCCACATACAAATCTAGAAGACTTAAACTGAAGATGAGGGACTGGGAGGTGATTCTGGATGAAAGAAATATATCCAATGTAAAAGGAAAAAAAATGGTAGAACCACCAAAGAATTTGCCAAAGGAAAGATGAAACCCTTATTACTAGAAGTGCCTTTAAGAAAAAAAAGGAAAAACAAACAAACAAAACTCAACCAAACAAAAAAGCAAACCCAAACAAAGAAAACAAATAAACCCAAAATAAAACCAACAAAAACAAAAGGGAAAAATCCATCTCAAAGACTCAGATGGCGTTAAAAGTCCACGACCTCTTGTTGCAAAATTTCTTGCTCAGACATACCCCAAGATTCGAAAAGCTCTTCTGTGTTTAACTACTCAAGAATTTCTGCTTTCTGATTACCATCCCCTCATAAAATCGTAACACATTATTTAATGTCGACATCATGATTCTCAAGCGAATACGTGAACTCCGGAACAATTTGTATGACAGTAGGATTTCTAGGTAGGTTGTGGACATCCAAAGCTTGCAACTGTGTTCTAGAGTCTCAGCAATGGCTTATCATAGAATATTGTAGACATCTCCACCCAAACACTTAAGACAAATCATCTCGGGCGATTTCAAATTAAAAGCTTGTAAAATATGTAACCTCTTCTAGTTTTTGCAATTAATAGGGTATGTCTGCAATTAGCCTGACTTACAGAATGCTACACTCTTGTCATTAAAAGATGTTTTGTGAAAGTGCTGCTGTTATTATGGAGGCTCAGGAGACCAATCCCTCCTAGAGGGCAAACAGTGGACTAGCAGAAAACAACAGCCATAAATCACGTTGTCAGGTAGCAGAGAATAGAAGTGAAACACAGGCACATGAAGGCCATTCACTGTAAACACACCACAGCAGAATCCTAGTCAGGATTTACTGAACCTGTAATTAATTAAAGTTTCCTTCAAGCTAAATTTTTAATAAACAAGGATTTGTGCTGACAATGAAGAAATACAACAACACAATTTTATCAACTCACACTACATCACTTATTAACTCTCATTTTACTGCACTTGGTACTTTCCCAGAAGCTGCCTTCACTTTAGTTGCTGCACTTGAAATAATTGTAAATGTTTTAAAAATATGATAACATTTAATATTGGATACACACTGTTTTGAGGATGTAGCAGTTCAGAATTCGTACTATTTATCATGTATTTTTAAATTCACGATTCCTGTTTGGTTAGATTCAGGCTATTTTTTTTTTCTTTTAATCAGGAAATACACTTCAATAAAGTATTTCAGGTCGTGCACTGTTAAACTGAAAAAAATCAGCTTGAGACAAATCCTACTAATGCCAAACGATTACACAGAAGTTATCTGGCTTTGAAATTCTGAACTCTTGCCTTTAAAAGATGCTAATGAATAGAGGAAATGCGAGCAGATCGACTCATTCTGACCTTGTAGTTCTGTTCAGGACAGTATTTCAGGCCTTTACAATTCAAGGAAAGTATTTTCTCCTAACAGGGTGATAAGTTGACTGTGGTGCCTTGTCTTCACTAGGACACATGCAAAGTACAAAGACTGAAAGATTCTTGACAAGCACCATTTCTTAAGGCTAAAACATTTATGATTTTATTCTAAGGACACATCACTAAGCAAATTGGTTTTTCGCCTGCTGGTATCACCCTGTAGCTACAATTTTGTTTTTGAAGCTACAAAAACAGAACAATTTTTTTAACTGATGCTTACAGAAATAAAGTTTCTCTTTTTTTGGCATGAAGTAGTCTTTAAAAATACTATAGTGTTCAAGAGGACCTGAACTCTTCTATGTATTAAAAATTGTAATTTTCTTAAACAGAAATATGTATGTTAGGACTGAACTTAAAGAAATACACTAGTGATAACTATGAAACTCTCTAAACATTCAGATACCTTTAAGGCAAGTGTGAACTTACAGAGCTAATATCTAGTCACTTATACAAGCATGTATCACTTGCGAAACAAAAATGCATCCTTCAGCAGGCTTGTCACTATCTCATAACGAACCATTAAGACCAGAGATCCATAAATTCAACCTATAAAACCTCTTTATTATTTCCCTGCCCCCAACAAAACAATCTAAATGGTGCCATGAAGAGGTTTCAAAAGAACACATTACAATATTTAATAATGTAGAAGTTGCAATAAAAAGAGCTAAAGCACTCACTACATATTTAACAAGAATGCTACTTCTTGTGCCATAATACTATGTTTATCTGAGTTTGGTCCTTGACTCAGAAATAGAGCCTTTGGTGAAAACAGTTTCCATACACAGTCATGCCAGTAACTGTAACCTCTGAAGCTTATTTTCTTTACATGTAGATTGTGTACTCTACTGTGAGGGTAGAAGGTTTAAAATCTTCAGTGTGCAAAGTCATTTTCAAATTGATGGTTTCACAGGTACAAGCATCATGAACTGACAACTGCTTTTGAGGGCTGCACTGAATGTCCAGCATTTGACCCAGAATAAGGGGACGTAAAGTTACAGTTTTACAAGTGGTGAGCGATTACCATCAGAAAGAATTGTCAAGCTCAGTGATATCTATTCTAAAGATCAACAAACTGAAAGTTCAGCCTTGATCTTAAAAAAAATACAGCCTTCTTCCGTATGTGATATGTTAAACCAAGATAATGGAAGTCCATGTTGGCTCTTACATTTTATAATTTACATATGCTCACATGCCATGAGGAGTTTTGAAACAACAGGACAAGCTCTTTGTACAGAAGGCTTTTTTTTCCATCCCCTACACTTACAGAGTTTTCTCCCATTTATTTATGGTATAGAACAGAAGATAAGAGTATTTACCGTATTTTATCTGATCCTTAGAGGTCTCAAAGCACTTCATATTTACAAGTCACTTTAAGCTACATCAGATCTGAGTGTAAACCACAGTAGGAGGTTAACAGCATAAGACAGCACCACAGGACATACTTAGCCACAAGTGCTGTGCCTTGTTCAAACCGAAAGCTGATTTCACAGGTGAGGGGTTTTTTTGTGTGTTTTTTTTGTTGTTGGTTGGTTGGTTGTTTTTTTACTGTGGTCATAAGATTGCTCTTCTCTGATTAAGAGGCATCTAGGAAAAAAATGTGCATGAGGTGGAGACCACATCAGCAGTGACACTTGTTCAGAGCATGCTGTTGCAGCTCTCAGAAAATGAGGCATTACAGCAGAATTAAGAGAACTGAATCTCTCTAAAGTGATCATATGGTATCCAAATTCCTTAATTTTAAGGTGTTGAGCATACATTTGTGGGAGGACAATGGAAGGTGAAGTCCTGAAAACCTGACTCTTCCTGCAGATGGAAAAATTTGAGCCAGTCTGTCAAGTGCATTAGTTAACAAATACCTCAAAATAAGCACATACGGCTTAATTTAGGAAGACATACAAGCATGTTATTGAGGTCGAAAGACTTTCAGGGCTTCAAAACATACTGAGTTAATTGAACAACAGGAAGCTATTAACACATTAGAGTGTGCTGTTCCTTTTTTGCCATGGACTGTAATTACATCAACTACCTCAGAATACGTTTAATCAAGTGCAATTAAGCACCATAACATTTTGATATTATTACAAGAAATTCAATAAATACTTAAAGAGAAAATTAAAAATGCTTTGCTGAATCCTGAAAATCCATTTAAGCTTCTGAAATATGAGGCCACAGGAAAACAAAAATCTAAGTTTTCCTTGTTTTGTTCCTGCAAGGTACCAAGGATTGAAACTTCACACAAGTCAGGCTTGTCAGCTTAAGAAATGGAAAAGGAACAACCATATTAAGAGACTGGCCAAGAAAATTAAGAGACAGAAAAGGCACTGCTTGAAAAAAGTAAACCAACAAAGTAACATTGTCATTAAAGAAAACGAGACCAGGTGATATCAACTGACATACTGACCAAACGAAGAAAATTGACTGTGCAAGCAAAATGTATTAAATACTAGATCAATGACATACTGATGCATGAAAGTGCAAGGAGAGAATTCACCAGTACTAGAATGATATATCTGGTGTACAAGTAGCCTAGTCATTAACTCCTTGCATGGACTAGAGTACAAGCAAAAACCCTGCTACTATGTTTAATTTGTTCAGGCAACATTAATCTGTATCATAGTATAAATGGTATTCCATGTGTCCCCTTTTTGTGCAGTTTCCTATCAAATCTATATAAGACAAAGAATTTTTTGTTCTTTTAAAACAGAGAAAGAGCAGAAGCTTGCACAGAAACATTCAGGAACAGCGAAGAGTCTTTTTTTTGGCTAGCACAAGAGAAAAAAAAAGAGGAAGAAAAAGAGAAACTTCCGGAATTATAAAATGGATGTCAACCATTACCTTTTTGTCGGTGTAAGAACCAGTTTCATGGAGAATCGCGACTCTAAATGGAGGCCACCAGGTGTGGAATTCTTTTACCCACTGATGCATCACAGTAGCTGGACAAACAATCACTGTTGGACCCAATCCCTGGTACCTAAAATACAATATTCAAGGAAATAAAACAACAAAAAAACAAAAACCAAAAAGCTAAAACCCAAACCTTTAACACAAATAAATATTCTATATTAAATGGCTCATTAATATACACACATATTAAAATGACACACTTTATAGTTCAAGTGGAATATGGAAGCTACGGAAATTAATTGGCACTTTATTTTTCTGGAATTGTGTTTTTTAAAGGAAGATGAAAGGGGTACTGCTATAAAAACCTATCCACTGAACAGTTAATGGATGCATCTATCAAGATAAACACAGAAATAGAAAATCTCCAAACAATAAGGTGTAAGAGAACTTCCTCCTGTGGTAATTCAAATCAGGTTTGGGTGACTGCTGTTTATATGAGCAAAAATAAGTCATTAACAAACAACTATTTTATTACTTCTATTAAAAAGAACGTGTAGCTAGAGTCTCACAAATGGACTTTTGCACAGGTGTTCCGCTTCACATTGGTAATACAGTGTGCTATTATCACCATAATTTACAGATAAGACAAGGACTCTAAAGCAGCAGAATATATCACCCATGGAAGCTGAGGTCTGAGCTGAGCTTCAAATGTCTCATAATTTTCTTATTCATAATCACACGATTGTTTCTGAGAATTACTGAGGACATTTTAAACAGAGTCTTTGTGCATATTAAGTTCAGAGCTACTATTCAGGTTAAGAAGAGAAAAAATCACTCACACAATACCCAAACGTGAAATATTACCATCACAAGCAAATACCAACAATTATAGAGGAAATATACCAAGTAGTGGTTACAAGTAGTTATTTTTCAAATATATTTGCTCTTTATAAACCAGAACAAAATAACTTTGCAAACAAAGGCAATAGCTACAGTTATCACATACTGACCTGTGTCTGGCCACTGTTCAAGTCTTAATAAAGAAACAATTCAAAATAACACAGTGTACATTCAAGGTCACATGCATATAAAAATAAAGAAGGATTTCCTAGACACCAGCAATACTCTACTTTAAACTGCTAATGCCTTAGAAACTGCTGACATTAAGAAATAATATTCCTTATTAAAAGCTTATACATATGCAGAATGACAACCTGCATGTTGCTTATCTCTTTTATTATGAAAATATATAACAACCTTATGAAGTCTAATTAAAAAACTCCCAGCGATCCAAGGGGAAGTTAGAAGTTGGAGATGCAAAAAATAGCTTCAACTATACTATAATATGAATCCAAATAATCCGTCTTAAAAATATCTATAGCAAAAAAACCCAACCTTCCCAGAACACATCAGTTTCTCACTCTTCATGAGTAGTAACAAATTACTTCTGTTTATTCCCTTGGTCTGTATCAAACAAGCTGACATGGTGGGTTTAGCTGGTGTGGGTCTTTTTTTCCCCTTGTTTGTTTGACTTTTTTTTTCCTCTCCACTGAGCTTAAACAAAGAGTTCACATTTCCTTCTATCAATTTTCAGAAAATCCACTCCCCCTCTACTCGGTTGTGCAAAATCTTTTGTGTGCCTAGTCTGGCTTTAGCCACTTTCCACTAGCCAATATTTGACTCTTGTCTTGTGAGCTTTTATTTAATTATATAAAAGAGTCATGCAACTTCTTTCATTCTGTGCCATTTCACAAAACAAACCACACACTTGTTTAGTACACATAGGAGGCATCCTTCATTCTCCTAATCATTGCAACAGATTCGCTCTGCTGCCCATCCAATTTATATTTGTTTTCCTTGAACAAAGGTGACAGCAACAACATTTCAAACCAAAGTCCTACCGGTACCTTGTACCAGGATGCTAATACTGCCCTGTTCCTGCCCCAAATATATTGTCAGTAAGCACTCTCTGTCTCTTTTTACAGTTGCAGTGTATTAATAGCTTATGGTCAATGTATGATCAATATAACCGAATCTCTTTCTTCTTCTGTTGCTTCTGGTTTATAAAACCCAAATTCACAGCAAGTATCCTTTATTAGTTCTTATTTAATTGGATGTGATTAGAATTGCAAATAAGATCTATTCTTGAAACTTACTACCAAGCAAAAGGAAGCTCTAGTCATACTATATTTATAATCTTTAAGTACTCAAAAAGGTAGCAGAGGAAAATATGTTGCATTATAACCAACTCTATTGCCAAGCACTGGTAAATCATGCCTTCAAAATGAAACATGTCATTTCAACAACCAAATCCAAGGAAAAATAAAAGAACAGGGCAGCAAGAGCAATATCAATTTTCTGGGACAATGGATTTTTATTTATGTAACACCATAGGAATTAATCTCCCTGCCACTCATCATAGAGATTGAGCCTTAATGTTTAACCTGTATGATTATATCTCTGTATCTTGAAGAGCACAGATGAGTAAATAATCAGTGTATAAACTTTACGGCAGAGCTTCTTGTCTGATCTCTCAACTAATGAAGCCAAGTCTATAGTGAAAGATAACATCTTTCTTAAACAAAACAGGGTATTTGCAAATAAGCAAATTAATGGACCCACAAACTCTTCAAAATATTTCAACAGCAGATTTCAACCTAGATACCGGTTAGAGATGAGTTACTTGAAATTTGCTTCTGCTTTGTTTTTTCTTGTGAAGGGACCATTAGTCTGAAAGCTGTGGCTTGTTCCAGCTTGTCTAACACAAGACCTTTCCCCCTCTATAAATCCTGCTTCCCTTATATCCTTACACCACCATAGATGCAACACTTCTACTGATACCTCACACGACATTTGGCTTTCTCCAGCTGTATGGCTCAATAACTATTAAAAGTGAGACAATATTTTGTAATAGTTATACTCCCTGTGACAATTAGTTCCTTAATTCAGCTATTCTTCAGGCTCCTTCAAAATCAGAAAAACATTGGAATCAGAGGTGGTTTACAAAAGGAAATTTCTACTCACCTTATTTTAAATAATACTTTTACAGAAAATTTCACTGATAGAAAATAGAGCCGAATATTTTGAATATCAACAAAAATAACCCTATTGTCTTGATACTCAAGTGCCTCCAAACACAATGTTCTGTTCAATCCTGCACAGGAATGACAGTAATATCTCCATTTTACAGAAGAGCAGCTGAGGTTGGGAAAGTCCGCAGTGTCAGACCCCTGCAGCAGCACACTAGCTCCATCTATACGTCAAGGTAATGAGATATGGGCCAGGCTGGAAGCCATTTAAACATGCTGACAACACAACTATGTCCACTCTTAACGCCTGCTTCTCAGCCAAACTGAGCAGAAGGTCTTCTGCTTACTAGCCTACATGGCTTTCAGATGGAAGCCAGCTAGCTGGTGTTACTGCCATCCTAGTTCAGAATGCAGATGGGGAAAATACCTGACTAGGCAAAGATCAAGTTGTTTAGACCCTCTGCCTTACAGCACACAAGCAAAATCACAGCTAGTTTCACCAAAAAATAAACCTTGTTTCATCCCATGGAATTACTGTCACGATGGACTTAATAGCATGCACCAGCCAAAAAAAAAAAAAAAAAAAAAAAATCAAACTGAACACATTATCTTGCATGCAGAAAGAACACTGCAACTTAGGTGTGCAATTACTTTTTGGCCTTTTCAAAGTTTTATTGTAGTTTTGCTGCCATGTCTTAAGCTGTAACTGTGTAAAAATGTCAAGAGATGTTCCTGAAGGATTTCCATTAACTCAGTGGTCCTCCAACTGCGTCAGGGAACACACCTACACAAAATAATCTGTACAGTAGCGTTCCTTAAATCAGGCAGCCATATCAGAATAAATCAGCTGGCCTGAGTGATAGAGGACATGGACATTATTTATATAAAGGCTACAGTAGGCAGTAACTGGAGACAAGACAGTAATATTTTTCTCTTCATCTATATTTTGAATGTCATTTAAATACACACATATATATATATTTGATACTATATGTGCTTAATTGCATGTAGTAATTTACATCAGGTCAACAAGTCAACTAGAAAAATCAAGTACTATGCATTTGTAAATCCAAGGACACCAACAAGTAGCTTTTCTGGTAATTTCTTCCACTAAGAAGGAATTTTAAAGCATTGTTCAGAAACAAAAAAGCATAAAAGATCTTGTAAGACAGGTCAGTCACTCTCAAATAGTTTTGAGAAGCAACAGCAACATAGCTGATAAAAATTTCTCTGTGTAAGTTAGTGTTTTTACTAGTAATACTATTTTTTTGGCACGGATAATTCCCTGCTGATCAGAAACTCTAAGTTTCATTGCACATCGGCTTGCTACTTCCTGTAAAGTATTTACCTGGTGGCTTGCCAGAACAAATATTTTAATGTAAAATTTAATAAATGGAACAAAAGGTATTACATCTAATTTAAAATTCCATACTGTGTAAACTACTGATATTAATGTAATTGAGTTTGTAAACAATCCATTTGTGGAAGCTAACCTTAGACACCGTATTGACCCAAAATATCTAGTGCGGCTCATCTGCAAAATGAAGCATCAATGCCTGGAATTCATTAAAAGTGTTACATGTTTAATTTTTCCTGCCCTACAGCTCCATTGTCTCGTAAAATTTTTCCTTTGATGTCCCCCACTAAAAGAATTAAAGGAATATTGTAATTGAAATGTCATTAATAATTCACAGGACCCTCCTCCACCAGCAATACATCTGATGAAATATTAATCGAGCGCCACAGACTGACAGTCTGCAGAGGAGCACTTGCCTGTAATTTGAACCACGAGTCCTGATCTTGCTGTAGCTCAGACCTGCCAAGAAGGCAATTATCTGAATGGTCTTGCCCAATCCCATCTCATCTCCCAGAATTCCTCCTGCCTGCTGGCAGTGCAATTCCCAGAGCCACCTAACACCTGTCTGCTGGTACCTAAAACAAGGAAAAAGAAGATAGCAAATGTTTGATAACACGGATCATAACAGAAAGTACTCATGAATTAATCATCTGGCAAGGTTCTTATACTAGTTACAGTAACATGCTGGATGTGTGTTTTACATGAGTGCTGTATTTACTAGGTCATACATTTTTGATGCTCTCAGACATTACATGTGACTTTCATTCTTTATGCAACACTAACACATTTCTAATTAAACTGATAGTCACGGTAATTAGAGGGTATTTTATTTCATGTATATTTTAAGTGTTAAAAGCAACTTGGAAAGCTACTTTTAACAAAGCATTACCTTTCCAGAAAAGAGGACATGTAAGGGTCTAGTAAATTATATTACTTGGAACATATACCTTGAACCGAAGCAAAAGCTTGACTTCTAAGGGGTACAGACTTCATATTCCACTGTGAAAACTGATCACGTCTGCCAAAGCATGCTTTCTTTTTATGTAAATTCATTTAATAACATTTAGTCTCTTTCAAAGTAGAATAAAGCCATCAAGGCAAAATGTTTTGGAAGGCAAAACAATATAAACTATTCCAATTAATGGGATGCAGCAGAGCATTATTATGAGAGAGGATCAGGGCAGCTTCTAGTCCCAGTTATTCACTAGAAATTGTGTACGCAACAATGTAAAATAGATTAGACTGGAAAGCAAGATTTACAAAGCCAAGCTAAAAAGGTGGAGACAAGACAATGGACTGAGAATCACTTTAGGACATGCTTTTTTATAATTATATGAAACAGAGAGACCAGTACTAATAACAACACACCATGTGTGTGGGTTAAATTGAAAACAGAACAGAATGAAGAAACAGTATATTTAAATCACAATTTAAAAAAAAAAAGGAATAAAATACACATTTCAGCACTTCCATGTCTTGTAAGTTAAAGGAAGAACAAGGTTACTGTTATCATTTTCTTGATGGCATGTGCTCCCGGAGCGCAGAGCACAGCAAAGAGCAAAACACTTTTTTAATTTATTTTTTTATTATTATTATTATTTTTTATGTAAAACTGGGATTATTCATTTTAGGGCATTGACTTATGTGCATTTCAAAATCCTGTTTCATTCTCTGAACAAGCAATATTTAGGAATACTGACAGTTACTGACACTAGTGTCTACAAAGTACTATTAAAAATCAATTTATGATGAGTCCTGTATGGATTTAGAGAATGCTAAATGGAGACAAACAATCGGCTTGAGCAGTTAGAAAAAGATGATCAAAGAACACATCTAATGGTTCAGACATCATGCTACCTGCTGTCTCAAATGCATTATACCAAGAAGCCCTTAAAAAACCCCTTTAATAGAAATTCATTCACCTTAACAATGCAGCAGTCTAAAACCAACTATGAAATGGCTTGCAGGGTTAGCTACAATTGGATTAAGATGTTACCACCACTACATTTTATGAAGACAAAACATTTTCTGATGAAAATCTTAAAGAACTGGAGAGAACCCTAATTCCAGTCAGAAGCTGCTCCTCCAGGTTAATGTCCAGCACGTCTCTTCAGAAGACAACCATTCAACAACTTCCTAATATTATTTTGTATTATTTCTTAGGATTACATCCAGTGCTTAAAAGCTAGTTGCATTTATAAGCATATTTCTCCCTTTCCACACTTCTCCTGACAAAGTTTCACAGTAGAGAATTAAGTTTGTGAAAACTTCTGTTCCAAGCTTATTTAAAAATGGAAAGGATGCAGATAATTTCTTTATGTAATCATATAAACATGCAAAACTTGCAACAATGCAAAAGTTAAAGGAAAAAAATCCCCTCCCAGTAATTTTTTATGGTTACATTGAAAAGATAATAAATTTTCTTTAATCTTATGCTTTCATTGCACCTTTTTATTGGTTCGATTTTTACTACTCCAAAAATCCTGTAGAAGTAAAATCAAAATGTTGCCTGGCCTTTCAAAGTACTGTTTAGACTGTGTTTCACATAAGCGATCATGCTGTGATGCATCTCTCAAAATTCACTGCAGTAGCTAACAGAGAGGAGCTGCATTGCTGCTGAGACAATCGCATTTCAGATGTATTGAGGAAGTCACACACTGAAAGCAAATGATGAAGAAATGTGGTTTCTTGTTCATACAGACAGCATTCTCTCAGGCTTAGTGCAGACTGCGTAAGGCAATGTTTGCAAATCAGTCTTGCTTGCTATGTTTGGTTTTGTGACACAGGAGCACCAATGGTATTCTTGCTGGATGTTCCTCAAAGCAGACAAGCATATAGGGAAGAAAAAGAGTGTTCACTTTAACAGGCTTACCAAAGAATGAACTTAAGGGTCTGCTATTCCTAGTGTGAGCTAACTTTTTTGGAATTCAGTTCAACTCTGCAGGAATATCACTTACAGAATACTCCTGTACACCTCCTTAGGTTAATATACTTCCACGTTTTGTACTATACTGCTCAGAACTCAAAGTTTAATGTCTATTGACTATGGGCCTTCCTACATCAGAGATTTCAGCATTTAAGTCAGACAAATCATTCAACTCAATTGATCTTTCTAACCACTTAGGAAGTTTTGCCAACTGACTCATGCTTGCAGGGATACCCTTCATTAGTGAGGCTGATATCTCTAAGATTAATTTTTAGTTGTCTGCCTTATTTCAATTCCCTTTGGGTTGCTCAGACCACACATCCGTTCTCAGGATGATTACTTCTGCAGTACATTCGCATAAACAACTGGAGACCGCATATTGGCTGTGTACGGTCCTGGCAACCAAGTCATTAATTCGATTCCATTTCAGAGCTAGTGCTTTCCTTCTGAGGAACTGCAGGACAAGAGTAATAATTTCTTTGAGGTTAAGACTAAGTGGTCCTGTTGAAAGGGATAGCACGCACAACCGTTATAAAACAGGGCTTTCTACTACACTAATTATAAGATTTTAGAGAGTTAGCTTTTGAAAGAGATGTTCTTCCTGCTGTGCGAAATGTTGCCAACAAAAATTGATTCAAGCCTATTACGCATGAAAGCTAAGGGGGAGATTATGGATGAAGTTAACTTGTGAGCTGCTAGTTTCTTTGGACTGCCTTCTGTAAACAGGTTTTTGACATCAACTTGAGTGTGTCACTGAGTGCTATGGCCTCAAAGTACTGAAACAGAAAGCAGTCATACCCAAATCTGCAATCCTGCATTAAATAACAAGGAATGATCATACAATCATAGAATACCGGGTTGGAAAGGATCACAAGGATCATCTGGTCAAACCTTTCTTGGCAAAAACACAGTCTAGACAAGATGGCCCAGCACCCTGTCCAGCTAAACCTTAAAAGTGTCCAGTGTTGAGGAAGAATGAGTTGTAAATGTTTTCCATCTACTAAAGGAGTTAAGTATGCACTCTCCATGTCTTAAATTTTACTGGTCAAAATATTCAAGATTATTTTGTAATATGAATAATAAATAGTTACTTTGAGTAGACTGGGTAGTTATTTAAAGTTGAATATATTTTTTCACTTGCAGAAAATTCCACTTACTCCACCCAATCACAAAACCACCTATGTTTCTTGTTTTCATTTATCACAACTTGCTAACACCTTATTCTTCAAAGTAAAGTTATTCTATCACTCCACACTTGAATTAAGAGAAAGCATTTCTAAAAATAGACAAGGAGAGCTTCTCAATTCATAGTTTAGCTAAAACATATTCACAATATTCACATCAGGCACTTATCATTCATATTTTCATGGAACTGCATTTTGTGCTTGTAATAAATTAGTTTCTTTGAGGCTTGACCCTGGAGCTTTTTTAAAAGAAACAATCCTACAGAAACAACTGAAGTAAAAGTTGAGGCATCATTCACTGAAATAAAAGTTACAGCAAAAGGCATCCAGAAATCACCACGACTGTTACTACTATTATTAACAGCATACAGCAGCATATTAAAATAAAGTACACAATACATACTTAAAAAGCTTTTTGAACAGAAATCCTGGTACTTTGAAACCCTCTTCAAATTCAGCATCACTTTCTTCAGAAAGTTCCTCTGCTGTTTGATGTTCTTTGTCCTTCAAACGTTCTTTTTGCCACCTCCTAGAGTGACAAAACAAGGAGTCAAGATTCAATTATTGCACAGAAAAGACGCTATACCAAACTACACTGAATTTTAGACCAGGTAAAAACCCAACAAAAATGCGTTATTTGATATCATGATTTAAATAGTAATCTTTGGAGGACAGACTGATGCAAGCAAATGCTCAAAATATCTGACATATAGATGTACACACTCCTGACTATTCAGTTATAAAGCCTTCAGAGTTTGATAGCTAGTTATATTTTATATAGACAGAAATATTAATACAATGGAATCAACAGTTAACATCATCATGAAAGTCTGGCCACTTAAAATGCGTAAAACTCCACAAAAACCCCCACCAAAACCGTATCAATAAAGCTTAGGTATTCCAAAGCTATTTTATTAATATAACCAAATACTTAAATAATTTCTTTCACCTAGAGAAATGTGCAGCAGTGTATAATCTTACACAGAGGACTCAGAAACTTCACCATATTTGGGGTGACGTGCTTTAAATCTGTTAAGCAGCCATCATTTGGGAAAGAAGTTTTTTTTGAGGTTTTCAGATTAGAGTGATTTATGGTCTGCAGTCTAATCTCATTTGGACCCCAGGCAGGTTAGAGAATTACCTTCCTACTCCATTGTTCCTCCCCCTTTTAAAAAGTATCTAAGGTCTCAACATCCAAGGATATTATGGACTTGTGTTTTAGTGACCCAAAACCATCTACCTGTAATAGTAAAGTGCATGCTGCTGCCAGCTGAGTATGTGCTAACCAGCCAACAGCACTTCACTGACAATCTGGTTTTTGCTGGAATTATCCCATGAAAATGCCATTCACTGCAGGCACACTGAATGCAGTGTATAAACTGACAAAATCCCTACAGTTATTGGCAAGCTATAGAAGAGATGAAAACCATCTTGGTTTTAATGTTCTGGATACAGTGCAAAAGCAGTTATATTTCATCCCATAAAAGGCTGAAGGAGGAAACCTGATCATATCTAGAAGTATCTAAAATATAAAACAGACTAAAATTCTTCAGGTCCCAAATGACTATAAATAGCAGTGACAGGATATAAAGAAGCAAATTCAGACCAAAAAAAAATAAGTCACCTAGTACTGAAATATACTGAATTAAGCAACAAACAGCCTCCTGAATAAGATGCTAGAAAACTCATCTGTCCAGTCTTTTAACTCTACATTGAAAAACCCTGTAGAATGCACTCTAGAACTGTCCTGCAGTAACTGGGCAGAGGACTTAACAGGACGCAACTGCTTCCCAGTACACCTCCAGCTTCTGAATGACAAACATCACAGGTGAGCGACTGGCCAGTTTCTGTCCTGGTAACATGTTACCATTTACCCATTACACAAACCTCTTATTTTTAGCTTAGGTTGCCTCTATAACAGCAAAAAAAAAAAAAAAAAAAAGGCAGGATAACAGATAAACAGAGTTCTAAAAACAAAACTCCTAACCCCCTTCCCCAAAACACACTCCATAATCTGGGAAAAAAAAGACTTCCAAACTATTTGAAAACATGAGGCTATTCACATTTTCCTCTATATATTTTTTTTAATTTTATCTTGATTTTTCTGTAAAGCTTTCAATTGCTTTCAAGCATTCAAACATAAACTGCATCTAGGGGCTGACATACAAGCTGTATTTTATTTTCAGCCTTGCTACACACATAAGGCCGAGCGCCTTATGTTTTCAAACATACCAGCCCAATTTTATCCATGTCATGAAAAAGCAGCACAGTCATAAAAACATTAGTTAATTTCTGGCCTAAAGTTGACAATATCAACAGCTACAGAAACAAACAGTTTGATTATCTTGATTTATAGCCCAACCCAACTAGCCAAAAGGAGGGAGATAGACGTCACTGTTAAAATTTGTCTCAAACAACTGCCCGTAACACCATCCCTGACATTTTGCACTTTGAACGTGGCAAACAAAGCCACAGACACTATAAAATATTTCAAGTGTTTCTCCAAGTTTTTTAAGAGTTCAGTCACGCTGCTACCTGAGCGCAGTCGTGTTCAGAGCAGACATGACTGGCCCAATGTCACATACAGAACCAAAACTCCTTCCAGCCTGATACAAGAAGTGCCTTCTCCACTAGAGAAGAGTCCTCCCAGTTAAAACCATTTAACATTGAATTTGTTTCACTTTTTCTATCTTGAACACATTAGTGAATTAAAGCAAAAAAATGCAGGCAACGAAGGTCTAGTGTTTCCATTGTATTTTTAACTACTTCAGCAGTTCTTGGGGCAATTAAACCAATGAAGCCCATCTTCCTAAGGACACTATTCTGCATTCTATGGTATGAAATAAGGTGAAGACTCTTTTTGCTGTTAGGTCATTCAAAAACATCTTTCATGCAATCTTGAAATTCATAACAAGGGTTAAGCTCAAGCTGTGTCTTCTCCAGTGGCAGCATTAATAAGAGTTTCTCTTGTCTTCCTGATCACTCACTTCAGTGCAACTTGTTGAAACCTTCACTTAAAGGTTTCTGCATCCCTGCCAAATTCGTTTAAAGACAACTTGTGTTAGAAACAAGAGAACAGGGAATAAGTTCAACACTTCATATACAAACAACATAATCATCTACCCTTTCTTGTGAAAGAACACCAATTATAGCAGGTTTCTAGATCAGCTTTTCACCAGTATCTTTTAAGAAAATACTTACAGCCTGCCTTTACAGAAACAGTTACAAACTTTGAACTGTGATATTGTCTTACTACAGGAAAATAAGCTCCGCCACCTCCAAATACACACAAGTTACAATAACTGCCAAAACCAATTGCACTGACACAATGCTGGATAGGTTTAGAGACAGCTTCACTGGAATATACTTTGATCTGTTAAGTCGGGAAATCTTCAGAAACAAAAATCATGATTGAGAGAAAAAGCAGCATATGCAAGAAAAAAAAAAGACAAACAAACATAGTATTCCGTTTTCTGATTAAAAACTGATGAGCTGCTGAAGTTTATTATTGGACTGTTCTTATTTCATTATATGAAATAATGTATCCAGTTAAGTAGTAAAAGAACTTACTAAAAATATAAAAAGTGTCAAAGTTTTCCGCACAGAGATATATATATATATAATATATATCTCCCAACAAAGGAATGCAAATCTGTATCTTAGACTAGCAGCCTATTAAATGTTTGATTTAGGAAAATAACATTCATGCTCTGGAGGCTAGGAGGCAGTTATGATACATTCTAGAGGCACAGCATAGAAACGCATTTATTGTTGTTCAGTACTACAATATTGTGCTATCAGGCACAGATGGTCAATTATTTTTCTGAGTTCCAGAAAGCAATCAACAATTCAAACTGACAAATGCTGAGAGCCACTGCTTCAGACTGTGTCATTACTGGAACTGAGACAGGTCAGAACTTGATTATTTTATCTGACTGGGTTATGCCAAGATTCAAAGCAAGTACGCAAACTCTTACTTACCACACTAAAAACAACTGTAGATTACAAAGCTTCCAAAGTGACAGCTAGATATAGACTCCATATTAAACTCAAAAAAGGGCAATAATTTGTACAAGAGTTTGCTTCTGATTCTGTATTGCAATATGAATCGCCACTATCCAAGACCGAAGCTTCAGCCTCCCCTGGGAAGGAACAGACTGCCCTCTAGTGTGCGTTAGAAAAAGTGATCCAGAAGTAACTAAGAACAAACGTTTCTGACATTAACTCGTAGCTGGCCAGGCATTTAGACAAGTCACCTTTATATTTTCTGCAACAAGTGTGATCAATGTTGGGATTTCTCCTAAAATTACCTAAGAAAATAGATATGTCCAGAATTTGAACTGATAAACCGTATACTTAATTTTAGTAAAGAAAACTTTATTTTATACACAATATATCTGTTACTTCACTGAAGAATATAGTTACACAAGTTGTAGTATTGAAGGCTCTGCTATTACATCTCTTCCAAAGATCTGGAGGCCTTTTGCTCTCAATTACAGGTTTTACGAAAAAGCAGCAATTTGTTGTTAACCACTAACAACTTTCAAAGTGTGAAGAAGCTATTCAATCTTTGAAAGGCTGTGAACTTAACATAAGACGCTGTACTAAGATACTCTATGCTAAAACTTCATTATTTTATTTAAAAAGGTGTAAATATCTAAATGGACAAAGCAATGGGAAGACAAACATGATTTGCTAGACCAGATCAGTGAGTGGGGTCACTCTGGTCTTGTACTTTTCTCTAGAAGTTAAATTCTGGAGGTAGAAACAGCAGTAGCTCATATTTAACTACAGAGTAAGACATTGACCATTTGGGCAATGTATTTCTAACGCACCTCAATTAAATATCATTAGTACGCCTAGACAATCAGAAAACACAGGTTTTGCAGTATCACCAAGGTCTCCTGAAAACAAAATCGTGACCTTTGAGAAATCAATTATATGTTGTCCATGGACACTGACATGAATACAATTTTATCCTGAAAGTGCAGTATGAAAGCCATATATCATACAATTAAATCTTTCTTAATATAAGTATTCAGATACTAAGCCCATTTCCCACTTATTGCAATACCCTAGAAAGAAATTCTGCATCCCAAACAGTAATAAACACAATTTGATTTAAAAAAATAAAAATAGTCAGAAACCAAGCTGAGTGTTTAATATAGTTTGCATTTGTGAAGCACAATATGCTTTCTATTTTAGACAGCGAAGAATCCCTTACAGATTACTCTAATTTGCTAAATTGAAGCATTTAGCATTACTTTTCTGATCTAACTTTTTATGTTCTATATGGGTGGATTTAATTGGTATGTCCTAGCAGATGAAATACATGCCGTTAGTACCACAAGTCTCCGTAAGTAAATTAAAACTGATGTGGACAATTACACACTTGAGCTTAAAATGAAAGGTGTATTCAGCAAGTGCGCAAAAATATATCCTCATTTGTGTCTTGCTTTTGCCGTTTTAAAGAGCAGTTAGGATGCCCTAAGAAAGTATCTTTCAGGAAAGGTAGTATTTAATCCTTTTTTAATTTATAACTCAAACATCAAGAGATTCAGTAACTCGTATACTTCAGAGAGAGCCTGATTTCAGAAAAAACTACTTATTTTTAAGTATTTTTCTGTTTGTTTGTTTCTTTGTATCAACTACTTTGTGCACTGATAGCCACAACTTCCACCTACTGAGCTGCTTGGATGTCACTTAGGAGACATGGAAAGATGCTGCTTTCCTAGCCTTGTCTCTGAGCACTTCACAGCAATTGAACTAAGAGCTATTCAAACAACTGTACTCTTCAAACTATACAGAATACACAAGAAAACACAGATATGGTACTTATCTCCCATAACATGACATGCAATTCCTTCTTGAAGCAGCAGGTAGACACATCCTGAGAACTGCTACGGGAATAGTAACCATAAGACTGCTAATTTCTTGTTTGGACTCCAAGCAGATACCTTATGCACATACTGTATTAGTGATGTCAATAATGTAATACATTAACTACATATATTGTAAACAGCAAGAATTACTTGGTTATACTTGTGCTATGAGTAGAATCATAGAATAATTTAGATTGGAAAAGACCTTTAAGACCACCAAGTCCAATTGTTACACACACAAAGGAAAATTTTGATTAACATGCAAAAACTCTTTATAAGTTGCAGTTTCCATATCTGCAAAGTCTCGAGAATAGCAGAAAACAGTGCAGCAGTTCTGTTGTTGAGAACACAGAAAAGGTTTATTTCCTATTAATTTAATCTGCATACAATGTTATTTTTATTTTGTCATCATAGGTATTATAAAAGAAGCTGACAACAGGTGCATTTTCACTCATTCCAAAGTCTTCAAAGAAACTGGCTCTGCCATAACCTGACCATTTCACTGGGTAGAAGGCAATAGGTTAGTATTCCACCAGCACCAATTCTGAACACTTCTAGACCAAGACGGTCACAGTCAAGTAAGACAAGATACACAGGTAACATATCTGTTGATGGGGATCAAGTCTCTGAGACCTTCAACACCACCCCAGATTACCTAATCCTCTGGGTTCAGCTGGTTAATGGCCAGTATGAAGGATATCAGGCCCTGATGATGAGCTACTTTTAGCTGAATCTTATCTTTCAGATGCTTGACACTATCCTACTTATTTCCTTTACTCTCCATAATGCTGATGTTCCTTGCTACTGCTCATTATTTTTGCAAGCTATGATTCACCTTAGCTGTTAACCTTTTCAGAACAGAATATTTTTCCCCTGTGTTTGCACAGCAACACGGCTCCAGCAACAGTAACCAGAGAAAAACAAGACCCATGCATGGGAAAAGAACTGAAATTACTGAGAGTGTGATCTGAATTCTGTATAGCTAACTTTTTCATGTTCCACTGATCACATCTTGCTTTGATTGACTAGGCCAACCACAGCAAGTAGTCTTTAGAAGGAAAGAGCTGAGTGATCTCCTGTATGCCCTGTTTGCTGCAGAAAACACCAGCTCCCGTTGTGAAAATCGTTTCTTGTTCTAGAGATGCTTTGCAGCTCTGCAGTTAGCTAATTATTATGCTTTAACAACATCATCATATCTTCCCCTTGGCACAGACCAATCTCTTCAAGTCCAATCTCTGAAAAGTTTTCATGTAAAGGAAACTCATTTTCAATCTTAAAGAGTGTAGGACTGTATTTGGCACCAAGCACAAGACTAGATGTTCAGAAGACTAAAGTAATCCTAAAGGATTCTTCCTTGCCTCTCTCAGGGGTAAAATATACCATAATCTCACCCATTCGTTTGCATTCAAAAGTAAAACTGACATGAAACAAGACATAAATGTAAGCAAATGACAGCATTTCCATAGCATTCTTAATATGTTTCTTAATTCACTACATTTTATTTTCTCATGGTATTTCCCATAATGAAGATTACCTGAGGGTGTCAGCATAAAAACGTCAATGTGGACAGCTGCAGCTTAACAGCCACAATAACTGTAGCTATGAAATTTTTAAGAGATGTAGTGTTTTGGTAGCAATTACAGTTATTGATATTTCTAAAATTCATTTAGGCTTTTATTGTAACTTTAGTAACCAAAAGAAATGCAGTCTATGATATGACTTTGCTAAGGATAAATTGTCACAATCTTAACGTTATTAAAAAACGTGTTTGAATGAATTTAAACTGAGTCATATTAAAACTTTCAATCAAAATAAATTACTCTTGATGAAAACACTGAATTAAAAATGATTTAATATTGTTCTAATTTAAATGTGAAGAGTACAGTTTTATTCAATAAAATAGTAAATATTTTACCATTTAAGTACAATTAATTTTTGTTAATGCATCCAATAAAAAGCACATTTCTTTTTGACCCTTTGGACATTACTTAGATTAGCCTCTTGCCAAAATCTTCTATTCAAGAGCAATAAACTATGCTTTAACTTTGAGAAGCAGCATCCTGGGATTGCAAACCTATTGTCTCATATCAGCTCCTGACCTGCCTTTGTAACCTCAGATGTGAAAATGAAGTCGAGCTCTTCCTACCTGAGGTTTTGTTACCAGTAACTCTATAACCATGAGTACCTCTACTGACAGAAGATACCTCCCTCCACAGCAGCTCAGGCCCTCTCCACAGGAACAGATGGTGTTTATATCTCTACTTCTTGACCCCTTCTCTAAAACAGCTTCATTTAAATCTGTAAGCTTTTGTATTTCCATAGAAGGGTAAAAGTCAAGTCTCCCAAGCACTAACCAAGTTCCTGTGCTAGCCCTTATCACTGCATCAATCACTCTTCACTGGCAGCCCTAATTTCTACTCTTCCTTTCACTCTAAGGCAGCTGTTTTCAACTTGGAATCCATGATTTTCCAGAGGACTATAAAACTACTTGAAAGGCATTCACTAAAGTAATTAATTAAAAGCAAGCATGCTATCAACAAGCTGAAGTTCATTATACAAAGCTCAACACATACTAGAAAACAGAAATCACGTCAGTGGTTAGAGAACAATTAAAGAAAACAAACCAAACCATTTTAGTGATCTTGATCTTTTGACTCCCAGCATGTGCAGACATGTCTCCTAACTTACTGGCACATCTAGTCAGCACTTTAACAGCTTAATAGATTACATGTCACTTTGTTGTCCCTTCCATATGTTTTTCAGGCAGTTGTGAAAATGGAAACATTGCTCAGTCTAGTTGTTAGGAGCTCAACAGCTACGCTATCAGTGGAGAAAACATCTCAACAGCACACTGTAGCTACAGAGAGATCAACACACAGGTGATACAAATTTCAAAAATCACAGATTAGCACAAGGTGTTTCATCTGCCATTTTAAAAAATGACTTGTGTTCATAGATGTATCTCCCCACCTAACATAGTAGTTTATTTAATAGAAGATGCTGGTTTTCCTTAGAAACCTCACTCAGTTTACAACCTTTGGTCATCATAGCAACAGAAAATGCCACTACCATCATTATCACTATGTCTTTAGATAAGGATGGTTTTAGCCTCACTCTCATCAAGAATAAAGAGAGAAATATCACTGTCAAATAGAGCAGCTATGATCATCCTGATTGTCTTGTTTTCCTTACTTCAGGTCATAGCAGTGTATTACAGACACTGCTCTTTGCATGTTCAACATCATTGGTTAATGTTACAAAAAAAAAAAAAAAATCTAGGACTAACCTTAGTCTCTGTTTATAATAGTCTTCATCTCCATCATCTCTCCATCTCTTTCCCTTGCGCTTCCCCAGTGTATGTTCTTCTTCCTCAGAGCTTGGAAAGAAGTCCGCATCATCTTCAGCTTCTTTAAAACCTCTCTTCACTGAATATTTTCTTTTACTTGACAAATTCCTGAGTTCATAATCAGAATCATTCTCACCAGGAGAAGATGCATGCTCTTCCTCCTCTTCTGCTGCTTCTGGATCAAAGAGCTCCTCATCAGGTACATACTCAGACTCTCCACTATCATCCTCCTGTTCACACCTGAACTTCTTGGCCTCAAGATATTTCTTTTCTTTTGGAATCTCTGCTTTTGATTGAATCTGAAGGGCATGCTTCTGGAGTTTTCTTATGTGTTTTTTTAAGCGCTTATCTGTTTTTGACAGGGCTTTACCCCCTTTTTCCTTTTTAGTAGATGTAGAAGCTACACACTGAACATTTTTGGCTTGTGCTTTCTTCTTTGCTCCTTTGTGAAGAGATAACTTCTTTCTTTCAGATGACAGCTTAGCTTGGTCTGCTAAGTACTTCTCAAAGTCAGATGCTTCATTTAGCATCAATCGCCGTGTCTTCTTCTCTGGCTTCTGAGGTACTGTAGTTCCAAATGGAGTCATCTGGCCAGTACGAATGAGCTCTTCCCATTCTGTTTCCTGAACAGGCATAAGCATACTGCCAAGACATGATGGACCAGGTTCTACAACAAAAGTCAGAACATCCAGCATGCCTTTAACACCTTCTGAATAACTCAAACACAGGAACAATGGTGTTTTGGTTCCCCGCCCCACCCCCTCCCCACCCCAAGCTTTATGTGCATTCAGTTGAAATTTGAAAGTCCAAATTATCATCACACATAATATTTGAAGGTCAAAAAAGGCAAAACCAAACAGAAGAGAAAGCCAAAAAGTCAGACCAACTTCTACTTCAAACTACTTCTCAAATTTCATACAGGAAACATTACACATACTATAAAAATGCAAATATTTCTGAAACAGCCAGCAACAAGAACTACCATAAAATTATATTCCCCATGGCACATGAACTCTAATGTGCTCCCTATGCTGTCAATTCAACCCATGTCACCATCTTCAGTGGAAGAAACCACTGTGTTCCCATATGCAGCAACGTCATCCATTTCTATTTTTATTATTGACTTTTCAGTCCTACTCATAAGCTTGAAATTTGACATCCCCATTACCATCCCAGGATAGGTGCAAATCTTACAAAACACATAGAAGATTGTCTTCCCTCATGTTTCAAAGAAAAAACAAAACAAAACAAAACAAAACCTAATTTTCCTACTCTACAATGCTAATACTAGGATTATGACTTTAAAAGTCAGATTGGCTGCACAGCACATTGCCACTAAAGAGCACTTCACATAAACTGCCTACAAAGCTACTTTACATATTAACACAAACTATAATTGGTGGTTGAAAACAAAGAGGAGGGAAAAACTCTTGAATTCTAGAAGCTGAAGGGGAATCCCAGCCCAAAGTCTGTTATTAGGGCCCAAAATTTAAAATAGCTGTACCTGAATTGCCCACATGGCATGCCACTGTATATGGTCCCATTTAAAGAACTGTACTTGTCACAAAACCATATTTAGCAAACAATGATGATGCATCAGGCACAAAACTCCTTCCTTTCCATCTCCTGAGTTTCCCAAACTACTGGCACTGCACAACTCCATTTCTTCTGTCTAGAGCTCCATTCGCTTCTGAGTTACATTTCATCGCACTAGGTGCCTCAATTCTACTGCATGAATTGATGCAAATAGAAAGGATTAAAGATGCTTTTACTAAGAAGAGGTTACTAAGGTTTTTGATTCCTGTAAGTCTTGTCGAACCAGGAGAAAATCATGAGCTTTCTGAAATCTGGAATCCACCCCAGCCACATCTACAATGGACAAATAGCACAAAGATTTTACACCTCTGCAAACAACAATAAAACCCAAAGGTGATGTGCAGATGACAATGAGGTCCAAACTTGCCCTGCAGAATAGTACAGATTAGTGACTGTGGCCAAGACACAGCCAAGCCGCAGTTACAAAACCCAAGCTCAGTTTGCAAACTGCAAACAGCAGTGAGAGAGAACACCTAGTGAAACAATGAGAGAACAAATATCTTGCTTTGGAAGACGACTTTTTTTTACCCCACAGTGCAGCCTGAAAAAGAGAAGCCGTTCCCCCTTCCATTTCCAGTGATACTTCCCAACAGTAAGAAAAAACAATTTTGTTAATGCTGATTGATAGCATCCAGTGTATAAAATGCAATTCAATCATGTTAGTCATCTTTATCAAATTAGCTGTGAAAAAATGTTAGTATTTCCAATTTATTAAGCCCAATACTCTAATGTGCCTCAGCCATCCCCACTGAGCTGAACATGGATTAACATCCATTTTGTAAAACATCCCACATGAATATGCCAAGATATGCAATTCTGCAGGTGCAGAAATAAGTATTCTTAACTCCCTCTTTGAAAGCAAACCACTGAAATGTATTTCCTTGCTGGCAAAGGTATTGCAAACTAGCTTAAAACAAAAAAAGGCATTACATCCAAATATAACTGGACTTTCAGCCTCCTGCCATACCTTCATCTTCCTCCAGTTCAATCTCATTTACTTTACTGAGAATCTCTGTTCCACCAAGAATTGCTTGGAGACGCTTTTGTTTTGCTTTGATCTTCTTCAGCTGTTGCTCCTTGAATGACAAGTAGACACATAAATTAATTTTTAATCTGGTTCATAAATTCACTATCCTTTTTAAAAATACTTAAATTACTACATTTGCAGTATTTTCCACCAGAATCTCATATTCCAATGTTCACAGTACCACGCTTGCAACAAGAAAGCGCAAAAAATGTCACCACAGTTACTGGAAGGCTTCAACCTACAAGCACACATTTTTGCATGTACAATCATCTTACGATAGGCAAACAGTAAGATCAGATTGTTTATAGACACAAATTTCACATGCACATTACACCTTTTGATGTACATCTTTTGAGATCATTTTATGAACGTGTTGATTCTAGTGAAGGAAACCCATGAAGTAGATTAGTGAAATGCACGGAGAACACCAAAATATTTGTTCATTATTTGCAAGACTGAGTTGATGGTTAATAAGCCACTAAAAACAGCAATAAGACTTAAAAATAATTTTATCATTCCAGAAGTTTTGGGAGAAACTGAAACTGTAAATCAGTCCATCATCCTAATAGGTTTGTACACACTTAATTCAGAAGTGGTCACAGCTAACTGAACAGCAAAAAAGATAAAGTAAAATTACTTAAAAAAAAAAAGTCAACATTACAGATATGATGCTATAACAAGTATAGCTCATTACTGCTATGAAAATAACTCATAGCTAGCTCTTCCATTACACCTTTTATCTGCATGTTATATCCTCAACTGTATATTTACTGATGATGATGTGATTCCTTGGTGGTGTTAACTTTTATTTATGAAATAAGACATTCCAACCAGTAAAACAAATACATAAGCAATGTAACTTTCCAGATTTTTAACTCAATTCTTGGGAATTATTTCCTTACCTAGAGAGGTACATACTTCAGTAAAAATCAAGTTAATGGAAAATGAGATTTTTTTTTTCTTTTTGGTGACCATTGGTTCACTAGCCTGCTCATGTCTTCATGTAGCACTTTTCAAACCACAAAGGGTAAGTACATTCATGTATGATACAAAAGATTATGTCCTGTGTATGCACTATTATCCTTGCTAACGGAGTACTTTTTATCATAAAACACTGCCTGTATGACAGGTCTAAGGAAACAGCTTTCTTGTACCAGTCATTTATTTCCCATTTGTCTCAATAATGGAATAATTCAGTCATCTTTAACCGTTTTTTTAATACTACAAAAGAAAGAGTACTAAAAGGCACTTCTGTGTGCAAAAAGTAGCTCAAGACCAGTTTTAAATACCCTGCCTACCTCCAGACAGCCCCCAAAACACTCTTGAGGTTATTAGGACTTTTACAGATTATAGTTTTCATACAGGAATTTACATTTGCACTTCAAGGATTGTTAGAGATAGCTAACAATGAATCCACAATGAGGTTGGAACTTCCTCTGCAACTTACACTTACGTAAATTACTTCATTATTATGAAAACAAAGTAAAATGTAGTGTCCAAGTACATAATCACTCTGTAGTGGTAAGTCTGGTTTAATGCATTTCTTCCCACTACCTCCAAGTCATTTGTTCTTAATCCCGTGCTACTATTCAGTAGTCACTTCAGGGGGGACAGTAGTTGATGGGGCCAAATTGTGAGCGCTGTGTTATCCAAGTGCTGAAATGATAAACATTAAAAAGAAACAACCAAGTGAGGGAGTGGCAAATGCCCTGAGACTGGGAAGAAGTGTCCAAGGGCAAAGGACAATAAGTTTTACAGCCAGGTTTATCATTAGAGAAAATATTAAGATGCATTCCCATCAGCTGGCAAGCTGATCAAAGTGCTACATTCCTGACCAGAACTTTCAGTTTTCTCAAGCCTCCTTCCGATTCCCAGCTGTATGGGTCTATCACCTTGATGCCTGCTAGACTATTTCACAGGCTCCTTTAACTCACCACTCTGGCAGAAAAAAAGCTGGAGCAGTTTCTGCCAAATCAATGAGTTAAAATGGCTCACAGGGAGGAATGATGTGTACTGGTACAAGAATTATATAGACAATAAAAGAGGATTAAGGCAAGGAAGGTAGGGAATGAAGACCAGGAGAGGCGAGATTTACGTCAACTATGCTTTGCTAATTGTCCAAATACTACTAGGAAGGATTTAATTAAAATAATGCAAATCAGTCTTCCAATGAGATCCTGGAACTTCAGTTCTACAGCTTGTTCTGAAACTTAGAATTAAAAAAAAAAAAAAAAAAAATCAGGTCTCACTTTCACATCTTAAAATCAGTTATTTACATGTTTTGGTAGAAAATTACACCATTTAAAAGAGAAGGAACAGCAACTGTAGACTGACTCTGAACTATATAATTAAGCAAGAATTGTATCACAGAATCCAAACCATAAGCCAAAGTACAAGCTAGGTATTTTCAGCAGGAAATCAACGTAATCAAATCACCTTGTTATATTTTTGCCGTTTTACAGAATCTAGTTTTCTGCTTATATTTTTGTTGTCAGCAGCTTGAGGTGAAAGTTGCTCAATAATTTTATCAATTTGCTTCAGGGATGTTGTACATGATCTGAAAAAACAAGAAGATTGCAATGTACTAGTCAATTCGAAAGAAAAATAGCACATTCTCAATTCAGACAATTTAGAAATTCCCAGGGATTTAAGGTAGGACTTAAAAATGTTTAAAGGTAAGTGTCTAAATAAGCATCTTATGTTTTAGATAAACCTGGAAAAGCTAAACACTTTAAAAAGTTGTACATCATAAAATATTTTTAAACAAAATTTTGCTAATACTAACATCCCAAGGCAAGGAAACAGAGCAAACCACTCCAGTATTTTGTACTCAAAAGTTACAAGTCTGAAGATTATAATAAGCAAGTGATAGTTGTTGCTTTTATTAGTCAAAGTAAACAAAACACAAACCAAAAATCTAAATCAGAAATCACATTTCCATTTCCTAAAACTGTTTGAATAGATTGATGCCATTATATAAGGAAGTTTCCATACACAATATGAAATGCAGGTTGAACCACCTAATTTCCTCTGTTTCTGCTGCTGAATTCATTTGCAAGGAAGGAGGCACCGCCCTACCATCAGAAGCAACAGATCTAGCTTTGTTGATTCAGAATACTTCATAAGGATAAACAAAATAGCATCCCAAAGTATTATGAAAAACATCAAAGAAAACTCTTTACAACACCTGCAAAGCAGCCATTATTCCCCCACATGCAAAGAAAAGCACTACTGAAGTCTCTGCAACTGTCAGGGAGAAAATTATTGGGCCATATATCTCTCCAGCTCTAATCTGAATTCTACTACTGTTCTCCTAGAAGACATATTCTACCAGCTCCCCAGCTGTCACTGCCATCTTCACTTCTCCATTTTCTTTCAACAGTTATGAACCATCCTATCACTTTCTTAGTATTCTGTTTTGTTGCTCTGAAGTACATCATCCTCTGCACATCTCCTACCTTTTGGCTCTTGCCTCCTTGGCCCTAGGGTCTCTTAAGGCATACTGCTACTATCCTCTTCCACAAAGCTTTATTTAACAGAAGCATGGAATTTAAACAGGATTTAACTTCAAACATTTTTATTCTCCTTCTTCTGCTTAAATTTGTATGTATATTATAGAATCATCCAGCTTCTACCATGAACTCTGTGCCAATTACTCAAAAAACACTTCTTGCCTGATTTTACCTTTTGTCATGCATTCACCATGCTACAGGACTTTAACCAACTCTATCATGTTCTACTCGTATATCTTTCCTTTTGTCAGTCGCTCTGCTCAACAAGCCAGCTATATCTCTGCTAATTTTCTCCAAAACAAACTTTCAGACTTGCACATTACATCTTACACAGAAGGTCACACAGTAACTCTACAAGAAGACTAGAAACAGAAAAGGGGAGATCTAAGATAAAAACTCAAAAGAGTTGCAGCTCCTACCCCTCAAAGTCTTCTACTATCAATATATCATGTTAATCAAGCATTTGTTTAAGGTGTCATTAAGTACTTCATTCAAGCACTTGTGATAAAGTTGTTTCAGTTGTCACACACTCATAACATAGAGCCATCCAAGTTACAGAAAGCAAATAACCAGCAGCAGATAACCCCATGAAGCATACAGATTTGAAAAAGTGGCACTATTTCTGACTAGAACTTCAAATAATAGAGTATAACGTAATTCTCCATGGCTAGAAAACACGTGCATCTTGGTAAGGTAGGAAACAAAGCAGCAAAAAAAGAGATGCACTGTCCTCTACTGCCTTGATGCATTACTGAATTAGTCAAATAAGAGCAATGAAGCATTGCTCTGATGTGAAAAATATTTTCTCCTTTTCTAAAAGGTGACTCAGAAGAGTACATGTGATCTAGTGCTTTCAAAACATCCTTTTGTCTTCCAGCTTTTAAAAACATGCGACACCAAGCCTCATTAGTCAGTAACAGAAAGGAACAGTAAGAAAGGACACAAAATTTACCTTAAGTCATCCACCACAGACTGATACTCTTTCTCCGCATCAGCTATTTTTGCTGCTTTATTAGCTTCATTAATTGCATTATCTACTTGCTGAAGAACTCCTTGCTCCAATACATCTTGGTCATAGACATCAACTCCCAAACCTTTGAGCTCAGCAGCCTGTGCACTACATGAGATGGACTGAATCTGCTGCCTGTTGATCTGTAAAAGGGGTTGTCCTCTCCTGGGCACCTCCAAAGGAAAAGCCGTGGATGTCGGAGACGGGCTGTCAGAGCTGGGAGTTCTAATACTATCACCCAGGTCACTGTTACAAATGTCATTTTTTTGTTCAGTTCCTGATTCCTCAGCATTATGCTGGCAATTATTGCTTGCAGAAGTATCAGGCTCTTGTTCTTGGATACTGTCTGGCAGGTGGCTGTTGTCTGTTGGCATCCTCTGCCCAAAGGCAACAAAGAAGAACCACATCATCATAAGAACATTCACACACACAATGTTCTTCATGAAGACTGTGCCCAAATAAAAGTAAAGAAACACACTTGTTGTTTTGCTTATGAGAAATTCTTGTTTCAAAACACCTAGTAGTCTACTCCTCCATGAGCCCTCCCCACACTGATTTCCTCAATCAAACAGAAAAAGTAACTAAAACTTCTTAAAGACAGCTGTATAGAATACTCCCAGAAGATGTTGATATCGAGACAAATAACACAACCTGTAAAAATTACTCTCCTTGCCAGAGAGTGCACTCAGTCTTGTGTGTACAACGGTCATGCTCCAGTGGACTACAACATAACAAAAACATGTGCAACTTACATCCAAAACCAAAAAGCTGAAGTTTCTGAAACAGGATAAGACTTGCCAATGAAAGCACTGATGACAACAGTTGGTTGTAGGCTTTAGTTTGACAATTCAGCTCCGAAGTAGAGCATAAAGCCCCTCAGTTGTTAGGAAACTGACACTGGACTGACTTACCACGGCAAGCCCGGAGCTGCTATTGTTTGGAGCCTTGAGGGTGACACTGTCTTCTGAAAGGATGTATTTTTTTATCAACTTAAGGGACAAACACGTGTCATTAACTTGCAGGAAGTCATTAATATGGCAGGGGGGCTCCAGCAGCCGCCTCTCGGTCCCGGCTCACGGCTTTCTTCCATCAGCTCCGAACGCACACGCAACCGGTCCGGCCCTGCATCCCAACAACAGGTACCATGACAACGCCACGCTCCGGCCGCTTCCCCTGGGGGACCCCCGGCCCCATCCACCCCCCGACTACACCCCAGCGTCCCGCGCTGCACCGCTTCCCGCTGCCGGCCCGCCCGGAGCGGGCAGCGCCGGGGCCGCACCGCCGGCCGAAGGCAGCCCGCCGCGGCTGGCAAAAAGGCCCGGCCGGCATGGAAACGCGAGAGGCGAGAGGCTCCGGGTGCCACCGCCTCCCCCCGGCCTCTGCCCGCGCCGGGCGGGGGCGGCCGCTGGCGGAGGAGCGGAGCCGGCGCGGGACTCACCTCGCTGCCGGGCACCGGGACGCTCGGCACCGCCGCTCCCCTGCCCACCCACGCCGAGCGGCCATGCGTCACTTCCTCAGCCGCCGCGACCGTCGCAGCTGCGCATGCGTTCTGCGGCGCAGGGAGGTGAGGGTGGAGCTCTGCCCCGCACAGCTCTGCCGGAGCCCGGCGGTGGGACGGGCAGCCGTGCTCGGCTGTTCCCGAGACTTTCCCCGTCGGGCAGCCTCCATAACGCGGCTTCACCTGGCAGCGCACGGGCTGGGCGGGGGCCGCTTGCACAGCCGCCCGGCAGGGGTCGGTGGTTTCGGGAGCGGTGCCCACAGGACAGAGCTGCGGAGGAACCGCTTACAGGGACCGCCTCAAAAGTTCAGTTTTTCCCCTTGACAAAAGGCTTTAGTGTCAGGTGATTGTCCTTCGAAAGATGTGGGAAGGAAAGCATGATATAGTGTTTGCAAAATTAGCCCAGGACTTAAAAAAACAAACCTTGTTGTGCAAATAGTATAATTTGATTTCATCAAAGTTCCTTCAAGGGGAAAGGAAAAAAGAAGGATGCAACACAGCCTGGGCCTTAGCAGCGGGATTGCTTGTAGGCTTAGTAAGCAATCAGTGAGAGCAGCAGGATTTTAGGGACTGTGGTTCTGCCTGCTGGGCTCTGTAGCAGCACTTTCTTTTCTGCATTCATTTATATTGTCTCCCTAATTCTCTGGTAGTGACAAAAGCAGAAAGCTAGATTTTCTCCAGGGTTGCTTTTGGTTTTTCTGCCTTCTTGCTCCTTCTGTCTCCCCATTCCAGTAGCATGAGAGTCCTGACCCAGCTCATCCTCCTTTGGGCAGCAGAACTGAATTTACTGGCTGACAGCCTTGGGTCTACTGTGAGAGGGTGAATACAATGCAGAATATATTTGGAAATGTTATGCTAATTAAATGGTGATGCAGGTAGAGTTTAACTCTTCGTTTTGGGGGACACTGTGATTCAGTTTGGTCACAGAGTTGCTTACTTCAGCTGCTTTTTAGTTGTCCTGCTCCATGTCTTCTTAATGTCATATTTTTGCAGTGATTGTCTTGAAACAAGATGCAGATTTAAAAAAAAAAAAATTATTATTTTGAAAATTATTCAGCAGTGGAGACAAAGCATATGTAACTAAGTGACAGTCATGATACCTTGTTCTTCTCACACTTAATTTCAACAAAATGCTACAGACTAAGAGAGAAAGCAAGCTTGTCCAGTAATTATAGTACATTTATAGTGCATCTCTGATCCAAAGAAATCCCAGGTCCTACTGATTAGTCACCCTGCACGTAGAAGACTATGATTTTAACTATGCAGAAACGTTACAGTTGTTTATCAGAGGAATAGCAGAGGTGTTTTTTCTATATGACTAGGTGTAATGTGTTAATCATGACAGTGTAAGGATGCAGGTTAGGGCGTATAGGGAAACATGGTAACTGTTATTAGATTTTAGACTTTGCCTTCTTTACACCCTGCCTTTAGATATTTGCACACATTGATGAGATCTTCCCCACCTCCTTTAGGCTATACAGTCCCAGCTCTTTTCAGCATTTCCTCACAGGGAAGATGGTCCAGTTCCTACTGGTCCTTTGCTGGACTGTCTCTAATAGCCCCCTATCTCTGTTGTACCAGGAAAGTCCTAGTTTCTATAGACATTGATTGTCTGACATTTTCTCAGCTCTATTCCTACACTGCATTGATGGAGCTCACATTGCTGCAGCAAAACACTGTTCATGAATGAAGTATCCAGTGATTCAAGCATTTCAAACATAATTGAAACTTTGTTTCCCCAAATTTGTGGCATACCTAGCACACCCACAGAATTCATACACACTTGCTCCAAGTGTAGGAGTTCTGATACTTTTTCTCATAAATCATCACCACTGACAGTTTTAGTAAAATACTGTGTCCTACCCAGTTTTCCATGACATATTACACCATTTCCTTTAACCTCTGCTGGTGTGAGAATTAATGACTCTCAGAACTGTTGGTGGCCTGGACTAATTGTGAACTGTAGTTACAGGTCCTTGACTGAAGATGTTGCTTCCCTTTCCATTCCCTTATTCCCTCTAGCCACCAATGTCTGGGAATCTCAAAAAAACACAGAACTGCTCCTCTAAGGTCTGTAAGGCCAAGACCCAAAAGGTCGTCAGGCAAATAAAGCAGTACTTGGCTGATATGCTCTTTTTTTGTTTCCTTTGCCCTGAAATTTGTCATCACTGCAAATATCCTTTACTTTGCATTTAATGACTAGAATGAGAAGGCTGGAGGCTTATTTTTAACCTTTGTCACCATATTCTAAATACAAGCAACAATGCTTTGTAATTGCTGAAACAATTGAAAGTGTGGAGTGCAAAGTCTTTCAGCAGAGTGAGAAAGGCAGCATCCAGGGAGTATTTAAGGACAGAGCAACACAAAGCTGTTGTCAAAAATAAACTGAGGGGTAGGCTCAGTTTTCCAGAAACTGAATAATGAGGGAAAAAAATAAGTTGTCCTGGAAAAAGAAAAAAAAAAAAAAAGAGCTTTGTATTATTTGCTGTGAGTTTTCAAAGGAAGAACTGCTTCTTTCCCAAGCTTGAGAGGAGCATGAGTGAAGATTTTCTCCTATGTTAACAGACGTCTATGGGTTAACAGATTACTAATATGTTAACAGATGTCTATGGGTTAACAGATTACTAATGTGTGAGATGGTCAGTATTAAGTCCAGAAAGAAGAGGCTATAATCCAACATTAAATACTGTTGCTTCAAGGCAGGTACTTGCAGAACAAAGCAGTTACAATGGTGTCCTGACTGTGACTACAAATGTCCCTGGTAAAGCTTGCTCATAAAGATCCCTGTTGTGCTCTGTATACGTGGGATATCAGGGACTGAAGACAATCGTTGTGGGAGTGTTCTGAAACCATGATATAAAAATGTGGGAGGACCTTCAGGCAGAGACTGATCAATGTAATCTGTGAAACATCATATACACTGGGAATGATGTATAAATAATAAGCCTATTGTGCAACTGATAAGCTGGGTCAGGCTCCCAGGTGGTGTGAATAAGGACTGTTCAACCGAAGTCTACTGAAACCAAGTCTCCCAGCAGTTGAAAATCAGTGTGGGTTCAATAAAGTCATAGCAGGGATAGATTTGAAGGTAGTTCTGTGGAGGTCCGTATTTGATCCATTTCCAACACTATGCCTTTCTTTACCTCTTCTATCTCAACACATAATTTTGCTTGGTAACATCTATGGTTTTGATCTGTTCCAGCCTCAGCTATTGCCTGGTGCTGTCCATTACAAAAGCTGTAAAAGTAAAAAATCTGTATTAAAAACCAGAATGACTTTGAAGTTATAGTTTCAGTGAGGTCATTTTCAAAGAGAAAAATTTACCAAAAGTTGAAGTCTGCTCACAGCTACATACACACATGGCTTCTGATCCTTTCACATAGTCACTGACAGAGCCCCATGCATCTGTGTTTCTCAGTATTTTATGTCAGTCTTTCATTGCATTTACCTTAATTTTCTTTAATCTTTTTCTGCATGTAGATGACTGCTAGCTGTGGTGCAGCTACTCTGCTAAATCACTGACAGTGTGGTTTCCTGGGCAGGACTAGTTCTGCTTGTTTGCAGTATTTATGCTCTTTTACTTGAACTAGCAAGACTGGGAAATCAAACTGCGTGGGTGTCTTCCCTTTCTATCAGCCTTACGGGATTACCGGGAAGGATCCTGGCAGAACATATAAAGCAGCAGCTCAGAGCTCAGCTGTCAGTTCTGGAGAGGTGTGAGGGAATACAAACAGGCTTCCAAGGAAGCTCAAATAGAATAACAACTTGGAAAGGAATCAATTTGTTTCTGTGACTCTGAATTGGGTAATGAAAAATCAGCTTCTGTAAATTATTGTCAGTGACGAGGGGGAAAGGGGCAGTGGTTTAGTTTTTAGTCCATTTTTATTCAGTTTCCTACTCTAAAGAGTCATGACCTGGGAATTCTATGAGAAACACATTGCAGTGCTGTACTTGGTGTACCCAGTAGTAACCTGCCATGTACAAGTCCTGGTTCCCTGCAGGAGGTGATCCTCTCAAGCCCTTCAGTGGCCTGGTTGTGCTGTTAAGGGTGTGCCCTGCTGACAGCTGGCCAACTCTTTAGTCTTGCTGTTTCAATTAGGCCTTTCCTCCACAGGTTTTAGTATGTATTTTGCCAAACTGAAGACTAAGGAAGGACTTCTTGACCAAACATATTTAAGGATTTTGTTCTGAGGAAATCCTGTACATGAACTATGACTGATTGCAACTGGCCAACCACACAGAGAGGCTCAGACTGATTGGCTAAGAAAAAAGTGATCTGAACCACTACATTTTCAGAGTCAAGTGACCCCAGGATTTGAACATTGTCTTTTGAGTGCTCTTCAGACAAGTGTTTACTTGTATTAAGGTGACCTGAGATGGCTGAGCCTCAGGCATGTGACTGCTGCTCTTACTTATGGAGCAGTCCCAGCGGACTCAGTACTTTGCTAAATATTTAAAGACACTCCTTGTCCCAAAGTGCTTAGGCCTAAGATTTTCATTTATTCATAGATTCACAGAGCTTAAGGCCAGACAGGGCCATTAGATCATTTTTTCTGACCTCCTGTGTGACACACAGCAAAAATTCTCACTCAGTAACTCCTACATCAGGCGTGTATCTTGGAGCTGAGGTAGACAGATGGCTTAGCAATGAGTCATGTTTTGATGTGACTACAGTGGACAGTAGAAAATCTACTATATGACTTAGATTGTTCTAGGGGCTAATTCCCTTGTTGTAAGAAAGCATGTTTCAAGTAGCCTGAAACACACTACCTTTAAAAAAAGGTGTTTAAATAAGAGTCTGATCAGTTAAACATGGTGGAGGGAAAGACTCCAATGGAATTTCGGAAGAAACATCAAATACAACTTTGTAAAATCTTGAGACTGAATTTCAGGAGAACAAATTTTCCCTTTACCTACTTAGATATCTGCAATGGGATGGACACCTCAGGTTCCACCTAAAAAGTCCCTAAGCAGTTATATGCTTCCCTGTGCTGTGGCTATTCCCAGAAATGGTGCTTTTGAGGCTGAGCTGATCAGCTGGGTATACTTGTCCTGCCTGAGGCCAGTTTAGAAGCTGAAAATCCCAACACTATGCTAGAGGGGTTAGTTAGTCAGACATGGAGTGTCCTAGTGCCTACAGGCAGCACTGTTCTGTTAAAAAACAAATGGCAGTGGCAGATTTTAGTGCATATCAATTCAGTTTATCTACTTTTCCATCCTTTCCTGATGAAGTATCAGCTGTGGGTCTGAGCCAACACCCTAGGAGGTTTCTGTGCTGGTGGTGAAAATGCTGTACACTGAGGCACACTGACACTTTTAAAACAAAATGCTAAAACTGTGAAGTTGTGATGAGAATAGATAATAAATGATTTATGGGTTGCATTACATCTCGGGAGGGCAGAATTGCTGGCAGCATTGGCAGAAATGGGAATTCCATCCACAGTAATAAAGCATCTGTATCTCTTTGTACCAGCAAGTTGAGTGGCAAGTATCTCTCAGAGCCATGCCAGTGTAATAAAGCTAATATATCAACTTAAGAGAGATGTTAAGCTCTTTGGAAATAATTGTGTAGTTGGCAAGCAGTAGTTTTTGTATTGCAGATAAATAAAACTAGTGTTTTGTTGTTGTGGTGTGTTTTTTTTCTCTATTTTTTCTCCCTCTCTCTCCCTGCTGTGGTGCATTTAGGAAATTAAATGCAGAAATCTACTACTAATGCACTATTAGGCTGGAAGAATCATGACTGCAAATGGGAACAAATTCCAGAAGTGAAGGATTCTCCCACTACTTTGCTGTGGTTATATTGCTCAACTTTTGTATTTCCAACAGATATTGCTGGACTAAGACCCACATGTAAGGAAGTTCATGAAAATACCAAAGTTTTAGGAAAGCTCTGTGTTTGCGCTTATCTGGGGTGCATGTTTCTGCAGAGGAAAAATAATTGACTTCCTACCTGAATCTGCCACAGCTCTTAGAGAACTGTTCCTGAGCTTGCATGCAAATAATTGCTTCACGTCTCTGCTATCTATGTTTTACAGCTCTATTTACACAGCACTTTTTAAGGCCCCATATAAAAAGCAAACAAATAGATACTAGTTTTAAGTAATGAGTAAGCATGTAATAGCATGTTGCCAAAGCAGTTGCATCAGTCTCCTGCAGACAAAGAAGGAAGTTGAACCTGGAAGTTTATTGAGTCTTTGCAAACAAGCCTTTCACATTTTGTGTACTTCATAGCTGTTCAGCAGGAAGCTTCTGACGAGGCTCTGACCCTTGTATCCCAGAACCAGGATCTTCTGCTGCCATCTTACCCAGGCAGCTGTGAGCTGGTGCTTTCTCACCTGCTGACACCTGTACTTGGTCTCCTTGCAGTGACTGGCATGGATGGTGATTCCTAGAGCTCGCTGACAGATTCATGCCAAGACCATGTTTGAACTGTCAGATGGTGCCAGAAAGAGAAGCATATGGATGTTCATGTACTTAAAAATCTTTCACCTCCTCAAAAACTGGGCTAACAGAGACCTGGTAGCAGCCACCTGCATGCTTTAACACTAGAGGGAGGCATCGACTAAAAGAAACCACAAAGGCTTCTAAAATAGCACAGTTTAAAACCATGTATGTGTCTTGGAAGGGAACAAAACACTGATTTCTTTTAAGAGCCTCTGTTTTTATTGGAATACATTATGGGAGGCCTCATTTGTTGCCCAGAATGCTCTTGGACAGAGTGAAATTCAACCTTTCTGATGAGGTAGGCAGATTCAGTGTGCGCTGCTCTGATTTGTCTTAGCTGAGCTCTCCTGGGACAGCCTTATGCACAGGGCCTGGAGGTAGTTCAGTCTCTATAAATAGCTCATTGCTGAATTCTTATGTGAGCAGAGTTTGAAGGCTGTGCCAAAGGATAAAGAGTTGTGTTGTTTTAGTTCACTTTAGACTGACACACTCAAACAGATTTCCCTGTCTGGCCTCAGTTTGTACTCAAAGCAGAGGCCAGAAAGATGAAATGTCAGTGCCTGATTCTGTATTTATTTCTCCCTAATTGCAAGCCTATAAGCCGAATAATAGGAATTGACTTAATGATGGTGGCTGTGTAGGGATGGTTGTGGTCCCTGAGGAGGCTTTCCCTCTCCCTGTTTAGCCCTTGGCTCCTCTCATTGCAGCGTGAATCCTGTACCATGTAAGGGATAGATAATTCATAGCTCCCTCATTCATGGTAGGACTGCTTCCATGTCTATAAGCTGCACTTTGCTAGGTTGCACACAAAGACCTTAGAAAAATTTGAGGGCTCTACATCAGTTGACAATAACCTAGAGTTGTATAAAGCAAATATTGTACTGAGCAGAGAGTTGGAAGTTACATTTTTAAAGTAGGGACCAGGTAGCTTAAAATCCTGAAAGTTAATTCCAACAAAGTGGGAGAAGGAGTATGAATACCTATTCTTTGCCCCACTGCTTATAGTCGGGAGTAAAGGTGGTTCATGGAGAAGGGAAGTGGAGTAGCAGAAAGGGCACGAGAGCTCTTGGTATCCTGACCAAATATTTCAGTGAGCTCTGTTCAACAGAGATGCCTATTTTTTGTCTTCTCCTAGGCTTATATCTGCTTTGCATCAGGAGGTGAGCACAGCAGCTACACCTAGCAGGGAAAGGGAAGGATGAAACACTGTTGAGGGAGCAAGAGAGTCAGAGCTGGGATGTGCAGATGGGTACAGAAAAGATGTGAGAAGGAAATGTGTGGAGGAGGACCAGAGAGGAAAGAACCAATGTGAAGAGTGAGGGAAGAGCTGAGCAGAACAGTGCAGAGGTATATGGGTGGCTGTTTTGAGTGGGTTCAAATATTTGAATTAAAGGGAGGTATAGCATACATGCTGATGAGCCCAGGTGCTCTAAGATGTGATGAAAGTCTGAGAGATAGGAGGTCCGTTGTCAGGTTGCAGAAGTTACAGACACTTCAAATGGGTGGCAGGAATTTACAAGAATAATAAAATGTGTACATTACAGCTACCAAGACCTTGTTTAGAGTCACTTAAGCTGTTCCATGAATTTATTCTTTAACAAGTTCCAGGTAGCACCTTTTGTCCTTTTTGCAACACTTAAAATGTCCTGAGTCTCTGCTGAAGTGGGACTTGGTCCTCTATTCCTATTGCATCATGCTGTTTTACCTCAGCTATGTACAGCTAATAAAGGAACTTTCACAGTGTCTGTCTGCACTTTCATTCTGTTAAATCCCTTGGACACTTCATCATCGGTGGTTCTCACCAAAGGCCTTGAGATATGTTTTGTTAAACAGCTAAAAGAATATTGTGTTGGGAAAGCTGCTGATGTAGTTCTTTTTTGCCCTTCAGAACAGAATCCTGCAGATTTGTAGTCATTATAGGAGATCTCTGTTTAGAGCAAGGAATATTTCTCAAGGTGCTGTTTAAGGCTTCCTGCTTTCTGCTGCAAACTGTTAATCAGTCCATGACAGCATAAATAAAATTAAAGGGTTTAATTAAAACTAATGAATGAGTGAATGGAGGATACACAGCATGTTCTACTTGCATAGTGCTGGTGCTGTGAATAATTAAAATGTCATGAAGTAGGAGATGTCTTAGTAAAAATGTTGGAACTGCAAAAATAGAGGCTCCTGAACTTTGGTAGTTTGGGAAGGTTTTGCTCTTTAAATTGGTTGAAATCAGTTACTAAGTTAGGAGAAAGATACGAAAATATACAGGACTGATTTTTATTAGGATGGAGTCAAAGTTGGAAGCTTGGTGCCAAAAAAGCCCTACTGCATTTTGGATCGGTTTGCGTATCTCTGAAGATCTGACTGATTTCATACTGTATTCATCCTAAAACCGTATCACCCGGGGGATTATTTTCTTCTTTTGACTCATCCGTGGCTGTATTCTCACAAAGTAAACTTGTTATTACAGGCTATTATATTGTTGTTACTTGTTAATGTTCTGTCTGTTCAAAGCACAAGCATTTTTTTTTATTTAAACCCAAACCCGAGCCATCGCCTGAACTGGATCTGCCTTTGGCTCAGGTTTGGTGTATGTGACATGGTCAAATAACAGGCCAAGAAAATAATTTTAGTTGGACTGTTTGAAATAGACCCAGGGGCATAAGGCAGGAGTTAGAAAGATGAGTCCAAGAGGCTGATCAGGCCACTGTAAAGCATGGATTTACCAGTAAGACCCAGAATACCAGTTCCAGGAATAACAGGAAGCCATCTTCCCTGCTACGGTTTTACAGTGGCTTGCTGTTGTCTGTGCCATGATATGTTTGATACCACCCCTCTGTGACCTATTCTGAGGCTGGCATTTTGCTTCTTCTAAGCTCTGAACTTTTCTCCAGATCTCCTGACCCTATGACATCTTCTGAGGCAAGGAGCCTGTTGGAGGGTGAAATAGGATCTGGATAAATGTCCTGGCTACTGACATCACCGATGAAATAGTAATGCCCCTGCAGCCTGCTTTCTGTGTCTTGGTGACCCAAGGTGAGCATCAGTGAGGGAATTTATTCATTGTAGAGGTTTAACTACAAGTGTTGGGAGGTTTAAAAGGTACCATACCTCCATCCTCCTTTAGAGGCCATGATCTAATGCTAGGCAGTATCAGATGCGGGTTAGAGTGGGGTGAAAAGGTGAAGATCATTGATGAAGTGGCTATGCTGTTGTATAATCCTAACTCTGTATCATGTAATTTCTTAAGATGGCTGAGTAAATAAATTTACCTTGAAAATTTCCACAAATTTAGCCTGGTAGGTTGAGACTAGAAGAACAGTGCAACGTCCAAGTGGCACCATGGAGCCTTCCATGTCCAGACTGGGTATGCAAAGCCTCACTACGAATGATATCCACAGTATATTCCCTCTCCGTGCTTGGCTGTTTGTTTAGCAGAAGATCAGACTAGATTATGATAATGGTCCCCCTGAGCCTTAAACATTTATAAAGGAATGAGTCGACTTTGCCAGGAACTCAAGTGATTTCTTAATGTTACATTAAATACATTTAAAAGTATGGCATAATCCTAATGTACGCGCCGTTGGCGTAACGCTTTGGTATTATGAATATTGTGGAGAAAAGATATCTCAAAAACGCATTTCTCTGAGGAGAAAAGACTTTTGAAGAATATGGAGTTTTTATGCTTGAGGTTTTCTATTTAAATGTATGTTTTTGGTTTATTTTTGTCCAAAATTCAAGTATTTTGGAAGAAAAGCATTGAGACTACCTAAAAAAAAAAATAAAGTAATTCTCCTTGCATCTCACTTTGGATATGTTTGAGTTCAGGGCCTTTAGATATGCTAGAAATCCCAAATATCTATACATTAGCAAAACAGAGTAGACTTTCAGGCTCACCCAGTAACATTAGGAGCCTTGGTTACCCAGAAAAAATAATTAATAAGCAACAATTGGAGTTAATTAGGTATGGTCAGTTCCTCACATAAATTATACTGATTTATGTGAATTCTTAGAGTTCAATAGCTACATTAATAATTAACTACAAATTAAAAATAATCACAAGGGCAGTTCAGAAAATATCTTCCCCCTGGTTACTTTATGATTCGGTTTCAATTAAAGGGTTCAGTACTCATTTTCAATCAACCCGGGCTTGTATGCTGATCCTGGTGACATCATTGTAAATCTGGGGAAGGTTCTTATGAAGTCAGTGGCACTAGTCCAGATTTACACAGATCTAGCCAAAAGCAAAAAGAGCCAATCAACTAAAGCATTCCCTTATCTTCAAAGGGAATTGGTTTCATCTGTAATAAAATATCTCAGGGCAGCCTAGGCTAAGCCTAGTTATTTGGCTTCACTGAGGCTCTCTGTGTGAATGAATCATTTTAGATTTGAGCCTAAAAGGTTGAAATCCATAAGCAACCTTCCATGGACTTCACTGGAGCAGATCCAGGCTCTATAGAGCCTCTGCTAAGAGGCTTTTCATTACAGCAAGATGAAGTTAGGGTTGCAAATATTTGTTGGGTTTTTCATAAGCACACATATAAAAAGTTATATTTCTTAAGTTCCAGGAGCTGCCAAATATGGTTACAGTGTAGCTAGAAAGAGGAAGAGAAGAGGTGTTTGGGACTCTGTCCATGCTGGTTTTGCAAGGAATAGTTCTGGTTAGCTATATTCTCTTGCTGTATATACCAGTGCAGTGTTTTTTCCAAACATGGACCAAACAGTTAGCTCATAAGTTTATTTTCTTAATTACTTGTGAGGCAAACAAAAGCCAAAACTTCAGATCAAGGTTCCTCAGTGACTAGTTCCATGATTTTAACCTACAGTTATTGAGTTTAATGCCTGCTACAAGTAGGGTATATGGTGTATACATCTAGGATATAGAAACTGTGGTTTGTATTTTGCCATGTGGTTAGGTGTGGCAAAGCAGAGCAATACCTTTTTTTAGGTATAACACATACAAAAGGTATTGCTATGCATTTTTTCAGGCACTTAGTAGGAGCTGTGAGCCATTAAGTTCTGCATTCAAATAAATGTCCTTGCTCAGTCCATTCATGATGTTGGCACACTTCTTCCCCATTCCTGTGTCTTGCTGTAAGAATAATATGAAGTAGATCTAGGGTTAGTTTACAGAGCCCAAGAATTTTATGTGATGGATTGTTTCTGTCTTTTCTGCATCAGGGAATGGTGTCATGGTGTAGCTTTTCCCCTACCATCAGGTAGGCTTGTTGATACTCCTGGAAGCATCTGTCTTACTGCGAATCAATACCACTGCTGTTCGGCACATGTAGGGAGCACTGGGCTCCTCTAACCTCTGAATGAGAATAGGTGGCAGCACCGTGTGTGCACTGTAAGGAAGGGCTGGAGCAAAGGTGTCTGTGGGTAGGCTGCTGATGCCAATATGACTTTGCCAGTGTTCAGGATGCTTTCAAGTTGCTTGCAGGAGTGGTCCTAGGGAATTGTCCTGGAAGAGTCCACAAGATGAGCAAGCTAATCTAGGAGCTCATAGCCCCTGCATCAAAATGAAGCTTGCAAGCATTATTTCAACATAGCCCTGGACAAGCACGTAGGGAAGAGGGGATTTTTGTTTTCATTGAATGGGATCCACCCTAGACCTCTGACTGTTAGGCAAGCCTTTGTGTTCTCTGCATGCTTTGGATGAAGATACGCTGCTTCACTGTCCTCCCTGTAGAGTAGCTGGGCACAGCATTCATTTATATTTAGAAGTATCATGATAACATTGAAAAATAAAATTTATGCTAAATATCAAAGAACTTCATGACAGCTAAATTTATTGTAGTTAAGTCAGCTTAAAGAAACATCAGAAGCTCTGTAGCAGGGGTCACATACAACTATGATATACCCAAACTTGGGAAAATACTGTCTAAGGAGTAATCTTCAATTTTTCTATCTGAATGATGCAGAAAAAGAAGAGTAAAGATAGACAAACACTGGTGCAGGGGCCCAGAGGCTCAGAATTCTCCTTCCCTAGTATGTAATTGGAATTGTCCTTGTTGCATCTTGTGTATTGCTGCCTCTAGTTTTCATCTGATTTTAGACTGTTATGCCAGCAGGACACAGAGTCATACAGCTGTGAATCAACTTCAATAACTAGGGTAAGATCAAAACTGAAATCTATGAAGAAACCCACTTAAAACAGACAGGAGACAAAGCTAGGATTAATAGAGGCTTCCAGTGTACACTTCCAATTACATGTCAGAGACTTGTCAGTATCCCTACTACAATTTACACTGCACCAAAAACACAAACCTCAGCAAATACAGAAAGTGAAAGCAATTTTGGAATGATCTGTGCTACAGCAATTCCCTCCACAATAGGTCTAAGCTAACCCAAACTGATGCTTTTTACACAAATGATTATAAATAGAAGCCAAAATTTTGTCAGACCAATAGTGCAAACTTAACATATTGGCCCCTTGGTGTCATTTGAAGAAAATTAATGCAGAGGGCCAAAGAGACAGAGTCTGCAATATGTAATGCTCCGGAGACATAGCTGAGATTTTGTTCCTAGTGTAGCAGAAATAAATGCTCTTGGCAAGTCATAGGGGAGAAATAAGACATGTGCATAAGTAAGATTAATCAGTAAAGCCAGTGTCTATCTCATGAGTCATATCTGACATCAAAAAGGCCAAGGTTGTTGCATGTTAAATTTGTGCTACTACAGGAAAGGAAAAAGAACAAAGAATCTCCTGTGCAAATTGTGCTGTAGATTTGGAGAATATGCAAGCACTGGTGAGAATGGGGGCAAGGGTAGAATTTGGGAGGGGGGCTTCTCTTTGCTCTCTCAATAGAAAACTAAGTGTGGAATTGTGGCCTGAACAAAATCAGCGACAATGCTCCTGTGGAGCTTAGTGGGGCCAGGTTCTGCCCATAGTTTGTGCATACCTGGTTACAGTGGAAGGGCTGACTTTCTCTGCTTTTACTCAGGTAAACTCTCAGAGAACTAAAAGGGAGTGACAACTGGCCAAAGAGCCTGATTCTCTCTGCTGAAAATGCTATTCATGTATCTGTTAAACCACAGGCAGAAGAATTTTTTCTCATTGAGGGTCAAATAGGCTTTTCCTATACTGTTGGGAGTGCCCATAGTGCAACTGAATAATGAGGGGTCTGTGGGGGAAGAAGTGGCCACCAGAGTGTAAAGCTGTGGCCCTCAGCCTGCAGGTCCCCTGGTCACCTCCCCTTCCACGCAGTATGTGCATGAGTGACCTGATGCAGAAGTGCCTCTTCTCTTGCACACCAAACAGCAATGGCGTGGTGTGTGCTGCTTTGGGACAGGGAGAAGTGGAAGGAGAGATACTGGGTTTCTGCAGCATCGTTCTCAGTTTCACTCCTAGATTTCCTGGCATACTTGAAGTTTGTAATGCACTTGGCATGGTTTTACTCTGCATCCAAGACAGCTCGCAGCAGGGTCCAGCAGAAAGTGCATCAGCAGAATCGAGAGCTGTTCTTTCAAGACATGAGGCAGATATAGTTGGTCTTGTTTTTTTAAAGAAATATGTGTTGAAGGGGGACAGATGCACAGCCTCTTTATCCTTTTAGTGCTCCTTTCCTGCTGCTCCTTTCCCCAGAACTTTTCTGGGTCTTACTTTCAGAGCTCAGTGGATCTGTCTGGCCCAAGCCACCCTCATTCTGATCAAGGGAAGGAAACAGTGCTTTCAATATGGCAGAGATGACTGTCAATTAATGGAAAGACTGCATCTCCTCTTGGAGAATCACATTTCAAGCTTCTGCTCAGGACATGCAGCTCAGTGGTGCTCCCACAGGGGGCCAAGCCTTAGAGGCACAATCTGCCTCTCCTAGTTTTGTGGCAGGGGTTGTGTAGGCAGGTTCCCCCAGGACTGAAATGAGAAACCTTCTGTGCTGAAAACACCTGGGTCTGTCCAAACTGAGCTAAAGTGGGCTCTGTAATTGAGGTTTGTAATGAGTTTATATCCTTGGGGAAATGACCACAGGGCTCAGGAGGGGGGATGAACAAAAGCTGGCCAAACAGTGGCGTGTAGGAAACTGCCAGACAGGTGTCAAGTGTTGGGAATCCTGGACACCAGAGCAGGAAGGTGGGTGGGTAGGGGTCCCCATTTCATTTCTATGGCAAGACTTGGTGTGGAAAACACTGTAGAAGAACATTTGTTGCTGCGAAGGCAAAATCAAGCTGTTAAGCTGGAGTTTCATCTTTGTCTCTGTGTTAAAATTGCTGTCCAGCTCCTTCTGGCAGAGGGAAGTCTAGCAGCTGTCCTGCTCTCCAGGGCAACCTTTTTCCCCTTTGTTTAAGTCTCTTTTTCACTTGTCAGCTTCCCCAGAACAGGAAAACCAAGTGGCTCCCTAATTAAGTTTAGGAGATCCACCACTACACAGGCAAAATAGTATTCAGTGGAATAAAATCAGAAAGGGAACATGTACCCTGCTTGTACCACAAACTCATCCATTGTGAAGCATTTCCAAAGGATTTTGGATGATGATGCCAGTGGGGAAGAAACCAGCAGCCACAGGGTCCTGCTGGATGGGGATGGTGTAGAGACACGGCGGGGCTGGCTGCAGAGCTGGTGGTAGCGGCAGCACCAGTGGAGCACCCTGGCTGGTTGAGCTGCCAGAGCCCAGGGACACACTGATGTTTTGGTTGCAGGCAGTATACCAGGCTCCCTGAGTGTGCATTTACAAGGCATTATTGCCCAGTTTATTGGCGTACGAGGGGATGCTTTGTGAGCACTGCACCCAAACTGGCGTGCAGATATAGAGTTGTTTAAAAGCAGCAAGACATAAGGCTAGCTCTTGTGTGCATGGGAGCTGTTAGTGTAGGAATGTGCTAGCTGTCCTGCTGCTGGCTCATTTGTATTAAGTCTCTTAAACAGAAAGTGTGGACAAGAGGGACTGATTGCCAAATGCATTGCTAGATAAAAGATATAAAGATGGAGTTAAAGGTGAGGTTGTGTATTAGTCATTTAAAGGTTAAAATAATGTTGTAATTAGCTGTGCAGTTCCAGGAACTTCTGAATACAGATTATAATGGCAAGACAACCTGTCATATTAAGAACATGCAATTAAAGATTTTTGCCTTCAAGTGATGAGGATGAAAACCAGATAAAGATGGTAGACCTAGACTGAAAAATCACTGTCTCCCAGCCCTGCCCTGCAAGTTCCATTCATATGGTTAATGCATGGATTTGTGCGGTGAACAGACCCATTAGCTACCCTGCAGTTTATTTCTTTGTCTACGTAGAGCTGCCCTGTACTCCTTGGATGCAGGGAGGGAAGAATGGATGAGTGTAAGTGCTGATAAACTTATCTGCTCCTGGAGTCCCCGTAAGTGCCTTGGGACAAAGTACTTGCCCTGCTTTAGAGTTTGGTGACTTGTTCCTCCCTGTTTTCTAGTCCAGCTTTGTATTGTCTCATAGCAGAGACATCCTCTGCTCTGCAGCTGTCATAACACTTGCAAACCACCCACTCTTCACAGGAGCAATTACATGTAACCGAACCCCTTGCCGTATGTGCAAGCTGATCTCTCCCACTGCCCTAATTCAGGCTCCAGAATCCCTTTGTTTTGCAGCGATGTCACCTCTATAGCAATTGCAGCAAACCAGCTTCATTATTTTCCAATTTGTGCTCTGGGCTCTGAGACCTCAGACCTGCCGGCTGTCTCCCAGGGGAATCCCACTTAAGCAGCTCAGACAGGGTGCTGTCTGCTGGAGATTTCTTCACCTGCCTCTTTTGGAGTAACTAACAGGCTGATTTATTTTTATCCTAATTGTATAAAGCTATTTGTCAGCTATAATTTTTTGCTTCTGATTTAATTACCTCCTCTCTACTCGACAGCAGAAATTAGCTTATTGGCACTGATTTATTTGAGCCCTTGTTGCAGTTTACCACGGCCCTTCTTTCCATGCTGCATGGATGCTGCTACATCCCTTACTGTATCCTGGGCCAATTTGAATGGAGATCATGGGGAAGAGCTCTGACAGATGAGGACTCCTTTCCCTCCCATGAAATCCAGTTAGTTTTGTATTGTTTCATCCTGCATTTTTAGATCAGGAAATTCGCTATGGTGGGCAGATATTTCCAGAGATGTTGGGACTGCAGTTGTTGCCACTGTTTAAATTTACTTTCTCAGCCAGTGTTTGATTTGGGCTGGGATGTTCTGTTTGGGATCCAGATTTTGGTTGCTCTGAAGTTTGATGTTTGTATCCACTCAGAATTTATCTATGGATGGCCACTCTCCACTTCTTACTCCCCCCATCCCCCAGAAAAACAAACAACCCAATCCTAAACCAAACCACCCCCCCCGCTCCCCGGTTTATTTATAGAAAAAATACATATCGCATACTCAGGTTTGACTAGAACAGTTTTTCTGTTTCTCAAGAAATTTCTGTTTTAGTTCAAACCAAAACACAGTCTGTACTGGCTATTTACTTCACTGATATCACCGATAGTTTAGTTCACAGTTATTGCTAATAGCGTTTGTTTATCCAGCTTTACTCTGTACAGCTTCTGCAAAAAGTATCTGGAAAACTACTGGGTCTGAAATTGCTCCAGAGCCCTGCAAGTGGTGGAGACAGTCCCCTTGTGACTTGCTGCTTGGGCAGTTCAGAGTCTTTCTCATGGCCAGGCAGGATCTGAACTGCTGGTGTTGCTTTGGGAAACCAAACTTGGGTTACCTGCAGCAGTTCCTGACTGTAGGACTCTGCTTCTCTCTTCTGTTTGTACCACAGCCAGCTCCCTCTGACCTTGCTGGAGGTGGACACCGAGTAAGACCTTTCAAGCTATTTGACTTGTAAGGAGCTCTTCCAGAAGAACACCAGTGCCATGCAGTATGGTGGTGACCTGCATTGTTGGACCCAGCCTGGGCCAGCCTCCCTGCATGCAAGGACAGCACTATCTTCATTTTTATGCCTTCATGGTGTTTCTAATAAAACAAATGGCAATTAGGCAAAAAGTAGTGAAAAGCTACTTAAGATTTCTTTCCTGCTTCTCTGGCCAAAAGTGTTAGCTAGCTCTAATAAAAGTGTGTTCCCCAGGGAGCTGTGTTTTGCAGTTAAAAGAAGGATTTATAGGCCAACCCTTGAAAGCTGAACTTAGGCATTTAGAGATAGTCTAAAGATAAGACCAGATTTGACTAGGAATCCTCAGAAATGGAATTCTGCAGTCAGAAATAACTTTCTGCCTATTCTATGAGTCTGTTGGTGGAATGTCACAAAAATACAGACACTGATGTAGACTAGTCCTTTCTTGCCCCTTCTGTACTGAGACACACAGAAAAATGCTATTGAGTGCATGGGGAGAAAGGGGCCAAGAAGCTGAAGAATTTGCTCAGCACCGTGCAGAGACGATGGCCATGTGCCAGTTTGACATTGGTTTCACAGGTCTGGGATGCTGCTCTTGTAACAGGTGGACCTTTGGGTGAGAGGTCGGTGATTGCCTACAGCCAGAATCAGAAAGCACCAGTAGCTTAGTTGATCCATGAAGTCACGAAACCTAGAGGTCATTGGCAGGGGGGAAATTGACATCAAAATAAAGCACTGGGACTGCCTGGACTGTTCCCCCGTCAGCAGCTGGCCCTTGGGTCACATATGTTCAAGCCAAAATTTCCACCCCAAATGTAAAAGAGCTGCCCCTACATGGGGCCTGTAAGTGTGTAATGGGTTCGAGAGCCTTCCTGATCACTGCAGGGCTGTGTGGTACCTGGACAACCGCTGGCAGGAGATCCTGCCTTCAGCTACGGTGGAGCTGCATTTGGCGGTGTGTTATAGAAAGCAAAAAAAAAAATAATACAGCATTTTTTTTTGGCCAATAGATGGTGCTCTCCTGCTGATTTTCAGTCTTGAGTGGGAGTTTGGTAATTGCTTGAAGCAAGCCCTTTGTTATTGTCAATTCCAGTAAATTTTTTTTGGACTGTGTTGAACTACCCAATTATTAAACTCAGAACAGGCTTTGGAAACTCTCTTCAGAACAGACCTGGCCTGATTGATTGGGCAGATTTTTTTCCATTTGCAATTAAGATTTATTTAAAATTAGACAATGGTTAAACAACAAACAACATCATCCCCCATGTACAGTGGGCTGCTGGCAGCCTGACAACTTACGATTCTTAAATTACACAATAATGACCTAGTACTAAATAGGAACAGAGCATGTTGTTAAACATGCTATCAGCTAGAAACACAGCATGCTCTTAAACTCTCCAAAGCCTTAAATTGTGACAAACTAATAGAACCAGCTGGTAGGTAAATCAGAGCAAAATAGTTCCTTCCTGGCACTTGGGACCTTTGTATTGCAGACAGAGGTTCACAGCTGATTTAAGCTACTTGACAGCTGTGCAGTGGGTGAACAGGGGGCTGTTGTTTACCTCTTTGGTGCCGACTGGACTTTTGCACCCTCGCTGTGTAAGCAGTGCTGGTGCTGTGGCCATTGGATGAGGTGGATCAGCTAAATGAAGACTTGGTAGATGAGCAAGCTGGTCCAGTCTGTTCCACAGCCACTCAGCTGTCTGGCCTAAGGAATACAAGACTATTTTGCTACTGTACCTTTTTTTTTTTTCATCAGGAGCCTGGTCTTACACTGCCATTGTGTGACTGCTCCTCAGTTTTACCTCATTTTATGAAGTCTTCTCTGACAGTGTTTTAGTTAACATGCTTTTGTTGAGAGATAATGTGTGTATCTCCTGGTCTAGCACCTGGCTGTGTTATCCCACCCTCTTTCCTCTGCCAACTCTGCTGCTTCTTGTGTCCATCTGTGATCTGATTCAGTTTACTAATATAGGTGAAAATTATCAGTGGAGAGGGTCAACAAGACCCGTTCATTCTTTCAGCAACAGCAAGACCAGAGATCAGTTTAGCTTGCTGAGGGAATTGCAGATGGAACCTTTAGGAACCTGATCTTGCAATAAGGTTGACAGCAAAATTCCATGTGATGTGGGTGCTGCAGGAGCAGTCTCCAGGCTCCAGTCTTGCATGTCGTTACACGGAACAGCCTGGGCATAGGTTTTCTGCCTTTTTGGAGTTAAAGCATACCGATATGTGCTTCAAAACACAGACCTGTTGTCTGTGTACAGCACCCTTAGGAAAGCAGTGTTTCAAAGGACTCACAGCTGCTTACAGTAAGGCAGTATAGCAAAAGGAAGAGATGTGTTGCATCAAAGGCAATGCTCTCCGAATGCTACATCTGAGATTAGCTTCCCAGCTGTCTCTTGATTTGCTTATAATAAGGGCATGTGAGTTGCAACTTCCTTCCTTTACTCTTCCTTGTCAAAAGGACCTGTTTAATGCAAAACTAGGAAGTATGTTGGAACATTTCTTTATGCTTTGTTGTTGGTTTATGTGGACAGCACTAGCTTGAGTCACTCTATTGGTGGTGTGGAGCACATCTTCCTGAGTTAGCTCAAGAGAAAGTATCCAATGTATTCAAGCTGTCAGGAGTTTCTTATTACCTCCCCTTCCCCCAAAAGTGTTATCACAACGATCTAATGCATTTTTATGGGTATGAAATCTTTGCCTGATTACCGAGCTGAAGGGAACATGAGAGCAATTTGTTCCAGTTAATAACTGGGAGGCTTAACTTGAACTAAGTTGGAATGAAAGCAAGTGTAAACCAGATGCATAGAGAACAGAGTTGCAATCTGTTGAAGAAGTGCTTGAGGTTTCTTGTGCACATTTTTCTTCAAAACAAATAATAACATGTTGGGAGTGCACATCAAATCCATGGTGTTTTGTCCTTACACTGTGAAAGCACAGTTAAGTGCTCCTGAGAACAGGAAAAGCCTTGCTTTGAACAGCATGTGTGGGAGCAAATGAAGATGGTTGGTTTACACTGTTTTAACTCTGGAATGGGCTTCTCCAGTGGCTGTTCTGAGGCTGCCAGATGAACACAGACTGTTGATTTTTTTTTTCTTAACTCAATGGCCAATAGTGAAAGTTCTTATCAAGAATATCTTGGGTTTTGTAGCCATTTCTGGTTCTTGTAGCCTGTGTGAACTGATAAACTCAGAAGAGGCATTTAGATTTGTACCTTAGTTTCCATCTGTTCGCAAAAGTAATAGATCACAATGAAATAAAATTGTTTCTTTTGTTTTTCTCTCCAAGATATTGTCTACTTGTTTTCATGCCCATAAGTTTTGCATTCACCTGATTCCTTTGTGTTGTCTGAGAAGTAATTGGAATGATTCAAAGACCAAGAACACAAGTTTATTGAGGTGAAGAGGGGAGATTATCTACAATGTCAAGTCTCGCTTGTGTTATGATTTCCATGTTAGTGAGCATCCGTCACATGTCCTGAAAGAATCTAAAGCCCAGAACCTTGCTAATGGTTAAACCCTTCTTTTAGCACAATTGGCATGTTAGTGGTTCTGTTAACTGTAACTGCATATGGATCTGAGACATGAGCTTGGTCACTATCTACATTCAAAAGGATTTATGGAGGCTCAGAGCATCTGTTCAGAGGCAGATGTTGGCAACAGTGTGTAGGTCCAGAAGCTAGATGGTGTTGACAGCTGACTTGGAGTTGCATCTAACAGTAGCATTTTTCTAAATATTGGATTGGTGCCAGAAAGGGAACCCCAGCTCTGGTTGTCTTAGCAGCACATAAGACCAGTGCTTAGCTCTTTGTATTTTTGCTGTTACCTTACAAGTTAACTGGTGTTGCTGTTCTTTGTCAAAAAGTTTTAATACATTCCAGAACACCCCGTCAGTGTCTGGGTACTGGAGGCTGTGTGTCCACTTTGCAGTGTTTATTTCTCTGAAGCTGAGTGGCTGGTAGCCATAAGGATGAGGCTTTACTATAATCAGAGTGGTTTCATTTTTCTCTGATATACTTATTTCTTGTGTTTTACTCAACAGTCTAAAAGCTCTTCCCACTGGAAGACAGTTGTGAGGCACAGGGGCACATCTGTCTTTTCATAAGTCTCATTCTTGACAGAACTTCACATGGTGGCTGACACAGTCAGGCCAAAGAGGCTACACAACTCTACCCTCTAGAAAGCTGTATATAAGCAATAGCAGCGAATGCTCTAACATTTTATTTTCTGCCACCTCCAATTCATCAAGGGTAATGTAGCTACTTTTCTTGCCAGCCCAATCACAGTTTGACATGGTGGGATCTAGCCAACATAGTGTCCCTGGTCCCCATGGACTCTGCTAGGTCAGATCCTGTGTCAACACACAAAGATTTATTGCCACCAACAGATACAGACATTTTGTTTAACCATCAAGAGTTTTTACTGTCCAGGTGGGAATGCGCAGAATTACTTGGCTGCTATAGATCATCTATCTGCCAGTTATTTAGATGAATTATAGATATTATCAGACCTGCAAAAACAATGATTGAGCAGAGCTTGCTTTCCTTCATCTCATTAAGCCATTTAGCATTGCATTACTCTCCAGTTCAGATGTATAATTATTTGACCATCTCCATTTGTCAAGAGCTAAACATCTACTAAACACAAACCAACCATGGCTTAGTCACCATTAGAGGTGCAGGCTATTATATTTATTTAACAGAAGAAACATCAATCTAAGCAGAGGAGCTTTAGGAGTGCTGTAGGAAAGCAACTATCACAGTAAAGCCACCTTCTACTGTACACTTCGGTGAAGCAGTGGCTCAAGAAATAGGTATCAAGCAAAAAGAATTGACTGTTCCTGAGATCCTGAGAAGTCCCAGCTGCTCCAAATGAGGCCATGAGTAGAAGTGTGACACTTTCATTTATGTAGTGGCCCTTTCTCCTGCTCCCTGTGCAGCACAGTGCAGATGCAGAGACAGGGAGGGTGGGAAGTGAAGGAGGCACGGCATTTATCTGTGGGTGTTCTGCATGGTGGGGGAAACTTTTTCTGCAGGGTGTGTGTAATGGCCAGTGAGTTATATGTGCTGTGGAAGCGGTTCATTTCGGAAGCTTAACAGATCACACATTCTGTGGTGGTCCTGAAGATTTGTTTCTTTAAATTATATTTTCCCCACTTTGTCCACCCACTCTTTGGGAAGAAAACCAAAAGGTTTCTAATATTGTTGAGAAGCTGCCCACAGACATAGGAAATTAAATCTGTTAGTGGGACTTGCTTATTCTGATAAGGATGGCCTCACTCGAAGAGGTGTGGTAATTTTGTGTGGCTCATTTGATTATATTGTTATTGTCTTTTCCTTTGGTCTGGCCTTTTCCTTTGGTCCCAGCTGGGACACTCTGACCAGCTAAACAACCAAACACATTCACTCGCTACACAGTTGTTTGGAAATCATGTTGTGTGTGAGTTCATGTTTAAGGTAGAGTTGAAAGGAGAAATAAAACAGAAGTGAGCTGCAACTGAAAGCAGACTGGGACTAGAATCATGTCCAGGGAAAGGTCTCTAATACTGACAACTGTGACACAGATGTAGAGACCATGCAGTGTCCTGAACTGATGGGGGAGGCTGTACTCTCCTTCTTCAGTACAGTGACTCAGACTAGTTCTATGCACATAAACCACCAGGGAAATATAAAGAAATGTTCAGCCATACTTCCTAGCTTTGCATTAAAGAGGTCATTTCAACAAGGAAGAATAAAGGAAGATGCAGCTCACACTGCCTCTGATTACAAGTAAATTAAGAGACATCTGGGAGGTTGGTGTGGTCTGTTAGAGAAAATGAGGATATGAGGAACTGAGTAGATACAAGGAAGTTTTTGAAGTGAAATGTTTCTTCTTGACTTCCTCCATGCCTCCCTTTTCTCCCCAGAGTCAATTCTAGTAAGGTCTTTTTCCAACAAAAAAATCTAAAGTTCAAGAAAACTACATTTTCCAACAGTAGAATACTGAACAGGTACCACAGTGACCTTGCTGATCCCTGCTCATCCTTTTTATTTCTTTTCTAAAAGGGAAACAGAAGCCAGTGGCTAAGGCAGCAGCCCTGACTTTTTACATTCAGTCCAGCACCCACAGAAAGCATTGCCTGATCTAGCCCCAAGGTGGCTGAAAGAGAAATAATATAGAGAGGCATTTTTAAATACAGAATGGGATGCCTTGTATGTTTCAAACTGCTATTTTTCTGGTACAACAGAAATACTCTGTAGGGACAAGTAAGCTATGTAATTTTTAAGTAAGATTAATCAACTCCCTTTGCTCTTACTCACTGAGCCATTCTTCACCTTCAGAAACACAATGGGGTTGCAGTCTTCTCCTGGAGTTCATCCTATGAGAAATTCATGAGAAGTCCTCAAACTTGCAGTACATCTTTAGCTCTGTCAGCGTGTGGGTAAACATCCTCTTAAAAACTAAAGCATGGGGCTGAAGGAAATGCCCTGTGTTTTTGTTGCTGGGGGAACCAAAGTGCTGTTTAATCTTCTATTTCCTAAATGAAGAAGTGGAAGATTTGAGACTGTTTACTGAGTCTGGTGTCAAAACTGGAAGCTACAGGGATGCAATGCAAACTGGATCTTCTTGGGCTTAAGCATGAGTGGAGTTATGAAAACTGAACTGGAGATCTGAGATCAGAGGATGCCAGGTGGGAATGTGGCTCTTTTCTGCAACTGCATTCATGATACCTACATTTTGACCTCCAGGAAAGGACCTTGGCTAAGGTGTACGTGATCTCTGTGAACACAGAACAGTATCAGAAAGGCCAGGCAGGCCCAGCCTAAATATCAGCAGGGTGTTGGTAGTGTGGTTGCTTCTCTTTCAATCACTAGGACAGGTATCCTGCATGGTTTAACTTGACAATGTGATGTATATGGTGTTTGAAAAAAAAGATACAGTTTTGAGTGAGAGGGCAAGACACACTTTAGGTGCAGGTCTACTAAACCAGCATTTGTTTCTATTGACACTAGTTTGCAGCTGCCTAGGCACTGGGCAACCACTCAAGACTTAATAGAGGTTGCGGAGGTCAGAAGCTGTTGGGGACGCTCTGGGGCTGTCCCGGCAGTGCTGTGAGACCCAGGCATGCATGTGCTCACGCACACATGCTGGCCAGCATGCTGCAGTGTTTCCCAAAGGGCTGTGCAAAAAATAACTTGAAAAGGGAAATGGTGTTGTTGAGAATATTTTCAGAATGCAAAATAAACTCCAGTCCAAGAAAAGGTATTGCTTTGGAAGAAAGCCAGAAGGTGAATACAGCCGTGACCTGCAATGACCACAGCTCCTCTCTTTTGATCCTGGCTGGCTTCTAGCCTTCTCAGGGACTGCAGTATTAATTAAAGAGAGGGCCAGCAGCTTCTGTTCTTATTTATGTCTACAGTGAAAAGATCAGACTGTCAGGGTACAGGGCTTGAACAGTGCCTTGGCTTGGTGAATAAAGCCCAGAAAAAAAATCCCACCCTGCACTTACAGGCTTCCTCGTGAAGGGGAGGAGGTGAAATGCTGCAGAAAAATGTGCTCACTGGACAACAGTAAAACATGTAAGATCCATCTCTTCTCCAAATACAAATTCTTTATATTCATTCAAGGTTATGGTTATTCTAGTAAGAAATCAATTTTTACTGATTTATGTCAAAGCAATTATCTTTAAGATTCACAAAAAGGGGAAGCATTAGAGGATTAATTCAGGGATTTTTACAAGGAGTAAACCATTCCGTACATATTATGTAAGCGTCTTCAATTTACTCAAAGTACTAGAGTCAAAGTAGCAACATGTCTTTGCAAACAGACCAATGCATCATTCTTTGTAGTCTGAGGGGATCCTCTCTCTTGATGTAACAAGTCTTAGGCAAAATCTTAGCTCCTTTTAATTATGGATAGAAAGAAAAAAGGCAAAATAAGAAGCACCCCAGTTAAAGCAAATGATCGACTTCACGCAAAGCTGCAACATTGTGGTACACCCATCTCAGACACTTGAATTGCTTACAGAGACTCCATATGAAGTCATAAGCAGTGTTTTCTGAGAGCAGTGACCTTCCAAATAAGATGCTGCATATTCTGTCTGCCTGAGCCTCTCCTCTACTGCTCTTCCAGGTGGCTTTCATTGGAGAACAGCCAACCTGCACAAAGGTTATTACTTCCTGGCCTTTAGTAATGCCCACTAATGGGTGCTTCATCTTCTGAGGCTCTTTGTCTTAACTGCAATGCTCTGTCACTGGAAGAGATGGAGGTGGCTTTTCAGAAAACCTGGACTTAGGCTCACAAATCTCAGCTATGACTGGCCGTTGCAAATCCAGACAGATCACAGCAGCAGGATGGGGCTCTGATGCAGTTGGAAAGGCTGGTGGAAATACTTCCAATGAGCATTACATAGTTGTTTTTATAGGGCGTCTTTAAAAGAAATAATCTCAACGTGAACAGTTTTGCCTCAATGAAGCACAGGTGGCTCAGGCAGAGTGTTCTGTTATCTATGTTCTGGGAGTGAGTGACTTTGTGGAGCCCTGACAAACAATGCACACTGAATTTTATTGGAACTAATTAGCTGCCAATGGGGGAGTGTGTTCAAAATGATGTATTCCTCTCACTGAGCCCAAAGAACTGCCCTTGTTTCACATCTGTGTCTGATTATGCCTCTTGAACTTTAAGGCAGCTGTCTTACAGGTTCATTTTCTGTAGGGACTCAGGAAATTACTCAGGAAAGCCACTGACACTACCTACCACTTACTGCCAGATCTCTTTCACTCCTCATGTGAAGAAGCCTATTACTGGGAACTGTTGGCATGCAGCATAGTCAATAGCAGCCTAGCAATTAATGTGGAATTTATAAAGAATGATTGCAATAGTCCCCAAATGTTACCAATTGATGCATATTCTCTTGGTTTATGGAGCAGTCCCCAAAGACTGTGGCACTCCCCTTCCACTGGCAAATAATAAGGGATTTTACAAATTACATTGAAATCACAATGGGATTGATTAGGTGTAAGGGAGATAATATATGAAGGATGTAAAGTGATACTTACTTGCAGGTCATTAGTACAGCGAGGGACTTGATTGTTGTAATACTGACTCAAAATGTTAGCATTGTGTTTTTGCTGCATGGAGCAGCCTCCAAAGCACTGCAAAAATGACTGTTTCACTTTTTATTCCATTTTAATCTAGAAAAAGATAAGTGACTTGGAACAAGCGAAACTCATTTTTTGTCTGGTTATTTTCCTCATAAAAATGAATTGAAGGACAAAAGGTGATTTCTTAGTGCCTTGCCAACAACCATACAGTAACTACTTCCAAAGAGCATGCAGCCCACCAGTGTCAACTTGAATAAGAATTTAGGGCTTTTGATGATGTTGGTTGACTTCTCCCTTTAATTCTCAATATGTTGCTTTGGGTTGTGATCTTATCAGATCTCAATGCCAAGCAAGAGTCAATCATGCCAAAACTTGGACAAGAAACAGACAAGAACAAGGTGTTTCAGGAAATGGTGTCAGTTTATTGAGATATTTTATTTGTTAAATCAGTGTCCCATCAAAGTTCTACAGTCACTGTGCTACTGAAGTTGCTTTGGTGGCAATATAAACAGCAAAGTCCTGTTTTTCTGGTAAAAGGAAACCACATTTTTTTAAAGTATAGCCTCATTTGCTTTGACATCCGTGCCAAATAAGCTTTGGTAACTTTTCTCGTAGTTTTCTTCTTGGTTTCTGCACTGTGTAGCTATGATAATGCTCTGTGATTCAGAAGACAAACAGATCAGGGGCTGAAATCTGTTTATATGAAACATTGACTGAATGGATCAGGAGGGTGAATTTGTAAGAAATGAGGTATGGTGAGAAACCCTAGAGCCACTGTTGAGTCTGTGCTGGTCACAAACCGGCCACACACAAGGGTTGGGTCCATTATATAAAGTGTAGTTGTGTGTAGTCGTGCGTGTGCTGGCATGTAAGCAGTATGTCCTCTGAGTACTGCTGATTTATCTAGAAAGTAGGAGTGTTTGTTCTGCAAGTGAGATAGCCAATGGCATTAATGTTTTTTTGAATTGTATTTTGTTGTTCTTTCATCATATAAACCCCCAGTGTTAAGTGAGAGAAGTTACTAGAATATAAAGAAGAGAAAGATCTCATATGAAAAACATGACTCTAAAATTAAGAACCTCACAAGCAAGCTTGCGTAATTACCTTTGGTATAACGAATAAAGAGAAAAGGGGGAGTGGGGAAGAACCTACTTGGCAGGAAGGGGTAAGGAAAAGTATGAAAACTATATTCCAGCATAAAATGAAGACATTTAAATACCACAATTTTTCTAGAAAGTCACACAGGTAATACTTGTTCCTGTTCAGGATACAATAAATCATTCAGGGTTTTCATGTCTGAAATTTACTTCCTCATTGCACTAGATATTCCTCCTCTCAAACTAATAGTGCAAGTAGCATTTGACATTGCTCTTAAAATAGATCAGGAATTTTTGATATGTAGTGGACCATGGTGTACCAATAGGTCTTTTAAAAGCTAAAGGAGGAGGACCTGAGTGAGTGCAGATAGATGAAACTTTTTGATCCAGCTCTGTGTGACAGGTGTTTTGTTTGTATAATGTAAAATACAGCTGGGAGGAGGATGGAACCAACTATGCAATTGGCTCCATGAAAATAAAAACTAGTGCTGCGGTGCTGGGGTCTGGTCCTGTGCCTGCTAACCTTTCTGATGACTTCAGAGAGCATGGGATGAGTTGTTGACAAACACCTGTCTGGAAGGAAGCACCTGAGAAGAAAATTCAGTAACTCAAAATCTTTAGGTAATGTTGAGTAAAAGATGGCGTTCAGCTCACAGATCTTGTCTATAGCTGCAGACCCCATGGTGCTGAAGGAGCTCAGTGCTCTGGCAGGCACCAAGAACTCACATGCAGTCCAGCCTGCACGATTTGAGGATGGTGTAAACCTGCAGCTTAAGAACATGTCTGGAGAGCTTAATTTCATACTGCAACTTGTGATGTTTAGCTACAAAGATTCATATGCTTGTCAAGATAAGAGCTGTTCTCCTGCTTCTTTCTATCACTTTTAGTTTCACCTCCTTTCAGCAGATTTCAGTGCTTGCTAAAATTGGTGCAGACTCAGGCTGGAGAAAGGCAAGTTAGGTAAGTCTGAAGGGCAGAAGAGAGGAAAGCTGAAGTTTTATGTCTAGCTTTGCAGATTCCCCTTAGCATGATCAGGATTGAAGAAGAACTGGGGGAGATCTCTGCAAAGGAGTAAGATGAAGGTTTCATGCTACAAAAAGCAGGAAAAAAACAAAAAGATAAAGTCCTTTGAACTGTCAGGTGATTTGCCTGATCAAAGAGTATACAGAATAGAGGAAGGCAAGTCCAAGTGCCCAAAGAGGAGGGCCAGAGACAAACAGTGTTGTTAGTTGACCTGTGTGTAACAGTTGCTAAAAGCAATAGAGGCTCCAGCGTTTGAGTTCAAAGTGTGTTTTTAAATCCTCCTTTTACTTCTTTACTGGTGCTGGGCACAGGACCAGCAATAGCTTCTCCTGCCCCACCTGTATGCCTACACATATTGGCCACGTATATGCTTACAGTCACTTCCTACAGGGACGGGAGACTCCCATCTTCCTAGCTGACTGTGACTAGAAGTGGTGAGCCCTACTGGGGTGTAAGGAAAGGGACAGACATCTGCAAAAGAGAAGAATTCATAGACCCAGTAACAGTATGGCTTTTAAAGCTTTCCAGGATTTCCTGGAAGCTAGAGAGCTGTAATCAAACATGCTTGAGAACTGGACAAATGCACTGCAGTGTTTAGGTTGGCCTTTTTTTTTTTTCTTTCCCCTTTTCTTCTAATTTAAAAATTATTTGTTGGCGGGACAGACTAAATTAAATCAAATTGCCAAAAGACCACAGGGGAGCATTAAGAGGTCTTTTTTAAACTGAGTACATAAACTTTGGCTGCTATTGGTTAGGAGACTATGGAGTCTTTAATCTTTGTTGCTGTTTATTTTTCATAGCTGTCACTCTCTGTAATTCTAATTATTGGTTTTGTTAGTGGAGTCATGAAGTGTCCTGTTGGCTTAGAGGCTGATGCTTGGGAACCTCAGGTTGACTGGCTGAGTCGTGACAAGTGCATATCACTCAAGTCTCCACAAACTCCTCTGCAGGATTTGAGACTGCCTTGACAATTATTTGGCCAGCTGAAAAACAGACAGTACCAAAATTAATAAAATGCGTTCCAGTAAAGCAATTTCCTTTGCCTTTCCCTGTCCTACTTCCATACTTATTTCACCTTTTGTCCCCCAGAAGTTAATTTTCAAATTAAAGAATGCATGCTACATGATACAGCTTTGGGTTTTCAAGTGATCCTAGAGGTGAAATCAGAGAGGCAGTGGGATTTCAGTCTGACCTCAGCACTTGCCAGGCACGTAACAAGCGTGTAGACACTGCACAGTCACCAAGGTGAGCTGGAGAAGAAATGCGACATTGCAGACAGAGCAAGCATTTCTGAGTGGACCTGGATCCACCAGTTAAGTAGTATGTGAGCTGCTCTGCCCCTGCAGGCTCTGCTTCTTGCAGTGCACACCAGGGATGTCCAGATGCTGCTGCTTTTTCATAGGTTTTTAAGCTCCATGCAAAAAATGTATTTCAGATTCCTTTCAGAGTTCCCTTTGAGGAAGCAATCTTATCTAAAATGTCTTTTACCTACCCTTGCAGACTTTCTGCTGTTTATGGGGATGCGGAAGAGGAAGCATGGTGCAGGGGAGTGGGAGAGAGGTGGAGTTGCAGGGGATCTTATTGGGCCTATGCCCTTTATTCTTGACTAAATTCCAAATACCCAGTAGAGAGGACCAAGACTAGGGATGGTGCTGACTTCACCTATGGCTGTTCAAAAAAAACCCTCTTGACGACATTGAATGATGATGACTAAGACTAAAGGGATTTGCAGCTCAGATGGTCACTGGATCATAGCTTAACAGGGACTTTGAGGTTGATTCCAGTTATTAGTGTGGAGATGCTGCTGGACTTAGGAGCCCAGCCTTTACTTTCTGCTGTGATGGAGATTGGTATATAAGTGCCTGTGTGTTGACTTTTGCAAATGCTAACAAGTTCCACACTCTCACACTGTTGTCTGTGTTGATGGTGTGATGCTAAATGTAGAATGTTTCTACTAGTGCAGGAGCTAGTGTAGTACTAGTGTTCTAGTGTAACAGGCATTTAGTTATCCCATGGAACTGATATGACTGCAAGCAGGCAGAGCCAGAGATGTAAAACTATATGAGTATCTCAGCCACAGACAGTGGGTTATTGACTTCAAATGGAGATCAGATTCTGGTCCTGGATATCTCTACACATATCAGCATGTTACATCAAATACTTTTAAATACTCAGCTGAGGTGTCTGGATGCAAATGAATTCTTGACTGTACCTCAGCTCTTGGCCACAGCAAGATGGTGTTTGCTGGGCTTGGTCCATCAAACTGAAATTGCCTGGATTGCTCTGGCTGTCTACCCAGATACAGTTGTTAGCCCCTACCTGAAGAAGAATGTCCTCACATTAGGGAGCCAATGAATGTGATATTCTGTGCAACTGTAACCTGCTGTTACTGTACTTCACTACAAGCTTAGCCACTGGCTTCAGCAGGTCATCACCTACTGTTGGTAAAGGACAGTCTAGCAAAAAGGTCTTTACTGGGGTCATTTAGAAGTCCAGCAGCTAGTGTCTGCACCCAGCTTACAGTCCTGAGTGCCTAGTGTTAAGTCAAGCCAGATCCACCTTTGCTTCTTCTTCCCTAGCTGTATGAAGTAGATACGTTAATTATTATTTTTCAAAGCTACCAAAGCATTTAGGGATTCTCAAGGAATCAGAAGGTGGACTAACAGACTTCTGGCTATCTACAAAGAACTTTTAGCTGAGATAAGTTATTTTGCTTGCTTATGTATTGAACATGCATAGCCCTAGGCAAACCGTGATGAAGAGCAGGCTGGACAAACAACTAATGCTGCTAGTATTGACCCAGAGCTCCATTTAACTTTGCAGCCCCTCCTTAAAAGGAAGCAACAAAAGAAAGTGCCATGAGATCCTGAAGTCTGCTTGTTTGTTTTTTCACATGCTGCTCAGCTTGGGAGGTGAAAATACCCATCAGTTTGATTTCCTCTTTCTCAGGCATTGGTCAATTGTTGATGGCTTTGCATTTTCAGTGCTGGAAGGGCAGTGCTGAAATACATCTTCAAAAGATCATGAAAAACATTGTGGTTGAAGAAAGTTTTGGATGTTTTTAAAGGATTTTTTTTTTCCATATCACATTGCTGAGCTTTTTTTCAAGATCTTTTTATTTTAATAACTGATTATTCCTACATGTAATTGTCACTCATCACCTCTGGTGACACAAAAATTGTCTGGCAGGTAATTTTCCAGTCTGAAATTTACAAAGTGGATTTCACAAAGCTTTTGCAGCATGGTGGTGCTTTCTAGACAATGGTATATAAATGCCATTTCCAAGTGAGACTGCTGTTATTATTCCCAGATGTTCCAGTTCTTTCATTGCCTAAATATAGTTGTTGGTGATGGGTTTTAGGCTTTCAGGGCAGAAGGTCAGCTTGAAAGGGACTTAGAGTTGTAAAGTAAGCAATTTCTGGATTTTGAGCCTTATCAGCTCTCACTTTGAGTGTGATGGGAAAGCCTTTAAGCTGCTTTTGTCAAGCTTGGGAGATAAAATTGGTATTTCTGAGATCTATCTCATAATAAAAAATGCTAAGGTCTGAGTCAGTTTGGGTCACAAGTTCCATTGGTGTAAATTTGTCCAGCTGTATTGACATAGGTAAGCATGACTTGCTCCATACAGGTCCTGGCAGCATCAGTAGAAGTATTTTAAGTTTAAATGGGAAATGTCAGAAATACATCCACTTTCCCATCTTCTTATGTGGGGAAAGAGCACGTGAAGAGATAAGAACTTCTTTGGAGCCTTATCATCCACATCCTTCATTTGAAGAAACAAACCTAGGCTGACATGGAATCAGCAACAGAACTTGGGGTTTCAGTGAGTCTAAGGGAAATCTGCATCTAATCTGATGAGCTGCAGCTTGATCTTGTGTCACACTTCAACATTTATGTACTGAAGGTTCAGTGTTTAACGGAAAGTATTGTCTTTTTCATCATCACTGTCACATAGCCATCTGTATTACCTGGGTTTTCACCTTTTATGTATCATAAAAAATGTGCATATTGTAGTTTGATAGGTTGGAGCATAATGACAAGGTATGTACATTAAACAACATTGTAGGAAAAATGAGATGTGGTCTTGTCATTAAAGACAGCAGTGAATATGTGGAACAGGCCTTAGTCTTGGCCAAAGACCTTATTCAGATTCCTGCATTAAAAGAGCACTGATTTTGTCTTAAGTATTGCATCAAAGCTGAATCTGTGCTTTAATTTTATGCTTTCTGCTCTCTTCCCCTTTTCAGGATATCCTTCTTACATTCTCATTTGTAGTTGGGCATTCTCTATTTTAAAATATTTTATTGTAAAACTGTAATTGTACCCTTCCTTACCTGACCCTTCCTCTTCCTCTTGCATCTCCCTCTGAAACAAGTCTGCTTTTCACCTATAAACCAAGAAGGGTTAGCCAGAAGTGTCTGGCAGAATCACTTTCTTTTCAGTCAGAAGGTTATAACAAACACTCTGTTTTCTAGAGAAAGCACATATTTTTCATATACTCTGAAAATTTCAGTTATAGGAGGATCTGACATGTCCAGAAAAATAATTCTGACAAATTTTTCAACAAGCCCTAGTTTTTGTTCATCAGGAGTTTTAAATCAGTCCTAATTTTTCTTCTTCAGGTTTTTGTTTTCTGTTCCACTGTTTCTCTTTCTGTAACCTCTTGAGCAAAATAAGATCCCTATAAACATAAACTCAGTACTAGATGAACTTTTCAAACTATTGTATTTACGTGGATTAAAACTAAGGTGAAATAAGTTTGCTGGTGCCCTGTTTTTGACAACTCTCACCTGGACACTTCCTTTATAGGTCAGTAAAAGCCTCACTAGATGTTTGTACAGTCAGCAGAAAAAGCTGTCTTTCCTCAGAGCCTGCACAAGTGCAATACTGAAACTCTCTGAAGTCACTGAGATAAAGACCAGGCCCTGAGAGAGAGCACACAAAATACACTAAATGCACAGCTCTTGCCCTTGGGTACATCAACATCTTTTGAAGCAACTAGCAGAGGGAATGAATAGAATCCTGCACCTCTATCCAGAGAACACCAGACAGCTCAGCATCGCTCTTGCCTGCAAATGCTGCCATCAGGGATGAATTCTGGTGTGTGCCATTATGTCAGCACATGCAACATGCAGGTCTGAAGCCCAGCCAGTGAGGCCACCAGAGAAACATGCCAGGCTGGGGAATGAGGAAAGCCTGTGGGGCTTTTTCTTCACAACAGAGGTCAGTGTCAATGGAAACGTTCCTCCAGCCATTCTCTGCCTGGTTGATATTAAAAGGTATCTATATATGCAAATATTTTTAGGTCACTTAGCTGGAATCTAAAGACCACAGGTTTGATCATGATGTGGGACAGACCTGTAATTCCTGCAGGGTATTGTGTAGTTTGCAGTCTCTTTATCTTGACTGAATAGCTTAATCTGCTTTCACCATGTTTCTTTTTCCAGCCCGGGCTTTTTTTGGCTTGCAGGTTATTGTTGCTGAGGGGAGCTGGGAGACAATCAAGTAGGAGAATATAACCCAAACCTGGGAAATGCATGTAGCCTGTTTTAAACAGACATATCCTGGGAGGAGAGCCATGCCTAGTCAGTAAAAACAGTTTCTAGGGTACACAAGATGAAAGGATTTTCTCTATGAGAAGATTTCTGGTAATTTAATTACTACTAACTACCATCCAGTGCTGCTAGCGGAAATGGTTGCAATTTTCAGCTAACTTGCTGTGAAGAATGAATGGGGCATGTGGGTAAATTTAATATATTCTGCCTTAGTGATTAGCGTCTGTGTTCAACTTTGCAGCCTTTAATGGGAGCTCTGTGGCTGCATGCTCTCTGGTAGCACTGGTTTCCATGACAGCTTCTGTGTCAACTATTTTTCACACATGCTTTATGTCTTATTGTACAGCACGTGTTGTTTAGTTTCATGGTCTGTGCTACAGTTTTCAGGAAACCTGTGACTCTTTAACATCTGCATTGCAAGGAGCAATGCCTGCCATGAGGAATGAGAGAACAATGAGCAATCTGTATATGAAAGGTGGGGAAAGCACGGTGGTATGTTAAAAATTTGGATTCGTCACATCAGAATACAGCTGACAGGAGTGACACGTTCAGTAGCATCTGTGAGGCCTTGGACTCGAAGGAGCTGACTGTTATTAATGGTTTTCTGTTGCTTCATGAACTCACCAGCGCTGGATTTTCAATCTCTGTCACATTCTACAAACCCCTTGTCAAGTGTTGCCTGAGGGCTTTCTCTCATGTGCATGCCTGTTTTGTTCCCATGCCCTGTCCGTCCTGCATGAAAAGCTCCTCACTCATGCCAGAAAGACATTTCTAAAAATACCAAAGGAGAACTGTGCCAGGACGGGCACTTCTATGCATGCCTGTGCTGGGTCAGTCTTGCTACCACAGCTGGGTTCTCACCATGTCCATGCTGGGGAAACCTCTTCTGGGATCAGGAATGTGCCCAGCCTTGTTCCCTTCCCTTTCCTCCCAGCTCATGGGCATCCTGGGGGGAACAGCAACTGCAGCCTCTTTTTGGGGGTTCCCCCATTGAGCCTCCCATTGAGGACCCATGGCAGATGGTGTGGGTGGGAGTGCATGGTTGCATCTCCCACTGAGGCTGCCTTGGCAACTGTCTGTGTCTGAGCAGGACGTGAGTTACTCTGCCTTGGCACAGCTGGGAGCATTGCTAAGTTGCTCTCTGAGAAGGACCAGAGGACAGTGGCCAATGAGAATTTGCCTGAATGGAACTTGAGGAACATAAAAAGGTGACCTCAGGGTGGGTGTACGTGCCCTGCCTGAAATAAAGTGACCAGAATTGGAAACACTCCTTTGGCCAAGTCCCTCAGAAAGGAACTTTCCAAAGAACCATGGCGTGCTCCCAGGAGATGGCAGTGGCCCTCGCTAGGTCAGAAGAGAAACCCTGCCGCTGCCTGCTGCCTCCCTCTGAGTAACACCCGACAATTAATGCTGCTGCAGGAAATAGGTGGGAGATTAACAAAGGGTTTGTTGCGGAGCGGATTGTGTGGCCTCGCCAAAAGGAGCTGTAATTCCCACCCGGTCTGATTATTTCTGCCACAGACTAGCCCTGTTATTTGCTTCGCCTTTCAAATAAGGTTAACACCTTCAAAAATTCGGAACTTGCTAGAGACTTGGAGTCTGCCAGAGCCAGTGGTTTCCACCTCCCTTGGGTGTTTCTGTACAGTGTTAGGAGTTGGCAGGGTTCAAGGGTGGAAGGGATCCCAGTCTTTACACTGAGAGGGAGACAGAAAGACAACTGATGGAGCACAGCATTCCAGTCTGGGATGGGCTAATTTGTCATCTGCCAGGTACTGTTAGATCTTGCAGTCCCTGGGAGAGAATTTGTTCAAAAATGAAAAGCTTTCTTGTGTCTGAAGATCAGTGGAGCCTGATGTAGGAAATTTTGTATACTTGACTAACCTCAGATAATTTAAAGAAGTAGAGATTGCAACATAAGCCACTTAAAACCCAGGAGCCCGTCAGTAACTGTTTCACACCCAAAACTGTGTCCTCTTCTCTGATACTGATAAAGCCTTGGTTTTGTGTTCCCCAGCTCCTGTGCTGCCAGAATTGCTGCTGGCCCAGCTGCAGAGGAGAGATGCAAACTCTGTGGAAACCATTTGTGGTTAAACATGGTCATTGAGAGGTCCTGGGTCATCAGTGAGCCTGCAGTCCACCCTGGTCCTGATTCCACCAGGCGCCCATACCCTTGTGGTGGAACTTTTGTCCCAGGCTTGGAGGGCCTGTGGGCAAAAAGAGCCTCATGGGCAGTGGAATTCATGTAACTTCTGCTAAAGCCTCTTAAAATGCGGTGTGTGTGCTGCCTGGCAGCCTGTAACACAGAGGTGATATCCTGGCATGCTGGGAAGGTCTAATGCCGTCTTTTCTTGAGGCACCTGGCAAGGTGCTGCCCCATATGGATGCTGGAGTGCGGTGGTGAGGGGGAATGCCATTGGCAGCATTGTTGGAAAAACACAGGATTACCTGAAAATCTACCTGCACAGACTCCCAGGCTTAGGAAGAGGGGAGACGAGTACACATCTCAGAAAAGAGTGGTGTGCTGGGGGTCTGTGGCTTTGAGGTCAAGTGGCATCACAAGGTAGAGTTTGGGGGGAAAAGTGGATGAGACCAGAGGCACTGGGGCTGCTCGTGGGAATGTGTGCATGTGAGAAGGTGGGAGGACAGCAGGGAGGTGTGAGTGCTGGCAAATAGGTGAGGGCTGTCTGGAAGTGCTGTGCAGAGCAGGGTGGCCCAGTGCCTGGGAATGGAGCAGGGGCTGCCTGTCCATGTGGTGGGTTTCTGAGAAGGAGAAAACAGGCATAAAGTGCTCACAAGAGCTGGGCTAAGGCCAGCCTGAGGCTGGGTGGGAATGCAGGCTGTGCTGGGGCAGGGAACACAGTGGCTGCAGAGTAGTGAGAGTGGGGGGCTGCAGGTCTGCGAGGAGCAGCTTGTGGTGACAGTGTGGGATATCAGGCTTGTGGCCTCAGAGCCCTTCTAGTGCTGTGTTATCCTTGAGGCAGTTGACCTTGCCGTCACAATGTGTACATGGCTGGCCTCTCCTGGACAGCTGGGCCAGGGAAGCTCTGTCCACCATCTCTGCACTCAGGTTGGGAGCTCAAAAACATGTGTAGCTGCAGCTCCACCCAGATAGAGCTGTTTATTTTTGAAGCAGCTGGGAGATGCTGTGAGAGGAGTGGGTAAAGTTCAGCTGGGATTATTTTTAATACCCTGTGTCTAGAGGGAAATTCGGAGTTCCACTTGATTAGAACTGCTTTTTCCATCCTCAACGTGTCTGCTTACATTGTGTGAAGTCCCTGCCATTTTCTGTACCTCTCCATCCATTTCCACTCTCCCCTTTTGGCTGCCCCTCAAAATGCTCAGTTTTGGGCCAAGCCCCTGCAGCTGGCAGTGCACTGTGCCTGGTCAGCAGGAGGACCCAGCCCCAAACCCCTCCCTACTCTTGTGAGCTATCTTTATGGCTTGTTCACCATCTGCCACACAGGCTGAAATCTACCTTTGAGCAGGCAATTCATCATCATACTTGGTGACAACACAAAGCTCTCCTGTTGAGTGTGTCTGAGTGTGTCCCCTGGCTGAGATACTGCCTTACACAGAGCTTGGGGAATTAAGCTGTATTACTGTATTTAAACTGGGCTGTAGCTTCACTCTGGACCCTCTGCCAGGCTACAGAGAGAGACACTGAGCCTGGATGCAGCAAGTGGGCTGGGCTAAACTGTGAAGGACCTACACTCACCTCCTCATTCTGCCTCTGGCCTGTGTGTGACTTGGGTTGACTCACTTTGGCTACTCTTAGCCTTTGGTTCGCCAGCTGTAAAGTGAGGCTGACAGTACTGCCTTGCCTCTCACGGATGCTTAGAAGATAAAGGCATTAATGTTGGTGTTGCTTGCTATTACTTGCTGGTAGTTGCCATACTTGCTGTTGAGGAGAGGCAAGTAAACAGTAATTAGGGATTGAGGGACAGCCAGATTTTCCCCTCACTCACACCTCCACCTCCTGGAACCACTTGCATGTCACCACAGCCTGATATTTGTAAGCACTTGAGTGTGTGTATGTGTGTGTGTGCGTGTGTGTGACACTACGGCATCTGTATTACTGGATTCAAAACAGATGTTGAGATGACAATTTGATCCCCTCCTGCTCTGGCTGAGCTGAGTGGGTGGAATCTGGGCTGTAGCTCACAGCAGAGTGTCCGGCCAAGAATCTCCAGGCCTTTCTCTGACATTAACAGGACCCCCTGGAAGTTTGGGAAATGTTGCTGTATCAGTGTGCAGCTGGAGAAGCCAAAGCACTTGAAACAGAGTGGGTTTGCTCGGTGCAGAAGAGCAAGCTGGAGCGTGGTCTGTAAGCCTGTCTTCCCTGGCCAGACCACTAGATGGAGACGTCCCTACCAGATTTCTGAAAAATGCGGATGTTTACGAAAATGTATTTCCCAGTAGTTTTTGAAGGACCCGCTAGTGAAAGCACAGACATTCTTCCCACTGGTTTCACAATGAGTCAGATCTGGACAGTGGTTTGGGAAGGGGCTTCTTGGTTTAGTAACAGGGAGTGAGGAGCAGCTTTTAGAAAGATTGCTCATTTATTTTGAGTTGTCTCTGTTTACTGAGTACCCTATCTCCGCCAAACTGGGAAGAAGTACAGCAGAGGGGTTCAGAGCTCCCAAACATCTCACACAAGGGTGTTCTGCCACTCTGGAAATCACAGGGACCCCATAGGTGACCATGCTTGCAGCAGCGGTTTGCGCAGCTGTGACACCACTGTGGCATAGTAGCAGTGATATCCCTAAGGCCTGGAGCAGCTCATTTTCAGCTGCCTCCACCCTGCATCTGGCAGCTTGCTTCATTGTGCCTCAGCACAGAGGATCATAAATATAGATTAGTCTCTTCCCAGAAACTTAATTTTGCTTAGACAAGAATTCTTCAGTTTGGAGGGAGAAAAACAAGGCAAGTATTGCTCTGTGACTTCAGCTATGCCTGGTGGCTATTATATCTCACTACTTTAATGTACATTTGACCTTACTTTCCTCTGCTCTCTGGACTCCTTCTTCAAGTAGAAGGTTATTAATGACTTTGACTTCAATCCAGTTCTCCCTTCCTACTTTCCCCCCTTTTTCCCAAGTTCTGACAATGAGGTCAGACATAAGCTCTGAATCAGTGTCCAGCCACTCAGTGGTATGTCTGTCCCTAGTGTTCTGCAGAACTTCAGGCCAAGATGGTCGAGGTTGCTCTGAGTCACTGGAAGAGGATCTGCAGCTTTGATTCTTTGAGGAACAAATGCTGGAGGTGCTCTGCCTCTTAAAGCCCAACAGTAAGCGGTGGCAAACGTGCAAGTTCTGTCCTTATGAAAAGCGAATCTTATTTGCACTGAATCACTGGTGTTAGAAATACAGAGGGTACAGACTAGCTGACCCATCCCAGTTGCTGGCTCGTGTCATGCTGGTGTCCAGTTCTGAGAACTCCTAATCCCACAGAGGACAAATTGCAACAAGGATATCACTTCCAGTATATGGTTCAGCTACATGCCCACTAGCTATGTCTTATTTCACAGAAACAAGGAAAATTAAATGTATTGCTCCAGAAGCTCAGACCCCAGGGTTTTATAAGCTACATGAATAATATTTTTGCCTTTGCAGTACAGAAGGTCCAGGACACACAGTTTTACTGTCCTGCAATCCTGACCTCATCCAGTTCAGGGTGCAGGCACTTGCCTGTGACTGCATACACATGTACCCACCAACACAGTGCTGTCACTGGTAAGAAGTGCAAAACTGTGACTAAATAAAGGAAACAAATGAAGGATGGAAAAGATTGGGAAGGTGGCATTTTAGGGAATACAAACACTCATGAAAATGTTTGGGTTTTAAGTTTAGTTTTGCTTTCAAGATAGAGGAACACTTCTCTAAAAGTGATGTCTGAGAGTTGAGATTAGTGATCAGGGGCTGTGCGGCCCATTTGCCTTGCCAGGGGTGAATGGGTGTTTGTGGAAGCACTCAAAATGTCCCACAGCATTGGATCAGTGCCAACATGGAGCTTGCTTTCGCTGATGCGTATTAGCTGGTGATCGTTTAAAGTCATTGACATATCTGGATGGGATGGAAATCGCAACATCAAATTTTCTTCTCTACTGGTTATCTTTTTGCCGTATTTTCATTAAGGGGTGGATTTGACAGAGCAGAAGGTATGGCTCAAGGTGCTGCAGTTCCCCTGCACCCCAAATCTCCTGACTGATTGATGCAATGCTCATACTGGAAGACCAGTCATATAGTGGCATACCTTCCCCCATGTCCAACAAGACGGAACACATGCTCAATAGATGTGTACTTCTCCTTTCTTGGAAATGACATGTAATTCAAAGCCTTAAAATACTAGCTGGAAAGTTGTTAGGGGTGTTTTTTTCAATTCCCCCTTCCTTTTTTTTTTTTTTTCCGTTTGACAATGCCCATTGGCAAAAGTCCATCAAATAACAAATGAGGTGATGAATGCAGCTGGAGTTCAGTTCTAGAACTGAAGTTCCCCCTGTGCTTGCCTTTTGTTCATAGGGGTATGTGCATGTCTATAGAAGGAGTAATATTCCATGGAAGGAGTAATATGTCCCTAGCTTCTGAGGGATCTCAAAGTACTTTGAAGCTTGGAAATAAAAGAAAACAATTATGTTGAGGAATTACTTTCACCACTGTTGAAATGCAGCCCCACCTCTGGGACACAACAGGGCAGCCTATTTGCTGTCAAAGTTAAGCAACAAAGCCGGGTATGAAGGGAACTGAATCACAAGCAGGAATGTGGAAGGGGGCTAGACAGCACTTCCCTGATCATTACGTGGCCAGGATATCAGTGTTGGTGTCATGGCCCTCACATGCATCAAACGATCACTGACAGCACAAGTCCTGAAGATTTTATTGGCCAAAAGAAGGTACTTGCAGTGGCATAAGTCTCCTAATGCTGGGCAGGATCCTGTAGGTCTGAATGAGGAGTGAGGTTTTGCTCTTGATTTATGTTGGAGCTGGGGCAATTCAGCTTTGCAAGAACAGTGATTCAGAAATTATTTGGGAAAACACACTCTCTAATCACCCTCCTCAGGTCCCTGCACATCCACTGGGCATTTCCAGAAATGGGGTCACTTGGGAGACATGAATAAATTTGAACATACAGTGGTTTTGCTGCAGGAGGACAGTAGACCTTTTTTATTCTCTTCTCTCAATTTCTAAAGAGGACTTTCCAAAATGCTGTCAAATTATGAGTTACTGGCAATCTCCTCAAATCTCCGTGCATTGAGCTCAAAATCCAGGGACAAAGTGTATTAAAACCTCAGAGTATGATAGAATGCATCCCTAAAGTCCTGTCCATTAAGGAGGAATTAATCACTACCGAAAAAGACTTTGTGACTGAGGCTTTAGAAATGAGGAAGGGATCATGGTCAGACCAGTAGAAGAGAGGGACTGGAGTCCTGAGTTCAATTCTCAGTTTTGCTACTGGCCTTTGAGGTGGCTTTGAGCAAGTCCTTGTCTTTCACTATGCCTCATGTGTAACCCCCATCCCAAACTATTACTGACTTCATCTCTAAAATGTTTTGAGCTAGAGGTATGATCTGAGTGTTGTTATTCACTCTCTGGTGGCACTAGAGCTTCAGAACAGTCCCTTAATATAAACACTCACCTCATCAAGTTGAAAAGAAACTCTCTCGCTGTTTTCCCTCTGGGTAATAAACCATTACACTTGTTGGGTTTAAGGTAAAAATTAATGATTTCCTTCCTGTTCTGAAGGAGGTTCCACTTCTGGAATCTGGGAAATTCTTTTCTTTAACATTCCATGTAAATATCATTCTTTTAAAAAATAATACGCATGGCTTAAGTCATTGTAAGCACAATGGTTATTGTATATAAAAGAATTGGGGAAGAATTTTATAACTAGGTAAGTGCTATATTTAAGAAACTGAATAAATCATGTTCAAATTTGCTGATGTTAAAAATGTCAGGTGCCCCCAGGGAAGGTGAAGAGGGTGTGCAATGGGCCACGAGTGACTGAGGAGCAGTCCCATAGAAGTATTGCAATACAATACGGAATTCATTTTATTAAAAAATAATAAAAAGTTGAACATTGTTTCAATGTTTCCTGCACTTGCAATCCCAAAGGCTTATATTGTCCTGATCTGTACTGTAGTCCCAAAGAACTTTCAAAGATCCTTCATAGGAAGCAAACTTTTACTTATTGTTTGCAGTATTATGGGGGGCATTTGGGATGCAGGAAGGGCATTCCTGGTAGTAAATTTTCTGGAAGCCCCACCTAGCCATTCTGGCCACCTCTTTGGTGGGGAAAGCCTTTTTCTTTTGAAAGTCTGGGCACCTTATATAAGATGTCAGCATTGCAAAGCCCCAGAGAGTGTCAAAAGTTGCAGCATAATGTGTAATTCCTGCTGAAAGAGAGACCACGCTATGGGGGCCTGGTTCCAGCTTCAGAGTGAGCGAGGGCTGGGTTTCTGCCTCAGAAAGCAAGCAGATCCAGACCAAGAAAACAGGGATTAAAATCCAAAGTCAAATTTCTGTGTGATGAGGAGAGTTTCATGACTCTCAAGGGCCCCTTTAGCTCTGACCCATTTTAGACATGTGTGGTGCAGACATTCATTGTGCAGGCTATCTCTGTGGCTCAAGTCAGTCTGAAACCTTGTGGTTTTGTTTCTGGAGAGCTGCACAGTCACTGATGTTTGCTACGATGGCTGAACTGATTTCAGCATTGTCTTATGAATAAAAGGATCCCAAGAGAACTAGATGTTAAATCCCAAAGAACTTGTGTGACTTTGCAGTGGTGTTGCACAGGAGGACTACCGGGGCTGCTGTAGCCATAGCCCTGTAGCCCTACGACACACTTGTGTCTGAAAGTTATACTGGAAACAAGGTACACGACTTACCATTCAGCTTGAACATCCCAGCCTAGTCATTTTCATGGACATGAATTCTGTTAAATAGTATTTGGTGCCAGAACTGGCTCTGTCTTGTTCTCTTCAGCATGCATGTCTTCCATTGTGTCTCATGGAGGTGTGCATGCATGGCATTCAGTGCAGCTTAAAAGACTAAACCTTACAGAGATGCTTTGGTTGTATTCAATTTCTAATATGCCAGCTGCAAAAGCAGTTCTTGGGATTGCAATCATAAAATATTAGTGGAATTAAGTTGTTAGAAATAGTCCATTCTTTAAATAGAAAGCCCACACTCATCTGATACACTATTGGCATCACTTCTTAAAAGGATGAACTTTGCCCCAAAATTATGAACAGGACTAGGCATATGAAACTTCCAATTTAGAGTGACTCCACCCTAAGCTATAACCAAATCTGAAATACTTTTTAATGTGAGTAACTCTTACTCACCCAAGGAGCAATGTTCACTTCAGTGGCATTGCTAATGTGATTATGGGCTGCAAAATTGAGTGTTACATATATGATTTGTAATTTGTGGAGGGAGGCCCCTGGAAAAAAATCTTCTTATTTAACTTCAATTAAGTCTGGCAATACTGCTTTGCTTCAATAAGAAGATCGGACCACAGAGGGAACTGGTGAAATAATTGTGGGCAATCCCTACCACACACTGTTGCATGTTAACAACACATTACTACATGCATCACTAATCTTTGGGTGGCAGGCTGGAAAGGGGCCTGGAAAAAACAATCAGGGATTTCAATTAAGAGGCAGTCAGCATGGGGAAAATAATAGGGCTTCAGCTTATGTAATAATATACAACAATTTTGTTTGAGTTATGATTGATAGATATTTTATGCCTTAGGATCTATAATTTTTTAGCATTTCCAGGCAATTAGCAGCTCTACTGTAAATCATAGCAGAAGTGCTCAGAGAATCCTAGCAAGTTTTTGCAAGAGAAGACACCGTCCAGGCTGCAGCAGCAGCAGAGATGTACAGAGCAGCAACATCTAACTCCTTGCAGCTGCCTCCTGCACTGCATTAGCATTAGCTATTTGCTAGAGGATACAGGACAGGGAGGGTATCACTAGCACTTCTCTAAGCCACCAATTGCCCTTCTTGGTGGCATGTTCAAGGCCTGGTCTGTGGTTGTTTGCTCTTCTTCCAACTCAAGCACTGATGAGCTACCTGCTGGGAGACCCTGGCCTCTGAGCAAAGCTGAAGAGCTTGAGGATGCTGAGTCACAGGCATCCATGGGGGCAGCAGGAATGGGTGGTGAAATTGCTGTTCTCAGCTATTTATCTCATCCCTCTCTTTGAGTTTGTTTCCAGCACATCTGGAAAAGCCTTTAAGACATCAGGCAGTGAACTGCCATAGTTCAGGAAGAGTTTCACGAGCAGTTAAATCAACCATGCTGCAGTGCCAGCAATCTCTGAGAGAACAAGGGGGTGGAAGGGTGGAAAAGGGTAACCCAATAAGCCACTCTAATCCGTCTGCTGCTGCTGCTTGTGAGTAAAGTCTCCCATCTTTCACCACAGGTGTCAGGGATGGTGGGGGCTATAAAGACACCTCACTAAGATTACATGCTTAATCTCAGCTGGCAAAACTGAGGGCAAAACTGAGAGGCTGTGAGTACATGTAAGAGCATCTTCTAAGGGTTGGTTGGTCAGGATGAAGGTGGTTAGGAACCCACAGCATGTTTTGCATTGTGAACTGTTGAGTCAAGGCACTAGCTGTGTTTTTTTTTTTTTATTTTAGATAAAATGAAGTTTTTACTCAGTGTTGAGGACATCTACAGTACTTCTATACTGGTATGAACTGCAAATGACTGAACTCTTCCCTCCTCCTCCCAATCCCCTGCTTGACTGTAGAGTTGAGTGACTAAGCAACAGGAATCTCACTAGACAAATCTTGGAGACCAAAGTCTGGGAAAGGCAAAGAACCTGGAGTGCAAGTCCTTAAAAATAGATTAAAACTACAAAAATGTTTGTAGACAGATTTGGCATCGATCTGTTGTACGCCAAATTGCCATGGAATCTGTCTCTCTGAGTTGCCTCTCTGCAAGTGGGTTTGGAGATAAGTGAAGTGGGAAGGTTCATAATAAAGTGCATAATGATGTGGACATTTCTAATCGCATGACAAGTCTTTCTTTCTGACTCCTGATGTCCAGCAGGAAAACTATGACTCTGAATTGTCCCTTGCCTATTAATACAAAAGTGCCATTCTTTCCTGTTGCAGCTCAGCTTTACAGGTGTCTGACCTGGGGCAATCTTGAATCAAATTGCCAGGATATAGGTTTCACATGAGAATGTAGCTCTAAAAAAGTTTTGACTTAAAGGCAGTGGCGAAAGTGAATTAAAATGGCATTCTTGCACAAACACAACAGAACAACCCTGTGGTACTTTTCATTCTCATCTTCTGTTTGCTTAGGATAATAAGAATATTATGGAGAGCAGATTGTCTCCCCATCATCATATTGTGTCTGCATTTCTGTTATAAACCCCATTTTGACCTTCCCTTTCTGAGGCTGTAGTTTCATGAGAGCTGGATTAAGTTGCCCTGGCTTCATGCCACACTTTTCTGCCCCCAACATGTCTTCCTCTCCCTTCGCACCAGCACAGCTCTTTGAATGTCCCTGTGGAGGAGTGGATTGGGGAACTGCTCAGGATTAAATATTATGTATTTTTTCCTGGGCTAAGGACCTCCTCTCTGCTTTCACCAAAGCTTTCTTCTATCCAAGTTCAACATCTTGGATAGACACTGTACAAAAATTGGATGTTTTCTCTCAAGGGAAATCCTCATATATCACTATTAGTTTTCATTCCAAGTTGGAAGAAAGAGACCAAATAACTCTTTTGTTTCCCACAGAAGGTACCATTAGAAAATATGTGGAATAAAAAAATCTCAAAGTGGCTGAGGGGTGCAGTCTGCAAGGCATTCAGGTGTGCTGCACCCTCCTTTGTGAAACAGCCAGGAGGCACCAGGGCCAAAAGCAAAGGAGCATTAGGCTGACTTGAAGCAGAATGCTTCTGCTCGGCTGACCAAGACAAAATGTTTTGATTTCTGCTTAAGGAGCCCAAAATGGAATATTCAGCTCTCAGTTAACTGCAGGTGGATTATCTGTGTTGAAAAAGAGCCTTTTCAAAACATTATATCATATGAACAGCTGGATCTGGAAATGAAATTTGTGGCTTTTACTTCGCCATGGAGAAGACTTGCTGCCACGAAATACATTGTGTGCTTAATTGCAGGATTGTTCAATCCATTTTTTGATAACCTACAATTGTAGTGCTTTTTGCAGCACTCTTAAGTGTCACTTACCTGTGTACTTTTTTTTAAAGCTCCACCTATGGGAATGGAGCGACTGAGAGAATTTCAGGTCCTCTTAAAATACATAAGTAAACCGTGCTAATACATAAATAGAATACAAGGGGAACTGCAAAACAGGAACTTAAACAGTTGTGTCAGAAGTAAGATGAATATTCAATAATTTTTAAATTCCCTGGTTTTTGGAGGGTGGAGCAGAAGGGATATCTCCATCTGATTTTGATCATCAAGGATACCAGTAATAATTCATGATGCAAAGAGGACAATGTGACTTATCAACTAGCCGAATAAATGTTCAGATATACACAGAAGTTAGTGTCTGATAGTAGAGCACTTCATGCCAGCTCAACTGTAGGGACTGTGTGTGTGCCTTTAGTCCTAAAGTGGAAAATGTGATATCATTTCAGTTAGCTTAGCCCCCAGAGAAAGAGGATATTGAGCTAAAATTAACAGATTTGTAGCTCATGGCCAGAAGGGACCATTATGATAATCGATCTGACCTCATGCATAACAAAGGTCACAGAAACTCACTCAGAAATTCCTTCAAGGATGCTATAAATTGTACCTTATTTTTTTTTTTTTAACATGCATTCTTTAAAGACTTCATGTGATGAAAACTTTACCATGCTTAGTTTTTCTTACTTCAGTATCCCTCTGATTAAGTCTGCAAACTCTTAACAGAAGAATTAGGTTTATTTATATGTTGCTTTTGCTTTTTTAAAAATTGAAATTTCAGATGGAAATATTTAGCACCATTTTTCATTTTTCTTTGTGGTATATGAAATATTTTTGTCTGGCACTGGAAATATATGATAGCAGCATGCTTGCATCAAGTGAACATTTTTGCTGCAGTTGATGGTGGAGCCATAGCAGATTCACAGTGGCCAATTTTGATGTTAAAATAAAAGTGTAATAAGCGTGTGCTTATGAAGTCCTGGTGGCTAATATGGCCACAGCAAGTAAACTTCTGAGCCAGTTCATGGGAACCTTGTAATGAAATGGGATGGAAGAGGAAAGAGAAACAGAAAGAAATCGCCCTTTTTGGGGAAGTCAGGTTCGTGTGCCAAAGGTAAACCTGTACTACTGGTGGGGGCAAGCATGTTACAAAATAAGAGAAGAGACTGTCATGAAAGCGTAAGAAGTAATGAATTGTAACAAATTAATGAGACGAAGCATAGAAGTTTACAAATAGAAATGTGTAACACCAGATTTGTGTGTATTTATCTGCTTATTTAACTGATATTCATAGATAGCACAAGGCCAAATGTGCATGTCCTGTTTCAGAGATCAATCTCATCAGCAATTTTTTTCTTTACAGCAGTCTCTGGGCTTTGAAGATTTTTTTCACCAAAATTCTCCAATCCCAAAACCCCAATTCCAAATGGAAAGAGCAAAGCTATGTGTGAAAAAAAGGTTGTATGTTGAAATGACAGGACAGCATCACTGCAGCTGGACTGATGTCTAGGTCCTGAGGGAAGTGGTCAGGCTGGTCATTCCTGAGCTGGCCAAAGTGGGCTCAGGTCTGTCTTTGTTAAGCTGCGGTCACAGAGGGGGCTGTAGTGTGCCCATTGGGTTCTTCTGATGCTCAGACAGCAAAATTTCATGGGGCAGCGATAATCTTTACAAGATACTTATACAGTGCCTAGCACAATGGAGCTCCAATCTCAGTTGACACTATAGACAGAAGCCTAATCCGAATAACAGCTTGGACTATGAATTCATTGCTGTCTGTGAATCAGTGCTGAGCAGAGATGGTTTCACCTTCTTGGTGACTTGCCTCTTCTCCCAAAGCTGCAAGGGCAGCAAGGGCTCATCCCAATGAAGTCTCAATTCTGACCACAGGATATCAGCTGCACCATCTCTCATCCCCTGCAAAACAACATAGGGGCTGGAAAATAACCCAACATTAAACAGCATCATAGTGCTGGAAGCCTTTTCCCGCTCCCAATTTTATGACCTTAATTAACACAGGCCAATCCATAAATCAGATCAACACCAGGAGATAACAATGAATCATGTGGAAGGCAGCTTTAATAGGACCCTAATCCCCCAAAGAAGTGGACAGTACCAGCATTTTAAGTGCACGTGTGAGGTTGAAAGGGAACAGATGTCTAACTGGGGCTGCTGCCGGCAAGGGTAAGTCTGCAGGGCTGTTGGATTTCCAGAGAGAAACCTGTTTTGACATCTTAATGGCAAGAGTGTCTGCCAGCGGCCGATGGAGTGGTGATAAATACTGCCTCCCTCCCTGGGTGATTGCCGGGCAAGACGGGGACGTGTTCAGGTTCAGCATGTCTGGCAGAGTGCCGTCACCACCTCGCTGGGGTGCTGAGCAGGTCGGGGCAAGAGGGAAGGAAAGCTGTAGGAGTGACTGTCTGGAGAGCATGAGAAACTGAAGGGGAAATGTAAATGGAAAGGAGGAATTTCAGGCTTTCCCACCATGGCTTCAACTGGTAACTTGCCAGCAGCCTAGCGCAGTGTGCGCACAGCGGAGCAGACAGAGACTGCCTTCTTTAATACAGCCAGGGAATGACAGCAGGAATGGCAGCCCCGGGACTGGCTGGCCCTTAATGACAAGCTCCCTCTGTGTGGGGTGGCTGGTCTTCCTGCAGGGCCTTCCATGGCTATTCCAGCTGGGAGAGGCAGCAGCCTATAATTAGGATATCAGGGCTGCTCTCAGTTTCCTGCTCCTTAATTTGAGCATCTGCTGGTTAAGTGCAGTTCTGCTTTGAAAAGTGAGGCAGTAAAAATGTGCCTTGGTTACTGCTGCATGGAAAGCCCAATTCACATATGCCCACTTTACCATGAAGGAAGCATGTTCCATTTCAGCCACCTGCCCTGCCAATCCACCTGGAATCTGAGAGTCAAACTGGCTGACATTTTGCAGAAGAAGATTACCTTAATCTTAACAGAAAGATCTTATGCCAGTACATGAGCAGGAATAGAATCCAGGGTGCCTGGTCTTGGCCTAGCTAACCCACTAGTGCAATTATTTTGTGTGCTTGGTTCTGTGGGGCTAAGTGAAGCAGTAAAGTGGAAATGTATTCTGGAGTGAACTGCTTCAGCTCTGGTTTTCCCAGGAGGTAGATCAACTTTACATGGAATCATCACCCCTCTAATGAAGGGTAATTGATGGGCCTGGAGAGGGACCTCAGAGTGCAAACTTCTGCAGTTCTGCGACTGTAAGGCCCTTCTGTGCAATCCTTCACACAGATGCCTCTGTCCTGCTGAAGCAGAAGCCATGAAGAGCTCTCTCCCTTGCAATCAGCATCTTGGTGTCTGTTAAGCAGATTTGGAGGGTGTCCAGCTCCTACTTTTCTTGACCTGATGTCAATGATGGGCTATAACTGGGGCAATGGAAAGGAACTTTTATTATGATTGGGGGCTATTCCACTGTTCCATCAGGGCCTTCCCAGTATTCTGCATATCTCTGCCATTCAGTGTGCTTTCCCCCCCACCCCCCATAGCTATGCTACCCTTTAGGGAAGGAGACATGGAAAAGAGAGAGGATTGGGTATGAGCTATGACATCCTGTGTGACTGCAGTGACCTCACTCTGTGAAGTGTATCTCACTGATAGCTGAAGGATGAATATCACTTAGGGCTGGAGCAGTGAGTGGATCTTTCAATGCAGAGACTGAGCTAAGCAGTTGTTGTCAGTTTAGTAAACAGATAGAGTGGAGGAAAAAGGAAATATTTTCATTTCCAGCAAAATTCAGATCTATCTTGAACAAAGTTGCTCTTGAGTTAGCTTGCTTCTGTTAAAACCTTTTCACTTTTTTATTTTTTTTTTAAGTGTAGGTAATTTTAAATTAAAATTTCCATTTTGAAAACAAACTCTGACCTAAATAAAATTTTAAAATGTCCATGTGAAATGCTTCAACATTTTCAAAATGAGATCTTTCATTTTAAAAAATGCCATTAGAATATTAAAAAAAAAAATCTCTTTTTTTTAGAGGTCCATCCTATTTGATCTAATTTTGCCAGTAGCTGTAAAGATCCCTTTGAGGACATGTTATGGTCTAGAATAAGAGGAGGATATGTGATGTCGAGCTTAGCACCAAGGCCTCTGTAATCTCAATAATATGGAGTAGAACATGTAAATGTGTATAGACTCGATGTGGACGTATACTTTGGATTACCAGTTTGTTAGTTTGTGAGGCTTCGGAGAGCTACAAATCCAATAGAAAGCTAAAACCCCACGTCTTATGAAAACCACAATGAAACTTTTTGCCACTGGTTCCCTCATGAAGATCTCACTGTATTCTCTCTAGTGAATATTTGGCATCATAAATCATTGTACTATCTGCCTGCTGAAATAGCTAATAGCCAGATTGCCAGAAGACAGAGCCATGCAGCTGTCCCTACATGTCTCTTGTAGGGTGGAAGGTGACTGGCCTCAGTCACCCTGGAAATTGTGGAAGCCAGGAGCACAAGGAACCAACTGCTACTGATTAAAACTCAGCCCTGTAGGTCTGTATTTCAACCCACAGCAGTATCTGCGCTGCCATGGTTCTTCCCCTGACCAAAGTCCATTTAAGTGATCTCCTGACCATTGCCCTGGGGCACTAGGTATCTCAGAGGGATATTGCTACAGGGGTGGGTGGGCAGAGCTCTTCTGTTTTTCTTTTTACTCTCATTTCTGTGGTTTGTCTCCAAGGATTGTATGTGTTTCCACACTAAAGCAGCCTTCAAGTGCACAGTATTTAGGAGCAGGCTAAAAGACCTATTTTGGTTTATAACACACAAGTTCTATTCCTCCCCAGAGTCTCATAAACATATTTCTCATTGAGTTACTCCCAAAATAGATCCTTGCTTTCTCAGCTACCCAAAAGCAATCTCTGCATTTGTTTCTTCTGCTCAGACTGTGGGTTTTCTTTCAGTTCAGTCCCATGGGTAGGAGGAAAGCTCATGGAGTACGTGCAATGTCATGCCAGCCAAAACGGGATTTATTATACATCGAATTAAACATTGCCTGACTGACTTGAAAGTTCAGGGACAAGAACTGTATGAACATTTGGCAAAGGAACACAGGAGGGTCTCCTCATCTGCAGATCTGATCAGGCAGGGAGTAACAGAGTTTTACAAATAACAACTGTAAGAATCAGTGTGAAGTGGAAAGGCCTAAGTGGAGAACACTTGTGTCTGAGTTTGGTTTGAAGGGGTGCATTCGTAGTACTTAAAACCTTGTATAGAGTTTCTTTCTAGGCTTTCCCCACCCATAGCTGGCAGATTTACTTAGCAAGGCTCACGCTACAATAGGTGTTTGGATTATTTTTTTTTTTTCCAACTTCAGCCCTGTAAGTGGCATCAAATCCAAGGCAGTCACTGAGGCTCTGTAGACAAGAGAGAGACCAGCATCTCCAGAAAGGTCCTGTCAGGTCTGCTCAGATATCAGTAATCTGAACAGACTCTGGAGGAGGTACCTGTGTCCTCCTCTGACTCTCTGGAGACCCTTGATACTTGCTCCAAATATGACACTTTGCTTTCAAATGGCTTACTTGACCTACCTTAATGCTCCATCAGTGCCTGATATAGCTAGATGGGAGATTCACTGTTTGGAGAAGTAACTTCTAATTTTCTCCTTATGTTTTTATGACCTATATTTTCATAGTTTATAGTTCATAGTTCTTTCAAGCTCATCCAGCTCAGGCAGGGTGAGGGTCAGGCAACACTCAAGCAGGAGGTGAGTCCTCAGCCTGGATCCATTCCTTTTGTGCCAGTCCAGCACCACAAAGGGATGAAGCCAAAACCAGGGACAGATACAAGCATTTTGTGATGGCTAGAGATCTTGTCAGCAGACCTCACTGAAAGACCACATCAGGAAGATGTACTAGAACTGTAGAGGGAATAGGGTATGTGTGGCCAAAATTCAGAATACTCCAGAAGTCTCCAGGTACAGGGTGGTGCCCTGGAGGCTCCATCATGGGTATGGGGAGGGTGAGGAAGAGATGACATCTTCCCTTCGGACATCCTGGAAAAGTGCCATGGCAAGGTCCCTCCCCTGTGATCAGAAGAGCTGAATGTCCTGTAAGCAAGCAAGAAGGAACAGAGCTTAAGGCCTATGGGACCTCCAGGAACATATTTCTCTTGTAAACCCCTGAGGGTCTGTTATTTCAGGCCTGCAACTTTGCAATGTAAAACATGGTCCGAGCAGAAATGTGCAGTCAATATCCTTACACTAATTTGAATTTGTGTGGGGGTGCTGCTGATTGAAGGTCTCTGTAAAAACAACGGGTAGGGTTGGGTAGCAGATGTTGTGTTATTGTGTATTTAGATTAGTCTTGTTTATGAAGCATTACATAAATGCAGCTCTGGCTGGGTCTCTGTGGTGCTCTGTGGGAGGGAAAGTGGTAGCCTGGCTCTCTGCCCAGGGCTGCAGGGATGGAGTGGGGAGATACAGCACACAGAGGCATCAAGGGCTGTGGGCCATGCCTGTGGCTCTGTCCCACTGTGCCAGCAGACCTGGGGCAGAATGGGTGGTGCATGGGGCAGGCACAGACCCTGCTTTCAGCAGGGGAAGCAATGGCAGGAAGTCTGTGAACCCATTGTGGGACATGGGGACAAAAATCTGCCTGTCTGCTGCTGGCAGAGGAGGCAAGAGTGTGGGAAGACAGATGCAGCTAGTGAAAGTAGCACCTTTCACATTCGGCTTCCCTGCAGAGCCCAGATTATTGGTGCAGTTTGGATAGCAAAGCCCCTACTGCTACAGGCACAGCACTCACCAACTGTCCTCTCTGGTCTTTGTGGCCAAATTATACCCACCCAGGTGGCTGGGTTCAGCTCCAGGGCTAGCAGAGTTGACTGTGATCTGCTTGCCATCAATGCTGCCCAGCTGACTGGCTGGGAGGGGAGCTGGGAACCTCAGCTTCTTGTGTCTAGACCTCTGTGCAGTTCAATGCCAAGGCAGGGTTTTACCAAAGTAAGAGCAAATACTCAGCTCTGGTGTTTATAGTGGTATGGGACTTTGGCTCCTTTGGAAGTAAGCCGTGAATTTGGAACATGTAATAAATAATAGGCAATTGCATAAATGCTGCTTCACAACCATAACATTGTACATGTTGGAAATAGTGCTTCAGCTTTGTTCACGTCTGAGGGACTGCATGGGGCAGGCTTGCATGGGTGCTATGCTCTGTGAAATGCATTTGGGCCTGTGGGAATGCTTTTCTACCCACTGCTGCCTTTCCTGTTCAGCCAAATCTCCCACTGGCTTCAGAAGAGGACCCTCCAACCATTTATATTAAATTGTTTCCTCTTTTCAACAAGAATAATTCATTGCTGTATTAGGAGGAAAAATGTAAACAGCAGATAAATTTGCCACTCTAGAATGTTTCTAAGATAAAAGATCAAACATTAATTTAGTTCCTGGGCCAATTTTTTTTCTTCGAAAAAAGAAAAAAAAATGAATGCTTTATTTATAAAAGAGGCCTTTGATGTATGGCATACATTTATTACAAGTGTATTTTTTCCAACGGCAATGGGATTTTCAACAGCAGTAGGATATGTTTTAATAATTAAAGGGATTTAGCTTTTCTGCACAGCCAGCCAGCTTCTGTTCTCACTTACAGACTACAAATCACACATAGCTTCAGTGATGCTGCTGTTAGCTTAGTACAAAACCAAGGTTTGTGAGACTTGCAGCAGGCCCTTTGTGGTTTTGATTTGTGGCCATTTCTGGTTGCTTTCCAGTGTTAACTCTAGCAGAAATCTTGCAGTGCCAAGGGGGAGCCAAGCTTGTCGTGGTTTCTAGGCCACTGTGCAATGTACAGATGATGGGATACACAACCAAATTGAACTCCTAGTTTTTCCTAAGGGATCTAATCTGTGGAAAAGGATCAAGCTCAGAATTTGAGTCTGGCATTTCTCTGCTACTACATAGCACTGGAAACTCAGACACAAGTTTTGGTTCACCCTCTTTAGAGGGAGTGTTTGTGAGGCATGCATCTGGGGGCAGTAGCCTTCCAGAACTAGGTAATACTTGCATCTAGGGGGTTGATTCAGGTGCCCCTCAGGCATGAATGTGAATGCTCAGTTCAGGTGGATGTCCTCAACTTCTGTCTGTGGAGACACTGTTTGCTTTTCTAACTTTTTCTGACTTCTTTCCAACACCAGGCAGAGACCTCATTTGTCTTTGCTTCCTAGTTCACTATCTGCAGCCTCAAAGAGACGACATCCCCTCCCACATCAGCTCTGGGAAGAAGCTAGCTGAAGTCAGCTGTTCATGGCATTGCTCTGTGCATCTGGTTTCATGGCTTAAAACTGATCTTTTGTTTATTTGTCATTATCACAGCATACCAAAATGGTTCTCAGCTGAGAATCAGGTCCTCATTTTGCTTGGCATGCAAGGGCCACAGTGTGTTGTAAGTCCCAGGAAAGCCTACCACTAAAAGGAGAGAGGGGTGGCTGAGAGGATTTATTATCAGTGCTACCAACGTGAACCTGCATTTCTTCAAAATCTTACTGGTCACTTGGCTGATTCCCTCTGCTTCCTTGTAGGGATGCAAAGAGGCAGGTGGAGAGGGCCCTCTCACCCTTTGGGAACCAACATAATTCTCTTTGCCCAAAGGCTTTTGTGAAGTGGCAAGTCTATTGACCTTGTTAAATAGGTGGGAAACTGAGACATGGGACTCTCTTCAGGAAAGTGGTTACCTATGAAGCAATTTAAACCTTGATTATTTGGTAATTTACAAAACTCAGCTCACATCAACATCATCTAAGTGCCAACATGTTCTTTAAGGGCTGATGGTGGCTTTTGCTCAAACAGATAGGAAATAGAAATAGTTCATGAGTTCTGTCTCTTCTTTCTGCTACTGACCAGTATGAAACACTGAGGAAAAAAAGTCATAAGAAAAAATAGAAAAAGTCTTGGTGAACAGTAACAGAAAAAAAATTACCAGAGGATGCACCATTTTTCTAATTTTTGTTAAATGGTGTTTGGCTAATTCCTCAAAATAGAGTCAGGCTTGTATCTCTTCTGCATATTGAAGTGATTTCCAGCTAGTGTGACGGGGGAATTTCACAGTCCTCCTCCTCCCTGTACCCCTTGGAAAAGAAAAAGAAAAAATAATCTGATATTTTCCTTAGGTGTTTCCTGCATATTTCTCCCAACTAGGAGACAATTGTAATGTGACTTCTTGTGCCAAAGGGCAACCCAAGACGGACAAAGCCTAGTGTGTGAAGCTGTTTCAGGCTGCAGTGGAGTGTCTTCCTTTCCAGCCCTGTCACAGAGGAAGGCTTGAGGGCTTGCAAATATCAGAGCGGAGAAGGGAGGAAGGTAATGAATGGTGGCATGACCTTAAGCAGGAGCCAAATTAAGCAAGGTTTACAATCCCTGTCTTGGTTGAGGAATGATTTCTTTCACCAGAGAAAAAAAAAGATACTGATCTGTCCATTCATCAGAGGTATGGAGAGCAGCTATTTTTCGGAGCACTCCATCTGATTTCACGTTCTTCCTATCCTCTGCTTCGAGCCCAGTCTCCGACACGGCTAGAAGTTGAGATCTGTAAAGCTAAGCCTTTTGTGTGACCTGTGGATGTTGGTGGATTAATTCAGGGATCTCAGGCAGAGCCTCTCAACCCTGCTACTGACTCCTAGATAGTAAAGAACACCTCCCTTAACAGTTTGGGGCCAGTTTTGCACTATTAGAGCACTGCCATGGATTTCTTTGGGTAGCATCTGGTCTTAGGCTGAGGCAGTTATTCCTCACAAAGACTGGCATTTTTTCTGCACTGAGAATTCAGCACTTAACCTGAGCTCTGGCTGTTGTCATGTGAACTACTCCATTTATATCTTCTACGTTTTGTGCTTCCGACTTTTTATAACTGCAGAGAAAGTATGCAGAGTCTCTTTCCCACCCAAATCATTACAGAGGAGTGACTTTTTGGTGCTTCCTGCCCCTTCTCTGTTCAGCGGGAGGATCTTATGTGTTTGATCTGTCTCTGATCTCCTGCTGGAGACACCAAAACCTTCAGAGCAAAGCAGCCCCACCAGGAAGCCTGGTCTTCCCAGCCAGAGCAGCAGGAACATGTGGGGCTGGAAATAGCGCAGGCGGGAGTTCCTGTGGTATCTTGTAGGCACAGTGGCCAGTTACGCCTATGGCAAAATTGCCTTTGGTTCTTTTGTGCCGAGCAGAATATGACGTGAGCCAAAACAAATGGCTCTCACATGTTTTCGTTGGTGTAAATGAGGCATTCAAGTATGAAACGAGGCGGTTACAAATTGATCAGCTTGAGAGCTGAGGCAGAAAGCTTAGGGTGAGGGTAATAGCTTTGGACAAAGTAATGCATGCCTCACTGATGAGCCCTAGCAAGGCTCATGCTGATTTGTGAAACAGATCTTTAAAACATTTTCTGTAGGCAGAGCTGCTTAGCAAACCTTTTAAATGAAAGTAAAAGCTTTTTGTCAAAAATGAAAATTTTTCACCAGAATGAAATAAGGCATAATTACAGCTTTTATTTATCTTGAACAGCTTTTTTTGAGATAATTTCATTTCCATGTGGAAATGTTATTTCTACTCAGAGAGTAACTCTTCCACATAGTTCTACTGGTCTGTTCCAATTGGCAAGAATTCCAACAAAAAAGAATTAGTTAGTTTTCAACTGACAAATCTCAAGGATAGTCAGAAAAGGGAGAATGAAGTGAGTCTTTGTTTTCTTACCCTTCCCCCTGTGGCAAACCTTTTATAATTTTCCTACAGGGAAGCTGTTATTTCTTGATGGGGAAATCTGAAATGAAGTTTACTTAGAAATTGTCTTTTTCCTAGAGAACAGAATTTTGTTTGCAGGATCTCAGAGATTCAGAGTCAGGTTCTGGACCCCCTCTCCTCTCAGGATATGTTCCACTCCAGACTGGACTAAGGTGCCTTTTCTCACTGAAATTCTTCCATGCGTTTGACTCAAAAGTGATCAGCTAGCATTTCAGTCAAATATAATAGATGTTGTATTACCTGCTTGGTTATCTGAGGGATCAGAATGTGTAAAGACAAGACTTTAATCTTAACAAGATGGAAAGGGAGAAAAAATTAAGTATTTCTAAAGAATGGGAAAGTACTCTAGATAATACAGTGGTGATTTGAGCACACAGTAGGTTCAGAGATACTGTTTGTCATGAAGTCTGTTGAACTCTGCCCTGCAAGCAGGGTGACTGTTCCTCTGTGTGTCTGCCCCAGAACTAATGGTTATGTAAACTGTTGGCAGGATTTATTGGCTTGTGTGGGTGCTGCATGATTTGAGCTTCTCGATGTGAGTTATCTGTCTACCCAGTCCACTGCCATGATGCCTACTCAATAATATCTTAGTATTCTACCAAACTGAAGATCTCCTCAATGACCTTTTCTTTTGCTATAACACCCTGTTCATGTACAGTGCTTTGACCTTCTTCAAATATATTTTTGATTTTCCATGTTAGTGCTTCATTTAGATCAGCCTTCTCCCATTACTTTGGCTAATAAATAGCACAGTGAACTTCAGGCTGCTGCTTCATCTAACAAACAACTGAACTGATGAATCATGTAGAGCTAGTAAATAAAGTGTGTCTCTTTCCCTCCACGGAAACTTTTGGTTTCTTTTCACAAATCTACCTCAAACTCTGGAAACTCAGAATAAATTTGTTTCTGAAAGTTGAACATTTTTTGGCAGAAAATAGCTTCCCTCCCCCAGACACCAGCAGTTACTGCCTGCCTCCTCTTTCTGCCAACTTCTCCAATCAATACATTTTTGCAAACCTTTGAAATTTGTTGAATTATAAGCTTTAGAATTCAAAAAATAGTAAAAGATGAGATAAATATTTTCTAAAAATATTTTTAATTGCAAATTTCCAAAGAAAAAGGTTTAATGGAAACAAGCAACAGTCACAGCTGTCGTGCTATACCTGTTTACATATCTCTAATGTAAGGGTCAGAAAGAAAGTGAGACTACTTTAGTGGACTCGGACATGGAGCTCTTGAACTAAAGATTGTTCCGTGTCTCAGTGTTGCAAAACTCACATTTGAGATATCATAAATATGGACTGTTAGCCTCTCTCTACTCCATTCCCAATGGGAACCAGGCCATTAAAGCACTTGAAGAAATCTCATGTATAAATTCAGTAGGAAAAGATGGGTCTGAGATTTCTCCACACTTAGAAATTTTTGATCATGGGCTAAAATGGCTCTTGAACCACTTTTAAGAACCACTTTTTTTCTGTACTGTCCGATTGCCTCCATCACACGTTCATCTTAACTCTTGCTTATGTCTTAGAGTGACTGTTGTGGTTTTGTTGTGGTTTCTGAAAGGAGCTTCTCTCCCTCAGTAGAAAGGTGATACGGCAGTATCAGGAGGTGACACAAAGGCAGTGTTACATATGTGTACACTATGGTTCTGAAATTGCACTGAAATTCCTTTCCCCCTCAGGGCAAAATCATAAGACGTGTAATAAAATATTGTTGTGAATATATGTCTGCCTGAATTCATAGCTCTCACCGTGACATGTGAAATGGCTAATTAGAAGTTCATGACATCAAGATCAATACAACTCACATCCTCTGGCTAACTCTGTAGAATATTTAAGTATTTGTAATTCTCCCTGTGTTGCTTACCCTGTTTCCCTGCTGCTTATAGGCTCTGTGGACAATCATTGCCAAGGGATGCATCTGCGTCCAGGCAGAGTCCCAGGGTTGTTCATGTTGCCTATTACCTTCACATGGTCTTAAATTCCTCAGTGAGCCCAACCAGCCCTCTAGCTGCCAGGGCAAAGAGCCATGTCCCCAGTTTGGAGCCGTACTCTTTTATTTGAAGATTTAAACAGGAGCAAAAATGTTGGATTTTGTTTGTCCCCAAAGCCATCTGTGACATGCACTGTACTGGATCATGGTTCACATTCACATCTGGGAGCATAGTGCAGTTCCAGGTTATGACAGGTGGATACTGGCTACATGCCCATAAACAATTATGCTTTGTGGCTTTATTAATATGACTGTTTTTACTTTGTTTTTCCTGTCTGTCTCAAGGCCTGACTGGGGGAGAGGACAAGAAATGCAGGATCTGTAGTACACATGTCCAAGGAAGACCTTTAATTCTTTTTGTTGTTTTGGTGCGAAATTTTACTGCCTTTAACTTAATAAAATACCTGCTGTTCCTCCTCTATTTTAATAACTAAAATAAGTTTAGGAAAGGCTTTCATTATGCTTGTGCTCTAGAAGCTACTTAACATTTTAGTTAAACTTTCAAGTTATTTTGGGAAAGTAACTGAGCCTGGAAGATTTGAATCATTAATGTTTCGGAAACTGTAGTATCTTTTTCCTGGGAATTTACACCTGGAAGCTTATATAGTCTTATCACCGGAACTGGCTTGCATGTATTTAGTAGATGCAGACAGATTTTTCATTTACATTTAGAGCCTTGTTCTGATATATTATAGTGTACTCTCCATTAATAGGGTTATACTGGATCTGGGGCAACACCCTTGGGAGCTCACCAAGAGGGCCTGTGAGGCATGGGTTCAAACTCAGCCAAGCTAATCAATTCACTGTGAGGTAATATGGTCTTATTAGCTCAGGCTGCAGACAGTAAATTGGGAAATAAATTTTTACTACATCCAGTAGAGTAATGCAATATTCTGATTTATATTCCTTTATATTAATTTTCTCATAGATCTGTTTATTCCCAGCCAATGCAGTTTAGGATCTACTTTGGCATGCATTTGTCAGAGTAGGTCTCCTAATTTACAACTTTTTTGATCATCTTGCTAGTTGTTTTTGTTCTGTGCTTGGTGTGAACTATTGGCATGTGGGACTCCATACATATATGTAGGTGAAGGGATGCCAGCAGACAGCCAGATGCAGTTGAAGGCCATATGCCATTATAGGCACTACCTTGGTTTAACCATGCTCATTTGATTCTGTAAAGGTGTGTCATATATTTACATGGTAGGAAGTGAGCCCAAGTCTGAACAAAGCTAGAGGAACTGTGTGTGGAATAACAGAAGGAGCTGAAAGTAGCCACTGGTAGTAGATGTTACAACATTGTAGACTCCCTCTTCGATTTTGGCCTTTAGGAGCCTGGTAACCTGTCTAGAATTATCAGCCCCATATATGATGGAAATGAGATCTGCACTCAGGAGTCCCTCCATCCCAGTCATCATTTTGACCTCATCAGAGAGACGACTGTTCTTGAGGACAAAGAAAAATTACTTTATAAGCACCAGAGATTGGAATGTACCCCCAAATTACCCTTGCTGCACAACTCTAGGAGTCCAAAGAGGTAAAATGTATTGTGTGTCTCTGTTAGCATTCTTTAGGAGCAGTTTCATTTCATGCTGGGGGAATCTAGTGGGATGCTGTAGAAAGGAGGAAAATGACATTTATTAGCACTAAAAGCTGGTTGCTATACGGCTGAAAATGTTTTGGCTCCACTGGAATTTAAACTTGTCTGCTTGAAAAATGTTCAAGTTTAATATAACTGATGCAAACTTGCAGTCAAAGCTCTATGTAAAATCCTCGTGTGGGATAAGGAGCTTGGTTTACTGCATCTGAAGAATGATTCTAAACACCCTCCAGCTCTGAAGACAACGTAAAGGTGGCTGTTTCTGCAGAGATCATATTGCTGCAAGTATCAAAATTGCAAATCAATGTCAAATTTGATAAATAAGTACTATCCACCAAGGAGTTCTACTGGGAATTATTAGCCAGAGTCTTGCCTTAGTGGTATTTCTTTCATGAGCTGAGGGACATTTAATTTCGCGTAAAAAAAAAGTACAGCAGAGTCAAAGGGAATGAATTGGAAATAGAAAGGAAAACACAGGAACTACGTGAAGGATTTTTCAAAAAAATGTTTATGTTGGTTTATATAGTTTCATCTCATAGATTTGAGGTGTTAAATCCAGAAGGAAACACTGTGATCTCCTAATCTGGCTTCTTGCAGAGTGCAGGTCTGAAAGCTTCCTCTGTGACTTCAGCATCAATCCCAGAACTTGTTTGGGCTGAAGCTATCCAGAGCAGGGAAATTGAGTATTTTTGGTTTTGCTTTTGTTTTTTAATTCTTTTGTGCTGCATTCTACCCCTCTAATAAGTCCTTTTAAAAAGCTAAAGCCCCAAAGGCCAGACAGTGTTTAGTTTCCATCAGCATAAATCAAAGCAGCCTCGGTGGAACCAATAGTTATTCCATATTTTCATTTGGGGAAATTCTGATCTCATGCTATCCTCAGTTAAGAATAGAATGGAATTAAACTCTGAATTGCCCTCTTATGTGACCACGTCTCCCTCTTATGCCTGATCTCAGTGATTACAATCCAAATGACAGCAAAAAGAATTTTACTTCTCCTCAAAAAGTGCTTTGAGCTGTGGTGCTGATGGCTGTGGTTCTTGCTGCACCCAGAACACAGTCACTTACATGTGCTTGTTCTGTGTCCAGTTGTGCTGATAAATTGCCTTTAGTTCTGATCAGGACTGGTTAAAGTTAAGATCAAGCAATGCTTCATCTTTGTGGAAACTGAACAGCCATTGTGTAGTGGGAAACTGAACAGAAGGCACCTCGCATGGAAAAGCATTCATCCATAGAAATGTTATTTTTGCTTTAGAGAATATGTCAAGATGGGGCAGAAGAGGGATCAGGATTCATTGGCTACTGAAGAAAATGTTTTCTTTTTTGGTCAGAGCAATCTCTTTTTTCACTGGCAACTCTCAGCGAAAGAAGTGCAATGCAGGGTGAAGCAAACAGTCATCTGCAGTTCGCCAAGGGAGGAACAGCTCATTACCGCAGGCAAAGCCAGAGTTCAGCCTTGCTTATTCTTGGCATTAGGTTCCTCAGTTGTGGGAAAGAGTTTTTTTCATTCTTGTACTTTTAATAAAATCTGCACATTGTTGTTTGCTTCGCTCTGATGAGGGTCTGGATTGATGTTGTGATGTGATATTTGCCAAATTTCTAACATTCTTTCTGATATATTTCTTCGTCTCTCTATGAGAGCAAAGGATCTTAGTTTGAAATCCCAAAGACTTCCCCAACATATGGGGGATGAATAAATACTCTAAATGTCTACAACTGCTGTTACTGCTGCAGCTGCCAGAAATGAACAGAGTATGTGTGCACATGTGCGCATGCGTGTGTGAGAGGCAGGGAGAAATACAGTGTGGGCACTCTTGGGGTCAGGAGAGATCTCTAATAAGAAACACATTTTACAGGCAGCAAGAGAATTATTTTTACCACGTGCATTTACAAGTCCATGGGCAGTGAATTTTGTTGTGCGGATATTTTTAAGGCTAATTATTTATAGCTTGCAGGGCTTGAACCCGCAGATCTTAATTTGGCAAAACTCCAGTTCACTTCAAGGGTGCTCTGCATGGTGTATGTACCTGGTAGAGGGGAGGGATGGGCGATGGGCATGTGCTGGTTGTGAAGGGTTATAGAAGACCTTGCTGACTTCAGTGAGAACTGAGCTTCCATCTCCAGTGGCAGATTTTACGAGTGTGGGAGCCATAGGGTTGCCCAGCCCCAGGGTAGGGTGGCTTAAAAGAAAAGCATAGTTTGGAGCATTTCTTTACCATCATTCCCATACAACTTGCCTGATTTTTAACTCTGTTTTTGACATGGCACATTAAACCAAACTTTTATGGGATACCCCACACAAATTTTAAGGTGCTTCCACACAAACCACATTGGGTTTGAGCATTCTAGTCTTTAGATCTTAACACTGTGATTCTGAATAGTGTCCTCTTACACAAAAAGAGAGAGGAGGACCAATCTCTGCTAAATTTCCATCCAATACCAGCTATTTTTCATTGAGAAACAGAATTCAGTCAGCTCTTTTGATCAAAGAGATTTAAGAGCTGCTGCACAAGAGGAGGACAGGGAGCACTGATGAAGACAAGCTTTCTGAGTCAGTATTGTATTGAGCTGCTTTCTGAGTTGTACTGTATTGAGCATACTTAGGATGCATGAGTCCCCTACCAGCTGGTTGCTTCTAGGTAATTGTGATGATGGGGATGTTGGTTGTACCAGTCGCTTCGAAGGGTTTTTGTTTTGCTAAATACTGTTTGATGATCTGGGAGCAGCTGGGGTGCTTTCAACTTTCAAGAAGCTTTTAACAGAACAATTTTGACTGGTGTTAACTTTGCAAACCACCTGCAAATGAGTATATTGCTCTCCATGAGTAATCAGCATATGTAGAATTTGTATTAATCAGTAAAAAAACTTCAGACTAAAAAAACCTCAGGTGACTTCTCTGCCCAGTCACAGCTGATCAACCCAGGTTGTTGATCTTCACAGATATATACATATTTTCAGGAAAAGGAAGAACTTAGTTACTTTGAGAGTGTATTCAGTGTATTGCTTTGTTGTTTACAAGAGCAGGCTGATAAGGAGTGTGCCACTGATTGGAGGGAAAATGTCCACATAAAGGTATATGGTGCTTAAAGAACAGTAATCTTAATAAGGTAAGTTATTGAAAGGGAAGCATAGCCTTTTTTTTGCATAATTTCTGCCAGGCTGTAAACAATGGAGAAGAAAAAATAGGAAGATTACCTAGTGAAATTACCTTTTTTATTGATGTAGCATGACTTTCATGTCTATGAGTGTAACTTGTAGTCCTGACTCTTATATTTATCAGTGCAACAGGCCTGTTTCACATTCAGCATATGATGAGGAGACTCGTGCTCTCAGAAATGGAAGAGCTATGTCCCATCTACAGCGAAAGGAGCTTACTGCTGAGACTTGTAGGGAGCTGAATAAGAAGCCCAATGATTCTTTCTTTTTTCCTCAGAGAAGAGCAGAAAGTGCAGGAAATGGCAATGAAAGGTCCTTCTTCATTGGAAGGAGCTGCCAGAGGTTTCATGGCATGCTGAATTGGTCAATGTAGAGTTTAGCTACCTTTCACATGCAACATTTGAGTTTTGCAATTATTTTTTTTTTTAATACTTTTTATATATATTCCAATCCATTGAGTCTTTCAGCTCCCTTTTTTTGTCTATCAGAGATATGAGGTCTGGAGGTGATCTCTCCAACAAGGCAGAGGCTGAAAGGGAGGCTGATTCTCAGGCCCAAAGATACTAGGTTTGCAAAGGATACAGCCAGTTAGAAAGGCAGCCCACCAAGCAAGTGGGCTCTCTCTGTGTGCTGTTGGATACGCAGGGCAGCTTGCTCATTCTACTCAAGTCGCTCAACAGGATGCTCCCATAACACAGGGTCAGGTTCCCACTGCCTGCATCCATGTTGTTATTGACCTAAGAGAGCTCTCTCTGAGGCTGAGGTTTCCTATGGAGTTGTGGCTCTCACTGGAGACTTTTTCTCTCACATGGCAGCTGCAGTCTTGAAAGGAGAAGATCTTTCTGTTGGGGAAGGTGGCAGCTAGAGATATCTTCTGTTCCTAGGCTTTCAAAGAGCTGCTGAAAACTTAATGGGACAAAGTCCCAGAACCTGTGGAAAGGACTCTTAGATCTAAGGGCAGAAAACACTCGCCAATGATGCTTTTCTGTAGTGAGTGAGGCTCATCTTGTCTTACATATTAGATCGTAGATATCCTAGGAGCTTCAAAGCCCTTCTGTGAAAAAGAACATGAGACACATGTGACCCAGAACGATACCTGAGCCCTTCTTCCAGTCCTCTTGCTCTGTTCTGAGCCAGGGTAGGCAAAGCAATCCCATTAAATGTACCTACTTTCAAAATTTCTAGCTGATTTGAATGTTGTAATCAATTAGCAACAGAAAGCAGAGTACAAGGCAGAATCATTCATCCAAATGTCTGTAAAAAAAACCTTCCATAGTGATTTTCTTTCTCCTGAACATTGGGTATTGGATGTCAAATTAATCTTTTTATTAGCAATGTTGCTTCTGTGCATTCTGTTTTCAGAGACTTAATATTCTAAACTGAAAACTTTGGATGAATGAGGAAAGAGGTTATGACATTTTCATGGAGTACTCAGTTCCCATTTTGATTGTTACTATTTCTGCCTTTGTAGCACCTACTGATTTTAATCAAGCTTGAAATATTCCTTCACCAGTGGCAAGTTTTGTAGTCAGAATACACCCCATTTGTAAACTCTTTAGTATCTAAAGAACTGGTTGAAAACACATTATGTAGTTTTACATGTGGGAAATGGAGGCACATGGCTTGGATCTCAGACTGATTAGTAAAGCGTTGTGCCATCCTGCTCCTCTAACACTGCTGATCCTAAACAACTTGTGTTCTTACTTCAAATCTGAATGAACAACAACTTTCCCTCAGTTCCCAAGAAAAGCTGAGCAGACTCGTGGCGAAAGGGTTTCTGTTATAAATGCTTTCTTCTGGTTTGATTCACATATCCAGGGTCTGAGGGTTAAGTGTGCTCAAAATCAACTGCTTTGAGGTCAAAAGAGGGAATTTCTTACAGTTTTGACCTGGAGATATAAACTGATCCAATTTTACTCAGCTCTGGTTTGAGAGGAGGGAGTTGTCACTTGAAAATGCCCACAAGGTTTGAGGAACTTGATATAAATTATGGATCTGTAGTACAGCTGAAATGACAGTTCGTGATGGATGTTTCCTACTGCTGTATTTCTAAGATAATCTACTCATAGCAGGAAACAATACTAAAATAGTATTGTTTGAAAAGTGCTGATCCTTCTCTCTTTTTAGAATATACATTCACTTTTTGTAAAGAGAGTTACATGAACTTATAGACAAAGATGGCCTTAGAAACAGGTGACTGGTTGGATTGGAGCATCCTAGTAGAACAACCAGAAGACAGATGGCATTTCAACTTAAAGAACAGTGGTGTTTCACTTCAGGCATTGTAGTAGAGATTTACCACCAGATCTTGAATCCCTTAAGATTCAGCCTCAGGTGCCTTTTATCAGTGTCTCTTTTGTAATCTATTACAGTACAGCAAACACACTGTCTGCTGTGCATACAGAGAGTGCATGTCCTTATCTGCAGGTGAGGCAGCAGTCAGTCTGGTGCAAAGGAGGCTGGACCTGTGCTCCAAGACTCCAAGGTCAATTTTCTGCCTTGAACAGTCTGTGAGGCTTTGGCTGTGCTATTCACAGTCTCAACTGTGAAGAAGGCTGTAGTTAGTACATGTGGGCAGAGCCATGCATATTTGGGCCTTTTTTAACATGACTACGGTGTGCAACTCCTGACCTTTCTGCTAATGTCATAGTCATCAATCATATCAGAACTACACAGTTGTGTTTCCCCCCCATGAAACTGTCTTGCTTGATTTCAGGAATTTGATTTCTCTCAGATGTAAAGTACCATGTAAATCTAGGCTAAGAAGGCTGTGAACAGCAACAACACCAAAAAATGCTTCAAGAAGCAGAACTTGTACCCTCCACATGAAGTCCCATGCTTTGGAAACTTTGGCTGCACATGCTGCTAGAGGAAGCTTCTCATAAACCACTCTGTGTTGGTTCATATACTGAAAATCCCTCAGAATGTATTAAAAAAAGGTAGAGTCCAAGTCTGAGATGTTGCAGTGTAAATGAACGTCCAGAGAGATGAATATTTAAGCTTTTTACACAAACATCCCATGACACTGTGCTGAAAGATGGCAATAAGCAACAGCAGAGAAGATTTGGTATGCCAGTAAAATCCACTGTAGTGCTTTTGTGTGTATGCCCTCGTTAGCAATCCAGTATTTGTCAGGAGTGACTGAGCAGAGGGCAACTTAGTAAAGCACAGCTTGAGTAGAGAGATTTCCTTGAACTGTTCTTAATAAAGTTGCTGTCTGTGGAAGATAAGGCTCCGAGGTCAAATGCCGTTTAGCTACAGTAGCATGCAGGTACTTGTGTGTCCAATATGGAAGGACTTGGCTAATTGGTTCTGTCTGCACTGGTATCCAGCTTCCAGCCAGCAGACATAACATTATTCAAGGAGGCAAAATAGTAAATGCAACCTCAAAGACTTTTCCTCTACTTGGCACTGAACTGGGAGCCCAGTAAGTTAACAGCTTTGTAAACATTGTTGAAGCAGGGCAGTGACTGGTACAGCTGTATCTGCTTGTGATTTCATTAATATCAAATGAATACGAGGAGGACCTGTAGTCTGCTAGTGACCGTGCATGTGGCTGCTAACCCCATGAGCAAGGGATAGCAAGAGAACAGATGTAGGACAAAACCAGATCTTAAAGCACTGAGGTCACCAGCACTCCTGGGCTTCAGCATTGTCATACGTCACCTACTCTTCCTGCTTCCTCTCCTAAGCGTGTGCATTTTGAAAGAGAGATGACCAGATGGCAGCTGCCTCACTCTTCCTGAAAGGTTAAAGGCATTGCTATTATAGGACAGCTAGCTCATATTTACATTGAGAAGAACAGTATGGTTCAAATTCAGCCAAACCAGGGCTGCTGGTTAATCAGAGCAAAAAAAATTTGCAATAATGTTATCAAATCAAGAAGCCCTGGATTGCACTGGTCAAGCTTGGTTGATGCGCGTTGACTAACTGATAAGATTAAATATTGGTGTGCTGAGTTCTCTTCCTGTCTTTCTCACAGATCCTGGGAATGACCTGCCTGTTTGTGTCAGCTACCCATCCTTCTGTTTGCATTTGTATCATCTGTAGTTGTACTGATTTTTTTCTCAAAGGAATCCTTTCTTTCTCCAGGCTCCTTAGTGCTCCATCCCATACATCCCACATCCATTAGACCAAATATAGACACTTGAGCTAACAAAGTATCATCTTTGTTGCCTCTGTCTCTTTTATCATCTGTGGCAAGAGACAGGCACAAACAAGGCAAGTCCAGATGCTGTTTGGGCTGCATTGCATTAGTACAACTAAAAAAAATAATTAATGAAGATTTCTCTTAATAGTAACACTACCACCATGAGAGTAATACCTGAAATCACCTGTTACCAAAATGTTTTGCACTCCAGGATTTCTCATCTCAGCCTCCCTTTACCCTGACCCTCACTTATCTCTGTATTGCCTAGTGTTCTCTCTGATTCTGCCTCAAGATGCAGAGACCCAAATGCTGATACTCCAGCAGAGCCCTCCCAGACAAAACACAGTTGCTGGACCTCCTAGCAGCAGACCTAGTTGCAGGATTTGAGTCCTAGATACCATGTTGTGCATGGCCATAAAGCATGCTGTGCGCACCTATGGTGCTCTAGAAAAAATAAACACTAGCCATAAACTAGAGTTGAGATGGAAACCACCTTGAATAGTGATTTGGTTGTCATAGATACTCTATAAACCAGGTTAACTTCTAGAGCTACAGGCACTGTCTACAAGGCAAGTGAAGTTTCCCAGAATGTGTGAAATGCTGACATAAATCCCCAAGTAGACTGAACTGAGCCTTCACAGCCTAGCCAAAGCCCTCCAGACAGATTTCAATAGTATAAACAAGACTGGGTCACCTCCTCCCTCATTGAATTAGAGATGGTAATAGTCCTGGCAGCAGCTGATTGCATGCCATCAATCATTCAAGATGCTGATTTTTCTGAGTTGACACCAGAAAGAAAGCAACCAAAGTTGGAAAGGAGTCCAGGTTGCTTTTCTGTCCATGTCACACTGGTTGTGAACAACTCAGCAACAGTGTCATGCCTCAATCAATTCAGCTGTTAAGCCAAAGAAAAGCAGGACTTTACTGAAAAACAGATGTTTTACACAAGAGCTGACTTACTCCAGTTAATGACTCAGATAGAAAAGAAAGTGAAGCACACGTATATGCATGCACAAACAAGCACAGTCAGTGCTTGAAATAATATTTAAGAAGTGCAGATATGGATGCTGAGATATGTTGATAAATAAAAAATTCTCCTGATTCACAGTTACTCCATGTGCCTCCAAGATTTTCGAAATGAAATAATATCCTTTTGGCGCATTTTGGCTCTTTCAAGCACTGTGTATATATGTATGTGTATGCTTGAATACACACACATACATGATGCACGGTGACAATGATAGCATTGAGGCTGATTTGTGTGAAATAGTGTTGAAAGTTTCCAGACTGACCAGGGCACTTTCTTACTAAGTTGTTTTTACCAGCGTTTTAGATTATTAACTAAGAGTGAGGTAATTTCCCACTATCTGAGTAGAAGATCGAGTTAGTATTTAGAAAATAATTTCTAAAAATAACAAAATTGATCACGTTTTTATTTGTCAACCTAATTAGAGACTGAGCTTTTGGACTACAAAGAACTTTTGTGGTGGTGATTTTGAATGCCTTGGTGTTGGAATTTCTGAATGGGGATATGGCACAGGCTGATTTCCAGGGCATGACTTCTCAGAACTTTCTGAAAGCTGGTACCTGGGATATGCTTTAAAATGCATGCCCCTATAAATACCAAGTCACTGCTTAAAAAGTGGTTACAGCTTCTTCTTTGGATCTTTGGTGTCTTTGGGATCAGTGACCACTTTGTCAGAGGTCAAAAATAAGAAACATAAATAAACAAAGAGCTTGCAGCTATTTCCGTTTAATACACCAGAGTCTGGTTCTGCACAGTGATACTGAAGAAGTGAGAATTAGAATCTACTTGGGAAATTGTTTATTCCTCCTCCCTACCCCCAGTTGCTTTTTTCACTTTTCTGGAAGAAATTGCAACACCTTATTATTATAATTGGTCTCTGTTTAGTAATGTAGAATCTCACCTTTCTAAGGCATCAAGGACAAAGACAGAAACTTCTCCAATCAAAACTTAAGATGTGGTCATTAAATGTGACCAAAAATCAGCATTTCTGACTCTTGGGCAAGTGTTTTGGGGTGCACTTATTTTCCGTTTCACATTTGTTCTTGACAGTTGTGTACTGGAAATTCAGAAAACAAGTCTGAGACATGAAAGTCATCTGGAGCTGCTTAGCAATATAGAGCTATTTCATTGTCAATCTTGTAAGTTAGCTTTGTCTCAACTTCAGCAAAGCTTGATAAAACGTGAGATGCTTCAGACCAAATGTTCAAGGAAGCAGTGTTTACTGATGAAACTTTGTTTAGTCGGAAATTTGCAAACCAGCTTTAGTTGTAGTCTTATATCTCTCTCACACAGATTTTTTTTCCTTATACATGTATTCACATAGAGCTTGTGCTAAATAGATGTTATCAAGTATTTATTTAAAAAAACAATAAGTTTTAAACTGTTTGACCGAAGAGTCTTTTCCTCCCTTCTGATGCTGCCAAAAGGATTTATACAGGAGCTAAAATACATGTGGAAAGGGTCATGACTGGAATTTTGCTGTAATTGAAATTTTTTTGATGCTGAAAAACAGCTGCCCATCAGTTTAAGGGAGTCGCTCGAGAGTCATTCCATGCTCACCAGTAATGTGACTAAATCACTGAAGCAGTAACTCACTGGAATATTACTTCTTCATATAGATCTTCCTCCTTGTCTTTGGCACAAGCCACCCCTGTAATTTTGAGAAGGCAAAATTTGGCTCTGAACCTGATTGGCTAAGCTAAACTGGACCAGAACAACTCTGCTTGCAGCTCTGTCAAGCCCTGGTTCCCCAGCCCTGCCTGCATCACCATGAAGCTGACCTCCAAAGCAGAATTTCATGTTCTTTATGACATCTACTTCAGCTCCCAGTGCAAGGTCAGAAGTGAACATTAGGATGAGAGAGGTAGTAGAAAAAAAACATGGTTATTTTCACCATCCAGCCCTGCAAGCTCCATGTGATGACTTGACGAACCTTCTCAGTATTTTGCATATACAAGAGTCTTATTTCTTCTAATGTTTGTCTTACTGTATTTGTGAGAACATTTCTAAGTTATCACTATCATTTCGTGGAAGCTAAGATCTCCATGTAGTCCTTCAGGTCATAAGGTCCTGAGGCTGCTGTTCCCCTGATGATCACTAGAGCAATGCCCATGAAGAGAACTGTGCTGTGAGTACAGTGGGCAAAGGTCCAAGTATGGCTATGTTGACAGGCAGTGAAAGAAAGCATGGCTCAGTAGAAAAATTGAGATCTGCAAGCCCATAACCTTAATCAGGTGATTAATTAACAGCAGAGTCCATTTTACTGTGTGCCTAAAAGAGTACTAAATCTTGAGTGGGTGATGAGAAAGTCTGCACTATTTTATGTTCCTGGTGGTCACTTCTATGTGCTCCCAGTGAAAACCTCCAAGAAAGCTAATTGAGAAATCTGAGTTCACCAAGTAAATAATAGGTATTGAAAAACAATTGGGACTTAACTTCCAATTGAGCTGCTGGTCCTCAGACATAAAACTGAGAAAACAAATGATAAATGATCAAGTACTGTATCTTGATAGGAAGATAGACCAGGCATTTCTGAGAACAGGTCTTCCAAAGAGTTAAATCCTGACATGACTGAGCATTTAAACTGTAGAGCCAGCCCAGAAAACCAGAGTGGGACAATTTACTGAGTGCTGGGTTTCTTGGGGGTCTCCTGGAGGTTTTTGCCTGTGGTATTCACTGCAGGCAAAATGTCACCAGGTCAATTGTTTCGGCGGCATATTAAAAAATCATTGGACAATTTAATGGCTGATAATAGCATGGTAGTTATGTCCCTGTGATAAGAGTAACCAGATACCTGGCTCAAGGGCTTGAACAGGCAGTCTCACTTGAAAGATGGAGTGGTCTTTAGAGGATTACAATAAGTTACGAAGGCCAAATGTTTCCATTTGTATCACCACTGCAGATGCCCATGGGGCTAGACAGGCCAGCGGGGACACAGTGCAGCTGATACCCCAGTGCTGCCTCCATAGCATCGTGTCTCTGGGGCTCACAGGGACGCCGGGCATGGCAGTCCTGGCTGCTGTCCCATGCCTTGAGCAGCAGCACAATGCTGGCTCTAGCCGCAGCAGCTCTGGGAGCTCGGTGGGGCTGTGACAGGATTTGCCCCTGCAGATAAACAGTGCGCTATTGTGAGGGGTGTGCCTGTGTGGCACACAGCATGTGTGAGCTCCTGAAATGAGGAGGATGTGGGGGACAGGGTGGCTTGCATATTGGCAGATCTTGGAGTCAGATACTGTAAGACTGTAGGTACCTTGAATTCATATCTCAGGGTCCCTATTAGCAGGTGGGAGTGCTAGAGGAAGCCATGGGTTTGCCAGCATTGAGGACTAAAAGGATGCAGAACAGCCAAAAATAGCTGATTCTGGTATTCTTCTAGCTTTAAGAGATCATTCACCAACAGCCAGCACTATGTGATTCAACTACACTGAATCCTCTCCATGATTTGGATTCAGGGAGCCCAGGCAGTCCTACAGTGAGTTTGCACTGGGAGAGAAGTCTACTCTATGTCTGGATTAACCCAAAGGCCAATTCTGTTTATGTCTGTTCTTGGTCACAGCTTAGTCTAAGTAGCCTTAAAATACCTGTTTGTGTTTCTGTGTTCTCTATCACCTCTCTTATGCAGTCAGCAAATCACTAGCAAACCATATTAGTGTACTTCTGCACTCTGCAAAAAAAGGTACCAGGCACTTTTCAGAAAACATGCTTGCCAGAGATGTACTTATGGTCCTAAATACAACAATCCCCTATGTACCCATCATCTCCTCTGCAGACACATCATACTAACTTACAGCATCCTCCTCACATGCTTCCCTTCATAGATTGACATACAGACTAAACTTGCTTAGCACAACACAACAGCCTCTCTCATGCAAGCGTACACATTCTTAACTCATGAGTTTTACCGTAAATCTCATGAACATTCTGTGAACCTCCAGCTCCTGGATTCATGGGAGCAATAAAAATCTCAACATGGTTTTTAGGTTTTATGGCTGCAGAAAAAAACACACATAAATATGATCTAAAAAGCCCCCAAACCAGAAAGCAAATAAAAATAATCCCAGAAAGATTACTGTTATGCTGATAAATCCAGTGATTTTTAAGCTGCCTTCTTCAGGGGATCTCATGTACGGTTTTGGAATGGTAGGGTTGGCCATGCTTGTGAGAAACATACACTTCTCCACACCCAGGTCTCATAGAACTCTTTCCTTCTAAACTGAACACAGGCATTTCATAGCACTCGCAGTCACTCATTGCCTTGAGATCTGCTGTAGTATTAAGATGCCTGGAGTGAAAATCAGTCTGCTCAGATTCAATTCAGCCTGCCTAAGACACAGCTCCAGGCATTACAAAGATGAGGGTGAGAAGCAGAGGCACTAGGGAGGATGAAAAATGGAGGCACTAGGGAGCTACAAAGGCCACTTCCAATATCTACTGCTTCTTTGCTTAATGAGATGCATGAGATGCCAGAACAAACAGCCTGTTTCCCCTCACACTTAACTGGTAGAGCAGTGTGGCCTCCCTTGGAGGAGCTGCTCACACAAGAATGTTCCTAGAGCTCATGTTGGCTGCACTTCCACCCTGTCCCATTGCATATGTGGCATTCAGCTCTGGGCATGTAAGAAAAAGTCATGCTAAGTGAGGAGATGTGGCAGATATTTCTCGTGACAGCTCAGAGGTGAGCAATCTGGTCTGCTGAGAGCAGTCCGAGACATGGTGGCCCTGCTTTGTGCTGGGCTGTGCAGCTTGCAGTATGTGCACGTGCTTTATGTGCCTTCAGGGAGTGCAGCCCACCACCAGCTCTTCCTCTGGCTGGTTTTGTGCCAAGTGGTGCCCTTGGTTTGGAGGTGGGTTTGTTTCCCCTTCTGGGCTGGTTTCTCTTGGCACACCTAGGGGCTTCAAATTCCGCCTGGACACCTTCCTGTGTAGCCTCATCTAAGGGTTCCTGCTCCGACAGGGAGATTGGACTAGATGATCTTTTGCGGTCCCTTCCAATCCCTAACACTCTGTGATTCTGTGATTCTGTGAAAGGAGTGGAGCCAAGGGAGCCTGGCCCAGTGCACCGTAGGCACCTTTGGCATCACCTCTCTTCGAACTAGACTGTGATGTCAAGGTGTGGTGTAAAACCCTGGGTCTGTTGGTCTCCCAGACATGACTACATGTGGACAAGGAGATGATGTTTTTGAGATGAAGGCTCTGCTCTCCTGAGGCTACCTCTCTTTTGACTGCTGAGAGAGAAAACACAACATATGTTACATGCTTTATTCTAAATGGCTACAGCCAGGTCAGATGAATCTCCACCTCTGCCAGCTTGGTCTGTGATTTCAAGGGGCAGTAGTCCCTTGGGCAGAGATGTAACCACCTCTGCATGATTTCCTTGCTTTGTATGTCTCTAGCTGGAAGATTGCTCTCCAGCTTGTTACATTGGCCAGTGCAGCAAAATGAGAGGGGGACAGAGGCAGCACTAATCTGACCTGAGAAGTACTTCAGATTTTTGTGGCTGTATGATTCTCCCCTGCTCCCACTCAGGCCCCTGTTAGCTGGAGAGGCTAGCCATGGTGTTCTGCTGCAGCTGGAGAGACAAGGGTGATGTGAATGAAAAGTCTCTTCTGAAGAAGGATTTCTCTAAATCCAAAAGGTCACCCAGTATTTTTCCTAAGTTCATGAATGTTTTGCAAGAGTCATGAGTGATGGCAGAGACATACTTGGCAGTCAGGTCTTCTGGGAGTCAGTCAGGAGTTTTGGCTGAGCAAGAGTTGGCACTAAAGTTATAGATCTGACCCAGAGCAAGTAATGAGTCTGTGGGTGAGGCTGACCCTAACTGAGATCTGAATTTGGTGGCTGATCCACATGGAATCAAGCACAGAAGACAAAGGTAACTGTCACCAGGACGTTGTGTGGACTGGAGCAATGGTGCCCGGGGAGATTTATCAGATTGGCTCCAGGAGCTGCTTACTGCGGTTGTAGAGAAAACTGAAGCAAGCAGGACTGAGGTTCAGAGGAGGTGCAATCTGTCTGACACCAGCTCCCTTCTTGTTCCCTTTCCTTTATTCCACAGCAGCTACAGTTTTTGAACACTCTTGAATGCCAAACCTCTTATTTTTTTAACAGTCTTGACACTAGAGCAAAACTGAAAATTATATAGGGAGAAGGGCAACAGACTGGCACTAATTCTAGACTGGAAATTATTTTCTCACTTTGTGAAGATTTCCAAAGTACTGGAGAAACTTTTTTGTCCTGACAGAGACCGGAAAGTCAAAATCTGAAACATATTGGTGAACTGAAAATCTGGAAAAGAGCAGCAAGGTTGGGGTCAAGTGCAGCACGTTGTTTAGAGAATTTGCAAATGTTTTGGTTTAGTTCTTCATATTTATAAAGAGTTCCAGCCACTATAATTAGCTTAAATTTGGAAATTAAAAGCTACTTTGAAAAGTAGAAGTTTGAACTATATGGAGGAGGAAGAAACTTCAAGTTGGAAACTTTACAAGAAAAAGCTTTTTCCTAGGGATGAGTGGTTTTAATGAAATGACATTGCATTATAAAACTCTGAAAAAACCCTGATCCTCCTTGCCTGACAGCTGTCTCAAGAAAGGAACTATACTTCTAAGCCCTCTACATCCAAGAGTTCACCTTGACACAATGCAGTTTGTCACAGTTCTCCCTTTTACTGCCCCAGTTCATCCCTAGGACTTTCTTTCCCTCTTGTGGAAGGGTTTGTGTTGTCTGATAAACACTAAGCAGAACCATATGTGAGCTGGGTTGCATTATGCAATAAGGGAGGATGGGTTAGTATCTACTCTTTAACTCGTGAAAGTTTTCCTTTTTGGCCAGATCTCAAGGGACAGGATTGAATTACATTGCATTTCAGTTCTGGTTGATATTGGATGCTTAAAATTTACCGCCAATGCAGGCACAGATTTTTTCTGCTGAAGGAATTCTTATATTCCCTGAAATTTCTAGATATACATGAGCCTGCCAATGCCAATTCTTGCTTTACAAGCAACTACTAGATCCTAAGGCTGAATTTACAGCATTATTTCCTTGTAAATGTCAGATGTAATTTTGGGAGAATGCTCAGATATATCCGATACTGATCGACTCACCATTTTCATTAGGATGTAGTCAAATCAGATGCAGCTGAGATCCTTACTCATACCCTTGGGGAAGCCTATTGACAAAGTTTGGAGGCTAGCTTTGGAAATAACAGACATGAAAAAGTATAAATCCTATATTAAAGTTTTATAAGCTTCATTATATAGTGATATTTTGATTACTCTGTGGGAGATTTGAATGAACCTACAGGAAAAAGGCAGATGCAGGACTGGCTGAGACTTTGGCAGCTTTTTGCTCTCCTTTAGCCATGGATTTCACATTTTTATTAAAAATTAGAAAACTCTTCAGATGAAGGGGCAGCACTGGACCAATTTGCATTGGAGATCAAGAATTTAAGGCCTTCTCCAATGATTTCTGACTGTAGTTAATTCCACTAAGTTTTAAGGCTCTTTGTCACCTTTCTAGTAACTCCACAGAAAAAAACAAAAAGTTACTTCCTGCTACCAAGGGAAGCATCTGTAATCTCATGTTACCTGCAAAAACTACATACTCAGTGTCTAATACCTCCAAATGGGGTCCAAACTAGAATATGTTATTAGGAAAGTGATGAACCTTAAGTCTGTGAGCCTTTTCCTTTGTACTAGTGTGCTTCCTCCAAGGCAAGTATCCCATGAAAGAGTGGAGAGGACTCTTTTTTTTCTTTAATTTGAAAATACAGGTGCAAAACCCAGTAGTGCTGTGATTAGAGCAGTCTGTAGAATACACATGCCCAGAGTCAAGACCAGATTGGCGGTCAGTACCAGGAAAGGATTGGTGTCTTGTGAGGAAGGATGTTTGACTAAATTATATTAGCTTCAAAAATAGAACATGTTTGGTGATTTTAGAGAAGTCTGTATTAGATTACAATAGTCTTGTATATATCTGAAAATTAGTTTGCATTTTTTAATGCAGCCCTTCCTATGAGTAGTAAATATCGCTTACTAAACTGTACCTCAAATGTATACGGTAGCTTGAAAGCAGTAGCCAGATTCAATGCTATCCCTACCATAGACGTACCATTATTTCTGGGGAAACTAAGGCACCTAGGGAGTGGTATGCCTACCTGTAGGCTACTGTGAAAGCCACAGCAAGGCTCTGGATGTGACAGGGCTAGCCCCTTTTTTTATATTCATATTGCTCTCTCTCCTGCTCTTTACAACAAATGCACATTTAAAAATGTGGAAGGACTCTTTAGTCTCTGTTGTTCTCTAACCCTCTTTTGGACTACAGTTACAATCATAACAGAAATGAAACAAACTGGAACCTCATCAGAAAACAGCATGCAAGTTATTACATACACGCTGCATTATTTTATGACAAAGCTTAGCAGATCTACAAAACAGACATGATGGTATCATTGCCTACAGTAGGAAGAAGCTGGTTTTCTTTCTCAGCCTCTGGTTCAAAGTACTTGAACTTTATCCTTATGTTTTCTGTCTTTTAGGAAGGGCCATACCAAATACTCATTCCTCTCCAGTTGTAGAAGTCATGCTTACAGCTATTCAGTCTTTAATTGTGTGAAGCTGTCCCCAGAAATACAGTTTCAGAACTGCCTTTTACTGAAGGGAACAATAAGGCTTAATATAGTGCCTGGAGTGATATTATAGAGTTAGGGACAGATCAGAGATTAGTACATTGTTTCTGCTGTAGAGGATTTCTCGCTGGGACATTAATAGAAAAGGCTTTACCTAATTGTATTGTTTTCAGGCTTGTTTTGTTTTGTCAAAGTGATATGCAAGTCCCTGACTGTCAAAGGGGAGAAAAGTTCAGCTTCCCATTTTCCACTGCTGCTAAATAATGAGCCTTGCAAAGTCTTGATCTTGGCTTAAAATCAGTTTTATAACAGTAGAGACAGGGGTGTTCTGTCCTTGCAGCTGATTTCTGAGCCTACAGGTAATTTGTGAGTTAAATTTCTAAGCATGGGGGCGAGAAGTCTCCATGAAGTGGAGAGAGAATGCTGGATGAGGTTCACACATAAATCCTGGTATTTCACAAGCTGGACTTCTGAAAAATCACCAGATTTTGCAATACCCCCGATCAGATTGTGAGGGATGGTGACCCTTCAGATCTGAAAGGATTTTTTTTAGTATTTTCTTTGTTGAATCTTAGTTCTGGTATTTTTCTTTCCTTCCATGTGAGACCCTTTTTTTCAGGGTCATGCATATATTGTATGTATTGTACACTGGGAAATCTAGTTTTTCAAGGCACACCTCTCTCCTCTGCCCCTTTTTCTGCAGATCTTACAAGGAGTAGGGTAGCTTTCTCTGCAGCCCTTCTTTCCCTCCTCTTTCCATATAGTTTTGGAGGCTTGGAGGCCTGTTGAAAGCAGTTCTTTATTCCCTCCATCTGCTATTAATTGACCCTTTCTCATGCTCTGTAACTCTCTCATTACACCTTGTGTACCCCCACTTCAGGGACAAACTTTAGGAAGAACTTGCACACCACTGAAGCCATCTGTCTCCGGCTAAATCCTCAAACATCGCCATTCTCGCTGTATTGCAGCTTGCTCTTTCCACGCCAAGGTTTGCTCCAGGAAATCCCCCAGATGAATTAAAGATATAGTTTTGCATTTGTTGGGACCTCTGCCCAGTGTTGCTTGCAGTGCACAAGTTGTGTTTGATGCTAGCTGGGTCAAGATAGCTCAGAAAAATCTCATGCCTGGGTATTGGCTCTTCTAAGTCTATTGACTCACATACATACATACATACGCACACAGTCTTTCTCCTCTTTAAACAGGAAACTCAACTCAGCATGTGGTGAGTAACCAAATATCAGCAAAGACTTTCTTGCTTTTTAGAAAATTCTGTTTAAAAAAAATAAAAAAAAAAAAAAGGAAGAAGAAGGAGAAATTGAAGAAGGAGGGGAAAAGTCCTGTGTTAAAATAAACTCTTGGGTGTAAATGGCTCAGCACAATTGAGAAACCTGGGTGTTTAATGGAGAGATTCTCGTCAGAATTCATTAGTCAGTGATTCAGTTGAAAGAAGTAAAGCTTCAAGGTGCCTGGAAGTTTTTCGGAAGTTTTTCAGAAGTTTGAGAAAAGTTAAAAAACCAGCATATATTCTGTGGAAATGGGATGCAGGCCCACGATGTAAGCAGAAACAACTCTGTTCAAATGTGTTGAAGCTGTGCAAGCAGTTTGGCTTTGGCCCTGGAAATAACACAGGTGTAGGTTAAATAAGGCCTGATTTATTGCATTTAAGGTCACAGGGATTTTTATGGTAGTCTGGGTGGACTCTCTGTATAGCAAACGTCTGGGATACCCTGTGATTCATCTATGAGGTCTGAATTGTGGCAAAGCACTTTTTTAAAAAAAAAGAAAGATATCATATGCTGATATGTCTAGAGATAGAAGATCCACAAAGTTCTTTGGTTAGACTAGCCAAGGGCTAATTACCTCTGTTTGCCTGAACATGGATCATTCTACTCACGGCTCCTCATGATTGCACTCTGTTCCCATGGCATGGAACTGAGTTTTCTGTCTCTCCTCAGCCTCACTTGCTGTATCACCAGCTATACTTCGCAGTGTGAATGCTACTTTTGTATCAGAGATGATTGGAACAGAATGAAAGCTTTGGACAGCCATGGTGCTTCCAACTCACTCAGTGTCCAGTCTGAGATGACAGGAAACTAAGCCTGATATTCTGCACTGGGAGAGGACCACTCAAACTGGAACATGGTTAGGCAGCCTCCTGAAATGTCAAGTTTTTCACAGGGAACATTTCACCCATTTAGCTATTTGCATATCATCCTTTTATGTTTGAGGAAAAACTGTTAGAAAGAATCTTGATATAAAATGACAGCCCTTTATGAAAGAATCTTGATATAAAATGACAGCCCTTTATGATGCAACTTAAGAGGGTCTGATGATTGAATTTTACTTTGTCTTGGCTGAGGCGGATGCTTACCGTGGCTAGTCAGACTTGTGCACGATGAAAAAGGAGCTGAATGTCAACATCAAGTTTTGGCCCACTGATCTTACCAAAGAGAAAGTATTTCCTGAATGGGGAGCAGCAAGAGCCATGTAGTTCATACAAACTCCCAGCAAGAACATATGATGTTGCTGTTTGCAGAAAATCATTACCAGATGGTACAATGATGGTAGGTGTATGCAAACCCACAGGGTGCAATCGAATGGATGAATAACATCTCTCCACGGCACATCAAGAAGTCAAGGTGATGGCAAGCAGAGATCTTGCTTCACACTCATTGGTCGTGCTCCATTCTGCCTTTGTGCTGGACATGGGTTCTATGCAATGGGGAATGTGTCATGGGAATAGCCATGCCACCCAGGGCTCTACCTTGAGCCTAGCAGAGGAGAGTAATAGCAAGGACAATTAAAGCTTGGTTGGTCTTCTGCTGCACTCAGCATGAAGGAAAGAGATTCCTCTGGGTTCATTAACAGATCTCTGATTCATAACCTTGAATGGAAGGAGGCCAACAAGCACAGCATGCTGTTCCTCTGAGTGAGCTGTTTCAGCTAAATGGAAGAAAAAATTGCAGCACACTGTCCCCCTGAACGTCTAGAGAAGTGCTCTGAAAGTTTCGTTAAAAATGTCATGCCATTTTAATGCCTTTTGTGGTAAAGAGTTGGTCACTGGCATCACCAGGAAAGTGTTAGTATGTTACTAAGGTATTTTACCAAATCCTGGCTTCTGTTGTCTGGGTGGAAAACAAACAGTCTGTGTGCCCTGTGCAAAGTTTTTGTAATGAAAAAAAATCCACCAGCCTTTGAGGATGGCATGGTACAAAATCAAATTTTTTAAAATTTGGTTTCCAAGAAAGCCCTCGAATAGTGCCATGTCCTTTCTGGAACAACCACTGATCTGGGAGCCTGGGATCACATCCTTTTCCCAACTCAGCAGAACAGGCCCTTGAACTCAAGGTGGTGGTAGGAAAATGATAGTGCAGATAATGCAGACTATTTTCTGCCCATTAATCTTCCAGGACCAAGGCCATCATCTTTGTAGATTTGTTGATTTCTCAAAATGGCTTGACTAATGACTTATGGAAATTGATTTTGTATGAACTACCTCCTGTGTACATCTGTGAAGGAATTTGCGCCTTACACCTGGTGAATTGTGTAAGTTACAGACATTTAGATGGGGTCACTATAGCTACTGTTCTTTGGAAGAGAAAAACACCAGGACAGCTGTAAACAGGGCTGCTCACAATGTGTGATTGCAGGAACGTTCACAAACTAGAGTTATTTGAGAAACTTTACTAATAAAATTCAGGACTTACAAAAGGTCTTAAAGGATCTTTTATGACTGAGAAGCATTGATTTCACTGAACTGGAAGAGGGCACAAAACCTAATTCACTGAGAAAGCTGCTGATTAAATTATTGAAAGAGATTTTATCTCCTGGCTCTTACACTTGCTCTGAAAGAAAAGCTGTTTTTCTAGTTACAGATGAATTCCAGAATTTTCTTCTTCTTCCGAATATCAGTTTTGTACCACATTTGAATTCCATTGATCTGAGAGAGATTTGGGAAAAACTTTTAATGTCCCGTATGGCTTTGGGATTCAAAGGATTTCCATGTAATGAAGTATTGTCTTCTGGACTTTTCCCTTTCTGCTTTATACTTAGCAGGCGGTATTACAACACTAGCAGCTTGGGGCAGTTTAAATTTCATATTAGAACTCTAGGATCTTAAATGAAATCCCAAAGGGAGTTTTTATCCCTTTTCTTTTCAGCATGTGTCAATGGAAACAATCCTCTGAAGGTCAAGAACAAGTGCTGTCCCTAAATATAGAATTCCTTTGGTTCTCACAAAAGCGGTGTTCACCACGGGAAGGGACTGGACTTCTGAGGAGGATGCAAGTTTTGATTTCATAAAGTTTATTTTGCAGAAGGGTTGTGGACAAAGTCTTGGAGACTGGTACGGATCAGCAATATTATCAGCCCACAGCAAGGTTTTATGTTCCAAGGCTCCTGGCATGTAACCTGGGTCCTTATTTTCCATGCTACTGATTCTGGTATTATGTTAAATAAAAACAAGGGCAAAGAAGACTTTTAATAACTATGTTTTCCATTGCAGACACAAAGCAGATAATGTAAAGGGGGCAAGCATAGCTTATAAAATTTATTTGAGTAGGACCTGACTGAAAGCAAACTTATGTCAGCACTCTCATCAGCAATATTATGTGGCTGTAGCAGCACGTCTATTTTATTATTAGGAACACAAAGAGCCAGTTGACTTGATTGCATGTGGAATGGCCACCTCATATATTTGCTGTAATCCTTGTCATTAAATATTTTTAAGGGCCCTTGATGGGAGCTGGAAAAACAAACAAACAAACAAACAAAAAAAAAAAACAAACCCCAAACAAATAATGGGGGAAAATACCTCTAGGAGTAAAACAAGATATAGGGAGAAAGACCGGTTACAGGAGATAAGCCTGGGTCCAGATCTCTTCTCTGCTATGCACTTTCCAAGAGAGTGTGATCAAATGATTCTCTGGATTAGATTTTAAACAAGAATTTGAGCATCCATTTGAACCCAAATTTACCTAATATCCAAATGATCTGGGAACAGGTTTAAGTGACCTCCTGAGTAAAGCTGTGAAGAAGCTTCAGCTCAGCCTATAGAGGAGGCCATGGTGTCTTCGCCAAGGTTCCCACTGTTTGTCAGATACTTTGCAGCCTTCCTATGGCCACTGTATGACAGATGCAATCATGTGGCTGATACTCCTTCCCAGAAGGTCACAGTCTGGTGCTGGCTCAGATACCTAAGTGACAGATGTGTGGATGCACCTCTTGGGCTCCTGGTGCTTTCTCTCCATCAGATTTGGGCCACACTGTCCTGGTGTGTGAATAGAGACATAAGACTTCTGTGCCTCAAAGCAGTATTTTGAAGAAACAATCAATAAAAACTGTGAGGTAGTGAGATACTATGTCGATAAGAACCATAAAGTAGCTATGACGGCTCCCTATTGTCAAGGTAGGGAAAATGCTGTGCTGCAGTTACCTAGGAGGCCATAGGGAGCTGAGATGGTTCTCATCAGTTCTCTGGGAGGTCCCTCAGGCTGGCTTTATCAGATCCTCATGTTCCTTTATGAAACACAGATGCTGATTCTTGACACATTTGTCTCCACCAGTTACTGATATATAGGTGCCATATGGCTAGCCCCAAACCCAACAACTGCACTGTGGCAGGTAGAGGTTGAGGTGGGTCTTTCAGAGCAGGTTTAGCCAGACAGTAGCCAGATGACAATGGGAGGTAGCTCAGCAGCAGAGCCCCTCCTTGCCTTCCTCACATGCCTGTCATGAAGTGCAAAAATCTGTTTGAAAATTCTTTCAAAGCAAAGGTCTCCATGTTTGTCAACAGCTTTATTTTGTTAACGGAATAAAACATGAAGTGGAGCAGCAAAAAAAAGTAGCTACAGGGAAAGAGCATGACGCAATGTAGATGATGTAGCCCAGCAACCAAGGAAGGCCTGTGAGGGTGGGTGCTGGTAGGTGGGGCTTGAAAACCCAGCTCAAGGAATTTAGCCAGATGCTGAGAAGAAAGCTGACTGCAAGTGAAATATTCTGTTTAGATTTTCCACAGCATGAAGTTCCCATAATGTCAATCTTCATCTGTCTGCTTGTGAGGGCCACTTGCAGGACACTGTAGGGATGAACGTGCTCTTGGCAGAGGTGAAGCCCATTGGTGCAGCAGCAGAGGAAGCCTCCTCTGGTGCAGAACACTGTGCTGAGAACAGGGACAAGCAGATTCCAGTCTGTATGCCTCTCAGTGGGCTTCCTTTTCACAGCTCCTAAAATTCTCATTAAACATTACTGTAAGTGTTGAAATCAGGTTAAGAAACTTAATCCATTGTTTGAAAAATCATTGAGACTGTCAACTTGATGTTGTGTGTAGTTATTCAAGTTCTAAAGCCCTGACAAATAGAGCTCACAAGAGAATTGACAGATGACTCTTAACTTCAAACAACTTTGCTTTTTTATTGTAATACGAATTATTAATATTTTCTGCTTTACAAACTTGTATTATTCACTAAAGACCCGGTTGTGGACTGCAGCTTTCAGATATATTAGTGATGAATTGTACTTGTTCTGCAAAAACCCAGGGCTCCATATTTGCTAAGTCTCAACAGTTGTCATCATTTTCCCAAGTTCCATTAGAAAATATTATCTGGAGCTGCTGTGAATCACAGATGTTTGATCTGAAGGACAGGCTTGGTGGTCCAGGCCATATGTAAGGGCCCCTTGATGAAACTCTACACGGGGTCAGTTTCAGTGATGGTCCATCTTTGAAGCAAACATTTTCCTTTTTCTTGCCCATCAGCAGAAAAATGTTAATTGATTTTTGAACCCTCAGTCCCTACTGTAGAGAAAGACAACAGGAGGTGGAAACAGATTTTGTTATCTTTCCTGGTGGTTCATCTTGCCATCTCGAAGATCCATCTGCCTACAGGGAGTGGGGGACATACAGAAAGAACATCTGTGAATATCCCATGTCATTACACTCCCAAAGCCAATGGCAAAGGCCTTGGCAAGATGCAGGGTTTTCAAACATGAGTCTTTTCTGCAAGTGTTTAGACAGATGGTTTGCTACTGTATGGAGCTTCTTCAGGGAATTTACTTCTATTCTCAATGTTGCAATTACTGTAGGCTCAGGACTGGCTGTCTCCTGCTGAGTTTCTGAACAGTGTTTGTTTTTGCTTGATGAAATTCTGTCTTAGATTTTTTAGTGATTATTCTATATTGTATTCTGCCAGGCTTTGAAATGAGATCAAATTGCTTTTCCCTTAGCATTTACTTACAAAACATATGTCAGCCAAATCTTGAAGTTCCTACTTGTGTACCAGTCACCCTCTGAAATCAGTGGGACATTTGCCTGAGCAAGCACTGTGTGAAAACCAAGTAAGAAGGTGAGGGGGATTTCTTGGCTGTGGAATAGCAGCATGCAGCAGAAAATGTTTTATTTTCTCTGACAGAGGTAAATTATAAGATATTAATACTTTTAAGACAAGGGTTGGCCAAGCCCATGGTGGAAATGGGCACTAGGGTTGAACTAAAACTGTTTTCCAGTTTGCCAAAATGTTTACATGTGTTTAAGTTGATTTCAGTCTGAATCAAACCAAACCCCAAATTTAGAGATATTTCCAGTGAGCTGGAAAATCTGCTCACCAAAATTGATAGCTTCCGTTATTTTTGCTGACAACTTAGCTATGAATTTGGTAAGAGAATCCATTTCACTGAGAAGCTGTGGAAATCTCTGGCCCCAGATGCACCAAGAATGCATATTTAGGCAAAAGCTTTCGACTGGAAGTATTTCATACAAAGTATTCTGTGCTCAGTTAATTGGTGTTTTTAAATTAAACTCTTGTAAAAGAAACTTACGCTAATCTCTATTAGACACAGTCCAGATCACATACAAACACTTTTATTTGCCACATGGTGTGAAAGTAAATATGAACTTTGAAATTCTGGCCCTTTGTGAGGGTGTTTGCAGCATGGTCTCTTGTATTTCACAATCAAAGAACATTTGAAGAGCTGTTGTGGAACCACATTTCTATCAGAAGCACTTCTCCTTTTCATAACTCCACACAAGGCAGACTTTACCGCACACAAAGGGTGGAACTCATTGCTGAGAAAATAAATAGCACAAGACTATTTAGATCCTTGAAAAACAAACTTGGTGGTCTTTGCCATGGTCTATCGAGTAGAAAAAATAGTAGACTTTCTTTCCTATTCCAAATATTTAGTAGATTGCTACACACTGCAGCCACTGTCCTACTGTCTGTATTAATTAAAGCAAATAGGGCTGATTTTGTGTTCATGTACCACACATGACTGCTGTGATGTCAGTGGAGTTCATGTCATTATTAAACAGGTGTGTTAATGGACTCAAGTCTAGATACTAGTAAATGCTTAGAAGATGTCTTTTAAAATGAATTACCAGTCACTCAAATTTGCAGCTAACTATTACAGTGATTTAATAATTATAGAAGTTTATTTGTGTATGACTTTTAAGATTTTTCAGTTGAGTCTACATTAATAAGCTCTGATTTCTTGCAGAAATGCAGATTGTGTGTAGGTGTGTCTGTCTGTGTGTGTCCCTGACACCTCTTGAATTCATGGGCTGACTTCCACCAGATTTGTCAGAGAAGTAAAGATGTCTAAGACAAGCAAGCTTCAGAAAGCAGATGGCCGGGTGAAAGAAAATTATGTTGGGAGGGTCTGACAGTAGAGAAAAGAGCAGAATGAGAGTGAATGTTATTAGAAATTAGAGAATCCATATGGAGGAAAAACCCTTAGAGATGTCTCAGTTGCAGTAAAATTTTAGGTATCAAAGTCATTCATGAGACACAAATCTGAAGGAAACTGGTTTCATTGACTCTTGTGCTTATATTTTGCAGCATATCTGCTTTTATTTGCATTCAAGTATTTGGGTAAGATTAAAAAAGTGTCTTTCTCTGGAAAAGTTTTAGCATATGGGTGATTGTACATTCTTGGAAAGAGAGCAGTATTTTCTGTGAACAGAGAACTGAAGCAGGCTCTGAGTAACTGGGATTCAATAATGGTATGGTGGGTAATATTTGGTAACTATCGTCTGTTTTTCTGTTGTTGGGGTCCATCACCTGTTTTAAAAATTGAGTTAGTGATGCTTAAATTCTTTGGAAAGTGTTTTGGCTACCTCAAAGAAATGGTCCCTGAGGTAGATGTAACTAAAAGCTCCCTGTACTTTAAAATCTAGTTTCTTGCTGATGAGGCTTTTGACTGTAAGATATTTGAATCACACTTTTTAAGTATATACAAAAATGGCCACTTTAATTGGTGCCAAAACATGAGGAGTCACAAAGAGACTAGGCTTCTCTTAACGTTTTCCTTGTGCTACTTCATAAACAATAAAGTCAAAAGATGCCATGCAAGGCATAGGAAACCTTTTGGTTTAGCTCTTAGTCTAGAAAAGTTTGAATATGTTGCTAATTAATACAATCATGTACTGTGGATGAATGTGGGTGTGTTGTCTTAAGTATGGGAGGGTTTTGAGGTTTGCTACGCTTCTGTCAACTGGTTTTGTATTGGTACAAGGCATATGAGATATTTCTGTCAGATACTAAAATATAGGGAGGCTCAGAACTTTATGTTGAATGTCTCTCCATACCAGTATAATAATTTCTTTCTTTTGTTTGAATAAAGAGTTTGAGAAAAATTCTTTCCAGAGCTAACATTTCTGGAAGCTTTTAAGGAATGCATAAAGCTTTGATGTTGTCTTTAAAGACATTAAAGATGAGTCTAAGTGAGAGTTTCTGGAAAGGTTTAAACCAAACTGGTCTAATCAGATGTAGAGAAAGAGTTGCTGGATGGTTCTGCTGATTCTCCACATCACTTGTGTGTGACAGAGTTTTATACCATGACAAGAAACAAAACCTAATTTGCTCTGAAACCAAAGCTCAGGTGTTAGATAGCAGAGCAGGGTTAGGACTGAATGTGCTCTGAAAGATGTACCATGGCTTTGTTCCAGCTCTGATGAGGAAGCCACGATGGCTGAGGGATAAAATATAAAACGTGCAAACAATTTCCTGGGTAGGAAGGCCTACTTTAGTATAGAAAACTTATTCAAACAACATGTTCTGTAAACAAATTAATAAAATACTGGCCAGTTTTTCCCCAAATTCATGTGGTTGCATTAGGGTCAACTGGGGCCCAATTAACTTGTGTTAGCTTCCCAGGGTCATCTGATCTTGGCAATTTTCATCATTCTAATAAAAATTGGTTTGATTTCTAGTGCAGAGAACAGCTGTGATTCCAGGTCTTCGGCTTTGTTGAATTCCAAGGAGCAGTGTGCAAACAAACTAATCATCTGAGGTCTCAGCAATGAGCATGGGGAAGTGTGAGTTATGTGCATCAGTAACTTGTGCAAGGGAACTAATTAGGAGCAGATGCTTAAATTTTCCTAATGTTTATATGAGGAAAACAAATTGCCCGCTGGCAGAAAAAGCCATCTGTAAAAATGGCTTTCCAGCCTCATAATTTGAAATGTTTTTATTATATTCCTAATTTGCATGTACAAAATAAATTGTGACTATATATATTCAATTGGCAATGTAGCCTGAGTTATGTAAGGCTTAAGGTCTGGACCATGTCACCCATCAGTTCTGTAAGCCCATGACGTTCAGCTGAAGATTAGATGTTCGTAGACCACTTTTTATGAAGAAATAATATCTATTTCATCAAAAAATAACGTGCATGGAGAATCTTACAAAATCAACACGAGTAAGAAAAGTTATTTTTCTCTGATTCCCTAGAAAACTAATAAGCATTTGCTAGTAAATAAATGCTTTCCTCTCTTTTTCCGTTCCACTAGACAAGAGAGAATAAATGAGTTGTTAAAACATTGCTGTCATGTAAAGGAGTAATGTTCTCAAGATATGAAAAAACATTCTCTCCCACTTGCAGAATCCAGCCTCTTTTAAAAATAATGAATACGAAAGTTTAGGCATCCCTTTGAATAAATTGTGTATGTCCCACACAGTGAAAGACCTGTCCATTCCCATAGATGTCAGCTGGGACATAAAAGTTTATTTTGGCTGCTCTCTCCAAGTCCTCCTGCCGTGGGCCAGAATGCTTCCCTCCACCACCTGTGTGCTGCACTGACTGGCTCAAAACCAGACCACAGACCGTAGGCTAGGGAAGCAATTATTTGTTTCTCAGATTCAGTCTACTGTAGCTTGAAACTGGCTTTGCAAAAAGTGTAGGAGAGGAGTGTTATGATAGCATAGGGGTGCTTTTCCTTCTGGGGAAATCTTGACCCCATGTGCTGGGCAGTGTCGGGGTGTTTTACTGCCCTCTCTTGCATGCCAAAGACTAAAAAAACCCTTTAGCTCACTGGTGTTACTGCAACTCTGCTGAACCTGCAAGGCAGTCATTGAGTCTGATTCCTCGTATGTCACAGGCCACATCATTTTGCAAAGTTACTCCTGAACAGAGATCAGTAATGTGCATTAGCAAAAAGTGTCTCTTCCAGGGTGGGCTTCAGCTGTGATCTGAGTACTTCAAGAGATGGAGACACTGTCCAATTTTTAAGGTCATCTGCTTCAACATTGAATGACAGACATGGATTTAAAGAAAAAAAAAAGTATGACTACGTGTCTAACTGGAATTTGTATGGATTTGATTTGACAGCTTTTGGTTCATGTCACTGTTTTGCATTCTAGGTTGAAAGAATCTGTTAGTACTGATATATACTCGATGTGAGGATACTTAGACATCAAAATCAAATCACCACTAAATATGCTTTTTGAGAAGCTGAGTATGAAGAGCTCTTCAGGTGCCTTGCTGTAGGGGAATATGTCGGTCGCCACAGCGTGTGAACTTCCCCTTCTGGTGACATCTCTGGACAATGCTTTCTCCAGCCGTTAAATAATTTTAGTGACTCCGTTCTGCTTCATTCTCAAACATCCAGCATCATTTTCTGAAAAACATCCAAACTGATAGCAATGATGTGCATGTGACTATTACAGACATGGGGAAAATTATCTTGCTTCTGCCTCACATCTCATCCAGTTGCACCCTGAGCCATGGCATTTGTTGGTTTTGCCAGAGAAGCAGGCTTGGGGCTTAGGTTGAGCTTGTCTCCTCCGTCTGTATAGTCCTTCAGCAAAATCCCTGCTTTCCTATTGCCTATTCTACTGTTCTGCTTGCCTGCCTCCCTCTAGTCTATGGAAAAATTCCAAGATTTCCAAGGTCTCAGGTGCTGGCACTAATTTCTCAAGTAATTGCATTTTCCCTGGTTGTCTTTTTTTCCTGTAGCCAATTCTATTTTGTTTAAATGGACACACCTTAACTGATCCAGCTTTTCATGTCTTTATTTCCATATCATTAAGGAAATCACTTAGAAATGTACAGGCTAGGATCAGTGACTCAGCTGGCCTCACTACTAGGCTGGTGTTTCTCTCATATTAGCTGCTTTCTGAGATCGGTAGTTCTCCAGTTATCCAGCCATTTAGTATGTCCTTGTGTGTAGATCAGGCCTTGATTACTCCTTTTGTTCTTCACTCTTCTACAGCTCTTGAAAACGCTGAAGTGAAGATTTTCAAAGCCTCTGGAGAGATCTGTTTGCTCATTTCTCAGCTAATTGAATTTTTCCTAGGCAGTTTTGACATTTTAGCCTGTAACACTTTTTTTTTTTTCTTCTTTTTTTTTTTTTTTCCCCTCAAAAGCAAAGAAGGGAGGGAGATCCACAGGAGTTATGAAGTGGCACAGATCTATTGCATTTAAACCAGACAGTCTTATCCCTGGTCTGAATATAAACCAATCTTTCTACACTCCAATTCTTCAGTTTTCTGTTGGCCTGTTTCTCCTTTCTTACCCAGGAGGTAATTCACTGAACTCAATGGAATTGCTCTGGGATATTCAGAAACACTATGATTTTTAACAGGGAAGATTGTCAAATCTTGGAAAAAGTTGTAACTTGTGAACTCTCTGTCCCTTGAAGTATTTGAATTAAAACCAGATACCTTACATCAGATATACTCTGTATCAACCACATGGTCATGGGTATGATGTGGAAATCACTGTGGAAAAACCCATGGCCAGTTCTGAGCAATTAGGAATAGACTACTATAAAATCCCATGCCTTAAAATCTCTGGATAGCTGTCTCTGGCATGGATAGAACCAGTCACCAGCAGAATTTTGAGTGGAGGATATCCAGGACAGGACATGTAACTTTTCCACTGCATTAACAGAAGCTGTAAAAACAGGTGCTAGTTATGTACCAGCACCTCTGAATAGGTTCCAGCGTTGTCTAAATGTCCTACACAAGTTGGGTAGGCTGTCCACTTTGCGGTCACTAAGTTGGGTTCTCTTAGTTGTCTAGTCTCATCTCGTGCACCTTTTTTTTTTTTTTTCCCCAGGACACTGTGGTTCAGTTTTGTCTTATGTTCCTGTTATTGTTTTAGGCCAAGGGAAAAGTTGGCTGTCCAAGGGGTTTCTGACCTCTGTAAATGCAGACATGGCTGAAGAGTGGTAGCTGCTGAAAAGGCCAAGAGGACAAAGACAATTCAGGGTTAAGTTCATAAGTTGGTCAAGTTTAAAGATCCCATATGTGGGGTTTATGGAGCCATGTTTTTCAGTTTTAAAACATTTTTATTAAGTTTTCACAAAATGCAAATGAAAGGTCATAAACAAAACCCAGGATCCTGCTCAGAGTTACCCTGAAATAAATGTGGAATAACTGCCTTACAGTCAGGCAATGACTCCAGCTTTAAGTTGTTGAGGCTAAAAGGAGAGCCTGACCCCATGAGTATTTTCAAACGTGCAGTTATAAAGCATGCAATGTTCTCTTAATAATTTAGGCTAAGAAATTTACAGGCTGCCATTCACTAAAGATTGAGTTTAACCAGTGAAGTTTTGTTTAAATGCTCTTTTGGATTCAAGTGTCATAAGAATGGAATGTATCCAGTGACCCATACAGACTTTCCTGTGCCTGTTACCAGTGTCACAGCTCGTGGTCCCCCGGGCACCAGGAAATTGTCCTCATGGCACCTCTGTCAAACAGGAAAGCATTGTATTCCCTCAAGAAACTGAGGTACACAGTGATGAGGGACTTCCTTATGGTCACGAGGGGAAGCCTTGTGTAGGGCAAGGATAAAACTCTTGTTGACTTCATCATGGCCAAGATTTCAGCTGGACTTCCCCAAGTTCCATAGGGAACTCAGTAAAGTGTTGAACTGGAGAAGAGCCATCAGGGCAGCTCCTGTTGAGATGACAGGTCAGGATTTTTCAGCTGGTGAAATCAAAGGAGGACTGAAAATCCTGTATTTTCCTGCCTTTCCACTTCTGCTGCTGTGTCTGTTCTATTTTAGAAGGAGGTTCTCATCAGCTGTGGCATGAAAAAGCACGGGCTACCTTGGATGTAAACACCTCCACTGTTTAAACAGACCTTCAGATCCTGGGACTGACCTTTTTTGTCCTTGCTGATCTGGATTTGGTTAGCATTATTAGGATTTGCTTCCCTTAATTCAAAGTTGTATAAAGACTATCTTCTCTTGAATCCTTGCAGTCTATTCATTGACACCAGGGGAATCTACAGTGCATTGCAGAGGGTGAGTGTCCCCACAGAGTTAAATTACACATAGAAAGTGAACTCCTGGCCCTGCTGCAATGAAGGGAAGACTTGGCAGCCAAATAGGGATTTCACCCAGACACCAGCCCTTTCTTCTGAGCCCTGTGCTCCGCAGGATGTGCTCTTTCTATTAAAGTCTCACTCCAGGACTCCACAAGGGCACTGTGAGAAAACCACTGTTGTCTCTCATATCAGATTTAGGGTCTGCAGTGCTCAAGCCATGAAAGCTCCACAGAGGCTGGGCAGTCAAATCCATGGAAATCAAATGAGAATTTGAATAAAGCCTCTGGTTAATAAGTCGTTCCCAAGTCCAATAAACATAACTGGAAATAAATTGTATCCATACATTTCACAGTTTGATTTACATTAAAATGAAAACACAAGAAAGACCTGCCATTGACAAGTTCAAACAATGCAAAATTCTGCACAGTTTCTGTTTGTTCAACCATAATTTATCGCTCAAATATTCCATTGAGATACAGATAAATCAATAGTACTACACTACTTGTGATTTATCTTGGAGCCGTTTAAAAAAACAGATTATTGTTTTCCTATGCTGGTAGTCTGGGCCTATCATAAAAACCATCATACGTATAACATTTTGCTGTTCATGGCCCAAGCAAAATGCCTTCTGACAAACGGCCTGTTTTCACAGTTCAGACAGTTTTGCTTCTGTTCAAACTTCAACCTAGCCAAGTTTCTCATATGCTTGGTATCCAAAACAAAACTGTCACTCAGCTCCAGATTTAATCTCTGAATATATTTTTGACAAATGGGGTTCAATCATTGAGCCATTTAATACAAGCATCATGTTAAGGAGGTCAGTTTGGAAGCGGTGGAGCACCATTTGTGCATTTGCACACCACTCGAACACTGACAGGAGCAGTGATTCAGAGCTGGTAGCATTGTTGTTCAATAAATATTATTGGACGTAGCAGGGAAAGGAATTCTCCCCCAGTCCCTATGGCCCCTATGGCTCTTGGCAGCATTTCTGAGGTGAGTGAGTCATTAGCAGCTGCGCGGGATGGGGGGAAGGCTGAAGCGCAGCATGTCACAGCTTCTAGCTGGGCTTCTCCACCCTTCCAGGAGTTCAATGCTTTTTTTCCCAAGTATCCGGGATTATAGAAGAAACCTTGGTGCTGCAGATTGTGAGCTGGCTTTGGGTGGGGCTTAAGTGAGGATATTCATTTAACACTTGCCAGAATGGGGATTATTAGAGTCATAGAATTGAGACTGGATGGGACCTCTGGAGATCATCTAGTCTAACTCCCTGCTAAAGCAGCTGAGTCCTAAAGATCATGGATAGAGATTCCAGGACCTATCTGGGCTGTCCTTCAGGGCTTGTTCTCTGGGTTATTCCCACAACAGGGACCAGAGAAAGATGGATTTACATACGTACTTTGATCAGGAAAACAAGAGGCAAAGAAAGAATGAAAGCCGAGTTTGTTCATCCTAATGTGGCAAGCTCTGGCCTACCAGGAGGGGGTCCTCTCTCCTGCCCCCAGCTTGGGGTGGATACTGCCCTATTTTGGTGTGTAGAAAGTCAAGAATTCACTGGGAATTCACAGATCCACTGTCAGTAGCAATAGCAAATTTTGTTAGGTCCAAACTGGACTGGACTGGAGACCAGAATTCCATTAGGCCATTCTAGCTAAGGCCAAATCTTTGCTGCACTGGGCATCTGCAACTAGAATCAAGCTATTTGTCCTGCTGTCCCTGCTGGGTTTCTCATACCCCTGTTTATCAACTCTTGCTCCCAGAGCACCTTGACAGCAAGTCCCAGTTTTCAGGGTACCAAGGGCGCTGTTAAAATAGCATCCCACTCCATTTTATGCATCAAAACACTGCCTACTATTAAGCTGGGTAAGCACCTTTGAAAAAGTACCACACATCTATCCATCTTACACTGCGCTGGGAACTCCACCTCTTTGGCCTCTCTGTGATTTCCAAATGCTGGGCAGAGTTTTCCCAGCCAGTCCGTGGTATCTGCCCAGAGTGCTCCTCTGCTTGTGTTTTGGCCACTGCCTCCCTCATCAACTCTGCCTCTCCCAGATTCTCCCATAGGAATCGAGCAGGATTTCCTGCTGCCTTTCAAACCATTCACAGCTTTGAGGGTGTGAGGGAGCCAGTTTCTCCCATGTGCTTGTCTCCATGCCAGCCAAAGCCCTGGGGACAGGGTTGGTTCTTGGCCATACCTCTGACATTCACACCTCTGCACACCCCTGTGGCTGCTGTGGGCACTGTCTATAATTGCAAGAAAACAAGGTGACTCCCTGTCCTGAGCACGTGATTACTACTTGATCAAGGCACTGCTTTATACTCAAGCACTCACAGACAATTTGCTCACTCTGTTTCTCTCCGTCCTTACAGTCTAATGCTCCTGCAAGGGTCATAGATAGAGCTTATACCTGGATCTTTGCATTAAAAACCTGTTTTTCTAATGCACTGGAAAATGCATTCCTGCACCTCTCTTCACACCCAGGGCAGGCACTTAACCTTTATTTGACTCTGCCACCAAAGCAGACAAAAAGGTTTGAAAGCCTGTTAAAAACTTCTCCCCAGCTCTGGCAGCTCAGCCTGGTATAATATTTCAGAGCTGAGCTGGGCTTTTTCTGCTTCACGCGTTGCCATCAGTGACAGCAATTTTGAATGCATTTTTAGGGGGAAGTCTGCACATGAGTCCTTGTAATAGCAGCCCTTGCCTGTTATTACCACATGCTGCTTCTGGGGGGCAATTTGTCTGGAGTTACCACTACACCGCTAAAATTTGCAACTTTCTCCCACGTAAATTGTGAACAGACAAAGCAAAATTGGTCTGTGACACTGTTCCCCGTGACTTAGCTCTTTTCTACAAGTACTTCCTTGTTGATATCACCACACTAACCTTGAGTTGAAGTTGGCTTGGGAATAGGGCACCCATTGGATTTTGTTGAAATCACTCTCGGGTAGGTTTAGCAGAGAGCACCAGCTGAAAACGTACAGGGCACACCAGTAGCCTCCTGATGCTTTCTGCCCCATTCCTGCAGGCAGCCCCTCCAGATCACCAGTTGTTCTCATTTCTCTTCCCTTGATTTCCTCAGATATTGTTGACATATTTCAGATTCCCCTTCAGTGTGGGAAAAGGGAACTTGGGCCCTTGCTCAACTCAGCTTAATCCAGGCCCTGCAGGCAAGGAAGGTGCCTCCAGCTGAGGTCACTGGGTGGGATTGGTTAACCCAAGCTTTCTTTTTTCTCCCCCTGACCCAAACCATCACTCAATTACCTATACAGCAGTGGCATTATGGGAATTTTAATAAACCGGTAGATTGCAAAGGTCTTTGAGAGTTAGAAAGTTCATTAGTAAACTATGAACCCTGGCACTTTGCTCACTCGGAACTTGCTGCAACATTGAATACTGAACTTTTTCTTTAACTGGGCTTGTTTGCCTGATACCATATTCATGACAGACAGCAAGAGTTTACCACTGCTAAGGACTGTGCATTGTGACTTTGTCTCATCAGGGTACTTAGATGCCTACATTTAAATGTAAGCATAGTCCTACCAAAGTTAATGAGACTTAAGGGTCTACACTCTGTACTCTAGGCAAACTGAAATCCAGAACCAATCCTGTCGAGTGAATAATTCATTCATTTAACAGATTTGATTTGTCTCTTGTTTCTATGCCTTTGTTTCCTTTGAATAACTATTTTTCTTTCTTTGCTCTTACTCTGCTTGCTGGCTGGTGTCCATTCATTTCCAGCACTGCCTCACTGTGTGGACTTCATCCCTCTTGTCTCCATTTCACTTCTCTTCCGCCTCAAACCCTTTGCCATTCCAGCGCTGATCCCGGCAGTACATCTTCTGTTCAAGAACCAGGAGCATCTACATTTGTGCAGTCAACTCAGGCTTGCTTGGGAGCTGGAAATTTTGATGAAATGCTGTTGTTGGAACAAAATGTTTATGCTACTTTTCTGGAGTTCCCCTTTATCCAGAGTCTGTCCAATTACTTAATTCCAGCTGTGGCCAAATATTTAATGATATAATTAATTGGCCATTGCAGATAATTCATACTATGTCAAATTTCATCTGATTACCCTATAGAGTTTTACCTGCATAAGCTTCATAGCAGTACTCTGTCATGGGTGAGAGGTTATTTATTGTGGTGCAAGAATGCAGCCACTTCCAGTGAGGAACACAGCAGCTGCATAAGTTTATTTGGCACTCAGTCATTGGAAATACAGGATATGGATCTAACCAAACCATAATAGAGACTTTCAGGAGGCAGAGTACAAACTTTTAAGGTCTTGAGTTACCATTTGGGTGGAACCTCCTGTTCCTGAAGCACTATTCAGATAATTCCACAAGATCCTCAGTGCAAATAAGACATCTGCTTTATACCTCCATCAGACAGGTGACTCTTCTGTAATGCAACACCCTTGTGAAATATGGTAGAGCTTATGATCAGTGCTAAGGAAAAAAAGCTCTTGTTTTGTAGCTACATTTATGTTACTTGTCCACTGAAAAGATGGATCTGGCTCTGTTAATGGAAGCTTGCATGCTCACAGCCAAAAGTAATATGCCTGCAGGCAGGCAAAAAAAAATTTATAACCCATCATTAAGATGATTTGGGAAACTAATATGTGTTTTGTGTATATATATTGTACTTAATTTTTCTCCACAACAGATGCTTATCATGGATTTTCTGTATGTCTGTTGCAACAAAAAAAACAGCAAGGAAAAAATCCCAAACTGACATTATTTATTATACTGCCATTGAAAAAAGATCATGAAAGTAAGTTGTAAAAGCTATTGGGCAACATTAAACTTGTGCTGCTGAGTTCACAGGATATCTCAGGGGACTCTGTGAACTCCTGTGCGCTCTGAGAGCTGGAATCTCTTGCACAGTTCTTGGGCACTGTCTTTGTTTTTGCAGTTTAAAAATTAGTAGGCTTGAGGGTAAGATAAATTATGAATGGGGGAAGATTTCAGACTAGCAAAGACTGTGGATCTTTGTGGTGAACTTCAGGATCATTGTTTCTTCTGTCATGGCTAAGATCTTTTGAACAACAGAAGCTCAAGATGGGGAGTCAGGGATAAAATTGTCACCAGAATGGATGTGTAAATAAAGCCATGAGTATTTCTCAAACAGTTGGATTTTTTCACTGGCAACTGTAGACTTGGAGTGACTAAAACATATAAATTTAGAAAATTGCTTTCCCCAGGTCCCTTCTATCATTAAAAAGTTAAAACATCTCCTTTTGACATTTTCTGAGCAAAACTTTTTAGTTCCTTCATTATAAACGTTCTATGTCAATGTTTATATTAGTTACTTTAAAACAAATACTTCAACAAATATATCAGGAATGAAACAAAAGGTTGGTTTGGGTCAATGCCAGCATGTTTTCTTTTTTCATCTCATCCAAAAAAATTAAAATTAAAATATTTTTTATCAGGTGGAGCCACATAATGTTAAAAAAGTATTTAATTATATACTGGAACAGCAAGTGAACTAAAAGTATGTTATTCACTGACTTTGTGTGCAAAGTGGTCTCAAAATGAGTTCAAATGACACAGCAAAGAGGTACGAGTCCAGTCATACATCGTGTCTTTTTTATTTTACTGAATAGAACAATTCTGCCCTTGAGGCAAGAGGGAAATTTGGGGGCAGTTTTCAAAGCATTTATCGTTGATGGTTACACTGTGACAGCTAAATGGGAGCTGAAAATAAGGCCAACAGAGTCATACAGTGGGAAAAATGTTTATTACGTTAACAAAGGTATAAATCAGAGTGCAGCAAAGTGTGTGAAATCACTGAATTCTCAGGGAGTTAAAGCTTTTAATTATGTGTAAATAAAGGCAACAGAAATAAGGAAAGAAGATGATTCTTCTGAGGTCACAACCTCTGGTGTTACTAGAAATTATGCAGGAGAAATAGTCCAACGCAGTTGCCTGGTGCTGCAAAGGGACACTGAGGGAAAGCTCACTTAATCTTGCTTTTTAAAACTCTGCAAAGAGAAATTTACATTTGGATGCAATGGAGGAAGCAGAGCTGCATGTTGAAGTGCTCTGAGGAGGTATGCTGTCACCAGACATGATCTGTTGTGGAATAAAAACTTTCTCCCCAAATCCAACCAAACAGCAGTAGACTGGATGAAAATGAAACCTGGCCTAACCAAAGGAACAGATCCCAGCAGAAACCATTGATTTGTGTTGGTGGGGTACCCAGTCAGTGTGATATTGTCCTCACTCCTTGACTGGATCCTCTGTGGAATTAATTATGTTTCTATATATGGCTTTGGTTTTTTATCATACACATTCTGTCAGGAACAACACAAATAGCCTATGATTTACAGACACCACTGGTGGTCCACACTGTAAGTAGGGCAAAGACCATTTTACTATCGCTATGCGCTGTCAGTAATGTGACTGTCATGGAGATCTTGGCTGGGGCTCCACATGGAGAGTTTTACTTTGCACCTAAAATGATGATGTGAGCCTCCTAGAGAAATATGAGAAACACAGCACATCCTCTGCAAATTCTGCATTGCTCCTGCAGGAAAATGATGTTCTTTCTGAGAATTTACAAGTAAATCTGCTGAATAGTTTATAAGATGAAAGCAATTAAAATCTGGGTCCCTTAAGTGTGTGCTACCTACATAAAATCTTGTTTTTCCAAAATCTTACTAGTAATGGAAAAATATCTGACTCTTGAAAGTTCTGATTCATGAAGGCTTGTTCACAGGCTGTGTTAGGAAACATCCAGTTGTAATTATGCTCAACAGCAACTATATCTATTTGCTGTGAGTGAAAGGGCTACAGGAAGGGTAATGTTGGTAGCTCAGGTGAGTGTAGTCATCATGCTTCTGGGGAGACTTTCAGAGTTTGGCAGCTCTTCATCCTGGCTGCATTGCTTACAGTAAGGCCACTAGCTGTAATGCCTCTCTTACAGCAGTCCCTGGTGTCCTGTGCTGTCACTGGAGGAGACTGTGTGCTGCTGTCACCATCAAGTAAATGTGCTGGGAAACTGAGGGAGCTGCAGCCCTTCCAGCACAGCGTTTCACGGTGTGGTGGGTTTGGCTGATGAAAGCGTTTGCCAGCAGAAAGTGTAATGATCAGAACTGCTGGTGTGCAGCAACACTCTTGCTCTCATCTCTCTATGGAGATGTGTTCAGCACCAAATAAATTCTCACCTGCTGTCTTTGTGCCTCCTCTGCTGCAGCCAATGACTCTCTGGAAGTATCCCAGAAAGCATCTTTCTAGGCCCCCACGAAGGCTGATAGTTGTAACGTAATGTACAGTATTCAATTCCTGGATGTTATCAGGAAAACAGAAGTACCCAAAAGTTTTCTTAGGGCAGTGTGATCCTGTAAATAACACTACCTGAACCATCACTGCAATTAGGACCCTGACCTACAGTGCTGAAACCATGCATCTGCCTTGTTTGAGAGGAGAGACCAAGCACGATGCTTAGAAACTTTTTCAGCTTCTTCTGGATTTAACCACTAGAGGGAATGATGACAAAGTTAATGGGTTTTGTTTAAAGTCAGACTATCTCTTTTGTGTATCAAGCATGATTCCACCAGCCCCCCATTGCTGCCAGGTGCCCAGTCCATGGGACCAGTAATCCTCACCCACACCAGGCTGGACTTGCCTATGCATAGCTGCTGAAGCACCTACTCCTCCCTGTACACCGAGTGTATCATGTTTGCTTGGCATGTGAGAACATGCTAGCAAATAAAATCTTAGCCACAGTGCTGGAACATTTTTGTTAGTGAAGGCCAAGGGGTCTTCCAAGAAAGTGTTCTGTCCTTGCTACCTGTGTCTCACTGGATTTATCTCACTGTTTTAGGAAGGTCTCAGTCATCCAGTCAGAGCAGCAAAACATCACCATGGTGGAGAACAATAGGACAGAGGGAAGATATGAAACAGAGAGATGAGGGGAGATAGTGGGGACCAGCTGGTTGGAAGTACATCCATTTCACCAGTAGCAAGCCCTGATTTCAGTTATTCTGGGTCTTACAGTATTTACCAGAAGGAATATTCGGTGGAGAGATGTGTTGTATTTCCAGCTGAGTGGATGTACATCCACAATAACAAAAAGCAGCCCTAAATGTCATAAACATATGAATAACCAAGTCTCAACACTGAATGCATACCTACATCCATGCTAATGGAGTAATGAAAGCCAGCTTTTTACTTTATGTTTTCTATATAAGATAAAGTGATCCAAATATTTTTGTGTCCCGTAATTCTTTCCAAAGCAGACATCTTAAACACTGCAATATAGGTGTTATTTGAGACTCAAGCTGGCCTAGTAGACAATTACAAGAATGCATAAGCCACATGCTAGGAAATAACAATATTGTAGCAACATAAAACATGTACAAATATATAATTACTTATGTTACGCAAACATGCTGCCACAAATGGCTTTTCAATTTCCTGGGTCACAAAAGAAGCATTTTCCACATAACAGTGTGACCAAAGATATGATAAACATAGTAAAAATTAATTGCTCAACCCTCTCCCAATGTAAATCATTAGCCATAATTATGTTATCATTTTCCTCCAGTTTCAAGAAACAGAGACAGCTCAGATAGACATGTCATTTTCTGATCTCATGTTTTTAAGGCTGGTTTTATCCCCATTATCCCTGATATTGCTTGGGGAAAAAACACTGAAACAGAAATTTTTCCTGAGATGCAGCAAGTTTGGTGTTTTATTTGCTACTTTAATACTTTAGATTCATGATTCTTGCATTTCCTTGAATGCCAGCTACTTCACCCCATGACAGTGGTTTTACATGCCCATTCAATGGGAGAAAAATGCTGGCTCAGGAGGACACAAAGGAGTACATAACCTCCCCAGGGTTTTCCATATGTGTTTGAGGTTGAGGGACTGCTGAATTTAAGAGGAACAGTTAATATCTGAAGTCAACTCCTGCTGCTAGCAGCACCTTGCAAAATAATTGTGTGCATGTTATTAAAGAGAGTTTGGACCAGGGAGCACCTACAGACATCACTGAGGTTGAGCTCTACTTGCTGGGGGATACCTGGGGACTGAAAATATCAGGTCTGAAAAGCAGGACGAAAGGGGGAGAGAAATGAGGAGCATGGTAGGTGGGGAAGGTAAATGAAATAGGAAGGTTCAGAGTGGCTGGACTGCTTTCCAGAATTATGCTGAATTTGATAAGCAGTTTGGAAGAAAAACAACAGGATGGGATTTTAAAGCACCAGACCCTTTCCCTTAGAGAGCTGCAAACTGAAGGTTTTTGGTTTTTCATTTTGAAAGGCGATATTTCATTTAGGAACAAGCATGATAAAAAGCCATGGTTACCAGAGTTAAAGAACATGAAAGCAAAAGGAAACCCTGGATTTTGGATTTAGAAAAAATTATTTCTCTCCTCCATTTATCACATTTTTTTGTTGTTGTTTTAGTCCAAACCTGCCACTCCCCGTCTTTTTTTGCCGGCTGTGATTTCCCAGTTGTCCACCAGCCACCCTCTCACTCAGCTCTCCGCGGCCTCTCAGCTGTGTTTAGCACAGTTTAGCTGTGGACATATCCACCCAGGAGGAGCAGCAGTCACAAGTCAGAGCGCCCAGCATGCTTCATGCCTAATGTCAGCTCTCTAAAAGCTAAATGTTTCGTGTGAGGTAGTTGTTCTCGGCACCTTCTACAGCTGCTGAGGACAATAAAGCTTCTCCAGGGTGTTTCCTCTTCCTTGTGCCTGACTGCAATGGGAGGACATGCCCATGTGTCCTTGTGGCCCGTGGAGGGAAGCTCCATGCCCTGCTGCAGGCAGAGGTCCTGGCAAGGCTACAGCTGGACATTGCCTCCTGGCCTGCGTGTGATCTGCTGAGGTGGCAGCAGGAAGGAGCTGCCTGGAGGGGAAAAAAATGGGGGAAAGTGAACTGTGTGGCTGATGGAGTTTTCCTTTACTCTTGGTGTTACTGGGCTTTTGGAGAAGTGCCTGAAGCTGGGTTTGCTGGTACAGCTTGGAGGCATTGGGTTGTCCCTGAGGAAGGCGGGTCAAGCAGGCGAGCCCAGAGCTGCCCTGGGGAGGAGATCTGGCATGAGCTGGAGGCTGTGAAGGAACATTAAGTATGAAACATTGGGTTTTTACTTCTAGTGTTCATTGCTCAATTTGCAATCCTTGCTCAAGATGAAAGCGGAAGTGGAATTCAAAATATTTAGACTCGCTGGGCACATTGTAGTCACAAAAAATTTAAAACCTTTTCACCAAGCAGACCACAATGGGCAGATAAGGGCAACTCTTCCCAAGAAGGATCTCAGGGGGATGGCAGAAGAGCTTTGAGCACACACTGTGGGAACTTCTGCCATCACATGCAACATCAGCACCAGTCATTCATCTTCTGGCTTCGGCACTGCCAGGCCGCAGGAACTGTGTTAAGGACCAGCCTGGCATTTGAAACCTTAACTCCTTCCCTGATCCCACAGCTGAATAATTCAGGTTGTTAATTTTCGTTGTGGAGCCCTGTAGCTATGAAAAACTGCAGCCTGGCAGTTCCTCTTCTCCAGCCTGGTAGTCCTGGGCTATGTTTTGCAGGAGCTAATGGGAAAAGCTGCCATGAGCACCTACCCCTTTGCTTTATTGCACTTGTGGGTGATTCTGAAGTGGAAATTTACTTTCTTCCAGTGAAAGAAGAAACCAACATAGAGACACATGAACTCTGTAGCCTTGTAATAATAATAAACTAATAAAATCCCCTTTCCTAAGTTTGCTATTCCACGTAGTCATGTCCAAGCGGTGCCTTGTGCAGGAAGCTGAGCAACACACAGTCTCCAGAAGTGTTTCCATGAAGATTTCAATCTGCGTAATCTAAGGAGCTTTCTTACAATAAACCATTGAAATAAACTCATCTGGTCCCATTCTTGTGTTTAGAGTGTTTCTTCCTTCACATGTGCCTGGGGTGTTATGCCAGGATCACCAGACACGCTGTTTGTTGTTTTGTGTCACAAGTCCGTCCTCGGCAGGACGGGCGCTCCTGAGACTTTCCGCCCGGCACTTCTACCTGCTCCAGGGACTGCTCATGTGTTTCCACACTCCCGAGATACATCTTTCAGCTAAAACCCAATCTGGCCAGCCAGGATTCCTGTTTGGATAGGAAGCTTGACAGATGGACCCCACTCTTGCCCTGTGAGGGTGGGATTTCACTGCTCTCAGCTTAGACACAGTTTAAGGCTGTTTGCACTTTGCCCCTCTGGTGTGGAGCTGGAGTTGCTGCTCTTGCTGGAGTCAGACTGGCCATGGCAAAAGACAAAGTGTTATATCTAGCATGTATCCTAGCAGGGACTGATGGGCAGGATGCTCAGGAATCCCTTTGGCTGTATCTCCGAAGGATGACTGAGACTGTAGCACCAGCATGGTCCCTGCCTTATACTCATGTTTGGGGGTGCTCAGAAACTCTCCTAAACTGTGCCCGAGCCATGGTGCTTAATGCGGTTGTGTCAGCTCCCTCCCCTTGCCAGAGGAGCTTGACATCAGCATTGTCTGGTGCAAGGAAAGTGCAGAGTTTGGGCATGAAGACCAGTTTGTCAGTGTGGGATTGAGATGCAATCTGGGGTGGTCTGGGAGTGCCCACTTTGCTCCATTAAGCAGGAACTCAGGGATTCCTGCCTGACAGTGAACTCAGGTCTGCAGTCCCTTGTGAGCAGGGTCTAAAATCTGATATCAGCCACCAGGAAGGCACAGGGGAGGGATGTGGGTGGGAAAGACCCACCTCCCCTTGGTACCCTGCCCCCTGGCAGCACAGAGAAGCAGGCAATGGGCTTAGCTGTGATTTAGCATCAGGATATGTGCCTCCAGAGACAGAGGAAATTCAGCAGTTCTCTGCTGCTACAGCTCTGATGGCATGTTATCCCTTCCAAAACTCCAAGAAAGTAAAACAAGAAAGACAAAAGTTTTGAATGAAATAAAACATTCCATTCAGATTCAGTCAATTTTGAAGGACTTTTTAATAAAAGAAAGAAAAAAGCAAAGAACATTTCATGAAAGTAATTCTCATCCAAAAAACAGTGTTTGACTTTAGCAAGAACAGAATTTCCCCTAACAGCAGCACTTTGGCCGTTTGGAGACAAGTTTGTGAAACATGTTGGTGATGTTGAATCTTCTTTTTGTTGTAAAAGACAAAGTTTTAAACTTTTAGATCTTTCTAAGTTAAAAACATAAAAAATTGGGTGAAAAAGTTCCCATTTCTTCTTTTCATGTCAAACAAACAGACTGTGTTTGCAGACTGCATGCCAGATCAGAGTCTTGACAGCATATCAGCTACTTCGGTCAAGTGTGAAGTCCTAACTGTGAGAGCAATAAATTCTCAAATCAAAACTACCCTTTCTGAGACTGAAAGAACTTTATTGCTAGAAAACGCTCACACGCTGATTTTCTTTCATAGCACTGTGATAAAGTCCTTGAGACAATGAGGTATTTATTCCAGGTTTCCTTGGTTTAATAAAACTTTCAATGCACAGACCTTATACGGATTGCAACACTGTTTATGTTAGGCAGAGGCAATAATGGACTTAGATAAGGTATGCTCCCCAAATAGGAATGATCTGTAGCATTCAGAGCCCCTGAGAAGGAATAGGGCTTGAATCATCGAACCCTGATATTAAAAGCAATAGCCTGGCTGTGGAAACATCAGGCCTGTTACCAAGCGGCACGTTTCAGATTTGAGGTAATGCTCCGCGTCCCCATTGTCCTGGCACGCTGGTGCTGCACCTCGCAGGCTCCCAGCTTTTGTTTCGCACAGGAAGATGACTGCATGGCTGTCCTTGCTCCAGGGCTCCTGCAGTTTAAAAAAAGCCTTCCCTTCGTGAATCACAATATACACTCACCAGCCAATTATGTTTGGCTTCCAAACTGTTTACTCTGTAGCTGATATATTCTCCCCCCCACCCCCCCGTGCCAGACTCTACCTCCACCCTCCTTTTTGTTCTTTTTAAGTAATAGTCAGGGGAAAGCAGGACAGCGTTTCCAAAATTTGGCTGTATAAAATGAACTTTTATTTTTTTTTCCAGCAGGTCCTGCATCATGCTGGACTGCCTGTTAGCACCAAACTCCAGTGCTGCTCAGGTTTGTCTAGCGTGGTGCCAAGCGCAAGGACAGCTTGCTCTCAGAGCAAATCTCTGGGAGCAGTTGTAACATTGCTAGTAGCATTTTGAGAGGAAGGCAGTGCAGGACCAATGAATGTGCAGTGAGCTTCAGCAGTTAAAACAACCAGTTTATGTTTGGAGCTGCACAGATTGATCTCTTAAAGAATCATTAAAATAGAGAAGTAAAAGACAAAATATTTGAGGGTGAAACAGAGTGTTTCTGCAGTGACTTTGTGCAAAACATCATACTTTTTGAATTATAAAGATACAGTGGCATGAAATTCCTAAGGGTATTTAAAAAATGGAAAGCCATTTTGAACCAAAAGTCTCAAATGGCTTGTTTAGAAAAGAATTAATTGGAGAGCTTCTTTTTTTCTAAATGCCTTTTGTAATACTCCCTCCTAAATGACTGTGACGAATTAACATGAGTTTGCAAAGCAGTTTGTGCACTCCAAACCTACATTTTTTTCTCTAAAAAGATGATTAAACCTATTTTATGGAATTCTGCATAAGAGCTTTGCCTTGTACAAGGAATGGATGAAATTTGTTATCAGCCTACTCTTGAAATGCTTCTGACTGACAGTCTTGCTCAGCCAGTTCAAGTCCCTTGCTCTGCAAAATGGTGCTGTCTCCTGGAAGCAGAGAGAGGTGTTGCTGTGTCAGGAATGACCCTGTTGGTCCCCTGTAATACCCTCACCATCCACTGCCCCCTGCCCATCTTGTGACTGAGCATGTTGCCTCCATACACAGGGAAATCTCCAAAATTGACTTCTTCAGGTCAGGGTCGCAGCTATGGTGATTTGTCAGCTACAGGAGGTACCTGGCCATCCCTGTCCTGTGGTTGCAAAGGGAGTCCTTGGACCTGCAAGGATGTGTCTCCATGCACAACCAGGCTGGCTGGAAGACGCTGGAGGAAATGAAGGATGCTTTAAACCCACCAGCAATGAGAGTTGTGAGATTCAGCCTGCATAGCCCTGTAGCAACAGCAGCTGGTCCTGAGCCATCCCAGAGAGATCAATGGACCACTCCTCTGTGCAATATCAAGTCTGCAGGAGCAGCACCTCAGCTAATGTGTTTGCTGTGTGGCTTTGCAGTGGAAAAAAAATCAGAAAATAGGACTGTGTGGTCAAAATAGAGCAGAAAAAAGCAAGGAGGAAAGGAAAGGGAGAAGGACAGACTGGAGTTCAGGGAGGGACTTGGTCCCACTTTCAGGAGAATATGGTTTTAAATGGGAAGCACTCCTTCTGTGCTGGGCCAATTTTCTTCATCAGAGACCAGTGCAGTAGTAACTCTCCCAAAGGGGCTCCTTTTTCATGGGAGCTTTGCCTGAATACAAGTGGGCTGCAGGCCCAGGCTGGTACCCTGTAGGTACCACTGCACCTCAGGGGTTTGGGCATCCCTGCCAGGGCTTCACAGTGACCAGATGATCACCCTCACAGCTCTACAGCCCAGCCTTCTGCTGTAAGAAATGTGGGGCCTGAAGGTTGTCTTCACACTGGGGAGCTGTAGCTTGGATTTTACAGCTGTTTCAGCACTGAGACCCTGCAAGGTACTGCTTAGTAATAAGGAGATTGACCTTTTACAACCCTAGATGAGAGTTAGGGCTAGATCAGGTTTTGACTGTGACTCTATAGATTCAGTGGAGGCTGTGCTCACTCTGAGCTGAGTGCTAATGCTGCCAAAATCAGGGCAACATTTCCTCTTGTCTTTTAATGGGGTCCAGATCTTCTTGGTTTGCTGTGGTGTTTGTAGCACATCTGTTTCCAGGCTGGCTTGTTCTTTTTTTTTTTTTCAAGCTAGGATGTGAATTGATCACTAGTTAAATGTGCCTGGAGGGACAGAATTCTTGGAACACAAGTTTCTGGGTGGTAAAGTCCTTACTTGGCTCTGGCCCCCCAGCTCCTCAGGTGGACAGTCTGGACAAAGCAGGCAAAAGAGTTGGCAACATGCTTTCTGTAATTATTTTCCAGTGAAAGACATTTTTTGCCTTCTGTTAAGAAAATGAAAAGTGGGGCTTGTTATTATTTGTCATAAATACTTTGGCCATATTGCCGCCTTTTTCAGAGATAATTTTGAACTGTCCCAGAAAGCTATCAGGCTGCATCCCAGCTGGTTCCTTTTTCTGGTGTCTTCCAGAGTCATGCTGGTCCCCCAGGGACCTCTCTGTTGGCCTTCTTCTCTGTGACCTTCCACCAGGGCAGTGCCTGCTGTGCTGCCTCACAGCCACCTCGCCGTGGGAGATGTGCAAAGATGCTCTGCTCCATCTCCCAGGAGGCACTGCAGCAGCAGAACACATGCAAATGATCGTTTCTGCTGGAAAAGAGAAAAATAAAAAAAAAAGGAAGGAAAATCTTTCCATTCAATTTTGGTTTTTTATTTGCTTTTGACTGAAAGCCAAACTTTTCCAAAGAAAGTATACAGTTTTTGTGAAAACTCTCTATTAATTGCAAGTCATGTTTTCAGCAAAACCTCAGTATCAACAGTTTTGTGTCTGTTCTACTTTAGGCCTTTCATAGGAGAAGACCTCTAAAGACCATATACTGTTTTCTGGTGGGAAAATCTGTGAAAAATTGAGCAATTGTCAAGTTTCAGTGATTATCTGCACTTGTGACTGCCCTGTGAAATAGCACTGGATCCAAAGCGAATCCAACGGCTTTATGTTTGTGGGCCAAACAGACCAGTTTCCTATTTATCTAAAAAGACTCTCTCATCCTCCCAGTAATCTGTTAATTAACCGCTGATAAATGGTGGGTTTAATCCTGGGTGGGGGAGTGGGGGTTTTAATCCCACCACTGTCTGGTGCTGCCCCTGGGGGCTGCACAGCTATACAGCTGCTCTGGCACCGCATGTGCTGGTCCTGTATGGCTGTGGGTGATGGCAGGGAGAACACAGCTTTACTGTAAGTCCAGCCCTTACTGCTCAAAAAGTTGCCTGTTTTTCAGCAGTGCATGTCCAGATGAGAGGCGTATTTGCCCAATTCAATTAAAGCCTATTTTTTCCTGGTGACAAGCATCTAAATCACTCTGGAACGCACCAGACATCCCGATGCTGGCGTCACCAGTTCCCAAGGCTTGGCTCCACCTGGTCACCCAAAGCCTGAGCTTGGGATCTCCCACTGCATGTCTGGACAATACCCAGCCTTGATGACCTGACTGGTGCCAGACCTGGAGCCTCTGCTTACTTCCCGCTGGGAGCTCTCCCAATAAAACCCTTACTCACTCGGGAGTTTAAAACCTCTCATCGAACTACCTTTGTCTGCAGCTGAGACCGGGGTTCCTGCATTTGTGCTGACCTTGTTCCTGTCTCCTGCCTGTCCCTGAGCTGCCTGTCTCTGTCGGTTTCCTTCTCTTCCGGAGGGCTGGGCACAGGACCATGCACACTGCGCCTGCCTTGTCCCCTGGTGCCCTCCCAGACTGGAGATGTGCCGAGGGGCTGCTCCGCACCACCGCCCTGCGCGGGTCCTGCCAGGCCTAGTGTGGCAGCGTCCCCCAGGGTGCTGCTGGTTTGTACATAGAGGACAGAAGAATAGATGGTGCAAGCCCAGCTAAACAATAGGATTTTTCCTGTGCCTGCTTTTCCCTGAGAACTGCTCTCTCAGTGGGTTAAGCCTGGTCCTATACAACTTCATTTGAGAGATGGCAGGCTTGAGTCCCCTTCAGGTACAGAGTGACACTCCTGTTGCCCCTTTTGCTTGCTTGAAAGGCTTTTGAGGGATGATGACTGTTTTCTTCCTGTTCCTCCCCCTCACTGGCAGCACCATCATTGTGGGCACAAGCCAAAGTAAAAGCTGCTGGAGTGGAAAGCTGGCAGCTGCAGGGATTTGTATGCAGAGGGGCTGCACGTGCATCTCAGTGGGGATTTTCCTGCCATACATACTGGCCTTGAAGCATTTGCTTTGCCTGTTGACTTCAGAAGAGATGCTTTCCAACAGTGTCTGTAACACTTGAAGGTCATGTTTCCATCTGGGTTTATTACCTTCTCTTTCCCTTTCCTCTTTTCCCCTTTACCTCTCTCCATTTTAAATCTATGGAAAGAAAGAGGCTCAAAATCTCTGGAAAGCAGGTCTTCAAAGCTCCCTCCTCTGGAGGAACTGTGGATCTGTGCCCTTTGCTGAAGCCCCATTTCTGCAGCTCCTGCTCCACCAGCGTGTGTGACCAGCAGCAGGGTCGTGACTTTAGCACAGCATGTACAATGAGATGCCCTGAGAGGCTTTAAAGGCATCGTTTCAGTCTTGGCTTTGTGATCTAGGACAAATTTCAGCCTAAGCTGCCAGTGATGCTCTACTTCACCAAATGTTCATGCTCTGTGTCTGGAATATTTTCGGGGCTGCTTGGTATTAAACACATTTAATTTCACTTTAGCAAATGAACTGATGTCACTACAGTCTTTACCCCATAATGAGTTTTGTTCTACTTTTTTCTTCCTGTGACTGTTTTAAGTATACATAGAGTCTGTGTGTGGTTGGATCTGTATTGGGCAGCTGGGGAAAAAAGAGGGTTTTACAGTCAGGAAAGCTGGCCAAGAAATGAATACTACCTGAAGATTGCATGGTAGTTACAAAAAGTAATTTTTCAATTCAAAATTATCTGCCTTTTCTTAAGAAAAAACATGACATATCAGAGATATACCAGTGATTATTTGTCCAATCAAAAGTGCTTGGATTTTGGAAAGCAAATGCAGATTATGCAATGAAACGTACAGCAATCGCACAATTAGCAGCCATCCACAGTATGAAACGTGCCTGTGTGAAGCATTCATTAAGTCTGCTGTAATCATGATCTGATTGGAATTGGGTCAGGCAAACAAAAAGGGCTAATTTTGGGTAAAGAAATAATTTTCTGTGAGTAATTAGGATATGTATTCATGGGTAAAGCATTTCACAAATGTTAGCTGCTGTGTAAACATACTCATAATTGTTATTAATGGAGTAAGGAAATATTTTGACAGACAGCAGTCAAGATTAACTTTTCCAAGCCACAGTGTTTTCTGTAGAGAAATATGAATATGGAGGGACTATCGGTACATACATACAGAGAAGGCAGGTGGTGTTTTAGCCAGCTGAAGTGATATCAGGAAGGCTGCAGTTTTCTTCTTTCTCCCATGTACATTTGCAATCCCAGTGGGACCACAGCAGGCAAAGCCTTGCCCCTCCTTTCCCCTGTGGCTGCAGAGAGGAGCACGGCAAGAGGCTGCTGGGATGTCTGCAGTTGGACAGCCTGTGCCTGGCCTGACTGGCAGCGTTCCTGCCCCTGCCAAAATCGGGTGGCTGGTCCTGGGATGTGCTACTGCTCTGCCTGGCCTCCTGCTTCCAGCCTGGACACTGCTGGGCTGCCACCCCTGCCTGCTCCCGTGGGAAAGGGAGTGGGATTTTGGCATTTGCCAGCACTGATATTTTGAGGAAAGCACATGCTTTCTTAGGAGGTGTACTATTTTTGGTCAGTAAACTGGAAGCCCTCAAAATATCTGCCCCAAATTTTTCCATGTCAGATCTGATAGGTGCTTCTTTTTCCTTTTCTGAGGACATGAAAGCATGAGAAGGCTTCAGAAACTTTATTTTGTCTTCCACAAAGACTCTTGAGTTGCTTTTTAACTTCTTTAGTGCAAAATCAGTTTTTCCTCTGCAAGAAGAAATTATTTTTTTCATAACATCCCGAGTCTAGCAGAGAAGCTGACTCTTGGAAGATGTGCTGCTAAAAAAGAGAAGGAAGGAGGAAAGCTACAAAGAAATCTCTGCCCTACTGTATCTTACTAAAACCAAAGACACTACATGCAGGGCTCCTGCTAGAATGGGTATGAGAGCTGTAATATTCATTTCACCAAGATGGGGCCATGATTTTCTTCTTGGGCTGATTTCCCTCTGCTGGCAGTGCAGAGGAGAGCGGGTGTGTGGCCTCAGGCACTGCAGCATCTCTCCCCAGCAGCTGCCATGGAGTGCATAGTGACTGGTCCCACTGGTACAAGTGCTGGTAGCAGGGAGTGTGGGTGGAGGACACACCTCACTGCCCCTTCTCACCATATGGAGGGGAGACAGAGGTTTTCACATCCCCAGTCAGACACAAAGAGCTCGCAAGGATAAAAAGTGTTTCATGCAGAGGCATTTCTTTAATGTTCTGGGGACTCAAACTGCACAATCTTAAAAATGTCCAGCAATGTAACACCTTGTTTGCATTTTCAAAAGCAAACACATGAGTTTGAAATACTGCCTATCATAAGTACAGTTCTAAAAACATCCATGGTTTCAACTGAGAATGAAATTTCCTTATGATTTGAAAGATATTTCAAATCTTGAAGCTGGGGGAAACGAGAATATTCCTTTTTCTCCTTCTCCTCTTTCTCCTTTGCCCCCTTTCATTTTTCTTCTTTTCTTTTTCCTCCTACTTTCATTTCCTTTCTTTTTACAGAAACAATTTGCCTAAATCACTGAGGATTCCTATAATGCTCCTCTGACTTAAATTTCCATCTCCATTAGAACAAGAAACCCATTGCTGGAGATGGGTTGCATGCTGCAAGGTGATACAAGAAGGAGTGACAGCAAATTTATGAGGTCCCACCTTATAAATTTGTGTGAAAGGCAAGACATGGGTTTGAGGGTGCATCTGTATGTCTAAAGTTCAATCTGTGATAAAACTGCAAAAGCCCCATTTCCTATGTTAGCACAAGAGCCCTCTAAACCACAGAGTCAATGGAAAAGTGCTGAGGTTAAAACCACTTTAAAGAGATTTTTAATGGCCATATAAGCCAACCAGGGATTGTGAGACTCTTACTAGGGCGCTGAGAGAAGGAACCACCTTATCTCCTCACTGTGGTGACCTTCTGATAAAGTCCAGCTGCCATGAATGAGAAGCCACAAAATATTTATATATCTAAAATGGAAAATTCCACAGTCCTTGATAAAACAGGGTGGCCAGTAGGAGTCTGGCTCAGATGGAGCATTCTTCATCATTCTACTTCAGCTGATGAGGGAGGTTTTTTAAACAACAGCAGCAATGCTTTTGGAGTGGGACAGAACTCACCTAGATTTAGCCACCTAAATGCACCTTATCTCAACACCTTGATGCTCTGTATGGCCAGCTGATACAACATGGCCAGCATGCCATTGGAGGTGGGATGAAAATTCCCATGGAGGTGCCTTTTACCCTCTGATTTTAGATGCTCAGAACAGAGTGCTGAACTTTCACATGGGTGGAGTATAAACAGCTTAGAGTGACTCAGCTGCCTGATCAGGGTGGGTCCAAGCAAATCATCAGCTATCACCTTCACTGGGTTAAGCAGATCCCAGATGAAGGTTTACTTAAGAAAAAATTGAAAATGAAATTGGATCTAGGGGCTGCATTACTTCATTGGGTCTTAGAAAACCTGTATTCCTCTCCTATGATGCCTTCCCACCTTACAAAGAGTCAGAAAAATCCTACAGGCCTCTAACCTTCAGGTAGCAGCTTGTGTCTGATGGGTGCAAAGCACCACCTAAGAACTAAAGGTCAGTTACAAAGAAAATATTCACCTCCAAGCTGAGCCCCTGAGCCAGAACAGCTTGCCCTTCTAGAAAGCAAGCAATGTGTGGCACAGACAGTGATTAAGTACCAGCTTTTCATGGAGATCAGCCACATTTTTCCTTCTAGTTTTCATTTTTCAGAGAGGAGCTGCAGCCTCATCTCTTGCACTGCAGAGGTGATGGTCCTCAGTGCAGCCCCTTGCCTTTGCCTGCCCTGGCTCTGGGCTGGCCGCAGGCAGGGGAGCCCTGAGCTCACATAGTTGTTGGCTTCATGGGATTTACCCTGTGAGCTGGAGCTCAGGGTCTTGGCTTGGAGCTTGCTCACATCCTGCTGGGCAAGATTTGCTCTGCAGACCACCCGATTTTTAATATTCGCCTGGGGATTCAACTCAGATCAGAGCAAATCTTGGCTTGGAATCCACCCACCCATAAATCCTCTAGGCTTTTAGAGCTGCCATAGTTTCACAGAGGGTGCCCATGCAGCACTCCCCTTGTCTGGCAGAGGGCAAAACTGCAGCACCTCATGGAACAAACCTCTCCCTTACTATACCAATGTGTTTTTTTGCTGGATGGTCCACCTGGCTTGCTCGCCTTGGCTCCAACCTGCCATGAGAGCACAGAGTGTTGCATGGGAGGGTGGTTCCTATTAACCAGCTTTAACAACTTCTGCTATAAAGGCAGGCTGACAGCTGTTGGAGAAGCCTCTGCTCTTGCCCCCCTCCCCTCCCCTGTGGGCTAGCTGCTTGCTGTGAGGAGCCAGACTTGTTCTATTAAAAGTGTTTTCCTGGACAGAGGGAAGTTCTCATGCACTCTACCCCGGCCACCCCTGACCCGCACTGGCTCCAATGTGAGCAGTCTTTCATTCAGCACACTCGGTGATAGGAAGCAGACCTGAGCCAGACCTGCCCACGCTCACTCCAAAATGAATGAGAACACTGAGTGTGTTTGGGGCAGGCAGAGGTGGTCTCAGTCCCAGGGCTGCATGGGGAGAGCCACCACTCTCGCTCCTTGGGGCATCATGACACTTTAGGTACTTTTTGATGAGCATCTCTGGGCTAGTGTGCAAGTTGCAGCCTCAGAAAGCCTCTTCAGCTGCCTGCCAACTCTTGGAAATGGCAGTAGTGTTAGCAGGTGAGTTGAAGGTGGAGTTTTCCAAGGCCTTAGGGACAGAAATTTAAAGGGTTTGCAAAAGTCTGAATTTGGCTCCCTAGGTGAGAACATGTCCTGCTGTGGGCTGCACAAATGCTGCCTCTCTTGCCCTTCAGCAAGCTCGTCCCTGTGTATTGACACCCACAGCAGCACAGGGATGTGTTAAATGCAGCTGTATGGCTGACACCTGAGGTGTTTCCCCGGCTCTGGTGAAGGGTGGTGGCCCCAGAGGAGAGCATTAAGCTGATGCGTTCACCACTTCTGCAGAGCTCACATGTTACAAGGTGCTTGGTAGAAACAATTTTGTCACAAAAACCCCACTGGGACTTTTTGAAACAAGACATCAGAAGAAAACATCTGCCTATGCTATTTTAAACAGGAGGATTTGGGAGTATCTATAGCTCTAAGCTTCAGTTAATAAAGAAAAATTTTCAAATGTTGGGTCCCACTCCAGCAAGAAATTAAGAAACCTCCCATTTAAGACCAGAAAAATAGTGTGTCAAAGTGGCAAAAAAAAAAATTAAAAAAAAATCTGAAGTGTATGAATCATTTACGAGGCAACGCTGGACAGGCCACATGGCAGTTAAACTGAGCCAGGTACAAGCCAATGCTATCCCAGGATGGAAAAGAGTTTCAGAAACTGGCACCACCGGTGTGCCTGCTTAGGTGAGATGCCAGCACATTCATCACACTCCCTCTGGGTCCCATCACCACAACAAAATCAGGAGGTGACATTCAAGTGTACAAGTTATGTCCCCAGTAGCGTGTCTTTACAGAGCCAGTGAGGCATAATTTTAGTAGGAAAAATGTAGGCATAAGAGGAGAATGCTTCAGCAAGCATCTCTCAGCAGGCGGGTGAGCAGCAAATCTTCTATCAGGAGGCAGTGGTTGGAGTGCAGGGCAAGGTGCCAGGAGCTTGTGAGGTCTCACAACAGAGGAGAATGAAATTATTTTCCCCATGCCACAGACCACTGTAGCAGTGAGCAATCACTTCATTTCCCTGCATCTTTTCACAGTGAGGTAGAAAGATTTGCTAGTTCTGAAGCCAAAATATTTTGATAGTAAAATGTATAGTAGTATCACATAATTTTGACAGCATCTGGATTCTGGGAGTTGTTTTTCAGAGTGCCTTACAAAAGGCAGACTCAGTTTCTTCCCAGGGAAAGCTGTTATCAGGGAAACACCCCTCCGATGAATTTCCTGTGCAAGGATATATCTTGAGAAATGGATTTAATTTTCCCGTTGTTTGTGACATCTAATTTAGAAAGAGAAGGAGAATTTTCCATCTGCGAGTATTTAGATGTTCCTTCACATGAACAAAGCCCACTGGCCCATTTCCAAAATTGCCCTCTGATTTGGATCCCTGGTGCGGGTACCACATTGAAGGGGTTTGTTGGAACTCCTCACAAGTTATCTTGCATTGATCCTCACTTGGAAGGGGAGCCAGGCAGCAGTTTTAACCCAGTTAATAATCAGTGCACCAGGTGATTAAGGAACTTGACCAAGGTTGTATGGTGAGTCTGTGGCAGAGCAGAGGTTGATATTGAAGATTCAGGTTACTGTCCTAATTTCTGGTTATCTTTCCTTCTTCATACCCTCAGTCATTGCTACCTTTTCCTCCCATATAATAATGACCGGATTAATTTGTCAGATAAATATCCACTCAAGTAACAGCTAATCTTGAGTGACAAGTCCAGGATGTGACACTTATCCCATAAAGAGTTTATGGGTAAAATTCCTTGGAAATTCTGCATTCTCTTCATTCCTACAAGAGTACTAAAGACCCTTCTCCTTCAAAGGACAGCAACATCTACCCAGTTTGTCTGAGGTTAAAAATGTGAATCCCAGGGCACTTGTATATAGATTTTTGTGCATCCCCTGAATGAAGAATGGTGCACCATGTACTCAATAGTTTTATTCATCATATCAAGTGAATATCTGACAGTCTAAGTGAATTCCTACCCATTAGCTAAGAACACAGTTACTCCTGCAGTGTTTTATAAACTTCTTCTGGCAATGGTACAAAATGCAGAGAAGTTATCGAAGCACATTCCCTGCAGCTGTTGTAATCTTTACAAACTGATATCTTATTTCACCAGGGGAATAAAAACAATGATATTCACAATAATAACAACGATGACAATGATGACATAGTTATTGCATTTTCATCAGAGGATCTCTAAGCACTTTATAAACTACAGATAAGTTTCAAAAGAAATAATCCTGCAGGACATATAAGTATTATACTGTATTTTGCATGGTCCTACTAGGCTACAGAAAAGATAGAACAAATCCTAACTTACAGACTGCCTTAACTTTACCTTTTATTCTAATAATGTTTTCAAAAATGGTAATATTCCCCTTCCCCTGATACTTTTCAGAATTAGAATTGCCATCCTGAAATATTTTGAAATATTGGAAGATAAGTCAAAAAACAAGAGAATATGTGGGAAACATCCTCAAACCTTTTTATGTTTTTTATAACATATCTGCTTCAAAGTGTGAAAAATGAGAAATTCGTTACTTTAAAAACACTGCTAAAATGTTAAATAAAAGCAACAAAGTGCTTGAACCCACTTGTGGGCAGCTTTTTTTTATACAGAAAACACTCTTATTTAGAACTATTGGAAAGTTTGTATTTTTACAAAATCCTGGAGATGATTTGTCTTTACACCATTTACTTCAGCCAAAATTATCTGCTAAAACAAACAAAAATAAGTAGTTCATAAGTAATTCCCCTCACCCCCAAATACTTGGATTTTTTTTTTTTTTTTGTACTCTGTATTTAAATTATTAGATAGGGTAATATTTCTCATATTGACATGTATCTGTCCAGGTTTTTTTCCTTTACTGTTCTTTTAAGCACTGATCATGCAATGATGTACTTATTCAATTACGTACTATACTAACCCAAGACATGCTATTCAAATTGAGTATTCATGAATACATCTTGCAGTATATGCAAGATTACCTGTAGAATCCAGATTATTGATTTTCTCTGGTTCATTTAGATATTCCATACATTATGAGAGAATTAAAAACCAATCAACCAACCAACCACCCACCAAACCTCTAACCCTTCAAAACATGAAAAAGTATTTGCAAAGAAAGAGATTCTCCTTCCCCCACCACCCCAACCATTCTAATAAAAAGTAGCAACTGCTATAAAGCCATAGACAGTAAGTGAGCCTGGCCAAATGAAACTAATAGTTATGTATTTCCCTTTAAATGACTTGTCCAAGGTCACACTGCAAATCAATGGCAGATTTGATAATTTAACCCAAGAGTCCTGGAACCCAATATCCTGCTCTCACCACTAGAAAATCACTGTACGACTGACTTCCAATCTGGGAACGATACACAATGTAAAGAGAAAAACTGTAGATGTTTCAGGTTTTTTTTCCTGCATATTGCTGGTTTATATAGAATTCCTTTTTTATTTGGTCTAGGATAGAAAATACTTGGACACATCTTTTGTAAAAATGTCTTAAAATGTTGTCAGAAGCTGCTGGGTCATCAGTTAAAAATGACATCTGGGGCTGCTGTAAGAACTACTGATGTTGTGTGTGCTGCCTTTCCTTGCTTGAAGAGTAATTCATGTGGCCAAGCTGATAAATATTCAAGTAGTAACAGAAACTGGAAAATTACTGTTTTTTTTTTTCCACTGAGGAAACTTCTTAAACATTTTTTTCCCGTCTGTTTGCAATATCTTGGCATTGATGTAAATCTATATCAGACTAGATGTAGATTTATATCCATTTTTTCAAAGTTGAGCTGAGGGACCGTCACCTCCTTCCACACTACCAAGGCTGGTTGGAGACATGGTGCTGAACTTTCCACATGTCTGCAAACTCCAAAACCCAGTCCATGGGCTTCTGCTTAGGTCCCTCCTCTAGATGTATGCTGCAAGGTCATCATCAGCTTTCCTGCCATCTCTGCTCTTGCAAAAGCCTCCTACAGCAGGTGTTCCTTGAGTCCACTTGCCTAGAGCACACTAACTAATTTTTCATTCCTGACCTCAAGCAACAAAAGCTTTTCCCTGCCCTTCAGAGAGTACATGTTCATGAAATAATTATTAGAATAGATTTTATTGTCAGGTAGGAAGAGGCTCCACTCAATTCTCCTAACTCAGGGTCCCCAACAGCCCTAGCCAGTAACAAGGTTATGAGGACTATTTGAAGAGACCAGTTAGGAACTGGTAGCCTGGTACTGGGCTTGAATGGTGCAGATCTGTGGGGTCTCTCTTCTGATCCTCCCTCCCAAGGTGGCCAAGCTCTGAGGGTCACTCTATCTGCAGATGAGAAAGAGCTGTCTGTCACTTTGGTGCTTTTCCCCACATCACTGGCACCAGACAGCCCTAAGCCTCACACCTGTGAGGTACTGGTGAACTAGGTCAGTGTTATCACTGTCTCACAACCAAAGGGAAATTCTGCCTTCTCTTTTTGGATACTCTCCCTTTAACACAGTCTCAGGGGAAGGAGTTATTTGGCCTCCTGAGATACTCTGGTGCAGTAAATCATCACAGCCAGATGGAGAACACCTGAAAGGAGTAGGTGGTGGGGTACCAATGACACTGACAAATTGACATCATGTGTGCTCCTGAAGGGTAGGCACCCAGGTTCTGCAGAAATTCTTGTTGAATTGGCAGTGAAAGCAGAGTCTAACTACACATAGAAACAGGGTGACAGTAATCTAGGAAGGTCAGGTAATCCTGTGCCTTAGGAGGAACAAGAGTGTTTTCCTGGCCTCTCCAGGTGATGCAAGAGAGGCAGTATGATGCTCATGGTTTGAAAGAATGCAACAAGGAGCCGTGAACGACCATACTTCTCCAAAAGGATTACTTATTGTGCATGCTTACCTTGAGACACCTTGTGCTGGCCTGATTTTAGGTAGGCTACTCTGAATACTGTCTCACTGGAGCTATTAACAACTAATGTAGCCCTGAGGCAGAATCTGAAGCAGGTACAGTACAGCTGAAGAGCCACAACTAGCTCATGCAGATCATATCAAGCAGATGTTGTCTGCTAGTGTTGGGTTTTCCATATATTCCATGGAAATTTCCCATTGCTTGTTCTATATGAGCCAACATCACTGATTTCTTCAAGACAAGTTTTCCCCCAACAAGCAAGGGTGGGTAGCTCTCTGGTCTGCTGGGTCATGAGTCAGCAGTAAACCATCAGAGGAAGAGATCTCTGGGCCATTTACTGTTATATATTGTCTTCAGTGCTTGCCACTGCCTGGTGGCAAGCCAAATCTTGCTCTTGGATGTGTGTAAGTTAATTTTTGAAGGCAGAATGGCCACAGAAGTCTTAAAGGAAGCTGAGAGCAAAAGGTTGGAGATAAAGACCTGTCCAAACCCCAGTATTCAGAATCAGGACCTTGCTCTCCTTTTAAACTGCTTTTCCAAAAAACAAACAACAACAAACCAACCAACAAAATCCGCCCATACCACACAAAACTGCTGGGAGTCAACAAAATTACACCTGTGTAGAAATCCTCTCTGGGAATGGAAGATCAGATGCCTGGGTCAAAATTCACAGCTTCACAGTTTGGGGTTCTTTGATCTGGGCTGTTGGAACAGCCCAGGCTAAGACACTGTGATCTTCATCTTTGCCTCATGGGCACCTAGAGCTGAAATTGTCTTCTTGTTTGAAATAAAAATCATAAAGTACAGCGGAAAACTCTGAAACTTAGACACATAGCCCCTGCATGTGTTCTTGAACATGCTATGCATTACAAAAAGAAACACCATGGGCAGCTCTCCTCCGATTGCAATGTGTTCAGCTTGTGTCAAGTGTGCAGAACAGCTCACCCCAGAAATGCACTATTTAAACTTCACCAGAAGAATAACATCAAGGACAAATTAGCTGAAGTTTCTTTAGTTGGGGCCTTCCGTGATATCAGTAGGAGACATCACCCAATAAGAGGCTGCTTCACAATCTAATCCTGCATTTCTTTTTATCATGTGCCTAGGTGATGCTTGGAGAACATGAATCTGTTAGCAGGCAATTTACTTGCGCCTTTCCAGGTCCATCTGCAAGCTTCTCTTTTTCACTGTGAATTATCGCAACATCAAAAATGCCACCTGCTCCTCCTTGGAAAAAAGCCAGCATAGAGTAAGCAGCCAGCAAAGCTGTCTGTGATACATCAATCTTTCTTGTAGCAATGGTGTCCTAAAATACATGAAAATTGGGAGATGAATACTTGAAAGTGGGATGTGAGCCCCTCAGTCCTGCTTTGGGAATGTCTTTCCTTAATTGCTTGTAATTACACCACATTTTGCATCACAAGAGATGAAAAGCCTGCCCACACCCCTGACACACTTCTCTGCTGTAATGAATTTGGAAAGCAATGACCAGACAGTCTGTGAAATCTGGAAATTACTCCAGAGGTAAGAAAAATTTAATCAAGGATGGTGAGGATACACATGGACTGCTAATAACATGAGATTTTTAATGTCTGAGGTTCACACATGCTCACCTCACCTCAGCAACACCATTTGGCTGGCTTTTGTGAAAAAAAGAAATTAAAAAAATAAAACAAAAAACACCCACAAAACAAACAAAAAACCACCAACAACAAAAACCCCAAACAAACAACAAAATGCACAAAAAACCCCCACCAAAACAAACATCCAACAAAGAAATCTTCCTTCAGGTTGTATAATTTCTCAGACCCAGATGTAGGCACACACTATATTCACAACCAAGTAGTAATCTTACTGAAAAGGTTTGACGAAAATTTCGAACCTTAATTACAGGGGAGAGCTTTTAAAGCTAATATCTTTGAAATTAAACATTTCATGTTGCTATTTCAATAAACTTCAGATTCCAGCAACTGCTCAGGCTCAATGCTTGCAGTATGGTGTGCCATTAGCTTATCTTGCACATATTTTTATTTTCACTTTGATGCAAAATCATGTTTATAAAAGAAAGAGGAAAAAAGACTGCTTTGGTCAGACATTGTGTTCCAGCAGGGTGTTATGCTGGAGCTGTAGTGAAAGGTGATTGTTGCTGTTTATTTAATAACAGAAACCAAACTTCAACCATAGATTTAGATAAATTACAGCTCTTAGCTTTAAGATTTATTGTTTTTAGGGGAAAAAAAAGAGTTTTTCCCAGGCTTATTTTTGTCCCTGACACTGCTTTTTTTTTAAAAAAATGTATCTTTGGAGAAAAGACTTCTTTTACTCATCCTTTGGGATGCACATGAGTTTTGCTGAGCACCATCTTCCAGATGAGCTGGATCCCAGGAATAATGGGCTCCCTAGAGCCCATTTACCTCCTAGAGTGAGATCTGCCCTAGTATAGTTCCAGACTAGGCATCTCAGGTCTGGACAGGTCTCTACTCATCCGGCTCTAACAAGCAATCCTCTGTGTACTGAAAGATCACAATGCTCTGGTAGAAATGGTGCCAACAACACATAACCTAATCTGGTTAACTGGTGTAAACATCTTGCTTCATGCAACAGATGAGCCAGTCTCTCTGCCATAAGCACCTCACTGTGGTGCAACCAGAATTTTAATTGTAGCTTTTTTTTTTTTTTTTTTTTTTTTTTAAATCTTTTCCCTTCACACAAACAGCAACCACTATATAGATCTAACTACAAAAGGAGGGCTTGCTATGACATCCCCTGGGCCACCGGATAGGACACACAGTAGAGAACTAGCTCCTAAGCTGAGGAGCTCTTACAAAGAAAACCCTGTTTAACTCCTTTTAGCCTAGAGTACTATTTGCTGTTAAAAAATTAGAATAATCTCTTATAACAGAGCAATAGTAATGCAGCCTACCTGAAGAAGAGAAACTCCATCAGAAAAGCACAGCCAACACCCAAAACCCTGAAGGGCTTACTCCCTAAGCAATTTATGTTTCTCTCCTTTCACCCTCCTGTTATAAGGCCAATGGCAAAGTCTTCTCTTTTTTACAGCTGAGCCCAATTAGCTTCATAAATAGTTCAGCTGGCACAAATCAGCAATGCTGTAGTAGAGAGCTGCTGATTTACCCTGGCCCTGAGAATTACTACTCCTTAGGACTAGGTAAGTTGTGTTTTAAGGAGTAGGTGTGGGGTCTTTTTCCTTTTATTTATTATTATTATTATTTTTTTAATAGGGTTGGGAAGCTCTTTTTATAACAAATCAGTCCTTCTACTTCAACTGGAAATTCTTTTTGTCACTGTTTCTGCTATTGTGAAACCAACATATCAGGGTTTTCTTGTTAGTATTTTTTTGAGAGTGTCCTTTCTTCAAAGGTTTCTGGAAAGCTGTGTAAGAAAAGTTTGGACAAAGTGAATGCTGTAAAGCAGAGGAGCTGTCCTTTACGGCTGGATCCTGCTTTCTCTGTGCTAATTAATGTAGAATTGGAATGAATGTGGATGCTAAAGTACAAGAAAAAGAGCTGAGTGACCTCAAACCCAGACAATATCACGCTAATTATTTTGCATAAATCAGCATGAGAAACTTTGGCATGCTCTGTTCAGTCAACAGGAATAATTTGTTACAGTATAGGAAAGAAAATGTTGGCCAAATTGGACCCCTCATTTGCACAGGAGTGAATTCATTGATTAAATACAGTTGGGTCTGGTTGTGCACGAACTGAATTGGAAATGTTGTTCATAACTCTGCAGTCATTATTGCTAAAACAAAGTGCATCCTTCAAAATGCAAGCTGTGGGATGCTTCACTAAGTGGTTATGCCTCATACAAAATTAAAAGCTCTCAAGAGCAGGCTGGAGACTTTGTGACAGTAGAATCTTCACAAAGGAGTACAGCTTTTTGTGCCTCTAGTCACAGAGGGAGTACTGAGTAAGTAGTTTTTCTTGGGGACTCTGACTCTTCTCCACTAAGATGCCCACAAAGTACTGAGCAAAACATATAATGTAAAACAGCCACCCAAAACATAGGACCCCCCCGGTATGTTATAAGCAGAGAAGAGATTCAGGCACCTTTTCCCATGTATTGCTCTTTTACAAGGGCACACAAATCCTGCTTCCCTGAGCGCAAGCGGAATCGCACCACTGGAGGTGATGTCTCTGTGTGTAGCCTCTGGACCTCTGGTAAGGTCCTCAGTGAAAAGCCCATCTCTCCTCTTCAGACAATATCTCAGTATCTGGGTGAACTTTGAGCCAGAAGTAACTTTTTGGTCAGCATTTTTTGTTTCTTGTTTCTCATCCATCCAGACCTTCTTTCCAGAAAAACAAAAAATTATATTCACAGCTTTATGGTTTAGAGCAACCAAGGAGCCATCCAGTTTCTGTCTCCTTTGCCCTAATAAGGAGAAACATATAAATCTAGCGTTAGTGAAGGTCAGTCAGCATACCCCCTAAATGTCACATCTCTTTGCTCTCTTACTTTTGCAGAACAGGGGAGGGAACAGAAGCACGGGGCCAAGGCAGTGTTTCATGGTCAAAAATCTAGTATTTACTCATTGTGAAATGAACAAATATTTGCACCCATCAGCATTTTAGCCTCAAATTATTTCATTTTGGAATCCAAAATTGTGGAGAGAGTACTCTGACTCTGCTGATGTACTCCAGTTTGTGTAACTCTTCCCCCGGCTGCAGATTGTTATGTTGGTAGCTTTTATCCTCACCAGCTGATCTTTTTCCCAGTCTCATGTTGATTTATTTGTCTTCGTTGGGATTCTGATAACATTTCACCAATAAATTAGTTTTAAATTAAACTTTCTGTTGTGTCTTTTATGTTGGGCCCAGTGCATGTGCTGGAAAGGAAATTTCATTTCAGAGATACTTTATTCTTCTTTTTATCACCCTCTTCAGCTACGGACTCTCCAGCCACTACATTTATTTTACTTTGGGTGAAAGTTGTAAAAACACTGCATAAATTATGAATAAAAATTTGCTGCTAGTGAAGGGGAGCAATTGCAAAATACATCTTAAATTGACACAAGCCAGGAGCAGTTGTACATGAAACTGAGGGTGCAGCCTGGCAAGAGAACCTGTGCCTAGTTTATGATAACTGATAACAGAATGAAACCACCTTGTGATTGTCACTCCTAGCCTTCCCATTTCCTTGCTGCTAGACCAACGCAAATACTAGTAAGTGTCGCAGAAACAACCCAGCTCAGAGCCTGAAGCCAGGCGAGATTTGTCTTTATTCATTGGAGTACATCACTGTCGTCCCCTAAGCAGGGAGTGCTCTCCCTGAGTGTCACAGGCAGGGCTGGGGACACTGGCTCTCATGAGTCCTGGTCTACTAGGACAGACCAGAGGTCCCAGCATGGCTGTCCCCCCTTACCTGCCAGTTGGGCTTCCCAGCAAGTGTGCCCTCCCCAGCGTGCACTTCCCACAGTTCAGCCTCTGCTTTTCCTCTGCTTCCATGGCTTGAACAGCTTTTAATTGTTAAGCAGAGAGCAGTTTTTCACCTGCTGGGATTCCTGGGGAAAGCAGGAAGCAATTGAGGCAGACAAGCAGCAATGCAAGAAAAAGTGTTTTCCTTTACATAAATCCAGCAAAAAAACCTGAGCAAAACAAAACTTTGCAGCAGTTTGTTACATCCCAACCTCTACAGCAGTATGGCCCAGCTGCAAGCATGGGCAGAGGGGAAGAAAAGAAGCATGAGACCAAATTTTGTTTTGACTGTACCAGGCGAGGTTGTGTTTTCTTTTCCTCAGCATTGCGCTGGCCACCTCCATGCTTTTAAATAAGGCAGGAAATTGCTTCTCTCCGCAGCTTGTACATGTGGTGGCAGGACCTCCACAGCTGCATGGGGCTGCTGAGCACCCCGGCCATGCTCCAGAGGGATGGTTGCAGGGCTCTCTGAGGCTGGACGGCTGCTTCACCTATGGGAGACTCGACTGGCAGGTTGCACTGAGGTTTTTCCATTTTAGTAGCACTCTGAGGTGATGAGAGGAGGTGAAAAATGCATGTTTGGGTTAAATGAATTCTAAAATGGAACATTTTATGGTGTAAAATATAAAAGCACTGAGCACCGTTTCTGTTGTAGTTTATTTTTGTAGCAGATGCCATTCATTCTCCTCTTGCCCCATCTTTTCAGTGCATTGTAAGTAGTAATGATGTACAGTCTTCTTGATGAAGCACTTATCTGGGGCCCATTACTGTAATGACAGAACCCTCTATACTCCTTTGAGGTTTTATTACCAGAATGAATGCCTTGCTTCAAGCCGATTTTCTTAAATCACCATTTTCTCATAAGCTTAAAAGAAAAAAAAAAAGGTCTTTTGGAAACCTGTGACCTACTCTATCGTGTGTTCCTCACCACGGGTCCAGCTGCCATACCCAAAGGCAGAGTCACATCAGCACATTGTTTGCTTCCAGGAGATTATTTTATGTTATTATATTATTTTATAATCTGGATCTGAGTGGTCTCACTTTCTAGCCTTTACAGTGCCTTGATCAGTACTATAACTTTGAGTTCTCTTGCAGACTGGAATTGCTGCCAGACCTGCGGACACAGGAACTGACTGCCTAAATCACACCTCTAGCCCTCAGGTGCAGCTTCATGTTCCCAAGAGGGCAACCTGAGGAACACCTGCCTTGGTCACCCTGTCCCCCAAAGCAGGAAGGTCAGCTGGGAGGTGTGCAGTCAGAGGAAGGAGAGCCATACCCCTTCCCTGAGAAGGTGCTGTGAGGAAACACTGGGAGGACACACACCTCCTCCTGGCTCTGTGCCTCTCAGATCAACCCACTCCATCCCTGGCCTTGGAGCAGAAAGAGCATTTGTGTATTTTCCTCTGTAACCATTTATTATTTTTTTTTTATTGGAAATCCAGAGGAATTCCTAACAGAAGCATGGAGAAAAAAAACAAACCTCTTTGTCCTAGTCCCCATGACAAACATTTCCAGTACCAGAAAATGAGAGCTTCTGAGGTTCCCAACCCATGCCTGTGTCCCAGCATCCATGTGCAGGACACCAGCTCTCCTGGTAGTGTTATTTCCCTGAGCAGATTTTCCCCCCAAGTCCCAGTTCCTTCTTACCATCTTGCCTGCACAAGCTGCCTCTCTGTTATTTGGGACTTCTCAAGCCCCCTCTAGAAAGAGAACTCATTGTCCCAGCCCTTGCTCCCTCAGTGCATGGAAGGGACACATCCCACAGACCCGGGGTCACCTCCCTGCTGCCAGCCCCACGTGATGGAGCAGCCGCTGCGCCCACCTCCCTCCTGCCGTGGGGCAAGGGCTTCCTCCCACGCTTTCCGCTGGGCAGTGTTTTCCTAACAGATAATGCAAAGAAATGAGTTTGCACGGCCCTGCTTCAGCCGGCCAGCGGGAACAGCTCTGGGATTTCTCTCTCTGTCAGGGGAGTTGTGCAACTCTGCGTTTCCCTCATGGTTTAATGTCTCCTGTTTTCCTCTCCTGGCTGGCAATTTTAGCAGCATCTCCTCAACATGCAGGCTGCTTTGTTACCTGGTGGGGCTCACTCTTGGGGTGCTTTTGCTTTGGGCTCTGCAAAAATCCTGCCCGTTCAGTGACCGCTTTCTTTCCCAGGCATTGGGTCATTCCACTATTAGATTTTTGTTAAATCTTTGGATGTAGTTCCCTTCTGAATGACGATGTTTTGTCTGATATTTTTGGATGTTAGTTATTTTAAGATTTAAAGAGTTGGTTTTGGTTGGTGGGTTTTTTGTGGGTGTTTTTTTTATTTGTTTGTGTTTCTTTTTTGGCAGATGAACTCATCCCACTGTACAAATAAGGGGCAATCAGAGCTATTTATGAATTTATAAAACAAACAAAAAAAAATACTCTGTTTAAATGTTAAACAATATTTGTTTTCAACTTTTTCTAAGCAGAAACATTATTTTGCTTCTGAACTACATTTACATTGTTAAATTGATGTTACTTATAGAAAAAATTTTCAAGAGCTTGCCATGAGCCATTTTTCATTTCCATCACAGTCTTTCTGATTTTTTTCCAGGTCCCTACTAGAACCCAAGCAAGCCCTTGGGGCTTGTATTTGTAAACCACTGTTGGTGTGAAAAGCTGTTGCATCTCTTTGCCACAGCAGCTTTCTTAGCATTGGCATCCATTGTATTACCTCTTCCTTAGAGTGTGGCAGAGGGACAACTGGCATGGCTACATTGATGGGGAGGGGTCCTTCCAAGGACACCTCTGTCCTTCACCAAGGCTGTTGTTAGTCAAAGTTCCTGGGAAAGGAACTAGTTTTTTTTTTTTCTCCTGGGCTAATCCAGTGGGATTTTTGTTGTTGTTGTTATTGTTTTTCTTTCTGCTGACATGCCTCTTACATCTCTATTTTTAAAAATATATGTATTTTTTTACTCCTGCCTTTTTTGTCTGGCTCTGTTCCAGGATTTTACAGCACATGTAGACCACCAGAGCTACACCAAACAGACAATGAGGATGTATGAATCAAATCTGTTACTGATTTACTTCATTTTGCTTTTTAGTTTGTGGACCACTATAAAATTTCTAAAGGAAGCATATATTCCTGTGTAGCAAGCTTAAGCCTTCTGCAATAGGTTATTTTTTAGTTAATTTTTGTAGACTCCTTTGAAATTGTATTTCTTAACTCTCTTAGGGATTTCTAGGCCACAGGTTGAAACCAGTGTTTTGTGTGATGTGTTAGTGATGGAACCAAGGGTGATATTTGCCTGAAGGGGGCACAAGGTTCCACTACTTCAGTATCACCAAGAGCTCTGTTGCACCAGGTTCTTCAGCAATGCCTCAAGTACGCAGTGGGTCAGCAGTGCCAAAGGGACCCTTTTATGCACAAAATCAAAATGTGAAAGCTTAGAAGAACTAGCCAAGTAATGTCTTCTTGATACATACAGACCAGTCCAAGTCAATGGGACTAATGAATGTAAATCCTTAAAACCAATGGGATTAGCATGTGCAAATTCACTCTAGAGGAAACCAGATGATTGGATCAGCTTTTCCTGAAGTCACAGTATTCCCTGTCTGCAATTAGTTATAAAAAAATTAATTGCAAACCAATTTATTCAACTATTGTCTGTGTGAAAAGTTTCAATGAATTTTGACTAGATGGAACATTTTCATGGTCTGTAATATTTCTTTGTTGAGATGTTTCAAACAAAGGGACAATTGGAACAGATTTCTTAAAGGACCAAGTTTCTAATTAATTGCAAATCACAAACTAACAAATTAGCAGACCATTCATCTCATACCCAGAGGGATAAACGCTGCCAATTTAAGGAGGAGACCATATTTTTGAAACATAACAAAGAAGCTGAATTCCTGTTTTCAGTGCAAAACGGAACTGTGCTTGCACTGTGAAATCCAAAATCATGTCTGTGTTAGAACGGTTCTAATTTAACTATAAAATTGAATTATCCACTGATGATACTCTCCCATCTGACTCCCTTGCAGAGATTTCCATCACTTCCCTAACACTATCTTTGGCCATCACCTGGAGCCATATGTTCTAATGACTGCTGTCACTTCTCTTCATTAGTTTCCTGACGCCCTTATTTTTTGGCACTGATTTACAACATTCAAGACAGGAAAGCAGCCTGAGTACCTTAACTTAGTGTCACTTACAGGCTGGTGCAGTGATAGAACAAAACACATCATAGCCTCACAGGAAATAGCGGGGCCCCCACAAAACTTTGCTTGTTCACCAGATGTGTGAGACCCAAGCAGTTAAGAAAACAAAAGGTGGCACTGAAATAAATTAGCAGCAAAATTCCAGCTCTGAGATTTTTAAAATAAAAAAAACATGTTAGGTTATAAATTTTAAAGAGATATGTAGAAGCATATTGAAAAAGAGAGGGGAAGGATGGTTTCAATCAATTGATTTAATTTATTCTATCTTTTCTGAACACTCTTCTTATAACATGGGGAATAACAAGTGCTGGAAATAAGTTATGCCTGAATGTGTGTATGGATTATGGATTGTTGAAGGTGAATGATTCAGGCAGGTCTTTCTTCCCCCTTCCCCTCTGCCTTTGTACTATGGCTGGAAGGTGGTATTCATTTCAAAACACTCATGTGTACAATTGGGCATGCAAGGTGTCATCCTGTAAAGTACAGAGGATGGCTGGGAAACACTGAGGCCTTTCCAAGCAGTGGGAACTGAGCAATGCAGACATGGGGCAGGTTGGGATGTCAGGGGGTCTCTGTTCCTCTCAGAGGATCAAAGAAGTGATGGCAATGCGAGATTCTGCAACAGGGCAAGGATCTGCCCTGGACCCATATATGACCACACTGTTCCTTCTCACGGAGTTTGTTTCCCTCCATACTCATGCCTAGACAAGCCCTTGAGGATAAGCATTATTACGCACCTGCAGCCTCAGCTACTAAACCTTAGAGCTGCAGGAACCTCAGACAGGGAAAGAGTCTCCAGACAGAGAGGCCTCTTGGGAACTAAACTAGTGTAGTTTCTCCTTTCCTAGAAGGCATTTGCCTACCCTGTGCCTAAGCCTCTCCAGTGGAAAAGGCTAGACAATCTTTTGCTCCAGTTTTCCCAGGCTCCAGCATAAACAGCCTTTTGCTGCAATTTTAGCTGATCTCCTTTTGTCCTTACTTTCAACCAGAACAATTGCTCACTGTCATCTTTATTAGAATTTTGTGTGCATTTAGGAACCAGAGTCTTGCCTCAGCCTTCATCTTCTCCAGTCTAAGCAATCTTCTCTAGACTAAACAAATGCAAGTCTTTGTACCTCACTGGCTGTATTTTCCAAATCTCTGATCATACTTGTTGATCTCCTCTGGAATTGTCTCCAGTGTATCTATACCTTTATTAAACGATAGCGCCCCAAACTTTTCAACTAAGACCTTCACACTGAAGTGCAGAGCAGTGTAATTGCTTTATCTTACATTTGATGCTTCCTTATATACAACTCAGGTATTTATATTTTTTTGCCAGGGGACTGCACGGTCAACACAAATCAAGACCATCATTTGTTACGTCCCACAGATCTTCTGCCATCCTACTGCTTATTAATTTCTTCCAGCTTTATAGTTGGGAATTTGATTTCTCCTTCCTGAAAGTAGCACTTTATCGTAGTGGTTACTTAATCAGGCTGGCTGTGAACCATCTTTCCAGATCATTTCTGTGCTTTGATCCTCTGGCTGTAATTCTTTTATGTTCTTTCCAAGTTTAATGGTAACCACAGATTCCATCATCTGCATCATTAGTGAAAATAATAGAAACAGGCCCAGAAAAGGTCCCAGAAGAATCCAACTCGTACAACTTCCTATTTGATAGGAACAATTGATAACTGTGTTTTTGGAGTGAAGTTCACCCAGTTGTGCACCCGTCCTGTTGTGATTACATTTTAGCTCATACCTAATGCAACCATGTCGAGAGGCTAAGATAAATCACTTCTACTTGCTCTTCTTTATTCACCAAGCCAGCTACTCTGTTAAAAAGGGAAATTAGGCTGGTTTGACATGATCTGTTCTTGACAAAGTCAAGTGAACTGCTTTTTATCACCATACCATCTTCTAGGTATTTAAAACCTGATTGTTTAATAACTCATTCCAGATTTTTTTGAAATCAGGGTGAGTGGTTTATAGCTTCCTGGGGTCTCATTATTCCTTTTTAAACATCAGCACTATATTCACCCTTCTTCTGTGCTCTAGGGCTCATCCCGTTGTATATGACTCCTTTACAATAATTGCTTTACAATAGTTGCTAGCGATTCACAGATTACTTCATCTTATTCCTTGAATAAATTCAGGTGAACTTTATGAGGCCCTGCAGAGTTGAATGCAGTTGGCTCATCCAAGTATTCTTTAACTTAGTCTTTTCCTGTTTTGGGGCCTGCAGTCTTACCTCATTTTAAAAATAAAATAATTAGCTAGTCACAAAGAGCTTTTTTTTTTTTTTTTAATAGGGGCTGGATCAACAGACACACCAGGGTTCTCTGCATCATTTGCTATTTGCTCTCTTTTCCTGTTTAGTAATGGACCAAGACTTTCCTTTTTCTTTCTCTAATTAATATGTATTTATAGAACTTTTCCTAATTCCCGTCCTTTCCTAGTTGGAACGCCTTCTGTGCTGTAGCAGTTCTGCTTCTGTATCTGTTTGTCTTGTCCCCTTATTCTTAGCTGTATGTTTGCATTATTCCTTTCTATAGTATCCACTTTTTAGAGTCCTCAGGAAGCTACTGATGCAGCTGGCATCATACCTATGTGCCTGTGTTCTTCTGCATAGGAGTAACTTGCTCTAATGTTTTTCATGTACCTGTCTTTTAGGATCTGCTAATTCTTCTTCTCCTGGTGAAAACCTTGGTTATCTACTTGGAAGATTTTAGTTACCCTATTGTTTTTTTTTTTCTACAGTTTTTTGTAACTTAAGTCTCCTTTTACCACCATACCTCGTTGTTTGGATATCTTGTACAAATGTTTGTAAAAGCTTCTTGGACTTCCTATTAGTGAGTGGATGCCCATAGCAGATCTCTGTCCTATGCTTCCCCGAGGTCACAGCTGTGTCACAGCATCCAAACAAAGAACTTACAGTTCTTTCTGTTCCCCTGGCTCCTTGTATTTGCCTGCAGTGGTCAACACATTGCTCCTGTATTTACATTTCTGCCTACTTTTAACCGATGTTTCCGATTCTTTGGCTGCAGCTAAAGACAACAGATTTTTCGCTTACCTGAAGGCTTCTGCAAACCAACTTTTCCAAGTCTGCTTAAGAGGCTTCTGTGAGATTATTTAATAGTTTGGGACAACTTAATCCCACTTTGGTATAATCTCACCCCCAGGCATTTCTCTGTACCTCTGTGGGGCTGTTTTGGATCAACATGCAGTTCAGACTGAATGAGCTGATCACAGTTTGGCCTAATGCCTTCTTGAAGCTGTAATGAGATGCACAGACTCCTAGAGCGGGATGTAACATGGCTGGTGGCAAGGCCAAAGAGCAATCCACGCCAACAGGTAGAAGTCTCACTTTAAAGGAAAATACCCAGAGACATTATGACAGGTGAAGATTTGATACCCATCATTATATGCTGTCTCCTGATGCTCTGCTGGTACTTTAGTTCTTTTTGATCTTAGAGAGAAGCCATGATGCCCTCATCTCCACCAGTGCTTTTCTGGAAAGTCACCCTGAAGTCATCCCAAAGCCCATGGAGAAACTAAATTCTCCTTCAGCAGGACACTAGCATGACTTCAGAGGTACTCTTATGCTCCTCAAGTTACAGAGGTTCCTGTGCAAGATGGCATCATTAGGGCTTGCTCTTGCTGAACTTGGGGCCCTAATGACATAATCGGTGCAGGATCAAGCCAGGGTAAATAGAGTTAAGCACATGCAGAAGCCCTTGAAGGGCTGAAGCCAAGGCTGCAATTCTTGTTTGGCCTGGCAGGTTGTTTGGGAGCCATCCCATTGTTCTGAGCTTAATGCTTATTCACTTCCTCTTTACTTGTGTTTTCTTATATTATTATTTTTAATTGTGTCTTTTCATTTAAGAGAAACAACAAAAATAATCTCCCTTGGGCCAAAGAATCTGGATCAACACAATCAGGTTAAGGGACTCCTTTTAGTCTCAGCACTGACTCTGATACAGACATGAATGTTAAGCTGACAGCTTTGCCTAGAAGCTTTTCAATTAATAGCTTTAGTCCTGGTGTGGCTTCTGGGAATACAAATGCTCCTAGCAGGAATTCAGAAAGACCATTATCTTAGACAGAAGAAGGATACTTTTCACAAAATAGCTAAGATGTTCAAGAGGTCTTCCTCGTTGTGGAATTAACATCCTAAAAACCCTGTAACCATTTAATTTTACATCATGAAACTACACTGAGTCACTACAATTGAAGCTCACACATAAATTGGGTCACTTCTATTCTGCACTATGTCATGTCACTGTACTGGAAGCAAAGTTTATGCCAGGAAAGAACTTGAAGGGGTAGAAAAAGAAAGTAAGATTCTTTTTTGTTTTTTCATAATGAAGAGAGAAGAGCAGTAGCGTAAAGAGAATTTCCTCAGATTCCTCTCTCGCTCTCTAAAGGGGGAACTTTAGGGAAGTGTTCTAGTGTGAACAAACAAGGTGGCTCTGCAAACTGAAACTGTAGTCCAGGCATACATTGTTTTACATTAAGAGGTTGAATTGCAGTCTCTTTGTAAAGTAGCTGCAGTTACTTAACAGTCAGGCTGAACATTAGCAGAATTAATAGGTATTTAAACACTGCCAGGTAACTTTGATTAAACATTAAAGACTGGAAGGGCCATGCAAATTATACTTTGGTTATTGCAGTTCCACTGAGAGTGTAAAAAAATGTGATGTGATCTCCCTTGGGCAGAGGCAAAACATATTTTAAAGCTGCTGTTTTAAATTATGATGGCACATTTATGGAAAACAGACAATGTTGATACCACAAAAATGTGATGAGTACCATTAACAGTGAGGATCACACAGCAAACCATAAACCCAAGTTCCTTCAAAATGTATAAAATTCAAGTCAGAGAATTTGTTTAGGGAAGAGATTAAAAACATGTTAAAAAATGGGTTCTTTTGTCCTTATACAGTTTGCCAAGAGCTCTTTAAATAGAAACTAAAATAACTATTTATGCTTTTGACGATTAATAAAACATATGCCCTTCTGTACAAAATATAATAATAGTAAAATTATGCTACAAACAGAGACAAAAGATGCTGTTGTAAGACTTTCCTTTAAGTTATTTCTGTATCCATATTAAAAGAAGGGGTGTTTGATCTGATTTTTGCAAAATGGGATGCAGAACCACCTTGATCTTTCAGCTGATTTATTTAAAACAGGTACGTAGTGACTGACACCATTACTGATGTGGACAAGCAAAACTTCCTTAAGCAGAGGCTGAAAAAAGTTAGAAGAGTTTACATTCAGGGGGAGATTAATAAAGTCTACATAATAAATGCATTAATAAAATGGGTGGGATAGATTAGAGAGAGAGGAATTAATATTCACATTGCCTTTAAAACAAGAGTGCAAAGAGATTCAGTGAAACTCAGCAGCTGAAGAAAATGTAATAATGATAAGGGGAAGCACTTTTTCACACAATATGGCAAATAGACATGGGAGGCCCTAACTACAGGATGTTTCAGAGGTTAGGAGTTTATCAGCATTTATGTAGAACACGAACATGCCAAGTCATCACTGTGAATGCTACAGAGAGCCAGGAACCAGAGCAGCTTCCCGCAGTGGTGGGAGAGCGTTGTTTCTCTCCCAGAGGTGGTCCATCACCCACCTCCTGCTGTCAGCTGCAGGACCCCTGCACAGCAGGCCCCAAGGTGGGATGGGCTTTAGCAGCTCATCTCTCCAGCTTGGCTGAGTTTGGTGGGATCAGTCTTGGCCTTGCTGAGTTCCCACTGCGAAGTGGCTGGTGCTGGAGTGAGCCCCTGGCAGGGTCAGGGACCTCATGGGACATAGGGAACATGGGTCCTTCAGCCTGCAACACACCCTCATTCCCAAAGCAGGCAAAAAACCTCATTTTTACACAGGCAGAGGACTTGAACACCAGTCATTTTTGTAGAAAACTTTGTTTCTTTGAAATGAGAAACAAAATGGGGTTCCACTCCTTCCCTAAAGGTGCTGGTGCAGACACCTTCAGGCTGCAGCCTTGACTTGCCATGCTGAAGTGGGGCTGCCTGGGAAATGGAGAGGGAGCAGAAGAGAATCCCTTGCCACAGGGAAGGTCCACAATGGACTTTCTATTCCGGGAATCCGTGACCCATTTCCATGACATTGCCCTGAAGTTTGCTATTGGGAAGCAATCCTTCACTCTGAAATCCCTTATCTTCAGGGAGAATGTAATATTTATTATTTTTTCCCCTGTTTACTGCACATGCTGATAAGCAGCTCTGGGACCAAGCAGTTGTTAGAGCCCATCCCTTTTTTTTCCTAAGGCCTGACTAATTAAAAAATAAATAAATCATTAGTTAAACTTTCAGTAACTGTTTTAAAAAATTCATATAGTGTTGGAAAGGTCAATATCCAAAGTAGTCTGGGATTCAGATCCCAGCAGGTCTGATGGCTGACCAGTTTCTCCAGGGAAAAGCTAAGTGGGACACCTGAGGGGAGGAGGCGTTGGTCATTAATTCAGGAGTCAACAGCTGGCCAGGTTCAGTGATCTTAGTAGAAACAAAACATATGCATAGTGTGTGGTTTCTTAAAGCCTGGTTTTCTTGCCTGGCCTGCCAGTCTGAAGAATTGTTTGCTTTTGCAAGTTTAATAATAAAATGGATGCTAAGGTCAGGGAATAGGCCGCTGCTTAGGCATTGAGCTGGGAGACCTAAGGATGCCTCACAGGAATTAGCTGGACAGGAGGATTTTGATGGATTTTATGTGAAACTGACAAAAAAGGATTGCTTTTGGAGAAAGGTCACACGCAAAGCCAATGCAGGCAATCATCTTCATTACTGTTGTGTCTTCCCCATGCAGAAACACGGATGGGGAAGGAAAGAGCTCTGATTTTGATGAATGATAAGAGGACTCCATGATGGAACAACATATGTTCCGGAATGTGGCATGATTGCTTTAGGGGAATGTATCTCTGTTGACAAAAATGATGCTGTCACAGGGTATATATTGGCAGCCTCATCCTCCTCTCCTGATTCTCCACTTATTTCATCGGCATTGCTATTCTTTGTATGGGGAAATGTAAGAGGAAAAGCAAGCTAAACACATCAGAAGAAAAATGTATTATTACTGGGATTAGACCATTATGTACAAAAAGATATGAGAAGCTACAAAGGTTTTGTGATTAATGGTCCAGCAAGTATGCTTTTCTTGCTCAGCTACTGTCCTAGTTAGTCTCACCTGTATTTTCCAGTGTCACAGTAAAGTTAGAGTAACTCATTGACTCAGTTTAACAAAACTGTCTGTGGACATGTCTTCTGTTCACCATGAATAAAGGTAATTTGAGTGAGTTTAGTTATTTGTCTTTGAAGCTAAACCGATTTCAGTTCCATTGTATCTGCTGTGGAGTCTGAGGTCCACAACAGCATTGCACAGGGAAACCCATCTGTACATAGGACAAACTGTTCTCCAGCAGCCCATGGGGACATTCTGCAGCTCAGCATTTTCTGTTTCTGACTGCCAGGCATTCAACATAACCCACCTTCTCTGCAGTGAACAATAAGCAAACAAATATTAAACCAAGTTATTTCCTGATCATGCTAACTGTTGCAGTCTGTTTTTCTACATGATTTCTGTATTTCATCCATATAATGACAACCAACATAACTATTTCCCATGATCTCATATTTCCATGCATTGCCTGAAATGCCGCACAGACCCTCATCTCATCTCCAGTAGTTGCCTAACTTCTGGGGAGCCAAAAGCAGCCAATGCTATGGGCTGTTTTGAGCCATGTGATGCTGACTGGCTCTCTGGGATATGTTTGTTGCCAGCTGGCAATCAAACAGGACAGATAATTACTGTATAATACACTCTCACCTTGCATCCCTTCCCACACCCAGGATACTAACTGGGGTCTCTGTCCTATACCCAGGCTCTGGTTTTCACTGCTTTATAGAAACTACTTGTCTTTGATATCTCTCTCACTTTATCAAATGTGACTGAAAGTGAACAGTGGATTCAGAAATTATAGGGGGGGAGGCAAAATGCGAACAAGATAAAACAGTTGCAAGTGACATTTGAGTAAAATATTTTGTTCCCTTTCAGAGCTGTTAATGGACTGACTGCACAGCAGAACCTGCTTAGATCTGAAATACTGTTAATTGGAGATTGACAGACACAAAAGGGTAATTCAATGCCACTACTGTAAGACAACAAGAACAGGAGATGGATACTGATCAAATCTGTCAGAAAAGTCCCAAAGTTCTCCGTGAAAATTGGAATAAAAAAGAAAAAACAACAAACTTATAACTGCTTTCTTGCTGCTGATTCCTGTTGGCTGTTGTCTTCTGACCATCTTTTGCTAAGAAGTGAGGCTCACAGCCTGGCTGGTGGTGTTTCTGTGCAGATGACCAAGGCATGAGTCAGCCACTGTAATGCCTCTTCATGCTTACATCAATAGCTTGCTTCAGAAACTCTACAAGCATGAAAAAAAGGCTTATCTCAAGGATTTAGGAAGAGAAACATTTATTCTTTCTGTCTAGAAGAACCTGTAGTATTCAAACCTCATGCTGATGACCATGATATAAATTCCTGGAAGATTCAATGTTACCTCTGTTCTGCTAGTGAAAGTGCTACTATTTTGTTTTTATGCATTTCAGTTCAGCACATTCCTTTAAGAACAGTTTTGCATGTCTGAGTTTTGAAATAGTTAGAATTAACAAATGATGGTATTGCTATTTTTGTTGCCAGAATTTCTAGGAGTCAGGTTCATACAAAAGCCCGTTGTGACTATCTGTTTTCATTGCAGTCAGGCAGAATATAGCCTAGTTCTGCTTTCAGTTACAGCCGTATAAATCTAAACTATCTACGTATTCCTTGCCAGTAGTACTTGTGTATGCTAAAGTGACCATTCTATAGTATTATTTTCCCAGAAAAAGCAAAGTGATAATTCATCCGTGTCACTTAAGCGGGCAGGTTCCAAATAAGTTGCAAGCACAGCTAAAAATGGAACACAAAATGAGTAAGAAAAATACAAGTAAATAAGAAAATAATTTTAAGATTTCCAGTCTCAAACATAAGTATGTTTTCACGTGTATGAATACCAAAAAGATCTGTTTGCAATCAACTCCTTTGTCACTTACTGCTTGAGTGCCGGATCCAGAAAGTCTGCTGCTATGAGATGATGTGTGAGGAGCAATGCAGAAGAAGGAAGTGGATCTGAAAGCATCCAAGACCTAGCAGCCCTGGGGAGAAGCTTGTCAGACAGCTGTTCAGTTTGGGAGGTGCTCGGACATTTCAGCAGGGGAAACCAGAGCAGGACTGAGGAAGAGACAGACAGAGATAAGGCTAGTTTCTCATCTGTTTAGGGTGTTCAGGCAGCATCCTGGCCTAGGCAGAGTTATTCTGGCCTTGACAGTGAGAACACCTTGTTGTTGTAGATGGGAGACCATGGGAGCTCGAGAGCCCGTGTGAGGCGAAACAGAGCCTGGGATGCTGGGAGGCTTCAGCCAGGGGCTGCACACGTGGCTGCACTTTTGCAGCATGGACGTGTCTGTGGGGGAGATGGACTATGGCCAGTGTTCGTTCCCCACTGCACAGCCACCAGGCGTCCATTGACGTGGTCCTGAGCCTGCCTCGTTGAGGAAGCACAGGTGCCATAGAGGCTTTCAAGGACAAGTTGTTATTTGAAATGGAAGTAAAATCTGCAGCCTGGAGGGACGCTGTACAGGGAAAGCTCCAGGCTCCTCAGCCCTGGCTGAGCCAAGAGAACATGTGCCAATTTGGCATTAACACATATAAATATATACACAACCTCTGTGTATATTCATTACAAATATTAGAGGACTGAAAATATGTGGCTTGATACCAAAATGGAGGGTAGCTAAAGCAACTGCATTGGAACTATCTGCACACAGAAATACAAGTCAGCCAGCAAGAAAGAATATAACAAGCTAATGGAGAAGTTTGAGAGGAAAAGTTTCCCATGAATTTGCAAGAGTTACAGCTGGAAAAGACATGATGTTCCCTCTCTTTGCCAATACTGAGCAGTTCTGCAATGTTACACGCCTACAGCACATGCACTGTGCTGTGTACGGCTGGTTGAAATGTTCAGTGAGAGCACAGGCCAAGCTGTCATTAGGTTTGGTATCATCAGGTGCATTTCCACAATACCTGAGTAGGTGGAAGTGACAGTACAGAGTCTGAAGCTTGACACCTGGTATAAATGTGATAATTTCTTCTCTTCCCTTTTCCTTGCTGTTTGTGAGCTGACCCTGCTTTCTGCCAGCATGTTACACATTTCTCATGAAGCTCCACTGCACTAACTCATAAAGTCCTCTTTGACTATTCAGGATGATGGTGTCTGAGTCACACACCGCTGTTTCCATCTTGATTGGAGAGCTGAAATGTTTACAGCTGAAGTACACCAACCCTCCAGAGGACTATCGATTCCTTTCTGAAACTCTAATCATGTCTTTTCCCACTTCTCTCTCCTGTTACATACAGTCAATATGTTTGAGAAGGCCACCTGCAACATCTCCCTCCAAAAATATCTGAAAGAAAGCAACAGTGAAGTGGAGGCTTTTGGTTATATTCTACTACTCTTGCTCCCCTGGCTCAGACCAAGAATGTATGGGGGTAGGAAAGGGGAAGAAGTAGTATGTCTTCATCTCATTTTTCCCATTGTATTCACCAAGAGGAAGGCTTTTTTTTTTCCTCTTTCTGCTGCTGAAAAAAATAATCCAAGGTAGCCTCTCTCCCCTGTTTTCCCTTGTAGACTGCATGGGACCAGCACTGCTGTTCAGTCTCTCCCTGAAAAATCTTCCTGTTTTAAGTCTTCCAGTGATGCTTGATTATAAAGACCTCCCAAAAAGAAACAGCTCAGCCCAATCTACCAGGGAGAGACTTCTCGGGAAAGGGGCCAGAAAGCTGGTGTGCTTGGCCCGATGTGACCCAGAGCACGGCAGGGAAGCCAGGGAGCAATTACAGAGAAAGTCTGGCTCCTCTCCTCTTGCCCCAGGGTGACACACAGGTGTTCAGTGCAAGCAAAACCTCTGGGACAAGAATGTGATGCTAGGGAAATCCCTGCTCAGTAGAAGGGAACTGAAATATTTCAACATCTCATAGCTTGCCAAATCTAGGCAAAAACGTCCTTAGAGCAACCAAAGATGCTTCCCAGTATCTGTGGTGAGTAGGCAGCCCAGTTTCAAGACCTTGCCTCCAGAGAGATGCTAGGTGACAAAGTGGGCTTCTGATAAGAATGTCTAAACCATCCATTTGTTTGCTTTTCCTCATACTTTAAGAAATAGCTGAATAATTTCAGGTGTCAGTCCTCTCTATTTCTTTTCAAAAAGAAATACCATCCTGAGATAACATCTATCTCCTCAACATGGAGAATATCAGCAGGCCTAGTTCAAGCACAAAAGAACCATTTCAGTGATACCAACACCACATCAAAGAATACTTCAGGCTTCAGCTACATAAAGCATGACTTGCATGGTGTATGCTCCAAAGGTGCTCAGACATATGGTAATGAAGGGTCAGTATAGAATATACCATCAGCATTCCTGGGTGGAAGGCTGTGATTTGTAGCTGAGGCTTGTAAAACAAAGCTCTGGAGGTGCAATGTTGAGAAACATCCACTGGGAAACAAATTTTGAAGACTCCCTTGACTAAAGCAAAAGCAACAGTGGCAAGGATTATGTGTTAGTTTGTTTTTTTCCGAAGTTTGTACTTTTCACAGCTTGATTTGGGATGGCTAAGGTTCTCATGCACTGATAACACTCAATCATCAATCATGTTTATAGCAAGTGACACAGCAAGGCTGCAGACAGGGAGCAGCTTTTCCATGACCAGAGCATTGCAGTCACATATGGAGGGAGCCTGGGGAAATTTCACACCAGACATATGTGAGTGGGTGGTAGATACTCCAAGGTAATGAAGATCCTCACTCCAGTAGAAACAAAAAGCTGCAAAGAAAACTCAGCGCCTTGAAGGTTTAGACAGACAGACCTTTCTAGATTTCCTGTACATGATGGAAAACATCACACATTCCAGAATCAGGCCCTGAAATAATTTATTTCTACATTTCAGGCTTCACAGTTTATTATCTTTTTGCATCCTTCCTTTATCAATTATGTTCTCCTACCAGTAGAGTATGCATTTTATTTTGAACTCATTTTTTGTAAGTATTCAATTCCAGTAAACGTTTTCAGTAAATTAAAATCCAACACTGGTCCACTTTAATTAAGAGTTGCCTAACAATTATTTGACTAGATTTGGCTTTTCAGTATTTGAATTTGTGAGTTTGTAGTGTCACTTCATATAATCACTTGCCTTGTAAGAAAAGGAGGGAAAATAAAGGAAACGAGGAAGTAAATGGAAGAAACCTTTGCTTCTTCTTCATTTCACATATTCCCTCCTCTTTTTCCTCCTACTGTAATCCCTGCTCAGGAAAGAGGGAGAAATAAAATAGCTGAGAAGATGCGGAGGGAGACAAGAAAACTGGCATTTTTCTCCCATTTCTCTCCTCTCCATTTCCTTTATCTGTGGGAAATAAGAGCAGAATGTGAGCCTTTGTCCCACCAACTCCCTTCCAAAAAGATCAAAGAAGTTTAAAAACAAAGTGAAAATCAAAACCTGGGATTGAAAATCAACAGAACTATTTGGATTATTTTGTTCCAAATATTTTGGCAGAAAAATGTACTACTTGGCAGGAGAAAACTTTGCCTTCTTTCATTTATTGTTCAGGTCTTTTCATTAGCAGTGTGTTAGGAGTCAGGTGCTTCTATAGACCAGATATGTCTACCCTAGCAAATTAGTCTCAGCCCACTGAACCTCTTCGGATCTGGTGACACTGAAGCGTGTGGCTTGGAGCTTGAGGCATTAGCTCCAGAAGGAGGAGTGCTTGCAGTCTCTGACTCCCCCCATCCTCCAGAAGGACTGGGCTCTGCTCCCCCACAAAACCTCTGCCCACAGAAAGGTAGAAAATCCCTCTATTCTGGGAGTGAGCAGGAAATGCTATATTTAGATGTTCACATTGCAGACAGGCTTTGTATTTAGTACTGACAACTAAAGGGGTCCATGCTGCTCTCTCTGGCCATGGAGTCTGACGGGCTCTATGCAACTCCAGCCTAGGTTAATACCCTTGTTACTGGGCACAGAAGAGTCCAAAATTCATTTCAATTCAAAACCAGCACAGCATGTTTCCTGCAAGATGCTCACATAGTGAAGAAGAGGATTTATAAATCTCTGAGTAAAAGCTCAAATTGGCCACTGTCACTGCATCTCTTCTCACTCTGCATCTGTAACAGAGAAACACCCAGAGGCACTTGGAGGAAAGTTCCCCTGAGCTATGTCCTCTTCTGCTGACCCCTCCTGTCCAGGGACTCCTAGATGAGGCAGGTGCCAGCATGAAGTGAAACTAGTTTTTAGAGGGAAGGCGCAATCACATTAGTTCTATCACCTCACTGCTGCAGTGATGGTCAAATGTGGATTTCCTGACTCCCAGAGGCATGTGCCTTAGCCATGGGACCATGTCATCACATCCAGTTCCTAACTTTTATTATAACATCATATTCCTATGTGTCTCTGGTCAGCTCGTTGGACCTCCCTTTTCCAGTTTCTTCCAACATAAAAGGGTGAGATTTGCCAGCCCCACAATTGGTGCAGGATTAAATGTGTGCAAATTTCGATGAAAAGACAAGGTGTGAATGCTGACTGCTGTCAACAAAGGAAACAGGGCAGGTTAGCAGGTTAGGATACCACCTACAATTTCTGCACTTACTGCAGCAGGGAACAGGGAGCTGGGCTTCTGGTTCCAGGATTATATTCTGCTCATTGGAGTACAGTAAAGTATGTGAGTAATTTTGAAATACACCAGTGATACAATGCTGGTAGGATGGACACAACAAATATCAAAGACAATAATTTAGTGTTGGGCAAGCCATGTCAAATTCCACCCCACTTCAGCTGCTTTCCAGGAAAATAGATTTCTGGTTTTAAATATGAGGATTAGCAGCAGCAGATTTAGGGCTTAAAATAAAGTATGTATTTTAGATTTATTTAGGGGCCTTTGACTCCTAAACACTTTGCTTTAATATATCGCTTTCTGGGCTGACATAGCTTTCATTTTTCATCACTACTTTACATTCCTGTGTTTGAACGGTTTATGGAGGGGAAACCTGGGTTTTTCAAAAACTGAAATTGTGCTGCTGCTGCTGCTGTTTAAGCAATGCTTTCTTTTCTTCTCTGTCTGTAGCAGGTTCTTAGCAGAGAGAACTGTAATTCAGAACAATTCAATTTTCCATCATTTAAGAAGTAAAACACAGTAATGGCTTAATCCTGATTATACACAGCCATTTGTGAGGACTGACTTCCAGATGTTCATGTTCTTTTTTTTTTTTTTCTTTTTAATATGTGAATGTTATTCATTTATTTGGACTTGGTGCTAGGAAAGAAATATCTGAAATCCCCAGGGTAGGAGCACTGATCAAACTTCAGTCCAACTAAAGTCAGAAAGCCACCCTGAAGTTCTAAATATTTGCTGGACAGGTCCAACTCAGGCTGCAGCAATGGAAATTTTTCTGTCCTAAATCCTGCCCTGGAGGGAATTTCTATTTGGAGAGGAGCATGTTCACTTTTCACTTTTCTTTGGACTCTCTTTAGAGATTGCTAAGTATGGCGAGGTCAGAGCTCTAGGATCTGGTTTGATTCCAACCAGCTTTGACCTTCTGAAGGCATCAGCTGCACTGCCAGCCAAGATTTCATGGTTAAAGGTCAATTAAGATTATTCCTTAAGTTCCAAAGAATTTGAGGAGGGAAATGGGGAAGAAGACAACAACAGTGTTTGAAAGCCAGAAATGAATTTGGTAGCAAATGTTCCGTGTACACCAGATTTTAGACACCATATCTTCCAGAGTCAACTGTCCAAGTCACGCAATCCTAATAACAAGCCTTTCCTGTAAAACCGTGCTTTCTGAGCCAGTGATGCAAGCTGGCTTTTGAGATGTGAGCTGCTCTCCATAGTTTGTTTCCAACAAAAAGAGCCTTTTTAAATTGAATTTTGGTGCTATCTTTGCACACATTATTCTAATCATCCTGCTGGGAGGGTTCTCTATGTAGAGCAACCAGGACACTCACGCCGAGGCTCTGCTGTGTGGTTCCAAGGGATAAAGTGGAGTTCATGCAGCTGACTTGCAAGCAAGCTTGCTAATAAAATTTAACTCTTAAAGAAGACAGCTTGGTCCTAACAACTCTGATTGCCTTGGCACACTGTGGTGGAAATACAATCACAAGATTGGACTGCTCTCCATTTGTTCCAAATAGAGAGCGAGAAGGAGAAAAAGTATTTTTTTAATTAAAAATAAACAAGTAAGCCGAATCTTGAGAGCTTCTTGCCAGATTATTGTTTAGCTCAGCATTATCTTTTCATTTGCATCATGGTGATCCCAAATACGTAGATCAACAGATTTCCTCTACTTCAGCAGGTAAAGATGGCCTCTTGGATGCAGTCATGATCTGGCCAGAAAACTCAAGCGTGTGCTGCCTGTGAGTCTGTTGCATGGTCTGCCAAAGATCTCTGAGTGCTGTACAGTGATACTTACAGTGACAGGTTTTGGCAAAGTAGCTCATAAGAGCATTATAAGAACTCACTTTTGATTATAATACATCTATACAGTAAAAAATATGGGACTTTTGATTGTACTTTACATGAAAGCCTCCCCCTGCCAATTTTCACCTGCTTGGCAGCTCTTCTGAGCTGCTCGAATGGCAGGAAGGGACAGTGGGCTTGCATTACACCAAGAGGCTGTGCAGTGGAGCACAGGTCTGAATCCCACCTCAGCCCCTGAAGGGCTGTGTAACAACGACACGTTGTCTGAGCTTCTGCCAGCAGAGCTCTCCCTCTCAGGATATGTCAAGTATGAAATACTGCTAATATGCTGCCCACAAATATCATTAACTGCACTGTGAAAAAAATGCCAAATATTATTCCAGCCTCTTTACAGGTGACTGGGCTGAGTTCCCCAGCAAAGCTCTGACTCCGAGCAGAGGTTGTGATTGTTGGGAGCAAAACAAAACAAAGCAAAACAAAATAGGAGGTGCTTTAAAGCAGCTGAATAAAGATACACAACAAACCTTCCTGACAAAAGCACTGTCGAATTAATGCAACCTGATCCCTGAGCTAACTATGGTGATGCATCATATTCATCACCCCAAAGAAAGAGCCAGCAGGGAGCTGGCGGGGACGGCATGGGCAGTGTGGATAATTGTGGAGGCCTGCTGGTAGATGGAAAACATCTGGTTTGTGTTTGAGTTAAGAAGGGATATTATACTCTATTACCCAGATTTGTATCTGTCCATTACTTATTCAGATTTATTAGCATAGGCTCGCGACATCAAGGTTATGTGAGGCTGAGATGTCTTTGTGTGTTGGGAGCCACAGAATGTGGCTGTTAAAGGCAGTAAAGTTACAACAAACACCTGCAGGTCTCTCAGTGCTGTGAGAAATGTCTGTGTTAGCAAGTCTGAGGACCTGTGCACATTGATGCCTGTTTGTGTAAACACAGGTGATGTGTGCCTGGTGCATGTGGGCTCTCTGAATCTGGAGGTACCTGTGCATGTGCCAGGTGGTGGCCACGGACAAGGTGATGTTAACGGGTGAGGGAATGTAGCCTTGAGACAGTAATGCTCTTCAACCTGAATACAAGATGAGGAGCTCACAAATCCAATGAGTGGGGGTGCTTTTAGTGACTTTCTTCAACACTAAGCTGCTTTCCTATTGAAATGCCTTACCCTCTTATACCACCTACTTAGAGCACAATCCTACTTCACTATCCTTGTGTTCTCTGCCTTGTCCAGCCCCACAGATCATCTCTGCTCTACTTTGCTCTTCCAGTGCTCTTCCTCCCAATCTCTATGCCCACTTTCCTAATTCAACATCCTTACTTCTGCATCCAGATATCCAACCTCTCCTTTTGCCATTCTCAGTGTGTGAGACCTCAGGTGTGTGTGGGGAGTTACAAGCATGTAGTCCCCTTCAGAAACAGACCCAAAGCATCTCAAACCATGTGTCCAAGCTGAGGGAGAAATTCAGAAATGGGGCTGAAGGCAACTTGCCCTAGGTGACCTGATCTGACAGTCTTGGAACCTGTATGCACAAATTCAGGGCCTGACAGTAACCATGGGACTATTCTTCCACCCAACTTCGGCTTCTAGCTTGAAAGTATTCATTCTGGGAGCAGGGACACTGTCAAGTTTCTTAGGCAATCATCCACACTGTAGGAATAGCAAAGAGTGAAAGCAAATAGGTTGCAAACCACCAAAATTATTATCCAGCACTATCTCATTAATCCCCATGAGGACTGAACACACAAAACATGAGTGTTGCTGATTTCTTAGATGGTCCTCGCCCTGTTTAATCAGCAGTGGTTTCAAAGCTTGCTAATCAGCCAGTTCCTGGCAGGTGCAAACCTGTATTTAACATTGCTCAGCCTGAATTGTTATTTACATGAAAAGAAGGACCTTTTTTCTTTTTTTTCTTTCTTTCTTTCAATTACATTTAATTCCTCTAAGATATTAGCTGTAATTCATCATGTTTATAACTTCTGAAATTAACTTCCCTCCCATAGAGTTCAATAAATAACACTTTTCCTCAATAGCTCATTCACAGTGCAAAATCACCTTCTTCCTCATATTTTTCACTTAATAGAATGAAACCATATGAGGTGGTTAAGATTTACATGGTCAGCTCTGGAAGGCTTTCTATATTTATTTGGGTTGGAAGATATAAATCAGTACTGGGCCTTTCTCCAAGAACAAGTTGTTTGTTATCTTGCTACATGTATGTTTCTGGGTCAAAATTTGATAAGGTGTTTTTAGCATTATTGCATGGGGTAGGTAGGATCTACATTGTTCTGTGCCAGCTTCCATGTTTTGACTGCAGAACATTACCTTACACTGCTTTTTCTCACATCTGATCACTGGAAGTCTGAAAATTTTCCCAACTCAGAAATAATGTGTAATTGTGAATCACATAGTTTTCTTCAGGGATAGTCCCATTTAACTAAATATCCCATAAGCATATGTGTGATCAGGATTAGAATTTTTTAATGATTTAGAGCCATGATTTGAAGTCACATGGATATGGCTTCCTTAGAAAAATGATGCTCTTTAAATCTGTAAGAAATTGAATTGTTTGCACAGAGAGGCTTCTGCAGGACCAGATTTTAACTTCATGCAAGTCTTTCAGGCATGTAGGGACATGGGGCCATGTGGGATCTTTAGAAATGCCATAATAGACCCCTCTAGCTTAATATCTATGATAAAGGTCTCAACAAGTAGTAAGTGCATGGTGGATACATGATACTATTGCTGAATCTGTCAGGAATTTTCTTTCTCTGTTATAAGTATCACACCTGTGTATCTCCGTCCTTTGGTGCAAGCTTGAGCTAAAGGTTATGCTCTAGATACCGTCCAGGAACAGGACTTTGGTGGCTTTGTGAATTCAAGCCACCAGAAAAGTAGGTGACTGTGAGATTTAGGAACCTGACAATTCAAGCAGCAGCTGGGCAAGTGAATTGAAATCATGGCAGATAAATATCCCTGCAACTGTAAGGGCCTAACCAAGAGTACCCAAGGTCCAAGACCTGATCTTATGTACACACACACACAAATACGGAAAAATTCCATGGATTTTAGTGACTCCTGACTCACCCCTGCATGATGACTTGTGTCTTTTGTCCCTGGAGTTTAATACTTACTGACTGTGTAAAAACCAAAGCACTTTAAGGTAAATCTATGCATGACATCAGCACTCAGAGATCAGCACACCAACACAGATTCGGTCCCTCTCAGGAAAGGCAGCACAGATGAACATAAGGCTATATTCAGAGAACACATGGCAGTTTCTGCAGAAGATTTAGGAGCTATTGAGGTTTCTAAGTTCAAAGAAATAGTAAGTGGGGGCTTATTAGTCAGGACTTTTGGATCCTGAGTCCTTATGTCGTCCATGAAGCAAACCAAGTTCTCCACAGCGTGATCCAGGGGCCCGAATCAGATCCCCGTGTCTTGGCTTTCAAAACACCGAGAGAGAGCATGAGATACCACATGAACCCTAGGTGACTCAGCAGGGCAGACGGCTGGAAAGATCTTGAAAGACCTCACTTTCTGATCTACTGGGCCCACATGATTACTCCATTCTGTAAGAGAGATTTCAATTATCTGCTATCAAAATGGTCTAGACAACACATCATTCACTAGGACACCAAATTAGAGCTGCCATTTAGGTTTTCTTTAGCTTCACTCTTGTAGACTGGGTGATGTGGGAGTCCTTAATCTCTGTTTTCTATCACACCTGTTATCCTATGAGATCTGGTGAAAACAGACAAATCCAAACTTTGGAAAGTCATGTCTACATTCACAGATACCTAAGTGTACCCTTTAGCCTTGTATCTGTAAGGATGTCCTAAACTAAAGCTTTTTCTTCAGATATACTTCTCTTGTGGGAACGTCATGAAAAATATTAATAGCCTACAGACAATTTTAGCTTAGTCCAGAACTTGTCCTCTGTGGCAGAACATCTATAGCGTGACTTGTGCAAATTATCAAGGTGATCTCACTTATTACATGCAGAGCTCTTCAAAATTTTCATTGTGAAAATCCTCTAATTTAAACAAAGGTTTGTTCTCGATTTCCCCAGAGGCAATTAAAAACAGAATACTTCTTCTAATGCCAATATGACATATGATGACACAGCCAAACAAAAATGAGCCATATTTTGTTCAGAACTTGACATTTATAACCCCACTTTTTCAGAATCTTTCATTCCAAATCTGATTATTTTCCTCTTCGTGCTATCATCAGCACATAAGCTCATTTTGCGGAACAAAACTTTTCCACTACATGAACCCCCTGGATGTTTTTCTGTCAGAATTTAGGTAAAGATCTTGTCCAAGCTCAAGGTCGGCATCTGAAGCAAATAGAAGTAAAATGCCAGTATCACTTTGGTTTGGTCTTTCTGCTGTAAAAGAGGTTTGTTATTTGATCCTTTTTTCACTTGACAAAAATATTTTCTTCCCCAGTAGAAATATTCTCAGCTCTCTTTGTTTTCTTTCTTTCTTTGTCTTCAATTTAACTTCACACTAGTTTGTTCCTTATCTCTGGAAGGAAACCCTTTAAATTCTCCCCATGCTTCAAAATCTTTGTGATGCCAAAGTTTCTTTTTGTCTCTCATATTCCTGCTCTGGGCAGCTTCATTTGTTCACTCCCTGATAGCAGCTGTCACTGTATATGTCATTGATCAAAAGTGGCAAGAGGAGAAAAATGTAAAAAAGAAAAAAGGGAAATAGAAGTTTGTTTTGGCAAGTGATTCAAAGTCTCATGTCTGATCAGTCATAACCTCCTCTCTGTCACTAACATGTTTCTCTACAATTTACATTTAAATGGTGTGAAATGAAGACTTTTGTCTTGGCTGCACACCCCCATGAGAATGTTCTTTCCTGCCACTTTCACCTCATGCTACTTGTACAGAAACACAAGGAGAAATTCAAAACCCCATGCCTAATGGCTCTGTTTTAACTTGATGTTTAAAACCCCTTATTTGTAAGCACCAATTTTAATTGATGGGCTGTGCAGGCAAAACCATGACAGTCACAATAAGAGGAGAAATATCACTACAATGAAAAACACAGGTCACTGCAAAGGATTAGACTTCATAGCCAGCAGGCTGAAGCTGTGAAACATTTGTTATACTTTGCAGAGAAGAAATTGAAGTTGAGAGGTATTTATTAATATGGAATTACAAAAAAAAAAAAAAAAAAAGTAGCCTTAACAATAATTCAGAGGTTGCATGATGAGATATGGGTTTGGTTAGGAAAGAGATTCCTAGGGCCCCATCCTGCTGAGTACCAATCTTTCCCCAGTAAATTAGCCCACTCCCTTGGGTATCTGTGGCATAGGGTGACAGATGGATCCTTCTGATCCCAATGGGACCTGGATCAGATCCTCTCACTTTTTGGAAACACCGTGTTTGAACACAGCACCAGAAATCCATCAACATGTCATAATTAATGATGTCCCCAAACCAGAAGGAGTGGGTGTATCTAGGAGGGGGAGAGGTTCTAATGTGAAAATTTAAGTCCTAACTACTAACGCGATTTTTCCTGCCTTCACATGCCTCTAGACCCAGGAAGAATAGTATAGGTTGGGAAATTACATATTAGAGAGCAGTGTAGAGGAAAGGGACCTGGGGGTCCTGGTGGACAACAGGATGACCATGAGCCAGCACTGTGCCCTTGTGGCCAGGAAGGCCAATGGCATCCTGGGGTGTATTAGAAGGGGGGTGGCTAGTAGATCGAGAGAGGTCCTCCTTCCCCTCTACTCCGCCCTGGTGAGACCACATCTGGAATATTGTGTCCAGTTCTGGGCCCCTCAGTTCAAGAAGGACAGGGAACTGCTGGAGAGGGTCCAGCGTAGGGCAACAAAGATGATTAAGGGAGTGGAGCACCTCCCTTATGAAGAAAGGCTGAGGGAGCTGGGTCCCTTTAGTTTGGAGAAGAGGAGACTAAGGGGGGACCTCATTAATGTTTATAAATATAAAAAGGGTGAGTGCCATGAGGACGGAGCCAGGCTCTTCTCGGTGGCAAACAATGATAGGACAAGGGGTAATGGGATCAAGCTGGAACACAAGAGGTTCCGCTTAAATTTGAGAAAAAACTTCTTCTCAGTGAGGGTGACAGAACACTGGAACAGGCTGCCCAGGGGGGTTGTGGAGTCTCCTTCTCTGGAGACATTCAAAACCCGCCTGGACATGTTCCTGTGTGACCTCACCTAGGCATTCCTGCTCCAGCAGGGGGATTGGACTAGATGATCTTTTGAGGTCCCTTCCAATCCCGAACATACTGTGTGATATTCAAGAACTGAACTTTAATAACTGTTTAAGCTAAATGGTTCCCCAGAAAACTGAAGATATGAAACTTCAGTAAAGTCCTTCCTTTCTGATGGAAGTTTTCTTCCTCGTTGCAGTATTTAGCAATTTCCTAGACTTACGAAATGTGATCCTTCTGCACAGTGATCAAACACACCTAGTTATCAGTTGCATCTTGCTTTTGTGGTATTTACCAACTCTGTGCTTTACAGGATACTCAGGCATTGCATTGAAAGTGACCTGTGGTTTTATAGGCCTGTATCCCCCTAGTCCTTGTCCTCATCCTTGTGATATCTAAATAATGTGGAGCTTCAAAGCTGTAGATGACTGCAGTCGTTGGAGGTTAGGGGGAAACATTATCCACCCTGCATAGATGGGGAATTGAAGCATGCACCAGGTTAAGTGATTTAGCCAAAGGAAGGAAGTCTGTGACTGCTCTGCAAGGAATTCAATGCACGTTTCCTTAGTCTGGTGTCATATCACCTGCCCCAGATAATCCCTCTCATGCCAAGTGCTCCAGCACTAGATCTGTCATTAGGCAGTAAGACCCCCTGTGCTAATGATACTCTACTAACCCAGGCATGAAGATTGCACAGTGCAACTCTTCTGAATTATAAGCCTGGTCTGCAAAACCTGCAGGAAAGGAGCAAGGCAGGAGAGAACAAAAAACAGGCTTGGACTTACACACTTTGATTTCAATATGAGTCAGGCCAAGACCCAGCTCTAGAAAATATCACACAATATTATTTTGAGAAAAGTTTGTTAATGAGACCACATATAAATTGGGGAGGACAAAGTCTGTGCACGAGACAGGAGACCTAGGGCTGTGTAGGCTTAACATGCTTTTTAGATTATTCTCCATTAGCCAGAGAGCTAACTGTTCCCTCACTACACAAATGGAGCACTAAACTACAAAACAAACATCATTATCTGTCCAATCAGTGTCTGGGTCACATGTGTTTCAATGTGGGCAGGTAGCTGTGAAATATTTCTAATTATTACTGCCAAGAAGAGTTTGGAATCTCACCGGAGATTTCTCACCAAAGATTGCACTAAGAATTTAAAAAATTAAAAAAAAAAAAAATAAATAAAAAAAAAAATAAAATAAAAGGTCAGAAAACCCCCAAATGAAAATTCTTAATGGGAGAGCATCAGCAACTTAAATGAGAGATGAAGCTAGACTTTTGGTCTATGAACATTTTAAAGATTCTCAGTACTTTTGAATGATCTGGGCAGGTCAGACCTTTGCAGGAGTAAATTTGGGATGCAATTGGAAATGTATAAGGTGGAGGTAAATGCAAATATCAAATAGGAGTGCTGAAACACTGAAAAGACTTGTAAAGCCAGGTGCAGGTAACAGCATGCTGCTTTCTGAGGACACAAACAACACAAAGCTTGTTGACAATTTTCTCTGGCAGTGACTTTTCACTCGCACATCTACAGCACCACCTGAGCCTGGGACCCGCACTGGCAAAACAGGGCTAAATGAGAAATAAATATTAAGTAATAAATCAAAGTGCTCATGGCTTGAGTGCAAAAAGTGATGTTCTGGCTAGAAAAAACTACAGGAAGCATAGGCAATAAGCACACTTGTTTTCTGAAACTCTTGAGGTACTGCGAGGTGCTGTTATTGCATGCTCTCAGTGTATGGAGGCGGTACTTTGAGGGCTGTAGAGGCTCTGCTAACATGAGGTGTCAGCTTCAAAATACCTTATTTCTTCTGCAAAAGTAGAAATGCAGTAACTGTTCTAACATGAGAAGTGTCAGCTTTGAAATACCTTATTTCTTCTGCTGGTAGAGGCTACTCAGCTTTCTCAGTAGTATTAGCAAGAGAACAAACTGTTTATGAACAGATTAGCCCTGTACTGGAAAAGATTTTTGTTAGTTTTTGCATGAGGCAAAACACTGGTAATACCAAAATATTTTCAGAAAAACTTCACAGAACTGGTCACTTCTGAGAATAATTTATAATGAAAGAAATACTTTTTTGGCATTAAAAAAAAAAGAAAATAATTTGAAAGAGTTTTTCATTTTGGAAAAGTGTAATTTCATAAAAAAAATAGTTAAAAGTATGTTTTAAAACAGGTTTTACTTTTTTTTCTTCAGCATGTCAAAAATTTTGGCATTTGATTGGCCTGATTAAATATTAGACTAAACTTGACTGTTCACCACCACCAGGAAATGTAAAGTATTGAAACCTCTAAAGCTTCAAATGAAAACCCAGCAACCCACAACATCCTCCCACATCACTGTTGCTCCTACAGCTGCTGAAGGCAGTGTTGACCTGCAACATGAGCAACCATCCCAACATCTATAGGCAAAATTTCTCCCCAGGTGGTCTCTGCTGTTTTGCTGGTTGCCACCTTTCAGCCCAGGGCTGCACTTCTGGTGCTGAATTTTTTCCCATGTTGGGGAAGACAAGTCAATGAGTACCACCTTGGAGCCTTAAAGTGTGTTGGATATCTGAGAAAACCATCTTCCTAGCATTCCCTTAATTGAACAAAAAAAGAGCTTTTCTAGTGTTTCTTAGGAGGAAAGCCTCATGACTTACATGATCAGAAGGAGACCTGAAAAAATAGTTGTTAGTTGCAGTCCTGGGGGATGCGGGAGTTGTCTTTTATACCTTATATGTTCTTGCTGAGGGTTTTACACCTGTGTATTAGATAACTGACTTAGACATTGTCATTTAAAGAAAGCCCCTACTGAAACAAAAGATTTAAAGCCCCCAGAAGGGTTGTCAGGCAGCTGAACACACCGCTGTATTCCCCTGGCTTTCTTTTTCCTTTCCTGTTCTTTGTCTGCATTTCTCTGGCACCCACGTGGCTGTGCAGTAATAATGCACATCACTGCAGGCAAAATGAAAGGTGGTGGAGTGGGAGGAGCAAGAACTGGAGGTGACCCCTGAGGATACAGGCAGCCTCACTGCTTCTGCAACAGAGCCACATGGGATGATCTAATGTGCCTTCAACATGTGCAATATGCATTGTCTGTATTTTTAAGTGTGCTTTATTTAGGTCCAGGCAGCCAGAGAAGGGAAATTAGTTTTGTTAAACAATAGGAAAACACAGACATCTAAAAACAGATTATTTCCTAGTGCTGGGTTGTACTATGCCACTTCATGTTCCAGCCAAAGGTGAGGATTTTCATGTGAAGACAAAATGATGGATGTAGCATCAGCACTGCTGGCGATCTATCTGCCTTTCCTTTGACAACACTGCGTTTTGATGACCCTTCAGTCTTCAGAAATGAATCCAAGCACCACTGCTCATGTTTGGGTGTGCAGCTTCCCTGATGAGCCTGGGAGCTCACCTTACCTTGCACATTGTTGGATGCGATCCACCCACGTGTGTCAGCCCATGAGGGAGAGGAACAGCATGAAGCATTCCAGCTGCTGCTCCTGTGAGACTTCTTGACAGGTTTTCAGATCAGCAACGGTCTAACTTTTGGCCAATTAATTCACCCACTTATCAGTAATGAAAAATTTCCTGTGGAGTGTTCCTTGATTGCCTTTTTTTTTTTTTTGTGGACTTTTTTTGTGAAAAAAAAACAAAACAAAACAGAACTTGTACTTCAATCAGAACATCCCTCATTAAGAAGCTTAAGTCCTTCCTTATCTGCAAACATCAGTGCAAGCTGAACCACTGTGTTGCTCCCATGATTCAGTAAAAAGTACATTTTTTTAGCCTTCAGAATAAAGATGCTCTGCTCAGAACCTAACCAGCACACAGCAAGGACAGGTTTGGCAGAGGGACAGCAGTAGGTGTGGAGAGAAAGGAGTACAAGGTGTGGTAGATCTTTGACCGTATGTGTAGCTCTGTATCTGGTAGACTCAGCTGGCTCAAGCCAGACCTTTAATCTCAGTTTCTAAGTCTTTCCCTATGTGAAAGGAGAGCTGGTCCTGGAATGTTGCACTTGGCTGGCTTCTCCCATCTTCATCAGTCCCTTGAGAATTTTTATTATGGAGATTTAGGAAACTCGAGGTTGATAACAAAACAACAAAAGAGAAGCAATGCAGTTCTAGAGTGCTAGTCATTTTGGTTAAGTCACCCCATGTCTTTGTAATGCAAAGAACATGAAAGGCCTTCTGAGAATAAAGCCTGGCTATAATAAATCCTTCTTTAGGAAATGCTTTGGCCCTGGGTTTATCTGTTTGCTGCACTTCACCCTTTTGATCTGAAAGTAGTCCAGTAATTGCATTGAGTCTACTTTTTTCTCTGGGTAATGAAGCTGCCTGCATGTTTCCACTGCTTGAAAGTGGCCAAAATGAGTACATGAACATTTGTGTTGCAAAACAGTTCTGTGCTGTTACTAATCCCACCAAAAAATCACAGATTTACAGAGAAATGTTTCTTGGCTTGTGCAGGCCTACTTGTGCCTGCTTCTTATTTCTGAGTATGTCAAAGCAGTGATCACTTGCCTTTTACTCATGCCAGAGTCTACTGAAATCCAACGATACTGCATCCCTCAGGGACCCAGGGGCCCAGTGTTCAAGCCTGAGTGGCTGTTAGAGCAAAATCCATGCAGAACACCCCACCAGTGAATCATAGAGATGGTTACTGAGGAACAAGATTTCAGGGCTTGCTGGTTTACACGTATCTTGCTATATGTCAGTGAGATAGCTGGACCTCCTAGTTTTCTGCTCTGATACTAATTTTCTATATATTCAATAGGGCTGACGTTACAGCTATCACATGTGCTTAACATACCCGTATATGAACATTGAAAATTTCTGGAGAAGCCTAGAGATTTTTAAGCCAAGAAAATGGCAAACTTGGAGCTCACATATCTCGAGCTTGTCTCTGGGAGTCAGAATAACTCCTTATACTTTGCAAAGGAAGGTATTTGTGTCTCTGTACCTTCTCTAGACACAGAAAACTCATCTTCAGGTGTGTCATCTGTGAACTCCAGGCTCCTCTGGACTGGGCTAGGTCTAGCAGGCACATGGGCTGGGACAATCTACACATGTTCACAAATCTCTGTGTATTTCATTATTTGTTGCTCTTATTGGTCAAGCTTCATGTCTGAAATATAAGCACTACAGCCTGAAGCCCTATAGGTGAAAAAGCTGTCTGTTCTCATACATGAGGCAAGTGCAGGAACACTACTGCTGCAGGGAGAAATTCACCTCTAGGAAGCTTGGTGGGTCTCTGTAACTCCACATGTGCTCAGAGAAAGAGGTGCTGCAGGACAAGGAGTTCTGCTTTATTGTTTTGCCGTAAAGAATATTTCCATGGCCACAGAGGTTAACTTGCTAGGTTTGTGTTTCTATTGCTCAGTGTGCTGTTGGGAATATCGCACAGGGCTGTGTGGACAGCCCTCCATCAGCAGGGTACCATGCAGAAAGGCTCTTTGGAGCTGCTGCAGAGTAAATCCTTGAGCTACAGACCAGCATCATCAAAAGAAATACAAAGTGAAGAAAGTGCTAGATTTAAGTCTGGAAGCAGAGATCTTTTGCACAAAGTTGAGACAGGACCTGAGTAAACAGAGGGCTGTAGGAATGTGCTGCTTGCACAGTGTTGGACCATGGTAGACAGACAGCTGCTTCTTGGACTTTTTGATAGACTCTGCTTAGTGCTACCACAAAGCAAGAGGCTCATTGCTTTTTCCCTATAAGCAATGGATGCTTCTGACTCTTCAGTGCCTATCAAAGCTCAGGGCTTGTGAACAGGCGAGTGCTGCCTATTAAAGGCACCCAGAGTAGCTATGTAATGAGCACAAAATGCTTCAGTGGGGGCCCATCACTGGTGGTTATTAGCTTAAGGAGGGACCTTACCCCCTCTCCTCCTTCTATTCAATCCCAGTCCTCGCTGCCAACAAATCCTTACATAGAACAAGAGCCTTGTGGTTGCCAGGGAGAGCCCACCCCCACGGAGAGGAGGAGAACGTGTGGAGAAGTAGCGAAGACCATTATCATCATTTATACAGCAATAGGAGACTGGCAGCCAAGTGCTGTTGGCAGTAAAGCTTTCAGCTGCTTTGTGAAGATTGAGAGTGTTCTCATAATGATTCCCAGACATCTGTTTCACAGCAATTTCTCAGAGTCATTGCCTCTCTGGATTGCTTTCCCCCTCTGTTTTATGCACGTCTGAAGGGCAGGGGCTAGCAGAGTGGGCAGAAGGTGGATTCCAGGGAACAGGGGTCTGGAGGGGCCACCATGACCCAGGCACACAAGCTCTGGTGGAACTAGGGAGGGCACTGACCCCCTGCCCTAGCTGGGTCATCCATCCAAACTCACCTTGGCATTTCTGGCATTCTGCCAGGGGCAGCTGCCTGTCTCCTGGTCTCTTCATGCCCTGGGCAGTGCAAGCAGGAGAGGCAGCAGAGAGGCTGTCCTACAGTGGAGGACAGATGATGCCTTGTGAACTGCCCTTTTTTGAGGAAACCCTCCCTCCCCGTATACCCATTGTAGCAATGATGTCATAGCTCCCCAGGGAAGACATGGCAGCACACCACATTTCCTTACTGGCTTTTTGTTTTCAAGGAACTGGGGCAAAGTTGAGAAGGCTCCCCTGCTCCTCCCACGAGTCTACAACTGGGAAACAAACATAGGCATCTCCATCCAAAAATGTGCAGCTCAGGCTCATCTTTAGCTGAGACAGAAGTGAGGTGAGAATCCCCAAGCTGCAGCAGACTGGACAGAGTAGATGGACTGCAATTTTAATGAAGGCAAAGAGAAGGGGGAGGTGTAGAGCCCCCAGCATAAAATGGAAAGGGTTCTGGGGGAAATTTTGTGGCTAAGGACTGTAAGCAGATTTTTTTTTTCTGATGCATAATTGCTTAAATGCAGCTTGGCTGAAAGCTAAGATTTCCTAAGGATTTTTGCTTTCTGTTAGCCACTTGGAAAATGAAATTAATTCCTTTGTCTCTTATATTCCTGGGTAAGGAGGCAAACCAGAAATTTCTCTGTGATAAGGTAAGAAGTCCAAGCATATAAACCCTACTTCTTGGTCACACAGGAATGGACTCTTGTGACTTAAGTGCAGTTGCTCTGTCTTTTTGCCAACACCACCAACAGCAGAATTTGACCCAGTGTCACCTTTCCACGATAATGTGTTAAGTGACTGCCAATGCTTCAGCCAGGACAAGATCCCTGGGGACTGCCTGGCTGCAGCACAGGACAGCCTGCATGCAGCACAGGCGGGTGGGTACTGCTCCCACTACCACACAGGGAAGGGACCCTGGAGCATCTTGGAGGGGATGCTGCCTCCTGGGTGGCTCCATGCCCCTCTCAGCCCCTGACCTTGCAGCCAGGGCTGCCAGCCCAAGGCCAGCCAGCATCTTATGAGAGGATGGTCGTGGGAACCAGCCTGAGGCCACACACCACTTTGGTAGACAATGGCAGCCCCTTTTTTAGGGGTTGAGACAGGGCAGCCAGGATCAGGGGTCACAGAGAGCTCTGTCTCTGTCTGATCTGACAGCCAGATGTTCTTGATGGCAGTGGGGTGACTGCCAAAACTCTGTGGGGGAGGGGATGTCATTTGGGAAATAGTCTTCCTTCCAGCTGACATGTTTGGGCTTGCAATCAAAAATGTCAGTTGTCCCTCGGGCTCCTTTTAGCAGCTACTGTGGCCAAGAAAGGTGTGAAGACAGAGATGTGTAATCTCAATAGATCAGAGACCCAGTCAGCTCCAATTAGACCTGCCAGATGACATCAGAGATAATGTAAGATAATATAAGGCCTATCAGTATAACAGCTCTGTGAGACGGGCAGCATTGGCAAGGAGAATAGGCTGGAACACGCTGCAGGTAATTTTAATCACAAGTTTTCATGGCACCAAAGCCCATGGAAAAAAATTAGTCTTTCATTTAAGTTCTCTGTTGTTTGGGGTACGTCATATAAAAAAATTAAATCCTCTTTCAGCCAAAACTATCCTAATCTTAAATTGGTCCTGCTGCAATTGTGCTGCATGTATACTGGAAAGATACCACAGGGCTCTGCACTTATAGAGACCATCTTTGAGCCTCTCAGGGAATCTTCTGTTCCATAAATATCTATATCTATCTACATCTACATCTACTTCTACATCTACATCTACTTCTACATCTACATCTACATCTACATCTACATCTACATCTACATCTACATCTATATCAATCTATCTATCTATCTATCTATCTATCTATATATGAAGATCTTGATTTCTCTGGTACAGAACTGCAACTCTGAGAAGAGAGGTCTTGATTGCCCTTCAGGTTCAGGATTTGTTTTATCTATAGATTTATCCTGCCAAATATTTTATCTAATTTTCTACGCAGTTTTAGCTACAGTATGAATACAGACAAGACAGCACTGTAGAAGAAAGTTTATGTAGTGTGGCTCCTTGTTTTCTGACAATAGTTAGCAGGCATCAGTGCTTTTGGGAAAGATACTGTCCAAAGCAGGAACTAATGAGATGAACTGCTCTCAAGATCATCTCCTTACATGTCCTATTAAGGATTAGTCTCAAACCCGTAACCAGAGTTTTTAATAACCCTTTAAAACAAATTTGCCATTCATTATTTACATCTTTGGATATGCTTTTTATCTATAGAGAAATCCATTCCTTTTAGGATCTTGCCAATTTTTTGTTGTCTGACAATATGGTGGGAAATTAGTTTTGTAGTTTGATCACACATTGGCTAGAAAAGTGTTTCTTCTGATTCATTTTTAATTTAGCCCCTTTTTATTTACTTACTTTTATCTTCTGGATTAGTGTCTTATTCAAACTCCTTTCACAAACAACATCTGCTAACCCCCAGGGGCCTGCAGAACAAGATGATAGGCCCTAGTGTAACCCATCTTCTTCACAAAGTACATTACGAAACTTTACAAGTGAAGGACTGGATAGAACCTGAGGTTTACAATGTTAATGGTGCCAACTGTCAGGGAAATAAGCTGTTCTTTAGTCATTGCCCTGGAAAGCTGGACAGTTTAATTAACCTGAAAGGAATTAAAACTAGCGACTGAAAGAACTCAGGGTAACAATAACATCCCAAAAAGGGTAGGTAGCTGGGGTTTTTTTGTAAAACATTGCACAGCTTAAATAACACCAACATAACTTAAAACACTAATAGGAAATTAATCTAGATTTGTAATATTATCAAAAAGCTGATATGAATCAGAACAAGAGCTAAAAAGAAACTCTGACACTACTGAAAACAACTTTGTTTAAACTGACATGTTTTCACAACCTCTCCATCACTCTCTTCTTTTGTCTTTCCCTCCCTCCTTCTCTCCCTCCCTCCTTTCTTTGAACCAATCAGAAATTTTCCTAAGAGGTTTCCAGCCGGCTCAAGATATTCTCTAGAGGAGGAAAACCCTCTGGTGATGTCCAGTTGCCTTTACAAACAAGAGCCAGGTGACATGTCCTCACGTATATCTATTGTCCCTGGGTCCTGAAAAGAGGCAATAGTCTCTGATTTGAGCAGAGTTCTGGGGTCATTTTTGCCCTGGGCAACAATCAGAGATGTATGAAATAACACTAAGATAACATGGCATATGGTCATTCAGGCAGTTGAAAGTCTGCTCCAAATAGGTTTGGCAGGGCCTCTATCCCCATCAGCATGAATCAAAGGTCTTTCCCACTTCCAAAATTCTTGCATTGATTTAATTCAAAACATGTGCATTCCCATTGATACCCAGCTGTCACCCCCAGACTCTGCATCATTCCCTGTAGGTGTTATTCCCACTCCAAGCAAATTACACATGGCCTGGTCTCTATTGTACCCTTCTGGCAGTGTTGAAAAGTGTTATCAAAACTGGTATTATGATCCTCTCTCCTCCCCCCATTGCTGCCTCTGACAAGGTGCTGCTATGGGATGCATTCCTGAAAATCTGCCAGGGATTTGCCAAGCATAAGGAGACTATAGTCTGTGAAGAAACCTTCTCCACTCCTCTGAGAGGCGGCTCGAAGGCTACATCGGGTAATAGTCATAGGAAGGCCAACAAAATAGTCTTGTTAATTTACACGTGGCTGCTCTGCTTGATAATTCTTCTCCCTACAGGACAGCCAGTTGGAAAACGTGCATCCCCAAATTCAAAGAACACTGAAATCAACTCCTTGGTCCCCAGGCTGGAAGGCAGAATAAGAATGTGGAGCTAAAACTGGCCTTCAAAGATGTGGCAGGGAAATTGACAGCCCCAACATGAAAATGGGCTCAGAAACGGAGCTGACATCACCTTGATCCATCTCCTTGGCCCCTGGCAGCATATTTTTAGGTAAAGTCATTTTTGACAAATATTCCTCTAACCTCTTGAGTCCCTTTGGCAAAGGAGATCCTGCAATAACTCCAGACAAATCTTTTTTGGTACATCAGTAATCATGCCCCAGAAAGATTTTCCTGATATCTAACCGAACATCCCTTCCCTGAATACTAAACACATTATGAGCCTGTAACTTCCAGCTGCCAACAGGCTCTCACTGACCCAAGAGGTGCTGATGGAGGGGCATGAAGAGGCCAGGCTAGGGATCCTAATCAGAAATGCTCATTACCGACACTACTGCTAGAGCGTTTTCTCATTGTTGTTGTTTCTGGCACAGAACACCAGGGCAGGCGGGGGCCATGCAATGCCCTTGAGCATTGGGAGATTTCTTGCCGATACCAGTGGGAGAGGTAGGGGGATCAGGAGTCAGACACAAGCCTTTGTCTCTTACCTGCCCCAGAGGGTCAGGTTTCCTTCCACGTTATAAGTATTTATTGTTTCAGATGAAGGATGGTAGGGGGTCACACGGGAGAGGGAACAGTGAGATAGTAAGGGATAATATTGCTTCCAAAGCATGTCTGTTTTTTTCCAGCAGTATTAGCTACTCTAATAAAAGATGTTATCTGTCCCTACAAATGTTGACTGGCCTATATCCTTTCAACATAGCTTCAGCAATGTTACTACTGCAATAAAAATATTTGTAGGCAAATGAGCCTCTGGTTCTTCAGTGAAAGGTTTCATCAGCAACTGGAAGGGATACCTTCACAGGAGATGGTTCTTCCACAGGTCTTTCAGGCAGCCCTGCGCCAAGAGGAAACACAGCCAGTCTGCCATGCTCTGGATTAGGAAAGCACCAGTGATTTGTTGATTTTGTTTTTGTTGTCACACCTCTTGTGTTGGCCTAAGAAAGGAAGAAGGACCTGATGGGCAGAGGGGAGCCAGCCTGTTTCTTTCAGCATTAGCCCCAGCTTCTGCCAGCATGGGCCGCTCATGGATACACAGCCTAAGCAAGTATCTAACTGCGTGAGCTGTCAGGAGAGGAAAGAATCAGGCCCTGCAAAAGGTAGAATAATATCTTGCGGGGGGAAGATCCTAAGCAATTGTTGCTGAGCACCTGGCAGAATTGCCTTTTGACTCACTCAGAGCTGGCAACAGGACTATTTCAGCTATAGCTCATCAAGACACATTTCTCCCTACAAACTTGTGGCAGCACAGGCTTGGAGCTCAAGAGACCTCTGATCAGTCTTGGTATATTAGCCATGGTGGGGATTGTATTGCATGGGTTAAGGGGCAAGCAGGAAACTCAGACCTGAGATTAGAGCTATTCAAACACCTCTGGAGTTTGATGGGAAACATTTCCTCTGTGCTTTCTACTGACACCAGATCACTTTCTTTTCTAGTTTAAAGTTCGAGAAGGGTTTGGGCTAGAATTTGCCCATCCATAGGCCAGGTTTGTATTAATCTCTTCTCTGAAAAAGGAAGCAATGAGGAAATATTAACAGTACAAGATCAACCTGAAGTGGACTCTGAATGGCTCAAAGGTTCAGCTGTAAGCACCATTTTCTGAAAATTGTTGAGCTAGGGCAAGAGCTGCCAGTGGCAGAGCTGTATTAAATTTTGGCTTAAAAAATTAAACTAAAAAAGTTTAAAAATACTTGGCTTTTGTTTTTCAAGAGAATAGTTTTTCATTCCCCATTCTAAAGCAAACTTGGAATCACAGAGACTGGTGTTTCATTTCTTTAAAGAAAGAAAAGTGCCAAAAAATAATGAATCATTGCTTCTGGGAAAAGAAAGTGCAGTATGACTGGGGGTCAGCACATTTCTGAAAAGAATGAATATTTTTCATTTTGGGATTACTCCCACCCTTTCTTTTAGCAGCTGTAGCAGAAAGTCAGTTGTGCACAAAGCTCCTCTTCCTCCTTCTTTGCCTTCAGTTCCCAGTGCTATTACAATGGGAAGAGCAAATCTCACTCCAATAAAAGACAACCAACACTTAATGTGTGCTCACCACCCTGGGTACTTGGAGGCAAAGAGCCAGTCACACACATCAGGTCTGAACAGGGAGTCAGAGACCCATATACCAACTCTGGAGGACAGAATCCTTTCCCACAAGACCATGGTGCAGAGAGTTAAAATCTTAATGCAGCTGCTACTGCTCTGACTTAACAGATGTCCTTGCACAGACCACTTGAGTCAAGATCTGTTTCCCAGCAGAGATGTTTCATCCCTTGGTTTTAAGGCCATTGACCAGCCTTTCCCAGTCAGGAAGCTCCAATCATCTGTTTTGAGCTATCTAACGATAGAGAGGAAGGGCACATTTTAATTAGAACATCTGAACTCAATTTGAACTCTACAAAGACTGGTGAGGTTTAAGATGCCGGCTCAGGTGCTGTTCAGTTTACAGAGCAAATGCCAAAAGGAAGTGAGAGAGGGAGGGAAAGAAAGATCCTAATAAGGACAGTGTAGACAGGAGTTTGACTCCACTTAAGGCACCCTGGTGGGTCATCATAGATTTGGGTGACTTATCTCTTCCTGACACACGCTGGAAGCTGTTCATGTGCTAGATTTTATTTTTAAAATTGAATTATCCTTAAAAATGAAATAGATGTAAGTGATTTGTAGGGGCTTGCAAGGGCACTGGAAGATGGAAACAGTTTATGGATGGGTTTGAGCACCAAGTTGCTCCAAACTGCAGGATAAACTTTCCTGCAAATGTTCCTCAAAGCGTGTTTACAGGATCAGTCTCTCACCTTGAAGGCTTGTGGGAGTCCCTGAGCTTTGCAAGTAGCTTTCTGAAACTCTTTGTTGCTGTCAGGCTTTGAAGTGGGGGAATTGATCACAGCAGGCCAGAATGTGGCTATATAAATGGACTTCACGTTTTGCGGATGAGACTGCTCTCACAACACTATCCTGATTTTCACCCAACAAACAATACATAGCTCCTTCTCAATAGCAGCCAAGAGACCTGACAACAATGTTCAACCTTAAAAGATGGTTTGCTTAAAAGCTCAGTGGCAATTTTGCAGAACAAAAACAGTGTCTGTGCAAGAAAACTAAGCCCCAGAGTTATGCAATAATAATCATTTTGCAAAGTACCATTGTGACTGAGTCATTATGCCCTCCCAGTACCGCAGGTCCAACTGAAAAATCCACCTTCTTTCACAAGTCTGTCCATAACAGCCTATTAAGCTATTTCATTTGGACCCAGAAGGAGAACCTGTTCCACATGCTTGACAGCGGATCAGACTATAGTTTCTCACATAAGGAATTTATTATTTCAGAGATGCAATTAGTCAAATAAAGGGTTTTCTAATGAAGTGTCTGTACTTTGTACCATATTGCGTTGGAATCCTGATACAGTATTTAAAGGGGAAATTAAGCAGGGACCTCCCTTCTCCTCTATTCTACAGAAATACTCTATGGTTCCCATAGAGTCTCTCCCAGTTTATACCATTTGAAGTGGGTAGGGAATCAGCACCATAGAGATAAACTGACATGGATCTCTACCAACATCAACATGTAAGATATCCTGTGCATGGCTCCCTGACATGTTCCCACCAGCCTGGAAGAATATGTCTGGACTCCCCTGGTGCCAATGGAAATTCATTCAGTGTAATCAGCGCAAATGTGACTGGCTAATTTTATTCTGTGAATGTAACTAGGCTCAACAAGTAAACCAGCCTAAGGTTTTTGTACGTGTCTGAGCTACTGACTGCCAAAGCTGCATCATTTTACTGAGCTGCAGCTGCTGGACATGAGGTCTGCCTTCTGGATTGTGTGATTGCAAAACCTAAGGAGGTAGTTCCACCTTCTCTGTGGACAGTCCTAACTCAGGTGCTGTGAGTGACCAGGCTGGACAGGACTGTGTTTTGCTTTACCTGTTAACAGATGTCAGTAGCTGTGTTTCTGGTCTTAGTGCTAGATCATGGCCCTCATACTGGAGGTGTGATTTGGAAGAACGGAAGTGCAGCTGGAGTCAGCTATAAATGTAGGTGTAGAAGTGCTGGATTTACAGCAGTATAAATGGACTCCAAACCTGTCACACTGCAAAATCTGAGTGAGTAGAATCCATGGGTGGGTCAGAAACTGTAGGAGCATCCTGAGATAAGTTTTATTTGAAAGACATCAAACTGCTATGACCTACTGCCTGAAGTCTGGAGAGTGGCAGTGATAGTTTACACACAGTGACAATCTCCTGCAGCCATATCTGCCGGCCCTCTGTGACCAGCCTCACCTGCTCCTTTCCTCAAGCTCTGGGCTTTGGATTGGTGTTTAAGACAAGACACTGCCATCTACCTAACTTCACAAGCCCTTCAGAGCAGGCAATAGCCTTTGGTCATGTAGTTTTTTTGTTTGGTTTAGTAAAGGCATTTATTAAGAGAAGCACCAGAATGAAGTTTGGGTGCTGCTGAAGTCAGTGATTAAACTGCAAGTGACTTCACAGGGCCAAGGCTGCAGTCTGTAGGCTTCATCTGCAGTATCAGTAATGAATACCAGACACAGAAGTCACTTTCTGTGCTGATGATATCCCAGAAAAAGCTGTTGCTAGTAAGTAAAAGCCTTCAAATACCTGAGCAAGGTTGTGATCATTAATCAAAAGCTTTTTTACATCTATGTCAGAATGGAAATATATTGAATCCATGAGCTAATTTGGTATTTGCAGTTAATTAATTACATCTCCCTATAAATTTAAATGGATCCAGGACTTGTGCCAATATCCTGAGGAAAGAGGGAATATGGCTTCATTGTTTTTTTCCCTTTTGTTGAAAGAAAACAACAGATTTTTAAATTAGATGTCACATATTTTTTAGATATATTGTGTAGTTACCTTTTCTCCCACTCTCTCCTATTAACTACTTCTCCCAGAAGGTTAAAATTTCATCCAAGATACAAATATCCTGAAAGGAATAAGTAAGTTATAATGAAGAAATCAAATACCTGAGAGCTGTGGGACAAATTACGCTTTTGTTATGCTGGGGCAATCCCAGTAAGATAGGGGGCAGAACTTGGCCATGTATCTGAAATCAAGTAGTTGAAACTACAGTATTAGAAGTTGGCTCAGTGCGAACATGTTTCTTAAAGCCATTATAGATATGTCAAAGGAAATGTCCAAGGCTAGCCAAGATAATCAACAAAGTTCCTTGAGCCAACATCCCATATTCTCCTAAGATAAACTTAAACAACATTTCTATTTATTGTTTCCTGAGTCTCTTGACAGTCCCTATCGAAAGGCAGGAAGAATTAGAGGAAAGGACTAAAAAACAACTGTAAAGCAGTTGCAAGGGCAGCATTTTGAAACTGGATTCTTCAGTATGGTCTGTACCAGCCTAAAGTGGACAAGTTTGAAATAAATCAGAGAAACCACATTCACCAAGAGGCATCAAGTGGGTTTTGGGCATTGGGACAGAACTTTTAGAAGACTTCCTAAGTGCAATCGCAAAGGCCTAGTAGAGAGTGGGAACAGCAAGTTTTTCTGTGTCACTGTGCACAGGAAATCAAGCAGAACAGATGGTTCTGCTGAATGGAAGTTGATGCTTCTGGCTCCATCTTAGCTGAATGACAGATGTAAGAGAAAGGCAGAGAAGGACTTGTCCATGTCCTGCAAGTGTACACAACTTGCTTTTGCTCTACATCTGTCCTGGTCCCCTGCTATAAATAAAGTTTATTGCAAACCAGGGAACACAAAAGAACAGACCTGCCAACACATTTTAACATATTGGTATAAAAGGAGGCACAAAATAGGTTCCCCTTTGGTTTCTAAAAGAAAGCTGCCTCACCAGAAAATCGTAAGCAATGGTGTGTGTGGCGTGAAGCCAGCTGTACCAGTGCTGCCATCTTCCAGATGGACCATTAAATCACCTGAAGTTATTAAAATACCATGGCAACTTCTGCAAGTGCAGAAATGCTCAGCATAACACTGTGGCCAGATTCCAGCTCACGATGCTTCATCCTCCCTGCTCCTTTGCTCTCCTGCACTCGTCAGCACTGTTCCTCTCCAGTTGCACTCCTGAGGCTGCAGCTTGAGCACCAGCAGTACCCAGGACCCTATGGGCCTTGCAAAGCAAAGTTTTTGCCTGAGCACAGGTACTTATTACAGTCCATTACAAGGCCCTCTTGAATTCCCTTTCCCCTTGCAGATACTGGAGTCCAGCAAACCCAAGCACCCATTACAAGTGAGGCATTTCAGGAGAAAAAGCCCCCTTTGGACAGGAAGCTCAACAATGCCAAGTTCATCTTCCCCAAGGTGCTTTTCAGCCCTGAAAGCATGGAAGGAAAACAGCATTCACGTGCCAGAAAGAACCAGCAGTACCATGTGAAACAGTAAAACAGAAACAGTGGAATTTTGCATTGAGGGACTGAGAGTAGAGTTGTCCAGGCAGGTCCATTGCCTACTCCCTGGCTGGCCATCATTGCGCTGAGCTGCTGTCCTCCTCCCAGTATGCTGTCTGTTAGGAAAGTCAGTCACCGAAAGGACTGATGTCCCAACTGTGAGCAAAGCAGATTCACTGTATGTTAGATTTGGCTAAACCATTCTGATGTGAAGAGAAGAATAATTTTATCCACATGTTGAGTGAACTCTTGAGTGGTGTTTGAGGTAACACTGGGATGCCATGAGCATCTATAAGTGCTTGTACGGAACATCTATAAATGTTTACGTTTCCTCTTGTCTCTTACTCAAACAGACATAGTTATTCAGCCCTGGCAGCAACCCTGCTTGCTTATAAACACAGAATTCCCATCTCAGCCTTTCTGCCAGCTGTAGCTTGCTGCCTCTGGCTGTAGCTGCCTGTGGCAGACCCCAGGGATGGGACCAGCTGTGGCTGCCTGACAGAGAGAACCCTCGCTGCCTCCAGCTCTCATGGGGATGCTGTAAGCCTCCAGGAGCTCCAAGAACTCGATCAATGTTTCCTTTCTCTCTCTCACCCTTTATTCTGGGTTCTTTCTGTCCCCACACTGCATTCACACTGGAGCTATGGTGCAATAAGGAAGCATTACCACAAAACCTTCAAGAGCAATTTTGGAAACAAAGTACCTGTAAAGGAATTCAAAGCCTTAACACCAGAAGCAAAATGCTGATTCACTGAAAACTCAGTTCTCTACCAAACCAGGACTGATGACCTCTGCACATTGGCTCCAGCCAAGGGAAATGTTGTCATTGCTAGACTCAACACTATCATCAGTTCCGTGACCCTTTTCCCCCTGGGTTTTTGCTGAAATTGTTAACCTAGAGATGAACAATCCAAGCTTTCTTTTTTTTTTGGCTAAAGACAGCTTTTGCCCACCACAGGGGATGCATGTTCTGCACAGACCCACAGTGCTGCAGGAACCCAGTGGAAGTGGATTTGTCCCAAATGATACATCAAGACTATCTGTCTTCTGCTTGCTTACCAAGCATGTTTACTTTATTCAACATGCAATGCAACAAGCCTAAACTAAGCAGCTCTGAACAGCACATAGTAAAAAAGGAAAACCAAGCCCATGCACACCTCCTGGGGTGGCCAGCACCAGCTCCAGCTCAGGTGTTCCTCCCTGACAGGAGCTTCTCCTCATTGCTAGAGTGGAAACATTTTACCTCTGTGTCCTACACATTGCAGTCTCCAAGTGATACCGCTACATGCTAATTGGGGCCCCAAAGGCATTTCTTTTCTTTACTGAGCAGTAAATTATAAAATAAAATAAGCTGGCCCACAATATGTTTTTCCTCTCTCCAAATTAAATAACTCAGAAAACAGTGCTCCTCAATCAGACCACACACACAAAACTCTTAACATTTTTGGTTTGTCTTGTGAATTAAGTGTATTTGGCCAATACAAATACCTGGAAGCCTACCAGCAGTTGCCTTCATCAGACTGCTGCACATTTATAGCAGGTATGGCTCAGCGAAATCCACAGCTTGTCCTTCTTAAAGGACTGCTATAGCTTTCTATGGTAATATTAGTTCTAATTTTTCCATATTAAAGCCTATTTGCTGACTTAGATAATGAATCCTCTGCCTCAGAAGAATAATAGGAATAACGAAACAGAAATGCATCCCTACACACACATATTTCTAGCCAGCAGTGGGATGGGGCAGGATGTTGACAGGACTGAAAGTGAGTGTGCAGGGCTCTGTCTTGAACAGACGTATTTTCTAGGCTGTTCAGAAGATATCAGCATCCAGGAAAACAGAAATAAGGCAAGTATCACTGTGCTCTGGTATCCTCCGTCTATGAAAAAAGAGATAAATGTATATATAAATATATATATATAAATACCTTACAATGAGCTGAAAACTAGAAAATGACCCTTGGATGTGCTGAGTGTCCAAGGCACAATGGCAGAGCAGGGTATGTGTAATGCTGGATCTGATCAAATATGTGTAACTGAAAATTTATCCTGAGAAAAAATACAACCTTATAAAAAACAGAAGCTTTCTGAGAATACAAAATGTTAGGAAAGTTAATTTTTCCAGATGGAAACTGAGAAGATATATATTGGAAAAAACAGTTTAGGGATACTTTTTTACTGAAACGTACACCCTTCTGGTCCCACATCTGGAACTTGAGCTTTATCTGGAGCTAAGGTTTTGGACAGGCAGGATTTAACTTCTCCTCTTTCTCCACCCCTCAATTTCATTCTGTTCTCTCCCTTCTCCACCACCCAAAGTGGTTAAAGAGTACAAAGGACTGAAGATGGGAAAAAGCCTGCCTGTGTAAATACACCTACTGTTTCTTCGAAAGGGAGACAAAGAGGATGGGGAGGTGACTGAAGAAAAAGCATTAATAGACAGGGAGCAGAGAGAACTAAGCAAACAGAAATGTTACAAAAAGACTGGAAGGCCCCTAAAACCACAGAAAATATTTCATGATTGGTCTGGTCTCAAAGTCAAGTAAATAAATAAATGCTGCAGGCTTCTTGATTAAGTGGACATAGGATCTATGTTTATTTTGACTGCCTTCTGAACTGAAAAGCAAGTGCATGCTTCTGCAGGAAAACCAGGAAAGTTTGAAGGATGAAGTATTTTAAGAGGGTATTTTTGCTTGGGCTGTTAATGGAGAAGTGGCAAGGGAAGAAAGAAGCAGGCTTTCAGTCTGGCTCTTGTCCTTTCATCCAGGCAGCAGCACCACTACGCTGTGAATGCTGCAGCGAGCCTTGGGGTTGGCCCTGGCATAGGGATCAGGGTGACCACTGTGCCAGCCCACTCCTTCTCCCTACAGACAGAGGTTTCCAGCTGGGGAAAGTGGCAACAGCCCCTCAGTAGCAGCATCTGAACCAGCTTTTCTAACCCACTGATGCCCGTGACTCGCTGTCCAGAGCAAAGCCCCCAGCACAGCACCAGCTGGAACTGGCACATGCACAAGCCCCATAATTTAGAGTTCACTAAAGAAACACAAATTAAACATGAAAGGTTAATACCAGCCCCTGAATAGCTTGTCCATGCTCATCAAACATGCCAGTTAGATGCTGCATGTTATCAGTAGAAAAAAAAAAAAACACCTTTCACTGCAGCCCTCTAGCCAAAATAGGCCATGCTGTGTCCAAGCACATGCCATAAAATACATGGGTTTATTTTTTTTTAAAACAGCATTAGAATGAACTTTTACTTTAAGTAAAACAAGTGATTGCTAATGGTCCTTTCCCACTTTCAGTCCTTTGGGCCTTTTTTCTTCCACTTTTCTTCTTGGTCCCAGACATTTTACAAACACTTGTAAATAACCAGATAAATAACACAATAAACAGAGAGTCATTCTTCATCCTAAACAGGATGTCAGGGATAGTGAAAAAACAATGTTTGCAGCTGGAATGCATTGTACCAAGGTGGAGGGAATATAGGACTGTTTCTCTGTCTGGAAACAGATGACAAGTGTTTGTTTTTAATGAGAACAGATTAGACAATAAAATCTTAAAGAGAAGGCCTCATGCTCCACTAAATCTGAAATAAACTTGGAAGAGATGTCTCAGTGAACTACCATCTCCTTCTGGGCACTTGCAGTACCATGACGTCAGAGTTGCAGGGATGGGTCATTTCACATTATTTGCTCAGTCAGTCGCCAGGCGAGTATAAATGACCCTTATACTGTGGCTTGATGTGATCAGGAATAGTAGGTCTGCTATTCTGGTATTTCAGGAGGAGTTAATGTGCCATTGCTACAACTGTACCGGCTCTGATCAACCATTTGTTTCTAATAGGATATGCACAATCATCAGCCTGCCTTGCAGGAAATATATGCAGGAAAGTAAGATTTTCTGAATTATCCAAGAGATTTAGGAATCTGTTTCCAGGTGTGACTTAAGATCTATCTTCTGGAGAAGGCAAAGTCTCATTAAAGTTGATAAGCTCTGTTTTCTTATATACATTACAAATTGCAATAAATTGTAATCATTAGAGCTGCATTAACACAGCTTGGTCCAAAAATATTTCTGGATTTTTCTGAAAAGCAAGACATACTGAAAAAATTAACATGGATCAACCTGAAATAATTTGATCACCTTGAAGCATTTAAAAAGCTATGCTGAGTCCTTCCAAAGCAGATCATTTTATTAACTGGCAACACATAATTTTGAAAGAAAACAATGACAAATTAAGGCTGTCCAGCATTATAGCTCACTGTTTCCAAAATTATGGTTGCTTGTTAGTTTTGGATGAAAAATAAAAGCAAGCTGTGTTTTATTCCTGATTCATTGGTGGGTTTATTTCCCTGGATCTCTGTTTAACAACAAATATAGTAAATCCGTTGATTTCAGACAAACAGTTATATGAGTAGTTCTTCTGTTAAGCAGAGTTAGTAAAAATATTTTGCGCAAAGCATCCCTACACCCCCACACTTTCTCTTATCAAAAATGGGTCTATTTCAATATTATAAACATTTTCCACTGAAATGGATCATTTCCAGTGGAATTTTCCACACAAAACAATGGAAAATGAAGTGCAGAAGGCCCACAACATTTTGTTCAGAGTTGATACAATGCCTGGTGTCTACACGGCACCGTGGGAGCCTTGCAGGGATGTGCCATCAAACCCTGCCCAGCAGCCCCTCGTGTGGCTCAACCAGTGCTCCAGGACAACGGGGTGGCAAGGGGTGGCCACCAGAACCAGGGGCCATGGGGCACATCAGGCCTTTTTGGGAAAAGGATATGCCAAGAATAAGGTCAAACCTAAAACTGAAGGCAGCTTTTCAGCATTTCTAAACCCACAATTTTCTTTAAAAAATAAACTCAGTTAAGTTTTATTTCAACTGCTTGTCCCAACTGTTTGTTTGTCCTTAGTGCTGAAATTACATTTTTCCCATGGGAAGGACATTATATTTTTCTGTAACCTTTAGTGTTAGTCACTCCACTGCCCTAACTTTCATTGAAACACCATAAGCATAACCTTAAACACCTTTCAAAGCCTCTATTCATAATAATACTACTTCTCTTATAGCTTCCTTACCTTTTCTAGGCATTTTTTGAATCTTGACCTGCACCACAGCAGCGCATAGCAAATCAAAATAAGGTGATCCAGTTTGACAAATATAAACTGAAGTCACCACAAAAAAAATTGTGGGAAGAGTGAGTTCAGACACCAAAAAAAATTACCTGTTCCTGATATTTAGACCTACCTTTCAGAGCTTTACAAGCAGAAAATCTCTGTTCATTTTGACAATCTTATCTTAAACTGTTACAGCTCTTATTCATATGGCCTATACTCCACCTGACTCCTTGGGTTGTGGTGTTTTTCCTACCAGTTTTCTCTGGGCCCTCTAAAGTGCTTTGTCCTAAAAAAACCCAAAAAACAAACAAGCACAACAACAACAAAAAAACCCAAAACAACAGAAAAACCCAACAGTCTGAGAAGCTCAGGTGGAATTTGGGAAGAAAGTTTTGATCAATTAAATATTTCTGTAGAATATCAGCTTTCTTTAGTGGTTTTGTTTCTTTCTGATTCATCTTGGTAGGCTAGAAAACTGAAACTCCCAATTCTTGTTTGCAAAAGACTCATCATTGTCCTTTTTTGGTAAATAATTGCTATTGCCCACTGAAAATTAAAGTTAGCTTGTTGAAGATGACCATGAAAATTCTATTCCTAGTTCCTATTCACTACTTTTCCTGGAAACAGGGGGACAATCTGATAGGAGCAGTAGTTCTCAGTGCCCCAGAAATTGTGTACCACTGGCTATGGGGAGGAGAGAACCTGTGGCTGGTGCACAAACTGGAGCTAAACAAGAAGTGGAACACATGGGTACATTGTTCACAGAATCACCCTTTTCCAAGATGAAATACCATAGACTACATCAGTGCTGTGCTTGTGATTCACCTCCACTGATATCCTTTCATTGAGTCAAGGGTGGAAGCAGAGGGAGCAGAGGCTGGGTAGTGCCCTTGATTTAGCATCCTGAACTCCTGAATGGAAAGGAACAGGGTAGGGAATATGGATTTCCAAAGAGGAACAGAATGTTGTTATTTTTGGCCTTGTCAGAAACTTCCACAAATTGAACAACTTTCAGCTGAGTAAGCGTCATGAGCTCAAATAAGAGGCCCTGCTCCACATCAGACTTCTCAAAACGTTCACTTCTCAGGTTATTAAGTTTGGTCTTTGCCCTCTTGAGTCCTGTGAAATGAATCAACGTCTCCTGCCAACCATCAAGGGATTTGCTGTCTTCATGCCTCATTGAGACATCAAAAACTAACCAGTGAGGTGAGAGTTTCTCAGTCGTGGATTGCACAATACTCCAAACACTAATGCTGTCTGTACAGAAATAATATCCTGAAGGCAGATCTATCCACACTGTTGTTGATACATTTTCTAGCCACTATTGCTCTTTAATATCCCAGTTTATACTTAGAGGCCAACACACGTAGATGCTGCTTTGTCTGCAAAATGTTGTATATAGGCAGGCAGCTACATTTTGGCAGAAACTTTGTGAAAATGCCAAAAGCCTTAGCTGGTACAGATACTGTACAGATCGAATCCTCTGAAAAATTCCAGCATCATACACAATAATAGATTGTTGCAATTGGTGTAACTGTGGGACAATCTGGTTAAAAATTGACCCACAAATGTTCCCTTGGGTATTCTTCAAAATATTTTCCTTTGGGAAAATGTTGTTTAGTCCTCATAACATGAGAACTGTGCAGGAGAAGTCAAGTTAGTGTCAATATCTCTTTTGAAACCTAGTAATGATGAAGTTCTGTCAGCAATTTCCCTGTGCAATTTGCAAATCTGAAATAGGTTGGCACCACCATTCATCTCTGAAAACACTCTACAGGCTACACAAAGCCAATCTTGCCTTCCAATATGCATAACAACTTGCTAGAAGATGTTTTGAAGAAGTCATTAAATCAGCAAATTAGTGAGAGAATTGTGATTAATGATGGCTGGAAAGAGAAGAGAGGTTAAATGGGAATTTCCGCCTCTACATTAAGAGCTACAAGTTTAGAGCACTCGGTTTAGTCCTTTTCATGAGCTTAGCAGAGTCAGGCAACCTTTCAGAGAGGGGTGATGGACTACCCACAATTAAGCCATTGGACTCTTTCCATTAACTTTAAAAACTACTGGAAAACACTCCATATGGGTTGGTTTTCTGTGGCAATTCTGCAGTGCTCCCTCATCAGCGTGTGTAGAAGAGATTATTTTCCTCAGAAAACTTGTTGGCATGAACATCTGACCCATGGTAATTCCAGGAACTAAATCTAGAAGCCTGTGAGGGTTATTAGCAGCCCATAATTTCAGTCTCATATCTCACCTTTATCACTTATTACTTCCTTCAAAACAGAGACTTGATTTTGAACTTGGACTTGCTTCAGACTAATCCTGTTCCCCCAGTGTAGGAAACATCTTCCAGCACTACCAGAATCTCAGACCAGACAATCTTGAGCCACCATCCTAATTTACAGCCTCCTATCACATTTATCAGTGGCTCCACCATAAGTTTGTGCAGATATCTGTCCTCAAGCTTCTGCAGCTATACAAACTGCTCCATCTACTCCATGAAGGTGCTTGCTGTACTGTTCATGGTGAGCTCAGACAGGGAAACTCCAAGCACTTATCTGTCTGGTTTCAGATACACTTGCATGTTCATTTGAAATGAGGCAGAAAAATGCACGTGCAGTGATATTTTAATTCAAAAACATTTGAACTCAAATCAAATGCCGCCCTGTAAATACAGCCTCCCCTAGTAGCATTTAAGTATTACAGGTTGCTGTCTTGAGTATCAACAAGTGGACATTAGTAACAAAGACACTGACTTCATGCTACTTTATCTTTCATCAGGCTTACCTATCATCTACAAAAATACTGAGGAAAGCCAGGAAGCGGTTAAGCTGCTTTTTACCTACATTGTAATGGCAAATCTACATTTTTCTGTTAATTTCCAGCAAATCATCTACATTTTTCTGGTAATCCCCCCTTCTACAACACAGACTTTGATAAGCTCAAGCACTGGGTCATTCTTGCAAAGCATACCAACATGACTGATCCCACAGTGGGATTCACCAACTCAGAAGACTGTGTGGCAACCTTTAACTAGTAAAGTGTGATAGTGCTGAAGTCTATGCACAGGACAGCAGGAGAGACTCACAAGCACAGCCATGGCTGAAAAGTCTCATTCATCTTCCAATGCTGGGGAAACAAATAAGCTTTATACACTGCTGACCCCTTACTGGAAATCTCTGGGTGAGTATACAGAGTGTGTGATGGAGTCAGGGTTTTATCTGAGCAAGCCTACAGGTAGGACATGTTTATTTCTCTTAACTGTAAACTCCACTTTCTACAAAAGTGGAGAAATACATGGTTTTTGTTAAAATTCTCCATGCAAAAGTGTTTTGTTTGGTTGTTTGCTGGTGGGTATTTTTGTGAAAGTAGAACACTGGAAATTTTCATCCCATCTCTACCGCATCTCATGTGGAAGACAAGGCTGTATGGGATAACACATATATCCAGCATTTTCTATGGCCAAGACTAGTCTAACTACAGCTTGCATAGTACATCACTATGTACTGCACAAAGGGTATGAACAAAGGACATATCCCTCAGAAGCCTAGGACCAGGCAGTTGGGAAAAGGAGACAACATTACTATGCTTCCTTGAAATCATTGCAACAACATACACCACACAGGTCTGGGTTCTTTGCTTCTAGCATGTTTCAAGGTTTCATATAAATAAAACCTGAAACCTAGCTCTCCTCTCTACCTGTTTGTAGCAAATATAAACAACTGTTTATCTGTACAATGTATCATGTCCCACCATGAAATACTGATCTTATTACAATAAGCTCTAGACAAAGCTATTTGTTCTAATGTCCAGTCTTCAAATGTTTCAGTCATACCCATTCCTTACAAAGTACTTAAGTCAATGTAAACCAAATACCTAGAGATTGAAGTACTGTGGCTCCTTAGACCTGAGCACCATCCTGGAAAGGTAGAGGAGGAGCTGTCTTAAGCTGCTTGATGCAGACAAAAAAAAAAAATTATCGTTGACTTCAGAGAGTCCCTTTCCTCCATGTCCCAATTCCCTTTTAGGGAGTAAAGGGCAGACATCGAATCATTTTGGCTGAACGACCCTCAGAATCATTGAGTCCATAGATTCCAGTACCAGACAGGAACAGGGATTTGATACCTGTCTTTCCTGTTGGCATTTTTTTGTCTGCTCACTTAGCCACTCCTCTCCCAGCATGTCAGCTTGAGGTTGATTCCTGAAGCACCGAGCCATTCCTGTCCATTGAGCAGGCAGGGCACACACTGAACCTGGGGCTGTCAGCTCCATTAGGTGCCTGTAAATACCATAATGCTATTATGATATGAGGATTTTTGTGGCTGGATGCCAGAGTCTACTGGCTTACACTTCGCTGTAGTGAGGACAAGAAAAGCTAACATTTCACTCAACCATCAGAAACATGAATTGACCTTGATAAGTAGATGAGTGGAATTTTTCAAATTTGGGGTAATAATAGTCACGGACTCCATGATCACTGGTGGCACTGGGAGGTTTAAATAATCAATCTTCATAAAGCTCCTAATCTTTGCCTGACAGGCAGTATATACAGTGTGTGGAATATTGATACTGCATTCAGTTCTGGACAGCTCAGTAACAGTAGTGAGAACAAATTGGAAGGAATTCAGAGAAGCACAGTAACATGATGAAGTGGCTGGAGAGACTGATTTATGTGGGGTTATGTCAAAGGAATTGCATGTTCTATTATGGCCAAAATGCAAGGGAGAAAGGATGATCTGCAGAGTGGTCAGACAGACATCTTTGGGTGTCTGAAGGAGAGACACTGCAGGAAGAAAGGAAATTATTTTAAGCTCTCTCAGGATGTCCAATTAGAATCAGTAGAAGGAATTAAGTAACTGGCAGTTAAAGCAGAATATCAAGAAATTTTCTTTTCTCTATTAGATCCAAGACCAGCTGGCAAAATACATCTCCCAAAACTAAAGATAAGTGGTGGGTAAAACATTAAAGGTTAATGAGAAGATAAGGAGAAATTAGGAGAAATAAGGAGAAATTACAAGAAATAAAAAATCGGCAATACATAATGTCCCAGGGTCTTCTGAAGCTCCTATTGAGAGTTCTAGAGATCCTTCACTGTAGGAAGGGAAGAGAATATCAAGAACCAGCAGGGAGGTGCTGAAAAACCATGAGTGATTTGGAAGAGATCCACAAGTCATTTCCCAGCCACTGACACAGGGAGACAGAAAAGTTCAGCCAGCGCTGGGATGCACAGTCCTTGGGTGTCCTGACTCCAGGTCAAATGTTGCTATTAAACAAGCCTGAACTAAAGGTCCAGACTCCAAAATCTGAATATTAAGCATCCAGCTCTGGCTCATGTCTAGTTTAAGGTGACTGTTTTGTGTATTTTAAAGGGAAGAGAAGCAACATATCCAATAAGATGACTTCTGTCCTCTGTCTATCCCTCCTTCCTGCCAACAACAGGAACTTGCAGTGCAGTTGTCAAAACCCCCAACATAACACATCAGAGAGTAGTGGGGAAGGGGTGTGCACTTCTCTTTGGCAAACTTGCTATATAGAAACATGTGTGCAGAGGAACACCCACCAAGGGTCTGTGCTGTGTCCCAGGAGGGAGGGCTCTCTTCAACAGGACAGCAAGTTCTTCTGGAAGCGGTTAAGTGGAAATAATGTACAAACAAGAGATCAAACAGGCCTCTTGCATATACTGCCCAGAAAGCAAAGGCTTAGTCACTCTGCTCTTGGAGAAGGATTGGAATACCCATGACCTCTGCACAGCAACTATTTGTGAGGAACATACGTGCTTTAGAAGGATGTCCAAACCAGAACTTCTCTTCCTGGGTGCAGGCTGTGGCATACCTCATATCTGCTCTCTGCACACAGCAGTCCTCATGGGGAAAGAAACACAGTGAAGCTATGTTGTGGGGGTGTCATGTCATCTTTTCAAGCGTCCTTATTTCCTTTTACATTTAGAAGATTTTAAACAAACAAAAATCTTTTAAGAACAAACATTTTGAAAATAAAGCTGGTATTTCTGTTTCCTATTCTCAAGTTCTGAAGCATTAATGCTGACTGTGGACTCAGCTCTATCATACTTAATGAAGGATATTGCTCCTTCCATTTTTTGCTGAATGTTACAAAAATTTTGCTCAGCCCTTCACCATCGCTAGAGAAAGAAATTGTGTTTTAACCTCCGAAATAATACAGCCTGAGTCCTGACAAATTGGGACCATGGCTACTCACACGTCCCTCCCTGAGACAATGTCTACTTTTCTCATTAAAAATCTGTTTTTTCTTTTACTAAAAGGGGATGGTAGTAACCCAGCTTCCTCCCTTGCCCTTTCACACACGGAGCATGCCGTTCTGGACAGTTACCTCCCAAATGCTCCTTGACATATCCCCCAAAGCAGCAGCACTGTGATCTCCTGCCACTGTAAGCACCACAGTGATCAGCAAATATTGCTGATGAAAGCAGCCCATGGCCCACACACATTCCTCTCCAGTGACGCTCAGGCCAGCTGAGCTAGGCACATACTGTACTGAGGAGACATAAAATGGATCCTGACACATTCAGGCAATTTTTGCCACTCCCAGCAGCAAAATATAGAGAAAGAAGCACTTTGAACCCCTTCAAAAAAGAAAACTACTATATGGACATTTCATCCAGAGTAACTATTCCCTACAATTCACATAACTAATGAAGTTACAATGGCAAAAAGGTTGGGAAGTCCTCACTAGATCTAGTTGATTTACATCAACATACAGAAAAATGTGTACTTAAGCACCATCCACCTTGCCTTGGTTGGTGACATGGTTAATATCACTTTCTCACTCGCTCATGGAGTTGAATCTGAGGAGATAAAGTTGGAGTTAATTAGGATAGAGCTCTTCACCATGAATTCCTATGTTTTTGGGACCACTTGTAACTAGAACCACAAAAGCAGAGTATTTAGAGTAGTCCCTTGCTGTATGATGCAACACAATGGCTCTTCACATCTTGGTCATCAGATTTTGCTTGTACCGTTGAGTTAAAGAAAAAAATAATAAAATAAACAAAAACAAACAAACAAACAAAAAACACCAAAACAACCACCACAACAAAACAAAACAAAATAACCAAAAGAGAGCCTGGCATGTAAAAAATAAATAGAAATAAAGCAAACCAGAAGAGAAAGCTGATCTGGACACAGAGGGTTATTTAATTAATTAAACCCTACAAAAGAGATGTTGATCTTTATAACATTTTCCTGCCCTTCTTCACTTGTATTACCAGCCTAGCAGTTTCTTGAAAATTCATCCCAGGGTCTTTCCTTCTAGAAGTAGCAGCTGTAGATTCTGCAGCAGCATTTCCCATCACCTCACTGCAGAGCAGACCCTGGACCTGCACATGTGAAGCCAAGTGATGGTGATTACCAGCCACAGTTGAAGTAGGATCAAAGCTTCAGTGATAAAAATGCAACAGAAGTTTGCCCATAATACCATCTGTGTTGGCTAGAACATATAACCTATCACCAGCCGTATATCACTGGATCTCTTAATCCAGCAGTGTACCAAAAAGGACATTCCTGCAACATGAGTACTCCTGTTGATTTTAGTAGGACTACTTACACATATATTAATAAGAGACATGCTTATGTATTTTTCTGGAGCAAACTTAAGGCCTTTAGTTCATCAGCAAAGTCTGTTCATTTTGATATGGTGATAATGTTTAAATGGATTGATGCTGATTTGCATTACCGAGCAGAATAAACTGAATCTGAACTTTTATTAGGATTTATATTAAGATTGAGACTATTTTTTGATCTACGCTTTAACATTTACCTTTTAACTGAGATTCAAAGTTCACATCCATGCATAATACACCCAGAAAACCATAAGAGTGCTCCAGTATCCAAAGGAAACCAGCTGGCAGGTTAACACTCACTGCTTCTGCCCAGGGACACACTTACCTGGGGCCAATGGCCACTGACCATTCATGCCACAAGTGTGACCAGTTTGCCTCGTGGCAACAGCAACTCTGCAGCAAGGATTACCTGTGTCAGGAGACTCACTTTGTGCCGTATGTTGACCGGTGTGTTAGTAGGTACATCTTAAACAAAACAATCTTGGCTTCCATCTATCTTAAAATGTAGGTTAATTACATGAATGCTATATCTACCAAAACCTTTTAAGTTCTTCAAGACAGGCCAGAAACATTGCCTTGTGGGCAAATGGTCCTCACCTTGCGGGAAGTCTGGTCAAGCTCAGAACCATATCACCTGTTAATCTTTTTATTAACTACTTTAATCACCAGAAATCACCAGCATACCTATGCTGCAATTACAGCCTAGCTTCACCTGATCACATAGAGATTAAGGCAGTATGGACCTCTAAATCCACTGAACTGTGTAACGTGTTACTTTTGGCCTCCCATATTAAAACCTTTTAAACTCTACAGAAAGCTTTAAAACAATCACATTTCCTCAGGGCTGCCAGAAGCAAACGTAAATACAGGAGTTCAAAAGAAGAATCCAGTTTTCACAGCTGCATCTTAGTTAAATTAAAAAAAAAAAAAAAAAAAAAAGACAAACTGACCTAAAAGCTTTTGAAAATATAGACCACAGCAGACAAAAGTAATTGTTCTAAAGCTGTTCTGGAGGTTTTAGGAACTCTATCATTTCCAGATTTGAAATCCCCCTATGGTTTTTTTGTTTTGTTTTTTTGGGGGTTGTTTTTGGGTTTTTTTGTTTTGTTTTTGTTCCTCCCCCCCCCAAGAAAGCATTATTTTAGTGTCATATAGAACTTAAAACCATCTTGGTTAGAACTAATGTGAGGGCTTCAAGAGGCAATAAAGTATACCACACTTAGAAAAACATGCCATTTTGGCTATAGTGTATGACTAATTGATTCTGAACATTGCTTAATTGTGTGACACTGGTTAACCAAACAACAATGCATTTTTTCACAGGCTCTGATATTAGCTAAGACCACTTTGTGACCTCCCCCTGTTGCGAGACACATCGTATTTTTGATCATAAATCTAACAGGGTAAGGGCTGGAAAAGGGATTCCTGCTTTGTTTTTGCATTTTAACTGAGGTTAAAAAATTCTGGCTGTAGTAATTTATATAGGCAGTAATAAATATATTTTAATGAGAGCTAGGGCCTGGAGAAATGTGAATACCAAAGCTGTGCTGCTGAGCTTTGTGTTTATTTAGACACAACAATAGGTTAGATTTGTGAAAAGAGTCATGCTTAAGACATAGTTAAATTCATCTTTGATGGCTCCACTGAACTGATTCCTCAAATTCATTTGAGGAACTGGGACAAAACTATTAGAAAAACTTTATATGGAAGAGTATTTTTAATATCAAATTCTTTAAGTGCTCAAAATACTCTCTCTGCTTCCTCCATGCCATGGATGCAAAGCAAAGTATATAATCTTAAGCAAACTATTTTCCAGGGAAAAATGTGTATTTGTGATGAAAATAGTACAAATTTATATATTAACAAAACTTTGAGAAATAAAATCTTGAGAAAGATTAAAATTTTGCAGTAATATAGTCTAAAGTATGGGTTTTTACTTTTTAAATTTGTTACTGGTCCCTAAAGTTAATTGAATTATTATAAAAGAAAAAATCAGGAGAAAACAATGAAAGAAAAGACATTATTCTGCAAGAACATTTTTTTACATCATTTAGTGGGAAAACTACAAATAATTATAAGCATTCCAATATGACTTGAAAACATATTGTTTCTGTTTGGCCAGTCAACTGAGAAACTGATATTCCTGTTTTCACAAGTGAGATATTGATAGGATTTAAAACACTTTGCTTCAGAGTATGAGCCAAGGAACCAACGTGCTGAATTTCAACACACAATTTTACACTCAGCTGTGCAACTTTGTGTTGATGTTCCACTGAGAAGGAGAGATGGGCAAGTTACTGTTTTTGTTTTGGTCAATTTTTGGAGGATATTTTCTAACAAAATAAATGTCTCATAATGCATTTGTCAATCTCAATTTTAAATATGTTCTTTGATTTACATGGGACTGAGCATTTGCACTTTCACTAGTTACCTGTACACGAGAGTAGTGCTACAGATATGGGGACTGCTTTGGTGGAAGGAAAAGGTTTCCCATTTAGAGAAACAGCACTGTTATTGCCTTGTACACAAGTCCTCCAGCAAAAATAGTGTTTAAATAGTGTTTGCACATTCAGTGGCACTCTCACTGTGCTTAACTCCTCTGATTTGTTTTTGTTTGCTGATAAGGGGACTGGAGAAGTGACGGGAGTAATTGATGAGCTGTGATGAAAATTCCCAGCTCACAAACTGGTGGGTAAATAAAAACCCATTCTTATGGCTAGTGGAAAAATTAAAAAATGGAAAAAAAGGAAAAATTAACAAAGGGGAAAAGGAAAAATGAAAAATAGAAAAAGAAAAATAAAGAAGGAAAAAAAGAAAATAGAAGAGGCAGAGACCAATATGTTGATCACAGACTGATTATATTCATGATAGTAAGTAACACAACTGTATACATTTAACCAAACAAATTCTCTAAAGGAAAAAGTACAAAACACTGAGGCAAATGAAATTCAAGAATGTCCATATTTTACATTTGATTGCTTTGCCATGTGTTGCTCTGCTTTGTTCTCTATGTGGGGGTGTGTGTGCACAAATCCTTGGTATTTGTGATGAAACTGAACTGTGAAGATGGAGAGTGTGTTCTTGAAATGGTTTGTGGGAAACTGGCTCCCTGTCATGTTACTGAAAGATACCTGGCACATCCCAGGTCCTGACTTGGAAACACGCCTTGAGGAGTCTTCCTGGCTTTTCCTCAATTATTTCCCTCTGTGATGAAGAAGAAGAAAAAGGAAGAGTGATGTGCTGAACGTAAGGTGTGTTTGCTGCCCATCAGTGTTGACTGCAGCACACACGGCACGAACTTTGGCAGAATGCAATGTAATGGTCTGATCCAACTGGGAAAAGACCATAAAACTCCACTGCAAACACTTGTATAAATAGGACTTTTTCTGATTGAATTGAAACCATATTTTGACTTGCTGTTAGAAAAACAAATCTGAAGAGATAGTTATATATTGAATAACCTTAGAGCTTTTCAGAGCTAAGAAATCAGCTGCTGGCTGGAAGAGTTAGATGGCAATGTGAAACATGCTGACCTAGGCTGATTCTCTTAGCCCTCTGTGGCTCAGCATCATATTCATGTTGTGATTTTTCTCTCCATCACAGCCATTAAAGCCCTCTTGGGACCAGCAGGTACAAAACTGATCCTCTTACCTGAAAAGCACAGGTTTTTATCAAACAGAAGTGAAGCACAGGTTTTTATCAAACAGAAGTGGAATCCTTAGGAAACATCAACAATATAGGGCAAATGACACATGGCCAAACCTTCCCACAGTGCCAGGAGACTGTGGTGGCACAGTGTCCACAGATAGGTCTGTGCCCTGTAGAGTGCATGTTTTATACAGACCACAAGCATACTTCAGTGGTGTCAGCTATGTTCTCCTCTCCAGGGATGTCAATTTTGCCTGTTGCCCTTTGCTTTTGCCACTGCCGTACCTTCACTGCTGCCAGATATTTACTTTCAGAACAACTTATCGTGAGCTGAGTTCAAGAACTCCATGACAGTGAGAAATGTCCAGTGATCCATAACAGTCAGACAATCAAATGTCCTTTCTAATTGTGACTTTGGTGTCTAGGATTTCAGATGCTCATTTTAGTTTTCTACAGGTTCCTTCCACCAACAAACAAAGGTCAGGTCCTTTTGAGGATACAGCTGGCATGGCATATGAAGTTATTGACCCACATGTCCATTCCTTCCACTGAGGAAATACCGCAGGGAGTTATTTCATCTCCTGCTGAGATACCATAACAGCTCCTGCGAGTGTTTCCATTGCGTTTCTTTGCAAAGATAAATGCATGCACCAGGTGAATTTGCACTGTAAAAGATAAGAAGAATGTGGTATTGTGAATGCTTGTGCTATAAGACTGGTAACCTTCCAGAAAGCCTGACTGCAATCCTGGAATAAAAAGACAATCATCTCCTCAGCTGATCCTTCTCATGTCACCTAGAAGTGAATCCTCTCTAGTTCTATAAACCACCTGACATTCTGGAAAGAGGGCGGTATTTACAGTGTCCTTGAAATATGGTCCGGTAGAAAGTGTACAGTAGAGGCCAGTGCCGGCAACAGTGGTGTTCCCTTTGCACAGTTCTCCAGCAGTTATCCGCAGATGGGGAAGCTGTCAAAAGGGGATTTCCACTACTGATTTCCCAATCTCCTATTTCTGGCCAGTCCAGTGATTTATTCCTCCCCTGTGAATATCTGTGGTTCGGGTAGGAATTTGGAAAGAGATTTACAGTGGGTGGTGGCCAAAATCATTGACAAGAAACCAACATTGCTTGCTGACCTGACTTATAATGACTTGAACTGGCCATCAGGGGGAGAATGAGGAGTCCCAGGGCAGTGCATTTCTGAAACACCCATGGGCCCCATCACATTGGGCATGGTCTGCTTCTTCTGAGCAAACTCAGGTGGAACAGGTCCAGGGTCTGGAATCAGACTGGGGACTATCAGCCAAGCTGGGCAGCACAGAGGCCAGCTTACCATCTCTTCCCTGCCAGCCCTGCAACCTTTGAAAAACAGAATAGGTCTGAATAGGTACAATGGGAAAGATCATAGCTAGGGTGAGTATCTGTGCCACAGCACAGCCCATCCCATGAGACAAGAGGCACTAATGAGTGCTCAAAGAGAGCAGCTGTAGGTGAAAGGACACATCTCTTGTCACTTGTTTACTGATGCTGGATTGATTTACCTGTGTGTTGGGCTTGGCCCAGAATTTGCAGCTAAATGGAAAGGGGGGGTGTGAAGACAAGAGGATTACAAGCCCTGGTGTATGATTCTGAATCTGCACTGGGCTGTGTGACAGACAGCATCACACAATGTAGGGTTGAATGATCCCGTGGTGGAAGGAAGGGACATGGGATATGTTCCTTCTTCCTTACATGAAGGAAGAAGCAGGATATAACACACACACACAAATATTCTCCCTCCTGGCTGCTTTGCAACACCACTGTTTCCCTCCAGCTTTGGCCACCTAGAAATCCCTGTGTTGTGCAGCAGCCACAAGTGATTTGACAGTATCAGGGACCTGGGAAGAGAGATCTAATGAAGAAGCAGGACAAGGGCCTCAAGCTGCCTTCATGCTACCACCTTTTTGCTATAAATCTACACTTGGCTAAAATGGACACAACAATAAGTGCCACAGCTGCTAATTGGAGGCACAAGATGACATCATAGACAAGTGAGAGTGAGATGTGTCACACTACCAAACCACTCCTGCAGATCAAACAGATGCCTTATCTCTGACTCACTGAAAAAAAATGGTACTGGGCACTGCTGGAGAGGCTTCTTCTGTTGTAGACATTTACACAGACATGTCATCATATGCAGGTCTGACAGTCCTGCATGGGACCTGCTGTATTTGCGATACAATCTTTTGGGCAGCCATTCATTACAACAGCAGAAAATCTAGTTGATTATCATCAGGATATAAAACTGGTGGTCCAGACTCTTAATATGTCTGTGCTGCAATTGCAGGAGAGTTCCCAACCCACCTGAATATCAGATTCATTGGCTATGCTGTGGGCAACACTGGAACCATGGCTACAGGTGCATTCAAAAGCTGCTCATTTAAATCTACAGTTTATACATGCCAAGCAGCTTGGAGTGGTAGTTTCCATATCTACCTTTCTCAGACAAAAGTAAGAAAATTAACAGCCATCAAATGCTGTTAATAGACTACAGAATGTCAGTATGCTTGAAAAGTCAGTTTTGCCCTTAGTCCACCAAATGTCTGGATACCAACATTTCCCTGTGTTTCTTGATGAGAAGCCTGATTTAATTAAAACATATCATAAACAGCTGACTGGTGCTATTAAAAGGATTTGACAAACATCTCAGCTCTCACTCAATGAATGCTACTATCAACATCTCTGACAGAGGGCTGCATCCTTTGAAGTATAATCTTTGAATGATCAGCTTTTGCATAAGGCAGGTTACAGAGATTAGCAACTAATCCAGCAGGCTTGCAATGACACCATGTAGAAGCTCAGAGTCCTATACTGATCATGCACATGTGCAAAGCCAACCTACATCCTAATGTCTTTATGGCTCATTCCTGGGAGTTTCCAAAACACAGGACATGGTGAGTAACACAATAGGAGGCCAATGGACTTCTTACAACTGTCCTGCCTATTCCTGTTTTCCCATAACAGCCCTGTACTGGGCTGTACTTTACAAGCTGAAGCTGGAGCAAAATACACCATGGACTGAGTGGACCATTGCACAGCTCAGGACATCAGGTCTACCCACTGACTTCTCTGCAGCACTTAAAGCAAGCTGTGGAGATCACCATGGGCCAGCAATCAAAGGATTTTCTCCTTTCATTAGTTTTCTTTGCTTGAGTGCTTCTGTGGGATCCTCCTAGCTATCAACTAAACAGGTTTTAAGGTCTCCATGATGCTGGAAAATGTTCTTCCCGCTTATGCCTTGAGCTGATAGGGTCTAAAAATGGTGACTTCCAAAGCATGGTACAAAAAGTCTTGGGCAAAAAGTTTTTGGAGCAGTTGGGCTGCAAATGATCAAAAGGTTGTCCTTCATGGTTAGGCTACTTGTTCTATTTTTTTAATAAAAGCAGGTCTTGAGTTTTCAGGCATATTTTTCATGTGCAAGGTACCTACAAATTATTTTTGTTGCTCTTTCTATTATTTAAGTCAAAATAAAACCATAGATCAATCATGACCTGTCCAGTTCCAAGATTTACTTCTGAAAGCTTCAGCTCTCCATATGATCTCTTAAACCACAGCAAGCCAACTGAGTTTAAAGCTGACTGCTTCCAGTACCACAACAATCAATCCCTCCTGTATTTAACCACGGTTATTTTGTAACACACCATGACATGAGCACATTCCTTCCTTATAAAATAATGGACTTCTCTATATCTCCAATGAGGTTTCATCTTCCCAGCCTGACCCAGTCTGACAAATGCACTGGATGTACTTAAAACAGCAGGTCCAGAGTAGCTAATGCAAAGCACTGCAATTAAGTGGGAGCAGCCTGATTAAAATGTTGTCCTTAATTATGTGTGATGACAAGGAAAAAACATTTTTAGAGATTCTCTTTGTGACAGGGCCCAGACTGCCTTGCCAAAGCCCTAATGCTAGACAGCAGGAAACTTGGCCCAGAACCAAAAACTCACTAGACACTTCCCTTAGCACTAGGTTCAGAAAGCAATCTGTCCTTCCCCATGTATATTTAAGGCAGACAGGCTGAAAGTCAACACAGGCTTGAATAAATCCAGGGACTGGTATAGAAACTCATGTTATCTTCAGACGTGCCTAACCCCTAGGTCAGCAGGAGTCTAGAGTATGGGGTCAAAGTGGGACTAATGCCTATAAGTATGGACCCCATTAAACGTACAGGGTTGTTTACATCAATATGCTTCATTCATGAAATAATGATGTTGCCAAACCTTTTTTTTTTTTTTTTTTTTTTTTTATGAGACATGGGCAAGGCAACCTGGGCAATGGTCCAAAGGCCCTTGAGGCACAAATTATTTTTGATAGATTAGAAACAAGATGAACCTCCATGGGACAGTATTAAAATATATTTTATTATGTGCGAAGCAGCCTTTTAACTTCCCAGGAGACGTCTCTATCTCTCCATGCTAGTCCAAGCAAAAAGCTTTCAGCATTAATAACACCTGGAGAACCCCACTGGTCTGACAGCTCAAGGAGAACAGCTTGGCAGGGGCTGTCTGACCTCCTAAAATAGCCCATTTGGGTCAGATGCTGTTGCACTCTGGACAAAATTACATCCTTCTAAATCTAGTAGGAGCTTTGACCACTGGACATTTCACAGTTTTAGGGACTTGGTTTCTTCTTGTAATTCATGATGCATTTGCCCATGCATCAGTTGCTTTGTCTGAAATATCTGCCACACTGAGATCTCTCATTATTTCCTGATAAGTCAATCGCATTTAATTGCTGTGACGTCGACTGTCTCAATACCAAGGTGTCTGCTGGGCTTGCTGAGATATGTGACATGAAAGTGTCAATTTAAAAGCCAAAAATTGCCAAAGAAACTTTTTTACCTGGGTTTAGAAGGGCATTGTGCTTGCTGTCCAGACAGTGCACACTCCCTGCTGTCCTCAGCACAGAACAGCTTTCCTTCATCTGAGTCAATGACTGGAGAGAAACATCAGCTCCAGCCCAACCACCTACGATTAAGGTCTGCTTAGAGCCCTGTTCCACATTCTACTTGCACCACGATTCCCTGGGGAGGTGTTTGACTGCGAGACATTGCCCCTCTCTGGCAGGAGTTGCATACTCTGTGCAACCAAGGGACCAATGCTGCGCACAGTTGTCTTTGACACCTGTAAAGGAAAACTCATGGCCAGTGACTCACTCTAAAGAGACCAGTAACAAGAATGTGTGGGATCTGAGAGCGGAATTTCCCTGAAACCCTGATATGCAGAAGCGTACAGACACAAGTCAGGCTGCCTCAATAGTCGTAAGCCTGCGTCAGCAGGGGAATAATTGTCTATGAAGGCTGGAGTGTAAACATTTTCCTTACTGAGCTGACTCTTCAGAAATACTAACTAGCTAAAATACTTAGCTAAAATCTAAAGGAAAACGGTACATAAAACTGTAGATGGGATGGAATAGGAAATAACAGAGACTATAGTCATCCTACTATATAAAATAAACGGTTCTGCCTTACCTGAATGCTGTAATGTGGGCAGATGGGAGAGAAATTAAGTACACATGGAACATTTTTCCCATCCTGAAATAGACAAGATACTTGAGTATGTAACTTCTCTCCTGAAAAGTTTTCTTGAAAAAACTTCCCTTAGATTCCTAAAAACTATTTTTTGGTCATCTGGAAATGTTTAATTTTGATTGCAAACCTAAATACAATGTCTTTACTACATGAAATAAGCATATTTTTAATGTTTTTAGAAAGGATGAAATGTAGCTCTACTGATTTTTTCAGTTGCTCCAAATTAAAAAAAATGGACATGCCTTTCACCAGAAGGTGCTCCAGCATGAATAATTTTCATAATCCTTATAAAAACATAGCAAATTTCTAGCCACTACTAATGTGCTTTTCTGATTACTTGCCTCAAAAAGCATTCTCCATACACAGAGCCTTGAGAATGGTGATGAAAGTAATGAAGGAACTAGAAGAGAAATCTCTGAGAAGATACTGTTAAAAACCATTTTTTTTCAGGAAGAAGTCTGATAAAACTGTATGAGCAATGAAAGTGTTGGGAAAGGGAGAGAGAGATTTGTTTCCCATTGACTCATAAGGTAAAAACAAACAAACATGGCAATTCAGTGAAAAAAAAAAATCAAAACCAGTAAAAGGACATGGTTTTAATTTTATTTTTGCATAGTGCAATTTGTTGCCAGACAATGTCACTGAGAGAACTCAGAAACAAAGTGGACATCTATAGAGATAACAGTAATGCTTAAATCCATAATATGTATCTATAACATGTATTTTGAAAGGAACATTCATCCCTAAATAAAGAAGGTTACGGATTAAACTAGTTATGTGCTGGCTGTTATTGGGGACACAAATCTTGAGTATAACAGGTCATAAACAGGACAAGAGTTATCAAGCAGCAAAAAACATAGCACTTCTGTATGAACATGGCAGTTCTATATATGGGTACAGCTATTAGTTTTTTTCACCAGTGCTGAATTTGAAAATTTCCTTTCATTCTGAGACACTGTGAAAAAAAGCACTGAATATTTTCTTGTGTGATCTACGCGTTCAGGAAAAAATGTCCTTTTGGGGAGAGAAAAAAAAAGAAAGAAATGTTCTTGTGTATATTTATTGTTATGTTACTTTTATTAGTTTTACATCATTTCTTGAGACATAGCCATTCTAGTCTTCACTGGGAATCATGTTAAAATATTTTAAATAGCTGCTCATCAAAGTTATGAGTACTTTTTTGTTTTAAATGCTAACACTGGTAGAAGACATAATCCAGAAAAGACAGGATGTTTCAATCATTGATGAGTAGCAGCTGCCCTTATTTATTTAGAAATAAAATAATAAATGATAAAACTGATGGCTGTTATAGAAGGTATTGTAACATAACTATCACATCCTATGCTGTCTGTTATGTCATATATCATTTCACTAAGTGAATGCACTGGCTGATTGTGTCCACTTTCCTATTTGCTTAATGTCCCGACACACATCCTTCTTTTTCATCTCAAAACATAACAACTGCCACAACAGTTTTACAATAGACTATGACACACCAGTTGGTAGACTGAATGATACAGCAACAACATCAGCAACGCCTTCTCTGAAAACAGAGAAGAGTAAATACAATGTTTTTCCTTTTGAAAAAAAAAAAAAAAAAAAAAAAAGGAGGGTATAAAAATATTGGTGAAAAAAACTAATCATCACTACAGATCATTGTGGGAAAAAAAGTAAAAAAGGTTTACTCATATTGACATCTTGCAAGTGAAAAATCACTTCAGCAAAAATGTCCTGAGCAGCTCTAGTCAGTGCTGTTTAAGAGTAAGGTCTGTTGCAAGACTCAGTTACATGTACAAGCCAATAGCAATTTCATGGAAAGAATGGATCGGAGGCATTCATCTGAGAATACAAATACAGCGCAAATCACTGAACTACAATTCAGAAGCAGATTGTGGGTTTTGTTTAGGTAAGTCTGCAGGCACTGCAACGACCAATAGATGTTTGGGCAATCAATCCAGTTAATTGCAGCATATATTTTTACAGAACAGTAACTCTGAAGAACCTAGGAGACTACTGAAAGAAGTTAGGAATTGATTTGGCTTTTAGCTTTGCCCAAAGATTTCTGCTTGTTTTGAAGAACACCCGATCCTTCCTAACCAGGAAATCCTGGATTCATCTGTTTTGCAGGGGTGAGAAGGAATGCAGTTCTTTCTCCTCCAGGAATGGCACGTGGATAAGACAAGACATCAAGTAGAAGTCAGAAGACTTCTGCCACATCAGTGCTTCCTGGACCCTTCAGATCTAATATACTGAAGATTAGAGGAGCTTCAGCCTGTAATTTCTTATAATTCAACTTGTATTTGGCATGAATCTTGAATGTTTTCTCTATAAAGATTGGATCCTTGCCTGTCTCCAGTTTAAAACCAATTTGTTAGGAAAGCTTTTTGCTCTTTATGGCCCCAGGAAGACCTAGGATTACAAAAATAGCAGGTTTTCGTGAGACTTCCTGGCTTTTCAGCTTCATCTTAGTTCCTTTTCTGTAGCTCAGCTGTTAGGACTGAGCCCTGGCAAACTGACTGTGCTTGAGGGGCTGCATAGTCTTATCTCACCTCCCAGCTTCTACACCCCTCTGCCTCCAGAAGTGGCCTGCACATTGCAGTGCAGAGAAGTTCTACACCTGCATCTGTACCTGTCCCCAGGAGTGCCCACATGATGTTCCAGCTGTGAAGGTTGCTTCCCTTCTGCTTCCCTTCATCAGCTTTTTAATGTTTCCAGCACCTAAACAGAGGGGAAAGTTCCCAGGGGTAGCTCAGAGCAGTGAATAACAGAGCTCAGCCTGGCTGCTCTCCTCCATGCTGAATCAACCTGTCTTTTCATGGCCTAGAAATTTCACCGCTCATCAGCCTTCACATTTATTTCTCTCTCTGCGAACATGCAGCATGTTAGTATGTCCTACATCTTCTTCCTCCTTAGCCTGGGCTCCAATGGTTGCTCAATATTTCCTTCCCATGAATGCTGGAAATTCAGCTGGGTTTTTGATACCGGTTCTCCCCACTCTGTTATTTTCAAATTCCCTGTTTATTCCCAGTTAATATGTTGCCTTTCAGTCCTGCCTGAGCTTAGGATGACACTTCACCTCTTGAAGAAAGTCAGGAGACTAGCCTCCTACAAACAGGTCAGAAATTACAATTATGAACAGGAAAATGTTTTCAGAGTTTTTTACCCAGCATCCTCTCTTTGTAATTATGGTCCCACTGCTGTTCTTACTTCCATTCTCACAACAGCTAGATTAGCATCTACAGGGAAAAGAGAATGAGAGAAAGGGGTTACAAGAGAAAGTCCATCAATATACAGCCATTCAGATAAGAGAGGCTTGCAGTCTCACCCTCTCTGAGGAATGCTAGAGTTTCTAGTTATTCCTGCTCTGCAGCTTATAGCTTGTATTTGGCTGGAGTGTATCTTCCAGGAAAGCATCCAGTTTGGATTTGAAGACATTAAGGGATAAAGAATTCCCTGCCTTGTTTGTCATTTTTTCTAGGGGTTCATCGCTGTCTCTATCAAAAGTCACTATGTTAGAAGCAGAGGGACCCAAGTCTTGATTTTTTAAACCTCGAGGTAAGAGGAAACTATCATGTCCTGTGTCTTTCAGCTGTAACTATGAGACCTGCAGCTCTGTCCTCACAGAGTATGGCTCAAGGTTACTTATTTCCAGCTCTTTCCTTGGCTTGGATGTTAAGTGTCTCCCATCAATCATGCGCAGAGATATATGGACTTTTTTTTCCATTAGATCAGATAAGTGTCAGTAACTGCACTGTGGCAGACAAAGCTCTACAGAAGAGAGTTTTGAAGGCCTCATACTGTGCTATCCTAATTACCTAATTATCCTTATCACAGCAGCTAATTAGGCTGGCTATAAAGCCAAACCCATAAACACACCCCAGGCTACAAAAGCCTGCAAGCAGGAGAGCTGTCATAGAGGTACTCAGAAGAACAACTGGATGTGGGAATGCTTTTATTTGAAGGTTTGGTGGAGGACAAGTGCCTGCAGAAAATAACTGAGAGCTCCTCAGCCTGCTAAGAGCACTGACAGGCTACAAAAGCCACAGGAGTGTCAGCAAGACCATCATATACAACTGTCCAATTTTAACAGCTTGCTAGGGCATGAAAATTGAAATCTGTTTTCCACCACCACAGTCCCTTAAAAACAGGCACAAAATTATTCACAGCCCTCTTCCTGAGTACTTTCTCTTCCAAAAGGGAGAAGCAAAGGCTGACTGAGCAGGAACAACTTCCTCGAGTCTCATTCTTTGACAGAGCAAGGACACAAATAAGTGGTCTCTGGACTAGGTCCCCTTGTGCATTGACACATCTCTTGAAATTCACTTCAGTTCCCACCTTCAAGGTGTGAAATGTGTCAGAAAGTGTTTCCTGTCCTCTGAGATGAAAGATTTTGCAGCAAGGTGGAAGTCAATGGTATTTATTGCTCACTTCTTACTCTCAGTGGTGGTAGGTTTGGCTGCTGTGAGGCTATATGTAAACATTTTGACAGAGTCTAATGTCTGTCCCTTTTAGCAGCCATCCAGGAAGGGAAAGGGAGTCTGTCACTGTGTCTGGCACTCCCCCTTGCTTGGAAGAATTAGTTCCTTGTAAATATATGCTTGTGCTTTTTCCTTCTGAAGTAGGTCCCTATTGTTTGCTGTTTGATTTCCTGTAAACGGACTTCCACTGCTCTTGGAACTTTTAAACAGCAACCAGAAATAGTTCTGGGCAGGGCTGTGCACACACAGTTTAATGGCAACTTGAGTCATCTTTTTTTCATGAAGCTACCGGAGTTTGACTTCCCTCTCTCAAAGGCCCTGTCTGCCTGGTTATAGCCATCCACTCCTGTACATTTCCTTGCAGTGATAAATCAGAGCACGTAACTGAAAACAGGCAGAAACAGAAGACAACATCACAGAGAGCAAACACCTTGCGAGCAAGGGTGATGCTGCTTTGGAGCTGATGTAGAGAAGCATGCTCCTTGCTGCATGACAGCCCCAGGACACTGGCTGGAGCTCCCTCATCTCAGCACTAGAGCTCGCCAGGGACCCCTCATATGTAGGATCTGACGGGAGCATCACCCTGTTTACTTTATGAATGCAGCAGGATGGTTACCTTCTGACATAAACAAAAACCCTGGTTAAAACATCTTGCTTGTTCTTAGCAAAATTTACTATGTCTCTTTATTTCTTACATGGGTATTTTTCCACATGTGCAGTTTTCCCAGCTGGCAGACACATTTCAAATACAGTAGCCTTTTTGATAGTCGTAGTCACATGCTCAAAAGTCAGGCATATCTGCTCTTGTAATCTTAATAGCTAAATATCAAGTAATAGATCCAGAACTTTCAATAATCAGAAAAAAAAAATGGTCTGTTTGGATGTAATAATATACACATTGCCATGGGCCTCCCAGTTCACGCACCTGCTGGCACAGACACAGTCAGTAAAGGGAAGCTTGTAATAACATAAAAGCTTGGAATTCAGAGGACTTAAAGCTGAACAAATCATTGGAGAGAGAGGTTTGTATTGCAGATAAATCAGCTTAAAAGGCCTAGAAAGCCACAAATGCTGATTGTTTCTATATTCTGCTCCATTTTGCTAACTTAATGTGAATTAGCTGAGGTTACAAGGTTAATCTCTGCAATGTTTACCACTTTCCTAACTAAATAGAGGGGAACACAAGCAGAATGTGTTTGGTTTCAGGGCTGCAGCACCATTTCTGCACCTCTTCTTGGGAGGTACTAGAAGCCCAAAACAGCCTGTGGGAGTGCAGGGACTCAGCACCCTGCACCAGGCAGGACTCAGCACAGGGCTGGATGGCTCCTGGGACATTTTGGCTGCAGAAGGCTTGGAGTTTTTTCTTGCAGCAACACAGATAGTTGGACAGCTGTGTTTTCCACTGTTTATGTCAGCTGATTCTCTTGCCTCTTTTACAGATGAAGAACATTTCGGTCAGGACCTTTCCTGAAAATTTTAGCACAGATCAAAGTTTTCAAGTTTTCTGTGTTTCACCAAAAACAACAGGGTTGATGGATGTTTTTGAAGGGCAGAGAAGATTGTCTGGATGCAGCTGAGATAGACATTGAGCAAAGTGCAGCTCTCTTATCACCCTCAGTCTCTGACAGACTGCAGTTGTGTGAGCAATGGCTGTTGAAGATTTTCTGTTGGGTTGGTTTTGCCTGGGTAACTCATTAAGCAGAGAAAGGGAAAAGATGCTCAGTGAAGACAAGTACCCATGTGAGTTGTCTGTCTCTGGGCTCACCAAGAAAGAGAGGCTCTGCCTTGAAAAACTATTCACGTAATGGCTGTGGATCTGTACTGCAAGTCCTATTCTAGCTCATTTCCCATTTATTTCCCAGTATAATAGCTTCTGAGGCAGCCTACTTAGGCCAAAGAATTTTAGGCTTAAAAAAAAAAAAAAAAAAAAAAAAAATGAAGCCCCAGTTTGTTTGAGAGATTGATCTATGCCTGCAAACCCTTAATCACATTATCCCCAGTTTCCATTCCCAGGCGCTACCAGTTTTGAAGACAATTTCCCTGGCCACATGCCTTGAGAGAAGTCTGATTATTAAAATCAGCTTATTGCTATAAGAGAGGCTCAGGGAACCTTCTGAGCAGAGCACCCAAGGAAACAGGACTGAGGATGTCGTCAGAGCTGAGGTGAAACAAGTGTTATGAGGAAAGTTAGTGCCTCTTTGGTTAAATCTCCACCAATACTACTATTTTCATAGAATAAAAATATATGTAAAACTCAAGAAAAAAAAAAAAAAAATTATAAGGTCCATCTGCTTCATTTTCTCGTTTTTCCAGACAAAACTACAATTCCACTGTCATTTAAATGTATTTGAAAATTTGGGGAAACAAAGCCTTGAAATGAGACTAAGTTTCATAGAACATTTCAAATGGAGCACGATAAAACAAACAACAAAAAAGACTTAAAAAAAATACACTATGTTTAAAATACCTTATTTTCACTTGTGGGGGAAAAAAAAAAAAAAGTGGTTGTTGTTACAGCTCTGGTCCTGAATTCATTAATCCATAGCTGTATTTATCAGTCTCAGCCCATCTCCTTATTCCTATAATGGTTATAAATTTGTCAAAACAATTTAACTATTTTTTTTTTCCCTTCTGAAAATTTTTCTAAAACACACAGGTGGATTTTAGAGCACTTAGAAACACAAGCAATTAAAGCTTTGCTTCAGGGCCAAAGTGCTACAAGGGCACTCAAATGAAAGCAGTTGGAGAGCAATAAATATGCACAGCATGCATTTTTAGCAAGGGACTGAGGGATGATTCAGGGTCAGTAGTCATGACACAGCATCTGGATCCAAACCCTTCCTCCTAACACCGTCTGCAAAAGCCCTACCTTACAGAGAGAGCCTGGCTCTCCTGAACACTTGTCTTTCCCTTTTGGGGACTGGTCTATGACTTTTCAGCTCATGCAAAAGGGACAGGTGAGTTTTCCTGACTGTTGACTCTCCTGCTGTGGTCCTAAGGAAGGAGAAGAGACCCCTAAGGAGACCCCCCGCTCTTTACTGCCAAATGGGGTTGCACCTGGACAGAGCCTGCCCTGCTGTAGTTGTACCATAATAGTCCTGCCTATCACAGACAGAGCATTTATGACATTAGCATGAACAGGTTTTGTTGTTGTTGTTGTTGTTTTCTAATGAAGAATTTTGCAGCCACCACCAGAGCTACAAGGAGAGCCTCAGCAAGGAAATACTAAAAAAACTCCAATGGTCAATTATTTCTGCGCACATATGAAACTCAGGTTTTGGCTGACCACAAATCCAATTTGTGTTTTCGTGGGGTCTAGTATATTTCACTCAGTCCTGACCTCTGGGTGTCAATATTGCTGAACATGGATATACAAAGTACTTTGTGTTCCAATAAAATGTTTATTAATGTCAAACGGAAATTACTCAAAGTACGGCAGACTTTTACCCTGGATAGACACAAACGTATTGCAACAACTTATTTGTTCTTTTGCCATTATATTTTTCAAAACTAAGTTAGCTTTGATGGCTAGGTGGACCTGTTATATTAGCAGCATAAGATCGAAAAGTATTGCACATTGAGTGTTGCTGTGATGAGGGAGCTAGGATGAGGGAGCTAGGATGAGGGAGCTAGTCAGGAGCTAGGAAACTCATTTTTAAATGTTGCCACTTTCCAAAACTTATGGCTTCTATGTTAAAAAGTAACACGCCAAGCACTATGGTTCAACAACAACTTAGGGCCTTGCATGAATAAAATCTATCTGTAAAGTTAGTGGGACTGCTACACCAAGAAGTATAACTGCATGAATAAAGGAATATTGAAGGAGGATGCCAGGTTGGACAACCAAAATTGAGTGCTTTGGAAATAGTGGTTTTATGAAATGCTTAAAGCCATTTTCCATCTGGGGATGTATAGAGGAAAGCTGACCTATACTGACTGGAGACACTGTGATGTTTTATACCGGACAGGCTAATGAAAGTCCAGACAAGAAATGGGCGTCTTGTTTCACATGTGTTTTCCTTTAATTATTGCAATACAAGATTTGGCTTTTGAAGGCAATTTCTGGGGTAAAGATTAAGAGATATTGTACATAATAGGACTTACTCCTTGAACAGAATCCAATAGTCCCAAACTAATTTCCAGCCCTTAGAATCAGGTATTTCTCCTGGGGATGGCAATATCTGCGGTTTCAATCTCTCACATCCTACCCAACTGTTTCCTCATTGCAGTCTCAGGTTTCTTTGTCACTGCACAGTTTATATAGGCTCAGATTTAATCAGTAGCAAAACATTCATCAACATGAAGCCATGCTATTTTTTTCCTCAAAAATACCTCCAAGCTTGCTAAATATTTGTCAAGTAAATATTTCCTAGACACAGAGAGCACTGCTGCCCACTTCCTTCTCCTTTAGATCTATTACAGTCTTTGGATTCTTCCCTAGGATCAGAGCCATTGATATTTTATTCCAACATGTAGCCTCTAGGCTTTAAGTTCACAACTTGCAGATCCAGGTTTGGACGTGGAAAGCCCTTCTGTGGTTAACTAACACTTTGTTTCAATACTGGTCTGTTTAGGCTATTTTCTCTTCAAAATTATAATTAAGTTTCTCACTTGGCAAAATATTCACCTTGTGCTGTGCTTCATCAAAGTGAAAAAATGATTATATCATTTTCAGCTCCACAGTAAATGGATACTCCTACTTGGGCTCTCACAGTGATTTATGAACATAAATTAATTAAGATTTACAAGAGTACTGTGAGATAAGGATATACTATTCTCCTTCTTCTAATACAGGAAACCAAGGCACACCTTCTGCCAAGATCCCACATAGTTGGTGCCAGCACCAACACACACACTCCTCCCCGGCTGTTACCTGTCCTTTTTGCCATTTCAGCTCTTTCCAGTGTTTGTGTTGTCAAGTTGCTCTTAAGTTATGTGCTTGTTTATCATAAAGTGATGTTTCCAAACAATTGCAATAATATCCACTCTGCTCTCTTCCTCTCCACCTCTGTTATGCTCATCTTCATTTTTTTCTCAGGATTTTGAGGACTGCTGGTTTTAACATTGTCAAGCAATCACAGTACCTTATGCCTGTTTCTGGGTCAAAGTGCGCAGGAGATGACACTCCGAGCTCTCTCAGCTCCCACGTGGGGTGCAAATGTCTGGAGCTTTGGTGAATGTGGAAGATTCAAATGAGTTTTGTGTACAGAAAACCAGCTGTGGCTTCTGTATGGCAAGTTGTGGTTACACCCTTTGAAATACCTCCACTATTTTCATATAGCACTGGTTCTTTCTGCTCAGGAAAGATTATGCTCAGTTAAAGACCTCAGGGTCTGACAAATGAGCTCTGGAAAAGCTCAGTGATGTGGTTTAAGATGTTACTGCCCATGGCTTTCTGCCCTGCCTCTGCACTGAAGTTTACGGGTCCTAGACAGCAGCACTAAGTAGTTTTGTTCCATGGCTGCTCCAGTGGTTAGGCTGGTGCCTTGGTTTAAGTCCCCAAGGTGGCGGGTTTATGCTACAGCTGAGAATCACAAGTTATGAGGTGTGGGTGCGTTGCATTTGCCTGATTCTGATACAATGAGTGCATTCTCCAGTATAAGCAAAACGAATGTATTAGACCTCTTCTACTCCTTGGCTTTATTGTCCCTCAGTGCCAAGACTTCCACTTTTCAACAAAGCCTGCATTCCCACAGTCTGATTCACTGGCCACTTATTTCTCACTAAGGAGGATCCCAAAACTAGGGGCTCATCTCTTGAATCTCAGAAGAGGCAAGGCACGCTTGGAGAACATGCTTCACACCAATAAGTTCACACTCTAAATATCAAGTTATATTTTCTATTAGAGAACAAAAGAAAAGAAGCAGCCTCCTTCCCTCCATTTATATACCTGGGAAATTAATAGAGCAAGAGTTGAGACCCCTGAATTTTAATTCCTCTTGAGCCTAAGAAAACTCGAGCTTGCAGCACCCTCTATCCCAGAGTGTACTCAGTGCACCAACCCAGGATGGAGCAATGGGAGGAGGCAGACACAGAGAGGCAGGAGTTGAGCCCCTACTCCAGAAGCAGTTTAAAAGTGTGTTTGGTACAGGTGTTCAGAGTTAGTGACACTAACCTGAAACATTTTGCCAGCCTCTGCAGTGAGGTGCAGAGTTCAGTGTTGTCATCTGGGCGTCTCCTGCTGTCTTATATCCACTGCTGTTATAAGCTGAGCCCTGATGTTTACACCTGTCAGAGCTGGAGATCCAGCTGTGCATCAACAAATCCAGCTCGGTCCTTTCTGCTTCACTCACTGGCTGTCCTGCCCATGGCCGCCAGTGGCATGAGAACACCAGCAGCACAGGAGGTTGCTGGGAGGCAGAGCTGCAGCCTCACTGCTGCTGGCTCAGAATAGAGAGCAGGGGAAGGAAAGGCAAAGCAACCAGAGGCAAATGGCCCAAGCAAGGGCCCTGACAGCATCCTGGCCCTGACAGCATCCTCCTGTCTCCATGTGAATCATACTGAAGCAAGGAAATGTTTGACGTGGGTCCATGGGCTCCTCCTTCATGCCACGATTGCAGAGGAAACATCCTTCAGTCATGGGAGCCTGGGGCAAATATTGGTACCAGTCTCAGCTTGGCTGCTCTCACAGCTCTTCTTGCAGTTCATTGAAGGCAATCTGCCTCATTGCATCTTGAGTCATGAATAAATCCCAAGAAACCAGAGCATCTCATAGCAGCTGCTTAACAAGCCTCACCCCCCACACTGCTAACCTTGCATCCTGCCTGCTGTGAGCCAGCTAGCCAGCTGTCCTGATACTCTTTGGAGGATGCTAATGATTCTGTAGGACCAAAGAGTTTGAGCCAAATGAAGACACCAGAAACTCTGCAGTATTTTCACTTGGAGCAAAATCTTCTCACTTGGAGCAAAATGTTTTCTAGAGAGACAATTGGGAGGTCTCTACTGGAACAAGTGTTTTCTTATTTTAGAAGCTACATATAAACTTAGATGGTGAAACATAACAAAGCATAAATGATACTGAAATGGCTGCTTTGTGAAATCCTATAATGAGAAATTCTTTTACAAACCTTTTAAAATTGGCAAATGTTACTAATATTCCTCCAGGCAACACTTGGGCTATTATTTAAAATGGGATGTGTGGTGTCCCAGAGGGACTGTTCTCCTGAATTGCAAAGCATTCTATAGGACCTGTGAAGTATGAAATGATTTAATGAGGAAAAAGGGTTATGCAGTTCTGCTTTGTGTGGTTTCTACTAGCTCTAAAGCAGTTTTAGACGAGAGTGTGTTCTGGGCTGTAATTCAAACAGTGTTATAAATACTGTAAGAAATAGAAAAAAATGCATAAATTAGAAGCACCTGATGAAAACATTGTTGCTTTCTCCATTTGCTGCCCTAAGCACACAAACATGTTGCTCAGATTCAGTTGAGTGTTTATATTAAATGCAATTGGACTTTTTAAGGAGGCCTGAAGTGAGCTTTTGTTACAAGGGCTGGATTGCAGCACTTTGTCTCACTCTGAAGAGCAGGCTCAGCACTCAGGATGGCATGAATCAGCAACTAACTCAGCACATTCACAGGGAGCCCTGCAGACATTAGACTTCTTTTTTTCATCTGCCCTGACTCCTATACCACAGTGCAAGGGAAAGCCATAACTTGCCCGTCTGTAAAAGGTTCTGGGACTTTCTGTGTATACCTGAACCTTCTGCTCCATTACAGAAGTATATTACGTGTGGTTTTCACAGTGAAAGACAACCTTAGTGCTGCAAAGCCTTTCTTTTGGGCAGCTGGGAAATGGACTCATTTTAAAGGTGTCACTGCCGGTTCTCTGATGGCAGAACAAAGACTCAGCACAGCACTACGTGAGAAACTCAGTGTAAATTGCCGTCAGCCCATCCAGAGCACCTACATGTGCTCAGTTCCGCTGAGAACCTGTCCCTTGGTGCAGAAGGTGACCACATAGAGAGGAAGGCCTGTGTGGTTAGGCCAAAACTGCAGGAACAAGTTTTGGAGCTTGCTGCCTGGGGGAAGCAGAGAAGTGGCATTGATGTGGCTGAGTTGCCTGGGGGATGCCCGTGACCTCTCACAGCAGCCTAACACCTCTTCCCTGTCTCTGCCTGGCCAAGCTCGGGGCATCTCTCACAGGATTCTTATGCTCTTGGTTTTGTGTTACACTTGCTAAACCAGTATGCTCAAAGAACAGCAAGGTTATATAAGTCCTACATGTTTTATCCTGCCACAATGGTTTCTCAGAGTGTGATCTGGCAGTAGGAAGAAACCAAATGCAACAACAGTCTTTTGTTTGTAGGGGGTGGCCTCCTGCATCACAAAAAGACTGATCAAATGGCTTTCAAGGATTTCAGTGGATGAATCCAAGAACACACAGCCAAGTGGATGAGCAATGTGCAGGTGAGGATTTATATTCAGCAGTTTAGACAAGTAGACAGATCCCAGAGATGTGTTAGGTACTGAGATAAGAGCTCAGGAACATGGATCAGGGTAACCCAAACCTGAGGGAGAAGAGGTTTGAATATAACGATCGCAAGGAGAAAATCCACATTCCAGCACGGAGAGCATCTGCAGGGAAAGGGTTCTCAGGGGCAAGGAAAAGTGGATGGTTAACAGGAACAGCAGATTGCAATATCCCCCACCAGTGCTGCAGGCTGAGCTTTCCTCTCTGTACCGCAGCTGTAGATCAGGGATGATGTGAAAAACAGCAGACTCACACTGGCCCACAAAGCAGTGCTAATGAAATCACATCCAGACTGGCTGTATCCTGCTGACCGCCTCCCCGTGACAGCACTGGGAGCACTAGAGAAACACTGAAGAGCAAAGCTGCACTGGTGAACACGTCTGTCTGTGAAAGCTGGGCTGCACCTCCTGCCTGGAAGAGATGGGATGACCTGTGAGCTCAGGGTGCCCTGCCCCAGTCCCCAGGAAGAGGGGACAGCCCTTTGGGAGCCCTTTTGGACCCCCTCCAGGCAGTCACACAAGAAACATCACCTTCAGTCCCTGTGCAAATCCCACCCCTATTCCCTGTCTGTCACCTCCCACCAACACCACTCCCCTGGGGTCTTTCAAAACACACATGTGGTTTCCATGCCAGGCTCTGAAGAGCTTCCCATTTTTTTTAGGTAGAAAGCAAGAACCTGTGGGAAAGTGGTAACTGCTGTCCCTGTGGATGCAGCTTGGGTGATGCTTAGTTCCTCCAGGATTTGGTCTCCTCTTGCCCCAAGATTAGACTTGGTGTCCTTTCTTTAGTGAAGATCAAAAGAAATTCAATCTGAGAGACTGTCCTTCTACTTGAAATTCCCTGTCCACTGGTAAACCTTCTTTTCAATTGAAGATTTGTAAGAGAAAGATGGTACACAAATGTGGAGTATTTTGACACTATCTATGACCAATGCCCTGAGTACCACAGTCTTGCTGTGTCAGGCAGGGACATCTCCAGGAAACATTTTGTAGCACATATTGCAGCCAAACCACAGCGGTCATGTTGAAAGACACAAAAAAATCTTGCCCTTCCTCCAACTGGCCAAAACACAAAAAGGAGTGAGATTTGCAAATTGCCAAATTAAGCTCAGCCAGAATCTGTAGCTGCTGTCATTAAGAAAAACCCTGCAACAAATGTTTATAAAAGCATTTCAGAAATAATGACTCTCTGTAGAACTGGATTGGGAAATTTCCAGCAGAACAGGTTTCAGCAGAAAAATGCTGATTTGTTGAAACAGTGGGGTTTGTGGAATTGTATGGGTTTTGACAAACTTTCAATGAACTACAGCAGTAGTTGCCAAACAAGGGGCTGGGATCATGGTAGAAGTTCAAGCAGAAAGGAGGCTTGTGTCTGGGTCTGGGGTCATGAGTCTGGAAACAGCTACACTATGGGCAGATTTTGGCTTTAAGATGCTTTGTGCCAGGGCAGTCCCTCTGTGCAGAGTGCCCTAGGCACAGGGTGACTGGGCTCCAATGCTCCCCAGGTACCAGAGCTGGAAGCCCTGGATTAAGGGGCAGCTTTCAGGTTTGCCAGAAATGCCTTGCCCTTGCTCTCAGAGCATGCACATGAGCATATACCTTGCAGGTGCAACAGTCACAGAAAAAAGCAAAATATTTTAATGAACAGTAAAAGCAGAAAAGAAAAAAAAATATTGGGGACAGCTTTGAGGGGATGGAAGCTATTCTTGGACCTTATGCTAATTCAGATGAGGGCTTTCAGAAGAAATTAAAAGCAGAGAAATAAAATATCGAAACAAGTCAGAAGAAACCATTTCCACTTGGAGATGGTGGGGGTTTTTCTCCATATAGTATTTTTTCTGACAATTCCAACTTTTTAGAAAACTTTACAAAACAAAGTTAAAAAATGCAATAAAATGTTTGATTTAGGACTAAGAATTTTTCAGTCAACCTGAAAAAAAAAATGCCATGGGCTCAGCTGCTGACTGATAAGTCTGTTTCCATAAGCGCCTTCCCTTCTCAGATGCTCCAGCAAAACCACCCAGGGTCAGCACATCTGGCCATAAAGCAGAACACATGGGAGTCCAAATAGCCCTGCTGCTCCCCAGTTCATCCCTCTGCTTCATGGGCACCTGCTGGACTGTTGGCCACCTGGAGGAGACCCAGCCAGGCTGTGGGTGCCCATGCTGTCCAAGAAATGCCATTTTCTTCACTCTCCATCCCAGGGAAGCAATGGGGATGGTCTGATGCTTCAGCTTCTGGTTGTTCAACTGCATTAGCATTTCAAAGGCATCATCTGAAAATCAATACTCAGTCTTTAAAGAAGTTTTGCTCCTGATTACAGGCTTTGACATGTCCGGAGAAACTGGCAGAAATCAGTGAAGTATGTGTGTTCACACTTTGCAAATCAGAGAGTTGCTGTATTATAACATGGAGCCCAGCCTTACAGGCACTGGTGCTGGTATGTTAGAAGGTATTAATATTATAAACAACTTGTATCTACAGGGGGGATTTTCATACTGAAGTACAAAAAATGAGCTATAACTGAATGAGTTATTGCAATCTCACATTCCTCAGCATGGTAATTGAGCATTTTTGTGAGTTTGTGATTATATTAGCCCCTGGGGATGAGCTGATTGACTCTTGTATTACTAGCTGATAAATACCATGCTTGGTATCAAGCAGCAGGAGAAGGGGTGGGGAAGGAGTAACCTCAGGAGGTTACCCATGACCCTCCAGGATCACACAGGAGCCTAAATCTAGCTTTGCTAGGTTTTGTCCATTCACTGTCATTCTTTTGCTCTTCTTCCCATCACTTCCTTTCGCAGTTAAACTGACCTTTCCCAACAGGTCACTGCAGCAAGCGTTCCAAGAAATCCAGCTCACCTTACCACATTTTCATTGTCTAGAAAACCATTTGCTGAGGAAACAAATTAGGCAAGCACAAGTTTCTCAGGCTGAAACCAGGTCTCATACATTGCAAGGTCTTCCCTGAGCCTACCCAAATGTCTTCTAAATTCTTGCATGTTGTCAAGGGCTGACTATCACACCTAGAGATGGTGTGACTCTTTTGTCTGCATCTCCTCTCTTGCACAGGGCTTGCATGCTATTTGCAAACACCATCCTTGAGTCATGTCAAGCCTCCAGCAGAGCTGAGCCCTGCATGTCTCTTAGCTGGTTCCTGCCTCAGGACCCCAGCCCCACTCCTGCCATGCTGCAAGATCTGCTGAGGGCTGTGGAGGCTTCTGGGCTGGAGCATCCCAGGAACTGTGAGATAGGAGATAAAGGGAAGATGAGCACAGTATACCTTGGCTGAAAGTATGACATGAACCTGGAGCTGAAAATAGCTGCCTCACCATTGCATGTGGATGCTGTGCCCAGTCTCCTTAGTTCAGATTAGTTCTTGTGACTAAAAAGGATCTACCAAAGAATTCAGAAAAGATCATCTTGTTTTCTGGTCTCTGTAATAGGAGAACTGTGTGGATCCCCTTCTCCCACTCAGTTCACAACACAGGCTTTCACAAAAAGACTGTGTCCTTGTAACTGTGAAATCTGAGACACTGCTAAAGCAGAGAGGAATAAAATCTGCTTGGAAAAGATCAATCACCTTCCATGCCATGAGGTGCAAAGACAATGTTCATGCATGGTCTTCTTAATCACTTCATAAAATATTTTTTAAAGAAAAAAAGATATTTTCTCAAAAGTAAAAGGGCTGTCTAAATGATTCAGAGAATCAGCTGTCAGTGAAAGTGACCTGATTTTTTTTTCTTTCAGCTAAATAAGGAATAGCCCACAATTTTTTTCTCTAGTGAGTCTGTAAATAAAGCTCAGTTAGAGGAGATGGGATGGTGGAGCTGATCTCCTCTTCCTCTTTTCAGTTAAAGAAATATCGGAGGGATGTGACTCTCAATAATATTTCACTAAGTTTTGGGTGAACTTACAGCACTCTAAAAAACCCCAACCAACCAACAAATAACAGGAAGAGGAAAAGCTATGCTCCTAACCTGTTGTTCATGAGCTGAATCAAAAAATAACATACATTATAGTAAGCCCTTGAGAACAGGTACCATCATTTGCTGCATTTAGTAATTGTTATTATTGGTGATGTTACACTAACCTTACCAAGGTCCCACTGTTCAATGTGAAGCAGAATCAAAGTGAAAGGCAGCTTTTATTCTCAAGAACCTACAGTACAAATCATGAAAGGTTTTATATATGCAGTATTTGTGCTGTTCTTTTTTACAGGGTAAGTGAATGCAATTGGTCTTGCATATTCACAGCTGATTTCACCAGTGGTTCTCAGCATGTCTTGCATCTTTTTTCTATGGAATGCTGGGGCATGGCAGAGGTAGTGTTGAACCCTTCTCTGCCTCAGACTTCTCATGATTTTAAGCAAGTCACTTTATATCACAGTTCATCATTAGGAAAACGAGCAATGGCTCTGCCCAGCTCAGAAAAGGTATCGTGAGAAGTACAACAAAGATGTTGGGATACCAATACAGTGATGCTGAGTCATAAAGTACCAGACTTCACACTTCATTCTCCCAGGGGTGTCAGGTATGGGAAAACAGAGGTGTACTGAAATGCTTACTTACAAACAGAGCATTCAAAGACCCGTGTTTTTAAAATGTCATAATCCAGAGCATATTCCATAGAGGTCTTTCGAAACTAGGGGCCTTTAGGCTTGTTTTTTTCCAGGTTAGTTTTGCAGCCATGAAGACTGCAGGTAAGCTAAAGCTGCTCTGCAGACAGCAGAAGTGATGATGGCTGGTTTCTCATGGTTGCCTTGGCTGGCTGGGCAGGAGCACTATAGGGGGACCAAGACACTTGCCTATGTGCACAGGCTGGGCAGGCAACTGCCAACAAAAAAAAAATTACTGACAACCCAGTCCTGTTCATTCTTCCCTAGGGAGGTCTTTATCAAGATTCCTCTCCCTCTTTTCCTTGCCAGTGTTGCAGTGCACATACAAACTTAATAACTTTGAGATTTCATCCCTTCTCTCCAGTCTACTCAGAGGTTTGAAAGTCATTAGGGAGGGATTGAAAAGCAGATGGATAGGTATGCTGATCCTGTAAGCCTGGCTTCCTTAGGAAAATAAGTTAAGAAATGTAAACTGCTATTCTCAATGGTAATCTAATTCTGGCAGCTGGGATTTAAAAAAAAAATACAAACATGTTACAAGACTTGAGTGCTGGCAACTCTGCAGTAAGCAACCTATCCAAAAACCTCATCCTTTTATTTTTCTTCTGAATTACAGGTGTTCAGAGACACTTCAGCATTTGGGTGCCAAGCCTGTGGCAACTTAAAGCTGATCAAGCCTTGAATATTGAGCATCGAGCTTACACAGCTGGTCCCACTTGTGGTCCTAGCACTGGCATGCTGGTGGCCTCCTGGATCGGCTAGCCAGCCCTGCCAGGAACCAGGGCATGGAGAGGGAGCAATGGCTGCGCTGCCCAGCAGCAGATATGCTTCTTCCAAGCAGTGGCTGGTATCACTTCAAAAAACTCTCTTGCACAGGGTGAACTGAAAATTTCCTGTGCTGGCTGTCCTAACACTCAGCTGGCCACCCTGCAGTGCTGCAAGGATTCAATCTGTAGCATAGCACTCCAGTGCAAAAAGAGTGCATAGCTGTAAGATAGTTTTACTGGCCTTGTTACTTCCTTATCTCTTCCTCCAGCTTCTAAAAGTCACAAATTGACTCTGGACCAGCCTGCAGCTCATCAGAGCACCTCCTGTGGTCCAGAACTACACACCTGGTGTTCAGTGCCCAGACTGTGAAGGAAGCGACTGCCTGGGAGGGAATTACTCTGCTTTCCTCTCCAGAATAGCCCCTGCTGACAGTTCATGAAACTGAGCTGCATAGTATACCCTTACCCCAGCCAGAAGAGAGCACTGGAACAGAAGTGTTTGTGTTGCTGCCATGTTTTTATCTGGAACAAAAAAGGCCTTTTGCCTGTGATCTTCAGGACTCTGGATGTCCTCTTCCTGCCAGGAGAACCTGCTGGCAGTGTCCTTCAAACCCTGCCTTATCATTCTCTTTCTTTAAGTCTTGCCAGGATCACTCCAGCATGACTGACCCACTTCCTATTTTGGGTGCTCCCTCAGCATCAGAGACCTAGTGCACAGCACAGGCAGTGCTGTGCTTCAGTCCCTCTTTGGGTGGCAAAACCCCTTGAGACGATGTGCTAAGCACAGAAGTCCTGCCCTCTCATCAAGGTGAAACCCTGAGTGTCTGTGTTGTAGTGTCCCCTGGGCACAGCTCTTGTGCTCCCAGTCCTGGGGAGCACCTGACACAGGTCTGCCTGAGCACACTCGTGCTGGAGAGCAGTACACACTCCTGCGGATACTCCGTGCAACAGCCAAATAAAGTGACAGCAAAACTTTGCTGGCAGAGCCCAAGGTTTGAAAGTTCTTTAGCAGAGGGACTAGGTACTCTCACTCTCCTCTTACACACAGGAAACCTATTAGGAACATATAGACCATACTATCAATCTAGGTCACAGAATTCACAGGGGAGCAGGAGCCTGTGGGAATGGGGGAGGTAAGAGAAAAGACTATGGAGAGAAAACAGTTTCAGGAATTGTAGCTACAATCTGTGATGCATTGATTAATGATACTGAATAAAAAGCCACATGTTCCATTTGTTCAGAAAAATTCCTTGAGTTAACACAAAAAATTGCAATACCCTAGAAAATTACTCTTCTAGAGATCTGAACTGAACAAAGATACATCTGGTAATCTCTTTGTCATTTAAGTGTTTGCTACATTAAAAGTTATGTGTCCTCTTTATGTGTTTCCCACTACTAAGCGATTTCATGCTAAGAGCAGCAAATTGGTACACTGGATAAGTTATATGAATGGATTCCTTCCCAGACTCACTGATATTGCCTGAAGTATTGCCTGAAACTGAAGAATGCATAACACCAAGCTGCAAAACAGGATAGCAAGGTCAGGAACATTTGTCCAAAAGTATAGCTGGGATAGCTATGCTTTAGCTATGGTTTATGGTTTTGGATGGCAATAGTTCGGATAGCAGAGTCGAGGAGGCTCAATAACTTATTCTTTAGCTCTTCCAGCAAGGTTTATATACTTCTGTATCTGCAAAGGGCACTGTAATAGTGCTAAGAGCCAATATCTCACACTTAAAACCTTTATAGGATACCATTTCCATAGAACTGTGACAAAAAGCTCTTCCTGCACAGAAACACGGCAGGACTGAGCAGAATTTTTTCCCAACAAGTATCCTTGAAGTACAGCCAAAAATAATTATGTTTTTTGAGAGAAACAAACAAAAAAATATTTGCCATATTCAGCTGAAAATCTAATTTATTCCCATTTGTGGCCACATTTTTTCCTAGTTTTCCAACTGAAAAAAAATTGCACAAGGCAGATACTTTATACAAATTCTCTAAATCACGGAGCCCTCCATTTTCCTTGTAATATTTCCAGAAAGCTCCAATGCACTTCACCTACATGGTGGGTGCAACACAGATCTTTCCAGTGGTAACTGCAGATTCCCAGGGTAGTGCAGGATTCAGCTCATCATTCAGTAGCAAATTGAAAAGCAGGGTATCACCTTCTGTGTCCTACCCTCAGCTCCTGGGAGCACCTGGGACTGCCCAGCAACTGCAGGGCTGGTCTGACCTGGGCTGTCTTGGGAGACATGAGGGAATCGGAGCACAAATTCGTGCAACCCAAGGGAAGCGGGTATTAATAGGTTCTACAAATGAAACATTGCTGCCTCACTGAAACTTTAGAAGAGTAAAGGAAAGGTGTGCGAATAGAAAAGTAAACACCCTCACTGCTCCTTCTTCTGAGCCTTACTGGGAGAGCTTACCATAACAACAAACTAGGCCAGTTCAGGCGTAAAACATGTTCCAGGCGCTTCAGGCACACTGCTCATGCTAGAGACTCCCAAGGTCAACTCCTTGCACCACACACAGCTGAATTAGTGTCCTGTGGTCTCATATCTTGTGGTCCTGATGCCATCAGAACAAAAGCTGTCTGTGATTATGGGATAAACCAGACTTACTGGCTCATCCTGGCAGACACTTCTGCCTCCCCACATGTCTGTCCTTTGCACAGGCCCAGGGTGATAGTGGTAACTCACTGCACTACCCGTCACCTCCTGGTGACAGCCAAGAAGTGCTGTCCCCAAGAAATGGCCCAATCCTGCCTCTGAGCTGAGCTCTGCCCAGCAGTTGTTTCTCCTGTGCGAGGCACCAATCCCCATCCCTCACAGAAACTGCTCTCACACCCTTTCCTTGGGGAACACGCTGCCCTAGCAGGGCAACAAAAAGAGCATTTAAAAGTATTTCCTTTCCTCAAAGTGTTGAGACCAGAGAAATCACAGCTGCTCCTGTCCTCATGGCAGGACACGCTTGTAATTCAGTTGTTGCCACTTAAGGCACAAGAGAAGTTCCTGGTGTGAAGCCACCCTCACGAAGCCCTGAAGCACAGCAAAACCTCTGCAGCAGCAGCTATGAACACCAAAAGAGAAACAAGTGTAGTAATTCCCTGGGGTGAAGAGGTGATGTTTATCCAAGATCTCTGAGGGAAGCAAAGTGTGAAACAGCAGAGGACAGCTCACAACTGCCTGTCGCCATCTGGGCTATTGCCTCTGCATCTGCCTGCAGAGAGGCTGCTACAAACGTGGAGATACCCCTGCTTGCTCAGGAGCACGACCATGTGGCACTGAGGCACTGGTCTCTCTTTGCCTTGAAAAGATGCTCTTCTGCTCTAGTTCACATACAAGATGAAATATGAAAACCAGGGGGACATGTGTGAGGACTAAATGCTCTGTTGGGGCAAGTCTTGAGGTCTCTCTCAATACCATTGATTTTAATACCTCTTTCACTATTTTGCTCTACTTTATTCCTTCTTTGCCCCAACGCTTGGCCTTTGAAAAAAAAAAAAAATCACTGCTGTGCTTTCTCACATATTCACCAAAATCACATCACACCTTCCTCAAGCCTGTACTCCAGAGTCTCATCCTGACCTTCAGGAGGTCCTCATGGAAGCCTGCCTGCAGACAGCCCAGTGATTTTTACAGGATACAGCAACATTGTCTGCTCACTCTTAGGCTGAGCTCCTCAGGGACCCTCAGTATCTGAGAAACATCACATCCGCAGGCACTCAAAGCCATCAAATAACTCAGTGGTCAAGCTGTTGACTTGGCACACATAACATCAAATCCAACTTTCTCATACGTCCTTCTCCACAGACACAGAGAGCCAAGGACCTAAGGTGCCTTGCTGCAACCAGGCAGGAGTTAGGAATCTTGGTACTTTTGGGGTAGCATGAGCAAAAATGAGGTTAATATCCTTCTTGCCCCATTTAAAGGCGACCGAGCATGAAATAAGTTTTGCACAGCTGTGCAAGTGTCCTCCTGCAAACCTGTGTCCTGGAGTCATCAAAAATCCCATTGCTGATTTATAGCAAACATCTCAGCAGTCCAGCAGCCAGCTAGTTAACACAGGAAATCTTGCAACTCAGAGGCTTCCAGGAAAAGCCAAGTGTCTTGCAGGCTGTGTGGCTGCTCCTGGGGAGTGATCTATGCCCCACCATGACCCTGGCCTTTTCCGTTCCATGCTGCTGTGCTTTCAAGTTGCCCTAAGGAGGTCCTCCATGCTGGCCTTTGAAGAGAGTGCCATGCTGCCCAGGTGGGATCTGCTCCCTGGCAGTGACGGAGCAGCATATCAGAGGCAAACAGCAAATCCTACTGTGCAAGGCTCTGCTCTCACTGTATTTCATGGTAGATCAAGCTGTCACCTACAGGCTGACAGGCTAAAGTGATTTATTATGTTTTTTTTTTTTTTACAAAAGACTGGATTTTGTTAGGGGCATTAACAGCACTTATAAGTAGAGAGTCCAGATGAGAGATAGATAAGGATTTGCCCACTGTGGTAAGGGAACCATTCCAAAACCTCCCATGGCAAAATATTTTTCACTGCCAGCTGATGTCTTTCGTTCTTTCCCTGCTCTCCAGGGGAAGAGATACTTTCTGGCAGTATCTGCCTTCATTTTTCTGATATTTTTCCTAATTAGAAGCTGAAGCTCACTGGAAACATGAGCATCTACTCATCTGGGCTTGGACTGGTAATATTAAAAGTTGAATTTGGTCATGATGCCCATGAGCAAAATGTTTGCACTTTCCTTTCCTGCAAGGCTCTCCATGGGAAACTAAGTGATGGGAAGCTCTCTGAGCACTGACAGTTTATTACACATTTCTAAACTCCATCAGCCAACAGAAACATAGAAAAATGGAAGCAGATGGGATAAACAGAGATCTTTCTTAAATTATTTCACCAAAATGTATTGGGGCAAGGCAGTTTTGATCAGGATATAAATGCAGACTAGGACTGGGCATTAAGTTTCTTCCTGAAAGCCTACTGATCCCAGGAGAAACACCATTACCAACACCAAGTTACAGAGAGCCAGTGCAAATCTCCTTGAATATAATCCCACCTAAATCCCGGTGCACAGAAAACAATAGGAGTTTGTCACTGTTAAGGCTTAAATCTCTAGTTGCTGACATTAAAAGCCAGGAAGAAAGTTTTTGGCATAACCTCTGAACTCCAAAGGGCTAAAGTTCAACTTGAATCAAAGAGAGGTCCCTAAAGAGCTCCATGCTACACAAGGAGAGTAAGGTAAAGATGCCATGTACAAATTGCATTGCCTCTCAGGAATGCCTTGCTTTCTATTATTGCTTTTGTCCTCGAATAGCAGATCCAGGGTCCCAAAGCAGAATGTTGCATTAAAATCCTAACAGAGGCTTTGCCAACTCCAGCTTAATGGCCAGTTCAGAAATCTCCTCCCATCTCAGGACAGGCAAGATTTGAAAGGGATTGTAAATGAAGTGGTGCCTACAAGAGTGAGAAGTCCCAGAGACCTGTAAATTGTCATAATTAACTTAGTCCCCAGAGCACACACTAGGACAGAGGTGTCAAACTCATTTTCACCGGGGGCCACATAAGCCTATATTTATACAGTCCTAAAATTACATTCAGCCCTTTGAAGGCAACGGCGAGGCTGATGTGACCCCCGGTGAAAACGAGTTTGACATCCCTGCACAAGGAGGATAAAGCCACCAGGTGGGACAATGGATAACGTAGCTTCAACTGTATTGCTTGTGACACCACCTAAATCCTCTTTCGAACACCCTGAGCCCAAAACTATTTTCTACACCTATGGGAACTCTCCAAAACTCAACTATGTGAAAAGCAAGACGGATGCGCTGAACACAAACGTAAGAGCCTTCTCTCAGATTCAGTATCCTGTTCCAAAATGAAAATTAGATTTTGCTTCTTACAGAATTTCTGACAATGTGTAAAGCTTGGGCACCTGTTTATAAAACCGGGAAACCTAAATGTGGACAGGGAGCTATAGAAATCTTGTTTTCTGAGTTTTGGGGATTGTTAAAATATTAATATGTTCTCAGCAGCATCAGGGTGAAGTGGCTGAAGAAGCATCCCAGTGTGCAAAGAGATGTACAACTAGAGCTGGGGCTAAAAGGCTGACACATTTATCTGTTTCTTGAGCTAAAAGTTGCCTTTAAACCTAGGCCATATTATTATATTGGAATGCCACATGCCTGCCATTTCCAGCAGGACAGAATACAAAACCAGATCAAAACAATGATGCTTGATAATGTAGTTTCCATTTTCTGAGTACTTTACCAGCCAGGATTTTCTAGAAATAATGTTTTTAGATCTTACCAGTCCCCTGGAAATGTGCTCTATGCATGACTTAGAAAAAGGGAAAGAAGGTTTGAATACCTGCATAACTGAAGAATAAAATGTGCATGCTCCAGGCTTCTCCAGGGATCACGATACACTGCCTGCCAGGTGGTTCTGCATGGGGCCAGCTGGGGCCCACCAGCACTTATTAGCTCCATCCAATACATGGCCAGCTCTGCAGGATCCCAGCTGGTTATTGCTACATTACTACACTGCAGTGAGGTTCTGGGAAGGTTTATTAGTGCTAGAATCAATCCAGCTGTGTATACTCCCACCTCAGCATCACTGCTATGGGTTCTGTGTAGTCCCAAAATTACCTTCAAAGATAGCTGACTGTGCATACATGGACAATTTATGTGCATTATGATGCATACGTTATGTTATTTACATAATAGTGTAAGTAAAAACAAGTGAAATAAAGTACAGTTTAATGTGTCTTTATTTTAAAAATACGACTCAGAAAACCCAAAAGACAGGTAATACTTGTATTCCTTGGTTAATATGTATACATTCCTCATCCAAATCAAGATTCAGAAATCAGGCTACTGCAACACATGCTTAAGTTAACCTTAGATACCATTCAACAAACATGCTAGCATTGTCAGGAGATCTTGCCCTATGGTTATCATCACCATATGGTACCCCTTGCGTGGTGGCTAGAGAGGTTTGTAAAAAGTATTTTCAGAGTAAGAGCACATAATAGCATTGCCCTTATGACAGATACAACTGGGTAAAGCTACTACATGATTTTAAACGTCCTTTTTTTAAAATCAAACAAGCCTTGTTTAATCTCATTTAAAAATTCCTGCAAATTTGGGAGTGAAATTTATTTTCAGGTAAGCTATGCCAACAGATGAAGCATTTGTCTTGCTTTCTCTTAGTCCCTTGATGCAGAATTGCTCTATGAAACTGGTCATTTGTTCTCATATTTAAATTACTTGAAGAATGGGACCCTGCTGTCTACTCTCAACATTGGCCCAGTACTGCTTGATGGAATATCAAAATATAAAAACAAATGTCATACCAAATAGTTGATAAGACTAAGTTCCAAAAAGCAAATACAGATAAGGCAAAAGAATAATAAGTAATTACGATCTTAAAAAAAAAAAAAAGGACAAAGGAAAAAAGTACCTCAGTACATCCTGATTTTGTCAAGTTGATATTAGTAGAACTGCAGTAAGATAGAGCTTACTCAGCCTCTCCTGCCTGTAGGTCTCCTGGTTTCCTTTTCCCTGTTTTTCCTGGACTTAGCTGGTACAGATACACAGGTGGACAGAGGTTTGGGTTAATCTAGTAAAAGACTCTTCATTAAGGTTACAAATGAATATGAACTTGCCAGTGTCCTAACAACAAATAACAGATGAAAAGTGCCTGAGAGAGACAAGACAAAAGTTGAAGTAAAAATGCAGGAAGTAATTGAAGGCTTCATTAACACATCTATTAAGTCAAATAGTATTACCCAGTAAACATGGAGATTTAGATATAAAAAATAAGAAGGCAACAGCAGAAAAATATGTTGTCCATATTTACATCCCACTCATTTACACAAAATTTTTTGTACTCCATATATGTCTCCATATGTGGAATACTCCATATATGTCCATATACTATGGAGACAGCAGTGGCAGCCACAGGTGGGTCCATTTACTGTAAGAAATAAGCAGAATGCAATGGAAACTGTAAAAGTGGAGAGGATCATGAGGGTGTGGTATACGCTAGAGATGGAGGATAGAGAAACCCAGGTGGCATCTCAGGGCAGGTTGAAGTAGGCTCACCTCTTCTCCCTGGGAGAGATGTGGGTGTGTGTACATTGCTGAGTGCACAGAACAGGCTGAGGGCATCACACCTGCACCAGAGCCACCAATTTCCCATCATGCAGGTGGTCTGTGTCTGCCCAGAGGCCATCAGCCTGAGACCTCTGGTCCTCAGGCAGCCTGGCTGGCATCACCCTCCTGGTTGGACTGCTATAAAATCTCAAAGATATGGGCAGGTTCCTCTCATCCTGCAGAGGCAGACTTCCAGGTGGGAAAAAGCAGGTGTACCAGGAAACTCAGATGCAGGTTAGACAAATTTCTACCACAAATGGTTGGAGCTGATCTCTCTAGAAAACACAGGGAAAGTCTGAATTAGTGCAGCTGAATTATTTTTATTTTTTTTTAATGAATGGCCACACAAACAATCTGATAGGAATCTACAGCTCCTCCTGTGTAGTATTACCACCATACTTCTAACCTACTGCTGAATGAAAATCAAGCTGTTTTGTTTCCCCCACTATGTTTTCGCACATATGATACTGTATAGGGTGAGCAAGTATGGTTCACAACAGACTTTTTGCATTGCTTTCACACACAGTCTCCTGATGCCTTGCAGACCAGATGCAAAGAAACACTGAACTAGATGATGCTTTGAGTTCCTTTTCCATCTTGCTTTTTATGAGCCTATCAATCTGTCACAAGTGCTCAAATGCTTCTATTTATTAATGTGGAGTGCAGACTTTTGGCTGGGGTCAGTGCCACACCATTTCAGGAGCTGCAGAAACACCTGGCAGCTAATGGGGTCAAACCTTGCTCCCTCCCTATTAGTATTATTCAGATTGGCAAGGCACAACAGCAGTCTCATGGTGTGACAGCCCTGTCCTACTCCACCCAGACTGCAGCTGGCTCCACTGGAGACATGCTTTCTGCTTTGGAGAGTCTTGCAAGACAAAGGTGCTCCTGGATGAAGCGAGAGGCAGTAGGCAGCAGTTTTCATACTACTTTCAGTGCAGGAGCTTCTTCATCATGGCCTTGGACAGGGCTGACCACTGAGTTCAAATCCAGAAGGAAATCTCTATTCTTGACATTTGGCCTCTGCTTCTCAAGTAACCTACTACAAGCTTGGAGTACATCCCACATGCTTTATTTCCTGCTCAGACATGAAGCCTTCTAACATTTACCCTGCTCGCCCTTGCTAGCAGGTCAGCCACAGAACAAAAAGGCAATGGAGCCTCAGATCCCCACTCGCCCTAAAATGGACTCAATGGTCAGAGATGCCACACAAGAAGTTTATCCTTCCCCTGTTGTGCTTTGCATGTTCCCAATGAACCTGCTGACGGTGATGGAGAGAGATTTCCAGTGTTTGCCCTCAGTTCTGAGCAGCTTCAAAAAATGTATTATATAGAAAAGAGACCCTTCCCTCTTAGTCATCCATGATTTTGCCTCCCCTGCTTGGTACAAGTTATAATAGTTTTGAGAATTTATCAATAAATTGTCAATTAGGACATTTCAGCCTCTGATGTCTGAAGCACTTAAAGCAAGATATCCCCTATAAACTCTTGAAATGGGCAGCTTTCCATTGCTTGAGTGGATGAAGTAATTGAGCAGAGGAGTTATATTAAATCCAGACACATTGAGTATTTAATGCCAATTAGGTCCTAGTGACAAGGGAGGGATATACTAGAGATCTGGCTTGTGTCATGCCCTTCTTTTATCCCTTTTTGACAAGATGAAGGTGGAATGACCTCAAATAATGACATTGCCCTGCTGTTACTTTTGCTATAGTTGGCACATCATATTTTTTTGGTTATTGATGGTTCACAGCTTTCATGTGTTGCAATCAAGGAGTTTTAAGGCTTTTCCCACCATCAGTATTGAATACAGCTTCCAGCTATCCCTTGCTATTTAATTCCAGATGGATCGAATCTTTAGTACTGCCTGCAGGCACATTACTAGCTAATGAGTTGCACTGGTCTGAGATCATCACTACAAACATTATTTCCTTGGTAAATATTTTTGGTTCAAACCTGAGAAACGGCAGAGGTACATGCACTCAAGATTTATAATCTGGCGAGACTCTTGAAAGTTGAGTTGCGAGTAACAATGGTTCCATTTGTATTCTCTGTTTACAGTTTTCTTCCTGCAAGTATGTTGAGGCTTAATTCAAACAATCAGCCCTGCCACAATGCTGGCAAATTCCCATGTTTACCGCACAGAGATGTACGTCTCAGGGCCTTCTATTACTTTCTCTGTTACAGTATCACAGTCCTTCATGCTCACGAATGCACTAATCCTAGCAACCACCCTGGCAGAGAAGTGAAATAGTTTCTCTTTCATAGATGCAAATGCTGATGAAGAAGAAAGGGACTAAAGTGCCAGAAATACTTAAAGCCTAAAAATGCATCCAAATGCTTAGCGATATTTTTCAGAAGCTCCTGCATCCAGCTCAGCGCTGGATGCAGCCCTGGGGAGGGTGCACAGCTCCTTGCCTCTTTCTGATCATAAGATCTGCAGCCTAAGCACACTGCTGGAAACACGTCACTTAGCGAGGGGAGCACACAGCTCTTTTGACTACCCTTCCCAATAAATCTGCACCTGCTTTTCTTGCCTGCTGAGACATCCTTGTAGATCCTATCAAGCAAGAGTCTACTTCTCCAGCTCCTATTAAAAGCTGAACTAATGGCCCCAGTCCTCAGAGGCCTTTAAATACCTCATGAAACAATTGATGTCTTGCCCATGGTTGCTCAGAGAGACAAGGACAGAAACAGCAGGCCAGCTCCAGTCGTCTACCTCTCATCTCACTGACTGTACTCTGCTGGCAGCCTCTCACTGGCTTCAGGCCAGAGAACAAGCCTCCAGTTCAAGGTATGTTTTTGTTACTGTGCAATGCTATCTACATTTTGGGTAAAATCCTGCTCCTTTTACTCAAATAAATTATCTCAGGGAAGTCACTCAGCCAGAATCTGATTTCAGTTAACTCAGAATCACTTCAGCAATGCTAAGGGCTATCCTAGTTTTAATTTGAGGACACATATTTTGTTTGTATGTATTACATCAGATTTACACAACTTTTCTGAGACTAGATCCCAGCTCAAAAAGTCTAATACAGAACAGTGGCAGGATACTGTCAATAGAAGAGCTGAAGATAATTAAACCAAATAATTGTGAAAACTGATTTAATAAACAAAACAATAAGAAGCATGCCCCATCCAAAACTTCTTATGAAACATGGGTTTAATTGAATGCATACATGGGAAAATTACATTTTTCATGTAATTATAGCACACAAAGGAAGAATCAGATGATCTCAGGAACTAGAACAAGAGGAATGGGACAGAAATTCGTATGTCGTTTAGGTTCAAGAATTGCACTTTCAGCGGACAGTTCATCTCTAAGAACTGACAAAGCTCTGCAGCTCTTAGACACAGGATGTCTCGGAATCACCACTATAATACTGACAGAGGAAAGCAGAAGTCTGCTGAGGCTATATGAAGAGAGAGATTTCCATGTGAAGGGGAAAATACTCATGCCAGAAACCAGAGGTCTAATAAGACCTCATCTGCACACGTCTGGTCATGTATCTAGTACAGACAGGAGCTACAAGGATGCTTAGGAAACTGAAGAGTCTGTCCCGTGCAAGAGAACTGAAGTAATCTGCCTGGTTTGCATATCTTAGCAAAACAAAGGTGAAGAGGCAGTGTGGTTACACCTTCCAAAAGTACTGGGTGACAGTGGGTAAAAACTACACAGAAAGAAGGGCCAGAGAACAATACTTGTACTAGTGTTAATAAGCATAATTACATTTTTACTAGAAATGAGAAGCAGTGGTATTCAGAATCAGGCTTTCGAAAAATAATCTGCTTTTAGACTTATTTTAATGTATCCAAGCAAATACTGGATTTACAGTGCACATGCCTGTGATAGTAAGAAGGTGTAGTGGATGAGTCATCTGGCCCCACCAGCACTGTGCTGCTACCACAAGCCTTTGGAACACCAAATGTTGCTCTTACTAGAGGTTTTGTCACATCAAAGCCATCAGCACTTCCTTATCCACTGAAAATTAACATTTTTGAGGGTTCGTATTATATCTCTGGAGACTTGCTATCCCACAAAAAATGTTAATTCTTGTGACTTTTTCTTCCTCTTAGTTCCTTTCCTCCTTTCATTTTTGCCTTGAGATTAAAGGAGAAGCTAAAATATCCACATTTCACATAGGATAGAGATTCAGTGCTCTCACATGTCTCTCATTAACGTTTGTGCACACTAACACAGCTCTGAATATTCCTGATAGTCTCCAGCAAGAATGATAACAGGTCACTGAGACTTGGCTCTGTCTGGTAGTTGTGGACTTGTGCAGGATGGGAAGAGAAGGAAAAGATCCTTCTTCTCCCTTCTTATCTAACCTTGCAGAGTGCAAAGTAGGTCTCAGTGCATTCCCTTCACCAGTAGTGTTGGGTGAGGGACAAAGGTAGAATTTGGTCAACCTGACCTTCTTGAAGGGAAGTTTGCTCCTCTAGCCCATCCCAGTACAAGTCCTTGAGGAGTTCAGCTGTGCTCCACTAGTGCTAGGCAGTGGCTGAAAGTCACCCAGGAGGTGACACTTGAAAAACTACCCCAGCCTTTTATGAGAACAAGTGCTCAGTTTCAATTCAGACCCTGTGCTAGGGGCAGGGAACGACATACCTGAAAGCTTAAGTGTTGGCACCTGTGACGAGGGCTGGGAATCATAACTTTGACAAACAGATCTTTTCTTCACTGATTTTACCCCCAGGCCCTCAATCAAGAGGTAACAGTAGGTCTGAACACCCCCTAAGCCTTCATATCAAATCCCAAGTCCTTTTCATCACTTCTTCTCTATCTGCTAGATACCAACTCCCTGTCTACTGCAAAGGAAATATCCCCTGGAACGAATCCACATTCCAACATTATGGGGTCGCTGGGGCCATTCTGGGATTATGATGGGATTATTCCACCCCTAGCTGTTTTGCTAAATGTCATGTGATTGCCAGGGAAGCCCTAAGGAATGAAATAATACTGGCCCAGAGTTTTGAATTTCACCTGGGTCTGAGTGAATTGTTATAATATGTAAATGAAGTAGGCAAAGGATTAAAACGATCAAAACTAAATATGGGATATTCTGGAACAAGATGTGCTTTCCTCATCTAGCACGAAAGCATCTAGCTTTCCTCTCATCTAAAGCCTGTTTACTCAGAAATTTCATTAACAGAGAAAAGTTACCTTGCCTAGAATTAGTGGAGATGTTTCCCAAGCTGCTGTTTCCATCAACATGACCTTCAGGAGTTCTTGCAGAAGTGGCTCTGGAGAGACCCATGAGTGCTCTGTCAGTGTAATCCCAGGGCTGAACTATTATGATGGAGTATGGCACATGGTGGGGCTCTTCAATCAGTCTTACAGAGCTCTGGGAGTGACAGATCCTGCCCCTAACGCTACTATTTTTACTACAAGCCCAAACATTTGGGGGTTACTTATATTAAGATATTTTCCTTGAGTTTTTTTGTGAATGTAGTAAATAACATATTTTTTTCAGCTTGTAAAACAATCATATTCTTAATACTGAGCACAGAAAATAATTTATTAGAAGAAATCAGTGTTCATCTTCTGCAACTTTGTCTGAATGAGACTAACTACATTTATTTAACAACAACCTCCATTATTTGCACTAGATATTCATTAGCATCCCTATATCTACAGAGCTACATCTCTCTTTTTTTTTTTTCCTTTTCCTGTTAACTCTTTTCCTAGTACAGACTCTCATCTTGCAAAAGGAGTCCATGTATACCAGTCTTGGAACAATGTTCAAGCCATAATGGTCTGATTTACCAGGACTCTTTGCAGGATCACATTTTTCAGCTGAAGTCTCTTTGTGATAGATCTGGAAATTATTTGGGAAGAGGAAATAAGAGAGGTGACAAAGTTTGCCAAGGATTCAGAGTTTCTCACAGGCTGAGAAGAGATGTAGGAGGATCCCAGGTTACTGAGCAGTGGGGGAGATGAACAAGATGAGTTTTATTTGCAAATTTAATACTAATAAGTACAAAGGAATGTTTTTGGAAAAGAAACAACTCTACTTCCCCATACACAATAATGGGCTATAACCTAGGTAGTGTCACTCAGAAAATAAATCTTGGAGTCATTATGCAGTCTGTGGAAACAGCTGCCTTCTTGGTAGAGATCAGAAAGTACAACAAGTCTTTGAGTGCAGTTCCACATTAAATCCAGCAAATCTGCTGAAGGGACAGTTACCCTGTTCCCCTTGCTGTTGCTCCCTCCCTCTCCTGTGCAACCCCCTGACACTTGTCGCTCTCCTCAACAAGCAAACTTACCCAAAAACAGCCCAGCTATTTGTACGATTTGTATCAAATTTACCCAGAAGAAACAGCTATTTATGCTATAGTCATTATAAATTACACCATTTAAATGCAACTTGTTTTAGAGGTATATGATAAATGAGGTGTTCTCTCTGTGCACTTGAGGGCTGCAGTGGGGACATACCCAACACGTCCTGTACACAATGCGGGTGCTTAAGCCTCTCGAATAATACTTCTCTCCAGCACTCCTGCCTTCACCAGGTTCCTTATTTTATGATTTACATTGCATATCAACCCCTGGCACCACATGCCTGATCGCAGTCCTTCCCCTGCTTCCCACGGCGTGGCCCCTCTGCAGGTCTGCTCTTCACCATCAGAGGGAGACTTGACCCGTGGGAGGGACACAGATGCAGGACATGGTGGCTCGCATGCCCAGGGCAGGGCAGGAGGGCTCATGCAGCCTTGAGGGTCTGCCTGCAATGGGACTGCAGCGAGGCAGTGCTTCCTGGCTCCTCTGCAATGGGGTTTGGCAACAGAAAGGGATAAATCTCGTCAGTAACCTTTGGTCCCCACCTGGCATATCCTTAGCCAGGGATATCCCATCCCACTTCCTATCTCCTGGGACCCATCTTCCCTATTTTTCTGGGTCCTTTGTGCCCAAACCATCCTCCTTCCTCTGCTCTTCAGCTTGCTCTGAATCTCTGCACCCTGCCAACCTTTCTGACATTTCCCTCCTGATAACACTGCCCTGCTGCACACTGGGGTGGGTTCTGCCAGCTACAGAGCAAGTAATCCAGCTGCCAGTCCATAAAGTACAGTTCATTGGATGAGGAGCAGAGGTCTGAAGTTAATCAGTCCACAGAAGTTGCAGTGTGCCACAGGATTACTGCTTTCTTGCACAGAGAAGGCAGCTGCTCTCTTCACCAGATGACTCTCTCTCCTGGCATGTTTTGGTCTCAAGAAAACTCAAATCAGACCCTATGAAGGCTGTTATACTTGTGCTAGCCAGGCAGCTTCCATCATGCTGTGAATTATTGCCACACATGCAGAGAAGGTGGGAAAGAAGGTAGGGTGGAAAAATTTTTGGCACTTCTCCCAACTCCAGTGAATCACTGAGCCAGCTGGTGGTGGTATTATTAATTATTCAGTATTATTAAATATTTTGTTCATGATCATGTATAACAGTAACATTCTGTAATTCACATGAGGAATTTCATTTTTCTCTCATAGTGCTGAAAGGGACCTTGAGAGATCATCTAATCTTTTCTTCTGCCTAGGGCAAGACCAGTTTCATCTAAAACCCTCCTGGCAGATGTCACATTAGTTTGTCACAGCCCATTCCCTTTCTCAGGGTCTGTCCTTCCAAGTTTTTGACCTTCATGATGCCATGGAAAAAGGTAATTGTGGGTTCTGCCAAGATTTAAAGAGTCTGCCCTACAGGCAGGGCAATGCCTCATGTGACATCAACCGTGATCTCTGGCAGTCCTAAGCAAGCGTATCCCCTGCACCTCACCTGATTCGAGGGCTGAAAGAGCTGTGTCCCAGGCAGCTCCTGGGAAACCACTGAAGTCAACCTGAACTAAGAAAAGGCATTAATTTGGATAGGCTCAATTAAACTGCATTAAGGTGAATACACTTAGGGAAGAACAGTGCTTCTGGAAGTCTGCAGCTGCAGACAGCTGTGTGCCCTGATACAGATGTGCACCCTCTAAACATCTGTACAACCCACAAACAGCTGTGCACCCTGAGACAGCTGTGCACCCTGGGATAACTGTGTCCCAGGCAGAGCTGTGTGCCATGCGAACACTGGGACATCCTGCAGACAGCTCTGCACCCGGGAGACAGCTGTGTGCCATGTGGACAGCTGTGTGCCAGACAGCCATGCTCCCTGCAGACAGCTGTGTACACTGCAGGCAGCTGTGTGCACTGCAGGCAGCTGGACCACAGAGGAGCCTTCTGCTCACCACCAGCTTGCAGTGTGCCAGAGCACAGACATAGCAACAAAGCTGCTTGGCAGAGTTCTTTCCACCTCATTTCTGCCAGAATGAGCTGGGTTACCAAGGATCGGTTATCAAATACCACATTAGAATAATAGCATGAGATCATTTTGATGGAAATACTTTAAGAGAAGTCTCAGAAACTACTCTGGCTGCAGATCAGGGAGAACGGTGACATCTGGCAGAGATGTCCCCATGAAACAGTACTTCTGCACAGACTGAATAAGAGCATTTCAGACCAACATTCTCTGGCGTGCAAGGGGGCATGCTCTCTGCACAGGAGGTAATATTAGTAGCACCCAAGGGCTTAAGTAGTGTTTCCAAAACCCACTGACAGCACCCACTGAAAACTGCAGGCATCCTCACAAATGCTACTGCACATGTGGTTTTGAACTGTGCATACTTGCTCCCAGTTGCTCTTTTGGCCTTCTCTACTGAGCTCTAGGGATTGGCAAAGGGAAGATGGGAAAACTGGTGGTTTTGATCTTGCTTTCTTTTAAATGTTGTTCTCCACTTGGCTGTCAGAAAAATCTTGTACCTGTTATCAGGCAGTAGCAGTGATGCTGCTGAAGTTCTGGCCTGGGCTAACACCTGTAACTGTATTCAAGATGACCCAGGACCCTTCAAGCTCAATTTTCTGTGGGAAATCAGTTCAGCCTCTACATTAGTCTTATAAGCTGTCACAGCCCAGGCAAATGATAGGACAGAACACAGACCCAACCTTTGCTAGCCAGAGTAATGGCTCAGGTGATGATTATTTGAACCTGTGGTTTTTCCCAGTCTTTCATGGTCTTCTTTGCCCCCAAAGGAGCTTGAAAATATGCTGTTTGCTAATGCAATCACAGACTCATCGGAAGTGTCCCCATTGCTGAATATGCACAAGGCACAGAAGAGCCACAGAAATTCACATTAGCCAAATGTGCACTGGGCTCATGGACTTAAGCTAGCCAAAGTTGGAGACCGTGTTTTAAAAAGACTTTAAAAGGAAGAAAGTTTGCCATCACTGTGAAAGAATGAGCAGATATCCTTTCCTTTGAGACAAGACCTAGGATTTATTTGCCCCCTGTAGATAGATTTTGAGAGAGAAAGCCAGCAATAATGTCAAGGAGCCATAAATATCCCTATTTAGTGAACTAAACAAAAAAAGGGTGGAATAAATGGGGGATACTTTAACTGGAAATACACAGATCTCTCACGTGGCCAGTAATACCTTAAGCATGCTTGTTTCTTGCCACACATGCTCTGAAAGGAAGGCAATGGTAGCAGGGCTTCCCCAGATTGGGAGGATGAAATTTACAGTTGAATTGACTGGCTACAGTACAGCTTCTGCAGGGACACTTATGGCCACAGACAAACCAACCAGTCATTTTTCAATACCAGAATAAAACTGTAGTGCATTGATCCACACATTGCTCCTCTCAGTCTCCAAGGAGATAAATAATGGGATAGTTTATAATCTAGCAACAGAGTGTTGTTCACAACAGCAAAATAAAGAGGAGCCAAACGCAACTGAAAGAGGAAAAATCCCCACACTTTCCAATTTTCATTAGTAATCCTTTTCTTGAAGACAAAAAAAAGTTTCTGGCACACCTTTAATATTCATGTTCAGTGTGAAATCCCCTTTTGTCACAACAGCTTCATCCAAAATGACTTGCTCTCCCACACAAAACCCTCCTGAGCTGACTTGAAGTGTGGTAGTGTCCCACTACCACTCATTTATTATCTATTTGTTCCTTCTAAGAGTCTTCCATTGTAATGCCTTTATAGCACAGTGCTTTCTCAAGATAATCCTTTTTTTGTGGCTCACAGATACAGTAACAGCCACCCAACCCAAATATGACACTGCCACAACTCCAACACAACCATACGCCAGACAGCTATAGACTGTCTGTCAACCGATCCTGCTATTGCTGTCATTGCTTAAAGTCCAAGATCACCAAATTATGTGATTGCACAAGAAGCTCAACTTGCAACTTTTCTCAGAGGAATTTTACGTGGTCCTTGAATTGCAAAGGAAAATACTAGAAACATGAATTTTAAAAGTACCAGAAGAGAAGACACTAACAGACACATATATGGCAGTTTGCATTGCTGTTTTGTAAGATGATGTGAGATACTTAAGGTCTGTCATAACTTCTGAGTACTTGCAGACAGCAGGACAGCAGGCACCAGAGATCACTGTACACTGCTTAAGGATGGAAAACAGCTTGTGTCTATGCAGAAGCCTTTTTTCTATAACCTCAGACTGTTAAAATCTGTTCTTTGATTTCTATCTTTTGCACTGGTTACAAATACTTACGAAAGGTATTGACCCACACAGCCAGGCTCCTCCTCATTCTCCAGACTTCTCTGTAGAGATATTAATAGAGGTGGGAAACAGGCTATTATTTATACTACATTTCATCAATTTTCTGCACTTTTCTTTATTATTTAGCTACCTCTAACTACAGACATGTCTCTTACACTACCAGCAAAAAGAATATATTAGCAAAATCATGAAATCAAACTGGCAGAAGTCAGGAAGTATCAAATCTTGTTTGATGGGTGGACTTATTCATTAAGATAAAACCTTTCGTTTCCAGTTACTTCACTCACTGTTTCTGTGACTACCCTCCCCACACATATTCATTCTGATTTCAGAAATATCCCTTTTGAAGCTCTATGAGGTCTCACCTGCCTGAGGTGAGCTGAGAAGTCCACACTGCTCAGGTAAGCCCTGTGGGGAGAGGTCCTCCTCACAAGCAGCAGCTCAGAGTCATCCCTGCAGGCTGGAGGCAGGGACCACTCTGAACTCCATGATCATTTGAAAATGGTCACTCCATCTGAACTATTTTTCGTTTATTCAGGTCCCTGTCTCTGGAGGGGCTGGAGAAGGTGAGGTGGGGAAGGTACACAATCTCTCTACCAAATTTCCATGAAGAAGCAAAACTCAACCTAGCTTAGATATCCAGCTGTGAATGGATGATAACAGCTGCTGCTGCTGGTGCAGAGGTAAGCAAGTCTCCCGATGGGGGAAGGTTGATACCCACCCTGCGGTTCCCCTGTCCTCTCTGCCACCTTTCCTGCTCAATAGTGATAATTTAGGCAGCTTCCCCTATACTGTACCCTCTCCTGGGACACCCAGGCCTCCACCTGCACTTGTGGATGCTGCAGAGCTTACAGTTTTTCTTTCCCTCTTGCAGAAATAGCTGAAAGCCTCTCAGAACGGGCTGGCAAAGCAGCTCTGCATTCCAAATGCATCTCAGAATCTGGGCTGGTTTTAATCCCTTGATCAAGTGCTTACTAAATCACTGATATGCCCTTGGGAAACACTATTTTCAGATGGATTGTAAAGTGCACCTGAATTTGCTGTTCGCAGCTTGGTAGTGTGTGTGATGCATTATTTTACAAATTCAAATCTGTCTGCATTTTCAGTAGACCTCCTCACAATTGGTTATACTCATGCAAATTTGGAGCAGGTCTAATGTCACTTAAATTACTCTCAGTTTATACAGTCAGATCAAAACTTATTCCACAAGGGTTTGCACTAGATCTAGTTACAAATGATGGAAACGCTGAATGCAAGATAAAAAACCAACAAAACTACAAACAAAACATAACAAAACAAAACACAACAAAACAAAACCCCACAACATTAAACAGGGGAAGAATTTTACAGATACTTTTTTAATGGGAAATAAGTGGAGTTCTAGATTATTTGTTAGGAATGTTTTTAGGTGTAGTCAAAGTTTTACTGCACTGGCAGTAAAGGGATTCAAACACAACATACAAAAGGATTGTGAGTCCAAGAAAAAACTGTAACATATTAACAATAAATTAGACTGTTTACTGTGGGAAAACTTAATAATGTTGGAATCCTTCCCTGTATACCTTTAAAAATCACATTGGATGACAAATCTCTGCCTACCTGCTGTGTGGGTATGGACAAGAGGGAAGGAAGGGAAAATGTACATGGGAACAGGGGGAATACCTGACACATGGGGATAACAAGGTTATACAGAGGTGAAGCCTGATTCAAGAAGATTGGTAGAAAACTCAAAAAAACAAGGTTAGTTTTTCAAGGCCCACCACAGACCTGTGGTCAGTGTTACACTGTCCAGACAACGTAAAAGTCATTTTCTGACCTTAAAAGCCAAGGACTGAAAATATTTCAGTATTCCTTCCACCACAGTGTAGCTTCACCTTTTTAGTCCCTTTCCACTCTCTAGTGACAACCAGCCTTTCCTTGCTAGTGTTCACAGCTAAATGTTTCCATGCTAATTTCCTCTGCAAAGATCTCCTACAGAAATATAAACCTAATATTGCAGAAAGAAAGCCAGACAGGACCATGGTTCTCATCTTGGTTTGGTACAGACAGGCCTTCACAGACTCAGCATTCCCACTGACCCCTCTGGGAAGAGCTGGCTTTTAGCCAAATGCAGCCTGGTGAAATCCTCTGCATTTCTTGTGGCTGCTGTGAAAAATGATACTTAGCTGCCCAGTGCCAAGGACTGTTTTGTCCCCTTGTCTTCCATCTAAAATTTGGAAGCCTGTTTCCCCCAGCTTGAAGGCAAATGGTGGGATGCTGTGAATGGTGCATCCCACAAATCCTAGAGTCTCCAGCTATCAACCAAGAAAAGTGAGCTGGCAGAAAAGCAGCCAAGTGTTCAACTGTCCCTGAGTTGTGTCAAAATCAAAGCTGTGCACAGAGTGTTTAGATTGAGAAAGCAACACGTTATAAAGTCAAAAAGGTTTCTCCCATCAAGAATCCAGTGCTGGTCTCTTCTGTCTTCCAGATCTGGGATAAGCATTATGCTGAGTGTATATTCTACATGAGAAGATGTTAAAAATGTTTCAGAAAGTTTTCCTAAAATAAAGCCAGAAATATCCAGAGACTTGTCACAAATCCAGGGAAAAATTTTAAAATGTGATTAGATTTAAATGCTTTTAATTTTAAACACAGACAGGAGGGTCCCTTAAAGTGCTCTCATTTACTTAACCAATTTTTTTCTGTAAGTATAATGAGTTTGGAGAGAAAATATTTTGTTTTCCCACTATATTCCAGGAATCTCATTGCAATAACTTTTTTTCAATTCAGCCAAATAAACGTAGCTGTTAGTGTGGCCTCTGTAATCTAATCAAGCCATCTAGCTATCTGACATGATGGATGGAAAGCTGGAATATTATATTTACTTTCCCATTGAAGGGTAGGGGCCAAATTTGGCTTCGCCTCCCAACACTGCAAATGCAGTCTATTCTCTGTCATTTTCCTCTTGCTGTACTTGAGAGTGGAATTTGGCCCTCAGGGTTAACTAATGCCAAAGGCAAATCATTTGCTTTGCTAATGAACCAATGAGCTTCCCTTCTTCACAGCTACACAAACAGCAATCACTTCATTACACTTTCAGATAGCTGCATTTTTCTAGAGAAAGAAAATATAATTAAGCAGTGTGATAGTAATCATGCCCTAGAATAGTTCAGTGGTTTTCATTAAATTACCTGTATCTGAAACACTTTTGATCAGATTATTCCTTTACTGGGTGCTGTGTAGATAAGAGGCCTCTGCCTAACATCAAAGTAAAGTCAGAAAGTTTCCTAACAAAGACCACTTTATATCTGAAAGCCATGTATATGTGTGTGTGTCTATATATGGCTTCTGATATATATGTAAGACTACTTTTGGGTATCATTCATCAGAACAAATTTAGCTGAAAGATTTGTTCTGGAAAGTTAACATTTTTCAGTTCTTTCACCTTTGAGATATATATGTATGTATATATTACTTTTCCACCCACAGAAATGTACACAGGCAAACAAAAAAAAAAAAAAAAGGACCAGTTTCAAATCTCTTGATGCAATATATCTTTATTTTGTTGGGCAAGATGCTTCCCAGTACACTCAGCTAAATCCAAGGTAGAGCTGTTCTGAAACACAGCTTTGAGACACAGCATTTGGCAATAAACATATCTTTTAGACACAAAAGACAGCCTTTCTGAGTTTCACTGAAGTCTAAGATTGCTTACCACACATGGTATTAAAATCTGAATAGTATTTATGGCTAAATATTACTGAGAGCTCTGTGCTCCAAATCCCTGTTGGGAAGCATCTTAGCTTAAGTGTCTAATCATGATGAATTCCTGAGCCATTGAAAACCTTCACACTGTCTTTGCCAGAGCTGACTGCTTTCCAGTGCTCTTTGAAATAAACCCATCTTTCATCAAGCAAGTTTTAACAGCATGCTTCGTATTCTTTAACGAGATAACTGTTAACTAGGAAAAGATAGCTCCTTCTATACTGAAAAGTTATAGAAGCTAATTTTAACATTTTGTTTGGGAGAGAAACTGTGAAAGGAAACTTTTCAAAAGTATTGACACAATATATTTAATGATACCAGTTAAATGAAAGAGTCTTTTTTCTTTTTGAAAATAACTTTCCAGAACATCTCAGTGGGGTTTGTTTTTTTTTTTTTATTTCTTTTTTTGGTGCTTTTTGTTTGGTTGTTTGGTTGTGGTTTTTTAACACATAAAAGCATTTTAAGGCTTAAAGGTCAAAAGCAAAATGAAATGTTCTGAATCTTTTCACACACAAAGCTTAAGCAATCCCCAATTTGTCTTTATTTGTTTCATTTTAAAATAGAAATGTTTTTGACATCTCATGCTGAATTTCCCATAAGACAGAAAAGCGAGATCCTAACTCATTCACAGATTTAGATCGAACAGTATATGGTTTCTAATGAATGAATTCTAGCTTTTGGCATTGATTCACCAAGAGTACTCGAGTGACAGTGTAATACTAGAAGTTACTTCCTTAAGCTATTTTTTTCTCCTCTAGTACTAGGTAGTTTCCTCAAAGAAAACCTCTTCTAATGGAACGCACATTTGTCTAATCTCATCTGTGTTTAAGTGGGCAAAACGCATCTCATTTTCTTACTAACAAAATACTGTTTCCCTCTTGCTTCATCTGTGTTTTGGTAGAGCAATTAAAAAACCACCATAGATTATTCATGAGAAAAACCTCTCTTTTGACTGCCTGTCACAATTACAAAGCGGGATCCATCCCTTCATACAGGGGAAAAAATAAGACGTCCAGAGATGGGCACACTGCTTCACAAGGCTTTGCTGCTGCTGGGTGAATCCTTGCACAGCACAGCCCTGTGGCAGCAGCACCCCAGTCCCTTCCCACAGCAAAGCTCCCTGGGGCACAGCTGGAGGGGGTTCTGGAGCCCAGCAGTGCTCCACAGCTCTGAATATGGCCTCTGTGCAGCAATCGACCTCCAAGAACATCCTTGCCTCAGAGGGTTGTCTGAAGATAATGTGCTAACAACGTGAAATATTCAGGTTTGGCAGCCCTCCCTGCCCTGAGCAGTTAGCAATGTTCAAGGTGTCACATGCTATTTCTGGCAGGAGGAAAAAAAAATCTAGTGCTGTTTTGAGTTGCTTTTTTTTCTGCAAATTTGCAAAGAACAAGCAAAACTCCTTTCACTGAACACAGTAAGACAGAGTCTCTCTGCTCACAGCTACAGTCCTCTTCCAAGCAGCCCTGTGCATAGGCATCTCTGCCTTTTTGGCTGTTCAGGCCGTGACCAAAATCTTACGTATTGAGATACATCCTTGTTTTCTTCACTGTCAGCTTCTCCCATTTGTTCTGTGCTCGCTTATGTTATATTCACACATTTAAAAGGACTGGGCGGACCTTGGTAGTAAAGTTACCAACATATGTAAGTTATGCAGACGGTTTACACCCTTGTGCCAGGTGGCATTGCCAAGCTAAACCTGGGCAGTGAGTATGCTGTCTCCTTCTAGGGGTTAGTGTGGCAGCCCTTTTTCCTAAAGGCTGCCTGCAGAGCTCAGCTCAACAAATCAGGGTGATGCCTTCACTCCACATGTATGGATTCAGTCCCCACTGCTGATTACTCCTCTAGTAACATCATGCTATACATGCTGGCCTCAATCCAGCAAAGTACTTAACCACATGCCTAGCTTTAAGTAGACAAGTGACTGTTGCTTGTATTGCAACTTCAGCCCAAGCACATGCTTTAGTATTTTGCTGAATTAAAGTTACAGGCAATATTTAGGAGGCTTTTATATTTGGTCTCTGCTCTAACCACCATAACCCGTCTCAGATACTGGCATATGTTCATCTGTTCGGGATGCCTGAAGGTTACAGGAAGACCGTGAAAGGGCTGTATTTGCCCAATGGACTCACGAATGGTCAGGTTATGTGTTCCCTGGAAATGAACTCTCAGAGGTGAAAAGAGAAAGGTCAGGTGAGGATATGAATTTTTCAAGCTAGGTCTATTGCCCTTGCAGAGTTCATGCCTCCAGACTGGCCCTAATCAAAAGACAAGCAGCATTTTGCAGGTTGGAATAATATAGTGATTCTCTGTAAAGAAACTCCCCTACCTAATGATCTTCTTGCAGCTGTCATACCTAGAGCAATAGACATGTCATGTTTGTCATTAACAGAAGGATCTTGGTGACCTTGTTTTTTATGGTGTGGCTGAGAGCAGGACAGAATTGTAATTACAATTCCACATTCCTGACAGCTTCCAGATTTCGTGCTGCAAAATATGTTTTAGCCATAATCTATTTTATCTTCACCTCATCCTTGGGAAAGCAAAGCTGTTTGGCTCTGTGTTTGGGTTAGTATCACTCTTCCCTGAGCAGACACACCCACACAAAGTCTGCTGTAAATTGCACCCTCATGAGCAGCATTTGGCTGAGGGGATCTAAAGAGCAAAGTCCTCTGGACACCAGAAGTGGCCTGGCACAAGCTAGTAACAAAATTTGATTCTCCATCTACCTCCAGGCATGTCCTGCCCCTGCCAAGAGGCATTTCAAGAGTCTCCCTGGGAATTTGAGGGCAATTAAATACTCATTCACTCCTTGGGAGCATTCCCCAACAAAGACTGCCCAAGGTAATGGAGCATGCCAGCCACACTCCTTCCTGAAAGGGCAATGGAAAGTATCATGTGTTGACCATGGTTTGACAGAAAGCCAAGTCCCAAATGAATCCAGCTAAGGGATGGAAACTGTTAGGCTTCTGCAGCCCTAGCATGAGATCTCACAGACTAAGTCCATCTGGTCTTTGCCCCCTTAGTGTGTCACTATCAGCAATGTCAATGTTACGGGGCTCCTGAGCACTAGGATGTTGCCTTCCTGTCTTTTCCCAAGCAGCCCGATTATCTCTGTTCTCAAGCTGGCTGATGGACTCTCCATCACGTCTGTCTGCCCTGTAGTCCTCTTTTAGAGGTGGTGAAGAGTCTTCTACAAAGTACATTTGGTGCTTAGGCCCTTCCCTTGCTGACAAAGGCAGAACAGCCAAAGAAAATAATTGCATTCTGTTAATTCAATATGAAAGCATTCACCGGGCCATCAGTTTGTTTCTGTCCAACATCTAATGTCCTTAATACAGACAGCTCTTTCAGTGATGTTTATCAGACTTTTCCTTGTCTGCACCAAAATCTCAGTCCTTCACATGTGAAGTGTTATGAAAACTTCTGGATTTATTTTAGAAGCAGACATTTATCAGGTGGCTTCTTGAAAGGAAAGGTTGCTTCTACATAGATCAGCTACTCAAGTATTTGTCCATATATATACAGATGTATGCATACATAGTGCACTACAAAGGAATCAGGACTGTCTTCAGATGTGCCTAAACTGGTTACAGCCCTAAGCATGTAGCAGCTCTGCAGCCTTGAGGTTGGAGTGCAATACCTGCAGGCACAGTTGGGACTGGCTAGAGGAGGGACTGATGTTAAGGCAGGCACCACACACAGTCTTAAAGCCCAGGAGGCACAAATCTACCCAGAACCTTGTAAAAAAACATGATTCTATTTCTCTGCTTCAGGTGCCATCGGAATGCAAAAATACAGTAACCACCATACAGTGAAATACAGGTCATGGACATGTGAATGGGATCTCTTGAGAAAATCACAGCTTCCCAAGGAAAGAAAGATTTATCTAATCCATATGACCTCCTGAATGAAAGCAGCTCTGTCTTAACTCAGGAAATGTCATTCTGGTTTGATTGTAGGACAATATGAGCAAAAGCATCATGGAGCTGTCTCTACATATTTTTGCAGTGTGTTGTGTGTGACTGCATATAGATAGATATGGATTATACAGATATAGATTTTGATGTTGATGTAGTTATAGCTGCTGTATATGGGTATCTATGTGTGTCTGCCTCTACATATATCTGTATGCGTGTAAATTAATGCAGAGATTTCACAGCAGGTCTGTCTGGAATAAATCTTTCTCTTCTGGGAACCATTTGGATCTTATCCACTGTCTAAACGAAGACAAAAGTGATTTCTTCTCAGAATACAGACAGAAGTAGTATTCAGTCCTTATGGGGGGAAAAAACCTATGACATTTAATAGAATTCAAAGGGTGACTTGGTCATGGACTTAGAGATGACAGTAAGCTTGCAAAAATGAATGATATTGTTACAGGCCAGGGATGAGAGACAACAGCTGGGAGACAGCAGAGGAGTCATGCACAGCCTTGCAGGGCTGCTGCACCTTTCCTGGAGATGGAGAGGGCTCCAGAGCAGCCACACTTGTGCTGGAGATGGCTGTGAAAAGTGTGACTTAAGTTCTGATATTCATTCCCTTTGTTTACCATCAGCACAAAAAATTAAATGAGGTGCAACAACAAGGCATCGTAAAAATACCAGTGCTGAGTCTCCTAATTTTTCTCTCAGGCAGGCATCTGGATTAGTATGTGTCTCTGCGGAGTGCAAAGCCATGCTCCTCATCTGTGGGGACTGGGTAATCCCAATACAACTGGCTAGTGACCAGGAATGATGCGGGAATGATTAGAAAACATCTGCTCCCCTGTCATATCCTGCACTATCTGCATTCCATCTGGTTTGGCTGGACATAAGTTTTACTATAAATGTCTTGTGAATTGGTCCCTTTGGGAGTCAGCTTGGTTTTAAAAGTATATGACAAGTGATGGAGGGAAAATGGATAAATAAATCTGCTGTGGTGATTGCATTCCGTAGTACTAGCACTTCTTGAACCCTTTGGAAGGAAAGCATTTCTTTGCTGAGTTACCTTACTGAATGAAACCATTTCATGTGCTTGGGGAATTAAGATTAATTTATCTCAAATAATGCATAAGGTCATTCTTCATTGGGTCTATAAACTGGATCATTCTTTTGGCAGCAGCTGCTGCTGAGCTATTAATGTCACTGGTAAAATGAGAGAATAAATAAATAGATATGTCCTCAAAAGAGCTAGGAGAGCTATAGACATTGTTGTAAATCAACGTGTGTGAAGATGTAATGCCATCTCCTGAAGTCTAGGACTTATGTTCTAGTGTTCTCAGTGTCCAATGGTAACAATCTGAAGTGAAACAGGAAAATCTATTGTCCAAGACTCAGTGAATGCCTAGTGCAACCATGCCAGCCTGAGCAGCTCACCAGGATACCCACCTTGCAGTCTGCAAATCTGGAGGCTCTAACTCACGCCTGCAAAAGCCCAGGGCTCCCCAAAGCCAGCCCCTGGCTCAGGAGTGTGGGCTGACAGCACCACAAGGCAATTCAAGGCAGAGGCAGGTGAGCAAACAGGAGACAGAGGGGAGGTTAGACTGCTGGATCTGCAGTCCCAGACTCCTGGGGTGGGCTGGGTGTCCATGCCTATGGAGGTCTGGCTCTAAGGATGGTGTGGGGAAAGTCCACCAGCCATCAGGGAGTAGGAGGGCTGAAGTGCCATTTGTTTTCCCAGCACAGCAGCACATCTGCTGTGGGAGTTTTAGCAGCAAGTTGTGTATCAGAGCTAATCCCATTAGCCCTCTTCCATTCCCCACCCTCTCCAAAAACATGTGTTTGCAGAGGACAGACCCAGCACTGATCAAGCACTTTCCTGCCTCCTTTGCTGCCAGGCAGCTGTGCACAAACACAGCCATGCAACTTTCAGATTTCAGATCTTTATTCTGAAATAGTCTGCTAGGCAAATACTCTGTTCTTTGCCATCAGCCAGGGAGAGGAAGATTCATCTTCTTCAGGAGTTTATTGCCCTCTTGGTTACAGTTTTTCCTCAGGAAGTCTGGGCTGAGTGGGGAGCTGGGTGTAATGATGTACCTTAGCCCAAGGTGATTTCTAAAGAGTGGCCCAGAAAAACTATGTGACGTCTTGAGTGGTGACTGTTGCCTTAGTATACACTACATCTTCGTCTGAGGTTTTTTTGTTTGGAAACAAGACCAAAAATGTAGGGTGGCTGAAACATATACTTTTTTTTCTAGCTAGGTAAAAAGATAAAATTAATGGGAATATTCCATCCTAAATCTCATATGCAAACCAAATCAAAAATGCCCCCTTTGATAAATGGTAAACCAAAACATTTCTAAATAAAAATTAATTATTTTGAGAAAGTGATCAAGAAATGTTGACACATTTTCAAAATTTTCCTTGCATTTTTTAATTGGAAACTTTCCCTCAGATGAAGAGAACTCCTGAAATAATTTTGTTCCCTCCATAAACTTAAAATTTGCTGAATTGACCAAGCTCAACAAAAATTCATGACTCTCCAGCACCCATTCAGAAGTGTCTAACTCCTCCAGTCAATTCTTCATTTCTCTCCTAAGTGTCACCATCTCACATGCACACTTCACAGCACTATCAGGAAGTGAAATTTGAGAGATCTACTTCAGTGGCTTCCAAGAAGTGATTATCCCAGGCTATCTGTGCTCTTCAGAAGTCATGCTTCCTCAGCTCCCTATGTCCCCAGCTGGGCTGGAAGTCAGACTGGCTCTGGTGAGCCCCTGCAAGCATCAGCCCCGGGTGCAGGCAGCAGCCCCAGCTGCCCGCACTCTCACACACAAGAAAATTTTTCCCAATCAACTTTGCTTCTTTCTGTGTTATCTGGAAACAGGAATGTTTGTGATTATGTCGGGTGAAAACTAGTGCTGGGGGAATAGTAAGGAGTAGGCAGTCTGTGTTTGTTGCAGATAAGCATGAGGAGTTGTACTGATTAACCAATGTTTATCCATGTTATTCCAACTTCTACAGTGAGCGGAATGAAGCTGCAAATCTCTCAAGCCCCCAGCTTCCTCCAGAGGTTTATGATTGGTCTGGAAATGCCGCAAGAGGAACCCAGTCTGGGCTAAAACCAAAAATCTGTGTAAAATATTCTTAATCTTTCTACAAAACTCAGACTCCACAGTTCATAGGAGCATGGATGCTGGTTAGAGGATTCCAGTGTGCTAACATAAGCCTTGTTTGTGTGAATAAGGAAAGCAGGAATAGATACTGAGAAAATGCAAAGGAAGACAGAAAACTGAGCGTTTTGAACCTTAGCTGACTTATAGGAGTATATTCAGAAGGGAAGAACCTGAGGCTTGCCAAGTTGCCTGAGGCATCTGGGCCAATATCCCAACTCCAGTTATTTCAGAACCACATGCTCTTAAGGAAGAGAGAAACTGCCCATTGGGGAAGTTGCTTACTAATTTACTTTATTAGCAGCTGTCTGCCAATGTATTTTATAATTCCAAACTCTTATTTTTGCAACTGAATATCATTGTGAATATTCCCATGGCTTTGAGGAGAATCCTATTTTACTCTGAATCTCTCTAATCAAAAGCTTCATATGTATTTGCAACGTGTGGAAAAGCCATTCCTCTAGTTATGTTCAAATGTTATAATGCAACTTCACAAAGTATCTGTGCACATCCAGGATATTCCTGTGTTAGGAGATGCAGCAACAGAAGCTCTGTGATGATCTGGCTTCTATACAGCCCTGATAGCCCTGTCAATTTCTATAATATCCCTTGCATTAATCTCTGCTGTAAAGCAAGTCTCACTGTATTCAGTATCTTCTTGGCCGATGTGTTTTCCTAGGCTGTAATCTCTCTTCCTGCCTCTAATCACACTTCTGATTCCAGCGCTTCCTTTTGGGATAGGGTCCTCACTGATATAAGCAATATCTTTATGCTATTGACTGGATTACTCTCCATCCTATCAACAGTGCTGAAAGGAGTAATCCAACAGGCTGTGCAAATCAAGCAGCCCTTTCTTGGCACTGTGTTGGTACTATCTGCCTGACAGCTTTCCTTTCACCATAAGAAATATACTTTGGCCCAAAGTTTTCTACTGTAAATATGTGGGATAACAGTGTGAAGCCAGTGCAGTGAAATCCCTGCCACAGGTAAAATTATAAACTGAAAGTGTGCTTTCCCATTTGGTAGCCTTGCTCCATTGAGAAAGGGTTTTAAGGGCTTGGAGGAGACTTTAGACAGTACTGTTTTTTTGTAGCAAGGGCAACCTGTTTTAATGTCAACTCTTTATCGCCACAACAGCTTTGGTCAGGAATGTGTTTTTTCCACCTATGGAGGAGATGTGCAACCTTTGATGTGAATGAGGTTATACCAAAATAAAGGCGTCTTACTTTGGCACAGCATATGCCCAGCTGTCTATTGGAATGAATGATCCGGCTTGATAGTGCATTTTAACAAGGAAAAAAATGCACAGAAATTGCATGAGATGTGTACTACTTCCATGTTCTCTAAAGCAACACAGTTCTGTATAGGCAAATCCTGTGCTAATAAAAGTTTGCTTTGTTTCTGTGTTTAGGAAGGGAATGATGGGCAGAGGGATTATTTGCCTGATGTTTGCTGTTTAAACTAGATTTTAATTTCAGACAAAGAATGTGAGTTTCCTTCTCCCCCTGTTAATTTATTTTTTATTTTACTATTTCATGGGGATTTTGAGGGGGAAACTGAAATACAAAACCTGAAACTTTTTATTTAAAACACTTTTTCAAAAGCCCGGTTTTATCTTCTTTCCCTTTCCATGAATCTTCTTGAAAAACAAAAGAGGGAAAGAAGACTGCATAATTTTTTTACAATACCAACTGATATTTTTATGAAACATAATTGACTTTTCCCTCCAGATCCTATGGAATATTCCAAAGACAACATGTGGGGCAGAGTTGGGGGAGCTCTGAAATCCTTTCTAATCATTCAGCAGAGGAATGAGCAGCTCCCAGATCACCTCATCCCTACATCATCTCTGCACAAGTTATCCCTGACCCAAACCTCATAAAACACAGGGAACAGGGGTGGGGAACACAGGTCCTGCCAAAGCTGAGTGGTCTCACTTGCATGACACTGCTTAATTTAACCCTTGCCTTCTAGAGTGACCCAACAGAAATACATGAATAAGTAAAATGAAATAATTTGCAAGGGAAGAAAGAATAGTGTTAAATCCAAGCAGAATTTTGCAGTGAGGAAAAATAGCACTTCTAGACTTGGAATTTGCATACTGAAAACAGGCAAAAAATATTAGATTAGAGACTAGAAGCAGCATTTGGGTTCTAGCCTTGGCTGCAGCTTTTGCCATGGACAGTGAAACCCCTCTGAAGGCTGTTCCCAGCCAGCTAGAAGGCAGCAATGCACATGCCGAGGGCTTCTCTCAAGCAGCACAGTGAGCCAGGGGTCCCTGCACAGGCAGCCACAGTTGGAGGGTACAGAGTCAACACACCAGACAAGAGAAGGGGAGAGCACAACACGTGTGTGTGTGACTTCCCCCCCCCCCATTCAGTCTGTTCCCTTCCCTGGCTGTGCTGGCTGGAGGGGAAGGCTGCCCTTGGGCACCATGGGGACTGCAACTGCTTTAAAGTCCTGGTTAAAGGTAACTGTGTCACCACCTGCTTGATTTCCCCAGGGTGTAAAGTGATACACAACCAGAGCAGATTATTTCCATCTGCTGGGGCTGTGGGGAGCAGGAGGCCTTTATGTTTTATTTACAAGCCCAAGTACTGGGGGGAAACCGAGTGGCCGGAGAAGTTCCCCATGAGTGGAGAAGTTGCATTGAGTTATAGCTTGTTTCCAGACAGCTCTGTGTCCATTCTCACACAGACTGTTTTTTCTGCCTGAATTTTTTTTCCTATCAGAAAATGTGGTTTCAAGTGAAAGCAGTATTTGTTGGGAGGCAAGAGGGACTTGGCCATCGTGACAGATGTTTTTCAATATTCCAGGGAGATGAAATGAAGCAAAAAGAAAACTTGCCTCCACTTGAGCTTTGGCGCAAAATAAAGTTATTTAGTTTCAAAACATTCAGTCAAGATGGAAAAATCTGCTCCCATCAATTCTACTGTTGTTTTTTTAATCTTTGTTGAGAATGCCTTAATAAATGCTGTTTCCATACTCCTAATTCAATTCTCCTGAAATTCTTTGCCTTTAAAAAATACCTTTGCTATTGGTAATTTGGTCTTCTGGTTTTGTTCAAACAGGAAGCAAACAGTAAAGACATTTTATTTCCTGCAACAGAACCAGTCTTCCTCTCTGCCACCACTAGCAGAAGGACACAGAGGTGGATGGCCTGGGCCAAGATGGTGACTCTAAGAAGACCCGACACCTCAGGCTCTGCTGAGGTGTTTGTCTTTCCTTCTCTGGCCTCCAACTCTTAGCCCTCAGATAGACAAGCTAAGACGCTCTCGGTGTTTCATTTAGATGGTTCAAGACAGCTCAGCTCTGGTGCTTAGCTCCAGCTCCTTTTCACAATAGGAAAAAAACTAAACTTCAAGCCCAGATTCAGTTCTGAGCTTAATTTTAGAAGTGTTTGGGGTTGAAAGTTTGGTTTAGACCTGAATCTAATTTGTACTCCCTGCCTGCTTCATCAGAAATGCCTGCAAAGCCCTGCAGCCACAAGGCAGTCCACTCCTTTCTGGTGCCAGCTAGGAAATCGAACTCAGACCCAGACCTTGTCAGGGCTTCGGAGATGATGAATGGGCTTGCTATATGAAACGTTGAGAAGAATCTGGGATCATGGAAGCTGACAGGCAGAGGATGTGGAAGGGACCTTGGTAACAGGAAGAGCTCTGTCACCTTCATTCCCAGAACAAGAAAGAAAAATGACTGGAACAGGTGATGGTGAGGGGAGCAGCTGATGGCCACCATGGGGAAGCAGTGGAACCAGCTGCAAAGGAGACACCGTTAGTGCTTCCTTGACAGGGAGCCCAGCTGAGCCCTAGCAGGACCCGGAACCACTTCCCACCAGAAAGCTACCGTTGGAAGTAGAGGGAGAGATCACTCTGCAAGCTGAGAGGGATTTACCCAGCAGCACAAAGTAACTCCCAGCTTTGGTTCTGCTCTCTTGCAGGTATGTAATGAAGTCTGAAATCTCATTGCACAGTGTAGCAGAGCAGGACCCCAATCATCTTTTGCTGGGCACTGTGGGTTTGTGACATTAACATCTGGTTACACTGGTGGCTGCAAATCTGATGATAAGCGCTGTCAGTGACATTGGTTGTGCCCTGCCTTTCATTAGCCATTCCCCAGTCTGGATTGTCTGTGTGCCTTAGTAGTACAGATCCCCTTACCAGGGAAACTTTGCTCTTGGTCTATGCACACCCCCTTTGAAGGCAGGAAAATGGCATGGTGAGAGAGAGGAGAGAGCAGTCAGTCTCCTGTGTAATTAATCCGCATCCCATCTGCATCTCTGCCACTTACCTGCCTCAGGGAGAAGTGAAGCCCTCTTTACCCCTCTAATACAAAGGCTTTAAAAGATGGACTGAAGGTAAGGAGGAGAAAGCAACTCAAAAAGAACTGGTATTTGTTGCTACTTAAGCTAGTTCCACTGTCTAGCTGGCTTGAGCGATCCTGTGCTGTGGCAATATCTGTGGTGGCAGACATGAGGGTACAGAGCTCTGTGGTTGTGCTTCATACCCACTGTTCATCACAAAGAATCTGCTCTCATCCAAATCAGTGTTACCACTGCTGTTAAAACCCAAACCATTTGTTCCTCCCAGCTTCCATAGCCCATCTCACCTGTGACATTGGCTTGTTCAGATGAGGTGTATCTTTAAGCAGAAAATTCTTGAAATTAAACTGCAACCTGTTGTATGTGCTTCTCTTACCTCAAAACTTTTCCCAGTAAGCACTAGTTTGAAGGCAATTGCCAACAGCAGTTCCCAGAGCATTAATTGACTGACACTCCAATGAGTATCAGTCAGTCACCAGAGCTGGCTGCTAAAGAAACTGTAGCTTGTTTTCACCTGCTCCTTCCACAGACAGAATAAAATGAGAAAATGATTGCTTTGAAAGAAATAGGCAGTGAAAACAGATGCAAAACTGGAAGTGCTAACTCCTCTGTCAAGTTAATTATCAGCCTCTTGCAACTCAGTGCAGCTCAGTTTTGAAAGCTTTTATAGAAATCCAATTGTGTGTTGGCTGTGGAATTTTTATTGATAAATAACTTACCAGAGCAATGCAAACTGAGGAGAAGGGAGGGTAATGGAGGGCTGTTTTTTCTACAGAAAAGGAGAGAAAAAAGGCTTAAGTCAGGATTGATTTTTAGGCTTTCAAAACTACTCCCAGGTGAATTTCACTAGTAAACTCTGCCCTGGCAACAGGCCATCAAGAATAAAAGTAGACCCGAGAAAAAGAAGAACATGTACAGATGCAAGCTTTATGCAGAGCTTTCAGAGAGAAACTGCTTCCTTTTGCAGTGAGTTATTTGTTTAATTGGTCCCTGAATGCAGGAAATCTTTATACTGGGCAGTACCAGGCAAAGTTAGCAAAGCCTGGTGTATATTGCACACTTTTAAAAGTAAGCCCAGCTTCCAAACAGAATAGCTGAAATCTGAACCTCATTTCAAGTCTGAATTTTGCAGTTCAGTTTCAGTGAAGGTGCTGAGATGACTAGGAATTGTGGATGCTCTAGTAACATTAAGATCATATGCTCATCTCTGGGCCTGGAATGGAAATCTCTGTGTGGGGAAGAAAAGAAATTATATTGAGAAGGCAAAGACAAGATTTTCAACACAGAAAGTATTCAGGCTGCCTAAGAAGCAGCAAAAAAAAAAAAAAAAAACAAAAATACATCAAATGAAATCAGCAACTGGAATGAAAAAGCAAGGTTAACCCTCATAATTGTATAACAAATAAAAAGACACAGAAGATGCATGGCAATTATTTTAGTTTTGAACACTGGGATTTTGGAAAGTGAAAACTTTGTTCAAAATGGATCATGAGGAACTTTCATGCCTAGAAAAACTACATTAGATTGCCTTTCCCTTTCATCTTCGCTTTTCAGTATTTATTTTCTTCTGCTTCTTTATTTTGGCTTTCGTTCCATTACAAAATGAAAAAAAAAAAAAAAAAAAAGGTGAATTATGTGAAAGCTGGTAAATCTGGCTTCTGTCCACCTGTGCCATAAGAGAAGCTGTAGATTGTCCAGGGGCTATGGCCACTCTGAGTTCGTAATTTCAGAGAAAATATGTCAGGTAAGAATCCCATATAGAGGTTCCCTGAGAACTTGTATTTCTGTTCTTCTATATTTAAGGTCTAAGAGACACCATTCAGACAGAAAAGATAGATCATCTTTTTCTGTGCTGGAGTAGACCTTGCTGAGATCAATTTGCATGAAAGACCTAGCAGATTGGATGATCACTGGGAATTGATCCAGATTTGGGGAGTCTGCAAATGAATGCTGGAAATCTTTCAAACACATCTAGACTTTTTAGCTGTCTCCTCTTCTAATCTGACTGATGGGAGCTGAAGAATGACCTCCTTTGCAGTATTTCTGCATTTCTTCTTTCATCTCTGGCATACAGACAGAAACTAAATAGTGCATGAAAATTAAAAGTAAAAAACTAACAAAATTTTCTTAAGTTCAAAGTCTGGATTTAGTCTGAAGCAGAATTGGGTCATGCTCTGGGCTATTTGCATCCAAGATTTAGCCTTGAATTCTTTTGGTGTTGGGGCAAAGGTCTGGGCTGGTTCTGAGTGCTGCATTTGCATTTAGTCTAATGACATTCTCCTGGCCTCACTGGCCTCGTTAATTCTGAATGTGACATTGTGTCACCCATGAGCTGACATAAAACAGAGAAATTCTTTTAAATGGGCAGTAAACAGACAGAAAAGAGGGCTTGGATTTCATGTGTTGATAGGAAACTGAGTGTCACAGTATCCAAACTCCTCTCAAGTCACTCCTAAGCCACATTTTTCTCTCACCCCTTGAGGTGGTGTGGGGTGAGGAAGAGGAGGTGTGGGTCCAGGCAGAGGTGTTCTGCTGGCTGCAGGGGCTCAGGTGAGGCTCAGCGGGGAAGAGCTCTTGCTCAAACGCCCTCACTGCCAAGGGGACATATGCAGCCCCCAGCCGGAGGCGTCCCACCAGTGCCTGCCTGGGGGCTGCCCAGGACACTGCCTTCTCCAGGGCAGCTGAGGGCAAGCCTGTAGCCACTGCAGCCCTGGGCTACCCATAGCAGGCATCCCTGAAGAGTTCCTGTGGCTAGTGGTCATTTTCTGAGAAAGGGCTTCTATGGATTTTTTTTTTTTTCTGTTATGAATTTTTTTCCCTCTTCTCCCAAGAAACTGGTCATCCAATTCTATTAAAAATACTATTTGCCTTGAAGCTTCCTTTTCACAGTTTTCTCCTGGTGAAGAAAGGGACACTGAGGACTAACCAAGAAAGGAAATATTTTGTCTTCTCTCACTGCTGTTTACCCTTTTCCATCTTCTTTTTTAAACACAATTATCAGAAGAAAAAAAATGGTGGGAGGGATTTTACCCATCCAAATGAAGAGGAGAAACAACAGCAAAAATTTTAAACCTGGTCTTCTGCATTTAAAAGACACGGAGTTTTTGTGCCTTGCATATCTGGGTCTTGACAGAATGGACATCAGTTTGAAGCACTCATACGGGCTTTAGCATTCTCACATTAAGACATTCATACTCCTAATATCTTTGTGAGGTGAGGACATACTGTCATCCCTATTTTAGCCAACAAGTAAAGAGAAGGCAAGAGCTTTGCCTATAGAAAGGTCCTGGGAGGCATTCTGACGTGTACCAGCAGCTGTGGAGTGGGTGTGCACCAGGCACTTGTCACCAGTGGGTGACACCATCACAACATGCTATATAAACTCAGCAGACAGAATGCAGCTGCCGGCAGGAGGATGAGCACCATCCTCCCCAGACTAAGCGAGATGCCATGCATCATTCTGGGACAGAGCCATGACTTACTGTAACAGTATCTCAACAGTGTCTGTTGGCTCCCTAGCTGGGAATACTATTTGTATGGTTATGTCTCTGGAATGCTTTGGGTTGCACAGCCTGAGGAGCACCTCACAGTGATGGAAGGCTCAGGCTTTTATCTCTCTCTGCTCCTTGAATGCAGATGTGTTTAGACTCCTGCAGCAATAAGCATCCTCCTTTCCAGAGAGGAGCTGTGTTCTGAGCACCAGGGAAAGCAGAGAGCCTAGCACAGGTCATACATCATCTCTGGTTGTGGAGGTGAGCTGAAACATTCATACGAGGGCATGGGCTCTTCAGGTTTGTAATGATTCCTGACAGCCTAGCAGTAAAATATTTTCCAGAATGGGAGTACAGATGTGGGGTGATGTGGATCTTATTTCCCACATAACCCCAGTCGTGTAAATATGCGGATTGAAATACACACCATGATGAAGAGCAGATTACCCAAGTAGGAGGCTTGCAAGAGGTTTGCCTGTAGGGAAGGCAAGTCTCATAAAAGTAATAGACATAACAGAACAAAACTGGCTACACACCAGCCACAGCAAAATGACCCTTAACTCTCCCTGTGCAAAGTGTCTTGTGGTCTTCCTGGATGAACTGCCTCTTCAGAATGAGTGTAAGCCACTTCAGATCTGTGCAAAGGTATAGGGGCTGTTCCAGTTTACAGCAGTTGAAGATGTGCTTGTTATCATACTCACAAGTAAAAGGACCTTCTGTGACTGACTAGTCCTGAAGACACACTCTGCCCCAGCATGAGCAGTTACACCTGCTTGATGTGCAGTTTAGAGCAGAGATACTGAAAAGACTTGAACCTTAGAAAAAGTCATTGGAGGAAACCAAAGAGGTTAGTGGTGAGGTGACACATTCATCAAAAAGGAAGAAATACATCCTGCTGACAAGAAAGTGAAGATGGGAAATACCTGGAGTACTTTAGCTTCCACTGCAGTCCAGTTGTTCAGCATTGATAAACAGTATGTGGTGAGATCAAGAAGAGACCATTGTCTGAGAATATGGATGGAGAGGAGCTGGAAAGAGACTGACTTTTTATGTAGTTGAATTAGGAAACTTAGGCAAGGAATGAGGTAATTTGCACTGAGATGAATCTCTTTAACGAACAATTAAAAAAAATAATGGATTATCAACACAGAATAATTTGTTTTGTCTCAAATGATCTTTTTGATTAAATTAACTTTTAGATAAGGAAGGTTCTTTTAAAAGGAAAAATTAAAACATTTTAATTTTAAAATGGCAAACTGAAATGCTGAACTACTTTTGAGGTTTGCTTCACGTTTTTCATCTGAAATGGTTGACTGAATTCAGACGAGCATGTGGTTAATTTCAATCCCCCTGTGCGTTGGTAGTGCTCATTTTAAAAAAGACAATTGTCACCCAGCAGCACTGAGGGACAGATGTGCAGTGACTGTTGCCAACACATAGTCACCCCAGTGGAGAAGAAATCACAGACAGTGACTGGGGGTGACACAGTAGAGCCTTGGCTGTTACACATCATATCCCAGCCCACTTGGCAGCATCTATATGAGACCAGGTTTGTAACTATTGCACTATTACCCTCCCTCCAGCTCCTTCTCTCCTCCTTTCTTTGCAGAGCAGTCTCCAGTCCAAAACAGAAGGAGAATGTCAGGGAGAAAAAGAGCTTTCAGAGCAATTTGGATAATCCTGTAATGAAGGAAGAATAAAGGAAGGATAGAGAGATGAGAAGCAATGCTATTTAGCACAAAGATGGAGCAGATGAGAGCTGGAAGTAGGATATAGTCTGCTGAGCATCTCCTTGCCCTGATCCTACTGAGATGGCACCTGAATCCAGTTCTGCTGGTGTGAACTTCATCAAGATGGTCAGGCTAACCTGAGAAACAACAGCTGAGTGCAGCTTAGCCAAAATATTTAAATAACTCAGTATTTCTCTGCCCACAAAGGGTCCTACTAGTAAATGATGCTTGCACCTTATACACATATGAACTATGTCAGAGCTTAATTAGTCTATTTTCCAGCAGTTCAGTGCATAAAGGTTTGTAACACAATGCCCCCCTGTAATATTTGTTTACTTCTAAACTAAGTGGACCTTTCCCAAAAAATATTCTTGCATGGATAACACAATTTTTCAAATGCCTTATCAGCTAGAGCCTAAAGGAGAAATGCAATCCCTCTTATGCAGTTCTGGTATTTTCTTCACTGTTTCATCCAGGACTGTAAGGAAAAGCAATGATACAGAATGAGAGATCAACTGAAGAACCATTTTCAGCAATGGTGAGCTATTTGCTGTTGGCTAACGTGATGCTGTCCCCCTGTTCTGCAGCAAGACTTGGTAGTGAATTGCAGTTCCTCAGCCCCACCTGTGCTGAACTTAGTCCCAGCTGGCCTCCCCCTCCTGGTCTGCAGGGCAATCCCCCTGTTACAGCCATTTGACTTCAATTTTCCCAAATAGAAGATGCTGCCAAAATCAGTCTGTTGCCTCAAAAGTCTTTAATCTTCTCACAACTCCATCTTCCAATGAGAAAAAACACTAATTGCCAGCAGATCTCTAGTACAGCTTTGCCTGGGTGTTTACAATCTCCTCTGTGCTCCCACTGGAAGGACTAATGTACATCTCATGTGTGCCTTCCAAGGACTGAACACTCTCAAATTTCTCTGCGGTGCCGTTTCCTTATTAATATTATGGGTAACACTAGGTAAGGCTTGATATACACGCCAAGCTCAATAGCAAATTTAATAAAATTCTCTGTGCTTTCTAGCTGGAGCACCTGGGGTGTGATTTTATTGGCCTGTTAGCTTGCTGGCTGCCTTTTATACACACCTTTTATACACATGTAAAATGATTATATGTAGGACTATATATACACATAAATATATGTATACAGGTACATTTATGTATGTGTTCATACACATACGACTCTCATACACACATTTTACTCAGGAAAAATGTCTGGCATAATTACAGCTTCCTGTTTCTTTACAACTGAGTGGGCAGCACGTGTTGAAGCATGCAGTGGCCTTGCTTAAATTTACACACAAATGTGCAAATTTCAAAGCAATAAACTCAGACTTGCTTCTCGATTTGTTTTGTTTTCTTAACTTTCAAAGCATGCCAGATGGCTGAATCAAGAACAAACTGAACTGAAGCTACAGAGTGACTTGAAAATCAAAGAGCCAAAGGAAAAGGCAGGTAAGTTCAGTTCATGTGTGATCTGCAACCTGCTCAGCTCCTTGTTCTTTCACTTATTTGTCATCATCTCTCACTCATGGTGCAGCACCTGATAACTGCTACCCCTCCTCCATTTGCTGGAGGTGTTGTAGTCTCACTGCTGCACTGGTTGTGGCTATGCAAAGAGGGGAGATGGAAGGGGAGTTTGTGATGACTTAGAGGGAGATGTTGTACATGGACCCGGACCTAGCCAGGCACCATCAGCAACACCTGGAAGCTAGACGCAAGCCTTGTAACTGGTTCTCCCTGCAGACACTGCAAAGGAAGAGGAGGTTCATAGTCCTCAGGCATCCACCTATTGCTGTGGGAGGCTTCTCTACTTTCATTACTCCTTGTTCCTGTCATGAGGATCCAAGCTGTAGGAATTCTTCACTTTTTTTTTCTTTGTATATCTAAGATGCTGGTCTTCTTGGGCTGCTGTGTCCTTTGCAGTGCTTAGTTCAGGCTCCCCGAAGGGATGCTTGCACTCATGAGAACAAAGAGAAGGGCTCGTGTCCATTTTTGTTGCCAGCACCCAATCCTGTGCTTTTCATTTGCCTACTAATGTGCATTTGGCTCTTTCTGGTATGGCAACACTTGCGAGCAGGTGACAATATAAATAAATTTTAACAGAACGACCAAGCACACTGTTGTAGTGCTGATCTTCTTTAGCTGTTGGGGGGCAGGGGGAAAGTTGTAAATATTCTCTGGCTTTCAGTGAGCAGGAAATGGACTGTCCCCAGCTGATGGGTTGGACTGAGTGTGTCAGTTCCTGACTCGTTTCAAACCCAACAGCCACTTCATAACGTAAGTATTTGGGTCGGGAAAAAGAGGTATTGTTCCAGGCCACTGGAAATAAGTAAAGATTTTAAGAGCTTAATAACTGTGTGGTGACTCAGCGAAGAAAGGAGTCTGATCAGATCTCCTTGCCCTGCCAAATTGCTGAACTGACTGTCACTCCTGCAGCATCACAGATGTGCAAGCATCACCTCCCGGCAGCAGGGAATGGTCCAGGAGCTGTGGGAGACATCATGCAGATCATAGCCGCAAACTATCCCCTCTGAAGCAGAGTACTTTGGACTCTACCAAACGGGGCTTTGGTGATTCATCTCTGAAGAGCTGTGAAGCCAGAAGGCCATGGCTGCTCCTACCTGGTTCTGGGCCAGCTTCCAGGAGAAGACATCTCTGAGGAGAGCACAGGCTTCCGCTGTCCTGCGGCACTGGAGAGAGCTGGTCCCTGAAGGGGTCACCCAACACTTCATTTCAATAGGAATTTTCCTAAATGGCTTCCTTAAGCAATTATTTAAAGTTATTTGCTCATGCAAGTTTGGACAATACATTAGAAAAGCAGAACCCATCTTGTATAGAAACTCCTGTGAGCAGAGCAAATAAGGGTGATCAGAAGCGATAAGGCAATGTAGGAAGACATTTAGCACCTGACACCATTTTGCTGAAGATGCAGCCCCTGAGAGAAACAGAGAGCAAACTGCTCTTACACATCCTGGATTGCTTATGCCATCCCCCTAAGCAAATCCCACCTTCTCAGAAGTGAAAATCTTCCCTAACTACAATCTATCAGCACCTGCCTAGAAATTCCTCTTTGCCATATCAAAACTGTCGCTTAAAAACAAAACAAATAAACAAACGCACACACACCGATAGCCATGACCTCTCACGATCTTCCATGCATTGGGATAAGTTTGTTGCACAATCTACTGAGAAAGATTCAGCACAGAGCATTGCTCATTACGCTGCTGTGGAACATGGCAGCACCTATCTTACTCACAGAAACCAGGCACATCTGTGTGTTTGGGGAACAGCACACCTTCCAGCTCTAGTCATTTGTTTTGTTACTCCTCACAGTGTATTAGTGAGGGTTTTGTCTTAGCCTTCTCTGTATTTTATTCTGCAGGTCCCAAAGGTTGCTCCTCTGTGGAAGGACATTTGCCAAAGTCTGAGCAACTAGGACTGCAGGATGAAAGCTACCAATAATCTAATTTAATTTCTCTGAAGACAAATGTTCAAAGACTCAGGATACACAGATCCTAAAGTAAAACAAAGCAATGAACAGTCCAAGGGGAGGATACTTTGCAAAGTTCTGGTATTGGTTATACAGTATAAATCCAAAATAAGTCCACTGACTTTGTTCTTCGTGTCATTAAATCTACATACCTGAAACTATTCAGGCCTTTTGAGGTTTTTTGTTTGTTTTCTTTGTGGGGGCATTATGGTGTGTGTGTGTGGTTTGTTTTGTTTTGTCTTGTTGTTGTTTTTTGGGTTTTTTTTGTTTTTGTTTGGTGTGTTGGGCTTTTGTTGTCTTGTTGTTGTTGGTTTTTTGTTGTTGTTTTGTTTGGGGTTTTTTTGGTTTTTTGTCCTTTTTTTTCCCTAGATTGACAAAATGACTTGCAGTCATTTGGACCTCATTCTGCTTTTACAGAGACTGGTTTGTATGATGAGCAAAAGCATTCAGTGATCTGGGTCCTGAATTTACGGACCAAGAACGACTAAAGGACATGGGTGTACTGTGCATATCTGATTGTGCGTTCCTTCTCAGATCCACAGAAAACCAGAAATCAGCTCTATTATTTTTTGCCTGTAGAGGCTCTTCCTTAATTCTAAAATGGGCAAAACTTGAAACCTGATACTTGGCCTTTTTCTCTGATTAACACCTTTCTACTCTTTCAGTCCATCCACCACTGACACCCCAAATATTTTTCTGGTAGGAGAATGTTACACCTTTCCCTTACTCCTATGACTCTTCTGTCTTCTTTTCTGGTTACATTAAGGGACGTTAAGGCAGAGCTCTACACCCTGCACAGCTGCTAAAATGGAGGAAAAAAAAGAAAAAAAGAAAAAGAAAGAAGCTAAGCTGCAGAGTTTTAATACAAAACAGGCAACATGACCAAAAATACCACATTTGTAGATTCATATCTTGTGCCTAATTCAAATCCATTGCAGAACAGCCCCCAGAGGGAAATGTATGTGAAAGACTCATCCAGGTTGGCTGCTGCTCATGCTGCTTTCCACAGTTTTCAGGCACTGATATTGCCAGAGCATCATCATTGGGCACCCTTGTGCCTTCCCCTTCTTACCACTAAGGCTCCCTGCTGCTAGCAACAGACTCCAGAGGCACTGCAGGGATTCACCCTCAATGTTTCAGTATGGATGGATGGAAAAATTGGTCTTCTGTTCCTCTTAAGTTCCTCTCTCCAAAACCATGGTCTGGAGAGGCTGTTAGAACTCATTAAAAAAAAAAAAAAATCTATTTTTTTCCTGAGAACTACTGATGTTTTGCCATTTGTTTCCATTACTAATTGGCTCAGGGGAAGTCAGAATATCATGACTTCTTGCAGGAAAACTATTTCCACAAAAATTATTTTATTTGGGACTATATTTAATTTCAAAAACATAAAAACATCTACTTTTGATGTTGTTCTGCTGTGTTACATTATTAGGTCATGTTTAAAATAGTGAAGTCAAAACAAGCCATTTTACCTTATCACAACTAGAGGTTTCAATATTATGAAAATGAAACAATTGAGCACTATTGAGAGAGAATGAAAAAGTTACCTCAGAGCATATGGACTTTCCCACTAAAGTTTAACCAGCATGGCCATGTTCCCACTGAATGTTTGGATTCCAAGAAAATCAGCCTGACAAAAAAAAAATCCAGATCTGTTTGCTGGAGAGCAGGCAAGAATAATCCTCCCTCTCCTTTATCTGCTACCTGCCTTCATGCAGGGTGATGAGATTGCTGCTTGGGATGAGCCTGTGCAGACCACCAGAAGAAGGAGAAAAGAGGCACTTGAGAGCAGCAGAGAAAGAAATAATGCTGGCAGGACATGGGGTTGTTCATCTACTGATTGATACCTAAGAATGATTCCCCAGTGAAGTTTAATAAGCTGAAGAGTGGCAAATAAAACAATGAATAGCAGCTAAGTCATAACGTGTCAGGAAATGTAGAGGTGATTGAGAATTTTCTGCCAGAGTATTTATGCAATTAAAAATAGCTTTCATGAAACTGAAGATTTTCAGGGGAATTTTTCAGAAAATTTTATACTGTCTGCTAAGGGGGAAAATCATAATGAAAATATTTCAGATTAAATCCATCGTGTTCAGTCCCTGTCCCAGCTCCCATATTCTTCATTCTCCCACTACCTTTTATGGGGCAGGTGCTGTGGAGAAACTGTAAACGCCATGAAACACCTTTGGCTGATGTGTTCCAGTAAGTCATAGATGGGCCACAGCAGCAATGAAGCATAGGAGATGTAGTCCAACCTGGGAAAACCAGGACGGGGTGGACTGCTAGAACTACAACTCCTATGAGTCATTATGACACTTAGACAAACCCAGCTCTCTGTGAATTTGAGTAGAACAACTTATGTTGTCATTTCCTGATTGAATTATTTCCAAGTTTTCCATTCCATTAGAAAAACATGATATTCAGACTTTTTCTGTCCTGCTTTGGAATAAAGCAAATGTCAGATTATTGAGAATCTCTCCCTCTTTTTCTTGGGTGAAAGTTTAATTTACAAGCAGCTCTGCATGCTGGAGAGAGGACTGTCTGTGTGCAGCATGTGAGCTACATGTTTGCAGCCTGATGCCCTGCTCCGTATGCTCTCTCTGGCAGTCCCTGTCACAGAGTGATGGTCCCTTTGTGGGTTTCAAAGGAGACAGAAATGGCGTGGAAACGTCATGCCATTTGCTTCTGTGCTCTGTGAGGATTTTCTGAAGAGTGTCCAGATTGCCCATTGCAATCAGCTGCCCCTTATTCATTGATGTTAAGGGAAACCAGACATCTGAGATATTTATGTCATGAGCATCATTTGGCTTTTATGCCTTCTATTCCAAGGCAGTTAGATTGCTGTAGGCCAGATGGAACTCTGAGAGACACTGCGGTAAATCAAGAGCATTTCACCAGTCCCACAGTGCAGAGTGAGCAGAATCAGGCCCTCCCAACCAAGGCACAGTATGGCTGGAGACATAGCAGGGGACTTCCATTTGTTTGCAATTACGTGCTGGCACTAGGAAAGCCCTCAAGTCACCATGGTCTTTGGGCAACAGATAAAGCTTTTGTTTCTGCACAGACAAAAGGCAGAGCAGGCCAAACCAACATAGAGTGTATGAGCATTGGGAAGCCTGATGAAAGGCAATAAAGAATGTCCAAAGTCAGCAACAAATAATATGGCAGCAGGAAACAGAAATCTTAAAGTAGTTAAAAGTGAGGAAGGAGGGAGGGGAAGGGAAGGGAATGGAGAGAAGGGGAGGAGCCTTGATGGCTGGATGCCCAAAACAGTGATACACGGGGTGAGCGCTGCTAAGATTCACATGGGAGCAAGCCATGTGGGAACTGTGCAGAGCAAGCTGCGCCACTCAGACCTACTCATCTCCCGCCTGCAGAGCATCCCTCTCCAGGCTTTATCTCTTGTAACTGAATGACTGGGAAACCTTGCTTCTCTTTGTCATTTCTCCATTATCTTTTTATATTATTCCGCCCCTCCAAGGAACTGAAATACTTTCTGTTAACCAAATCTTACATATGGTGAAAGAGATGAATGTGGCATTAGATGATCTGTACTTCTTCACTTGCTTAACAAGCCATCCTACATCTGGTGTGATGCTTCTCCAACACCCAATGAAGAGATAGCAACTTGCACTCCTTGCAACATGTATGTTCGATTAAGAGCCCAGCAGAGCAGATCTTCAACCATGAAATCAATCAGGTAGGGAGTGTCTTTATCTTTCTGTGTTTATGCAACTCCTGAACAGTGGGGACTTTTCCCAGTTATAATACTAGTGGACAGAGAGAAAATCAAAAAAGGAGACGGGATGCAGGAGTAGGGGAGTACAAGATTGTACAACAGATATATTCTGGAAATGCCCCTTGAATCTCCCCACTTCCTTGGTAAGACTAGATGTCTGCTCCAGGGATTTCAAGGGCATGGAGGGGTACCAGTCCATCAGTAACAAAGCTAGAGTAGATCACTTAGCAGGTAGTAATGCAGGAAGGAGAAAGACTGGGATAACCAGGCTGGGGAAAGCAGTGAAAATTACTGTGAGGACCTTCATTTTGAACGTGGACACTTAGCATGACAGTAGTCATCCAGCTGCTTTTGTGGCTGTAGATCTGGCACACAGGGTTTGATTCCTGTTTGCATTCATAATATTTAGATTTTGAAATAAAAAGCTATTTCCTCTCTTTTTCCTCCTTTTTTTCCAAATACTTAGTGCAGAATTATTTTACTAGTATTCTGCCTTGTGGGAAGGCTCTAATTTAGAAAACCTGAGCCAGGCTATGCAATGGGGCTCGGCACTTGCTCATGTAAGTAGTCTTCCTTTGGCGTAAGAATTGTACAATGTAGTATGAAGTATTTTAAGTCTCTCTGTGGTGTTCAGAGGCAAACAGATAGCGTGTGCTAGATATTAAATTTATATTAGTTTTATATTTCTGTGGTACTGTGTGCAAGGACTTGGCGATCTGGAAATTTGAACAACATCCAGAGAGCCCTTTCTTCAGATTTGCTGTTTTTACAGGCAACATAGAAACATATTTCACCACAGCCAAAATCTTCTTCCAAGCACTGCAATAAATCATGCAGCACACTAGGCAGCTGGAAGTTATTGCAGATCTTTGGGATGGAAGAATCACACATGTTTTTGAGGTTTCAGTCAGCTACAGCAGCATTTTAAACCTCTGTCCTTAGGTTGTGTTCTTCCACCTCTTGACAGACTGTGCTAAACTTCACCCTCCATTCAAGCCACAATGGTCTGGCTTGGGTTTGCCAAAAGCCCAAAGCACCCTCTTGGTTCTGTCAGCTCACAAAGCCAGAGTGTCAGGGTTCAGGTCTCTGTTTGCTGGCAGTGGGAAGGAAGCAATATCAGGTCACCGATTTCCTCAGCAGCTACTGTGCGCAACAGTAAAGGGAGGTGCTGGAAGGCACCTGAGCCGGTGACACGCTTAAGTGACAAAGGATGGTGCTATGGCAGGCAGGGGCACATGGATCAGACATCATGCTCAGAAATGAGCCCAAGACCAAATAAGCCAAACAGCTCAGCAGCAGCGTTCAGGCAGCTCCCCTCCTAAAGGGCCCTTGATCCTGCTCTGATACAGTGGTTGCAAAGGACAGAAAGGAAAAAGTCCTACCACCTCTTTCAGAGAGTGGAAATGGACCACTGGCCCTAGCCAGAGAGCACCCACAAGGCTGAGAAAACAAGAAAGTGCTGATGACTGGCAGAGAGTGACAGACAGCTTTAAAACAGCAAGACTTGTTGATTGAGCTGTGTCAACTGCAGTTGAAAGGAAAGAGGAAATCCTCAAAGAGCCAGAGGACAGAATGAAGGACAAATAAGAGTCAGGGGAAAAAAGAGACAAAGGAAGAAACTTGGGGGTTTCATACACGGAAAAATCACCAGTGTGAGCATTCCTGCTGGAGGGGACCTATGTGAGCAAATCACCCCCTCAAAGTCTGGGGCTGCATGGACCAGAGACAGAGCTGCAGCCTTGTCTCACTGCGATGCTTCTGCCCCTGCAGCTGGAGGGCAACCTTCATGACCAAAGACCTTTTACCCTAAGTCTGTTTCCTGTGTAACAGCAGGACTCGTCATCAGCCTTGGTCCAAGCAGAGCTGGGATGGCTGATGATGTACTGGTGTTATTAATCACAGACTGAGGAATGCTCCCTTGGAGCTGGGGCTTTCTGCATATGGATTTCTGAGGCCAGAGGGATCATTAGCTCATCTCATCTGATCCTATTGGTAACAGAGGCAACAGAATTTCACCCTGTGTCCCCTGAGAGCCTAGGGAGCTGTATGTGGCTAGCACCACAACAGTGCTCAGACCTGTTCTGAAGACATAGGAAAGACTGGTTCTTCCCCCCATTCTCTTCTGGAATGTATTTCAAAGGCTAATCTGTTCCACACTCAGAAATCTGTTTTCAGTTTTAATTTCTCTGGCTTCAGGTTCTAGACCTTCCTTTTTTGGTTTGGTTTGGTTGCTTTTTTGTGTTTGTTTGGTTTTGGGTATTTTTTTCCTTTATTTTCTTTTTTCTTTCTTTCTTTTTTTTTTTTTTTTCTCTTTTTTTCTCCATTTTGCCTTTGCTAGTCTCAAAGCTATGCACTTGTTTTGTCTGTGGGACTCTTGGGATGACCTGGTTATAAAACAGGGAGATATTCACCAGAAGCTGGGACTGACCCTTGTCATGTAGCATCACAGCAGCTCCTGAGCAACATCCTCAGTGGCAACATCCCCAGCTGGTCCCAAGAAGGAGTATTTCCCATGCTGTCTTCTGTCAGAATGGCTGAGACCATGAATGCAGATTTCCTTCAGCTTGCAAATGTTGGAAATCTGCCTATGAAGAGAGCCAGATGTGCTAATAAAGTGGTTTCACCAATAATTTCTAGGCAGTTCACAGATACATTGCCATGATGCTTTGCTGAGGAATTAAGAACCAAAACTTCCACATTCAAGAGAAAAGACCTGATGGAAGTCATAGCAAAGTACTCTACGTAACATGGAGCCTTTTCTTGATATTAACATGTAATGTAGCTAATCACTCACAGTGGATTTCCCAGTGGCCTGGGAATCTCTCATTGACCATCTGCACTCACAATTACCTGCTCAATTTTTCACAATCTCTTATTAAATCCTTGCTGGATTTGCAGAGGAATAATCAGTCATCTGAGTTTCCTTTTTCCATTTTTACATGTCTTTTGCCTTGCAACAATTTGGCCAAGAAATATTTATTGAATAAGAAGCTCAGTAAGGCTTAAGCACTGTTTCACTGTTATGAGATATTACATTACCCCTAACTTTTGCTCCAGCGAGAGCTGCCTGTGGTGCTGCGATTCACCTGTGTAGCGGTGGATGAATGGAGGAGAACTGGCATGTTTGAGCAGGACAGCTTTGGAGAGAGCAGGGTGACCTGAGGAAACACTTCCCTCCTGCCATGGGGACTCAGAGATGAGGGAAGGCATTGACAAAAGCCAGTTTTCAACTCAGGTTTTGAAGCTCACAGCAAATTCCCTATGGCATTATCCAAGTTAGGGTTACACCTCCAGGATCTCAAGCCAGTCCTACAAGTCTCAAAAAACATTCCTCACTTCAAACTGAAGGTTAACCCTGTTGTGCCCTAGAAAAGTAGCCCAAAGGAGAGTGTTGTTCACAAGATCTGCTCTTTTGTCAAATGCATCACCCGACACCCATTGGCCTCTTCAGAGAAACTCCCATGCCTTCCCCAGCACAGATGATGATGGCTTCCCTGTTGCTGGAGTGAGTACAGCTCAAGGTTCCCAGTTCTACTGACGTCAACCTGCTACAGGACACAAGTTGGAAGAAAAAAAAATTTAGGTTTCTGTTTAGGAAGAAAATGGTTAAGCCTTTCCTTTAAAAAGTGGCATATTTGAGTCTGCTACAACTGCCCCTTCCTGCCAAATGCTGTGAGCACTTTGCCTCAGGTTCCCCACACAGAGTCCGAGCCCATGGGGCAACACAGAGGCAATCCTTGAGACTGGACACTTAAACTACATCTGAATGTTTTTTCTGTTGTGAAACTTATAGCTGTTTGTATGTGAGGGAAAGAAACTAGAAACAAGAAATAATTTCATTTAGATAAACATTTTTATTAAGAAAATTTTAAGTGCATACACATTTATGGGAGAAATTACAACAATATAAAAGTGTTTATTTTCAAAATATTCTATGAAAGGAGTAATTTCAAAAGCATAATACAACTCCTCCATAAAAGCTGCCATACAGGAACACAAATACAAAACCCTTTTCACATTATCTGGGAAGATATTTCTTTTTACTTAATAAAAAAATAGAATACAGTATTTACCACATTCTGACAACACCGAGTTCTTAAGGAGTGGAAAATGGGAGGTTCATGCAGCCCTTTAATCATGATACATGTTTTCTTCTCTGTGGCCACCAGAGTTTCATGTTTGCAGACAAGGCTTGTCTTGATAGTAGATTGGTAAAGAAAATAATTCAGATTTTAGATGATGAGTTCTCAGAACCCCCTGGTTACTATAGATCACATCACTCACAAGTTGCCAGAAAAAAGGACTCTCTATATGCTAATAAAGGGGAAACAGCAAGAAAAACTTCTATAGGAACTGCATTTTCCACAAAATGTGTATCTTTCACTTCAAATATAGCCTTCATTGCAAAATGAACAGTCACCTTTGTTCAAACACCTTAATTAAAAACATATCAAAAAGTCACCCTTCATCCTTCCTTGGGCAGAATTCAGATAAGATATACATACAAGTGTAAAGCTAATATAAATAAAAAATTGGCACAGCAATAAATACCATTAATTCTATTAAAAAAAGAAAAAAAATCCAACCATAGGATTCGACAGCTGCACTTTGAAAATACCACACATGATGATTTCACATTTATGGAAGCTGCTTTTTCAGCACCAGTTCAGTGTTACCTCTTCCCTCCTTCTTTTCCATGTCACTCCCATCTGCCCACACTTCCTTTCTCTGATTCAATCTTTGGTCAAAATCTAAAGGCAGACAGAAAAACCTAGTGCTCTCCTTGAATGGGTTTCTAATGCTTTTTAACCTGCAAAGACCATGGTCTGCAAGGGAGGACTAGTGTGCCATGCACAGGACAGCACAGGGAGCGTGGGGTAGCCAAGTGACGGATTTCTCTAGTGTGAAGGGCACGGCTGCTCTTCCCATTGTATCATGAAAATATTGTCAGGCAAAAAGCAAAGCTCAAAGCAACTCAAGGTTGAATTTTGGTCCAAACCATGAGAAACCTTTTACCAGGTTCTCACTTAAGTCTTCAGCTACTCCTGGCCAGGCCTGTGACAACCCCACATTCACACTGGGCTCAACCTTGCTCCAGGCCAGGGAGGGACATGGTGCTGGCTCCCTAGAGCAGCCCCATGCCCTGAGTGGTCTTGCCTACAGCTGTGTCAGGGCCCAGGTCACAGTGTAAGTCCCAAGAAGTGCCCAAGGCAAAGAGCCCACGAGGCACCCAGACAACCACCACCTGGCAGTCAGTGCTCCCTAGCCTTGCAGGGAGTCCCTTTCCTTCATGCTGCTACTCATGCATTTCTCCCAGGAGCAAATGCCCTCCCTTTAGCACAGTCTGCCCCTGCAATGCCCACTAGTGTGCCACAGAAGAGAAGGTTGTCAGGTGACCCCATTTCCTGCAGTACCTCCACTACCCAGCTATACTGTCCAGAGCTGAGACCCCAGGGTTTGGCCAGGGTGCTCCAGCACTGCCCATCTCAATGCTTCTGTCAAAGTGGTCTGTTTGCCCAGGCTGTAATGTGGAATGGGCATGTGCCCAGAGACCTTTCCCTGCTGGTGTTGACCCCACATGCACCTCCTTTTAACAAAGGAGGCAAGTCTCTGGCAAGACTGTACAGTCACATCTACCCATCCTTTCTTTTCCCTTGAAAACTTACGTTTCCCCTAAAACCAAAATCTTCATGGCCTCTATAATCATTAGCAAGGTATGCTGCTGAATCAAAATTAGGATTATTTAATTATCTGTTTACCCCAATGAGAACGGATCAGACCTCAGGCTGTCCTTGGATGGGAAACACCTGTGAAGAATGCACTGTCCTGGGTGAAAAGGACAAGCTCCCCATTTGTGTCAGAACCAAGATTCTTCCACGTTTTCCCCAAAGTCATTCTTGGCTTTGACACTCAAGTGGCCACCTCTGGCAAACCACTAGCAATTGTGGGTGCATCTGTGGGGACAAGAGATGGACCCTGGGATATAAAGTACAGTGCAGGGAGGAAACAAGAAACTGGTTTTCTCATAACAGTTCTTTCTGTCTTTACCTTTACAACAGACAATCTGATCCTACTGACATTAAATCAACACTCCAATTCTCATAAAGTATAGTGGTATCAGACCTTTCAAAATAGAGACACAATATACTTAAAGCATCAAGTTGGTAATGATAATAATAGAAGGAATGTCAAAATCATAACACATACATTTTAGGCACAGCAGTTGATTTCTTCTTTAAAGCAAATGAGGTGATGTGGTCCCAACTGAAGCACTCTCTGTAATAGCACTGTTTTGCAGAGAGGAAAATACTTCAAAGATTTTTACCTGAATCCACATGGAAATAAGGTAGTTTCTGGCTAGCCAAAGTGCCTCTTAGGCACAGAAGATGCCTGCCACAAAAAGGAGTGCTTAGTGAAACACTCAATGTTCCCAACACAGGCTGCAAAGAGGGAGGTTTCCTTTTGAAGCAACCCGCTCAAAAAAAGTACAATCTTATAACATCTTTTTGTTTACAATACACACACAGATACACACAAACACAAGCATTGTGCTGCACAAATGTGCTTTCCCTTGGATCCAGGCGCAGAGCGCAATGTGATTATTGCAGTACTCCAAGTGTCTTTCCATACACTATATAGCAAAGACAGTGCATATACAAGTAAGAATCAGGAGAAAGACATTTCTGGATAAGAGAGGGAATCAGTGCAAGAAGTGGTACCTGTCCCCAGGTGTACTTTGCAAAGGAAATCGCAGAGGCCATCCTGTTCACCAGCAAACAGGGCCATGACCACTGATGAACAGTGAGTGTCAGCCTTCATTTCCACACCTGGGAAATACCACTCCTTCCACAAACTAGGTAGACCATCTCTTGCCCAGGCATCTCTTTTTGCCAAAGATGTGGCCAGACATCCTCTTCTAGGTATCTCCAGAGCAATCAGAGATGTTACTGCCCTCGTGTATGTGTGACTGTTCAGTAGCCAAGGCTACAGCATCACTGGTGAAGGGTCATGTGAATGCATCTCTGCATACTTCAGTGCAAAGCTAGCCAGATGAGCTGACGCCACCTCCTGTGGATGGGTGGGAAGAGACACATGGTGCATGGAAGCATATTTGACTGCTCCAGCGATTTCCAACATGAACGTGTGGTTAGACCTTTAATAACCCATTCCTTTTTGTGCTAAAATTTGTCATCAGAAACACAGGAACATAGGAAATGCCAGGTGACATCAGGCCAGTGTTGTGGCTCCTAAAACACACAACTGCTACAAACCAAGTACTAGCACCTTGCATTGACCCAGTTGCTCACAGCTGTAACCAAGGTCTCTGATCTTCAGAGAAGGGCTTCAGCCCTGTAGACCTGAGTTTGATCCCTTACTCAATATACCTATAAATGCCACCCATAGTAGTGCTATCCACCTTCATCAATGACTGATGCCTTTTAGCCTTCCTATGTTCTTGGCCTTGATGACTTCTGGAGGCAAGGAGTTCCCCACTACTTACACAACATCATTGCACTGTACAGTTCATGTCCTTCTAGGTTTAAAACTCCAGGAGACTTGCATGAACCAAAAGAAAGTTAAATAAAGCAGGACCTCTACATAACAAAGGAAATAAAATATTATATAATAACATAGGGTTAGTTTAAATTCATATCTGCCCTCAGTGCTAGGTAATAAAACAACCTGTATAAAAACATATTTTTTCTCAAATAGTTACATCTTACCATATAAAAATAGCACTGTGAAAGCAAGCCAATTTGTGGGGAAAAAAAAATCACAAAAAAACCCAAACAAAAAAAAAATCCTTTGGAAATGCATGAAGCGTTGCTTTTGTGCTGCATGATAACAGTGAAATGTATTCATTCCCTAATACTGGTTATCTGCTCTCTGGGTCCTACAGTAAGAAATCCTGTAGACGGCTTACAATGCTTGCCTCTTACATCTTGAACCTCCTGTTGATGAAGAACAGAGTGAAACACTATTAAGGTTTATTTCAGTTGCAAAAGCTTTGATATCAGGCCTAGTCAATCAGCAAATCTGTGTCTGGACTAACACAAAGGCATTTCTTTTGCAGCCCCTCCAACCAGTATTTGCTAAATATTTTGGGGAAAGTTCTCCACAAGGAGCTACTGGGACCCAGCAGGGCAACACCAGCAATGGGAGTTATTTTGGGCAGGTTGTGCTCATCACAGTTAGTAAGGTGTTCAGAGCTAACTTAGGAGGGACGCTGGCTAGGAAGCTTATTCTGGACTTGAAAGTCAGAGCAGAGAATTATCAGTGGGCAAAGAGACTCAGGAGGAAAAAAAAAAACCCACACACAAAACAAAAACAAAAAACAAAAACTAGCAGGGAAAGGAGGGATTAATAATTTGTAAGCAGCCCAGTAGTGGAACAAGTGACACTTGGAATGCTTCTCTACATGCCCCTACCCCACAGCTGTGCTGGAGATCATGGACTGCAGCTCCACAGGGTGCCATGTCTCTGTGGGGATGAAGGAACACAGAGGACAGCCCACGCTCTGCTCTTGTTGGTGTTCAGCTGCCACCATGTCGTGACTGTAGACCAGAGGTTGCTGAGTGTACTGCCCAGCCAGAAGCCATCCCTGTGGCTTCCCTGTTGTGAGACCTCACCTGCTGTGGGCAGCTAGGGAGCACATCACAGCTCATGGTGACCAGCTGCCCAGGGAAGGTGGGGTGGCAGAGAGGGTGAGCAGCCACAAGCTGCACAGTAAATGTGTGAGCATTAAGTGCCAAGGCAGGGAGCTCAGGGTAGGAGGCAGACAAATCAAGTCTCCCATGCTCAGTGTGAGCATGGTACCCAGGGGGAGTGGTGGGTTGGACATCACAGCAAAGTGCAAGTGTATTGTGTGCAGGGTTCACTCAGAACAGGGAGCCAGGCTGTGCTGGTGGCCTCTGGGTTTTGTCTGAAGTGATCCTTACTTCTGGTCCAGGCTGATCCGCCTTTTGCAATATAGATGAGGTAACTAAGGCTGAGTTACAAGTGTTAGAGGCTAAACACCAGGTATTCAAAAACCCTGATGTCCCAGCATGTCTTGTCTAGCCTACAGGATCAGGACAAACTTCCCATTCAATACCTGCTGGACAGCTAAGACTGTGTGACCACAGTCAGAGACAGTTGTGGCTGCTCTCATTGAAGGTACCCTTGAAAAACTCATACAGGCATAAAGAGGGTAACTAAGTCACGAGCAAAATTTTCCTCTTTGAAGATACATTTGCCAATATCCTATGCCAGTAACCCTCCTTCTTTTTGTACAGAAAGGCAGGACACAACACCTTGGTGGAAAAAAGCAACTGAGACATTCAAAGCATTGGCATATGTAACACTGTTCTCTGGGACTTGCCTAGCATCTCCCATAGGACAGGTGTCAACCAGTCACCAATGCATCAAATCATGTTATCACCACCTAGTGCTGCATTTGTCATTAAAAAACACCAGTGACAAATTCACAGCTGTTATTTATAGCTTAAATCTGTCAATTTGTTATCGGAAGAATATGGCCAGCTAAAAGTAATATGGCTTCCAAACCTTTAACCTCTTTTGACTTTGTTTTTTCGTCAAGGTTATTTTGGCCTCTTTAGGTGTCCGTTTTCCCACTTGTAAAATGGGAAAATTTTCCCACCTTTGTTGTGGCTGAACTTTGACCCTGTTTTAGTAATTTTATCTATATAATACTGCTCTGCAGGGAGGTTACAGATGTTATCCTCTACAAATATGAGAAAATGATTGAGGTCTGGACAGGCTAATATATTTGCCCAGTATCACATAGGATGGTCAATGGAAGAGCAGGGACTTGAACATGAGATATCCCAGCTCAGAAACTAATGCTTCCTACCATTCTTCCTCCCTGGAGACTTTAGTGGTGTTGCACGGGAAGGGCAGAGTGGGCCCCGTTTCTTCTGTTGCTTTTTTTTATGAGTGCGATGACGTGGTCTAAATTAAAAGAAAAATACAAAAAGACTGCCATGAATTATCCATATACAAAGGCCTTATTCACATTTATCCTATGATCCCTTCCCATCTTGCTGGCAGGGTGCAAATGATTATAACATCCTCTTTTGTATACCCTCTGCCTCAGAGGAATGCTGGGTAAATGAAAGTGCCCTGGTGACAGGACATTTGCAAATTCTGAGGCCAGAACAACTCTTTGCCCCAAAACACCGAAGCTCCCCAAAATGCCTGCCAGAACTTGTCACCCAGGAGCCCCACTATCCACACAATACCCCCTGAGCTACAATGAAAGCAGAGGAAGACTGGGTTTCTGGCTTCTCACCCAGCATTCCCATTGCTATCAACAAGAACCAGCGGCTACTCTGTAGGATTTGTGAGCAATCGGTGCCTTAAAATAAGGTGGTAAAGATAGTCACCTACATTATACCCCAGCACATGCGTGGTGGGGTATTGGGAGGTAGCTTTTTGGCATCATGTACTTGAGCCCTTATTTAGAAATGAGGTCAGAAATTAGGAAGAGCTGCCACACCAGGATTTACAAACACTATGTAAGATGGCAGCAGTAGGGTTTGGCTCCCATCAGAGCCAGCACCTAGGAGTTGGGAGTTTCCTTTCTCCCAGTGAGCACAAGGGAAAGTTTTTTCCTGTTTGACTCTGTCATCTTTTCCTAATCCATCAGCTCTCTCGTCTATGCCAGCAGTAGCCACTGAGCCTAATGGACTCCAGCATCTCAGAGTGAGAGAACTTCTCAGGTGGGACTATATAATGTGGCAGTGGACAAGCTGGTCTCTCTTTATTTTGGGCTGTGTTAAGTCTGCAAGGGCATGGTTTTGCATATCCTTGCATAAAGGGAGAAGAAAAAAGGAAAGGCAGTCAATATACTGTAAATGATGACTGGGATCGCCTGGAAGTGATAAAGGATCTGTTAGATATTTCAAAGAAAACACTGATTTGCCCCTTGTTTATTAAATGGATGAACATTGAATGGTGTTGGCCACAGCAGCCGCACAATGATTTTTAAAGCCAGTTAAGGAATCTGGATTCCTGACAGCCTGAATGTATTTTACTGATGTCTCATAAGTGTATCTATTACATGGAGATGTGATGAATATCAAGCAATAATAAAGGCTAAGCAGAATTAGTGAGCAAAAAAATGCCCTACTAAAAACCATCTCTGGTCTCACAATCAACTGTATTGGACTACTATATTCTATGAACTTTTCCTTACTCTTAGCTGCAGATTATAACACAAAAGATATTCTCATATTGAAGCACTGGTATAGATTAAAATGTCTTAACAGTTTGGATTTTACTTAAGCAATTACAAGAGTTCTTTCTACAAAATGTATTGATTTTATTCCAGAAAAATAAATTCCCATTTACAATTGGGTTTTCATAACATGAAACAATTAGCCATTTTATTGCTAGTGCATATAGGGTAATGTCACATTTCATACAATTTCAGTACAAGTGAAAAAATATAATATATGGCTGATTGAAATTGATAGCTACATTAACATTTATAGATCTATATATATTTATTTTACAAGTTGTTAGTAGTTTAGAGGGATATCGGTGTTTTAAACTACCAACATTCATATGGCTCCAATTCAAATATATGAATTGTTTGATGCGCTATAAATATATTCCAAAGTACATTTCATTGAAGAAGTCAAAGCTGTGCACTAAAATATGTCAAAAACATGCCTTGTGAAAATACTACAGACAGAGCATTGACTGTCTGTGGAGCATGAAAATGCCACTGGTGCTATCATTACTAGTTGGAAAATGAAAACAATGTCATGATTACAGGATTAGGTGATGGAGATACATGCTTCCTGTCATCTTATTTCAGCAGAGCTGGGACCAAATTATCTTCTGTTACTCAATGTAAACCAGGATGAAGTCCACCAAATTAGCAGAACTGCTTCTGGATTAGCATTAGGTAAACAAAACCAGCATCTGGCTGGAGATCAGGCACAGGCCCACTGGTTTCAGTAGAGCTGGCCCTAGATTTTCACTAGTGGAAGTGAGAGCAGAACATGTACCAGCTGAGCTGTTCCCCTAAGTTAGGAAGGCAGGATTGAAGCACATAATCACCTTTGTCAAACCCGACAAATTTCCTAAGTGCCTCCTAAATTTCAGATCTTATGAACAGCACCAAGGGTTCATTGGGGCTGATAGCAAGCAGAAACTTAGGCAGGGGCTTGAGAACTTTCCCAAGTTGGAAAACAAAGTAGCCCAAGCCCCTAGGATAGTCAGCATGAGCCACATCCTGCTCTTAGGTTCAGTTGTGCCTAAATCCAAAGCCATCCTGGCAGCATTAACCTGGATTAACTCTGCAGAGAATTTGCCCAAAGGACAAGAGGCTGAGTGCTGGCGGCAAAGAAGGCACTGAGCATCAGATGAGGTGGGATGAGCTGTCAGAGCTGGAATCCCAGTCAGTTTGTTAGCTGGCTTCCTTCCCTCCTCCTCCTTACTCTTGGCCCCAGTGTGATCCTGAATGGGCCACATGGAGGAATCTCTCCATCTCTGGAAGCATTTCTTGTCTTGCTTATTGTAAAAGTACAAGGGAACAAAGATTGTTTGTTTGTTTGTTTGTTTTTCCAACTCTACCCCTTGTTTGGCAGATGCATTTGCAAAGCAAATAGTGGAAGGCATTCAGCTACCTGTACTGCCTCACATCTGCCCTGGGGCCATACCCTTCCTCACATTTCTCCAAGAATGCATTGCTTTTGCAAATGACTGGATTCCAGCTCTGTCTTTACCCTACAGATGCAGGGGCACAAGGTTCAGCATGGTTACAGTGGTTACTGAGGGGTGGTAATGTGGTGGCAAGGGTGGAAGGGATACTGAGTGCACAGGTAGGCTTGCTGGCCAAAATACTGCTGCAGGATCAATTGCAGGGGCCTGGGCAAGCAAGGAAACATTTTGTACCATCACAAGTCATCCCAGGAAGGCTGGAGCCCTCCCCTGCTGCTCAGCACAGAAATGTTCTCTGTGCTGCTCTTGCTTACTGTAAAATTGAACTAAGATAGGCTGTGTCCACCTTGGGATAGCCTTGATCACCCACTTTAAAAGGGAATAAAAACAGATTTTAAAAGTTTGAATTTGCCCAGTATGGCTGGTTTTCCCCTGGCCATGCGGGAGAGCCTTATTCATGGCAGCACATCTTGCCTTGGCCAATATTAATAGCACTCCACACTTATCAAAACAGAAACAATATTTAGCATGAAGACCCCCTCAGCCTCAGCTGCCTGTGCAAACAGACTCCCAGTGTAACATGGAGAAGGGGCTCCAAAGAAACTGGAACAATATAGATTTTTAATTCATTGTAGTTTGGCTTGAGGAATAGGGGGCATAAAGGAAGTATTTTCCTTGGGAGAATGGCTCTTTTAAAAAAGAGGATGAGTTGGGGAACCCAGAATGGATTCATTAGGATAGATTTTGCCTCAAATCCTGGGAAAACTCTCCCTTTAACATTTAGGATATACTAGAAGCCGTTGTTTTAATACAGACTAGGTCATCTCCAAACCCATCTTCAAAACAATATCTGATTCCACGAGTAGTTTGTCCATATGGTAGGAGCCAGCCCTTAATGTTCTACCCTTTAATAACTCTGGATGTTAGGTGTTAAGTCCATTTGTCTCTTGCCTTACTTGTTTAAAGCTTTCTCCAGATATTCCTGGATCCACTTTAACTTGGGATCAATGCACACTTGCTTGCTGTTGCTCTTGAGCCTTGCACTGCCAAATGAGAAAAGTCAGAGTGAGTCTAGTGTGTGATACTCCTCAGTCCATACCCACCTCGCGATGCCTGATTTTGCACACAGGTTTGAAATTCTATTAGGGACAGTAGAGCTATGTCTTCCTTGAGTGTCAGTGCTGCTCTAAGCTAATCCATGAAGAGGATGGGTTATGCCCACCATCCTCGACGTACCTATTATAAATAGCCCTGGTTTCAAAGCACTGGTACCATCTGTCTCTGATGCTGATTCTTGTGGTCTGTATTGAGATGCATGTGGGGGTGGGACAGATACAGAATTTGAATCTAAGTTTTCCAATTCATACCTGGGCTGTTACGAGCTCAGTGCTGACAACGATTAAATTTCATTTGGAAATACTGACATGGTAAATATAGGTAATTTTCTCAATTAATTAATTAATAACAGCTTTTGGATTCAACCCAAAATTGAAGTTTCACATGTTTTAGGGACAGACACCAAATCATACCTCTTGGATGCCCTGAAAGGGTCTGATCACACATTAGCCTTTTGTTTTATACGAGTCTGAACTAACAGTTTGCAGGCAGGAAGACAACTGGCAGTACCATAGTGGCGGAGGCAAGTTTTTCCTCATGTATTTGCTCCACACTGGAAACAAAAGCAGAAACCTCCTGAGGGGTTACTCCTGAGTATCCAAGCTGTACTTTGCACACCAAACTGTTTAGCTAATTTGAGTTTCCTGTGAATTTGGCATTAGGGCTATCTGTGTCTTTTGTACAGAAGCAGTACAAATAGCCTTTCAGCAGGTCTGACCCTCCAAGGGATCTCAGGGCTTCTTAAGAGATCTGTGATCTCCCACATTCCCCAAAGTGCTCTGCCACTGCTCCAGCTGCTTAGAAACTTCCTCTTAAACAGCAGTTTCATGGAAATGCCTATAGGAATAAGTTCAGTGCTTTTTAAAGTATTTTGCTGGATGGAAGCCAAAATGTTCTCCGCTTTATAAAACAAAATCTGCAGAATATGAAACTATGGTGTAAGAAGTAACAGGTCAAAAAGGCTCCTTGGTCTGAAGTTATGCAACAACACAGCTGTAACATAAACACATCGAAGATTCAGTCTTGCAAGCCCTGTGCCAATAAAAAAGATGAATGAGCCTAATTCATATTTCCCTTACAGCAGTGCCAAGCTGGAGTATTTCCAGTGGAGTGATACCAACAGAGAGCAAGAATGGATTTGCTGATGTTAGCAATGCCTGGGAACTCTTGAGCTGGCCTCACAGGATACAGAACCAAAAGCACACGTAACCAGCCTTAGGCCACATGCAATGCAATTCCTGTCACCCTGGATTTTTTTTAGACATTTAATTCTGAGCCTGTTAACCCCTGTTCCTTGTACAGTCATGGCAGAGACCTAGGCAATTGTATGGAGTATTAATCTAAACTAGTTTAGGTGTCTACTTTAAGATGCAATTAATTGCATGCAAAAAATGCCTATTTCCCCATAATGAAAAGCAGGAAAATTAGGGTGAGCATTGTAGAAGCAGACATTGACAGAGCAGATTCCTGAATTTGGAGAGATGACTTCTAACAGAAGCAAAGGCAAAAGCCTGCTCTTAGGCTTTTTGTTCAGGTACAATTCCCTTCAACCATAAAAGGGAATGTAGTTGTGCAAAAGTATCCAAAAGAAACCAAACAAACAAACAAAACAAAACAAAAAACAAACAAACAATCAAAAAACCCAAACAATTTGAAACTATCTGATTTCATTGAGATTCTTTATTCCTGAAAACAGTAGCTTCTAATTAACACCTCCACTGTAAAATGCCTATCCACTAAATTCAGAGTGTGCTTACAACCACCAATATGAGAAATTCGTATGTTAGATTTGATTCCATTTCAGCTTCTGTTTCGATAAAGACCTAGTTCAAACTCATGATGTTTCAGGGGTATTTGGAGGTAAGTTTTTAAGTGCCTTACTTTTCAAAGTACCAACCATAGGTTCATGTGTTCTGTGTGCCACTAAATCATATTGCAAACATGAGCTGCTTGTGTTTCTGCATTTCATGCTCCTATGTATTTCTAATTACTATAATCCCATGTTAATTAAGAGAAAAATGTCTACTCTATCCTGTCTTAAACGCCAGTCATTTTCTTGAAATGACTCCAGAAAATTCCAAATCCTCTACGAAGTCTTAGTGCTGGGACCCTTATGACATCCATTTACAATCCCAGAGCACAAATCCATACACTACTGCATTTTGGATGCTTGCCTCTAAAATCATTTATAGGTAGAGATCAGAGTTAGTCACAGCTGGTTTTGCCATTTTTGCGAAAGGAAATTATTTCTCAGCTGAGGCTTACATTTTTCTCACTGTCCTCTACCAAATCCTAAGGCAGAAGCATGCATGAGAAAATGTATATGATCTACCCAGAGTGGTTTAAAAAAGGAAAACATCATATGAATAAAAACTGGTTCATGAATGGATGCATGCTATCTGTAGATTCCTGAGAAATCTCATGCAACTGTATCAGTTTTCTGAGTAGAAGATTGTCTTGCATGACAGAAGATGGATTTCCACAGAAGGTAAGTTACAACTGGAAGGGCTAAACATGGATCAAAGACGAAACTAGTGTTAGGAGCACTGAACAGAAACACTGTCTAGTCACTAAGACCCTGTTACAGAGACTAACAGAAGCTGATGGCAGTAGGGCTCCCTTGCAATGAAAAGATGAATGCTAACGTTTTTCTTCTGAAGATTCTAAGTTTTGGGAGAGGAGAGAGGGGGCCAACCATGAACAAATGAACCAAAAAGACCTTCCTAAAAACACACATACTCAGAAGTCTACAACCCTATTTTTTTTCTGAAAATCAGTGTTTCTTTTACAGCAAAAATAAAGAGGTTATTTTCCGCGGGGAACCTATAATCTGTGTCCTGTTGTGATCTGTGATTTAACAGAGTCTGTCAGTACCTGGTGTGTCCCTAGATCAGGTTAGCACATGTTAAGGGTCTGTACCTCCTGTGCAGGCTACACAAAATCTGGGAATTCCTTTTCCCTGTTTATCTCCTTCCTGTGGAGAAGTGGAGCATTAGGAGACTCAGACTATGGTAAAGTCTTTTTCTCAAGGTGTTAAGTTCCACATCTAAGGCAATGGACATCCTTTGTGTGAGGCAAAGCAATATCCAGCTGTATGTGACACATGGGGTGAAGAGATGAATTGGAAATAATAGCATAACACACAGACTGAATTGCAGCCACCAAAGCAGGAACTAGCTCTGTGACTCTTCCTTTTGACACCTGAGATTTGCAACCAGATGAAAAGAGAAAGAGACTTACACAATCTGAAGTGAGCAGTTGGGTGTGGAGAGGATTTTGAGGTGCTTAATGTTGGCTCTTGCCACGTTGCTCTCGTAGAATCGACATGGGCACCGGTAAGTCAGGCTGACAGGTTTCTCTGTGAAACACAGGGAGAGAAAGGACACATTACTCCCTCTTGCTCCCGCATCAGCAGCACAGATACACAGACCAGGGCTGACAGAAACTCCTTCCAAATATGCAGGTGAAAAAAAGCAATCGAAAAGATGTAGCTTTGGGAGGGCATTTGCCCACAGCTCACAGCACAGTCCCTTTACCCCAGTACCCAGCCTTTCAATAATGATGCGTGGGATTTTGGAAAACAAAAGAAGAGGGAGAGAAAATGGAGATAAGTAAAGAAGAAGAGATTAGAATAAGGAACCGCTCCATTGTGCAGTGATGCTCCTGGTAATTAGACAAGATAAAGGCCATAAGAGGGGGCACTTGTCCTCAGTGTTGTTCTTGCCAAATGATTTTGACCCGAGGCCAAATTAGAAGGTAGCTAGAAGAAAGCGATGAATTCCAAACAGTTCAGATCAAAACGGCTCAGCTCAGGTGCAGGCTTTTCACGGGGGACTTACTGGCTACAGAAAAGCCCTGAGTCTTTCAGGCTTTCCCAGGGCCCAGCAGCTGACCTTTCCCACTACAGCCAACCTTTATTCCCAGACGACATGTTCACACGAGGAGGTGCGAGATCACAGTGATTTCACAGGAGAGATTTGGAGTCTTTTGAACTCCCACCCGGTGGCAAAGTAACAGCAATCGCGGAGATATTTATCGGGCAGTGGGCTCCTCATATACAAATCAGAGACCACCAGACTGGATGTCTCGTCACTGGCAGCACTAGGGACAGATTAATTCTTAATGTTTAGCCCTCTAGGCTAAAAATCAGCAATGAATATGCATGCAGAACTGAGCAGCCTGGCTCTTACCACAGCCTCTGATGCAGTCCTTCAGCTACCGGATTTCTCCACGGAAGAACTTAATTACAAGCAAATAAGTGCACATAAATAAGGTCTTCACTCTGTATGTAAGCTTCAAAGTGCCATGCACACTAAAATACAAACACAGAAGCCTTGCCTGGAAATCTAGGAGGAGCTGCCTAGGATTTTAAACAATTTCTCAGTGAAGCAGTTTTCAGCCTCTGGGAGGAATTAAAATTCATACTCCTAACCCATAAGGTCTGGCTCACACTGTAGATGGTCAGATCTATATCTGACAGGGCTTTAGATCCCACAAGGCAATCTGATGCTCTGTTTATTTAGCCACACAGACACACACCCAGCGTCCAAATCCAGTTCCCTTTAAGACGGATGGAGAGTTAAAGAGCAGAGAAAGGCTTGGAATCACTAAACTGCCATCTAGAAAGGTGAGAAAAGAGACAGATTTTCAAAGTGCAGTGGATCCACAGAAATTGCACACTGCCTGTCTCTAGCACATATAACTCTAGACAACATGGTAAAATCACCCTGTTCTCAGAAGGGAAAACCCTATTTTCCAGGTGTCTCTACTAAGAGATGAGCCAGAATCAGGTCCCACAGGCAGATAGGCAGACATGAGAAGAATTCATCAGTGGAAGCAAAGTTCCTCCAGGTTCACACCAGGATCTGGCCTATAAGTTAACAAAATTGGAGGACTTGTTCTATCAGTTTTATGGCAGACCAAACAATTACATCCTCTATGAGTTCATAAATGGGAGGAGAAGGTCCCACCTGCAGGGTGAGCCTCACAAATATGCACTAGACTGACTAATGTTAATGTGGAAAGGAAAGAGAAAGGCACTAGGATTTCCCACTGTAAATCTGTGCCTGATAGCTACACAGCAGTGAGTTTGTATTTGAAAGGAACGCTGAAATTGAATGCAGTCATACTACAATGCTCAGCACAGCTGTAGTGGAAGAAGGTCTGCAAGCTTGTACCAACCAAGTGTAAGCAAGCTTTATCCTAAAGACACAAGAGTTGAACTATTCAGATCTGTGACTTGGGAATGTAACCCTGCCCTCTGTGAGACTGGGAGAGGAACTTAAAATCCCATCACTTGAAATTAGCAGCAGAGCAAATTTAACCATGAGCAACACATCCATGAGTCCAAAAGTTGTTCCCTGGCATCCAACACAGCAAGAAAGAAGGAAAGCCCCAACATTCAGTGTTCTTCTGACACCCCAGTGTGAGGTGGAATGACAGCTCCCCTCTCAGCACAAGAACTCCTTTAGCATTTCTGTGCCCCAAGTGATGATCAGCAACAGGCACCAAGCACCACAGAGTAGCAGCACAGGCACTGCGTCTGTTCTCAGCATCATTTAGAAGAAAACAGTATGTCCTGCCACTGTCCCTCTAACACTCTGGCTCTGAGAGCTCGACTGTAGCTCACTCTGCTCTCAGCAAGGCTTAAAATCAGGGAAAACTAGTGCATGTGGCATCTCCCAACACATGAACCCCTATCATCCTAAAGTAGAAGGGGGAAGGGGCCATTTGGGGGCCATATTTTGGGAAGGGGATATTTCTGGCCTTGCCCTGAGGCTGGCAAACATCTTCCTTATCTCATTTTAAAATTTGAAACAAATTGTTCCATGCACACTAGAGCTGATTAAGTCATTTATTCTACAGATTTGTACTGCATGAGTTAATGCTCTGTGGGTTCTCTGATGTCTAACAAGCACTGAGCAACACTGAAGCCATGCTCTCAGCAGGATAAATTCATGTAGTCTGTTAATTGCAATATTACTTTAAAACACTAGTTTTCATGAAACTCTTGGCACATAAAACTTTTAAGACCTTTGTCTGTTTGGCCCTTTTGGTTAAAAAGGGTCAATATTGTCAAAAGGGACAGAAGAGCCAGAGGCTATTCAGACATCTCAATGTCATTCCTTCACCCTTATTTCCTCAGACAAGAAGAAAAAGAGAACACCTCTTTTGATCTTGACTAGAAGGATCTGAAAGGTTCTTGGTGTTGAGTGGTTTGGGGTTTTTTTAATAATAAATAGTTTTATTGTTTTCTAATTCAAAGCTGAGTTTTGCTGGCTCTAAACACCCACTTTTGCTGGCAAATTCTGTCTAGCAAGAAAGCACTTGCAAAAACCTCCCTCACAGAGTGGCCAGTTACCAACATTGGATGGTACCTCATTGGGATCTGGCTTGCCTCACTCAGGCTAGAACTGAGCACAGTAAAGGAACGAGTTGCCATGTTTGCCACAAAGTTACCATCAGTAGCTTTCTGTGTCAGCTGGAAAGCTCGGGGCGCTTGAATGGAGAGGGAAGCTCTATCCAGGCAAGCAGGCTGAGCGTGAACACACAACACATTTAATGGAAGCCTTGTTTTACTTCTGTTCATCCAAGGGTGAATTTGTCAATATCAGGGGAGGGCTGGCAACTTTTAAAGACAATTCAATTTCCCTGGAGACTGAGGCTCTGATAGGCAGATACAGCTTTATCACAGTGGCTAGGAAGAATTCAGAGCTCACCTGCCCTTCAGAACAAGGTAGCCCTGCGAGCCCTCATCTGGATCAGGGCTGAGAGCACTACATGGCATGCAAAGTAGTAGGCAAAGAACTTCACTCTGATCCCTGCAAGCCGGTGGGGTCTCTCTCCTTAGGCTACTTTTTCTCCAACATTTTATGCCATTTCCTCACGTAAGTAGCCAGGCCCCAGGCACGCTTATTCTGTCACGAAGATACCTTCTGCCATTTGCTGCTAGCTGAGGAGTGCTGCAGAGCAGGGAGCAAAGCGAGGTGCAGCCGTGCGGCTCCGCCAGCCCCTCCGCCCTGCGCTAAGTGCTGCCCGAGGGGAGAGGAGGTGATGGGGAACCCCTGAGACCCCGTCGGCCCCGGTCCAGTATGCCTGCGCCTCCCGTCCTGGTTGCAGCCCCAGTGCAGGCCGGCAGCTCTCCCCCACCTCGCTGCAGACCCACATCGAAGGGCGAGGAGAGCCCTCTCTGGGTGCCTGAACATCGTGTCCTCTGCGGGGCTGGTGGCGGTGGGGGACGAGGGGTCGGAGCTGGCCCTGCCACCTACGGTCCCCGGGATTTGCCTTCGCTACCTGCGCGATCGCTTCCCAGCCCACAGCCCCAGCGTGCCGGGGACCAGAGCCCACCTGGCCGGGTCTGCCTGTGGGAGTCTCTGGGGAAGTGCTTGCTCTGCGCTGGCTTTTTGTGTGCTTCACCGGGACTGGGCTGCTGCTGGGACAGCACTGTGGAAAGGCATTGGCAAAATTATCGAGAGCAATTAACTCTCTCAGGCTAAACAAAGAGGGCACCGGAGGGCATCCTCTGCCGCCCTGGGTGGGGAACACCCAAGTTTCGGTGAGCCAGAATGGGAGAACCGTACGGGAGTGGAGTTTGAAAGGACGCTCGTTACCTAGCTAGCAAGCTTTCGATGAGGGGACAAAAGGTGGCAGATCTCTGTCAGGCTAGAAGCCAGCCGCAGAAGGAGCGCCAGGAAGATGCTCAGAGGCTGCGGGAAGGATCCCCGTCCAGCCACGCATGGGGAGCGGGGCTGTCCCGCGCGGTCCCCGCTCCTCCGGAGCTCCGCGGCACTGGGTTCCCCGCTGCCCGCAGGATGCAGAGCCAGAAGCGCAGGCTGCCACGGTCTCCGGGGCCGCCCGCGCCCGGCAGGTCCCAGAGCGGGCAGTCGGAAAGCAAGCCGGCCAGCTGCCGCTGCGGCCGGGGCTGACAGGCGGTACCGCGGGGCCTCGCGTGGGGCGGGCGGGCTGTGAGACGGCGCTGCACCGCGGTGCGGGAAAGGCGACCACGGTGTCGCTGCCTTAGCTATAATTGCCGCCGAGGCAGCGCTCGTCGGCTGGCAGCCCGCGTTTCCCTAGACCTCTCGTCGGTGCACCTCTCCGCGCCCCTCCGAAACCTCTCCTTGCACCCTTGCCGGGGGTGCAGTGAATTCCTGCTGAGTGACCACTTTGACGCACTTCTGCCCTGATCGAGGTAAAAAAAAAGAGGACACAAAAGAAGACAGAAAAGGAACCGAACAACGGCATGTTTCTCGTTTCTTGTAACTTTTCGTTTTTTTAAGGAGAAATCTATATGCATATTTTGCAACCAAACCACCTCCCTGCAGACCGAGTGCTGTAGAAAGTCTTCCCCCAGCCGATTTCAATCTGGGATAAGTTTGGCAAAGAGGACCGCTTCAGTCAGCCTTCCTTTGAAGAAAGTGAGCGAGCGAGCCAGGGAGGCAGAGCCTGCCCGCTTCCAGCTCACAACAGCTATCGCTCGGGGATCGCCAGACTCGCACATTTGAGCCGCGACGGGAGCCAGAGCCAGGAGAGCGGGCGAGGTGTGGGGAGCGGGGGGAAGAGCGGGGATTTCCGCGGGACCGTCGCCCCCGGCCTGGCTCCCTGGCGCCCGGAGCAGCAGCGGTGCAGGCGGCGAGCAGGCGGGGAGAGCGGCGGCGTCCCGGCAACGCACTTACCCTCCGAGAGGGAGATGATCGCCAGGGCGAAGGCGAGCAGAGCCAGGGCTCGGAGGTCCATGCTGGGGCGGCTGGCGGAGCGCGAGGCAGGAGCTGGACTGCTGGTCCTGACGGCTGCGGCGCTCTGCTGGAGTCCCCTCCGCCCCTCCCTCTATAGAGGGGCCGGGACCGCCGGGGCTGGGGGAGGGGAGCCAGGGGGAGTAGCTAGCTTATGATTTATTGCCCGTGGCATGTTATTACATCCTTCCTCTGTCAAAAATGTTTGGAAATGAACCAAAGGAGCGAGGGCTCCTCTCTCCGCTCCGTCAGCCCGGCAGTCTTCCCCCAGGCAAAGCGCTTGTCCAAGCAGCCCCGCGACCCAAGCCCGCAGTGGGACGGCAGCGGCGGCAAGTTCCCCCCGCACGGCGGCTGAGGGCTGCGGCGGGGAGCCGCGATCACGGTCACCCCATCCAGCCAGGACGGGGGAGAAAGTTTCCTCTCCAAACTCTGCCAGCCCCGGTTCCTTTTGGGCACCCCGGCCGCGCTGCTCTTGAACCAGAGCTGCTGGAGCTGGGACAGCTGTGGGGAGGCACCCTTGTCACGTCTAAGCATTCACACCGGGAAGAATAGAAAAGCCCGTCTCCATTCCCGTGGGGGCGAATCTATATTTACAGTGGTGTCCTGGGCTTCAGATCCAGTACCTCATACGAAGCATTTTCCCCGAAGTTTATTTGGGGATTTTGGGGGGCGGGGGGAAAGAGAAAGCGAGGCTTTCAGTTTTTGCCTCCCCATGTTCGGCTTAAAACACGACCTTTTCCCCGTATTAGCTGGAGCCCAGTTGTACATTTGCTGTCACAATTCTCTTCCTTTGTGTTGCAGATGCCGTCGGGCTCTCTGGCACCTCGGCTGAAAGCCCGATAGCGCTGCAGAGCCGGGAGGTCTAACGGGTGCCACTTACCCTGAGCTGTTACAGCATTGTCAAGTGTAATTGACTTAAGCATGTCCTCGTTGTCTGCAGTCCAAGCCCACAGGGCCCTGTTTATTGCCATACAATAGTTTAAATAAACATCGAGGCTTTGATTGAATTTGGACCCTTCGGCTGCATTTAAAACAGGTGTCCATTGGGACAGAGGGAGGCCGAGTGGGTAGAGCTAATACTGCTCTTGAGTATTTACAGGACAGGTCCACGATACCACCAAAGACAGCAGCACAGTCAGATTATACCCTGAGTAGCTCCAAACTCTCTCAGCTGCAGCTCATGAGACTGGAAATAGGAACCCAAATACTGTGCCTGTGCTGTTTCATGTAGCGGAGCTTGTTTCTAACGCCGGAGCAAATGCTTGCACTGACACTGCACCGCAAACTGGCTTCCTCCGTGACACACACTGGTGAAGCTGTTTCTCACATTCAGCTCCCTAAACCTAGTAATTTGGATTTCTTGGTCCCTGCTTACCAAGGAGCACTGAATTTGTTTAGGCTGATCTTGCTCTCCCCTCTTTCTTTTAGGTAAGCTAGCATAGCAGTGCAGGAACCTGATGCACTGAAAGAGCCCATAATCATATGAGTGCTGTGAGCCTGGCCACAACTGCTGTGACAGTTGTGACATCCTGCAGGGGTGTGAGAAGTGAATCCTAATCCCACTGCAAACACTACTAGGAGCACTGCTGTCCCACCAGTGCTCTGGGTGGTGCATGGGGACGTTCACACAGCCCTTCACATGAGTAATAGTGCATCTTTGCTGTTGCTACAGGCACAGAAAGGAGCAATTCAAGGATCTAATAAAAAAGATTGGATGGATGCAGAATGAGATCAGAGTTAAATCTGAGTAGCAGTCTCCCCCACAGCATCCCCAGACATACATACATGTTGTAACTGAAGGGGAAAACTGGCTGGGTCCCAGCAAATGCCTGGACAGACCTTTAGAGCCCACTCGAAGAGATGCAACAAGCAGATATACAGACTCTCCCTACACTCCTCGACAAGCGAGTGCAGCCAGCTTCAAATAGGGCTCCCACTCTCCTTCTTACAGCTGGAGGCTGACCGGATTCCCCGTGCTGTCCTTCTCTGCCAAGCCGCCTCTGCGTGAGAGACTGCGTCTCCCGAGGAGCTGGGAAAAGGAGTACCTGGGACACCGCACCCGACAGCATCCCTCTACCGCCCCCCGCGCCCCCACAGCAGCGACCGCCGGGGCCAGCCCCGCTGAGTCCCGGCAGCTGCGGCTGAGGCAGCGCGGAGCTGCCTCCCCACTCGGGAAGAGGGGTGTCCGGCGGGGCGGGAGGGGTCTCGGGGTTCGCCTGGCGGCGGAGGGTGAGGGGGACCTGGGGACCACCTGGAAGCGGGGCTCCGTCGCCGCCAACTCTGGGTGCTGGGCAAAGTCCCCGGGAGCTTCTCATGGGAGGAAAGGCGACCCTGCAGTGCTGGACCGCTCCGTTTCGACGGCTGCCGCTTGAACCGCTTGCATTTTGTGTTCTGTTTCCTTCCTCCCCACGAACGCACACACATCTGCGCCCACCTATAGGTATGCTCTCTACTATACAAAAATCAGAAATCACAGCAAGTTTCAGGGTTATTTTGTCAGGGCAATTTTACCGGACCACCGGAGCCTGCTCAGTGCCCAGAGTTTCCCCCGCTACGTATCGTCAAGGGGACGAGTTTTGTTTCGGGCCAGAGCAAACACAAGCGTTGAAAGAGGCTGCAGGGCGAGGGAGGGAGGAAAGACCCGACCAACATAAAGCCCTGCACTGTGGGGCTGCCTTCTCGACTTCATAGCTATGTTCCTGCTACTGGGATGAAGAAGAGATCTTCATACAATAACCGACCTCATCTGAACACCGAGCAACTTTTATGAACTGCATTTTTTTTTTTTTTCCCATCAAGAACATATTGCTGCCTATAGTACAACGATTCTCAGCTTAAGATTTAACAGTAGCAAAACAACAAAGCAAATCAAAACAAGGAAAAAATCCTCTATGCAGGTCTTATAGTTTGTGCCTCCCCCCCCCCCCCCAATCTAGAATTACGAACTCAGGGAAATCTGAAGGAATTGCACATTTTAAAAGGAAATCAAATGACTTAGCTAGTGTTAAATTCCTTGAAAAATTCGTTTCAACTTAATGTTAACTCTCACAGAACTGACCAGTGTTTATCTCAGAGCTCAAAAAATCCAGTCTGCACCCCTCGATGAGCTGGTTGGATCTCACCCCTCCACAAAACAGCTGCAGCCAGAGCTCCTTAATAGCCAGTAAATTTAATCTTTTATCTGAATGCTAACAAAGAAAGGATGAATTCAGAAACCTTAAATAGACCTACTGTTGATTTCAACACAGCCTCAGACAGCCTTTTTTAATAATACAATGTTCCAAATTTTTAGTGTGTTTGTATCAAATTACATTTCCTCTTAAATGAGGAGATGGCAACATTTCTATTGCTTAGAGTTTTAGACTGGCATAACCCAGCAATGAAATCATCATTATATGAAGTTGTTTCAAATCCCCATAGACTATGTCTAAAGTAAGCCATTTCTGGTCAGTACAACACAACTTATTATTGTCAAGAAAATTTTTTGTGAGTTAAGAATTTAACTAAATGTGCTCAGATTGGGAAAACAGTACCCCTGTTTTCATCTAGTTTTCATTAATACTACTTGACTGTGATCTTCCTTAATATTTCCTGGACTTATTAACTGTAACTAAATGCATCATTTTTTGGACAGCAATAGTGTTCACACAGAATCTAAGTTTAAGTGGAGTTAAGATTCACAGCAGATCTCAGAAATCTGGAGTAAAATATAATACAAACCAAGCACATTAGTGCCAGGAAATTCAGTGATCTAGATCTAAAGATAATTACACTTAGAAATCTATATATATTAGGCTGTGAAACTGCACAATTAAAGTACCAAATCAACCTTATCTCTGCCTTGTTGTAACATCATCCACTAGGCAACATGATAATGAGTACAACAGTTTAGTACCTCTGTCTGCAGAGGTAACTTTTTTTTATAAATATATATTTTTGAAAGCATGGTTGCTTAAACTGCTTATTGCAACATACTATGATGCTGTGATGGAAAGGAAATAAATTAAGCTAAAATGCTAAAATTGACATTAACCATTGCATGGTAGGTATCCTTAGGCTGCAGAGTTGAGATTGCTTGGAAATTTTCAGTGTTGCATTGATTTTATGTATTTTCATACTTTTGTAACTCTAAAATTCTTTGATTTCACATACTTTCAAAAAAAAAAAAAAATCAAGGCAACCATATGAAGTTCTTCTTTCTTCAGTTACTAACACTATGCCCTTAGATTTACCTCCATCTTACTGACATTCTTGTTTTGCTAAAGAATTCTTTTTTTCAATAGTCATCCTATTTTTGTGGCATTCCTAAATGGCTTGGGTTTTTTTTGTTTGTTTTGGTTTGTTTGTTTGTTTTTCCCAAGACTGTTAATCAGGTGAAAGTTTGAAGACTTTGCAGTCTTGCTGCACATCCAAGCAGCAGCTAGAAGAGGACAAACACAGAGTGGTTTTAAGATTTTTATTGACTCCTGTAATTGACCTTCTTGTTTCAAGTGCTAGGACTATTTTCCCTCCTTATTGCCATGTCAGGGTTCCAAGCTCCTCCTTTACATGTGTAGTGAACAGGACTTTCAGTATTAATTATTTGCAAAAATGAGTATAAACTCATAGAAGCAGCTTGTTGGATTTGTGTGCTAAGCAGAATGAAAAAAATAATCTCCCCAAATAACCAAGTTACAGATAGAATTGCAAGACGTTTGTTCTCCTTGCAGTAAAATAGCCTCAAATGCTCATGTACACAGAGATATCCATAATGTGTGTTGGCCCCAAAAGATTCCTTGGAGGGCAGAGGGAGAGATCAAATGGAGGTCAAGTGAGTAACTGTTTATAGATGGTTAACTAGAGTGACAGAGAACTGTGGTAGCTGCTTTTCAGTGTTTAAAGGTTTAAGCTTGCTTCCCTGGGAGTTTTGCTGGGATTTTAATGGATGTGAAATTGGCCCTTAAGGGCAGAATCCATCCCTCCTCTTATCCCAGCAGAGCACATCCCAAGATGGTCTAACCTTTCATGAAGAAACTCAAAACGTGATAAATTTTGCTTGGGTTTAAGTTTTGTTATGAACATAGCTCTTGGCCTTACTGTGAGGAGTTTCCTGAAAGCTTGGGGTAAAGCAGAGCCAAGTTCGGCATGTTCTGCCTCTCCCCCTGAGCACAAAGCCAACGCTGTAGAGGGGATTTTATTCCAAGAGTGTTTAAAACCGTGTAGCTTTGCTTGAGTTTCGCTTGGAGTGTTCAGGTTCATCGAGCTTGCAGGCCACTTCAAGGAACCTAGACCTCAACAACAAAGGTTCTGTGTTCCCAGCAAGAGGCGGCACCTGGGACGCTTGGCCAGGGCCAAGCTCAGCTCTGCCTTTGCCACACTCTCCGTGGGAAACTGATACACAGAAGACCAGAGCATTAAAACTGATTAGACTTGTGTCTGCAGGTAAAAGATTTAGCCTGATGGCCAGGTCAAAATGGTCAGAAGTCTATACAGCACCCATCTCATTTCTTTCAGGTTTTCCTTTGACTAAAGAAATATGAGTCACATGTCTCTTGGGATTTTTTAAATTATTTGCTTTTAATTTAATATAGGCACGAATGAAACACCATAACTCAAATATTTACGCACTTTGGGGATTTTCAGGCTCTGAAACAAACTTTCCAGCTGCCTTCTCTCTCAGCAAAGTGTAGGGGCCTCATGATTTTGTCTATGCTATTATAACAACCTGCACAGAGCAGTAAGAACAGATCTATAGAGCAAAGCAGTCACCTGTTTCAAGGGTGTTCTTTAGTCTAGCTGTAGTCTTGTCCTAATGATTGCATTCTGATTTAGCAACTGGAGTACATGCCTTTCTGGAGTTCATTTTATCACTTTCTTTAATCCTAAAGCAATCGAACTCACCCATTCAGAGGCAGCACTGTGATGCAAAGTGAATAGAGAGAGGGCTTCTAGAAGCCCACTCCAAAAGCACATCCCCGCTCTCAATTAAACCTCCAACGTCGCTGCAAGCTCAGGGCCATAAAAGTCGGGTCCGACTCCCCCCACTTCCCCCCCGCAGCTCCCAGAGCGTGGCCGCGCGGTCCCGTGTGTCGGGGCGCCCTCTAGTGACGGGAGACGGGTACAGCCCTGACAAGCCGCTCCTCAAAGTGCCGTTGTCTTTCCTTTGAGGTTTGAAAATTCCACCTCCCCGCCTCCTTCTGTGAATGTTCAAGAAGTTTCTGAAAGTTGGATTGATTAAAAAATGAGTTTTTATAATTTAAAAATTTCATTATTTTAGTGTTGCTTTGAAAAAGTATAATACTACTGTATTATACTTCATGTAACCATTAAGATAGCCATTTTAGGGAAGAGTAACCAGAGTTTCATCACCTAAAAGCCCAGAGTAATAGGTAAGATAAAAACAAGCAAGAAAAAAAAAATCAGGTAGGAGAGAAAGGATAGGATGCTCTGTGCCTGGAGCAGGCAATAGTGCCTGGGCAACCTGTACACCGAATACACAGAGGGCTGAGGAGGCAGACAGTGTAAACTAAATCTAGTTTGTATTTACAGATTTGTTCTCAGGGCTATGGGCAGCTGTATTAATATCACATTGAAGCGAGATCCAGCAAACAGCTTGTGTATGGTGACTGAAACATTTCATTTGCTGGAAATGGTCCAACATTTGTCATCTAAAGTTGCCAGATGGCAAAAACATTTAGTTTATAATAAACAATCATTAACATCACTTAACATACGTGTCACTTACACAACAAGGACGTGTCTTACAGGACCGGACCAAACTGGGATGTGGGCAATTGGGTTGTGCCACATTCTATCAACTGGCTTGGTTGTCGTAATTGTGTTTTACTCAGATCCTTTCTGGATCATGTAACCAATAACTGATTGTGTAAACTGAGGTTTTCAAAGCCAGCTCCTAAAACTTTTGCTCACTTAGAGGAAAATACTCTGCCAGAAATCAGTCCCTGAAGTACATACCTGTGACCTGCTGCTCCCTCAGTATGTTGGCAAAAGTATCAGCTCCTCATTTTTCCTCTTTTGAGTAGGTCTGGTCTTGTGGCTACAGCTACTCTTCCTAACTTCTGCTTCAAAATTTGGGCCTGGGTATATGTTTCAGGAGATTATCACCATACATACCAAAACACAGAAGGAATGAGACCAGCTGGTACTCTCACAGTATCTTTCAACCTAATGAATCTCCAGCTGCTTATAAAACTTCAACCATCCACAAAGAGCATCAAAGAGTCACTCAGTTACAAGACTTGGAGAAGTATAGTAAAACAATCTAGCCCTTTTTTTCTCATAGTACAGGGTTGTTTCTGATTCAAGATTTGTTGCTACTGTGTTCAATCTGTGCTTAAAAGTTTTTAGAGAGTCAGCTTCTATTTCTTCTCCCAAGGAGGCCGTTCTATAGTCCAATACATCTTGCAATCAGAAATATTTTTTTTCCTAATGTCTCTATTTTTAATTCCTCCCTTTGGGAGTGTAAAAATTCTACTTAAACTCATTTACTACTTTACAATATTCCTCTCTGGAGATGGTTTCTATTTGATCTTCGACCCACACAACAAAATGATAAGTGCACATGTTATTTCATTGTCAATATCATGAGTCCCAAAAAATGTTGATCTTCTTGTATCTAAGTCACAAATAAGGACTGACATTTGCTGATGTGCAGGTGGTTTTATATTTTTAAGCACTTGTGGCTCTGTTAGCCCACCAAAGGCAGTTTGGCATGCTATTTTCAACTCAACAAAGAGCATAAAGGTGTGGGACTCATCCAAACTGAGTTCCATTTTAAGTAGTTCAGCCATTATTTTAATTAACCAGACTGGAACACAGTTGTGAAAATGATGAACATTTGACCAAAACACGTGAGAAGATCTTTTAATCTCCATTTTAGCGGCTGAGGTAAATTCAAAATTACTGACCTTCAAAAAAATCAGTATGTTCATACTGTATGACTGTAGGAATTGGTTCCTCAAGACTTGCTTCATTTAGTAAAAAAAAACATTTAGATCTAAACAACAAGGTGATTTAGAAGAAAATTTGTCATAGAGTTTTGCATTTCTGGTCATTTATGGTGATTGCTCACATTTTCAGGAAAAAGACCTAGCTCGAAATGCTTGTATGTATGTAAGCCCCTGCACCTTCTTTCCCATGAGAAATGTGAGAGTCGTTATGTTTCGTGACATACATTAAGTTAAGCTCTAAGAACATCAGCCTCCTACAATGGAATAAAATAGGTGTTTAAATTTGGCATAGTTACCTCCTTCGCACATGTATACAATCAGTTCCCCAACATCTGTAACACAGTTGAGTTACATCTTTTTTGGTGTGTGTTAATTTAACATGTACACAAAGCTCTGACAGCATGTTCCAGGTTGAGGACCCAATCCTTGGCCCTGCTCCCACTCAATAGAGCAAACACAGCACAGAGGCATTGACATTTTTTTAGAGTTTCACAGCTGGAAATTCCTCACATGCAATGAAATGCCCAATACGAGTTCACCCAGTGCATTAGCTCTCATCCTGCTCTGGTGAAGCTCCCTCAGTGGTGTTCAGGGGCGGGACTAGTGTTGGACACAAGCCTGGTGTCTTACAGAGGAGAAGGACATCACTGACACAGCAAAACCAGCTAACATACACTGTGGCATTCACAGATATGAAGAATACAGAGGATGAGAGCAGTACAAAGGCCGTGCTATTTCACATCAAAGGTCTACATAGCCCAGAATCCTCTTTCCAGTCATGGTCAAGACCAGAGGCTCAAGGGCAAGAATGGCTGAAACTTCCTGCAGCATGCCCTCTCGGCACATGGCCAAGAGTCTGGGCTCAGCTCCAGCAAGGATGTGGAGCTCCTCACTTCTCACTGATTTCAGCAATTCCAAGCAGATCTCACATCATTTGATTTTAGCAGGGAATCAGAAACTTCAGTAGAAATAAGAACTGTGGGGTATAGACTCTACTTTTTAAACATTTTGCACCACTCTCCCTGGAAAACAAAACCCAGCTTCATTCCTCTTCCCACCCATGATTATAAAGAGCTTTTTCCAGTTCCTGCAATATCTGAAAACCTGCAGATGGAATTTATGGAATAGTCAATGTCTGCCATGAAGATAAAGTCAAGAACACCCGGAAACAAGAGTAATATTGAACCTTCCTTTTCACAGCAAGTGCTGATGGCAGTATCCCTGTGCAGTAAAACACTTATCAATAACTTCATGGGAAAAGCCAAAATAGTAGACTTCCCATAACAACATGCACCAAAAAGCCAGGGAATTCAGAGAAAAGGCAGTCTTTAGGCTTGCATCGTTGCTCCTAGAATGCTAAATCCATGAGTTTATGATGGACTTTCTCCCTATGTCCATCTGGCAGATTACAGCTAACTAGTTTTCCTTGTGAAGAAGAACAAAACGAACTTCTGTAGTGTGCTCATCCAAAGATTTAAATGTTGTTTCTTGCGATCTCCTTTCCCAGAACAACAAGACAGTAAACATCCCCTGCTTCTGTAACTGGGAGAAGGAGAGGAAGGAATGCGCCTGCACCAAGCCACTCTGCTTGAGAGGCCAGTATCTGATGTGCTGGCTCGTAAATGACACAGGAAGATTTTCTCTGGATTTACAGTCTTGTCGGTTCCTCAGGGGCCATAGTTTTCCCTTTTACATTTCTTGGAGGTGTTGAATGCACTCTCAAACAGGAGAACTGGTGAGGAAACAAAAGCCTTTCAGATCTCCCACAGAAGGCAGCTTTTTCCTCCCAAGCAAACACCCTGACCAGGTGGATTGCCTGCAGCTGGGATACAGGAGCAAGAGTAACTTGTTTAAAGGTCGTAAAAACCCTTGGGCTTAGCTTTTATTTGTGGAAGAAAAACTCAGGTGGCAGATGCTTCTCTGCTTCTCCTCCTAATGTGCTAGTGAGAGCAAGCCTGCCTGCGAGTTGTCTGTAATACAGGTGAAGAAGAAATCAACCGATTGACTGTATTAAACATATCTTTGCATAGACATTGCCATGGAGTTCTTTTTGGGGATGTCTTAGCACCTCTCACACCCTAAGAAAGGGGCATCAGTTCCTTGAATGCAGACATCAGGTCATTTTAAGTCTGTGAGATACCTGCGTGGCCTCCAGCTGCCATCTCAGATATACATGGGTCTATAAGCTTCTTATCATCACCTGACAGGCATCCTGCACACTTGAGCTGTTCCAAACAGCACCAGGAAACTATATCCAGGCACCCAAATCCCACCAAAATGATTCCGTTATGGCTTTTTATTCCTGTTTTAAGGATGGAAGAACCAAGCTGGAGTGTTACTCTGGGCAACGGCTGCAAGGGCATCGTGTCGGAGTGAAGCAGATTCTGGGAGGCCAAACCTTGCTTGCTGTAGATGCTGAGCACTACCAGCTCCAGCTGGACTCAGTGCCTGGTGTGAGTGTTCTGGTTTTTGGAAAACAGCTGCTGAAGGAGGACTATGGCTCAAAGAGCTATTTATGGAATTTGTGATTACATGGAAAGTCTGTCTTAAAGCCAATGCTAAGCCTGGGCTCTCAAACAGTGCAGTTTACTGCCATAGCTGCAGTGATCCTCAGCTACAATGGCTCCTTGTGAAAGTTGAGAGACTTTCAGACATTGCCAAATATAATTAATATTCTCTGTCTTCCATTTACCTACTCCAAGTCATGGAACTGACCCCAGGCTCACTCCCCATGGGACAAAGGACAAACATCCACACAGCAGATGCATGCCCATGCACACTGCACTGAATTGCTCTGGATGTGTCTGTGCTGCCTTTAACACCCATGAACACAAACACACATACACATACAGCTCAGCAAGCACCATTTAACTGCTCTGTACCTTCAGCTCTGCCTGAGCCCAACTTGATTTCAGTTCCGTGCTTGAGGCAGGCGAGTAAGAGATGTTGCAATGATCTATACAGCTTACAGTCAATGGCCATGGGAAAGTGCCTTAGGTGTCTATGGGGAAACATAGAGTTTCTGGCATGTACATATGAAAGGCAGCAGTATCATAAACAAAAGCAGCTAAAGCACATGGCATAACATCTTCTATCTTGACTGACACAATGACAGTTGCTCTGGAGCACTGACTGAGAAAATAAGGAATGATTTAACTGATCTGCATTGCCCCTGCTTTGCCGCCTGGGGCCTCAGAAGGAAATTGCTGGGAAGAGATCAGCACTAAGAAGCAGCAAGCACAGTTCCAGGCATGGAGAGTTCAAGGCTATCAGATCCTTGGTGGCCTGGGATTGCTGCCTCTAGAAGGGTCAATACAGAAAGGATTAACTTGTTGGCAAAAGGCCCAGTGAGTGTGGGGCTTCCTTCCAAAACCTCCCAGCCTGAAGAGCTTTATTCAGCCCTAACACCAGATGCTACAAAAGAAAAGGAACAGGAATTTCCCAAACATTTACTCTACTGGGGTTGTGAAGCTGGAAGAGAGAGGGGGAGGGTCGTACTCAACAGGGAAAACAGCCCAGAGCAGCAAGGTAGGACACTGTTGTGAAACAGGGGCATAGTCAAGTGAATAATAGCTAACTGGTACTTGCACTGAGACCTCACTCAGATGTCAGCTTCTTTAATTTCCACTGCCTGCAAGGCCAGAGGTTGCTTAGGACATGCTCAGCAGCTGGTCTTTCTGTCCACTCTTCCCAGTTTCTTATCTCTGTCATCCTTTCAGCCTCTTTCCTACCCCCTAGCCTGCCTCACACATTTATACTCTGTTGTTTTCTGGTTTGCTTTTTTATTTTCTCCTTCAGCTCTCCACTTCTCTCTACTTTTTCTCTGCCTCTGTTTTGCCTTTCCCTTTTCTTATCCAAAGCCTGCCCTTTCCAGGTGCTCTGCTCCATTGGAAGCACCTACTATAAAAGTAGGTCCCATGTGGTCCGTTAGAGATGTGCAAGCACTGGCATTGCACTTGGGCACGTAGAACCTGCATTCTTACAAGATGCTGCCTAAGGCATCCCATGAGATCCATCCTGAGCAACGGTCCTGCATTCAGGAAGGAGGGCTCAGAAATATCTGCCATCCATGTCCTCTAGTCTGTGGGAGTGTCTCTGTCCCATTGGACAGTTCTTTCGGCATCCCTGTACGACCTTCAGACAATACTAGTGCCTCTCTCACACTCTTAGAAAACATTTAATTCAGAAGAGATATATAGCTGCAGAGGTTAAAAAGTACATGAAGGTTTGTGGACTCTAAGGTTACACAGTGCAGGGAAGGATCTTCTGGGCTGAGTCCAGACCCTGTTATCACACAAATAACCCTCTGATTCTGCACTTCTCTCACTTGGTCTGCTGACAGACTTCCAAAGCCTGGACGCTTGAATAATTAAGGGCTTTCTCTTAACTGCTACCTCAGTTTTTTCTTCATACATTTATACCAAATTTCTTCTTGCATTATACAGTCTATGGTGTCATGAATCTCTTCTCCTTGACTTTCAGACAAAACTTTTAGCTGGCCTTTTGGGGAGATTTTTGTAGCTTTAGCAATTACAAACTTTTTGATGCTCGTATGTCCAGTGTAGTTAGTACAGAAAGCATAAGCAGGACTATCAGCTACAGCCCCATCATGTGATCTTCAGTGTCATCCTTCATCTATTTCCACTTGAATGAGGTTATCTAGCTGATGCCATCTAACTCTGGAAGGTTACACTTCATTTAGACGTACTGAGTAAATTCTCAGCCCTACCGATACTCCATCTTCTAACAGCAGGGCTAAAAGGGCACAGGATTGTTTATGTTAGTCTCAGGCTCAATCATAATGTAGGTTTTTGTCTGAGTGGAAGTGCCGAATTGGAGCAGCTGGCAGAATTCAGGAAAACTACAGGATTCCCTTCAGATCAAAGACATACACTTTCTTCTTCATTCCCACAACTGATGTTAAGGAACTCTGTTGCGTGCTTCAACAAAATAAGTATCATTGTTTCCTCCCCCATCTCTTTTTTCATTAGATCTGATTGAAAATTTATCATAAAAGCTTCTTCAGTGGACATTTGAGCTCTTGATGAAGAGAAAAAAGGTCTCAGTGCCCTTGGAAACATTCGATTTCTTGCTGAGTAAACAAATAAAATTATTTTTAGAAAAGAACAACAGAGTCAGGGGAAAAGAGCGGGAGGATACTGGTTCTTAGTAGAAAGGCAGTATGTTTTGTGTCAAAATGGAGTATTTTTCAACAAGCTGTACAAGCTCATCAAATGTTCCTTAATTTCAACTTCTGAAAACCTCTAATGTCAACCCAAACAAATGTGGAAAAATAACGATTGGTGTCTGCTTGCCAGTCTGTAGACTCTATTTCTCTTACTCATAAGACAGGCTTCTGAGTGGGAACTTGTATCTGTATCTGAAGTTGAGAAACATGCTTTTACCTATATTTCAGAGCTGATTTTTTTTTTTTTTTTTTTCAGGTAATCCCAATTTGATCCCACTTCTTCACATTGTATGAGATTTTGGGAAACTTAGATAGCTATTTGCCCATTGCCTATCAGAGTGAGCCTATGCAATATTAACTGATTTCCCTGAAAATAAGACAGGGCCTTATATTAATTTTTGCTCCAAAACTTCTTACTGTTTTATGTGTATAGCTACCTGGACACTATTTAAAGTGACTTTTTTAAATGAACTGTAACTAGGGTTTATTTTTGGAGTAGGGTTTATATTTTGAGTATCCTGAAAAATCCTGAAAATCATGCTGGTTTTGGGGTAGGTCTTATTTTGGTGGAAAAGGTAGTAGAAAGCTCCCTTTTCTTCAAAAAGCTCCCAATATGAAGAGGAATTTTCATCTTCTCATGGACAGCTGATGACAGAATGTTGCACCCAGAAGCTCAGAGCAGTGTGGTGCATAAACCTTTCTCTTCTTCAACCATGTGGGAGTCATCTGGTGTTTGGATACAACCTTATTTCAGAAACAAGGGGTCTCGAGCCCTTATAAAAAGAGACAGAAATGTCCCCACAGCAGAGGCAAGAGTGCAGCTGAGCAGATCCAGCACTGAGAAGATGCTTGAATCTGCCTAAGCAATCCTGGTATCCAGCAGTGGGCAGTTTTCGTGGCTGGACTCCCAGATATGTGAGATACAGATACATTCATGCCATAGGCTGGAAGATTGCAGTTAAATAAAAAACTGGGTATTTTTATAAAAGTCACCAAGAAGATATGAGGGCCACTGTATCCCGCTGACCTGAATAAAAACTATAGTTCAGCTTCCCACCCTGGATTTGGTCTGATATGGGTTTCACAGAGAGGAATAACCTGGAAAACAAAGCCACGTGAAGTCCACATGGAAACATAATGCAGATCTGGTGCGAGGGCAGATGGGACCCTTGGAGGAATTTCATTTTGACGTCAGGCTGCTCTCCTGCGCAAGAATCAGTGATGAATTTTGCACTGCTGAGTTATGCTGTCCTAGGGACTATAGCTCTGTTTATTTTGAAACCTTGCTGTGGTGGAGGGAATTTACGAGCCAGCAATATTTCTACTTTATGGCACTTCCTTTGTCCACATTCCTTGGTCTGGTCATTCGCACAGGCCGGGCCCACGAGGAAAGGTCAGGGGGGCACCCAAGTGGTATCTAGAGGCTCAGAATGGAAACATGTTTTCTCACGCAAAAATAAATAAGAGAGAAATGTTTCCATTGCAGGAGAGGAACAAAGGCTGGGATTACAGCAGAAATCAACTGGGGAACAGCAGGCTGCCCAGCCAAAGCAATTAACAGCATTTAATGACAGGCACACACTGTACATAACATGTCTATTCTAGTGACAACCTCTTTGGCTTTGGCACATTTAAGTTTGGTTGTTTTAAATAGTCAGCAGCTGAAACTCAAAACACAGATTCAGTTGAATCTGAATGAACAACAAGAACCTATCTAAGGTGCAGGCACATGTCTCCCCTGGGCTGGATCCGAACATAAAATGGCTACTCCCCTTGGATCACAGCTGAGGATTTTACATTTGAAGAGGTAATAAACAAAAAAATAAGTTCTGTATACTCATTCCCCATCCCTGCCCTTCTCAAGAGTTGAATGAGCATTCCAGCTAGGAATACTGTTCATTCAGAGCTGCCTAAAATCTGTATCTCAGCTAATTTCCTCACTTAAAAGTTTGCAGCAAAATTAGTAGGAGATCTGTGAATTTAAAGTACATAAGCCCTGAGAAAATCCCACTAAAAGATCAAACCTAAGCCTGAGAGCTCTACAAGATCAGCATAGTCTTACTAACATACCAAGAGCACCCAAAAGTGTAATGTGACTGGCACCGTGGCTGGGGTAGTTCTTCTGATTAAGCTCCAGTTTCCAGCTGTGTCAGCAAGGTGACGTGCAACGGTGTGAACCTACAGGAAGCTCCGTCACCATGTCCCTGACCCAGCAGACAGGACTGAGCTCAGTTGGTGTTATTTGGCTGGGTATACCTGCACTGCATATCCGACCTTCAGTGCAGAGAAATCCCCTCCTCCTCATGCACACAGAAAACCACCTGCAGTGGAGGATCTCAGCCACTTCAGTACTTCTCACGTATTTGTTACAAGTCCTATTGGTCTTGCTTCTGCCTTCTCTCCTCAAGATGGCTGTATTTCTGCTTTAGATTAAACAAGCAATTCCCTTACAGGCAGTTTGTTAAATGCCCTACAATGACAGACAATACCTTAGAAGGGCAGAAAACATTGATTTATCTGAGGTTACCAGCTACAACATGTGGTTTAAATCAGAATGTGGTCCATGACAGTGATATAAGGGAGTAACCCACTTAATGGCAGTGAAGGTAGCACATCTTCCTTCCTTAATCACACACAGATTTCCAGTTGGGTAGAGGCTGGGCTGCCTATTTGTCCTTCATTATACAAACCATGAACATATGCACTAGGATACGCAGATTTTGTCCACTCTAGTAATCTATCAAGAATTCCAGATGCCTTCTCTGCAATCCAAAGACCTTTTTTATTAACACATCCTTTCCTAAAACTTTATACAAACTAACTTCTGTTCTTATTCTATGCTCAACATTTCCCAACTGAACTGAAAAGATCAGGTTCTCAAGAAAGTTGGTTTTGAGTCTTTGTGTAGATGTTCTTATCTGTGTAAGTACATCAGCATCACCTGCAGAGACTTTGATATTCAGCAGGCTTGATTCTGTGACATTCCCATTTACTCTCCTGCTGAAACAACCCATGTGAGTACTCCTCAGCAGCTCCAGTGCAAAGCCAGCCAGATTATCCAGTACAGTCTCTGAGCAGCAACTTGTTGTTTCAATGAAAGACATGAAGAGCAGACATCTAAATCTGTTCCATAGCTGGATAGTTGTGAGAGAATATCTTCTCACTGAAAGAGGTTCTATGACAAATGGCTGGACCACAGTGTTAGCTTAAATTGCCATGCCATTTTAACAGCTATGTCAAAATCTAAATCAGATGAGACATTTCTAAAAGTACAAAGCAGAATTAAGTTCTTGTTTCTCAGTGGCTCTCACGAGGAGTTGGACACCTCATAGATATTTGTGGCTTTGAAGAGAGAGTCCAGATACTAGACATTTGGGTCTTGCCTGAAATATCCTTGTGAAGTTTTTTTTGGCAAAGCCAATTCTACCAGAAAGAATCAGAGAAAACTTTTAAAATTCTATTTACCATCGGATGTAACTCAGACACGACATTTGTAATGTCATCAGAGCAGGAGTGCTGACGTGAACAAGAGTGCTGGCAATGACTTCCATGAGAAGCCTGGGTCCAGTTTTCACATTTCTTAGGCATTCTTTACTAAACGTTACTTTATATAAAGAAGCATTTGTTTGGACTCCAGATGTTCATGTAACCTCCTGTCATATTTTGTCTGCATCCCAGCTCTCCCATCTGTGATCTGAAGTGTTACAGGGAAAAAGTGGAAGGATTTATTTTGATCTCACTTCCATCTGTTTTATACTTCACTGACCCCCCTCTTGATTTGTATCAGTATCTGAGAACAGGGCTAGTGAGTGCAATTCTGCACTGCTCAGACCAGTGTAAATCCAGAAGACAGGGCATTCACTCTGAACTGACTTTTAGCAATTATTTGCAGGGTTATTTGGGCTGAACAGTTGTGATCCAGGAAATCAGCAAACTCTATGCAGGCACTTGTTCAGGGAGAACATCTGCTGTGAAACACTGCAGTTGTTACCAGTGCTTAACAGATGGGCACTGCTGAGGCTAATGATTGTGAAATATGAACTTTACGATGTTTCTGAGCAACTCATGGCAAAGTTACTGCAGCATGTCCAGTTCTGAGATCTCTTTATGTACTCACAGAATGGTCTGAAAGCAGCCCTGATCTGGAAGCCTTGGGGCTTTTGCACTGGTGCCAGCCCTGGTTACAGGATGGGAAAACTATGAACACTTCCCTTAATTACTGCAGGTATAATCAAACTTATAAGACAAACTCATTTGGGCCAGAATGGCACCAGCTTCCATACTTCAGGGATTTATCTAACACTGTTGCATAGGTTGAGATGCTTCTGAAGGCAGTTAAAGACTTCTGGTTCCAGTATTCAATCCTGTAAGTACTTTGTGTTGCAGATTCCCAGCTGGAGGCAGCAGGATTACTAGCATAGGAAACAGGGAGACTTGAATTCCAAATGGGTAAAAGGTATCCAAAAAACACATGGAAGAAAGAAAAGCAAAACAAAAAGACCTCACTGTCCAAGAAATTCAGAATGACAAAAACCTTCTGCTTCCATCTTCACTCTGGCTCGGCAGAAACGGGCAGCAGACTCAAGGCAGTGGGGGGCGTATTTTTATCCTTTACCCTTTATGCTGCAAGAAATTAATTCTTAGAGCACTTTGTTGGAAAGAAATCATTAACACAGGAAACAAGAATTAGCAGAGACTGCAATAATCCTTGCTACAAATGAGATGGACCCAGTTTGCCTCCCAGCTGCATCATTGGAAATCCACCAAGGCAAGCTTTTTGGACACAAAGATTCTCCAGGGCCTGGTACGCAAACTGTGTCACAAAGATTACAGGAAGTCATCTGCAATGTAGTGTTAACATTTTTTACAGGAGACCTGAAAATTTCCATGCGTGGTCCAGAACAGAATCCCCTGATGCTCAGCTATCCTTTTCCTCTCCAGGCCTGGCCGCAGGACCAACCCTAACACAGCCAGCAGCCCAAGGTGATATCACTTGCTAAGTATGAAGTTTGAGATTTAAATACCTTGTTCTTTCTCATTTTGCTTGCCAGCACTATCCCTCAGCTCTAGTCAGGGCCTCTTATTTGCCTGAGAACTAAATTTAACCAGAATAGCAATAAAGATACTTTGCATGCTCATCTGACACTAAGAGAGAAGAATTGGTGGACAGATTATTGGCATGTGGAATGATCTCTTTTCAGACTTTCCATAATACTGTGGCTATTAAACTAAAAGATCATTAATAATATGCTTGTTTTTGAAGGGTTGAGGAAGGGCTGAGAATATATGGATGAAGAGACTGAGGGGAAGAAGCTGGAACCTTTACATGCTCCTGGCAGCAGGCAGGGAAACAAACCCCAGCTGTGCACGTAGCACACTTTAATGTATTTGTAAGGCTCTGTGATAGCACAGTCATTTCCAAATGTATTTACTCATGGTGGTAGTCCAGCCAGCTGGTGTGTCTGTGTGCCAGGCTGGGAAAGATTCCTGGTCAGCAAGATGATGATACTGGAACTGGGGCTGTGAAGAAACCTGGCTGTTTGTCTCTGCTATAGCTAGTGTCTCCTGGTGAAAATGTGAGGGTTTGCTTTTAAATTTTGCTTTTATGATAGCAAAGCCAGGTATGAGTTTGAGGGATGTAATATTCTGCTGCTTTGTTTTCCTTGCACTCAGAAAAAACAGTACGAGAGCCAAGGTGCTTTGGGCCCACTTAAGCACAAAATGCCAATCTTCACATTTCCCCTTTTCGCTCTTACTGAGCTCTCTTTTATTATCACAAGAAAGAAACCTCCTCACTTCTGAACTGAAACCACATATCAGAGGGAAGAGGCGTATAATAATAGCAAACAGCAGAAAGAGTTCAAGTTTCCTTCCTCCCACCAAGTGAAGAATTAATTCTGGAAAACACCTCACAAACCCTTCCACATCTTTCAAACCCCTCCAAGTCTGCAATACTGGACATAGAAAAGGCCATGCAAAACAGGACTGTGCAGAGCCTGGTTCTCAACACTGTTACTGCATCACAATCTGCTTAGCTCACACCATTTATCTGCTGCCCAATAGCACACATGAGCTGAAGTGAGTCTGGCAGTGACCACCAGCTGTCTCTAGAAATTAAGATAAGCCTTTGGTCTAGCTGGAAAACCATGAAGGCATCCATGAAGTTACAACTCCATAAAGGTACTTACTTCATGGCATACCTCTTGATTTCTCTAGCTAATTGGTTGTTTTTGTGGACTCTGTTACACCATGTTCAATGTTGTGCCAAGGCACAGAAGTATCTTATAAAATGGTTTGACACTGTTCAGCCCTGGGACAGGTAAAGGTGCTGGTTATCACCTGACAGATGCAACAGTCTCTACCACTTTCACACCCTTCACATCTTCCTTCACACTCTGTCTGAACTGCCCTGATGCAACTGAAAGCTATGTACATATCCAAGGGAGTAGCTCTTATTCATGTAGGTGATTCAAGATAAAAAGTACTGGCTACACCTCTTTACAGCATTGAGAAAGCCACGTCACATCCCCCACTCTATCGCTCAGCAGCAGCCTGTCTCATCGTGCCCATAACACAGTGGCCACTCTGAATTCACTCAGCAAACTCATACCCAGCTGGTAGATAGCACCAAAGGGATTTAGTAATTATCTGCTAAAACCTCAAGCTCTCAGCAGGTGCCACCTGCTGTGACAAGCCCTGCCACATTCAAAGAAAGCCACTTTGCTCCCTAGTTTTGATGCTCTTTCTATATGCCAGTGCTCTTCTCAGATATGGCAATCAGTGTCACCACAGGTTGGATGGGGAGAGCCCTGCAGTGGGAATGGATGCTGCTTGCTTTAAAAATCCATTCTATGAAAGGCTCCCCAGGAAGGGAAGTTTTGCCTTTGGCTCAAGATTCCCTGTGCCTGGAGAAGTCATCTCAGCAGACAGAGAGTGCCCTGAAATAGAAATAATGGAAACAGTGACAGTGCCTTCATCTTGCAGGCAGGGCTGGCGCTGCCGGAGCGGTGGGCCCTTCCCCGGCAGCCTGAGAACACGTCGCGTCTCATGGGAAACTGCAGACCTGTAACCCTGACGTGCGAGTGCCCAGCCTTACAAATGGGCTGTGACAGGCTGAAACATCTTCACAGCTTCTCTCCTGACTGCTGCCCTTTCATACCTCATCATTCATGTTTATTCTGAGGTATATGTTTTCGCTGGGTGGGAGAATATGCTTTTTTTCTTTACAATTTTTTATTTCTAGTAATCAAGAGTTCCTATACCTCCTGTAAGCCAAATTCAAAGACTGATGTACAAGACAGTGTAAGACGGACTTCTTATGCTTTTCTTATCGCCTGTCTACAGCCCCAGGCAGATATGCAAAACACTCAAATAATATACTTGAGTAAAATGAAGCATCATTTCAATTAGAAAACTTGTCTCCAACTGGCATTTTTTTGCATGCTTCTCTTGTTTTTTGTTTTACCCTTTACCTCTCTGAGCCATTCAGGTGATGAATCACACCAAGTTATTAATATCATCGCTCTTATCCTTAACTTCACAGATAATTCAGGTCAAATTCATTGGTAATACAATGGAGTCAAAGTGGAAGTAATAATGGAAGAGTTCAAATTGATCCTCTCCCGCATCATGTGCTGTCAGGAGCCTGGAGAAAGGTATGACACGTACAAATCTGAACTCCCTCTATGACTTTCCTTTACCAATATATCATTGTAAAACTTCTCAAAAAACAAAACAAGACAACACTTTCTCATACAAAGGCCTTATACTCCCACCATAAACCATTTATGAAATTATTCAGAATGGAAGAGTCATTTGATTTGCTGCCTTCAGTTACATAAAGACAAAATATCCTGGCAATAAGGCATCATCATATAGGTAAAAGTAATGACAGCCCTCTGCTCATGACAACTCGTGTGGCTGTAGCATTGCTGATTTTGCACTGTTTGCATTGCATTCACCCCACAGACTTTCAGAATGGACCTGGATACTATTAGACTAAGTTCCGCACCCACATACAGAGTAGACAGTTCCTAAACCTATAGGACTTTCAGGATTAAGTCAATTTTAATTTCTGTAGCTCTTTCTCATTCCTCCCAGAAGAATCTCCACAGCTGAACATCAGTCAAATATGGTCTTTTTTTCTTCTTTTCTTTTAATGGGCTGCATAGATCTGTGAACAGTAATACCATTTACAGCTGTGCAGGTAAGAGAGGGTTAAACAAGTTTTAAGTTCAGAGCACCTAAAAGGGTTAAAGGGTCATTTCCGTCACGTGTAACCATTTGACCAGGTGCAACTGTGGAATTTTCCCTTCCTCAAAAGCCTCAAGGTATAGTCCATTTCCCAGAGGTACATAATTAGATTTAATGGCCCAATATTCTCTGGATACAGCAAAACTTGAAAATATTGAGCACACAGTGGCTGGAGAGAGTGCAGGGATTTGTTTGACAAATACCGCCATCAGCCCTAGCCTCACTTTTACATGAATCATCATTTACAGTTAGAGAGGAAACAGAAAGGGAAGTGCTCTGTCTGAATCCCACTGAAGCATGCGAGTTCAACACTGATTTCCCTGAGTTATTTCTGCATTACTGCTTTAAAGCGTCTGCTTTTTCCCTTGGCACTTCAGTGATCTAATGCCCACGAGCAGAAGATGAAAGTTCATCAAGTGCACCAGCTCTCAGTGTCCTGCAACCCAGCTCTTCTATCAGAAGCAGGTAACATCTTTAAAGTACACTACCGAATCCCATTGCTTAGAAATAAACTGAAAGAAAAAAAAAATATTTTCTTTATTAGGGATATAATTGACCTGAAAGTTTTTCCTACTTAAAAGGTATTTCTCCATTTTGTTTCTCTGTAGGGAATGTCATACACACCTCACTGGAGCCAAAGGGAAAAAAAAACCCTCTTTTCTTCAAGAGGACCACACTTGTATGCCAGAAACACAAATTCTACATAAGAATTTCAAGACCATGAAAGCAGAGAGGACCAGCCCAGATGTTGAAAGATTCCTCTAGACTCTGTAGAGCATAATGCACATCTTTGCAAACGCTGCAGTCTTAGATGCTGAGTGGTACTAAGGTAACGTGGGCAGTCAACATTTCCTAAACTCTGCTGGAAACAAAGAGTCAAAGCTCCAGCATAACTGTTGGTGAATGAAAGACCTATAACCCATTCACCTGAGATTCAATCAGTCAAAATTTAGATGTCTAAAGTTAAGGCATCCAGTAGAAGCATGTTTTGTTAAGTAGCCTGTGTTTGCATGATGGCTGCTGATGGAGGCTGGCACTGCTCTAAGAAGTTATTTATTTCATTTGGCTTAGGTTGCCCCTTGGCCCTGTCAGTCTCTCTCTACATTGACTGAGGATTAAGACAATTAGATTGAGTAGGAGGTTGACTGTTACCTGCCTGGTTAGATGAATGGTATCCCTCTTTTACTATCTTTGAAAATGTTGCTCCTTTTCCATCCTAGAATGTCATGGATATTTCAGAACTGGTGGCATTATATCAGAAGACACCGACCTTTAAACACATGCCGATCTTAGGTTTCAACATATATTTGTATTTTTTGTTTGGTTTTGTTTGCTTGTTATTAGTAGTGCTTTAAACTCAGCACCTGAGAAACCCTGAATGAAAAAAGGTCTTTGTTAAAATTTCAGCACTCTTGCTGCTTCATTTTAGACTTGGGAGAGCTCCCACTATGCACGTAATTGTTTTTCCATAGTAAAATACTCTTTACTGAAGCATAATTGATATGAGGCTTAAAATTCTAACACCAAAATACAGAAAAAGTTAATAACTTCTCTAAGTACTTGTATAGGCCCCAATTCCATCCTCTGGAGTCCAATCATGTTCTTCAGGGGTGGGCTAGTAAATTGTCCTCTTGGCTGCCTCGTTGGCCAAGTTCACCCACACACATCTCATGTTCCAAGTAGTTTGATCCCATAGGTCTGTGTAATGTAACTCCTGTAAATATGCAATGAGAACATGATACCATTTTCTTTCTGATGTTAGATCATAGGCACAGGCAATTGACTGGCCTCTGAACTGATGGGAAAGAGTCATCAGACACACAGTCTGCATAGGCAGAGATGATTAATCAGTATGTAAATATGTGTCCATATACACAGACCAGACTGTGACTGTATCAGTTAAAAGCTGAAACAATACAAAGGCATAAAATGACCACTTACCAGCATCACCAGATGAAACTGTCCATGAATGCAATACTCTGCCTGTTATTAACAATTTCTTTCCTGATTAGTCCATTCCTCAAAATCACCAAAGTATAAGGGCCTTTCTACCTGCCAATTCACCAAGCAACATCTTTATCCTGTTCAGAAATTAAATGAGTTGGGCTGAATGAATCCTGGGTAACCCTCAGCCTTCATCCTGCTGATCCCCTGCTGTTGCTTGCTAGGGAAAAGCTGGTGCAGCCCATAAAACATGCATGAATTCTGACAGTTTACCTCATCCTATTCCATATGGGCTCTGTTATAGTCCCCTCAGCTATTCACAAGAATCCAGTAACTTTCTAGCCCAGAAAGTCCTACCAGACACAGCTCTATCATGTTCTTGCTTATACAGTCAGGCTAAGCCCCAAAATTCATTGCTTCTGCAACAGAGACCTCCCAGATGAGTTTGATGATGTTAGAAATGAGTGTTTGGAACTGATAATTCCTCAAATGTCCTTGGCCTATCCTGTCTTTCCAATGTTTGTGGCCATTTCTCCTGATCAAAAGAGCTCATGAGAGTTGAATGGAATAAGATAGCAAAGCTTCTTTTGGGGGAAGAGAGGAGATTAAATAATGCCAGGTTTAGCCAGGTTACAGGATTGTGAGGTCCAAATTTATATTTTCCAGCATCTGTCTAATCTGGGAGTAATTCTGAGTGAGAAGTCTCTTCCTGTGTTAACCTCTACACAGAGGATCACAGTGGTGTGACCAGGACAATGCAACTCCCAGTAGTGCAAGTATTCCCAAGACATCTGCTGCCTCCCAGGATCTGATGTGCAGGATTTCAGGTTGGGGATGACTGGTATATTCTGGTGTGCAAATTCTGCCTACAGTGCTGAGGAGTTTCTGGGCTACACATTAGTCCAGAAGACTTATTCAGCCAGTCTGCCTTAACTTTGGCCTCAGCTGCAACACAGGTCTCTCCAGCCCCTGGAGTAGGCTGAGGCTGGGAAGGCACAAAGATGGTTTAAAGCCACTGTCCTTCAATCCTTCCCAGGGATGGGAGTCATATGTTGCATCATCTGGAGGTACATCAAATAACCTCACTCTGTTAGCCCAGACCTAGACACAGGTTCCTAAAGGCACAGGTGTCTCTTTACATGCAGCCTGTTCAATGCTGTAGTAGCAGGGGACAACATATGGCCACAAACAACTCAGTACACCTGACCAATGTTTTCCTCTGAAGGATGGACCAGGACTCCAATAAAAGCAATCAAGAAGTGGAAAAAGCAGTACATATTAACTAGTAAAGCCGCTTATCTTGTAATCCTTTAGGGGTGGCTTTGGTGGAGCCACAATGTTGATGTGTAGTAGTGTTCTCTTGGGGTTGGAGCTGCTTAGCCGGACAAAGCAATATAGGGGAGGTGCAGAGACACTGCAGTTATTTACAGATATTGGAATGCCTGCATGCAAGTACCATGGAGGACAGACAAATTCACCAAGGTGCCAGAAGAACAGATGAGTAGGGATAGAGAAAGGAAATTAACAAAACAGAATGGCTATCAGGAGGAATTTTCTGATATTACTCAGAGGCATAATCTTCTTGCTTCAACTGCATAAAACTAGACTGGAAAAAATACTAAAGAAATCTACAGTAGAAAATGCAAACTAGAATCAGCTTCCAAGGTTGGAATGAGAGAGATTCCAGGAAGACTTTGTTTTCTATCATCTCCAGGTTTCTCTGAAATTCAGATTCTCCTGAGAGTGCTCATTCAAATTTATTCAAAGTTGAATTAAATAATATTTATCTACTACTGTGTATCCCACCATAAATTCCATTCAGAATAAAATGCAAATATATTTCTGGAGACCTGTAAGATCTTGTTGAATGAACAAAACCAAGTGGGACTTCCTGCCTGGATGTCTTTCTTCTGAGATTTTCCAAAGGCTCTTTCTTGACAGAGATTCCCCAGATTACTATTATCATAGTTGTTTCCTGTAATGAACAAAATTCCTCAAAAGTTAGTTTGAATTAATGCTGAATCAGTGCTTCTCCAGCCAGGGAGCCCATCCCCAAGATCACTGGAGGCAGTTTACCACTGTTTTATGTTAGCTTGTCACTGACAGATTGACTGAATGCCCAACTGTGTCCACTTGCCAAAGATCAATGGTTTCCTCCAGAAAGAAGTAGCCTGGGGGGAAGAGGAATGCCTGGACCAAAGAGCTTCCTGGTCTCCCATGAAGTTTATGGGTCTTATACTTTTCTTGCTTATCTCAGGGCAACACCAGGGTTCATCCCCATCCAGACAGAGTAGAGATATGCAAGATAATGATGCTATCAGTGCAGAGGTCACCAGTAGCTTAAAAATCACATAGATCTATCTTATTTTAGGTTTGTCAATATTATCAGAAGAACATAAGGTAAATTAAAACAAAGAAGGCAACAGTCTGGCAGACTCTTTATGCAGCAAGTGATGGGTGAACTTTACAAAATTCAGACATCATTTGGTCTGGATCAGTAGCTGAAATACATTGAAGTTCACTTTTGTGTCACCCTATATAAGACAGATATTAACAATCTGTAGAGAGTTCCAAGAAATAATGCTAAGAAAGTCTAGAGCACAGCAAATATAAAGAGAGGCTGAAAGAAGCAGGGTTTTCTAACTTGGAGAAGAGGCTGGAGGGGGGGAACTGATTGCGTCTTCTACTTCCTGAAGGGTCCTGTAGTGAAGATGGAACCAGACTTTTTTCAGAGGTGCATAGTAAAAGCACATGACACAATGCAAACAGGTTGCAGCAAAGATAATTCCAACTGTGTATGATGTGTGGAAAATATCCATCACTAGGAGAGCAGTTAGGTATTGGAACAAGCTGGCAAAAGATGACATGGGATATCCATCCCTGGAGATTTTCAGAACTTCCTTGGATGGGGCCCTGAACAACCTGATCTAATGTTGAAGTTGGGCCTTCTTTGAGCAGATAGACTAGATGAACCTTAGAGGTGCCATCTGATCTAAATTCATCTACGATCCTACAGTTGCATTTATACTGCTCAAACTTACTGACTCAGGCTGAAAATGCCATTGAAAGTCATTTTATTTTACTATTACAGCTTCTGGCTCTAGCTGGAAGAACAGAGTTTGATTTGGATTCTAGAAACTGACAAGCTTTATGTACATATTGATTTGCACATAGGTGTGTTCAACATGGGATAGGAGGTCAAGTACGTTACAATTATTGTAGCATTTTATTCTTCACCGAGTTCAGAACACCTGAAGCAGCAGCAAATTATGATCCAAGCTCTCTGGAGAAAACTGTTTAGGGGCTCAGAAAACATTCAAATCCACTTCAGATTTTAGATTAAGGTTCAGACATGATCTTGTTTCTTGTTGGGAATTAATTTAAAACTGGAGTAGTGGCCTTTGGTTTGGCCTTTCCTCACATACTGGCTTTAACCCAGTGCTCTTCCATTAAATCCAATGAGTTTGTTACTGATAAACATGAGAATAAATGGGAGAAGCATTTACAGACCTCCGTAAGAACAACAAAGAGTTATGGCTGCTCCTTTGTGCTGCTCCACCTTACAGACTCATCCCTGAACTAACAGCATTATCATTCCCACTGGGGATAGTTGTATTACTCTTCTCCAGAAAGAAAGAGCAGGAGATGGAAAGGAAGAAACAGTGGGAGAGTGGTCCACTTACTTTAGGACCCATTCCTAGCTCAAAGCCTGTCCTATGTGTCCATCTGTGGTTAGTTATGAAGTCACAGAAACTAGAAGAGAAAAAAGTCTAATAAATGTTTGTCTTACATGACAATAGGGTTGATTGTTCCTATTGCCCTTTCCCCCTCTGAGCTCTTCTCTTACGCCCATTGACTTCTCAAATCCTTTATTCAGAAAAATCCTTTATACTCTCACTGGCGAGCCTAATAGATACAGCAGGAAGGGAAACTGACTCAGATATAACACTAGATGCACTCCAGGACAGAAAGGAGCAATTGCCTTGAACACAGCAGTAAACTGGATTCATTGCTTTTAGCTAAAACTGAAACCCTAAGCATATTACTGTAAATTAGATGCCAGTTTCAATTTCTTAGAGATACCAGTATGGAAAAACACTTCTTTGCCTTCGTAAACTGCCTTGCTTCAGTCATAGATAGGATCTTCTCCTCAAAAAGAAAGGTTAAAGCGACCTGCCTGAGGGATGACTGCCCCTTTCCTATCACCCAAGTGATTCCTGCTCTGCACAGAGCGCTGCTCTTGTGCTACTGGAGCATTCAAGATGAAAAGGGAGATCAACAAAAAGCAGGAGGTCATATAATTTGCTGTGTAAAATTGCTGAAATGAGTCTGGGCCATTATCATTGAATACCATGTTTTCACATGACCTCTGCAGAGCTGTATCTTTGAATGACACTGCCAGACAAGAAGCCAGGCCTTCAGGCAGCACAACTCGGAACCCCTTGGATCAACTTCAGCAGAGTGTTGCTGGACGACACCAGATGAGAATGCAGCCTCACAATATTTGACATCTGCCTCTCTATGAAGGAAAATGACTTCTTGGCAGATATTCTCCCTTCAATATTAAAAAACAACAACAACAAAAAAAAAAAAACACCAAAAAAACCTTTATTGCTTTTTAATTGGGACAAAGGAGGGAGTATGTTTTCTTTGGATCTTACTTCAAAGCTTATCATCAGGGTTGCTGAAAATAAAGAGCCTTGTTTAAGCTTCTTCTGATCTTACTCGCTAAGAAAAATAAACTCAGATGGAAGCATCCCCCTCCACTTGTGCTCTCAATACAGGTCATTTCCCTTGCAGGTTTATTTGAAAAATAAGGAACACTAGGTTTCAGTTTGCCATGAGCCGTTCCTTGTTCTTAGAAGGTAGATGTATCAGCACCCCTTTCCAACCAGTGCTTTTGTCCCCACATAGTCAAAACAGAAATACGACAGTCAAGAGCCCTGGTTTTCAAGGTTTTTTTTACCTGCACCTTAACTAATAACAAGAAAACACATTGAAAGGCCACTAGCTGAATAAAAGACATCACATGTGAAAACTCTTGCATTAATTCTACCTGAAAAGAAATTGATTAATTGATGGGTAGTTAAGATTATTGCCTTTTCCTGGACTTCATATCAGTGTTACATTTATTTAAGGCAAGCAGGTTGAAGTTGGGAAATAATATTGTGTTGTAGCAATGATAGGGATCTTTCAAATTTTTTCTTCCTTAGTATTTTTTTTTAACTAGAAATACAGTATTCAAGCTGAGAGGACCATTTCCTGCCCATTTTCATATGGAAAACTGGACCCTCCACGGTATTTTGTGCATCCTCCAAATCAAACTCAGGACCAAGTGACTGACAACATCCTGAAGGCACTACACAATCTAGACACTGACCAAGAACAACAGAAACACATCTGATGACCAGAATGTTTGCTGTACTCTGAAGAGCCATTTAACCATTTGCTAGGCAGAGCTGGTTCCCTATAGCATATGCTTTCTTTTTTTTTTGATGACAATGCAACATGCTTTTACAGTCACCAGGTTTCATCAAATAAAGATGCAGGGACTTAAGGATAAATTTCAACCTGACAGTCTATCACCAGACCAGAATACTGGGCACCAGATACAGCCAGACATGACCAGAAAGCATATACACATTAGCAATTTCATAGTGAAAAAAAAGTCGAGAACACCTCTGTCACCTCCTGTTGCAATGCAGCTGAGCTCTCAGTACAGTTTTCTGTGCCAATATGTAATTCACTCTACCAGACACCAAGGACTGAGTGTATGAGAGTGTGCCAGTTAACTTCTCAGTCTTGTGCACGTACATGCAGGGTCTGGGAATGCATTGCAACCACTTAGAAAACATTCCTTATGCACTTTTCTAAATGATAAAATTTCGAAACCTGAAAACATTTGGCTGGAAACCAAAACAGCTCCATCACAAAGGCCCTGCAGGACCTCTTGGGATCTATATTTCATGTGTTTTACACTCCCATTGTCCCCCAGACATGATTCTAGGTTAGGCTAGATCTCGTGTAATGCATGATCTTCTCTCATTCTCTTCTCATGCCTTGAGGGTAAAGCAAGAAGCAATAGATAATATGTATCTTGAGTTCAGGAAGACTTACAACACTGTCCCCTATGACATTTTCATAAACAGTGAGGGAAACACAGTCTAAATGAAGCTCCTCAAAACTTGATGCCAGAATGATCTAAAAACAAAAAAAATCAGAACAGTTATCAATTGCTTATATATGGAGATATGTGGAAAGGAATTACTCAAGGGTCTGTTCTTGCTCTGGTACTACTCATCATTTCTGTTAGTGATTTTGGCAATAGAATAGGGATTACCCTTATAAAGTCTGAATATGATACCAAAGTAGTGAGATGGAGCAGAGGGAATAAAGGCTGGACAATGTTTTGAAGCTAAAAAACACAAAAAAACAAACACACAACCTCAAAAACCCAAACAAAACAAAACACACACAAGCAAAAAACAAACAAACAAAAGCAAAACCAAACCAAACCTCTACACCAAAACTTGACCAATTGAAATAATTATTAGACAGAAAATTTGGGAATTGCTTGGCTGCAAGTCTGTATTGACAAAGGCCAAATACTATGCTTAGGCAGAAATAACTAGCTGCATAAAAATCAAGAGGTGGAGAGTGACCAAGAAAACAACAGGTCTGCAGAAAGTGTTCTGGGGATTGCAGTGGATAGAGAAAAAATCTGAAAGTCAGCCAACACTCCAATCCTGCCGTGAGAAAAGCCAATTTGAAATAAACAGAAGTGCTCTATGTGAGACTTTGCAAGAAGTTCTTTCAGGCTGTTCAGCAATGACAAGGTCTTAACTGCAATGTGGACTGCAGTTTCAGGCACTGAACTAAAGATACAGATAGTTTTTAGAGAAATCTCCCAAACTTATTATAATGATCAGAGAACTAAAACCCCCCCAAAACAACACAGCACTTATATGAGGAAAATAATCTTAAAAGTAGTATTTAATCTTTGGAAGAAAAGCCTGAAGGTAACAAATCTTTAAAATAAAAAAAAGAAAACAATAAGGCAAAAATTTTAAATAGCTGTAATTAAAAAAAAATACTGGAATATGTGGCCTGGAAAAGGTTGAAACTTTTATTGTGCAGATTTTTAGAAAGAGATTGACAAATACATGTCAGAAAGAGGATAGATGGAATTAATCTTGCCTTAGAGCAGGGGGATGGGGTAGATGACCCGTTAGATGAAGGTATTTTCTCCTGTTATATCTACAAACTTATGATTCTACGTATGCTGAGCACAGAAACTACACCACAGAGTTGCACAGGGACATAAAGTAAATAACTCCCATGAGACATTATGAGAGCAATTCAAAGTGGATTTCTGTCTTTTACCTGGCATGTTTTGGCTAAAATACTTCAGTTTTCAGGCATTCTAGGTTTCGACAAATATAACCAAATATTTCTGCAGGAAGCAGATCATTCCCCCCCTGCCTCTCCTTCCCCCTAAAGTATCTTTCTATTTAAGTCCCAAATTCTACATAGAAAAGTAGTTTTGATGAAAACTTTGAACCACCTCCTTGTATTGAGTTCAACATAGTGGAAAGGGGATGTGGATTGCTAACTCTATAGCCTTCACAGTTTAGATAGAAAGTGGATCAAGGGAAAGATTATAGCTTTTATGCACATTTGTAAAAGGTGACTCCTCTTTTCATAGTAATGACAGAGGTCCAGACCTATAGGAACAACCTAGGAAGGAGTTGGGCAATACCACAGGGAGAAACAGCAGGCAAGGTTTTGACTGCAGCATCCTCTTCCCAAACATGAGGTTGGGAGCAGGACTCATCCCTAAAGAACTTCCTCAGGGCTGAGGCAGTTAAATGCACAGGCTCTCTAGGCTTCATAGGGAATCACAATCTGAACTAACCTAGCAAATAAAATCACATCCACTGTGATTTCCGGTACCTCTGTGGTCCTTTCACTATTGCTCTCCTGTCAAACAGTCTTAGCTCAGTGGCTCTGTTGGCATTTGGCAGTGAATCATCACAGAACTTTGCTGGTTTAGCTATCTTTTGTTTACCTAGTCCAATCCACAAAGAGCTTCAGCATTTGGAGTCTGATATGCAAATGGCACAGCTGTACCTCCTTCTCCATCTCAGTGTTAATGGTGTGCCCCCCTCCCTGTCCTCTCCCAGATGACACTTAGTAGTGGGTGCAGTGCAAGGATCCCTGTAGCCTCCAGGGAGATTTCTAAATGGTCTCAACCTTTATTTGGAGGGAGGGAAAAAAAAAAAATGGAGTTCTGGTCTCATTTCTTCCTTCTCTCTTTCCCCCTCCCCACACTAGTACTCTAAACCCCACTGTCTCCATAGTCAGGGACAACAGCTAAAACCAGTCCTGCCTAATGGGTGAGGAACGTAGCAGGGGTACAGCACCACAGAGGTGCACACACCAGCTCCCCTGTCCCAAAGGGGAAACATGGCAGCCATGAAAACTCCTCAGACCCTAGAGGCTCAATACTGCAATGGCTTTCCCACAAAATCAACAGCTTCAGCAGGCAGTGTCATGGTGGAAACCCAAAAGATAAAGGAAAAAAACCTCAGAGGAATGAATTTTTTTCAAATGTGCTGAGTTTAACAGGTAACAAGTACTCAACAGCCAAATTGGTAAATATATTCAAGGTGCCTAACTCACAGTGAAATCCCCGGTGATGCAGGTAATAAGTGTGGTTAAGGAGTTAAGCCTGGGGTCTTCTGTCCACAAGAAAGAGGCAACTAAGGTAGCTGCAGGGTAGGTGGCCCATTTATACCTTCACTCAGCCCCTTGAGGAACAAATAAATCTAAGCCTCCCCTTACTTTTAGCTTTGTGTAAAGGCTCCTGTTTCTTTCTGTGCTGTCTTCCCCAGACACACATCTACACTCTCCATAAGAATAACTCTCCTTTGCAACAAGATTAACCCCACCATACTTACTGTCAGAGCTCCTAAGGTGATAATGAACCTGAGTTATATCTGGGGTGTGCTGAAGCTGCAAGCATTTGTTGCTTGAACCGTTACATAAGGTGTCATTCCAATTACTCACGGAGCCCACAGGGAGTGAATAGCAGCTCCCAGCCTAGTGAAAAAAGGCAGCCCCTTGATTTAGAGATCAAATTAGCAATTGGGTGCAAAGCAGAAGGGAAATAGACTGCTGGGAGCCAGGGGGACAACATGCTGATGGGAAAAGAGCCCTTGCTTTTCCTGCCTGATCCTAGCACCTTGGCCTTGGCCATGCAGCCCTGCTGGCCCCAGAGAGTTTCTTTTTACCCCCTCCAGGCTTGAAGAGGCTTTTATTTTTAGGGGAACAAAAACAAACAAATAAAAAATCAGTTCCACACACAGCGGTATTGAGCAAAGGCAAAAAAACCCCAAACAAACTAACTTATGAGGTTTATAAACAATGCAAATTCAGGGTTATTCCTTCACTAATGGGGTTTGTCTGATGTTATCAAGACCCAAGCCTGGGCCACTGGTTACAGGGAATACAATGGAATTTGAAGCCTAATTAACAAAAGAAATTCCTCCACCTGCCTTTAACCAGCACATGTGTTTCCAATTGGCCTCACAACCACAAACGGCTAAAATTGTGCTAAACAGCTCTGTTTGAGAGCATGTGGCAGAAAAATAGCCTCCCAAGTCATGAGCCAGATAGAAATACTCAAGGGACCCCAAGAATCAAAACAAGACCATGTTCACAGATGTGGGTGAGGGGGAGCGGGAAGGATAATTTTACTAGAAGACTTTAATACTCAGCAGCCCAGTTAGCTGTAAGTGGCAGTCATTACCAGGCTTGTGGTAAGATGTTGGTTCTTGTTCTGGTGACAACCTTAGCATGAAGGAGTCAGACAAACGGACTTTACCACCCCTTATCTCTTTACCATCTGCAATTAGGACTGAGATACAATTCATTACATGAAACCTGTGCACTCCAAAGTAGTAGAGCTGTCTTCTTGTCTCTGCACATAGCTAGGCATTTCAAAGGAAAATGTACAAAAAACGTCCAGTAAACTAACAACAGAGAGAAGTCAGTAACATTTTGCTCCTCAAAAGGAAAAGGTGTCTCTAACTTTTGAGAAAGATAAAAATCCTACCAGCCATCTGCTTTTATCCTACGGTTGTGGTATGCTCAATAGTGCTGTGTGTTGACTGCCCCAAGTCTAGCTCTTTAGACAGACTTGGTGATAGATTGTAACAGGCCTGCTGATACCTACTGTGACCCTGAATCAAAGGATTCACAGGAATCACTGCTGGGCTGGAGTTGCTTCACTTTTGTAGTTGAAATGCAAATGTGCAGCTAATTACAAGCTCTTTTCATCCTAAACCAGAACCTCTTAAGCTCTCTCTGACGGTTACTAGCAAGCTGCTGCTCATATTTTTTCTTATTTAGGAATGATAACATTCCCTGAGACTTACATTAAAAATGCAAGGAGAATTCAGATAAAGGTTTTGAGTCCTATTGTGTAAAACGTGCCATCCAGCTGGATCATTTGCATCTAGCCACAAAGTCTGCAGGGACATGCTGTCTCCTGGAGACAATCAGTGATGCCCAAGAGAAATAGTGATGCCCAGTGATGCTCTTCCAGCCCATGGCACACTGATTAAATCAGGCTTGCTTCCAATGAAATACCTCAGCTTCAGCACTCTGAAGTTTTCTAGGAAGTTATTGATGAACCAGAAGCTTATCAGCCAGCCCTGGCTCTCTACTTTCTACAAGTAACACAGATAATTATGAGCCACAATCTCAGCCCCAGTGTCCAGGGACTTTCCAAATACTGGAGCAGCCACTTCCATTTGAGACACAGCAGGGCCACATCTGGAGCTCACTCTCAGCCTGAACAGATGAGGAGGAATACAGTGGTACTACACTGTGCAGATGTAGAGTGCACATTCAAAAACCCCTACACAGCATGTGTTCAGTCCAAGAAGAGACTGAATAGCTCTGGTATAGGATACATACGCTCTCCACATATGTGCATGGCACCAGACTGGTGTGTCTTATGTTACTCAGTATCACCCAGAGTCATTAGTGCAAAGGCTCAGTGCTGCCAAGTGTTATCTTACAGAAGGAAAGAGAGAGCATGGCAGGCTGCTCCCACACACCCTTTGCCTGGGACAGCTGTTTGGTGTCAGTGTCCTTCAGGTGGCTGCTGAGGACCTCTTTGTTTGTAGAGAGGCTCTGGTTTGTAAGGCTCAGCATTACTGTTCTGCAAAAGAAAATGTAATAGACATCTGGGATTAAAGAGGAGAAAAGTGGGGGTAAGGGTCTTTGCTGCATAGGCTTCCTTAGCTGAACACCACTGGTATGATCAAAGCCAGCTCTGCTAAGGACCTTCTCTTTCCAACAACATAGCCTGGGAGGCTAATGCCAGTCCTGTGCTGAAGCTGCATATTAGAGAGGATGGAGGTGCACTGTGGCACTGGGAACAGTCCTGTCCCAGTCATTCCATGATCACTTGAATTATTATCACTTGAACTTTTCTAAATCTAATTTATGTTAAGAAATTAAACCACACTTTGCTAACATTAAGATTTCTGTAAGTCTACTGGATTTAAGCCTCGTGATATGTGTTTCATACAAAAGCTATCAACAAAAATCAGAAGCTGCAGCTTCTGATACCCAGTCACATACCTCTGGAAAGACAGAATTAGATTACTGTAGAGATACACACTCCCCTCCGCCTCATACCTTGTGAATGCATGGGTGGGTAGGCAGCCAACCCACTGAACAAATCTAGTCCAAAGCCAAGTACAGGCAAGCTGGGGGATGGGTTTTGCCTGGCCAAGTGTTTGAAAGTGACACTAGCTAGGTGATCTGCCAATTCTGCCGGGGGCAAGTTTGGGCTGCAGCCCAGCTTCTCAATAACCTTGTGCTGTGCCAAGGAATCTCATGCATGCTGTGCTGCTAATCAACTGGTGTGGGTCCTGCTGGCTGTTCAGTCCCTGCCCTCACCTCAAACTGGTGACAGGAATGCAGAGACTGCACCTACCAAACCTATTTCCAAAAGACACAGATTAGCAGCCTCAGCTTTCTCCCACAAAGGCTTTCTGTGTCAGCAGGCTAATCCAAAGAGAGAGGGGCTGTTGAGCCTTGTTTCCTGCTGTAAAACAGAAATGTGCTGAGTGGCAGCAAGAAAGTAGGGATGTTAGTGATGCATTCACCTTGAAAGTGCTGAACATGCTGCCTGAAGGTGGCCAGTGCACTGGTTATCATCACCTGCTTGGAAATCTTGGAGGAGAGTGGAGTTGCCCTCTTCCACAGAGGGAAAAGCAGCCACCAGACAGGGAAAACAGGGCTGCCCTCCTGGCATTTTCCGGGGAGAAGGAAAGTTTTTTCCCTTGGAAACACCAGTAGTTGTCCTTATAAAGATCAAAGCCAGTCACAAAGCTGTCAGTGTCCAGAAAAATCTCTCCTCTCTCTTGCTGCCATTGATTCAGCCAAGCCTACAGTCAGTGATACCTGCCTATTGACATGAAGCACAGCTGACAGGACTGCCTGGGAGCACAGGCAGATGGGGTGACAACAAGCCAGAGCAAAGAGTTGATGGTACAGGATTAGCTACACATGTGAACTTGTTCTCCGGGCCTGGAGCAGTTCTGGGTCCTGGAAGCCTCTCTTGGAGGCTTTGTCACTCAGTTGTAGATGCAGATGGGAATATACCTCCCTGCTACCAGAACAAAACTGGCTTGAAAAGTTTCCTGGGAAGAAGAGTAGGATAAAAGAGACCTTTCAGAAGGCTAAGACAGAGACAAGAAGTCTTTAGAAAAAGAGGTTTGTATGAAAGAGGACTTGAAATAGCATGCTTGAGAAAATAACAAAATACAGAAAGGCAAAGGAAAGAACAAGTGTGAAGAGAAGAATATAACAAGGAGGGAGGACAGAAGAAGGAACATGGGGAATGTGGGAGGAGGAAGTCAGTACAGGAAGATACATCAGCATCAAACAGGGAGGCAGGTAGTGCTTGTGGGGAGTGGATGTAGAGAAGCACACAGGACAGAGAGGAGCCCTGCTAATTATATAACAACAGTACCTTGATGACCAAAAGCAGAAACCCTTCAAAAAGGAAAAAAAACAAAACACCAAAAAAAACCACAACAACAAAAAAAACCCACAACACAAAAACCACACACACGCATCCCTGGGTTAAGCTATCCAGCAGTGGAAACATGCCTGTTGGTGAGCCATAAAGGAAGAGGCTTTGCTAGATTATTTTTCATGTAATAACTAGTATCTATTCTTAAGTGAGATGAGTTATTGGGAAAAATCTAGGGTTTCCTGGCCAAGCACATAGCACCAACTCTGTGGGGACGAAATGAACTTTTTCAGAATTTATCAGTCTGTTCAGTTACTAGTTTCTGAACTGGAGTTCACTTAAAATCAAAAAAAAAAAAAAAAAAAAACACAAAAGCCCCAAAACAAGCAATGAAAAACCCTAAAGGAACTCGAGAGAGTGTGCTTTGTTTTAAAAAGTGACAGACTAATGTTTGAAATTTTGTGAAGAAAATATTTAAACCTTCACACTATTAGCATGTATTGAAATCTTCTATGCAGTTGACAGTGTTCTTGTTTATTGACTCTTGTTGTTTTGAAAGCTACAAAGGTGGAAGAGTTAGCCCAAAGTACTCAATATACACAGACCTGACTTTCACTTCACACAGAAATCAGAACTTGGAATTGGAGAAGGGGATGGCTTTCAACATTTTAGACTGGGATTTAGATGCACTGTCCCATTAATTTTAATGACCATCTAAGTTCCCTAGTAGGCTTTGAATAACCTCAAAGTTATATTCTTGTTATTTTGGGGTATTTCCTTTACTTGACCCAGATTTGGCCTTTCACAGTGAAAAAGAAAGAGGTGAAAAGTGTGTTCTGTGCTTTCTGCTCAGAAAGAGCTCTACAGAGACTTCCCGGCCTAAATTTGTGGTGGTCATTGTCACTGCTGCCTTCTCTCCCAAACACTCATCTCAAGCCCCAGGAACCCTATTTGTTTGCTGTGCTGCTGACAGAGATTGTACAGATCACTTGGGAGAGGACAGTAAATCATAACTATATGACAAGCTGCTCCTGACAGCAGGTCCCTCTTGTCCTGTTTCTGGAACCTTTTGGACTTTGTTTTATGTGTTCTTGTGGTCTGAAATATTCTATAAATCTCTTTGAACCTTTCAGAGCCTCCCTTTGTATCTCACTCACACAGTTCTGCAATTACCTATTGAACTGGGAAGGTCCAGATCTGACAATTCACTTTTAGCCTGGCTATAGTTACTGTATCATTTCACTAGCTAGCTCCTCATTCATTTTCCATATTAAATTTTTATGAATAAAAATATTAGCACAGCTATAGAAGATACGTGAAGAGCAGACACTTAAAACCTCGAACTCAACACCTTCCCATCTGCAAAAACATCCCTATACTTCTGGTTATTTAAAAATAAATCTTCCTCAAAGAAATGTAAACACAAAAAAACCCACAAGAGCTCCGTGAGGCAAAGTGGTTTACCTAGGAGAGGGCAGAGACTGAAGCTTTCAGCATTTTCACTGTAATTTAGCCTCTTTGTGCCCCAGTTTTCTCCTTTATCATATAGAAATAAAAACAGGGCTCATTTTCTTTTGGAAAAAAGTTCTCTTGTTGGATTTGCTTTTCATGAAGGACAGAAATTGTATTTTGTTTGAAAAGTGAAAATGGGGATTTGCAAGCTAAAAGGTGGGCTGCTTTGCAGTTCTCTGGGTAAAATTAGAAGCTAAAACTATTTTTTCTGCTCTGCAGCTGGTACCCACAGGTGTTACACACATTTAGGGGTTTGATGTTAACCCATGTGTGTCACCACAAGCTCCTGGCTCTATATTTTGCATGAATATAAGTTCATCTCACAAGCTTACTGGCATGCAAATAAACTGTTCACTAAAGTCCAAGGCAGCTGAAACAGCTGAATTGCTGCAAATATCCAGCGTCCACTACCAATTAGCCAGCCCATAGAAAGGTTAGAAAGCCTGCAGAAGATGTTTTCTAGCTGGTGATGACTGGCTAGGGAGGGATATTGCTCTGTGTATGATTTTTTCGCTCCATTTCATATCACTCTGAAAGGTTCACAAGGAAGACAGGCTGGGAGACACTGACACAAGAAAAATTGTTTTGGGGCTCCAAAGATGCAGATGTTAAGACAACCAGCCTCAGTCCTCATCTCTGCTCTTGAAGAAGCCCCTCTTTGTATTAGTTCACATCTGTAAGAGGTGAATCAGGAATGCTTCCACTCACTGCATCTGTTTAGACATCAGAGCAGGGATTGTGACTGTGCATGAGATATCATCTATCATTGTGCTAACTCTGGACACTGGTATACACACAGATCACAGACCTGCCCTGGGCGGAGAAACCAGCTACATGTCTGGGAGCAGGGTAGCCTGATAGCACAGTGCTGCACTTTGGCCAACAACCCTTGATGTTCAGCAGAGCTAATGACCTGGGATTACAGGGACATGCTGGCACATTTCTAGCACAGGCTAACAGAAGGTCCCACACTGTGCTGCACAACCCCTGTGGGCCAGTCTCTCCTGATCATCCCACACTTGAGACAACATGGCTTTCTGTTCAGCTGTACAAGTAAGAAAATGTTAGATTAGTTGATTGCTCTTTTTACTATCTGTAAGAATGAGGAAACAGAAAACTAGGGATGAATAATTGTATTAATGATGCTACTCAAACAGCAAAATTGTGCTTAATACCCTAAAAACAAAATTGAAAGCTATCCTCAGTTCCATCTAAGGAGCACTTGAGAAATATTTTTATCCATACTTGCATATACATTTCAAAACAATCATCGCAAGCGTCATTACACAATTTACTCCTTAACAATCTTTGAAATAAACATATGGTTTATCACATCCTTGAAAGACATGCATACCGTCAGTCATTTGAAAATGTCTTATCCAATTCCATAGTATTGAGCAGTACATTCGTAACATGTTTTATAATTCTTAGTTCTGTATTTATGACATAAGAAAATGCAAGAACATAATCATAAGAATGGGAATAAAAGTCCTACAAGTTTAAAAATCCAAGGTAACCATGAAGAAATTAATCTGAAGAGTGGCAAATGATTTCTGGGTCTAAAGAACCAAAACTGACTGCTTACAAAGTTATTTCAGTTGAAAACAGGAAAAACCTTGGAGACAAGGAAAAGGATTTTGTTTCTGAATAAATACAATTTGACACCCATTCAGAATGGCATGTGTGTCCTTTCTTATAGAAGGTTTAATTTTTAAATAATTTTAAAATAAAATAATACCTTCATTTAAATCTTTAAAGCTCCATGAAAATGGTATTTCTTATTTCAATTAAAATTACCATGCACCTGGGTGTCCCTGGAAATTAACTGTTTTTCCAGCCAGATACTTTATCAGGGTGAACATTGCCCAGGCTATGCAGACATCTGATATGCTGGCAGGTCAAATACTTCCACGGAAGAGCAGTAACTCCTACAGGGCTACCCGTACAGCCAGAAGTCCTCTACAAGCACGCGGAACAACTCAGTAGCAACTTCACTGCACACATGTGCAACTTGCTTAAAAGAAGAACTCAAATCCCTGAATTCTGTTTAAATCAATCAAATACAGAGTGTATACACTCACATACTATATATATTCATAGTTTTGTAATGCAGTTAAACACACACCTCAGGAAGCAGATACTAAAGAGAAAAAACAAAACAAACAAAAAACCCCCCAAAAACACAAAAACAGAAAAAAAAAACACCAACAAAAGAATGCAACAAACAAAAACAACAACAACAAAAACAACATAACAACAAAAAGCCAAACCCAAACAACCCACTGTTCTATAGCCCAGCAAGTTTTTAGATGTAAGATTTTCTAAAACAATCTTTCACTCTCCATATGCAATTAACACTCTAAAGTTGTCACCCCTGCATCTGAGGTCTCCTCATAAGTTTTAAATATATGAAAAATCACTATGCAAAGTGATGTAAAGTATTGATGCTGCTTTAGACAAAGGCTGTGAGATTATAGATAAAATAGCACTGACTTCTGTGAATTGATTTTTCTGTAACTTGCTAAATTATAAGAAAGTTGCTTTTAATCCAGGAGTGGCACTGGAAGAAGACGGAGCTCTCAGAGAATTAACCTTTCAAACAACTGTTTGTGAGAAGAATCCTAGAATTATTCTATGAGTGTATAGAATTATTCTATGATTCTTACTATGCGTTTTCCAAATGTGGAGATCTGCACTGGCACACTTCTGGAGAGAGCCATTTCTCCTGCTGAGACAATATCATTCTCCTGAAGCAATGCTGAGTCTCAGCTCTGTCTGCAAGTGCTCTGGTGGCTGCTGGGACAGGGAAGTTTAAGTGCTACTCTATTCCTCTTCACACTACATATTCTAGATGTTAGCCTGAAATGAAAACAGCTGAGAAAGCTCCTTTTCACAGGACAGTGGTGTAAAGCTTTTGCTTCTAATTACTGTTTCTTAAATGGAATGATGTTGGCTGAAAATCCCCTGAACTTGAGAGTCAGGAAGCCACAGTTTTCTTTGCCAAAAGAGTCATTTGGAAGAAGAAGAAAGCTGCCCAAACAGCTCATACACTCTACAGGGGTGGCCTTGGGCTATATCATCTGAATAAAAGTAAAGCATGGCTGTTGTGAATCCCTGTGACCATAAGCACCTCCTCTTGCTTTTAAAAGCTCTGTCTTCTAAGAGACAGACCCACAGATGTTCAAATCGTAGCCAGGGTGTGCTGCAGGTCCACAATGAGTATGGTGAGGGCAGTAATGGGATCACTTATTAGTCTCACAGTTCCCCCCGGTCTGGCTGGCAAAAAGAAACAGAAGTTTTTTTCCATGGCCATGATCCCAAGTACTGACAGAAAGTTTACAGTTGTGCAAGGGTCATTCATCCTGGTGTCTGATTCCCAGTGCCAGCCTCTCCCTGCAGCTCTACCCAGTACTAGTTCTTTGTTCTGCACCATAACCACAGCTGTAAACCAGGGAAATGCAGGTCCTGTGTTTCTCAGGCTTCAGGACCCACCAACTGAGGGATACTTCAGCATTTAATGAGCTGCCATCTCCTTTGACAGGCACATCTCCAGACAGGACAGTTTTGAGTAGAGTAAATATATTCTACATATGTTTCTGATTAGGATCCACCTGATTGTCCCAATATATTTCCTGCATTGCTTTATGCCGTGTTACACAGGGTCAGCTTCTAGATCTACATGTAACATTACATAATTATCAATGACAGGGTGCAAAGCCCTAGGGTGACACAGAAAGGGAGGCCCATGCTGTTCAGATCAGATGTCCATGGACAGCTGGCCACTTGTCACCTAGGTGACATGCAAATAACACGTCAAAGTCAAAATTTTGTACAGGCAGAAACTTATCTTGCTAAACTGTTTGTTCTTCTTAACGGTTAGCACAGCCAGAGGGCCAGGACAGCCACAAGGCACTTCCAAGAAATGCATCCATGTTGCCATCATCCTGATGCTCACAAAGCTGGCAGGAGTGCAGAGGAACACATGAGACCGAAGGTGCTCTGGGATATGGCAGCCATTAAAAACAAAAACAAAAAACACACAACAACAACAAAAAACAACAAACAACAACAAAAAAACCACAACCAACCAACCACACCACACACACAAAAAAACCCCACAAACAAAACAGTTACTGGCAAGCCACAATGTTGCTATGGGTCAGTGCCCATGCTGATCATCACGCTGAGGAAAGCTGTGGACTTCTCATTTCCTGCCGGCATGCAGGGAGTCAAGGCTCATATGCTTCTTGCAGGAAAAGGAAGTGGCCACTGAGTCTTCATCCTCCAGATAAGGCTGGAACCCCTCTCCCACTGAAACCATGGGCAGTTCAGTGTTCAGAGATGTTGAGGTGCAACCTTTTCTGTCACACATTGAATACCTTCCATCTCTGATGTCTGCCTTGGCAGCAGCATCTAAACCTGCTGTAGTAGGTTGGCTTCTCCCTCCTCATTTTGCAGGGTGTTGTCAGAGGTCTGCTGAGAGAGGCTGGCCCACATGCAAGGGTCAAACTTTATCTAAGCTTTCACAGGCAGATCTCATCCTAAGAAAGGGGAATTGTGGAACTGTTCCCTAACTGCAATCACATTCATGTTAGCCATAAATTATACAAGACAACCTGGGTACCACCTTAAGCTGCACCAGCTGTGTGTTGCCTGAAAGAAACTGTGTATAATATTACATGACCTGTAACAAACACGCACTTGACTTCTTGATGGCAAATCTGAGATACCAAACAATTCTGGGACTTGTTGTAGCTCCTCCAGGGAGGAGACATACACCTGCCTTTGTAGACTCCTGCCCTGTCCTGCACATTGCCAGGGCTACCTCCCCTAACTGCACACATCAAAATCAAAACACACAGATGACCTGAAGGAATGGAATTGCCAAAAATGCAGTGAACCTATCCCGGAGCAGGAAGGGGCCAAGGCCAACCTGCAGAATGAGTTCAAAAGAGTTACCAGTGTGGAGGAATAACACAAGGGACTGAAGCAGGTGATCTGACTCCAGCTGGGCTAGCCAGTCCCACTCTCCAGCAAGGGGTATCTCTGCAGTGGGGAAGATTTTTCCCTTTCTTTTCCATGCTGTGGTACTCAGCTGCCCCTACATTTTGCAGGTGCACTCAGCTGAGACTCATCCCAGAGCCTTGCATTCAGAGCACATAAAAGCTTATGCCTCCTCCTGTGCCCATGTGTCACAACAGTGTCAGCCCATGTCACCGATCACAAGTGAACTACAACAAGGCTATTGCACAGCCCCCCAGCATGGTTCTGGACTGCCAGGTACCAAAATGAGGCTTAAAAACATGACTGAATGAGGCACTTCTACGGAAAAGCAAAGAATCAAGGCAGGCTTTATAGTTTAGCGTTTGCAGTATTCTGCCTACATAATAGGGTTCTTGAAAGAGTGCATTTGACTTGTTCATTTCTCTAAACTTCTCAAGGCTGAAAGGCTTCTTTTAGTTTTAAACATGCATGATGAGAATCACAATTTGGCCTGTAGCCTTTTCCCCCCAGGACCAGCCAATCTGCCTGCCGTACAACAGACTGTAACACAGGGACATTTGGATCTCCTGTAACCCACTACCAGCTGTTGAAATGATCCCATGTCCTTCCATTTACTATTTGCATTTAAAAACAAACAAACAAACAAAATCAAAAATCAGTCATCTAGTCAGATTAGGTTGTTCAGAGAATTTCTTGAGAGTCAAAAACGTGCTACTAAAATGCTCTTGGCTGTGTCCTGTGAAATTAAATCCAAACCTCATCAGTCTCTGAAAACACATTAAATTGATATGCAATCAAACAGACAAGGACATTTTGCCGGAGCCACTCAGTTCTGCTGAGGGTAAATCACACCCAGCTCTAACCCCCAGCCATGCTCTCTAGCCAGCACAGCCATTCTGGAGTCACACAACCAAGCACACACAGGAATGCACTATCTCCCATTAGGCCATTCAGTAACAGTCTTTTTATAAAATCATGGTTACAAATCAACTGCCTTCAGGAAAGAAAAGGCCACATGCTGAATGTAAGTAGTCCAAGGACAACTTCAGTCTGGGACTTAGACTCTTTGAGGGATGTTTTGCCTTTGTTTATAAGAAAACAGATGACTGGTCTGGTAAACTGAAATAGTGCCATTGAAACCTGTTAAATGGTTAGTAGGGAGGCCAGGCTTCTTCTAGGGTTTGACATGACCCTCTAAAACATGCAATATATATTATACATTTCCTTTCCTACCTGGATTTTACCTGAAACTAAATACCATCATTTGCATAAGATGAGGCATAGACTCAGTTTTTCTCAGGACAGGGACTTAGCCCATATGCCACATGGTAGAGCTACACATGCCACATAACAGAGAGAAGGGGAGGCACATAGGGCAGTGCATAGTGCTGAGGAGTTGGGGTGCGGCAAGACACTGACACCAGAGATGTGATTATGACCTGGCTTCTACATTGCAAGGGCCAACATCCTTGTAAGCAGAGTATATCCAAGCCAATACCTTCCCTCCTGCATATGCTCCATGAGCACCTTCTTCCACCTGGCTCCAACCTCCAAACACACAGACCAAGCAGAACAAATTGGATCAGAGCAAACCCAGCACACGATAAGGCAGAGAGATGCAGCCTGTCAAGCAGAGGCTCATGTACTCTTCAATAATCAAAAACACCAGGATCCTGCTTTCTACCACTCCCATACAGCCCACAACAAGAGCCACTAAACAAACCCAAAGCCACCTCCAGGAGGACATACCTTACTAAGGAGCATCCTTGAGTACCAAAGCTGAGCAGAGGAGCAGACCCCAGCAGGAAGGATTGCCACATCCAGAGACCACTGGATGCAGGCAAGCAGACCAGAAGGGCACATGCATATTTTTAAGGCTATAGATCTGGGACAAGCATTCCCCACAGAGCCCTCCATGCTAGGGCTAGGGCTAGGCCACCTGCCCCTTCCCACTATGTGTGTGGGCCCCAGCAGGGCAAGGGGACACACAGACACCAACCACACAACAGCCTAAACAGCCAGCCATGTGATGGAGGGCAATTAAATTCCTCATTAGCTGTAATTAGTAGACACCTGACACCCCTTAACAGAAGCGCAGCAGCAGAGAGGTCTATGTGTAGCAGGAGAGGGACAGTGGGAAGCCAGTTTCTGTGGCTCGTTTCATCAGCTCCTGTTTCTCCAGGCTCCATGTGACTGTGCTGGAGTTGCACCAGAGGCAGTACCTGTGAACATGAGCCTGATCAACAACTCATCAGAGTCAGCTGGGGATCCCCACTTATTTCAGCAGGCTGTGGATCAGACCTTTACTGAACAGTGTGGAAATAGTAGCCCAGGAGAGCTTAAGCCTTGGTCGGAGCTGCAGCCATCAGCACAAGTTGTTCTGGGGGCCAGGGGCTGCATGCTACTAACTGAACCAGGAGTAACTCTCATTAATTATCCCATCCCCCCAGCCTGGGGCTTCTGCCCTCTACAAATGTACAATACAAGGTCTACAAAAGTCTCCTTCCCTGGGTGAGATCTAGTGCCAACTCCCTCACCCACACAAAGTTTTCAAGCAGCAGGAGCTTCACCTTGTACCCTCAAGGTAGATAAAAGGTTAACCTGGGTAGGGAGGTCTGCCAGCACTTTTCTCTGTAGTCAGACATGTTATCAGTTGTACTACTGGTTCTCAGCAAATCAAGTGGGTCTGGCAATATCCTCTTTCCAACTTCATGACCAGAAGGAAAGGGGTCCCTAAGTGGGCCACTGACCTTTTGGTCCAACTTGGTTGCTTCAACATATGTGGGTGGCAAACTGCTTTGTCTCCACAAGGCTGTCAATGTGTGTGGTCTAAAGGACCTGGTCTATTTTCAAAGCAAAATAATCCTGGGGCAGGCAACAATCAAAGAGAAGAGAGGAAAAACTTACAAGTGCATGCTCTTGTTCTCACTTCACTTTGTTTTGAATTGGACTTTGCTAACCGGGTGCAAGACTACAGGCTGATGCTATTCAATCGTTACCTGGTATTGCACTGTTTCTCCCCTTGATTTCCATGCTCTCACCAAGCTGGTGTGGACATCTGCAGTGAGTGCACTGGGAAGCAAGCAGGAGCCAGTGGCAGGGCAGACAGGCGCATTGGGTGGCTACACCAGAACTACTTGCACAACGTTTGTTGAACAGTTGGTAAGACAAATCTTCACATTGCCTCTTGCGGAGGAAAGGCTTTGGATCCTCTTGAAAGTCTGTCCCATCAGCTGCCAACATGTTTATTGTATATCCACATCCTTTGATTAGTTCTTAAGCACCTGGCTTTTATTTTGCAGCACATGAGTTTCATACAAGCCTTAATGCATTTGTCTTCACAGATTAATGTAAGAGAAGAGCTACTAATTCCCTTGGACACAGCAGATCTTTTGATGCAGGTCTCTTAAATCCTAGGCTAGCCATTAAATCCCTCCAGTGTTTAGTGGTCTCTAACTGGTTCTTTAGGTCATTGACTATTTATAGTATGTGCCTGGCTGCATGGTATTTCATTGCCTCTGGAGGAGAATGCCAAACACAGAGTCGGGAATCTCTGTATTCTACTTAGCCTCAGAGGCTTTGCATGATTTCAGACTCTTCGGAGCTAATGCCATGCTCTTTTAACTCATTTGTAGAGTTACTCTTAGTAAGAGGGGAAAGGGTCAATCAATGTGATGTACAGGTCCTATATTTTCACTTTGTTACTGTCATATTAAGTCTGGAAGCTGAATGTAGAGAAAAGCATGTAGAAAGCAATGTACCATAAAAAAATAATAATAATGCCATTGTTTCTAGTTGAAATTTAATCTCCAGATGTGGTCCTTGCCATGACTCCACAAGAGCAAAAAGCCCTTCACAACTGGGTAAGCTCTTCCCATGAAGGCATCTACCATTCTGAGCAAAGCTCCTCTTTATTTTTTTTTCTCTTGATGCACTAAGTAGCCTGAGCTCTCCAGTTTCCATATTGCAAAACAGTTACAAACTCTCAGATCACTTTTTGGACCACTTGTCTGGCTTCACACTGCACCCTCTCTAGCTTTTTGGTTGTTTTCAAACTAACCCCTGTTTTAAAATGTCCACAACAAAGGTTTGGAAGGGGAGGCAATATCTTTTATTAGACTAAATGATATAGCTGGAAAAACTAGACAAGCTTTCAGTTACTGAAGACTTTTCCCTAATGAAAGCTACTGCTTTTCTCTGGCATCCCTGCCTTGCTTATAGCCTTAAACCATCTCCTCTTCAGCAATTCCAGTACCACAAAGAAAGCATAGAATTCGTAGAAAAGCTGGACATTTAATCTGTACTGCCACAAAACAGCATTATTATGAGGAGTGTACTGCCTGGGCTGGTTTGTTGTTGTAGGATAGCTCACCAGTACTAGGCAGCTCCTATTTCTTAAGCATAAATCACCACTAAAACCGTTTGTTTGACTTCAAAACCAACAATGGCATACTTGAATCGCAATAAATTAGTTATGTAGGCTAGCACAGAGAATCACCAAAAAGTACATTAAGTCAAAGGGGATATAGTAAATATTTTGATAAGCTGCTGTCAGAGCACAAGGCAGCTACTTTTAAGCTGTATCTTCAATCTCTGTCTTGTTACAGATAATGGGTGAGTTCCTTCTGCCTCTTCCTGATTTGTCCTGTCTTCAGTCTCTGAAAATTAGGACTGGAGTAAAACATCCTTCAGCCTTCAGGCAGGTTTTGAGATGCAGCTGCCCAGGATGTACAGTGGTTACCTGAACTGAGACCCTGCAGTTCTCTTTCCCAGCAGCTAATGCAGTACCTGGGGAACAACCTAATGCCAAAATATCACATGTATGGAGAAAAAACATTTCAGGAAAGCATCACTCCTAAAGAGAATGAGTCAGACTGTAAATCTATCCAGCTCAGCCTCCCCTACAGCTGGGAAGGACTCTCTCTTCAGATTCCCTCCATCCGTCTTTTCGGCATCAGCCTGTCACCACAGAAAGCTGCTGACAGATGGCCCCGATTCACACAGCCACGCAGGAAATCCCGGTAACCCATTATCACTGTGCAGGAATTCATCTCACAGACAGGCATCCCTGCCAACCAGTGTCTGCAGTTTAGTGCAGTGAAGTCCTATCATCATTGTACCCGTATCTTATTTATCTAGTTTAATAAATAAATAAATAAATGAATCAACAACACCATGAGGCAGTCTCTGCCTTGTTCAATACTGTCAGTGGCAGCTGCCTGTGCCAAAGGGCCAGGAATGGTTAGTTCTTTTCCTCAGAAAAATAGATTTCAGAGAAGGTCATAAAGTTGCAATCAGAGTAGATCTGCCCTGTGGTCCTTGCCCAGCACTTTGTTCCCAAGAGCAGTGTGGACCTGACAAAGCAGCTGGGAGATAATTATCTTAGTAAATCCCACCCAGTAATAAACACTTCTCTACCTGCCCCCATAACCATCCCAGCAGACTTGCACCAATACAGCCCCATCCACCGCAGGTGCCCTGAAACCAGCGTAAGGGAACACATCCTGCCATTTCTGTACCTGAACAGCAAGGGACATAAGTTGTATCAATACTAAAGCTGTCACATTCTCAACACTAAAGCTGAGCTGATGTGACTACTTTGGCTTAAACGCAAAATTACATCTTTACAGTACTATACTGACCAAACTTCTATGAGGATACCAGGATACAGAGAGTGGCCTAGTGAAAAACAAAGTTTAATACTACAATCAGTAAGAAAAAAAATATTCTTGGTCAACTATTTACATGCTGTCCCAAAACCCAGATTCTTAGACCTCTTAAGGAAATCATATTTACTTCACAGTTAAAGAAAGATACTAGGAGATACAAAAAGCTATTTCAGACATTAAATGAAAGCATTCCTGAATGGTGAAAACCATTGTGTACAGAAAGGGCACAGAGAAGGAGGCTTTGAGAAACCTGAATAAGAAAATAAATCTCCCTTTATTTGCCTTGGAGAGACATTTTTTTGATGTCTGCTCAACATTTCTTTGAAACCTTTACCATCAAGTTGTGTAGTGCAAAAGGGAAACAAAGATGTTTATTTATCAGCAGAGAATCAGAGGCCAGTCTCTGCCCAGGACGTGCTCTGTCCTATTTGCAGCTGCTGCAATGGCAAATACATCTTCTAACCCTGGATAACAGTATTGCCCAGGATAAGGAGCCCCAGCAGTAACATGCAAACCCCATCTGGATCTGGGACGCCCAGAGGGACAGTGAAAATATTCACAGCAAAGGGTGAAATGGCTTGAAATCACATTTGTCATATTCTATTCTTTATGAACATAGAAATATCCATATTTTCCTGTTCTCTTACCCGGGATGGTGGGAGAAACCACTCTATTTCCTGATTGAGTGGAAGAAAGACCATTTGGAGTTAAAAATGAGATTGTAATGCAAAGCTAAAAAGACAATGTTTTCTCATGTATACTTTCAACGAAAAACAGCCTTCCTGTTAAATTCCTCTATAATTTCCTAATGTAAGAGTCACCCAACACAAAAGTACTAAAAAACACATTAATTTCTTGACTATCTCTCGACTATAATCTTGACTATTTCTTGACTATGACAAGCTCAGTATTTTCTCTTCTCAGCCCCTAGGCGCAGCCCCCACCACCCTCATCAGACACGAACCATGCAGAGAAACAAATTCCATAGTGGACTCCTCTCCGGGGTCTGAAGCCATGAGAACAGGAACCATGGGTGGGAGGTTTGTGCTGCCAACACCTGATAGAGAGACAAGGACTTAGATCTCACACAGGTTGCTCTCAGATGGTCTCCAACATGAGCTGAATTTGAGCTGGTTCCTAGAAAGAAAAAGATTAAACTGCTTGGTTACTATGTTTGGATTTTCTTCAAATGTGTCTCCACTGGCAGTGGATATGTTTTGACATGCACTCATTAACAAGATTCCCTCCTCCTGGGGACTCAAGCGCCTCAATGCATAATTTTTCTTTTACCCAGAAAATGTAATTTCCTATTGTCACCAATGCCAGGAATTCTTGTTGATGCTTCGAAGAGAGCCTTAACCCTCTTGTACATCATATGTTCTTCCCAGTCTCTCCACAGTTAATAGCTGTATATAGCAGATGAGGAAACTCAACTAGGTGGTATATCAAGGCCATGGAGAGAGTCTTCTAGCACCCAGTGAGCTCTGGGCATTGGTCCTGTGGTGACCCTTGGGACAGGTGCAGTGAAGGGCCTGGAGAAGCACAGGGCACAGCCACAGCCTGGGACAAGAGCACACAGCTGCAGTCTGTGGAGCGAAGCAGGGGCTGCCAACCATTACAGCATTTGTACACCATGGGAGAGCAAATCCTGCCACTCCAGCAGGTGCTGGCCCTTCTGAGACCAGGTCTTAGGTGACTTCAGACATTCCTTCTCTGCTGAAGCAATGCTTTCTCTGCCAGGAAAGTCCTGATCCATTTTCCCCACCATCATAAACCTTAATGCCTTCAGCCAGCTTGTTTTCAGAGCTTGGTTTCAGGAAATCAAGATGCACAGCTTACAAACTCAAACTGTTTTTAGCAGGTGATCTCTAAAACAAAAAGTAAAGATGACCCTAAGATGACCTATTAATATTGATCCAGGCTCTGAGCAAACAAATGAATGTACTTCTACTATCTGGATGGCTAAATATTTCCAGTGAAGAGCGTTATGAATAATATATAATATGTTTGCTTTGGAGAGAGAAGAGGGATTTAAAGCTCATGTTAGAAACATTAGCTGCTGTCACTAATTTGACTCACTGACTTGAGAGTTTATTTTTTCTGATTTTTCCCCAATTCTCTCCAATTTTTCAATTAAAACATAATCACCTTCCTGCTCACTCACTGCAGAAGTGATAGGGAGATTATAAGTTTTCATAAAACTTCCTCTGGTCTCATATTGCTCTCTGGCAACACAGAGAAAAGGTCACTTCTAGTATTGCCATACACACTAAGCCACATTTTTATTGCAGTCCTGTGGCATAAGCACTAGTTTTAGGAATGTGCATTGGGTGCTGGATAGTGTGTTTATATCCCATCTTCATCTTTGTCTGAGTGTCTTCTAGTAAGCTGCATTGACATCTCATCTGCAGAAATCAGGATCCAGCTCTTGGGTGACACACTTCTTGTACCTTCCTCTGACTTGAGCATGTTGATCTGTTTTTATTGCTTATTTCAATATGTTGAATCAAGGTAGGGTTGTCTCTGCATATGTGACATGAACAAAGAACAGCAGACTTGTTCCCCAGCTAAGCAGCTGTCGAGTGGAGAAATTTCTGCAAAGATCATTACCTTGCTACTGAAAGCAGGCTCAGTTTGAACAGCATACCACCTTACCTACTAGGAGACAGCAAAAGCCTAATGCTATTGCATTCATTTCCTTAAATAAACCTGTAGCTCTAAAATGAGCAAGGACTTGTTTAAGCTTGTAACCAGAGCAGTGGCTGGAGGGAAGCTATAAAGGGAGTTTGTATATATGTGCAATGATAGCAGCAAGAAAAGAGATTAGATAAACAGAAGATCATTTATAGCATCACGTGCCTCACAAACCTCTCCTGGCAGAAGATGTATTACATCCACTCCAAAACAATTAGCTAGGCTGACAAGCAGGGAATATTCACTGGGGGTAGGTAGCAAGGGTGATTTGTCGTGGGGACCCCTAGGCTATCAGAAGAGCAGAGGCCAGGGTTTTCCTGAACTCTTTTATGGCCAGCTGTTTATTTTTAAGAATTGATTTATTCTTCCTGGTGGGTTTGGTGCAGTTGCCATGCTAAAAGAGCTGTTGTGAGTGTCATATCCTTATGAGAGGAGCCAGGGAGAAAAATGGATTTGGTTTCCCTGGTTTACTGAGCAGGGTGGAGGTCAGATGCTTGGGTCTACCTTGCACAGACAGAGCAGCAGAGCCTGAAAACCATATACTGATCTTCCTTACAGACCTGTGGGGCCTGAGCTGCCATCTTTGAACAGGCGTTTTCTCTCTTTGCATCCAAAAGGGAGCAAAAATGCTCCTGAAACGAGATTTTTACTTCGTACTGCTGTAAATGCAAAGAATAATTCAGCTGCAAGGATCTTTTCTCCCAAGGTGCTGACCATGGGAATTACCTCAAGACTTTTCAATAGTATGGGGAAAATTCCCCTTTCATCTGTATTTTTAGGAATGAAAAATTTTACAGATGCAGCAGAGGTGGTCCTGAGATAGTTCCCTCAAGAAACCAGAGGGGCTTTGAGGCCCCAGGAAATGTTTCCAAGTAGTTCTTTGCTCCCTCAGCTCTCACCTATTTCAAAGAAACCTACAAGCTACCCTACTGAACTCTTGCCATTCTCACCAGCTGGAACTGTCACACACCTGGTAAAATCCCACAAAATAACCAACTACCCAAACTACACCACAAAGGATCAAGGTGAAGCACAGGGCCTGGTGGGTCTGCAGTGCCCTGGAAAAGGTTGCAGACCTTCTGACAGAGCCGTGGTGGTCTGGTGCCCACTGCCCAGACAATGGTCCTTCCCATGGTCCTGGTTAGCTGCTGGCTATGTTTGGGGTGTGGGTGAGGTGGTATCACCTGCACTACAGATTCATGACTACAGGTGCTTTGTATCTTTGCGAAAAATATTACTTGTCATCTTTTTTTACAGAGAGTAGACTGTTTTCATCCGAATCCTTTCAGCATTTCCAAGGACTGCCCAGATAACCAGATGAAAAATGTTTGCAACCACTCTCCATATCTGATTGCTTTTCCGCATTTGAGCCTGGTCTCTTAGAGCCCATGGCATTGTGCCCATTTCTGATTGGGAGGCTGAAAGATTTTTAAAAGGAGGAAAGTAAACAGCAGATAATAATAATATAACCTTTCTGCCAGGTGGTGTTAGCAGTAGGAACAGGCAGAGTCAGACAGTGTCTAGAGTTTCCATTTAATATAACTAAAATAAATGGTTCTAGCCTCCACCTAATACCTCGCCCTCTAGAGTTTTAGGAATGCAGACTGTAAATCCCTGATCATCTTTAATACCTGTTATTTTTCTGAGCCCATAGTTTATGTTACTCATCAACTGACTGAACTAAAACTCTTCTGAGAACTCAGGCTTTTTGGTAAAACTTCCCCTAGACCTCACCTGCCAAAGAGTCCAGTGCCATTTCTTCCAAATAGTAATGTGATACCTTAGGTACTGTCTTTCTTATGCAGCTCTACCTTTCTTCCCTTGTAGAAGTCCCTGGTCACTGCTACCACCTACCAGAGACCACCTCAGTGAAGGAGTAATTGTAATAGAAAAAAGATCCTGTGCAACTTGCTTCTTCAAAACAGACTTGTGGCTTGTCCATGCTCACAGTGCTGGTCAATGATGTAGCTATCTAGCTCAGCCACTAGTCCCATCAGTGCCAGTTAGGCTTCCCATTGTCCTCTGGAAGACATTGGCTAAGAGGTAGACAGTGGAGAAAACAAAAATTTGGCAGAGAAAAGATACAAAGGTCTCACAGCTTGGCTGGAGGACTGCATTCTTATATGAGTGCATCTACTTGGCACCCTGGCAGACGGATCTATGACAGATGTGTTTCCCACATAAAGAAAAACAACAGGGACTGCAGTGCCTGATGGTGACCTTTTAAAGCCAAATGGTATCCAGCAGAAAAACCGCAGCGTTTGGGGCCCTGCTACTACGGAGGAGAGTATGAGCATCCACCCATGAGAAAGCATCGCCACACCGAGGAGTTTTATTTGGGAACCAGAAAGGTTCACTGTGGTTTGGGAAAAGATTTTCCTTCCCTGTCCTCATTCCAGAGCTACAGGCAATCTTATAGATAGACTGGATCCGTGCCACAGTGTGTCTTGAAGATTTAGTCTGAAACTTGTACTTGATTCTCATGAGGAAATTTACCCAAATATGGCCCATGTCTGGTGTGTAGCAGTCTTGAATTTCTTTATCCTAAGCGGCTGTCATCCTGACAAAAATGGAAAGGTAGCTCTGTTTATGCATTAGATATTATGGGAAAAATTTTTGAACTTTAGCCGTTTCCCTAATCTCATACCAGGCAATGTTTTTCAAGAGTTAATGAAATAATGACAGAAAATCCATTAATTGGTAAAAAAATCTTGTATGGAGTTCCAGATGGATGGCTTTTTATTTTTTCCATGGACCAAACTAACTCTCAGGATTTGTGGTACAAAGAAATATTGTCCATGACACCTCAATAGCAGATTTTGCAAGGAAACTATCAGAAGAGACTGGGTTTTCCATAGTGGCCTCCCACCTCCTTACTGTGAGCTAAATAGATCAAATTTGTTTCCAAAAGCAATAAACCACTTAAATAATCCCAAAAATTAAAGATGCTTTCTAAGTCAAAGCATCTAGTTGCTTTTAATACAAGATAGAGCAGAAGCAGCTCCTGCTCTACTGGATCAGCAGATGAGCCAAGGCAGAGGTTGCCTCCTTGCTAGATTAGGCTGTCCCTGCCTCCTCTAATACCCTAATCAGAGCTGATCTGTTTTTCCATGTTGGGCTGCCCCTTGGGTGGGAGACTCAAAAAATACTACAGGCAATCATGCCCTATACCCATGAAGAGTGAAACAATATTTGAGACAGAAACACCTCCTTTGGGCACCTGCATACCTGTTCCTTGGTGTGGAGATCCCATGGTCTGTAATGGACACATGCTGCTTGAAATCGCTGATGCTTCACTGAGGCTCATTACCTCAGATTCAGCTATGACACTGGCTTGACTATTGTACACTATTACAGCAGTAGTCTCACAGCTGGATTTTCTGAATTTTACACATATATGTTTATTCCATTTAACAAAATCCACTGAAAGCACTCATGAAAACATCCTGGTCACTTTTTGCATTTACAGCGGGACTGTTAAGTCAGAGAGCAAAGATATTGAAGTAAGGTATTTAAAGGCACTTTAAAGATTCAGTTTCTGAACAAATGCCTCTGTCCCTCATTTCATCTGCATTACAGATTACAGCAGATGGAGGAAGAGACAGCGTGGTTGTGCATCTCCATCCTGGGCTGCAGAGGAGCCCTGCAGCATGTGGTACCCACTGACATTTCTGGGGCTGGTGGCTTCATACCCAGGCAAACTGCATCACTGGTAGGACAGAAGGCAATGGAAGCATGCACAGGGCTACAGCTTTATTTGTGAAGCTACAAGCAAAACCCACAGGGTGAAAAGAGATTTTAAAAGACAAAGACTGTATTGTCCCAGGCAGAGTTGCTGCAAAAACTTTTAATCACCTGAGTCCTGTTTTCTATAGATGATCCACATCTAAAAAAAGGAGCATCTGGGGAGTAACAAAATGCATCCTCTTACGGATCTGCAAAAGTTTGGGTCAGGAGTTCAGACCACTGGAAAAATACCCTCTCCCTGGGAGGAAAAGAAAAACCCAGAGACCCCATTGATTTTGGGATAGAGGCTGTGTCATCCACATTTCTTTGGAGGCTCATTCAGCCCTATAATTTATACAGCCACACTTTACCACACGTGTCAGATGTACCTCTCTGGTAAACTCTTCTCCTTCCTGGCCTTTCAAGTGCAGGAACTCACCTGCTTGGATGTCTCTGAGTGATGCTCATAGGAAAACAACCCTTGAAATGTCAAACAGATGTGAAAATGCATCTGAGGAGGAATGTATGGGTGGTGCCCATCTGTCATCACCCCTTTCACCATCTCATCTCCTCTCCTTTCATCTGGTGCCCACCTCTGGCACACTGCAGACAAGGGAGCCAGGTGAAATGAGGGACAGAGCCCTGTTTAATCTGACCTCCATTTCTGCAGTGTGAGCTCTCCACTGGTCTTTACCTGGCTGTGTGAAATTCAGCTTCACTTCACTAAATATTTACTTTAAGGTGGAAGTGTAGTGCTTAGGTATTTTGTGCAGGTTCCTATTGAAGAGCTGGTCCACCTTAAGAAAGATCATAAAGATATGAAATCTTATAAGTCATTTGTACTTACATAGAAAAAGCACAGTCACCACCACCACCCACATGTGTAGCCAGACTAAGAGGCTGTTACCTTTATTCTCAGCTGCCCACTTCTTTTTTTTCATTTCATTTTCTTTTTCATGACTTGTTCTGGAAAAAATTAAACACTTAAAAAAAAACAGTTTGCTGGGTTTTTTTGTTTCTTTGGTTGGTTTTCAGAGGAAAAACCTGTTTTTTCCTGTGAGAACTTTTATAACAAAAAAATATTTGCTGGCAAAATAAACAGAGCCCTTATTATGGTGGCTATCAGAACTTTGCTTGATGGAAATATAAATGCAGACAAAAACTAATAAGCAGTATATGACTAGTTTTTACTTGAAAAAATCACATTGGCTCCCAAAAAGTACAAGAAATTTGCAGTGGATCCCTAAGGACTTTGTAAAAATACAGAGATACAGTAGAAGTTTAAAATAAGATCACTGAAACTACCAGAGTGACACCATCTTTAGGTTCTTTTAAGAAGGGTTTTTTTTAATCCTTCAACTATTTTTCCTACATCATAAATTCCATTTTCTATGGGTAATTGAATAGTTACATTAACCAAAACTCTCCCACAATCTTCTTAAATTATAGGCATTTTCCTGGAAATGCTTTGAAAGGGTTTGATTTCCAGGGCTTTCAAAACAGAGACCAATTCCCTTCATCCCGTTCTTCAGTGCCACGTGGGACAGAAAGCACATTCTTGTTGTTCACATTGAGAAAAGAGAGGACATGATTTGCTTCTTGCTTGTATCAGAATAGCTGCAGAATCACTCCTAAATTTTTACTGCCGTGAAGAGAGACCTAAACTCTTATTTTCACACTGTCATTTGCTCTTCTGTAGAAGTCCACAGAGTCACTACAGGGGTTAGAATCACTTTGGTCCCATCCTCCCAAAGGATCCCGTGTTAACAGATTATGCCCACCCTGCTCCAAGGCTGGGTCCTGAAGATGCAACTACGAACGTTCACAGCTTTCTGCTCAGAGACAAGCTGTACACAGACTTGCAAACCGTGAGAAGACCTCCCAACAGCAGAGGCTGAAGCCTGTGAGTTTCTCTCACCCTCTCATAGAGGTGGCCTTGGACCACATCGCAGGGGAGCTCCCAAGAGCAGCAGAGACATTCCACCAGAGCTGGTTTTGCATTCAGTGCAGGAGGTGCCAAGACGTGCATGTCTGTGAGTCCAGCCACACTTTCGGATGTCAGCTCCTTAGACCTCCAGCAGGGATCTGGGAACAGAGCTAGGTACCAAGTGAGATCCTTCAGGGCAGTGTTTCTCCAAGGAGACTCCCTTAGCCTTGGACACAGAGCTGGCAAATTCCATCACTTCCCACAGGCAGGAATTAAAAGTGAGAGGGTGGTGGCGGCAACTGGAGACCCAGCACCTCCAGTGAGACACTTGTGGGAAGACGGTAGTTCCCATCTCCTGTCTCCTGTCAGGGTCTGAGTGCTTTGGGAGCCAGAATTCCTACCACACAGGGAGACAGGAGACTGCCAATGAATTATTTGAAAAAGCAGCACTTGTCCACATGTGCTGGGATTCTGCCCATTCTCATACCCGCTCTCTGGGCACAGAAGTACAGCCATCCTTTGCTGGCTGCCCAGGAAAACATCTCTATTTCTGCTTCCTCATCACTACAAACCATAATTACAAGGCAGAAGCAAGGACTGTTGATAAAAATAAACAAAGCAAATCATTAACTAATAAGAATGGACTGGATATGATCTTAACATAGGGGAATTTGTGAAAGAAGCTTTACTTTAGGGAATAATATGTGACCTTTCCCTCTTTCAAGAGAAAAAGGCTCTTGGCATTCTTTGGCTCTTAATTTGCCTGAAACCTGAGCCATGTTGATATGGATCTTTTAATTATTGTCCTCTGTTGACCTGGACAAAGCATTGTGAGAAGGTTTCAAATCCATCATTCCACTGCTTTGACTAAGTGCTCACCTGTTCAAAGGTTTGGTTTTGGTTGGTTTATATTTTTGAAAAACTTGCAAGCAAGCAGAAAGATAGAATATTTTCTACCATCAGTAAGCCATTTCAAGCAGCCATTGTAAGACCTGGAGAAATGCTTGTTCTACTAACTGATCCAAAAGCCCAGAGTTAAATTCCCAGAGATAATACTAATTAAAACTAGAACAAAAGGAAAAAAAAAAAGGCAAAATCAACAAAAATTATTTGGTTGATTGCAGTGAAATGAATTTAACCAACAGATGGCAGCTACAAAAAGATGTGTCGCTTTCCCAGCCATTTAAACAGAATGAAAGCACTATAACACATCTGCCATGTAAAAATATTATTAGTCCTGCCCTTGAGAAAAGTCATATAAAAAAACCCACCACATTAAGTCATTTGGTTTTGGCCTATATGTAGTAGAAAATGCTGTGCCCTGATACTCATGCACATGCTGCAGTGTTCCCTGATCAGCCTGTGACCTTCCACCTTCCAGGGCCCACAGGTTTTCTTTCCTCTGTAAAAAACCTTTCAGCGCTCAGAGGGTCAGGATGGAAATGGAGGAGAAGGTGTAAAATGCAGGAATGTGCAAGGGCAGGAACCGTTCTGCCAGAGGACACGCAGAGGGCTGGAAAGATCCCAGGAATAATAAACCCACCAACATTCAATTGTCAAAGCCTCAGGATAAGAAACTAAATTAGTCACCAGACTGCTGTGTCAGGGACAAGCTCTCAGCTCCGCAACAGCCAGAGAAGCATCTGTGTCCTCTGACAACATAGGCACCCAGCCACCATGTGTGCATTTGAACATGGGCACACAAACCTCTCCTCTGAATATGTCTAGACAAATCCAACACACACCTCCAAAAACCAGAGCAAGGTTTGATATGGCCAGAAGCTGGAATGGGCAAATGTTTACAGTAGAGATGGAAGTTTTACTTCTGGTAAAAGTCTCCATTCAGGTGACAATTTTTAATTGAAAAAATGATAAGACTGTACAAGATTTTATTTTTATTTGAATGATTTATTGGTAAAATAATGATTTTTTATTCAAGAGAGTTTCAGTTTTGAACTGAGAAATGTATTCTCTGTGGTCAGCAAAATTTCTGGGTATAGCTGGTGCAAGAAGAAAAGGCAGGTGAGCAATCTGGGACTTCCTACACTTTGTCATTTTTACATGAGCACTCTTTCTGATCTGCTGTCTTCCAAAGGAGTGCTTCAGCCAGGAAAGACCTGAGGAACAAAGAGGAAGAACTTGTTCAGCAGGAGAAAAAGCTCTAATGTGATCTGTGTCAGGTGATCACAGGCAAGGATCAAGCACAATAGAAAAAAAAAAAAAAAAGAAAAAAAGCTGCTTCTGGTGACCACAGGTTTTCTTCCGAGCTCTGACACTGGCCCATTCAGAGCCTGAGGAATTTGCTCAACCTCTGAACATCCCAATGTTTTTTCTCCCAATGTAAACGTGCAAATCTGCTCCACTCAGTAATCCCCATAAGGCAGCACCTGTGAGAACATAGGAAACAAGGAAAACCCATGGAAATTAAAATTGTGTTTTTCAGAAGAGCTCAAAAATGGTCATCATAAACCACAGAAATTACTTATTTAATTTGGAATTTAAAAATGAAGCAAATATTTTAATGGCACAGAAGGCAAGAGAAACTATGCAGGTTAAAAGAGGTTGTTGATGTGGAAGGCTCGGAGTCTAGAGGCACACACTGCACAGGCAGGTTGCCTGAAAGTGCTCTTAGAATGCACATTTTCTTTGTACTCATAATTTCAACATCAGGGACTGATCAGACCAAGGTGCTGAATAAAGGCATCTAGAATAAATAGGTTATAACACTGTGATAACCTTGGCCATAAGGTGCAAGGATAGAACAGAGAAACAGCTCTTAGATGTTGCTCATCACGTAAATGTTCATGCAAATGTTGAACTGCCTGGTTCCTTTGAGGCTAGTCCCTTCCCACAGAGGCAGAAAAACTAAACAAATTTTGGGCTGTAATTAGTTGGTTTGCTCATTAGAGAAAGTTTGAAGATACAAATGGGAGCCTTTGAATATCTTGGAAAATCTGATCCTGTTCTCTAAGATTTAGGAATGATTCAGAGCCAGGGAATGCAGAAGCGTTCATGCCAGAGCCACTGTACCTTTGTTTCCCCAGTCACTGAGGCAGCAGACTGAAGGCAGAACAGGACCACCCCATGGGCACCTATGAACTGTGCACCCCAGAGCCAGCATGTCTAAGCCTGGCAATGGGTTCCTGGGAGGAGCAGAGAGCTGCTGGGGTGCAGAAGGGGGATTAGCTACCAGCTGCAGTGACCAGCACACACTCACTGCCCGCTGGGAGAGGGGATTTGCAGATGCTCAGCAGCACTCTGTCCACTGGCCCGCAACCAGCTCAGCGAGCTGGTAAATCACTTCCCTCTCTTCATGCATAGGGGCAACATGCTGGAATTCATGGGGATGACACTTGTCCTCACACACAGTCCCAGTTTCAGACAGGGCTTGCAGACACTTACTCAATGAGTGATGACTGTGAAGAAGCTTCCCAGAACCAGACTACACTTTGCTGCAACTTATTTTCCCCATCTGTAAGCATGCTGCAGTGTTCACACTGTGAGGTGCTGAGAGGGGAAGCACAGAGATTTTTAGAGGCTACCTTTAAAACAACTAACAATGATGAGCTGAGCCAGGGACCCAGTGGGGTCGGATTGTGTTGCCATGCAAGCTGTCTCTAGTGGAACCGAGGCAGCAACTGTAAATGTCAGGAATCTGTCTGCCAAATGTAGCATCATCTGTCAGCAAAGCCTGCCAATGTGATGTCTGTAATTGGGAGAGGTAGTTAAGTGAGAGATCGCTCACTGGATCAAAATGATTTATGCTGGATTATATGGACATTCTCTGACAGCTAAGGAAGAAACAATCAGCTTGGAAAAAGACACATGCTTTGTAGAAACACAACAAGAGCTCCATGGCTACACTGCTGACTGCACAGTATGTGCTGCAGGGGGGTTTGCCAGTGCCTGGCAAGCACAGTGTGTGTTGTGCCGCCACACCTCTCACCTTGCTCACAGCTCTGTTTGCACAATGCCACCTCACTGGGTGTCACAGCATCTGGAACTAGGACTGTTGACTACATGGATTTTGCAGCTCAAATGAGATTGCTCTGAAAAGCCATGATTTCTCATTAGGAGGGATTATTTTTTTCTTCCTTATTTTTATTTTCTCTCCAGAACAGCTTCACTTAGTGAGTCTGAATTTAATAAAGTTCCTGCAGCAGCCAAGCTGCTATGCAGAAACAGACACAGACACTTTCCTGAATGCCTACCTTTCAAGCTGTTTTGGATGTCACTGATGAAAGCAAAACCTTACACGTAAACTCAGCTCTGATATCAATGCACTGCTGATCTATGCTTGCTTTTCTCTTTTCCCCACCTACACTCTCACACACACATTTAGCAGACTTCACCTGGAGACAAGAAGGAGCCTTGTTTCCTATCCCAACACCTTGCAGCACCAAGACACAAGTGCCAGCACAGAAGCTCAAATTTAAAATCCACCAGTCTCTAGATCCCATCCACTGCTGGAGCAGTAGGCAGTCCAGGCACATCAGTATTTCTCAGATCTTCCTTTGGACTGTAAGGGGTCAGATTCCCAGTAGGCAGCAGCCCTGCCCAGCCACTATCCAGCTTTTACATGCAGGGAGACCTTCTTCTCCCATGAACTGCAAGAGGTAACACCAGTCCCCTTTCTTCATAAATCTGCCAGACTTCCCAACCACTTTTAGTGGTTATGAGAGCCATTCCCTGTTACAGAGTACACAGTTCTTTCTGTCCAGGGGATCCATAGGTTTTTAAGTCCAGAAGGAAATGTTACAGTCAAAAAATCTGGTGTCTGGAATCACACCATCTGGAGAACATCATTCCTTGCGCTGGGGTGATCCCATCCGTCTGCTGAGGAAAGCTGTATTTTAGAGAGACACCTGGTATTGAAGTCTACATGCGATAGAGAGCCCTGCACAGCCTCTAGTAAGTTATTTCAGTAGTTAATTCTCCTCACTGTAAAAAAAATCTGTACCTTATTTTCACGTTGAATTCGTCTGGCTTCAGCTTCCAGTTCCCTGGATCTGTTTGGACCACACCTTCAAGAGAAGCATTCTAGCATCCAGCTTTCTCTCTTGGTGGCTCATGTAAAGCCATATCTGGTCACTTTTAAAGCTTTGCTTGAAGTAAATTTGCAAAGTAATTTTAGAAGAGGCTTACATGTGCTAAGTCAACCAGAAAAAAGAGCAGATGCATAAATCAGGCACAAAGACAATACCATACCAGTTTCTAACAGCAGACAGCCACAGGTATTTAAATAAAAATACAAAACTCAAGGGAGGCAGAGTGGACCTTTGTATGACACATCTCTCCAGCTTCACTCCTGGGTTTAGAGTCACTAACCTGAAGGTCATAGTGAGGTTTATCAGCTCAGGCACAGGGTTACCCAGTTTGTGTTCACTTGGTTTCCAGTCTGCTTGGGCATGAGCAGATTTAACTCACATTTACTTGCATAGTACTGCACAGGAGTATCCTTAGATAAGGGGAACAGATGAGCCCTTAGGGCAGGTTTTCCAGCTACTACCTTACCCATTTTTGTTATCTCATCATAAAACTTGATTGAAGATCTGTGACTTCGCACCTAGAGTCCTCAGTCACTTTCTCTTAAGTTTACCCTACACAGAGAGTGACCAGGACCACGGCTTTTGGCTGTATTTTGGCCATTTTCTGGACCCACAGCTCAGAATTTCTGGCTCAGTTTACACCACCACTACAAATGCCCTAAATTGACAGTATCTGGTTTACATTTATGGCAGTTTATACAACTCTGTTGGCTAGGCTTTTGCAAAATTTCCAGAGATGTATATAGCCAAATGTAAAAAATCAGAGTAGATTATTGTGCTTTTCCCTGACAAATATCACGTTTCTCTTCTATGTTTATGATTACTATGATGGCATATAGGCATATCAGCCGCAGGCCAGGACCCTTTCTGTGCTTGATGCTGTACAGATACAAGAAGAAAAAGCCACTACTTTACAAGGTTATGACAGCAAACACAAGTGAGACCAGAGTCCTCTGGGACACTGCCACCTCCTAGAATGAAGCATTACTTAATCCCACACATGAATGTACAGGTTACAGAGATCACCAGCAAGTTTCAGATACACTGACTGACTGACAGGGCCATCTTATGAGTCTGGCCAAATTTGAGATGCACCAAGCCTAGCAGGAGAACAGGCAACAAACTCTACTGCTGTTTGGCAGCTCATGTGATGTACAATAAGAGTGATGGGGAAAGAAGGGCTCGTTGACACTGACAACAGCCCAGTCTAGGAGCTCCCTTCCTCTTCCAGATCAGGTTGGGACAGGACATAAGGCTTTTTGTTGCTGGCTGGGAAATCTGCTGAGCATCTCCCCGCTGAAGCCATGACAGGGAAATTCTGGCACCAAGCCTGTGCCTTGTGTAACCCAGTAAGCATTGCTGGCAGATTGCCTCCATAGCAGGAGGTGGGGTGCAGGTCAACACCTGATTTCATGCTGGTAGTCCAATGCCAACACTCAACCACTGCATGTAGCCAGAGGGCAGATATTCGCTCAGCATACTCCACTGACAACATCAAGCAGATTGCTGGAGCATAATGGTGTATGGGAAACAAACTGATTCTTACTGTGACATTGCTGGATTTAACTCCACATACTTGTGCCCATCCCCTCTCAACAAAGCAAGGAGCACAGGAGACAACTGGCAACAATACAAACTCCTCTGAGTGCTAATAGGAAGCTCTGAGCTTTCTACAAGCATTTTTTGTGGTCTGAGTTTTATGTGCAGGAATATATGTGAAGTGCAACTAAGTGTGGGGAATGGTATCAGCATGGTTTCCCATCTTTTATCACACTCATATTTCCATTTTTCCCTCCTTTGACAGATTCGCCAGTCTGATAAGTAGGTCAGAAAGAAGTGGTGGAACATTTTCCTGTTGCAAAATGGAATCCAGCAATATGACAGTTTGTATTATGTGGGTACCATTACCACAGTACACCTCACTTGCAACACCAGAATGACTTGGTACCTTCTTTAGGAGGCTGTCAACAGGCAGTGTTCCCTCATTATCAGCCCCTGTCACTTTGCACACACTGACAGTGCAAACTGTGTCCTGGTGAGAACATGGGGATAAAGCCTTAGCACAGCTTGCTGTTAGTTGCAAGCCCCAGGTCCAGCTCCCTTAAACTCAACTCCCAAACCTGCAGCTTGCCAAGGTTTAGCAGATAGCCAAGGTTTAGCAGGCAAGACTGGCTCAACTCCGTGTAGAGTTACATTGGCCCACCAATGTCCATTGCCTTTCCATGCAAAAACACAACAAAAATAAGTACTATTCTGATTTCTAAGAAAGGGTAGCAAAAGAAAGCAAATTTACAAACTGGTATCCTCACTCCTCTTTCTAATGGCTGCACAATCACTGGCTTTGTGAACTCAGTTGTCTGTTAACAAAGCAATTAATTACAACACATGCTGGGCAAATACAAAGGTATAGAGGGACACTGATTGTTGGTTTGTTACGTGATCAGAAAAAACAGCAGTGGTCAGGATTTTTTTTATTCTGTAAGCCTGTTGCCTCTACCACAAACACTAAGATCCCAGGATACTCAGAATGCAGGCTAAAATCTCACTGCATGCAAGAAGGAAAATTTCTGAGTGGAAAAATTAGACAGAGCATCCACCAAAATCTGGGGCATTCAGGGGAGCAGCACTTAACTTTGCATCCTTAGCTACATGAGCTCATTTTTTTAGGACAGACAAGGAGAGAGGGCTCTAGAAAAGAAACCAACTATAAAGAGAACTTCACAAAAAAGAAAGCTGCTAATTATCCAGCCCCACTGCTGTGGCAGTGACCCTGCCCTGACAAGCTTCCAGTCTATATCATAGGACATCCTGCAGTGCTCGGCTTTGGCAATACAGCTGCTTTTTAAATTTCTGGGTATTAGTGGTTGTCAGACATTTCATAGGAGCCCTCACAGCTGTGCCACTGCTCTCTGCACCTTCAACCAGCAGTAGTTTTGATGCTATGGTGCATTGAAAGCATCGCCTCTACACCGCATTCTATCGTGTATTTGCAGGCTGCACCACAATTTCAAGCCTGTACATGGCTGCAGCTATTTCTAAAGGGACATTGGGGGGCTCTAGGGGCTGCATTTGTGCTTTCCCTGTCCATACTTAATGCTCTTTAACCTCTTCACCAGATTTCTCCCCCCATAGGAACAGACATCCTGACTTCAGCCCGGCAGACCAAACAGGCACCTCCTTCCTACACCTGCAGGCTACGGGCTTTGTGTCCTTGTGTCCTTGCAGGGGTAGGGGATGTCATATCAGGGTACCAGAGGCAGATGCAGCTGCTCAGAGTGAGGCCACATGCACAGTCAGCCCAGCAGAATGCCCCAGGTGTCTGATCTGTCCTCAGCTCCTTGCACTGCCTGCGCCAGCGCTCGGGAAAACCTCTGGACTACTGTTTCCCCTCCCACCTTCTGACTGACCAAGGCAAACTGCAGAACGTGGAGGTCTCCCTCTTTCTCTCAAAACATGAACGTGCTGCAGCTGGTCAGCAGATTATTTTTTAATGAAAAATGGTTGTAATATAATAATTTGCCAGAAAATCAGTTTTCAGAAGCAACAGCTAATCTTTCTTTTGAAAACATCCACCCCCTCACAAATATTAGGGTTTGTTTTGTTTCGTTTTTTAAAGAACCAGTTAAGGTTTTTGATTGCAAAGCACACACAAACTCAAATGTCATCCAACACTAGAAATTTGGAAGGTTCACAGCATTTTCTAATTAAAACTTTTTTTTCTAGAAGCTATCAACAACAACAAGAACATTGAAATAATACTAACGGAAAAGAACATGTAAAACCAATATTCTCAGCATTCTGAGTCTGGCCAGCACATAGACAAAGGGATCTCAAACTTACAAGGCAAGTGACCCCTCTGCAGTGCATTGAGCTACTCTGCTCATGGTGCATCTGCACAGTCCAGTCTGCAGCAGGACCACGACTTCACAGGACCAAACACAGCAAGCCCATCGTCCCAGTTTGGTTCTGTACTAAAACCTACACAATAATGAGCTATACTGGATAATGAGCTACACTGGTCTCTCTACAGCTATAAGCAGCTGTAAGTTTATTAGGGCCCCTTCAGCACTTGGCATGAAAGGGCCTTGATCTTTGCCAGGTCCCATGCTTCGTTCACCACAATCTTGATGCACACTGCAATTTTTTGCTGCTACCATTTTTATTTAACTAGTCTATTAAAGGTAAGGCTTTAAGCATATATTTACTCTCGATCTGTAGGAGTACCATTCTTTGAAACAGATTGATACAGTTTGCTGTGCCAACCGCTTGCAGAGAATAAAAACAGCTGCCTTAGCCACTCCATGCTCCCAAGGGCTTTACAAACAATGTCTGACCCATGTCGTTCCTCTCCACTTCCCTGCTCCCAGGGAAGCTGGTGGTAGATACAGAGCTCATAGCTTTGCTGCCCAACACAGTCACACTGAAACTTCACAGGGGCAGGAAGCACAGATGGTTCCCAAGATCTAGATGAAGACTTCCTAACAGCAGGGACCAGGACAGCCACTGCTGCTGTCCTTCCCTGTGCTGTCAGCAATGGTTGCACTACAGCTGCCACTGTTGGGAAGCTTCCGCTCCTCACCGCAAGGGAAGGGCACAAGGAGGTGCCCCGTAGGAGCCTGCACCAGCCAGGCTTCCTCTTTGGGGCCCAGCATTAATGACTGATGCTCTGGCTTTAAAAATAATTGCCCTGGGATGCAAGTAGCTTGTTTTTCCTCCTTGTACATCACCTCCTCACAGCCTGTGGCTGAAGGCTCTCACAGTGGTGAAGGGAGGTCCCAGCACAGACTCCCTCTGCAAAGAGTTTCAAGTAGAGGCTGGGTCTGGGGTTTTCAAAAGGAAAACAAATCTCCCTGGAGAACCCCAGGTGCTACTAAGGGGCTACCAAGGCTGAATGGGCAAGGGAAGGGGTACAAAGCCCCCCCTGCATACCCCTCCACTAGCACCTGCAGTGGGCATGGGCCCCATTTTCCCCCCTCAGCAGCAGGTTCCTGAGGACACAGCCCAGTTCCCACATGATTCCTCTTCCCCACCAACCCCTGTTTGTATTATGGGGACACCGCCAGCCAGTTGGGCCTGACTCCCGTCACAGGCATCACCACAAGCACCCACTTCCCACCATGGCCATAACTCCCCCTCAGCTTCCCAGCAAAATAGCTGAAATTCCTCAGCAGGATGGGGGTAAACCAAGCATGAATATGTGACTCTACAAATAAACAAACTTCCCCCCATGTTGTTTGGCTCTTTTAATATTTCAGTTAGCACAGGAAACTTCTGGTGAAGGGAACAGGCAATATTTCAGAGCGGGGAAGCAGCCTGTTGGTCATGAGTTTATCAGGGAAAGCCTCCCCTGAGAAGGGCAAGCAGCTGTGCAAGTCTATCCCTCGTCCCTGCTATCTTCTCTGTTTAGTTCTGGCAGAAATAAAATACCACCAAGGGCACAGTCCAACCATCCAGTTTGAGTTGCCATTCTGGTCTCTTGCTGACCACATCTAAGGATACAAACTGACTGATTCTGTGAGACAGAAGAATAAAAACAAGAAACAAATACTGATGTGCATTGGAAATTCAGGTCAAATAGCTTGGTTTTCTCCCCAGGCACCTGGTCCAGTTCTTATAAGATGCCTGACAAGAAGCATTTTTTATTCCGTTCACATTCTCTGGTCAGATTTTTCACTATTTTTCCTTCATTGTTTAATTTGGATCTGAAGTCTCTTAACTGCAGCTATGGCCAAAATGTTTCTTACCTCATCTCATGGAGCCATCCCTCACACCGCAGATCCACATAGTCCAGGGAGATAGCATTACCTCCCTACAGCTGAGATGAGGTACAAAATAAAACCTTTACTATTAATTTCCCAGGATGGGATGCAGTGCATTCTCCCCAGCTTGTACAGTTCAGACCTCTAATCCAAATACAAACCCTTCTGCAGCTCCTTACTATGCTGAAATGAATGAGATGGATTTCCTCACTCTCCATTCATGACTCCCTGTCCTGGGGTCACTGGTCCCAAAAGCAGTGAGGTCTTTTTGTGAGGAACCACTTTTGGTAGCTCTCCCAAATGGGTACCTCCCATGCTCACAAGTAAGAATCAAATGGCCCTGGAAAATGCATTTGGCATTTGGGGAGCAAGCAATAACTTCAGTCTAGGGAAGTGCCCATCACAGCAGCATGGCACTAACATCTGCATTTGAGTGGGGGGCAAGCCTCACGCGGTGCAGCAAGGACCAGGCTCTGCATTCACAGCAGACAGGCAAAGGCACATCTGTGATCTATTTCTTGTGCTAACAAGGATTCCCCCTGCATGAAATCTTTTAAATTCCCATTCCTGTTCTTGAAGATGAGGTTAATGATAGTCCTAAGATCTCCTATACAGAGAAGAGGAAACTTCATGAATGCTTGCAAAATCCTTCAGAAAACAGCCTGAGGATGAGCAAGGGTGATTTAACTGATAAGCTGTGTATTAACCTGCGACAAGAGTAGTCACATTTTCTTCCGATTGAGGAGCAGAGCAGGCAGAGGAAAGTAGCTGTGTTGGAAACACTTCTATTTTGCCCACCCGGGCTGCACTGGGATAAGCTTAGGACAGAAATAAGCTTTGGGGAGTCATTGAACTCTGACCTAAACTAGAATAATAGCATGTGTTTATGTCTGACAATGGTGGAGCTTTGCAGGAACCTCCAGTGAGCTCCATATGCAACACTGTTTTTATGGTCCTCCTAGAAGGGAATTTCAAGGGATCGTATATGCCTTAAGTGTAAATTATGACATACATTAAGGACCACCCGCATCAAATGTATGGTCACCCCAGCGCAGGGTTTTCATGGTGAATTGAGAACAAATTCCACAACCCTTCTGGTTTGCGCTTCCATAGAATAATATATTTTCGGGTCAGCAGAGCTGTCTGCTTCTCACACAATAGGCCCTTTCTCCCTTTTCCCCATACCTGTCAATTGCTCTCTGCCTCAGCTGTAATTTATGTTTTACTTCCAAACTATATGACTAAACTCTGGAAATGCATGAGGGTACAGCAGATAGGAAAAGTCCATTCCCATCCATGATAAGCACAGCATTATCACTCCAGAAATCCAAGCGGGCACAGGGAAGCCTTACAGATGCATTACACTACTGTAGAACCTGCATTCAAGATCACAACGCCTCTACCAGTGGGTCTATTTTTGTAGTTTACTTCAAATATTTAATGTTGCATATTTGTAAGGAAAAAGGTGGAAGCATTTAGAGGTCGAAAAACTTGCCAAAACTGATCCGTGACTCAAAGAATAGATGTAAATGGATACATGAATCAAAGCACTGCATACATTTCCAAACTCCTCCTTTAATACCTGCTCAATACTACAACCTACATGTAGGCTCTACCAGATATCTCTGGAATGGGCAGCTTGTAATTGTCTGCAGAGACTCTAGCTAGCCTGAAAGGACTGAATTTAGGACCACAAAACCATATCTACTTTACCTTGTTCTTTGTGCTACTAGGTCATAGAAGAAGCAATTGTAGCTCACTTTTTAAACTGGAGGGGTTTTAAACTGAAGATTTTAATTGTAAGCTAAGAATTAACTGGTTTGCTTGGCAGGTTGGAGACTGCCTTTCTTCCTCCAAACTACCTCATTTAGTTTCCATGACTCTTCTGAAAGGTTCTCTAGTAGATCTATCTCATGTTTTTATCACACTCTGGTTGTTTTTAAAACTGGATTTTTGCAGGTATAGCATGCTGTTGTTTTGCAGTTCTCTAGTTCCAGTCATATTAGTAAGCTCACAGATTCATCCTATCTTCTCTAGAATTAAAGAAATAATAAAAAAAAATTGCTGATTTTTTTTGTGTTGACTGCATTTGAAGCCTTTTCCTTTTAAGGAGTAATCATTGCTATTATTTTCAAAATGGAAAGGTTTTCTTCATCAGGTGCTGACAAATAATACTCTTCATAAAAGACCTTGTGCAGTCCTTCCATAGGCTGCTTTGTTTCTGTCTAAGTCTTCCCTCTGGCTCTTTGTTATCCTTTCATACAGTTGTAAATAAAGCAGAGCTATTGCACAGACTGTTTTCTTGTTTAATATGTCCAGGTAGGTATAAATATGTATTTGCTCTGCCTCAAACACCTTTTTCCAATATTATATTTTCCACTGTTCCTTCCCTAATATGGGGATTCAATTTAACATGGGGGACAGTCAATAGTCCTTAACCCCAAGAGTAGCACTGAAGTTGCTCTAGTGGATTACACTCTACAGTTTGAGCTTTCTGTGGCAATGAAAAGCTCCTGTTCTTTTCCCATATGCAAACCCAGAACAGATTTTCAAATTCTGGGCCTTTCTTCCATGCTCTTCTGGAAAATGGTTGAATGAGATGTGGGACTGCTTTGTCATAACTATTAGACATATGAGACTATTAGTACACATCACTGAAAACTGGCTATAACACACACCCTGCATGTTTTTCCTGCCTTCAGACAGTTAGTAGTGGAAAATGCCAGAGAACTTCCTCCCCTTGTGGTAATCCCTGCTGGTCTAGTCACTGGCTCCCCACACGGACTGTGCTTTGAAATCTCAGATCCTCCAAGGCTAGAGATAAGAGAGTGGAGAGAAATCCAGGATTTGGGACTACCAGGAAAGAACAGAGAGCTGAGAACTAGCCCTGAGAAATAACTGGCATATATAAATGACCCAAACTCATCATAATTTAAAACCACCTCAAGATGCAACTTCTCCCTCTGCTTCCCCAGAACACAGAGACTCTGGGACATCAGTTACCAATCTGGCTGAGCTCGTTACTCTGATGAAGAAACATGAAGGGACATCAATGGACATCTAACGCTAATCAATTGTGCACCTGGTTCCACCAGCCAACCCACCCACCTGTAAGGATTTCCCTGTTAGTGACTTTTTCAAAACAATGCAGAGCAAAAAGTCTAACTATTATATTACCTAATTCTGAATTTGGCAGAGCTGTCTCTTAAAAAAAAAAAAAAAGCCAGTAAATTTTATCTTCTCTCCCTTTTTGTTGGTTCTGCTGTTTCCCATCACTAGTTTTCTCTTGCTCTTTGTCAAACTCCCTCTTCCCAAGTCCTTTTTTCCATGCATATAATTCACTTAACATCAGATGCACCATTTCATGCTATAAGTGTTTTCAAGACTTTTGCAGTATAAACAAATCTTGTCAGTAGGTTGTATTTACTGCCAATTCATTTACAATCTGATCCTGGAATAAGCACTTTGATTTTTTTCAAGTTAAAATGGTTTGGATTTTATACAGCAAATATTTTGTGTTGACTGCATTTGGAACTGCCAGCCATCTGTCTATTATTAGCATCAGACCCTGACAATGGAAATATTCTACTCATTAAATCACTGTTAAGCGAAGTGTTTAGGTTTTACTATTAAGAAAAAAAGGAAGGTTTTTTATGTCATGAATGGTTCACAGGAGATACGTGCTACCATTTAAAGCCAAAACTAATAGGGTCCTCAGAAATCACCCTGTTTCATGTTTCCAGTTTCAAAACCAGAGGAATGCAGGTCTGGAAAGGACCTGCTGGATCATCAAGTCCACATCTTATAGCACCACACAGTAGAAACCCTAGAGGTTTGACTCATATCTAGTTTCTTCATTAAGATTGACAGCAGATGGTTACAGTCACATAGGCCCTCAAACTTCAAGGTACCAGCCAATAGTCCAAGGGATTTGCAGATGCTTCATAAAACTGAAAAGTAGGGTCACTAAATTTAAGTGTCTAAATACATCCCCAGAGTTTGAAAATACTAGTATAACCAATAACAATCGCCAGACCTATCTCAGATCTGACATAGGGAGGTCTCACCAACAAAACTAAACTGCCACTTACATTCTCCCTCACCTTGTGACTTCAGACAAAGATGCCACATTTGGGCTTCTCTGTAAGACAATGAATTCAGCAGCATTCCTAAAGCAAAACTTCCAGGAGCAGCTAATCTCTCTTTGAAAGAGGCAGCATCCCTCCAGACATGCCCTGAAACTTGCAATATAAACTCAGCAGCAGCCTTTTGCAGTCATCAAAACTGATATTTAAGAAGAATAATTTAAGCACATTTTCTGCTTGTGCTGAGGACCAGGCACTAGACCTCTGCACACCACACTGGGTGAAGTTAAACCCTGTTGTGCATACGGCAAACCAAGAAAGTTGAAGACAATGTTCATTCCTGTTAATACTCTTACCTCAACTCAGCAAAATTAACACATTGACTTTACATACCTGGCCCCACCAGCCAGTCAACCCACCTGTAAAGGCTTTGCTCTTAGTGACTTTATCATAACAATATGGACCGCTCAGTGTAACTATTACTAGAACAGAAACCTTTGGGTGCCAGTTCAGAATCAAAAAAAGGGTTGATATCATCTTATTTTCGAGAATGCACCATTTAACACTAGAACGGTAAAGAGGTGAAGAACGAAGCCACCACTGAAGACTAAATGCTGCTCTGGTTCTGCATCTAGTTGCTGTACAGAGGAGCAAGCCTACTTTCAAGTTATTAATAGCAGCGTAATTTAATAATAATAATAATAATAGAAAAGACATCTGGATGAAATCAGATGTGGGCAGCAGAACCACATGTGCACAGGGAACTGAGGCATGTCCCAGGCTCACTCACATATTTTGATACAGAAGAGGCAGAGTATTTCATTGAGAGGGGAGGAGGAAGCCAGCCAGAAGGCACTTGAAACCTGGAGCTCTGCTACTTTTAAACTAAACATCAGTACATTTCTGCTTATCTCCTTACCCCTGCAAAGACAGATTTTGCTGAATATCCAAATGTTAATGGAACAAGCCCACAGGGAAGGCAGCCAAGCCAAGTATCCCTGCCCAAAACTAGCTTTCCTCCTTGATTGCTCCCTTTTTTCATTTGTCTAATGTTTTCCAACCTGTCTCTTTCTCCTTTTCATGCACAGAGATCATCCTGACATCCTCCTAATTCATCTTGACTTGTACAAAAGGCTCTCCCAGCCCTAGGTGCTTCCAAATGCTTGTGGTTTTCAGCGATTAAACAGGGCAGATAGCAACTGCTTCTCACATACAAATCTCAGTATGGATGTTCCTTCAAACGGAAGGAGAGCTGCCTGCATTGCAGGAGGAGGATTAACCAAGATTTCTCAGCTGTGCATAAGCGTCCTTGGACACAAGAGTAACAAAGGTACCACTATCCTGCACTTCTCAATCAAGTCCAGCAGACAACACAACATTATTGCTGCTTGAAAAGGCAAAACCAGCCAAGGTAACCAGGCAAACACATCGCACAGGATCGCTTGAGGGAGGTGCCTCGTTCACAGTTGCACAGGGAAGAAACTGAGGACAGCTATGACCATCAAGGTGGCCAGGGCAGGCATTCCCAGCTCTGCCCTCTCTGACAAAAGACAGTGAAGAAACTATCTGGAAAGCAGTTTTGATTTCTGTTTAATAGATCTCCATTCTAACAGGAGCCCTACTTTCATATATTAGGGGATGAACGCGAGTCTGTTCAGCCTCTCCTATGAGCAGGTGGTTCCTGCTGGGACAAGTAGTGGGCTGGGTCATTTGTCACACAGCCTGGCTGAATTGACTATACCTTCCTCAGGTTGACAAGTGTGAATGCATACAGAGGATGAGTTGGAGAACTCGCCATTTCTGTTGAAGGCTGCCACAAAGCATGAAAAGGTCATGATCCACTGGACCAGAAAGAAGGAAGGGTCTCCATTCGACCCATGTCACCATGGCTTTTAAAGTATTCATACAAACGATTAAGAGAAAAACACATCACTACAAAAATCTCCTGACTTTACCTGGCTTAGCCAGGGTGAAGCAGAGAGCACGTCAGTGTTTCTGGGAAAAGGCCAGGTGGGATCATTGAATGATCCAAAGCAGGAACTGCTGAAATCAGCTTTGCCCTCCTTGAGCTGAGCAGAGAGATCACTTCTGCTTTGCCTTAGCCTCATCCCACATGGCCATGTCCTACTCCATGGGTAAATGAGTGATTTTCCTGACAAAGGGAAGTGCTGAAATCCCATGAGCTCAGTAGAAAATCTGGGGCTACTGTAATGATTTAAGGGCCCTGTCACAGGCTGGAAACCCTCTGTGGAGGTGCTGCAGAGACACAGCAGGAGACAGTGTCTCTTCCCCTGCAGAAATAAGTAAGAATGTGTGACTGGACACAGGCAGCATGTAGGGACAAATCAGGAAAGCAAATAAAGACCTATCAATGTAAGAACAAATTAAGAAAGCAAATAAAGACCCACCAATGTGTAAGAACTCAGACCTGCCCCAGAGGTGAGACAAGGAACCCCCTTTTACTTTGCGACAGCAAAAGTCACTACTGTGCCTCCCTGGCAGACTGTGGTTTTACTGCGGTGCAAGCAGGGATATAGGAGAACCATTGCTGCCTCAGAACAGCTGGGGATGTTCCATGGATTCACACTGCCCTGGCAATCTCCCCTGTCTGACCAGCCCCATCAGCCTCAGCTGCCATTCATCCCCAGCCATGCAGTGGCAGAAAGTCTGGTGCCAGCAAGGTGGGCTTCAGCAGGCTTTGCAGACCCTAAATACAGACCTGCATGACCCAGGGTCAGAGAGTGAGACGTTCACAAATAGTAAAGCCATTGAGGACTGTTCTGTTCCTTACACTATGCTGACATCCCAGTCAGAGGGCTTTCTCCAGCAACTCCTGTGTCTAGGCAAACAAGATCTAGATGGGAGAGTGTAGCTTTCAGAAAACACATCCTCTCTCAGAAGAACTGGAGAGCTGACCGTTCCCCATGATCTGATCCAGCAGTTGACGACCACATCATGTGAAATCTCCAGACTGGCTCCAGTGCAGACGTGTGAGTGAAAATATGGTGCAGCAACCAGAAGGTGATTACAGTTTGTCTCAATAGTTACCTGGGGACTAATGACCTTACACAGATGAAATGGTGAGACTATTAAAGCTGATTTACTGAAAACATTCAAGTAGTCCTCTGACAGCTGAACAGACAGGGATGTTGCTAGAATTGCTGGTCAGAGCCGTATCTGTCAGCACGCTGCCAGGGAAATATGCTGCAGGAATGGAGTCTGACGCACATGATGTTTGCAGAGTCTCCTGGAGCAACTTTGCAAGTAGTGAGTGATTTGTAAGGATGAGAACAAGGAAATCCCTTTTCCTTAACTTAATGTTAAGTATCATCCCACTTCCCCACTATTTTTGTGAACTCTGTTATCATCTGCTAAATAAATGCACTGCCTAGAAAGAAGCATTAGTAATATGGAACCCAGACAGAGTAAGAGGAGGAAAAAGTGATACTAGGAGGCTGCACACCAATAGAACTGTGACATACGGGAGGGTGAATTTCAGAGTACTGAATTTTTCCTGGGGCAGATACTCCCTGTGAACTTTCAGTGAGCAAGAGAAACAAAATCCACCAAGTTTCAGATCTAGATGAGCTCCTGTTGTGGACCACAGCCCCTATGTCTCTTCTATTACATCTGAGGGAATGTCTTTGCAATAACTTCTTCTCAAATAAAGGATAAGCCTTTTCCCCAAAGAGAAATAGCATGGGAAACTGATCTCATTTTGGGCCTGAAAAGTCAAAACATCTCTACTACAAATGGGACTAGAAAAGAAAGGAGAACTCTTTGAGGAAATAGCATTAATATATGAGCACTCACACATTTTTTTCAAGACATCTCTAGTACATAGCTGAGAAAAGCCAATGGTTTTTAATAATTTAGGAATAAGAGTACACCACAACCAGAAGCTGCTTAAATGGTCACATACAAGTATGGGGAAAAAAACAAACCAAACCAAACCAAACAAAAAACCACACACAATCAAAACCCACCTTTTTTTCCCATTAGAAATCTCAACAATTTTTCCTAGTCCCTGCTGAACAAATGGCTCTGTCCTAACTTTCTGAATATCAGCCAGAAGGACTCACTTATAAACTCTGCAAAGGATCATAAATTGAAAGATGCTGCCACTCCTTGGAAAGACAGGATCAGAATGAAAAATAGCCTTGATAATTGGAGAGATGATCCTAACCAACACGAAATTTGGTAAGTTCAAATACAAAGTATCAATGTCATAAGGAGAAATCAAGAGTGGAAACAGGAGAGAGAGAGTGATTAACTACACACTGACCGAACAGGAATGGAAGAGCATATAATGATCAAGTCAAAACTCAATGAGTCAATAGTGCGATGCCATTGCAAAAAAAATAAATTTCTTTTTGAGATGTATTATCGCAAGTATTATGTGTATATAACACAAGACCAACGATTTCACTCTTCTGGAATACTGTATTAATTTTGGGGCACCATGATTAAAGAGAGATGCAGAGAACTGGAAAAAGTCCAAAGGACAGTAATAAGAATGATAGAGGTATAGAAAAAGTGTCTCAGGAAGAATAGATGAAGGAAGTAGATTTGTTTAGTCTACAAAAGAGAAGACTAAGGAGAGACGTAATAGCAATCTTCTCACTTATTAAAGGTCATGAAGATGATGATTGATTGCTCTTCATGTGCACTAAGAGTAAGAGAAGAAGAATCAGTTTTACTCAAGGCAAGGCAGATTTAAAGGGGCTATTAAGGAAGCTTTCTGACTATCAGCATAGTTAAACATTGCAGCAGGGTACCTAGGGAGGGTTTCTTATAAGAAATCACACAAACAACTATAAGCGTTGCCTAGAAATAATTCCCCTGCCTAAGTGCAGAGTGATGAAGGAGATCTCTGGAGGCCCATTCCAGCACTACAAAACTATAATGAACGTCTGATTGTTCATATTAACGTTAGGCCCAGGGAAAACTCAGCATCTCTGGCTTCTTCAGCTTTAGAGAGGCTAAATTGACCTTAGAAAGGGATGAAATTCCATTCATGGGTCACCTGCACCTTCTTTTGATGCTAAGCACAAAAAAAATTAGTATGCATTTAGCAACTGAAAACTGATAGACAGGTAACATACATGCAAATGAACTTGAATGCACACTTTCCTCTATGCCTGTAAGATACCATAGTTTGTCCTTGAATTCCAGGCTTCTCAGAGCTGTTGGACTGCCAAGGCCACATGCAGAGGGAAAAAATGTTTGTAGTACTTTCATCATGGAGAGTCTGTTTGTTTGTTTGGTTTTTTTTTTTAGTTCAATAATATTTTCTAAAATTTCTTTCAAGAAAAATGTTATCCTTTGGACTCAGTCCTGCTCTGGAAGAATGAGCTGGCAGGAATTTCAGTGTCTTCAAATACCTGGACAGCCCCCACCTCTGGTGCATTCAGGCCCATTAGCCATCCCTAGATATCCAGGTTTCTTACCCAACCCTGGGGATAAATCCAAAGCACCCCACAAAGTTTGTTAGTCTACACTGCACTTGTGGAATCTGCCTTTATATATTTATTTTGTCATCATAAAAATGTTTCATCCTTCAGGGAAGAAAAACAAGTAGAAAATAAATTAACAGATGAAACCTAATTGAGAGGTGTTACCAATAGTAGGGGAGACACAGAAAACACAAGTGGAGTTAAACAGATTTTAAAACATACCTGTGCATACTAGAACAAGCAAAGAGGCAGCCACACTGTGGAAAAAGCAAGCAAATTAATTTGGGCGATATAACCTGAAACTGAGATCTACTCTAGGAGAGCAGAAGGTAGAAACAGTAGTGCTGGCAAAGGCTTTGGAATGGCAGCAAGCAAAAAATTACAGGAACTTGGAGACTGCAGGAGCTGCAAGGTGCTATAAACCTGGGGAAATAGAGCGTATGTTGTTATTAGAGAAATATCACAACCTTTTTACTCCATATCAGCAACAATTAGATAGTTTGATCCCTTTTTTTCGGTGATTCCTACCTGCGCAGCCCAGCAACAAGCCATTTGGATATTTGTCTCAGGCACGCATGTAGCAGAAGATATTTGTTTCTCTCTCCTTCCTGGCATGTCCTGCCAGCCAGTACCACTGCTAAACCCTTTCTAATTCCCAGCATTCTGAGGGCAGAAATACCAGGCACATTCGCTGTACCTCTCAAATCCCAGAGGGGCTCAAACCCTTGCAAGAAGTAACAGGGTGAGGCACAGCACCCCTCTGCTGCAGCTGGGGTGGGGAGAGATGCCTCTGAATGCAAACGCAGTCTCCAGCCCTCAGGGATCAATTCTGGTTTCATTGAACTGGTGTCTGCTTGAAGAAAACCCTTGCCTTTGCTTGGCTTGTGCCTTAATTGTTCCAGCAGCCTTATCCAACCCCCCTGCCAAAGGCCTTTCAATTCTAGTGTTGCCTGGGCTCTGTTCAGAATCCGGACTTGGCACATTGCAAACACCATAATCAACCATATTAGTGGGGAATTGGGAAGCTGTCTTAAAAGAAACAAAAATTATCCCTTCTAGTCCAAAATGCTCCTTCACTGCACATGGATGTATATAAGTGAGATCACAATGCTGCTCAGAGGAGCATATCACCGATGGAAAAGACAGCGCAAGACGATTGCAGGGAGCCAACTTGATTTGCAATTGCACCCAGACCAAAAAATAAACAACATCATTATCAGCAAATTGAAAACAGACTAGGGGCTGAGTGTGGACTTAAATTGTAATAGGACCCCAATGCTGCTCACAGAGAACATGGGTCTCAGGGAGTTCATCAAGGGTTTGTCGTGGTGATAGATGTTGTCCCCAGATATTTATCCTGTGGTATTAAGCTGCCCACCAAATGCACAGAAAGCCTGACAGCCAACGTTCACAAAATTCCTGTCTGTGCTCCAGCAATACATCACCCTTCAGTCATCACAACCACAGGGCCCCCACCACCAGCAGAGGGGTCTTGTGCCTCCAGGAGGCAAAAGCAGCCAGACAAGCCATCCACAGCCACAGGGCTGTCCCATTTCCAGGCCACTTACATGCTGCAGACAGATGTCAGTTGGTGTTTCTTGTGGTTCAAGGATGTGGGTCAAAGTCAGGGCTGGTATACCAAAGAAATTCACTAGGGGTTATCAAGAACAAGTGCTTCAAAGCCACAAGTATTTAAATAATGGCCTCAAAAACCTGGAGTAGACAATGCCTGGAGGCAGGACACTTTTGAGTAGAGGGTAGGATTCTTCTGCCCGTCACAGAGGCTCTATGATGACAGAGAATTTGGCAGGAATCCAGACACCCCTCTCAGCAAGGATGTTAATAAATTCCTACTACTCACATCTCCCTACGTCTTCCTTCTCTACATGCAGTTCTCCGTCTCTTTCATCCCAGACAGTTATTATTCAGGCCATTGATTTTGATAAGCACATAGGTAAGTAAAATACGTTTGACATAATTTTTCTTTTTTTGGCAGAAAATATTGTTTTCTGCAAGAATATTTATTAATAATTGTTGACATAATGCTATAAATATACATTTTCCCAGTTATCCTAACATTTAAATTGTGGGAAAACACAAAGCTTTAGCATTTTTGCCTTTATGAAAATGCTTCTTCCATGACACACACAGACCTGCTTCTTCTGGCAGCACACAGAATAAGATGAGGCAAAACAATGTCTTGAGGGAACTTGACTTGGAATCCCTTCCCATGAGAAGCTAAACATAAGTTCTGATGGGGTTACAACAGGTAGAATATAAAAAGTCTGAGTCTCTACAGCACTACAGGCATCCCACACCTTAATCCCTGCCTCCCCTGCCATAGTCCCAGACACCGGTACGTGATAGGACCTCATCCTTTCCCAGCACAAACTTCCATGCAGACCAAGCAATCTGTTTCCATTCACAGCCAAGACTTGCCGAGCTGCCAAATCAGCCACTTCCTTGCCAGATCCATACATTCTCATCCCAAAGGAAAGCGGAAGCTGTAGATTACTGTTCCTACAAAACAAAATCTCTATATAATATTCATATTTGGGCTGCTTCAAAAAACAGTGCCTGAGAGAAGGCAGCCCCTGCTCTGCTGTCTATGGGGCTGGAGTGCAAAATGATGTGATCCACATCTTTCTCGGCCCTCCAGCAGCACACCCTAGGTGCCCTTGAGGGCCTCACATGACAAATATGACAGAGACGGTACCCTACCACTGTGCTAGTACAACCCCTTGATTTGACGTGGGGGGCCAGAACAGGGGTCCCATGACCATGCCAAACAGAAGATACCTTGAAGACTGCAGTAGTAACATTGCTCTGGCCTACACGATTTGTCACATCCAAGCTTGAACAGCTGTGCATCCACAGCCTGCAGCATCCCTGGGCTGTTAGGGGGAATTACTGCATGGGGTAGGATGCTTAATACAAATTAACTGCTGTGTTCAAGAGCATTCAAAGAACTAGTGACACAGTCAGTGGCAGACCCAGGAATCCTGAATTCTGGCACTAAGGGTCTCAGTCTAAAGAAGCTGGGTGCCTAACACCAGGCAGCTCTGAACATCAGGAGTTCTGGATTCAGTTCCTGACAGTTTGTTTTTTCCTTCCCCTGTATGTACTTAAACACTCTCTTATTTAACTTGAGTGACGATTCCTGTCTTAGAGGTGCTTGGTGAGCAGCCAGCAGCAACCCAGTAATAAAACACCTTCCCATTGCTGATAAGAGAGCATAAGGGAATTGTGCTGTGAAGCACCCGCCCTGGAGAAGGAATGAAGGTAGCCTGCAACGGATCAAGTCCAGCTACTTCACTGCTCTCTCCCTCCCCCAAAATGGTCTGCACAAAGAAGCAACAAAATTCTCCCTTGCTGATCTTACTCATTTGACAGCTGTTTTTTGCAGTTTTGGCTAGAATTGCACATACACTTGCAACACTGCCTATCTACCATCTTTCCTTAGCCAGATGAGTAACTAATCTCTATGGGAGATGCCCCTTTACCCATGGTCTGGGAGGCCCAATTTGGAAAGAACTTACACCAAAAAACAAGCTATTTTACCTGCTGTGGTTTTTAGGGCTAGATTCAACCTCTACCTAAAAGCAAAAGCCATGGTGCTACAAAACACCACAGCCTGGAGGAATTTTGGCCATGGGTGGCACAAAGATGACTCTGAGGGCACCAGGAGAGAGCACGCCTGACCCCACACTAGCTGATGGATGGTTGGAGGGTACCAAGGACCAGAGACAGCCAGGGACACTCAATGTCAAGCCTCATGGTTTGCAAAACAAAATGTCTTAACACTAGGTTTCACACTTTTGACTTGTAAAACACTGCAAACAGCAACTCTGGAAAGGAAAGGGCTTCATTTCTAACTCCCATGAGACAAACCAGCCTTGACACTGCAACATGGTTTTTCCTCTGAATTTTTCAGCTAGCCTTGTACTTTGGAACTGGTTGAAGGCCAAAGAGAATCAGGGACTTCTGCCTCCTTTCTTGAGCGTGTTTCTGTTTAGGCTGCAAATTAAGACAGGCATGGCCCTCCTCTGGGCAACACCCTGCAGAGCACCATGGTCTTGGACAACCACCTCTAACAGTGGCAGCTACATAAGCAGCCAAGTCAGATTTTACAAGCTGGTCAGACACCTGGTTATGAACCCTCAGTGACTGACTGTATGCACCACTTTAGGGTAGGATGTAGGAGGGCAGAACTTATACATGGCACCTCTGTGCATTTCCCAGAGCAATCATATTCTTCCAAAAAACTGCACATGGGAGGCACTCCCCAATCCAGTGGGACAGATGTTGGACCCTAATGCAGTAAAAGGTGTTGTGGAAAACCTCTGAAGTTTCTTTCACTAAACTCACATTTAGTCACCTGGTTTTTGGTCATGAAAGTACTTACCCGGTAGAAGTACTGTGTATGACCATGAGATTGAGTTTGCCAGCAATGTAAGAGTTTAAGGGATTAAATACTCAGGATGAAAAACTCTTTCAAGAGAAGCTGAGGAAAATGCATCACTTTCTGCCATAGCCTAGCTGCTGTACTTCCTTGCCAGCAACCAAAGCTGCTTTTTAGGGATGGAAGGAAGAATACTCCTACCCCTGGAATATCTGACAGTTTGTGCAGGGCAAATATGTTGGCAAAAAGGGAATCACTCCCCACCTCTTTTAAAAATATTTACGCCTTTCACTTTTCTTTCTCTTTCCTAAACTTACCTTTGAAATCACAGGAAATGGGTGAAAATTTGGACATGAAAACATTATCCAAAGCTAGCTCCCAAACATTCACATCACTGTTCCTTTCACATATGCCTGTCTTTTAGAGTCCAGAGCAAGCAGTGGATTCCAAAAGGAGTTTATCCCACAAATGGTGGGATCAACTCACAAAACCTTGCCTTCAGATTCAACATCCTCCAATGCAAAGCCAAGTCTGATATTTCTAGGAGTACAATCAGACACAGTGACATTTCAAGCCAAGTAGAAATGCAGTAACAGACTTGGTCTGGTCCTTTTTTTGCTTCAGTAACTACCTATAAAAAACAAGAATGCAGAATGGTCCCAGAACTGCTGATAATTTGGGATATTTCAATTTGTGAAACAAGCTCCACATTTCTCTCATGACTAGCCATGGAATAACAAATAGAATTATCTAGTTTCACTGCTGTTTGGATTGTCAGTTTGATTTGTTCTCAGATGTTACAGGTTACATACTGCTTTGCACAGACATTTAGCAAAGCAGAAACCCAGAGAGCTCTGTGATCTAGCAACACAGTTTCATAAGGATTATCAATCTCGTGGCAGTTGTAAGCTTTTCCTGAAGTTGCATCATGGTGTGTTTATCCTGAGCCCTGTCACTCCCCTTGGTGTCTTGTTTGGTTTTTTTTGATGGGAGGTAAGTTTATCATGCCTAATGAGTTCAACTCCCTAAAGTTTTGCCCCCTGCTCAAAACATTAACAGGGTCTTTCCCCTGTCTTCAGACACTTATTTTCACAAAACATGTTGAAATAAATTTGCCTTTGAGAACTGTGTCTTTCTGGTAAATTTGTATAAAATTAGTTGCCACAGTAAAAACACTGGATGGGAGAGATAAAAAGAAATCCATGCATGTATGAATGGATTAATTTAATAACCTCTGTTTCTGCAGAAAAATGGAGTTAAAAAAAAAATCACAGAAAAGAGTGAAAGTTACTGAAAATAAGGATGAGACTAGAAGCAAAACACAGCTAACATGAGCATCTAACACATTATCCAGTGAGTAAAGGTAATGCATGCATTTTCTGTTGCTCAGCTGAGTCTAGTGGGGTATTCTACTCTTTACAGAACAGATTCAGTTTTAATTCATTGCTTGACATTATTTTTATTGTTAACCTGGATGGCCCTGGAAAGAAAAGGATTTAAATTACAAAAAAATGGCTCACAGACTCAGCTAGCTTTGCGAACCTGTGAAACAGTTTGCAAGGTTCGTAAAACCTCAAAAGCCAGAAAATCCTCCACCCCCAATTTCCTCCTTACTTCAGCTCCAGTCTCACTTCACTCATGGCAGGATGTTATGAGCTCCCTCCTCTAACAGACTGTAACTTTTACACTCAGAGCTGATTATGTTGCCTTCACTCTTTCTTGACGTCTCCATGCTGGATTGGAGCCTGAACTTCAGCAGAATCCCTCATGTAATGAACCTGACCCTCCTGCTTGCTTGCTGGTCATGAAAGAGAGCTGGTGGGGTTACTTGGCTTTTCTCTGATGCCAAGCAATTGTTTGCAAAACAGCATATAAGTCCTTAATGCATTATTCTGCTGAATGAAGAGAAATCCTATTTAGCTCCTGGGCAAGAGAAATACATCCTCTCTGCAACATCCCCAGCTGGGTAACCAAGTGATTTTGGGGGAACAGGAAAGCTTTATATTTTAACCCAAACTGCAAGCCTGAAGCAGCCTCTGCCTCCTAAGAGCCACATTTTCTGACCCAGTAAAGCTCTGAAAAAAATCATACTTTCATACGGAAATAATTTACACTGAAATACAGCCTGTGACAATAGTCCCAGAGCCCTGAACTCCTGGTAGATCCCATGACCCAGGCCCAAAAGTCCCATAGGCTGTGTGGCCAAGAGTTGTCAGTTCAGGCTGCTGCCAAACCCCAAGCAGGCAGTTTCAAGCCCTTTATAGGAAATGTGGTAGAGCCACTGCATTGAAAATGCCCCGGTCATGTTTTTCTGCCTGACATCACTACAAAGGCAGATGGGGTCTGAAGGCTGTACAGAGCAGAGAGTCTGACACACAGTAAATACATGAAACCTCCACAGCATTTTCAGGAGCCCATGCTCGCAACCTACACACTTCACTTCTAAAATGGCCTACAGACTGAGGTTTACTTTACCTTAGTGAAAACCTGCATGGTGCCAGTGTATGGAGATACCAGATGGAATCCATGGAGAAGACCCACCTGTGCATGCTGCTTTATATCAGCTTAGCAGGAGGTAAAGGCATGCACAGTAGATCTGGTGCCTCTTGGGTCATCCTGACGAGTGCAGGTAGGTCCAGTAGAGCTCTCCTGCGGTGTTTCATGGACTCAAAAAAGGACAGGATGTACTTCAGTCTTCACTACTTTCGAGAACATTGCTGGACACAGACCACCAAATATGGACCTCCCTACAGCAAAGGCTGAAAACCTTCTCAAGGGCCTTGTCCGCACCATCAGTAGTTGTTGCAGCTGAGGACTGGGGCACACGTCACCTTCGAGCAATGTTCATGCATAGGGTGCATGAGTTGTGGATACATTGGAGGCAGAACCCCGGAGTCCATCTCTCCTGGTAAGGGCAATTTGTATTGACAGGGAATTCAAACACTTCTGCCTCAGCCCTCCACACTGTTTGACAGCCCTGCCAAGCCCCAGGGGCTGCAAAGGAAGCCTGTAAGGTAATGGTGTAGTGAGACAGACAGAAAAGAGGCTGACTCACCAATGAGAAAATACAGCCCAGACTAAGAATACCAAAGGAAATACAACAAAGAAGGAAAATTAGATACCTCCCAGCTAATGCCAGTAAAAATGAAGCAGTGATCTGCCACCCTTGAACACAGGCAGAAATGCAAACTCCCCCTAACTAACTATAAAAATAAAATCCATATTATTTTTATCAGTTAAGAAAAACGTATACACTGGGCTGAAGCAGGCACCAGCAAAGAGTTTCAGCTTGAACAGCGAGAGGTTGGCAAAGATACTAGCAAATTAAAATCAGCTTTTGACAGCAGAATCTGTGCAGTCTGTAGGCAGTGCTGCTGGGTCTGCAGCCCACAGCACAGCACAGTCCTGCCACCTCATTGGCAACCAACCACTGTCTGGGGCTACCAACCACTGCCCAGGGCAACAACATGGGGAGCACAGCCCATGGCTGCCATGCATGAGAGTGAGTGCTCACCAGGAGGCAAGGGCTCAGTGCCTCAGCTTTTCTGCACAGCAAAAGGTTTCTGAGAGCTTTTTTAAATAAAACTTTGCATACGTACTACCCTGCTATTGTTTAGAACATAATGGAAATACTATTAACAAATAAATCAAGTACTTTGCAGTAAACACTTGCTAATCAGTCTTGATGAACAGAAGCATAGTTTTAATTGGAATTTAATTGCTGTATTAGTAATTTGCTGAACACGTCTTGCATTAATGGTGGCTTATCCTTTTCCCACAAAGTATATTGAATATTTCTCAGAAGCCAAACAAATACTTTTAAAGTCTCCTGAAAAATATCTAGAATCTTTCATGCACAACAGCTCCCATTTTGCCTGCAAGAAACACTGAGATGTTTGAAACGTGGTACTAATCACAATCACCGTCAGCAGTCACAGACCTGTATCCAAATAGGGAATTTTAACTCACCGAAACAAATTAGTTACTTATGGAAAAGGAACCCCCCATTTTGCAACCACCACATCCAAATAGGCAGGCAGACTCTGTAAACCAATATGGGTAAGTGGCTGCAATTTTATTAAGTTGTCTTTAAAACATGAGCTTTATTTTCAATGCAGCCAGAAATGACCTTGTGTGACTTCAATTCTAGTCTCTCCTCAGTCTGCAAATTATTATCCTGTAATAGGCAGAAGGACCTGACTCAAATTACTAGTGTACTGTAGCTGATGTGCTGTTTCTTGGAAATAACAAGACTGCCAGAGTCCAGAGCTGGAGGCTGAGAGTTCTCAGTGAGTTACATTCATTACATAGCAAGAACAACTGAGAAAAAATAAACACTTCTTAAGTCTATGACTAACCCAAGTTGTAAATTTCAAACACTTATTACAGAGTCATAGCTTAGTAAAACAACATCGGATGTGTTACATATCAGAGGGTAACCTTTAAAGGAGAACTTATGCTCTGGGGAAAATTTTAAAACAGAACAGGATGAAGTTTATGTGCCTTTTTTCACGTGGTTCTTATAATTAACCAAACTGTCACAGAAAATCATCCTGAATGTCTGGATTCAATCCAGCCTTCTCTAACACACATGTCCCATCATCCTCTCCACTACTGAAGAATCCATACCATGTTAGTTAAATAATTAGAACTGCTGAACAATTTTTCAACATTTTTTTCCAAACCTTCTATTTACAAATTTCTTCTAGGCAGATTGTGGAGATTTATCCATCTTGTCATTTAATAGATCCCAAAGCAACTTTTCCCAACAGAGCAGGGCATCAGGTGATTCCCGGACTGCTCTTAACACATGTCTACCAGTGTAAGCAACGGACTGCTTAGCCTTTGTACCCGGTCATACAGAGAACATGGCATGATCTTTCATCACTGTGTGACCTTACTCAACTTTAATACATTACCTTTGTTTCAAAGTTAAACAGCAAAAATAAAAATCTGTTTCTTAGCTAAATGTGTGTTGGCCACATGCTCAAAAAATCACTTTCCATCAATAATTTAAATCTTCCTATGTGCAAGAACTTGTAAAACAACAAAAAGGAAAAGTTGCACAAAGGGACCAGATGGTATCTTCACTTCTGTTTGCAAACAGTTTATTGAATCAGATTTCAGCTTTACAGCCACCTCTCTGCGCAATCATAAAGGGCTGCCACAAGTGGCCCTGAAGTTATATTTTTGTCCAAGATATTTGGGTGTTCATACCTGGCTCTTGACTTGTTACATGATGAAGATACACATAAAAGGAACTTGCACATTGGAGTGTGGCTGACAACAGTCCTTAGTCCAAGCAAGTCTAGTTCTTCATATGAGGGATGGGTTGTGTTCACTGAAGGTTACAGTTCATTGTGTCCAGAGTGCTCTCAGACATATGTCTATTACAATAGCAGCTGTGATGGAAACATACATCAAGATAAATCTGTTGCACTCATTTCTTACTCATTTTCTTCCTATCTCTCCATTGGTTTTCTCAGATTCAATCAGTGAGAAAATCTGTCTGGATGAAGAAATTTGTAAATGCATGTTAAGCCATGCAAATATCTGGAAAACGTCTGCTCTACATAAGGAGAAAGAGTTAATGATGCCAATGATTGCATCATTTACAGTAAGAAAACAATCTAAACTGATGGTTCTTCACCATCTTGATATATATGATCTTAAAAGAAAAGACATCTACTGGAGCAGCAAGATATTTATATTAGCCAATGGTGTACCTGAGTTGTATGAACAATATCTTAAAATAACAGACTAAGGCTGGGTTATAAAACAGTCACTGCTTAGCATGCTCAGTTTGGTGCAAAAGACAACTGTGTCTCCAGCTCCAGTTATAATGCATAATTAAAGAACCGCAGGACTGGAAAGATTTACCTTGTTCCGGAGCCAGGTTGTTGCCTTTCTATACACTGATAGGGTTATTTATTTCGATTGTATGGAGCAGTTGGAAATAACAGCTAACATCCATGCTCTCATTCTTAGTTTTGTTTTTGATTCACCTTGGCAGTTGTAGATGCACAGTCTGTTCCAGATATTCACATGGAAATGATTGAGACATGCCAAAATGACCAGCAGCTTCTCATTAGTGGCTCTTCCTTGATTATGACATCTGGTGAGGTTGATGACAATAACAGAAGACAAATGTGAGGTTCAGTCATTTGGAAATGACTTAAGTGGAGGTCGTTTTGCACAGTATGATGCTGAAATGTTAGGAATGATTGAGGCCAGATTTATAGCTCAAGCAGTCTTGCATCTGTATTTCATTTGTGAGCAACCAATACAAAAAACACCTTTAAAAAAAAGATCTCACTCATTTCCCAGCTGACCAAGAGCTCTGAATATTCTGTCAGCAATATAATCTAAACCTCAAAATGTTGTTCTTGTTGAAAGACATTTTCAGAGTACTGTTATATGGTTAGTCCAATAAACCTGTACTAGTCAAGGCTGTCAGTATCCCACATTTGGCTCTACAAAATGACTGCTGGTCAGTAGGAGAGATTCCTATAATAGTCCTGGACAGGACAAGGAGGCCATTCTCAAACTCTCAGCTATGAAGAAAGGACACACAACATTCAGAAGTAGCTCATGTCCACCCATTTTCAATAACTAATGGTCATTGTGCAGACTGGCCTGAGGAAGCAGTTTCTCCCCCAATACTACCCACAGCTCAGCAGGTCAGAGAATCATGCAGACATAGATGAAGGGCTCAGAATTTGGTGGACAGGCTGTTTCTATATTAACTAGCGTTCAGAGTTATGTAAAACTCCTTTCATTTGCAGTGATGTTTTCTGAGTGTTAGATAGTTGATGAACACATCTGATCAGCCTATAGCACACAGTGAGCATAAACTTGAGATTAAATTGAATGTTACTCAAATGTTATTATGTAACACAGAGGAGAAAGCTCTGCCAAAACTTAATTCTTAGTTCAAAACTTAATTGTGTTTTATTTAGCACACTTGATTACTACTGGCACATACAATGAACAATGGTCCGATGAACTCAGATTGGTAAAATAAACGAAAATATTTTATCAAGACAACTGGTGTAAGACACATATGCATGTATTGTTTTTCCTTGAAAATTAAGCTCCTAATTAGGTGCCTAATCACTTTCTTAAGTGCTCAGTCACAAGACAAAGATGCACTTAAATTTCTCCCGTGTCCTTAGAAGGACAAAAATAACTATCCTTTCCTGAGCATGCAGCACTCCTGCTTGCACACCATGTAAGGCGAAGTGATAAGACAAAAGTCTTATCCAAGATACAGTAGATAAGTATGCAGAGACATTTGTAAAGCAGTTGTGGAATCATTGCCAGGAACAAAGGGACAAGTTAATGATTTTTGCATGCATTTGAAGTCCATGGTTGGGTCATAAACCAAGATGCTCTGATTAACTTCAAAACTCCTATTTGCCAGTATTATGACCTTTGAGCTAAGAATCACTCTCTGTCAAACTCTTCTACAGGCTGGTGGGGAAACTTGATGAGATTTGGCAGAAAACTCTGACAGGATTTTCTGTTGGGCTGCTGTACTCCTAAAACTATCCTCCTCCCCACAGACCAGGTCCAATGACTGCATTTGCAAGAAGCAATGGGAAAAGAGGAGAGATTCCAACAATATCCCCTTCTGCCTTTTTCCTCTCCTATAGACAGGAAGGTATAGTACATTGACTGGAGTGGTGGAAATTCAACAGACCAGGGAAGGGGAGGTCTTTGAACAGATGCCTATTGCTTTTAAAGTAAATAGGTTGCTCACTAGCAAAGTATGAAGTGCATATAGTAATGAAGGATGGTCTGGTTGTATTTACTTCTAAACTGCAGTTCCCCTCTTGTGCAGAAAGATGTATTATCTCCTTTTTGGTCACACAGGATTCACTTTCTCTGTGCATCAGCTAATGGGAACTCTGGCTATAGACATCAGAGTTTGCTAGGGACACCAGAATTTGCTCTGGAGACCCACCCTAACACAAGAGAGCCTGCCCTGGTGTGCCAACTACCTCTTCAACCACACAGAGCACTGGCGCTGCAGTATCTTCTGCAGGGAAACTGGCAGGCAGAGAGACATGCCTTATATCAGTGCTGTAAGTGCCCTGTCACATACAGCTCATTAATGAGCTTCTGAAGTGATAACATGTCAATAAGCAACTGAGGAGCTTGTGGTCAGTACTTGCTCACTGATTAAAAGCCATTCCTGTTGGAAAGATGTCTATCTGTCACTTGAACAGATGGTGGTTTGTCTGCATCTTCCTTTGCTGAGTTGTTACCAGGGCACCTTTAGGCATCAGAAGGGGAGAATAAGAGCACTCTCAAAACAAGATTTAGAGATGGAACATCCTATATTTTGACTGATGTGAAAAGGGATATTACCTCTACACAAAACAAGGGATATTAAATGCGTATCTTAAACTGCGCTTAAAACTGTGGACCCTTGACTTAGCAGTGATGAGCTCGCTGAATTTTCTATAGTGGCTTGGTAAAAAGTTTTATCCAAATAAAGCAAATGCAAAAACATAATCAATTGCAAACACCACAAAACAGCATCCTCTTCATTGCAACAAGGCCTGTCCTGAAGCATGCAAAGAGAAACAAATTCAGTCTTTCAAAACAAACTTCCTATACCTCAAAGACCTTGTGTGCTAGTATCATTCGTAAGGCACTTTGAAGGTAAGTGGCACTTGTTACAATGCAAATGTTTGCTTGAATCACAAGCTGTGGTTGAACATGTTGAGTATCACTGAGATTAATGCCTCACTGTTGTCCTTGTGAATCTTTCTGGGACTGACTCCAGGTCTAGAGAGGAGTTCTCACATCCCTACCTGTGACACACTGCCCAAACAGCCAACATACATAGAGCTGACCCTGCAAGGGAAGTAGATGCCTCATCTTAGAGCACTACAGGTACCAGTACTGCTGAGCTGCAGCCCCAAAGATCTAACTGGACTGACTTGCACCTCTTTTTTTTTTTTTTTAATTCTAAATGATCTATTAATTATTCAGGACTGCATGTGCTGGAGGTCACTTCCCAATTGGGCTATGATCCAGTAAAACACACAGATCCACTCAAAGTTAAACTTAAGGACAGACACCTGGCATCAATAGCTGGTCTCCTGTGCTCAAAATTGTAAGTGCTTCGCTGAATCAGCCTGCAGGAAAAGTGAAGGCTCCAGAAAGACTCTACTTTTTGGCAAACAATAGCAACTATTAACAAACGTGAAAAACGATAATGTCAAGATACACAAGGTAATCATCTGCACACAAAACTGCAATATGAACCCTGCATAGCTACAAATAAAGGGCTTTGTGAAACTGGCCATTTCTCAATGCTTAGATGCATGTGAACAAGTTGAAACATGAATCAAAGATATAAGCCAGAAGTCCTCAATACTGGTGCTAATAGTCTTTGAGTATCTGGACTGGACAACAGCTTTCAAATAAAAGATATTTCCATAACAGATGTTTATTTTCTTCTACTTCCCCACTGGCAAAGACACCAACTAATTTATTTTTCACCAGTTTCAAATTCTGTGGCTGCCCCTTCTGATTGTAAACATTGGTGGAAAAACATTTATTCGTTTAGAATTGCTCTCTTGGGAAGACTGATAAAAGCTATTCTCCAAAACTCTGAAACATAGGCCAAATTTGAGAAGAAATTACCTTGGCGTTGCCAAGCCTTGTGATTTTCACCCTATTCCTTCAACATGCAGGACTTCTTGTCCAGAGTAAGTGTTAAGAAAAGGAAATCAGAATCTTGGCTTCTGTTTTTAGCCTTGCTACTTAATAAAACATATGAAAGAACCTGAGCAGCTCCTGCCACATCTTCTCACCTTCTGTGCCCCCACAAGCCAGCAGCACAGGTGCAGCCAAGCAGAAAGGACCCTCCAGAAGGGAAGGGAAGGGAAGTTTGTGTCAATGCAAACTGGGACCATGGTGCTGCTGTGGACATGCTTGTAGACACTGAACACAGCCTGGGTGCTGTTTGCATTACAGAGAATCAAGTGTTTTTCCATGTTTCTAACCATTTTGGTGAGTAAGAGCCTATTAAACTTGTCCCAGACAAACCTACTCAAAATTGAGAAGGAGAATAAAGGGAAAGCAACAATGGTGGTGTTTTTGTTTGTTCTAAATAACGATTTTAAAGAGAAAACTGAGCTCCACATGGCTTACTCAATTTTGCAAAGATGTAGAATTAACAATATACACTTCTTTTTGAAAATGAACATGTAAGCCGAGAGTAAGTGGGATTTATTCATCATCTTCCTTATGAATTTGCAGTCTACAATAGGCAGTAGGCTTTGCAACTAGATTTCATTGAACAGGAGCTGAATTAAAGAAATCTCTCAATTAAAAACATGCAACACTTCTGACAGAGGAATAACTGCCTGGTTCTATATCCAAACAAATGAAAGATTTAACATGTGTTGTTTCCCTGTTCCTATTGTCTTCAACATCACCTGGAGGTTCTTGAAGGAAACCAGTCTGTGGGTGCCATCAGTTTAGAAGAAGGAGATTTCTGTGTGACTATTTCCATAAACACTGGTCAGACTTTGGCACCTTTGCCACATGTAGTGAACAAGGCAAAGGGAATTATGCCTTCTGCTCTGTTATGTTATGGAATGGTTGCACTGGAAGCACAGTCGCTATCCTGTTACAATTTTAACTCTTCTTTTTTTCCAACCAGAAGTACTGTTTTAAGGCCTCCCCCTCCAAGTGAATGATTTCTGCCTAAAGTTTATGCTGTGTGGTCTGCCAAATTCTTTTGTAGCTGAAGTCTGTGGCTACTCAGACAAGACATTCAAACCACTCACATTTGGAAAAAAACATCCTTGCTTTCCTTGGGAATTTGCAGCTTACAAATATCTTGTCTTAGAAATTTCACATGTTTATTTGCTTGCCCTCACAGGGAACTCCTGGGCAAAGTGATGTGTGACTTTGCGAGTAATTCCGCAGTTTTTTGTTACATATTTTTTGGAACTACTGAGAACTCTGAACTCCCACTCTTCTCTGGAAAGACAAGGAAATTCAAGAAAAGTTAATCCTCTAGATTGGTAAGATTTACCTGGACCTTTCAAACTGCATGCAGGATGGTTCAGGACCAGCCAGCTGTGGAAGCAGGATGCTGCATCCCCCAAGCTCCTTTGACAATCCCAAACATAAATAGTCCCCAGCTGGGCAGGGGAAGGAACCAAGCACAGCTTGTTTCACTTGATGGGTGTGCACAGGTCACTCTTCATAGACAGGAGGGTGGGTAGAATGCTGCTGGGATCTGGAGTGCCCTGAGCTGAGCCCTAAGCAACCAAGACCAGTCATAAGCATGCTGTATTTCACACTGCAAGACCAGACAGCAGCAGCACTGATTGTCCGATTCTCTGATTAGCAAATCATTAGCCAAAAGTCTTCCTGCTGAGCTGAGAAGCCAGTTGTTAATCGCCAGGCTTTGGCCATTTGCAGATGGCATGACACGAGCTGGAGAAAGCTGATTACCAACTAAATGTAATAGTTTATCAGGGAAATTATTTCCATGAAAAGACAAAACAGCAGTGTGCCACCAGGCTCCACAAGTTCACTGGAGAGAAGTAACATCCATCATTCTGGGCTTGCTCTTTCTTAGGAAGTGATTTACTCTTGATCAATTTGTCCCTAGGTTCACCCAGCTAGCTTGACCCATTGCAACCCACTGAAAAGGACAGATGCTTGAAGCAGTCTGCATGCAGAGAGCATCTGCCCAGCATCCTTCTCATATGCTTTTTCTAACAGAATTTATACAACCATCCCCACTTGAGCTATAATTAAAAATAAAACACAAAACAACCACTATATCAGCAAAGAAAACCTCCCAGTGTAGCCAGTGTTGAAACACATGGACTATTGCTCCACAGACAACAGCACACAGGAAGGGCAGGAGTTAACAGCTTCTTACTATTTTCTTCCACCTCCATGATCGGCATGGGCTCGTAAGTCCTGCTGTCTGCACAGTGCTATTACTTTCACACACCGCCCCCGCCCCCCTTAATTTATCCTGCTCAATCTCAGTACCCCACAAACGCTAAATTTAACAACCTCCTGTGAGGGTAGGGCAGCATTACCCCCAATTTACAGATAAACCAGCCAGGCACAGAGCTAAAGGCCAAAAGCAGCCATGCTGAGAAATCAAGGCTCTGGTTTTAGACACCTAGTTGCCTTCACATTCCTCCCAAATTAGCACCAATGGCAGACGTCTACCTATGTCTGTCAGTCCTATGCCATCTTGAATGTATGCATGTGTTTTGGGACATGATTTGCACAGTCTTTATGCTGTGTTCCTAGGTTTTAACCAGCATTAACCATTTAGCCATGCTGGTCTTGTAACAGCATCCTCCCAACTGCTCTGCAACACTGGTCATCCCCTCCAGACAGCCTCAAGCCACCACAGGACCCTCTTTTTGTGCACTCAACACACAAGTCGACGACAGTGATTAACCAGCCTCATGTGCAACCAATTAAACAACTTTTCAGGCAAGTCCCCAAGACTCCTCACTTCATCTCCATAAGGCATTTTTATAATGATGGATAACCCATCTTCTGCACTGGGAAATTCCTCCTGGGGCAGGCAACTTTCCTAGAGGTAGACTGTGCACTCTCACATGCATGTATGAAGCAAAGAGGAGGAACCTGTGAAAGAAAGAACAGCCAGAGCATGTACAACTGCATGAATCTGACAAAAAGAAAGTGAACAGAGACTGAGGAAGAAATTAGTCCTGGACCAAGAAGAGGTTCAGGAAAGCGACAGATTTCCCACTATTTAAAACCATTAAAGGTAGTTTGAACAGAGTTCAGGAAGGAATAATTGCCCTTAGTTTTCCCAAGCATCACATGCCAAATAACTATTACTTCAGCACAATGCTGCAGAACTGGCTTGCTGATATAGCATTTGTTTTCTGTGTCATTGTTTTGCAGATATCATTTCAGCTGCACAGAGAAGATGTTTTTTACACATCTTAGTCTAGTTAGGTGGTGGAAAGCAGTATCCTACTCATACCTGACCTTCAAAATCAGCCAGGCCTCTTCTGCTCCCTGCTGACAGGGTCTGCAGTGTGTTACAAAACCCTTCCACAACCCTGTTCCCAGGGTTGTGCATTAAGGTATAGAGTGCAAATGCAGTGAGCCTCCATATAAGTATCACTATATTCCTTGGAACAAAGTTCATGGAGCCTCTTGGTGTAAATTGCATTTTCTTTCAATCAGGAAAGCATCAGAACTACAGGAAACAAAAGTAAACATGTTAAAACAAACAGCACATCTATGTCCTCATGATCCTGGTATTCTAATTGCCTAAATCAGGAACCTAGCCAAACATATAACAGCCACCTTCTGCCCTTCAGGATGCCTTTGCAAGGGAGGTGGCAGTGGAGCTGATGGGATCTGGTGCTTTTTCCTATCACAGGGTTGAAATGCAGTCAGGACAAAGATGCCAGTCTTGAAGCCAGTGTCAGGGTATACCAGCAGAACCCACACACACTGCTCTACAGACCTGTGCTAATGTCACAGCAGACTCAAAGGAACACATGATTTCCACAGATGCAACTTCTTCCTGCTGTGAGATCTCAAGGGAAGTTTTTCAAGTGACCTTGGGATTTTGCTTCTGCTTCATCGGAATGTTTTGAATGCTCAGCTAAAGGGAGGAGCCAACTGTCTTGAAACCAGCCACAACCTTGCTGACCAAGGTGTACACCTACTTCCACAGCCGTGCTGTCCTGGAGGAGCTGCCGCCACCACCAGCAGAGATGAGAGGCAGTTGTTCCTCAGAGCCTGGTCTGTATCATTTGAGAACAGATTGTTCCAATATGTTGTGTTGCTTTTACGAGACAGACAAGTGTGCATTGGACATAAGAAGTAATTATAGTGCAATTTCAATTAAGAGTTAAACTGCGGTCGGTAAGATTAAAGGCTCAGTGCTATATCTAGCAGTGTAGCTGAATGGTTTTGGACTTGGCTACAAAATGAAGGGAAATCCTAACTAGGGCCAAAAATATCACTGTCTTCAGCCATGATTTGCTGCCAAGCATCAGTCCCAGAGCAAATTCTGAAAGGATATTTGCTGGGATTTACAGTTTCAACAATGCATTATATACTCTTTTGGTTTAGCAGGTTCAGGCTGCAACTTCCATGCTTTCCAGAAAGCTTTTTTTTTTCATCCTTCCCAAGTTTTTATCACAAAATAACTAGCTGGAGATATTCTCCTTCATAGTAAGAGTTTCTCAGCTGTCACATTTTAGATTATAGCAAAAAAGAAAACTAGCACACCATCCTGATGTAATTTAAATAAATATTTGAGAAGCATCAACAGTAGGAAATAATCTCAGAGCACCTCCTAGGGGATGAAGCCTGAGAAAATAACTGGAAGGGAATTTGATGAAGCACTAACCAGGACAACAAATAGTATAGCATTCAAAAGGGATTGTTAAGGCAGAATAAGTTGTTTGAGCTTAAAAATTCACTAGAAAATTCAATATGCTGAAAAGTGTTGAATAGTGCTTAACATCAGAAGCTGAAAGTGACATGGAAGTATCCAAAACCAGAGGCTGGATATGAGACCAGCTGAAAAAGCAGAAAAGGAAAGTAGAGATCAGGTAAATTGCACTGCATTTTTTTATTGGGGTTAATACAAGGGGCTTAGACAATTTATAAAGCGTGCCATCTTTACCAGAATTCAAGGAAATAGTAGACAACAGGAAACTTCTTTTTCTTCAAATGGATCTTACCCTGGAAGTAAACTCTTCCAAGAATTTGGAATACCTGCAAATCCCATGTGGCTGCTTTTGTCCAGTCATAAATATGCAGGCAAATGACAACAAGTTACAGATCTAATGGAAACCTTGTCTGGCTACTCACATGAGGTCTGTAAATGTCCACACATGTCCATGAACGCTGCTAATCACAAAGACTGGAGACAGCAACAAGCTCTCCATCCCAGTCCCCTTTGAAAATGCCTCTGCCATGTAAAAGGGAGCAGCATCTCTGTGCAGCTTACTCCAGAAATACAGGGTGCAACCTGGGGAAGTAGTGGCTGAGTCAGTCACGAGAGCAATGAATTTTACATTGACTGGAATAGTCTACCTTATTTGGAAAGGGTCTGCATCACAGAAATAATTGGTGTTCATCTGATGTTCACTAAAAAAATATTCCCTTGGGCCAGGTTAAAAAAAAAAAAAAAACACAAAACACGAACAAAAAAAAACCTACAACACCAAAAAACAAACAAACAAAAAACCCACACACACGGGCACAGAGAACTATGCCAACAACATCTTGGCAGAGATAAAAATGGATCTAGAAGACAACATGAAAAGCAGAATGCAGAGCTCTGAACTCATCACCCCTAGATATTGTAGAAAGGGAACAAGCTGTGAAAAATTAAACAAGAGAATGGGCAACTTATTACCCAAGTGAGAATATCTTAGAAATTGCAATGAGCATAGGGTCGCACTAACTGTCTACATCCCCAGTGAACCTGACAGTGAATTACAGGTAGAATCAAACTAATCTGCTCCTTCTGGCATGGGCAACATTTTCACTTTGTTCAATAACACTGATGAAAAAAATGAATATCTCAGAGCTACCTCTTGTTCAGAGCTAACTTGCTTTCAAGAAACCTTTGACAAAGTAGACAGTGCCTCCATAGCAGATTCTGGGTTTCTTATTTATCTAGGCATTCCATAAAGTTGCCATAAAGTTCTCTGAGAAGAAATTAACTGATATGATCTTGCTCACACTAGTTATCTGAATTGCCATTGACTTCACCAGGACAGACTTGTACCATGGTGCCGCGACTGAGAGACGGGGACGCAACTTGATGCAAGCAAGGTGTCCGCTTTATTGTATGGCAAACATACATTTATATAGTCTAAGGCACACATGTTTCATGCTGATTGGCTAATCACTTTAACAGACATTAAGCTAGCTAAGGCGGGAATCTTAGTCAGGCAGTGTTCGCATGGTAACAAGATCGTTATCTCGTAGTCACAAGCTGTCCCCCGCTCGAGGGCTCCAGGGCGCAGGCACCCCCACCGACCACAAGCTCCCCGCCTCCAAGTCGCCTCACAACTACCGCAACACTTAACTTTATTCACACAACAAACTAGCCTATTAACTCCAAATACAGAAAACTAACTCATCAACTCTAAATTCAGACAACCCACACCATGGAAAAGGAAATCACTGGGAGAACTGCTGAAAGGTTTTGAACTGCCTAACAGTCTGTCTCTCAAATATACTCATGTGCAATTGATATGACGAATGCAGCAGCAGATCCACCATTTTGTTGATAAAGGTTTTAGAAAACACTAAATCCATGTGAAATCCCACCATAATAGAGAAAGGCACCTTTGAACAGCTTATGAGGTCACTTTTGTGGAAATACCTTTTATTAGTACTGGAAATACAGCAGTAGTATGTTTTGTGAGGTAAAGGCAAGTGCTGATTTCTGGAGTCTCACACCGGCATAGAACAGTAACCTTATTTCAGCATCAGAGCCAAGACAGAAACCTCTAGCAGCAATGAAGGAACAATACTGTATCCAGCTCTCAGTTATGGTGCCTGTACGAGAAATATGGACAGAATAAAGAACGAAAAACATTTGGGAGTGTGCATGACTGCCTGCAGCTGCACAAAACGTGGAGGAGAAAGCTGTCTTGTTACAAAGTTGCTGTACAAGAAGGTTTGTCACTTGAGCTCTGCTTTGGTGATAGCTAAGCCAAAAGGAAGATAAACTGATCCATAGGGGCCCAGAGCAAAAATAATGAAGACAGCAACTTTACACACCAGAAACTTGAGGAAATTAAAGGAACAGCCCAGGGAAAGCATTGGCTGGCAATTCTCAGCCTGCTGCACCTGACAGTGCAAGAAGCCAATTGTTTTGGATATCCTGCTGTTTCCAGTTTGATGTGACATGGGAAACAAAACTTCTTGTCTGACTGCTATATGAACCCAGCATTTATATCCCAAAGGAAGAGGCTTGGTTTAAGATGAGACACATACCAAACATCACCCAGAGCTCTTATTAATTAACCTTCTATCTCTAAAGCTCTCTGCCCTTTTTCTGGAATTGCACCATGAAAACACTGCTCTTGCTCCTGCACCTGGTTGTCCATCCTTCCCTGTGATCCCTGTGCCTTTGGCTGAGAGTCTGAATTCCCAGCCCTTTGCATTCTGCTTGCCTACAGCCTGACAGCCAGATGTGGAGCTCAACCTCAGGGCCACTCTGCTTTCCTTTTCACTCAGACTGAAGAGCTGCATCAGTAACTGACAGCTATTTGGTTACATCTTTTTAACCATTTGACTTGCATACATGTGATCAACTGAAAAGTGCTCACAGCTGCTGGGAAAAAAAAAGTCTCCATGTTGTCCTGTGGATGCAACAGAGGACTCTGTTTCTTAGCAGGCGTGTCTCCAGATCACACTGGACACAAGAATCAGTCCAGGAACCCAAGATGTTATATACAAACCATAAAGTATCTGTCAACAGCCAGAACTGATGCTGCCCAACTTTCTAAATAACCCAGAGCCATAGTGTTGTTCTGTTGAATCTCCAGAACTCTGCCTATGTTTCTTGGACCACCCATTTCCAGCTGTCAATATATTGAAACCTGTACTCCCCCATATATTCATATTGCAAAAGCAGAAGCTGGGAATGAGTGTCACCCACTTCTGAAGCCTTTCCTGCCCAGAGGGACCCACAAGGTGTCGGAGCAGGCAGCAGCTCACCACCATTCCCATTACACAGGTAAAAAAACCTGCTGAGCAAGAGGAGAGTTTGTTGCTCTCAACAACTTCCTAAAGTGCCTAGTGCAGACACTGCATGATAGCACACCAGGTATGCTGGTATCTACCTGGTACTGAAACTAGAAAAGTATAGGGAACCACAGGAATATTTGCCTGCATCTGGGCAGAGAGAGGCTGTTTACATACAGCCCTGGGCACACCTATTACATGCAGTTACACAGGCTCAGCTCAGAATCTGTTTACACAGAACTAGGAGTATATGGCATGGATTTAGGTTGTAGCTTTTATTTGTACAGCCCTCATATCTGGTCTTCAGAGCTCTTCAATATTAATAACATAAAAACAAAGGTAGTAGAGCAGAAGCAGCAAGAGCAGAAAAAAAGGCAGCAATATAACCAGTACTTCCAGTCTGGCTACAAACTGTTGCAGCTACAAAGTTTCCAAATTCTTTTGAAATACTAGAGTGCTGCGGGAATAGAATGATGGATTTAGACTCAAGACACTGAAGAACTATCCAAGAAAACAAAGCCTTTGATTTACACTCAAGTAAATCTTCCTCTGGACTAATCTGCCCAGCTCTGAGATAACACCTAGTTGTGGTTTGGTTTTTTTGTTTGTTTGTTTTTTCCACAGCCTAACATAAACAAATCCTTCATGTGCAGTGAATGGTGGGGCAGCGAAAAAGAAAGCAGTTTGGGAGTATGTTCTTTGCAATGAATGGAAAAACACTTTGTCATTCACTCTGAGTTGGGCTTTCAGAAGTGCTGCCAGGGCATCGAGTGTTTGATAAAAATCAGTCTGCTACCAAGAGCTTCATTTAAGCACAGGGAGCTGCCTGTGTCCCTGGGTGATTCCTGAAACAACAGGGGTCTGGGTAACATCACCTCACCCACTTCTGCTCTCCCTCATCTAAATGTGACAGAGCAATTGTGCTAAGGGCTCCAGCCTGATGCAGCTAGTGGGACTCATGCAACTGCATAAACTGGCACTACTGGTCCTCAGGGGATACGTGGCTCTGAAGGCAGACTGGCAATTTTTCAGCAGGAAATGAAATGAGCCTTCACAACTGAGCATTGTGTACTTCCCTCCTGCCCCATCCTCTGCCAGCAGTAGCAGTCTGAAGTTTCCCCACCTGTTGCAGGAACAGGACACAGTGCTGCAACATGGACCAAGGTGGGATCAGTTCTTGTTTAACCTGCATACACCTTACAGGAAAAACAAACAAACACACACACACAAAAAAAAAAATCATAAACACTACAAAACCCACTTGCCTGGACTCAGCTCTTCTTTGCCTTTACATTCCAGCTGCTGCCCTGGGGCTACTGGGGGCTGTCAGCCCAGCCGGCCCTCTCCCCAGCAGGCGCTGCCCGAGGTAGGAGGCAGTTCCCGGGCTGGTTTTGAGCACAGCCTCTGCTGCAGAGCGCGTTGCCTGCAGGCTGTGAGCACACAGGTGCTGAGCTCTGCTAGGAAAAAAAATCTCAGCTCCACACTTGTCTGCTTCAAGATCCCTGCTGTGTCTGTTAGTTTGGGTTTTTTTCACCAACAATGTTTTAGGAACAGCTGAGCACTCGGATTCCCCTTTCCCTGGGATTGAAAACCAAGCAAACCCAGCTAGCACACACAGCTGCTCCTTCATCTAGGAAGAACAGTGTTTTGCATCTGGCAAGGCTGCTCCTCAAAAACACGGTGAGAAAACACACTCAGATTAACAGTCAATTAACACAACACAAGACATCTGGAAGTTGTGTTTTGCATGCATACTAAATGCTATCCCTGCAGCCAACATCTTCTGGGTTTCTATCCCATGCATTCTCTTAATGCAAGAAAAACTTATCTATCCACTCCTTCGCACATCTAGGGCAACACACCACTTCCTAAAGACACAGACCTTTTGTTGAGATAATCAAATAAATCTCAAGTTAACAATATGGGCTCTTCAAGTAATTTCTCCACAGTGGTACACCCAGCAGATTCCATTCACTGGCAAGCCTTTGCTAAGTGACTGTCTGTGTTGCATGTAGAAACAGTTACAGAGATCACAGTGACAGTATAACAGGTTTTGGCATTTAGTCTGATGCATTTCAACATCTCTTCTTATATGGCTATATGGCTATATGGCTTATATGGCTTATATGGACAGACTGGTGGGGAAGGTGTGGAAGAAGTAGACCCTATCTCCAGCTCAACAGCTTGCATTACAAACAGCCAACTGCTCAATGGGGAGATCCTGGACTTCTTGGGGAGTTCTCAGACAAGTAGGGCACTGGGTTAGTTAACATGCCTAACTTTACATTTATTCCAGAGGGTCACATTTCCTGTACTACAAGCCCCACAAGAAGGAGAAATTAGGTTTTTTCCCCTTTCATCAATGTCTGGCTCTCTTCCAGAGGCTTTAGCTTTTTGTCACTGCAGGAACTTCCTCAAGGAAGCTATTTCATTGAGGTCTGTTTTCTTCTCATGCCCAGCCTTTGCCCGAGCAAGGGTTACAGTTGGGCCCCAGCCTTTTCTTCAGGTCTGCGAGGCTGTCCAGGATGCCTGCAGAGACCAGCCTCACTCTGCATCAGGCAGCATCTGGCTGTCAAACATCCTCAAAGAAAAGGCAGTTGCACAGCAGCTGATTTGGAGTTACCAACTCTGCTCCCTCTGGAGATGGACACGAGGACAGGAGCTGGCCTCAGTGCATCCTTATGAGACAGTGAGTATGCACACCCCAGAGGTGACAGCCTGGACCCAGAGTCCCTTGTGAGGCTGAGACTCCCCCATTCACACACTGCACTCCAATGCTGCTGCACAGCATCCCCACCAGCTTGAAGATGTAGGAAATCAGACCACTTCCCTCCTAGGATGCTGTGGCTGACACGCTCACCCCAAAACCTGAAGCTTAGCCAAAAGGCTCATGTGGGGGGAGCTGGAGCCATTTCTCATTCTGCCCTCATCCATATACATAATTTCAGGCTGAAAGCTCTTGAGAAAAACCTAGTGACTGTGTGTGACCCTAGTCCTGGAGCACATTGTCAACACACTAATTCACTTCAAGATAAAGTTTGAATAGATTCTGGTCTCCAGCATCAGAAGCATGCTTCTCAATGGTGACAAGGCCTGGCATCCTTCCCCTTTGTTCATGCAATGCTTCCATGGACTTTGCAATACTGTCAATCACAAGAGCATACAACAGTTTCTGAAAATTGTGACTTGTGCCTGTGGACACTTGTGATATCTTTCATCTTCCAGCTACTTGCCATCCATAGAGAAATTACTTGAGAATACAGCCAAGACCACACTTTATTGGGAGAAACACACTTAAACCAAGCCCGTAAAGATAAATATACACCTTGAAAGGCAGTATCATTGCAGAAAGCAGAGTCAAGGATGTATTAGCTACTGGCTGTGTTTCTTGACTATGACACAGCTGGGTCCACTGAGGCTAGATAAGGTTTGTTTTCTGCCCATTTAACCATACAACACAATAAGCACACTTGATAGCAAGATGATGGAAGCATGATTGTAGTTCAGAATACAGATTGCAGTTCAGAATACAGACAGGTGAAGTTCAGGCTGCAGAAAACCCACAACTATTCATGCCTATGTAATCTTGGGCAACTCATTTCTGCATATATTTTAACTCATCTGACACAAAAATAATTTTTCTATGTAAAAAAAACCCTGATAAACAGAACAGTAGGTAAAGCCTTCAAGGGCTCTCATTCACAGTAAAGCCCAATATGCTTTGAGGGTATTTTCATAAAACGGTTTGGGTTTGAAGGGACCTTAAAGATCATCTAGTTCCAACCACCCTGACATGGGCAAGGTCACCTTCCACTAGACCAGGTTGCTCAAATCCACATACAACCTGGCCTCAGACACTTCCAGGAAAAGGGCATCTCCAGCTTCTCTGGGCAGCCTGTTCCAGTGACTCACCACCGTCACAGTGAAGAGTCTCTTCCTTATATCTAATATAAATCTACCCTCTTTCAGTTTAAAGCCTGTGTTGGCCTAAGCAGGAGCAGCAACAAGCATCATCCTGCTGCATGTGGCACTATTCTCACCCCAAATAGCCCAGCCTGAGGATATGAGCAGGCAGCAGCTCACACCCGAGGCAGATAAGGGAACAAATGTATAGGAATAGCTGCATTCCTTCAGAACTTCCACAGGGGCTTAGGAAGGGTAAGAAATTAGTCAAGGAGACAATCTCAGGAAGTACAGGGAGAAGATATGCCATGGCTGCTTGTTGGGCTGACAAGGCAACAAGACTCAGTCATCAGCTGCAAGCAGAGCCCAAGAGAGAGCAGCCAAATGGAGAGGACTCAGTGGGCTGGACCTGTATAGGACAGCCTGTAGGAGACATTACAGTTCTTCTGTACAGAAAGGTTGAATTAAGCTCTGCTCCTGGGATCCAAGGGACGAAGCTGAAAGATGCTCATCTGGCAGCAGTGAGACTTCAGCAAGGAGCAGCACAGGGCTTTGGGAGAGACATTACTATTGAGTTGTTTACATGCAGAATAAATCTCTTCACTGGTACAGCCACTATTGAGAAAGGAACTGAGCAGAACAGCATTTCTGCAAACTTACTTCAATTTCACAAAGTTTACATTGCTATGTAATACAGCTGAGAAATAAACAGCAAACAATACATTTTAACAAATGAAACATTTACACTTTTTAAAGTCATTCCTGAAGCTCAGGTTTGCTTCCAAACAATAACAGAGGAGAAAAGGACTCCCTTTCTGGAGCCATACGTCTGCACTCACCCTCTACCACAACAGCTGTAGAGCTTCAGTTCTGCCTAATACCTCACCAGATTTATTGGATGCCCAGCTAGAAAGGTCTGATTGTTCCCTGTTGCAGTATTTTGCCATGGGTGAAGAATGTGGGAGGGATCCATAATATTTTTATTACTATTATATGACCTTCTGTTAACTTGATGGGACAAGTCATAGGGCCCTCCCCAAAAAGAGGACAAGCACCCCTTGAAATGAATGCTCAAAGGGAGGCATAGGGGTCAAACCAACAGTTGAGCCAGAACACTGGTAGTTTTAATTATGAATTATGAATCTAGCTACTATCGGTTGCTATTTTGGGAGTTTCTAAATTAACAGACAAGTAAGAAACAGGAGGATCCTCTCAAAAGATAGGGTATTTTCACCTCCCACCCATTAAAGGATGTGAAATTTCTAAGTCCTGGATCTGAAACAGCAGTGATTTATGGTGCCTGATTTATCAAGGTCACAGAGCACCAAAGCAAAGTCTTGCCTCAACTTCTGTCTCTCCTCATACCAAGGGGAAGGCTAATCCCCCAGAATCCCTCTCACTAGCACAAATGACATTGCTTTAAAAAGGGTATCATCTTCCCACAGTTCACTTTACTTGCTCTGGAGAGTAAAATTAGGTGGCTTCTGACTAAAGCTGCACAATGCAACATTCTCTCATAATAAAATGTTGCCATGTTAAAGCTGAAAGTTAAGCAGGCAGATATGAATCTAAAGCAAGAATAACTTCAGTTACAAGTGGAAATATGAGATTAAGAGACCTTGGAATAATTAAAAGATAATTTAACCTGCTCCTAAGATATCCCTTTTTCTGCCTTTTTCAAAAAGGTTAAAATCTCCTTTGAATTTTGTGCCAGAGTTGAAAAAATTTTTACCAAAGGCTACAGGAGATTCATAATTCTGCAGTCCCCACTAGAGGAAATTTCATATCTATTAACTGAAAATGCCGCCATGGCTATCCCATAAAGGTGTTAAGTCACTGAACCAACATGTGAAATTTGTATCTCCTGACAGTCCTGAGAGACCCAGAAAGGCAAACTAAGCTCCAGCTCCTTTCAGGGCTCAGGAGACCCCAGTGTGGAAGGGAAGTCTCCATTCCTAGGAGGGCAGAGTGACTGGGAGGTGCTGGGGGCTCACAGGGGGCACGTCTGCAGCAGGGGAGGGTTTCAGCACCTTTTCTCACCAGAGCCCTGTGGCATTAGGAGCCCGGACACTCAGCAATTAGCTCCCTGGAAATAGTTCTGCTCGCACCGGCTCCAGGCAAGCTAGTAGTCAGATGCAGAGCCTGCTTGAACCTCAAAAACCCGCTTATTTCCCCTGTTTTTTTTGCCAGCAAAGCACAAAACAGGCCAGAGAGTCTTACACAGCCAACAAGTTTTTTGGAGAGAAATAAAAGGTACTTTTTCATTCTCTTCATAATTAAAGCTCTTCTCATCAGAAGGCACAAGAGCAATTTACCTCCTCAAGGGGAGGCGGTTGCTGGTGTTCAGCTAATGGAAACAGGCTGTTGGCTAATGGGTGGTCCACAAGCCCTGTTTATTTGTGCAGGGAGCAATCCCAGCCATGGCAGGTAAGCAGCACGTTGCCCTCACTGCTCCCAGTATCTACACTCACAAACTGCTTCCGTCAGCAGCTACACAGAGTCCACTGTGGACGAGACTGCGGAGCAGGAATTTAACACTGTTCACACCATCACTTGGGTGAGCAGCACTGTCTCCTCCAAGGAGCCCAACACTGCTGGTAGAGCCCCAGTTGCTGCAGGGTGGTCAGGGAAACCGACCCTGGGGCTGGGAGGACAGTTACATACTTTAGACTCACAAAAGTAGAATTTGCTGTAATTGCTGAAGGAAGGAATGAGTTGCATTGAACTCAGCATTTCTACCAAATCTGTTTATGGTAAGAAAAAAACCTTTCAGCTGGGAACAAAGATATTTGTGCACAACTAGCTCCAGCAGACCTTTCAGGAGAAATGTCATTAGAGCTGCAGGAGGCTGTGTGCCACCAGAGATGCTGGCAGGAACAGATCCACTCCACTCCCTCCACATGTGTAGGAACAAAATGTTGGACTAACTTGTCTTCATTCCAATTTAGAAGCAGAATCAGACATGAAGCCTTAAACAGCAGCAAAATGGGACTAGTTCCCTCTGTCCAGCTAACCAGCAACTGTGTGATGCTAAGCTAGTGACAGCACCAAAACTCATGGCATCACACACTGCCTAGCTTATTAATTAATACTATCTGATAATTTATTTTCTCCCCTATCTTTGCACCAGACCTCAGTCCCAGCAGTAACTCAACTGAGGCCCATAAACCCAAGGCCTCTGTTTTGCCTTTAATCAAGGCTTACACCCAAGCAGACCCACTGGCAAGCACCAAAACACTCATGTCTCACTCAAAGCACCTCACTAGCACTTGGAAAATGCCACCAAGCAAGGCTGCATACCCAGAGTGCATGTGCTGCAGCAGCAAGGTTGAGTTTGCTACAGCTGAGGCTGTCTCCCAGTCCCAGACTCCACCAAAGTCACTTGCTCATTGCAGCCTGCTCAGCTACTGAGTCCTCCAATTTCCAGCAGAGACAGGCAGATCACAAGCTCCTGCCCATTCTGCCCACAGCTCAGCAGTAGAGCTCTGACTCACAGGACAATCACCTTCAGAGCCAGCCTGTCATCCAGGTGTCTCAAGCTCCTACTGCCAGGCAGGTCCTGCTTGTAAGGTGCTGTTTTGGCAGTGAAGTTAAATAAATCAATCAATCAATCAATCAATCAGTCTCCATGAGGTAGTCAGTGCACTGTTGCTCTGGGCACACACCCGCATACCTCCAAACCCAGACATCAAGTGACAGCAACAACAGAGGGGCAGGGCTCATTCCCTGAAACATCAAAGCCCACTTCCCAACCATAGTGGCTGTGCCCAGCTCAGAGCTGCCCCCTTCCCAGGGACCAGCATCACCTACCAAAACCGATTTAGTTGCTGCTTTTGATATTCAAGTATCCTGCTGTACTCCCATCGGACACCACAACCAGCCAAGCCCACCCTTCACCTGAGAGGTGACCTCCTCCCTGTCTCTCCCAGGTGAACCTGATCTTGGCTCCTAAAACCCCAACCACCATTCCCACAGGCGCAGCCTGGGAAGCAGGAAAAAGGCTGAGGAAGAAACAAACACATGGATGCTAGCCAGTAGATGGGTGACAGCATCTATTGGTAGCCCCAGATCACAGCTTTAAGAGTTGGGATAATCCCCACAACACACTGAGAACATTTCTGGAGGGTGCAATGGCAAGTCATGCTTCAGCAAGCTGCTGCAGTGCACAATATTAAGTGAATGAAGTTCACAATCAAATGCAAATATGTCATGTTCAGGCACATGGTCTATTTGCATAACAGTATGCCTGAAACATTGCTTTCTAGTTATAGGGAGCGATTTGGCAGAGGGTTTATACCTCAAAACAAGTTATAACTTTGTGCTTTAAATGAATAAGAATGATTCTCCTTTCTAAGCAATTGCTATCCAGAAACAAGGCAGTGTTAGCTGATTCATGACGTCCCCCAAATAGTCAGCAGCAGAAAGGGGACAGTCCAAAAAAAGAGCTTGTTAACAATCCACAAGTTGGAAGTCATTCATCTGACTTTTTTTTTTTTTTTGGAAAAGGCTGTATATAATTAGAAAAGCATGAAGGAGAGTTGGAGAAAGAGGTGAGAAAATTTCATGCATCCTTAGAGGTTTTAGTCTGTTTTCTCTTGCAATTTTGACTTGAAAATATACTGTGAGCTGCAGCACAAGCCCAGCAGTACCACGTTTACAGGAAAAGATCCTCTGCTGCAGCCTGTCCACCTCCCACCCGATCTTAGCTGAGAATTTCTGAATAATGAATGCTGTTTTCAATGTTTGTTTTGACCAACTTGACACAAACATTTCCTATGAAGAAGACAGAGGCAAATATGAGACAAGTTACTTCTTATTTGGTACCAAAACCTGATCTGAAGCTATTCCTCAAACTCAAACCTTTTGCCTGCAAGCAGACCAGATCTTTGCCCTGCTGTGCCCAGCAGGTGTCTGAGCACTGGCACAAGGAAAGGATAACCCAGCAGCTGCACCCTGCCCACAACAACTGAGCAAGGGTCCTGTCTAATGTTACATTTTTATATGTATCCCTTATTGAAAATCAAATGCTACCCCACAACATGTTTCTAGAAAAAAGAAAAAAAAAAGAAAACAAATACTCACCAGACATGAGGGGGGTGGGAGGAAGAGAAATGCATCCTCAGCTCCCAGCTGTCATCGCACAGGTTCTCCTTCTAGTAGGGTCTGCACTGAGGGAACAGAGATAAATCTCCCAGGAGCTCGCATGAAGAGAGGCCTGACTTAAAGGACTGCATCTAGAAACCTCAGGTCTGACTCTGGTCAGACTTACATGACAACCAAAAATGATAAAAGTAGTATAAGGCTGTATCATATCTCTACAGAGATATATGTAGACATCTTTTAGTCTATAAGACTGGGTGGACGAAAGTGAGTTCTTTTTGCAATTTCTGGGCTGGGCAAAGCCAAGTCATATTCAAGTGCAGCTTCCCCTGAAAGAATGTTTAAAGAAGGGCCTGAATCTGACCTGTGTTCACATTCAAAGTTGACCTCAATTTCTGGCCCTTTTGCTCACAGCAGGAGACACCGGCATTTACGGCCACACAGCTAAGCAAGCACTGGAGTTACCTGCAGCCATCAGTTTTCATTCATATCCCCCCTCCCTATCCTTCATGTATCTTCTTCAGTCCACTTTTTTAGCTTGTGAAGTCTACAATGGCCTCTCAAACTCACTAAATATAAATGTGTAGACACAGCTATGTAAATAAAATGGCCCATGTGGTGAGCATACGTGAGGACAGGTGCTTTTTCCCATGGATGGGAAGGCTGATGTGCCAAGCAAGTCCCAAGCCCTGCACAGAGAAAGGGAGCCTAAGATTTAGGAGCAGTCACAACTTTGCTTAAAACAACTGATCATTTTCTGTACCTGGGTTGGGAAATGTCAGTTACTGTCACTGCTAAGATCTGCCTCCAGCACCAGGAGATGGAGACCTGTAGGAAAGACGATCAGGGGACAGGAGGACATGTAGAGAGGGAATTTTACGGATGAGTGGTATTTGTTTGACTCCCTTGTTCCTTCCTGAAAGAGAAGCAGGTCAGACTGGAAAACTAGGTCAGGGGGCCAGTTCAGGAGAAGACTGCTAGACAGTTGCCTGTCCATCTCCTGTGCAATGTCCCATGGTGGCTGTGGGAGATCTGAGCCCTTGTCAGGTGAGCAGATGTGCCAGAGGCTGCATATAGCACGATGGGACTGGGTGTGAGAACTGCAAGCTCTCACTGATGCACACCTCTGCTAGGCTGGAAGGAAGACCTGCCCCATGGTGAGTCTTTTCTGATAGAAGAGCTCTTCATCAAGCTGCCAGCTCTGATAAAGTACTCTGTGCCTACCCACAGATGCAAAGGGGCAGGAGGAAGGTGGTCCAGGGCACATGGCCACCTAAGAGGGTGAGCTTGCAGGGAGCACACCCAAGCTCTGACTTGCTGTCACACTAACACAGCACTGAGCCTGCTCCTACTTTCCAGCAGGCACAGAAGAGCCCATGCCAGCTTCAGTGGCTGGACTTCAGTGCAAAGAGAGTTACAACACAATCAGTGGTACCCAGTATCACCAGGGATGCCCAAGCCAGAAAAATATAATACATGTCCTGAAACTTCTGCCCAGACCTGCAGTTTCTCACCTGCAGATCTGATGTGCTTGACAAATTCAAGTTTACACCCCAGCTTTCCAGTTGAGAGCAGGACAGCCTACTCCTCTCCTTCCAAATCACACCAGCTGTGACAAGATCACAGGGTTTGCAGAGAAAGCTTCCTCTTTTCTGATCAAGTGTCTGGGCTGGGGACTCTGTCCCCAACTCTCTGTAGATGGCCTATAGGGTTCCTCCAGGGACTCATCTCAACTTATCTGACCCCATGTCCAGGAGGTCTGTCTCCTTTGCTGTTGCTTCTCCTTGCTCTCAGCTTCTTCTTATTCCCAGCCCCAGCTAGGGGTGATGTGATAAACTTCCTGGTTTTAAACCTATACACATTAAACCCTTTCAGACAACACAGTAAAAGAGGTGATGGATCCCGCTGTGCTTGTTTGCTTTGCAGCCTTTTGGAGGCAGTGCAAAGTAAAAAGAACACCCAGAATAAATCCTACTGAACAGGAACTTTTTCATAAATAACCTCTGCTACACAGCCTGCAAGTACTTGAACATTTCTACATATCTGCAGCCAAAACCATGTGTTTTGTGTTGCTTCACATAAATCTCTCTGGTTATTTATATACATAAACCCTTCTATAAATTGCTCGCTGGGCCTCAAAATGCAGCAAGCAGGTTCTTTGATGTATGTCTCAATCACCAGGTGAATCAATCATTGCTGTGCACACCTTATTTGCTCCCACGCAGGGAGAAGTTACCAGTCCCCTTTGCCAGAAAAGAGGGCAAAAAGTCAAATGGTTTTGATGAATGGCTAAATGTCTGTGGGCTGAACCTTATGCACAGAGCTTGTTTATACTGAGAGTTGCTAGCACTCCCTCCTCCTGCTGGCTGATAAAATACTCCTCCTCCATCCATCCTTACGAAATATACTCCAGACAAAGAGCCTGCACATGAATATTTGATCTGCTCATGAGCTTCTTTTACTCTACTGCATTTCCTCCTGTGGTGGCAACTCCTCTCTGTACAGGAATAAGTAAAACATCAGTCTTATTCTGTGGTGTTAAGGTGGCATTTCAGCCTTGTTACAGACTCATTCTGTACAGAGGTAGGTCTCACTCTTCATCAGCCCAGGACAACTTTTAGCCTTTATTCTGGGTCCTGTGAATGAATCATGTCCATTTGGGTTTCACTTCAGCTGAGTAGCTTTTTTGATTAAGAACTACCCGTGGATTTCACAAGGGATGTGCAGATTCATTGACAGGCAGGCAAGATTCATCATTCTTGAGTGAGCTGTGCTGCTGATATGCTGTGTAATAGTGTCTGGATCAAGACCTCACCCTGCCTCAGTTTCCCCATTCAAAATGAAAATGAGTCAGTGCAACAGAAAAACTAAGAGCATTTATGTTGACACCGTGATCCTGTTGGCCATCTTGTCAGGTCTCAATGACAAAAGTCAGCCTTCATATACAGTACACTGTAACATGTCATGCTTCTTCAGGGAAAGCAACCCCCTGTGAAGGTCCTCTCACCCCTGCACATGGCTCCTACACTGCTGCTACGAGTTGCTGTCTGCCAGGGTGGCAGCTCATGTTAACAACGTTTATGTAGCAGGGAGGCTGAAGGGATGGAGAAGTTGAAAGGGGGGAAACAGAGCCTTAGACAGCTTGGACAGCATTTCAAACACCTCCTTGTGTGACAGCCCAGAGCTTGTGTCCACTGGCAGCTACTCAGGAAAGAATTGGCTGGCCTTGGGAGCAGCCTACAATCTTTATTCAGGGGTCCCAACAGCAGCTGAACTGCTGATTCAGAAAGAATACTTGTGATTGATTTCATCCCTTCTTCAGCTACATACAAATAGACTGAAGCTGCTCTGGAGTATCTCATGAGTCATTTTTCTGCCTCTGCACCTGCTCCTGTTTAGTTATCTTTGGTACCCCATGGGCTCTGGGCTTTCTTTTGACCTGTGGCTTGGGGCTGGACTTCTCTTACTACATCCCACTGTTACAAACAAAATGCTATTACTAAAGGTGGAGATGAGTCTTCCAAGCCCCTTATCCTCCTCTCTGTTTGATCATTCTGGTCCCATGGGACTTCTTGTGGGCTGAGGAATTTCTTAGTGCCAGCAGGAAAAGTGCATATGTGCTTACATGAATGACACCCTCCCATGGGGCTGAAATCCATGGCCTTCACATCCAGATCGCAAACTACATCTAAGTAGCAGTAAGTGATCCTAAGCATAGGCTTTTTCATTTGCACTGCCTGCCTGTGTCTGCCTTACCAGTCACTTCTAGCTGCCTTTTAAACATTTCCCACCTGCTAGGAGTGCTTTGTCATATCAAACTCAATACACTCTTGGAGCTTTTTAAATGTCTGCCCAGACATGCAGACTCTGTGGAAAAAAAGGAGATGGATCTATTTTTATTGCAGCAGTCCATTCAGAATCACTGATGCCAGCTTCAGCATGATAAGCCTCTCCAAATCCTGCTTCAGGCTGACTGCTTCATGGTGGGAGGTTCCTGCATGTGTCGGCAGGGACAGCAACCTTTGTCCCCTTCCCCTGGCAGCACCTCCCCACCATCTCACACCACACTATGATGAGCTTTACTAACACTGGACACCTGGATGAGAGGTCACTCCTGGCCATCGCCTGGCACAAGGCACAGCCTGTGCAAATGGCTCCATGGGAAATGCAGTGCCTCTCCATCCATGCCAGCAGTGAGAAGGTCCCCAGCAGAGGGTGTGAGCACCAAGGCTCTTCACCAGCCCCACCAGCACACCCTCTCTTCTGGCTCAGCCCCTGGCACCGGGGCTGTGCCACCAGAGGCCTCTGGGGCTGGCTGTCCTGCTGGGGCACAACCAGGGCAGTACACTTGCAAGCCATGACCCCATGCCTGACCAAATGGGAAACTCCCAGAGGAGTAGGCAAGTGTTTGCCAGCACATCAGAAAACCTTTGATCACATAGCATAATGCAAAACAGGCTAGTTATTGATTCATGTTCGCTGCAGCTCTGGGGTCTCCCCAGCCCCCTTCAGATCTATGTGGTGTCTATCATGCTCTTCTTATTCAGACAGTAACATTTCGTGGTGCTCTTTCATCACCGCCTTACAGAGGGCTGGCTACAGCCTGCCTTTCACAGGAGCAGCCGAGCTGGTGGTGCAGCCGAGGCATCCTGCTGTCCCCTGCCGGGCAGCCCCAGCATGGCTTGCAGCCCTGCCCCTGATGTGAAGACTCCAGAGGGCACAATTTAGTGGTTACAGCAAAGGAAGAAGGTGCACACTTAGGGTTTTCCCTCCAGCTCTGCTCTTTATGTTTAGTATCATGTCTTTTCCCTGCCCCAGGATAGAAGGGAGGTTTGCCAAGTTCACCTCAGGATGCTCTCAGTTAATTCAAACTGGTTTGGAAAGCTGTGCACCACCGGTGATACAAGGCAGAGCAAAACTCCTGCTGCCTGTAAGGACTTGTTTGTACTCAGTGAACCCACAGCTACAGTTCATTGTTGCTTCCAATAAACTGGGTTCATCTACCATCAGCCAGCTATTATGAAAATCAGTTTCCTTTCCACGAGAGGTGACCTGGTGGAATCAGGGTACAGGGAAGCAACACACAGCACCACTGCAAAGGTTCTGAGCAGCTGCCTGCCCTCCAGTGGCTAAGAGAAAGCATTGCTGTCAGTCTCAGATGGACACATTAGTGGAAGGAGATCCCACCTTCGCTGCAACTGCTTATAGAGAGGACCAAGGTTGCCAAGCAAGGCTGCTTGACATGGTGGTTATAGCTGAGGGCTTTGAGAAAGGAGGGGAGGGAAAGCAGAAATACATTTCTAGATCATTGTGCAATGCAGTTTGGGAACTGTGTTTACATGATGGTCAGGGAGTGAGAACAGCTAAGTCCAGCAGGTTCCCTTAGGTTTCTTCCAGAGCATGTCTTGTAGTGCCCCACGCCCCGTGATGGGAATCTCCATTGACCGCAGCACTCTTGCAGCATCACCATTTTGCAAAGGCAAGGCACGAGGTGCGTGCTGCACGCCCACAGCCTTACAAGGGTGGCCATACAGCACAGACGGTGCACTGTGGCCTTGTTCACAGAAGATTGGCCACGGTGGCCATGCAACAGCAAAATGATTCAGGCAAAACATAAGAAAGGTATGAAAATGAGTACCAGCCTCACCATGAAAACCTAACACTGCAATAAAATCCTCTCACATCGAGCTGTATACCAGTGGAAGCAGCCTGCAAATGTGATCCTGGCTGGCAGCCAAAGTGCAAATGGCAAGCCTCTGTGCAAGGGAGGGGGGTTAATGGACAGTGGGGACTACTGACATTATGTGTCCCAGAACAGGCTGTGCTGGTGCATAGGTTTCGCAGTGTTGGTTACAGGTGATTAAACCCCTCTAAGGTCATAATTTCTCATTCCCCTTCCAACTGCATAAACTTACTCCAAAGAACCTCACCAAAACACACTCAAATGACTCACAGTATCATCTTTCCACCTGAACAGAGGCAGAAGGGGAAGGGACCCCCCTACCAAGAAAAATCAGGTTTGTGTGTGGTTGTTTTGTAGGAGCACTAGGCAAACAATTCCTAAATAGAAGGAAGGAGCTGCTAAAAGAGTGTTGGTACAAAGCAAGTCTGAGGATACCTGTGCTGTTCAGTCCATGCTCCCCTCCTGGACACTGGAGTGAGAAAAGCACTAGTGCACCAGTGAATAATAAGTGGAGAAGACCTTATGTTACCCCAGCCTAAGGGTCTCCCCAAGCGGGGACGAGGACCCTCAGGAAGACTGATGCAGGCCAACTCAGAGGGTGGAAGTTGGGCAATAGCTAAAGAAACATGGGAGAGAGACAGGAGGTTTAAGGTATTAACATATTAATCTGCTTTTCCCAAGTGGATTCTGTTCTTCTATCACCACAACCAATACATTTACATTTATTTTAAACCCTGGGGATTGTTGCTTTCCAGAAAGCAAACATTGCTGTCAAAGGCCCTTAGACAAAGTCATTTAGTTTCTGGGTGAGAGCTCAATGCACTTCAGAGGAGCTCCAGGGTAACAGCCCAGCACGCTGCACTGCCCACCACGGGAGGAGGCAGAAGCTTGCTGCACTAAGAGGGGCTGGGTGGCTGCTGAGAGTGCTCAGGATTGCACTGTGGTGTTTGCCACTTTTCTTCAAGCCTAAGCTCATGGTTCTAAGTAATTCTGAAATACTCTTATGTCTTCCTTTCATCTACTTGCTTTTTAAGTTGTTTTCTAGCTTTCACATTTGTAAAGAAATGCTTGAGATTCAATACATCAATGTTAGGAAAAAAAAAAAAAAAGACAGTAAGGAAAAAAAGGCACCCAGACTGTTTGCAAAACGGCAGAGCTCTTAAGCTATTTGTGTGAACTCTGGAAGCAGAGGTGCTCCTGGAGCCTGAAGCAATGTGCACAGAGGGGAGGGGGTTCACTCCAGCCTTGCCCAGCCACAGGGGGCAGGGCTATGGGCTGCCCCATCTGGGCTCTTCCCCAGCCTTCATGTGTCCTTCCCCACTGGTTCTATTTCCCTCTTTGTCTCTCTTGAAAAGGAAGTTTTGACACACCACTGAATTGTCAGTTCCTTCAAACACCCATAGTGGTGTGGGAGGACAAGAGGAAATGGGAACACCCAAATGCAGAAACAGTGCTGAAATGCAAAGACATATTTTGGGTCTGCATCATTCAGGGCTGATCCCTCAGGATGCTCTGGAAGCCCTTCTCTGGTGGGAAGTGTTCACATGGAAAACATATTCTGCCCCCAAAACTTGTCAGCATTGTCTGCTGCAAAATCCCCACCACCCACTACCTCGTGTCATAAAAAACTCTCTCTGAAGTTGTTTACAGGAATTAGGGACTAATTTCCTGAGCTCAGGCATTTGGCTGTTTTGGGAAAATCCCAGCCTGAAATACAGGCCTGGGACCTGTGGGAGAAAAACTGCCACTGTGCCCTTGGACCAAATCAGCTCTGCCCTGGGACATGTCAGTACAACACATGCTGGTGAGGTTCAGCTTTGAGGTCTCAGGCAATTGAGAAGGGATCATGGGAGACAGGTTTGGCCAGTTGCTGCCTCCGCCTGTGTGTGAGATGAGTGTGATTCACCCAGACCCTTGCCTGCCCTACTGTTGGTGGCACAGCAAGCACAGAGAGGAGCAGGGGCTGCATTGCCCCCCCTGACACTGCCCACAGCACAAGGTGAGCTCAGTGACCTGTGAGCCCACAGCCCTGCAGACATCAGACGTCCCTGCTGCCTGCTGGGACTGAGCTGTTGCTGATGCACCCCTCCTGCTGGGACCACAAGGACCAGATGCTGCTGCTAACACCGCCTCTTCCCTGGGCAGGAGCAGGTGGGGGTCACACTGGTGACCTCCAGTGAGATGCACTGTGTTCATATGTAGAGGCATGTGGAAATGGGGAGAAGCCCAGTGCTCTCCCATCCTGTCCTTCAGCCATGTCTAGGCCTGCTCCTCTCCAGAGGTGCTGCGTCCTGAGAGACAAGCCAGGGACCTTCAAACTCTCTATCAAATCCAATACAGAGATCAGAGTATGTATGCACCCCACTGCCTGTGTCAGGACATTTGGGTGACCCCAGTATTGTTCAAATGTCTCTGGTCACTACAACACAAAAATATGTTTCCCTGATGTTCCCAAGAGGAGAAATACACACCTCCCCTGTTATGATCGGCCTGGGTCTGTAGTACCCTTGGGAATAGATCCGATGTATTTGCTCCTGTGTTCACACATCTGCTCAGACACTGCCCAAGCTGTACTAGTCAGAGCCTGGCAAAATCTGCACGGGGAGCAGCAGCCATGGTGGGAGCTCAGCTGCAAGGTGCAGCAGGGCTGGGGTGCCATGGGAGCCCTGCCACCCGCCAGAAATGTGCTGCGGTCTTGCCAAGAAGAAACATCGCCATCCTCACAAATGGTTAACCTGCCGGGAGCTGCACAGCACTAATGACTTCACATGCATTTAATCAGCTTGGGCTTCCAGAGCCTCCTCCTCCTCAGGAGCAGGAAAGGCCGTGTACCCCGGGTGCAAATGCTGCCAAAGCCGCACCCCCCCCTTACCAATCATTAATCACCCCTGGGCCAGCAACATGAGCAAGTGGCAAGCAAGCAGGAAAGGGCCAAGTCCCCGCAGCTCCTGCAGGAACAGTGAGAAGCGGTGCTGACCGGTTCCCTGTGGTGGCAGCTTGCTCTTCGACCACCCTCCCTTGGGAGGCCTCGTTGGAGGTGACCAGTCCTGCAGGCACTTCTCTTTCCTTCAGGAAGGTCACTTGGTCCTGGGCGCAGGAGGCTTTGCCTGTGGCTGGGAGACACTGGGCTACGTATGAGACAGGAGATTTGAAGAGGGAGCTTCTGCCTTGTCAGCATCACAGTCTTCATCTCTTCACCATGCAGCACAAGGCACTTTGGAGTGCCCTGGAGTACACTTGTCGGTTGCTGGGCATCTCCACCGCAGCAGGTAAGTGCAAGCTCTCTTTTCCTTTTGCTCTAAAAGGCTCTGCATGGGTTTCAGGAACTCTGAGCTGTTTCCCTGCCTTTGGCCAGGTGCAGCCACTGCCCCATCCTGCAAGGGGGACAGGGAAACTTAATCACTTTTGCTTCAGGACCCACGGAGTTCAGAGTGCTGGGTGCCTTGCCAGGCTCTTTCCAAATGCTGTGGGAGGCACAGTGAGACATCAGAAAGGATAAGCCAGCACTTAGTACAACAGAGGCGCAAATGGAAAATATAACTAAACTATATTATCATAAAACAGACATGGGAACAGGCAAAATGTGAATGAGACTGAAAGGCAAAATACTCATGGCTGCACAAAACTGCCAGACTGCTCTGTGGGACACGAAAATGAAGAAGGAGCAACTTGCACTGTGCACAGTGAGTTGTCCTGTACTAGGCAGGATGGAGAGGTCCCAGCCACAGTGACACAGCTGCTGCCAAAGTGCTGCTCTGCCTCTCTAACAACCTGTCAGGGAGCAGGCTCAGGAAGCAGTTCAGGTTATAATTGCAGTACAAACATCATAAATTCATCCACCTGGCTAGTTGCATCCTCTCACCCACTGCCAGGGGCTGCTCAGGAGCAGCATCCTTTGGCTTGGGTGACACATCTGAGTGCTTGATTTCAGGTGAAATGCAGATGTTTTGAGCCAGATCTCTCAGGCACAGCGTCTCACCCAGAAGTGTGGTGAATAACCCATCACATCAGGCATCTCCAGATGGGACTTTGGGAAACAGCTAATGCAGAGGGCTCAGGTGTTCACTCCAGCACTGCTGCTGACTCACTGTTATGAGACAGGATGACAGTGCTCTCTGCCTCAGTTTCCCCATCAGTAAAGCAGAGATCTAAGTGCCTGGTTTGTCTAAAGGCTAGGTGTGAACTGAAAGTTCTTTGTGAGAAGTGATTTGAAGTGGCGTCTGTGGTTCCTGTGTCAGACACCCGGGAATTTCAGATTCAGACACTGCAGAGAAGGCCCTCCTACCTCTGCATTTCCTTTATCAGCCTCAGACAACCATGACGGACACTTTGCTCAAGTCAGGGGCAAAACAGAAAGCACACAGCTCAGCTGAAGTGAGCACAGGTCCCCAAGGACATGCAAAGCCCAGCTGCAACACTGGAGGCTGTCCTCTGGAATGTGCTTTAAATGACTGATAACAAGCAGAGATTTGAGTCTCTGAGTTTACACAAACTCCCAGTAGATATGTGCACATCATGGTAAGACTGCAACAGATAGGAGCTGGTACACAGCTCTAACCAGCAAATGCAAATCTCTTCTTCTTTATCCCCATTCACATCAGGCCTTCATGAGCCCCATGCTGGTCATACTCTCCCTTCAAGCTCCAAGGAAACTCATAGAGACCTTCCTGGGAAAAAACACAAGCTTGTTGCCATGGGAAAACTAAAGCTAGAACAGCAAAATTGAATGTAGCTTACAGTTTTGAAGTGTCTTAGTGGAATATAACCTCTTTCCTGCTTGTTTTCTTTCTATCATTTTGCATCATCTGTACCACTTTCTATAGTTCTTGAAATAGCAGAACAGTTTTCTCTCTGCTGAGCATCACAGAGCAGGAACAGCTGCACTACTGATTTGTGTGCTTTTTCATAGCTCTGATGCATTCCCAGTATTGCATGGCTTTCCCAAAAGGCCAGTGGAGAATGGGAAGTACCTGTGTTTTATTCCTCTATGTGTCTCAATGGAGTAAGAAACCAGCTTGATGCAGTGTTTAGTGCCTGATGAGGTGTGTGAGGTTTTTTCATGAAATGGAAACTATGCAGAAGAGAATCCCATGGGTTTTGATTGAGAAAAACAAAACAAACAAAAAAAAAAAACCCGACAACATCAAACAAACAAACAAACAACAACAACAAAAAAAAAACAGTATGAAAGGGAGAGGAGAGTGCCTCAGCCTCACTAATTGATTCTGAGAAGGGATGGCAAGCACCATAAGCTGCTTGCAAACACAGGTTACCCACATAATATAAATCTCCCCTTCCCTCAGGATCTTGGAGTGCAATTGCTGGCTGCAATGGTGGGGCTATAGGGTTTCTTGGGTGTGTAAAATCGGACAGCCCTGCCATCGACAGACATCAAACAACCTCACAAATTGCTGCAATGTTAGGGGCATCTCTATAGTTCAGAGATTTTAGGCCTTGTGATTTCTGTTTTTAGGAAATAGTCCTTACTTATTTCTTAATTCTCATGCTTTCGACCATTTAATTCCTAATCATGTGCCTTTAGGCACATGGTTTGGATAAGATCCAAATCAAGGCAGCAACTAGTCCAAACAAACACCTCGGAAACAGTCCTTTGATTCTTTCATATTCTTCATCAAAACAGCTTTGTGGATAAAGCAGAATCTGTGCAAAATGAGGAAACCTCCCATCCAGAGCAGAGATTTGAGCGTAACAGTTGAGCTGTTGAATTCTGCATTCATCCGCAGAGAGTGAATGAATGAATGAACTCTACGTTTGTAGGGAAGATTATAAAGAAGGGTTCTCAGTCACAAGATAGCGAAGAACAATACTTTGCATCTAAGATTACACAGTTCACACAGCTCCACAGCACTCTGATGAGACCGATTTCCCTGCACCTCAGCTTGGGGCTAGAGAGGCAGCCTCCATGGACGAAAGCAGCATGTGGGCCCCATGTGTTCTCCTGGCTGACAAGGACCAGCAGCTGCAGGTGACACAGGGGGAACCCAAGCAAGACACAGCATCCCAGTGGGGCTTTGCTCGACCAGGACAGGAGAGCTGTGTGCTCAGGTACAGACCCTTAGCACTGACCCGTGTTGCAGGCTTGATGGACACTGGTCTGCATCCCTGTTTGGGAACACGGTACTCTTCTCCAGCTGGGGCAAAACACAGTTCAGGCAGACGAAACCAACCACATTAAGCAGGACCTGCAATGAACTTCCTGAGCACCAGTGGATGGGCAGCAATTGCCCGCTGAGATGTGGAGACTTCAAGTGCAGACAGGAGTGCAGTGACTGTGTAGAGTGATGCCCTGGCTGTGGGACCTGGGCTTCTCTCAGCCCCACACCACTGTGACCAGCTGGTTGTGGACCAATAAATTTGCTCAGTTGGTGTGAGGCACTTCATTTTTGCACCATTTTGGAAACAGTTTTGTGGAGAACTGAAGAATGTTGAAGGAAATTTTCCATCCCCTGAAGCTATTGGCCCCAAACAGCCAGTTCAGGGAAGATTTTAGCATTGCTAATACTCTTAATCCCTTTTAAACTGACTCCCCAGTGTGCTGTGCAGGACGGGGCACTAAGGGGATGTTCATTCCTTGTATTTAATCTGCCTGCCCCCCTTATATGTTTTTCTGTTTGGCTAGCAAAGGATCTTGATGTCATGGCTACAGCCCTTTGTGAAGGCAGCTGGCATGGTTCCCTGGTCCTGCTGCTACCCTGCAGACAGTTGTTTGGTGCAGCTGGCCTGGGCAAGCAGGGAGGGCAGGGGAGAGGAGCTGCAGGCACTGGGGGGACCTGAGCAGAGAGTTCCCCAGATCACAAAGGGGCAGAGGCAGAAGGGGCAGTGTGAGGGAAGTTCCTGTGGCAACCATGATGAGGCAGCATGGCAGGGGGTGGAAGGGACACAGATCACCACTGCTCACCTCTCCCAGCTGTCCAAGACCAGCTGGTATCCCTAGAGCACCTCTCCCCAGCCCACACAGTGGCAAAGCTGCCATGATAGGGATGCAGCTGGGATGGATTTCTGGACTTTGTGTCAAGGTCAGCGCTCAGCTCTGACCCTTCTATGATGGTGTGTCAGCATGAATCGCTGGTGCTGGAAGTCCTAGCATGCTGCACAACATGGGAGGAGTAGCCTCACCAGACCCTGGGGAAATCGGAGCATCGATCCTGGAGCTGCTGGGCACCAGAGAGACAGGAACCAACCCTGCAGTCAGCGTTTTTCCTGCCTTCTCTTTCTAGTGCTGATCGGTGTGGGAGTAGAAACTCTGCAGCGAGGACAGTTCAAAAGCCTGGCTTTCTATCTGCTGTGAGTATTTTTGCTCTTGGAATCAGAATCAGTGGGGGTGACAAGTTTGATTCCTCCACCACATGTACCACCAGACTAGACTGCAATAGCAGTAGTAAGCAGTGTCCAAGGACATGGGGAATTCAGATCTCCATCTCTGGGCTTCATATAAATAAGCTATTTCTGTTAAAAAAAATGATGCTACTGCATCCCCCATGCTACTGCAGACTTAGGTAAGCCAGAGGTGACACTGGCTGCAGATTGACCCTAGGAGTGCAGAAGGGCTTTGAGCTGTCGTCCATCAACCAGCTGAGCAGAGAGTGTTCAGAACCTGGCACACAGAATCTGTTGGGAACTGTGTAGTAAATCCTGGCCCTCTATGCCTTCTTCTACCTGGAGAGTGTATTCAGGTTCAGTCCTGCTCCCTGACAGTTCCACCTTTCAGTTTTTCAGGGGTTGCAGTTACTGTCTGTGAAGGCTTCTTCTTTATCAGTTTGTTCCTGGAGATGTGTTTCACGTGAGTAGACCTTGTCCAGTCTTCTCTAGCCTTGGTGGGACCTCCCTAAGGCAATTTGCCCCTTACAGGCCACACCAGACCTCGATGAGCTGCAAGTGACCAATCAAAGGTCCTGCCCCTACTGCCATGGGAAGTACATTCAGACGGTGGGGAGGTAAGTAGGGCCACGTCCACTGCCAGTTAAACCTGTGTGTTAGCCCAGACTTTGTGCCATAGTTTGCTGATCACCAGCACAACGTACCCTGGTCTACAGCATCTGCTCAACACACAGTATGAAGCCCAACAAACCTTCACAGAGATGGCACTGAAGTTTAAGTTAGAATGTAGAAAATCCTTATGTACTCAGAGGCTGAGCACTTCTGCTGTCTTTTAGCATAAACTCAAAAGCCCTGATAGCTTAGAGGCAATGCCTTGCTCAAGCTAATAGGCACTCAACTAGTTGCTAAGTGGGTAAACACACCACGAAGAGATGGCCTGAGACGCTGACCTCTGGCAGATGAAGCCCCTGGCCTCTATCCCCCATGGGAGGGGCTCAGGCTTTGCTTACCTTCTCTGACCAACACAGTGGTTGCCTGGCAAGCCAGAGTGAGGATCTGAAGCTTTAGATGGGTGATTGTTAGGTCCAGATCTTCTTGACATGTGCTTGGTGCCCCATCCCACAAGGACCTTTGTTTCTCTCCACAGATATGAGCCTGACTCCCTGGCACAGACCTGCTGGAAGCAAGCTAGATGCCCAGGGAGCTTCCAGAAATTCCTGGGGTACACTCTACTCTCAGTGGCTTGCTTCCTGCATCCTGTCCTTGTCTGGCATGTCACCATCCCTGGTGAGAAGCCCATGCTGGGGTGGGGAGTAGCACAGATGGAAGAGGAGCATGGTCTGTCAGGGGCCAGAGAGGGTGGGGATGTGTGTGGTGTGCGTTGGCTGAGGGGAATACTGAGCTAGCTGGACTAAGCACTGCTTGGTGAGCTCTTCACTTTGCCCCAGTCAACATGTTCTTCTCCCTAGGGTCCATGCTGGTGCTCACTGCCCTGGCCTACTTCTTGCTGAGCAAGAGGAGGAAGAGCCCAGGACACAAAGAAACACATCCCCAGGTGGGCCAGTACGTGGACCCTTTAGCCACCATGGCAGCCCCAACCATCGCTGGTGACACTGAGCAGACCTACACCTTCCGTGCAGCCCAGAGGGAGCAGCATCGCTCACTGCTGGGCCACATGAAGAGCATCATGAAGGGCAGCAAGAACAGGAGCCCAGCCCCAGCAGCTCCTGCCGAACTAGTGGCCCCACCAGCCCCACGCAAGCAAGTGCACTTCCAGGAGAAGGTGGTTCAGATCATCCCCTCTGTCAGCGAGAGCTTGGAGGATGTGGAGAGCGAGGCTGAAGAGACCACATCGGACACAACACCCATCCTCATGCCACCTGATGCCCCCGTCATCCTCACACCTCTCAGTTCCACTGGCCTCTTTTGAGCCCTCAGCAGGAACAAGGACAGGGCAGACTTGCTACCCCTGCCACTGGCATCTCTCCCTGACACTCTAGCAGCCCAGGAGGTGCCCCTCCTTGCCCTCCCTGCCTCCAGGGTGACAACTGTGTCATCTCCATTTCAAGGAGCTGCCCACACTACTACATGGTCCCACACCTTGTGACAGGGACAATGGCGGTCCCCAGCTCCTGCAGTGCCGTGCCCAGGGTACAGGTGGTTTTTCAGCCGTGGCCTCATGTGTGGGTCATCCCTCTGTTATGACACTACACATCACTGTAGCTGCTCCTGCCTAACATCACAACTGCAGTTTGTGCCTCCCAGGAGGAAGCTGCAGTCAGGAGGAGGTGGGGACCACCATCCACCCTGAGCAGCCTTTGCTACAGGCAGTTGTCTCCCTCCTGCCCTTGCTGTGCATGGAAGTGCTCACAGCTGGGACAGACACATCTAGTCCATGGCACTGCAGCCTGCAGGTTCCCTCTCAGCATCTGCACTGCCAGCAGCAGTCCCAGAGCATCCAAAATGTCATTCTGGAGGTGTGCTGAGACCAAGCACACCCCTGGGGATAGCACCTGATAAGTGCCCTCTCCTGAGACATGCTTCAAGCCCAGCAGGGAAATGACCTCTGACCATGGGGAGACCTATGCAGGAGCAGGGAGGAGCCTGGGGCTTCCTAATGTTCCCTGCCTGGACAGCCCTCTTGAGCTGATACGGCTTTGGGATGATATAGCAGCTCAGGTCATGAGATTCAGCACCGAGTCGGCACAGAAGACCTTGTATAACTCCCTATGTGCGTTAATTATAGGCCCCAGAGGGCAAAGGCAATAATAAAGTTACAATGTTGTCCATGTTGTTCCACCAGTCCCCTCCATGACAGCTCTTCCCTGAAACCTTCACCTCTGGCTTAATACTATTGTATATTCTGCCCTTTGAGGGCCGTTCACCTATAACCAGGCATTTTTCTTCTACACAACTCATCCCCTTGGCTCTCACCTGCCTGAGGACTAAGACTTTCTGCTTCCAGATGGCAAATGCCATCTGTGCCTGCAGATACCATCACGAAGACCTGTCACATCAGCATCAGGCAACTCTTCTGCTGCCCATGGGAAAGCACTCAGGTGACTGTTTTTTTTCAGACATGGGCCATGAGGCCACGCTGTCACTGCTGCTGGGATAAAGAGTTGTAACTGCTCTGAGTCCAGACACAAAGCTTTGGGGTAAGATGCTGATAAGGAGAGAAGTTCCCTGTGAGACCTTGCTTAGACTATTTTTAAGGCAGAAGTCAGTGAGGCTGGCTGTTTTCCTTGGAAATACATTAGTTCTTCTTTTCAAAACCTCAGCTCTCTGAGTCAGAATTAACATGTTCATTCAAGAAAACGATGTAGTTTGAAGTGTGAAAATCTGAAGTGTAAGTGTTCTAATATCAGAAAGAGACTGAGATAAGAACATAATGCTACTTTTAAATTAAATCTTTCAAAGTGACTCCTGATTTGGGAGATGGATGGGGAAGAAGTAACAAGATACTGACTCACAATATTTGGTAGCCTGTATTTCATAATGAAACTCTCTCCACAAAAGCAATTTATGAATGGTTGCACACACTTGTCATTCCTACAACCAGACATGAACCAAAAGCTTTTTGTTGCATCACCAACATTTAAAATGATAGCTGGTATCAATCTGCTCTAAACACAATACACCTATCAGAGACCTTCTCCTTCTGGCTGCACAAATTAACTCTCCACCCCATACTTGCATGCTAGGGAACAGTCATACACACATCTGCCTTTAGGGACATTTCACACAGAAAATTGTGCCCATCTATAGCCTAACACTGCATGACTGTAGCAGCAAGCCCAGGATCCATCCACAGCTCTACCTTCAATCTTGTGTATTCATCACATTAAGAAAGAAAAATAAAGCTATTTTCTCCTCAAATTGGCATCCAAACTGCATACCAGCAGCAACAAAAGTCTCAACCTGCCCTTGCCAACTCTGACCCAAAAGGCTGTGCTCAGAGCTGACTCCCCAGCTCGATCGCATATCTGCTCTGCTATTAAAACTGTTCTCATTAGCAAGCTTGGCTTTCTGTATCATCCAACGCTCTTCTTTGAACATTGCATAACTAATTACACACACAAAGATAAGGTTTGTTGAAGAGGCACTGCTCCAAATAGATCAAGTGATCTGCTGATGAGAGAAAGACCGCATTTCTGCAGCCTCCCCTGCAGCCCTGAGCAAAGCTCCAGGGCAGCCCAGATGGGAACAGCTGCTTTTGACAAACGTTATCCTTCAGCACTTACTCAGTCAGCCTCACAGTTTGTATTGGTGGGGCAGCATGGCCAGCTGGCAAAGGGAGAAGCAATGCAGTGAGAGCAAGTGTGACACCTTGGAGTGTGTGGGGAGCAAATTTCATTGCTCTGTGAAAAGCATAAAATTAGTCTGTAATCGCTAGAGTCTGCAAAATTAGGTATTTCACTTTTTAGGTTCATCTTTTGATAGTCTGTTGTAGGTTTACCTTAGGAAGCAAGACTGGGGAAGCTACAGGTGAGGTGGGTGTTCAGCCTTCTTGGAGACAGCATTGGACCCAGTTGCTTTTTTTGCCTGCTCCCTTGTGTCAGCCCAGATATTCTCCAAGCCCACAGCTAGCTGGCTCAGGAGATGAAGGCTGGAAAAAAACTGCTCATCTTTTCTGTGGTATTAAATTGCCTGTTAAGTTAATGTCCATGTCTGGCTCACCCTGGAATCTGCCAAGAGCCTGCGCCAGGGAAATGCTGGGATGACAGAGCTGGGGACAGGATGCTCCAGAGGCAGCCAAATTGTGCCCCAAACCACAGCAGATGGGTGTTCTCTCACCATGAGGGCTGAGCTGTTCCTGGGGTCACCCCCGCCAAGGTATCTGTTCATAACTCCCCCACTCTGCTCCTCACCACTCATCCCACCCCTGGTGCTATATGCCAGCTTAACCGGCTGACAGAGCTCGTTAGCTCAGAGGAAAAATAATTAGGAAAAAGAAAGCAGGTGGCTATCTTCTGGGGTAATGAGCCAAATAAATTCATGGAAGGAAGAGCAGCTACAAAATGTAGGGGATGGGGGATAAAAGCACCCCTTTCAGAGACAGCTTAGGTGCTTAAAGAGATGCATCCTTGGGCTTTCTTTAATACCCCAGAGCAAAGGAAATGGTCAGCCTCAGGGGGTGTCATATGATTTGCAGAGAGCCCAGAGATTATTTACTCAAGTGTGTACTTCTGTGTTGGCTCTTCTCCCTACATCTAGCTGTGAGAGGCATCCCAGGCGCTATGGAAAGCACTAGAGACACTGTAGAGAGCTGTTGGTGGGCCTGTATACGAAATCTCTCACATGTACAGGGTAGTTGCAGGAAAATAAAAAGAGGGAGAACCTAGACCCTATTAACTGTGCAATGCAATGATACATTAATTTCAGCTGCCTGAGCTGTAAGTCCACACAGCACCACATAAACACTACTGTATAATTTTTCCTGCATTAGAGTTAATTCATGATACAGCCATAAACTCCTATGGATTCAAGAAAAGAAAAGAGAAATACATGCAAAATAAATACAAGTTCAAGGTGAAGCTCTGTGAGATAATCCTGGTAGAAACTGTTTTCTTCAAAGTTGCCTCAGAAGATTTCCCTGCATGAGGAAAAATCTGCCTGCTTTACATGTACATGTGCAGTGGAAACACTCTACAATGCCACTTGACAGCCACCATCAAAGCTTAGGGAAATAGTATGTTGCAAACAATTACTGCATTTTAAGTTTTATAGATTTCAGTGCAGGGTTTAGTTACAATTCATCTCTGGCTCCAGTGCCCACTAGCAGGAATAGCTGTTGCACAGCCCCAAGGGCAGGTATGTTACCTGCCCTACCACAGTGCTCCCATCTCACACTAGGCACTCACACAGTCACCCTCCAAACTCCCTGGCTCCTGGCCTTGGTTTCTCAGAGCACTGCTCCCTGTTCGAATTGTGGATATGAATGTTTTACCCATACAACAGCAGTGTTGGGAAACTAATGTATATTTGGAGAGAAAAACATTCAGTTTCTGCAGTGTCAGTACTCAAAATCAGAAGTGCCTAGCTCGTACCTGCATACACAACACTTGCAGCAGCAAACACTGATATCGGCGTCAGTGGCATGGGCAGCTCCTGATTCAATATTGAGTCATAGCCACATGCAGGAGAGGATCTGCTTCCACTCGATTACAAGCACTGCGTGCTCACACAACTGCAGTCCTACCACTCCTCAGCTCTGCACCTTTTCCTGTCCCATTCAGGAGATTCTCCCATGTGCTGGGCTAAAAATGTAGGTTTTGTTTTGGCTGGACTCCTGCATTTTGTGCTGTGTAGGAAGTTACAGGAACCAGAAACCAGGTCCCAAACCTACCTGGGATTTCTCATAGCTGTCAGCTACTTTATCTGCTTGACATGGTGTAGGCAAAGTAGGAATCTGGCTTCCAGCCACTGTACGTCAGCTGCACAACACTGGTAAAATGGCCGCATGTAGGTTGTATCTTAGTAAATGATTAAGGAACCTTTAGGAAACTAATTCTAGGAAGCTATTTGCTCAACATGTGACCTTATTGAATCCTATTTTGAGGGTCTACGTAAAACATCAGGAACCTGATTTTCTCACCCAGGTCTTTGGATCACAGACTAAAGAGGGAATCAAATTTCAGAGAGGAAAAAAATAAAAAAGAACAAGAAAAAAATAAAGGAAGTATAATGTTTCCTGGCAGCTGCTCCCCACCCCAGCCTGTACTTAACTAAAAGGCACTTTAGATGGCACAGGAAGAAGTTGTGAAGAGTATCTTAACACTAATCCCCATCTCACTCTCATTTCTTCCTTCTGCTCAGCCTCTCAGGCGTATTACAATGCTTGGATCCCCTCCATGCTCCCAAATCTGATGGGTGAAGTCAGATGGGCCAGGCAACCTGAAGCTCTTCTGTGTGCACATACATTTGTAGCAGCATGGCAAGGAAGCTTGATCTATGGGGTTCTCAAGGGGAAGGGCTTGGGGTGGGAATTACAGTTCAAGCTGCATCTTCCTCTTAAAAACCCAGGCTCAATCACGACAATTAGCTCCATCTTATTCCTCTCAGATTAATTATTATTCCCTCTCAGCATCTGTTTCTGCATGCTCAAAAGAAATCATCAGCTGCATAAACAGAAAACAAAGTGTCTTCTCCAGAAATAGACATGTTATGTGTTTCACATTAGGATTGCATGTGGTCACAGTGTAAAAATATGACAATCTTACTGTCAGTATCTCTCACGTGGAAGTGCCATAAGAAGGAAATTGCAAACAAATTCCTTCTAACTGGTTTGGAAATGGAGAAGGCTCTGCTGTTGTCTTTACTTCTCCTGGCTCTTATCCAGTACTAAACTATGTCATTTATGCTATAATTATTTTATCAACCCCATGCTAACTTGTTTTATGATTTCTTCACTGCCAACTATTAATCACAGTCACAAACATTCCCCCATTCAAGCTGATTCTTTCTAAATCAAAATTCAAAATGAAAGCACAACATAATCCCTCTGCTAATATATTTATCAGATAGCTATAAATACAAATCATCGCTAGTTTTTGTGTCCTGATATGATCCATAATGTAGCTTTTACTGTGTGACACTGTTTTCCACTTACATACCACTTTAAGCCATGAAAAAGCTGGCACAACATAGAAAAATATTTTTTGCTTTGTGTCCTGCAGTTGCAATTAAAAATGCCCCAAACCCATTAATTATAGCCTAGCTCTTTCCTGAAATAGCACCACACGTATGAGTTACTCCATCAATAGTGAACACTCTGTTTGTAGAAAAGCTGCAGTGACAGATCATGCAAAACAAACTACCAGACAAGGCAAAGGAAAACGAACCATACAGATCTGCTATTACCATGGAAATGTTTTTGGAGCTACTGTGCTGGTTCTGGTGTGAAACAGTGTCCTGTGTGCCATTCTGAACAGACTCTCTCCTTTCTTGTACTTGCTTAGAGTAAATGACAGCAGAGCAATACCCAGAGTTCAGCTCCAGCTGCCTGCCCACCCTTGCATTTTCTGTGGCTTCCACTCATGTGGCTGACACCTGTGAGGTGCTCATAGAGCCACCCAGGTCTGAGTGGAGCTACCAAGCAAAAGCTTAGTTTTATTACTCAATAGTTTTATTGACAAAAGTACTCATTGGAATTATTTCCCCACAAGCAGCCAAGTTGGTAAAACCAAAAAGTGTAAGAAAAATCAGCCTAGGCAATGGCTTAGACACTAACTCCCATATTACTGTCATTCAAATGTTTTGTTTTTCTTGCTAAAAAAGGGTGTGTGTCTCAAGCAATGACAGTGAAAATTACAAGTTGAATGGGATGCAATCAAAGCTACTCACAAGTAGAAAATCATGAATAATTTGTAATCAAGTTTTACAGAGTTTTCATATAACAGTAATTAGAAATTACAAGATAAATCATATTTCTGAAAACATTCATTTCTCTTGGCAGTCTCAATGTTTTTTAATGCTGTAGTTACTGAGATGAAAATATTTTTATTAATAATGTTTTGCCTTTGTTCTGTCCCTTTAGGAAAGAGTCTGACATCTTTGAAAAGTTTTCTTATGAAGCTGAGTAGGTTTGTATACGGCTCAATACCTGTATAGGATAGCTGTTAAGAAGTTGTTGCACTAAAGCCAAGTAGAATTTCTGTTTTATTATACTGTGGTTTAAATTACATTTGATCTATCTAATCATGTTCAAAATTGAATTTATTCAAAATAGTCATGAGAAACTTTAACAGACCTGTGAGTTCACAAGTCTATATATTTACTCTGCCTTGAATTAATCACTCACAAATGGATGAGTATGAAAGACAGTGAGGAAATAGTTTTATGATCAACATCTCAGAAATCACATCTGCTATACATGCCAGATATTCAGAAAAACACCTAGGACAAAAAGTTGCATTAGATTTTCCTCTATAAGAAAGAATATATTGAGTTTCAGGAGGATAAATTGGTCATGGAATAGAGTAGATGGAGAGGACTAGGCTAGATTACACTGGAATGCAAAGGAAAGAAAAGGGATACCTTCAGCTGATATAAATGTAATTCTGAAGTAGGTGTAATTTCAAGTTGCCACTACTAGAAAAATGGAATTGGTGAGGGCTGTTCATTGATAGACCAGGGCTGAAGTCCAAAGGTAAGTTAGTGATTCTATTTTAAAATCATGGTAGTTTCTCAAATGTACATTTTTCCCATATCTTCTCATCCTCTCCAGCAACTAAAAAAGGCCATGGAAACTGCTGTATAGTCCAAAGAAAGAAACTGGTGGTATGACATTGAAAAATGTTACTTCTTCAGATGAGTAATCTGATTTAGTAGAAGAAATTCCATTAATAGAAGCATTAGGATTTCACTTGGGTTATTGATATGACTGAGCATTTGACATGCTGTAAAGGCGTATGGTAGATAAAGAGAAATGACTGTGAGGCAAGTAAATATGTATGAGGATCATGAAGGCAGAATAGAAAAAAGCACACAGGAAAGATGAGAAATAGGAGGAATTTATAAAAGACTGAAAAGATGAAAAAGGACAGGTAGGTAAGAAAACAAGATATTGAAATGAAAAAGAAAACATGAGGGCCAAGGGACATGTAAGAAACCAGCAGGAGTAGAGGACATTGACAGGACTGCTAAGAAGTCTGAAGTACGGAAGAGTGGAAAAGGGCCAGGAGACTGACTAGGTTAGGAGCTGGCCTCACCTCATGAACAAAGAGAGGGTAAATGAAGATTTGTTTCGTTCACCCTGAGCAGAAGTATGTCAATATATGGCTGAATTTGGAACTGAAATTGTCACATATATTATACAGGAGTGATTCCTAGCCCTTTAAAGACCAGAAGACAGACTGATAAAAGCAAACATATAGCAAACATAAGCAAACATGTGGATATATGATAAATAATTAACCTGTATAGCTTTTCTATCAGCTGAGATGTTTTGAACACATTGTGCAATATGCTGCTTCTTGCAGCATAGCTTTCTGGTTTAATGGGAGGAACAGCAGGGCAAAGTATACCACCAGACAGTGCAGATGGAGATCACTGGATGGGACTTAGAGACATGGCACACCAGGGCGTGTATGGGAATGGCACATTCTTGTAGCACTACGATTGCAGCTAACCAGCTTTTCCTCAGCTCATATGGGAGATACCACACCTCTTCATGCTACTGTTGTTTTTAGGATACCAGGTTCATCCTAAATGACCTCTTCTATCTATTACTAATAAACAAGACAAATGTGCATTGCATAGTAAGAACCTGCTGTTTCATTCTGTGTCACTCTGGTAAAACCACATTGCTTTGACAGGAAATATCAGGATTATTGTCTCCAATTAGGTGCAGTTACACTATTTCTAGACTATGATTTCCCAGATAGAAATGTGTGCATGCATTCTGGGTAGCTGACACATATTGCACTTGATGTTTCAAAGGCAGCAAACCATCTGGGATTAGCACACTAACAGAGTGAACCTCTACAGTATAGGTTTTTCAGTTACATACGCACTCCATGTGTTGTACAGATCTGTGCAAGCACAATGACCTCTTGCATGTAAGGCAACATGCCTTGATTAGAAAAGTCTGGACATAAAGTAGCTTCACCACCAGAGTTAATACCAAACCCAAATATATCAGTAAAGGGGAAAACAAACAAGCAAACAAACAAAACTCACCACCACTCCAACCTGCACAGTATCAAAGAACTGGATAAAAACCTACAAAAACAATTATCAGGTATTCTGAAGTCCAAGGATAATATAAAATCCTATATGCTCATACTAACACTTATCATGCTTGCAGTAGCTATGAAAAGCCATAATTTAAATTATAATGGTGTCATTAATATTTTATTGAAAGGTTGGTTGGCATTTCCATTTAACTTGCTGCTTCTGTAGTCATGTTAGAATATCAGACACTCAGCTCCTGTTCAAAGAGATTCCTCAGTCATTGAGAAAAATATTGAAAACTGGGAGTTCCTAGTGATTCTGGAGAGCTCATTCATGGCTTTGTATGCAGAGAACTGGCTAGCGTGCATTGCTTGTAAAAGAGACAACTGTTTAGCATTCCTCTTTTAAATAACCTCCCACTTCTCCTTCATCTTTTTTTTTTTTTTTTTCCTATAATGTTCATCTACCAAAAGTGAACATTTTACAGACAACAGATGTTCACAAATTTAACCAGCTTGTGCCCATCAGTCATCACAGATGGAAGGCTGCTTCTGCATCTGAAAATCTGGCTGCTGCTTTGCATAAACCAAGTGGAGGGTACCTGCAAATCCAGCCTTCATTATTTACTAATATTTTTGTAAATAAAGCTATCTTTAACAGATAAAGATAAAACACTTCACACCCTCCAGACATGATCCAGCAAGAAACTGGTTCAACCAAAATAAACATACACAAAGCCTAGGACAAATCCCAGAGGCAGGCAGGATGCCCAAGGACATCTCAAGTGGCACTAAACCCCATGCTTGACTGTTTTTTGTTGATGGATCCAGGGACTGATTACTGGCATGTAAAGTAGCCCCTTATCTTGCTACACACCATTTATGTGTCCAATGTCTCATAGGGAGCAGTGACCAAAGATACATTAAAAAAAAAAAAAAAAAAAGGCAGACAGATTAGTGGCTGAGATTATGTGATTCTGCAAAAAAAAGAAAAATCTCCCCAAAATTCCCTCTGAGGTGAGTTATCATCTAAAGGCAAAACAAGGAGAAAATAGCCATTGTGAGTAGAGGGCTACATGTGCACACCCTGTATGCATATACACCCTGTATTTATTATTTCACCCACTAGTAGTTTACAGCTGGTGTACCACATAGAAAAGTTGGTTTGCAGTGAGCAATTATCTAGCTCTGGCTTTTATTTTAATTTCAAATAAATAAACTCCAAGGCTGTAATTCTGTGGAGTCCCAAATGAAAATTACAGACCAGTGGTCACAGAAGCCACCTCAGAGTTGACCTGCCCTTGATGCTGCTCCCCCTCCCTGGTGCCCGTGGCAGCAAACAGCATGAGGAAGGCATCGCACGTGGGAAAGTCATCACGTGTGGGGAAGGCATCAGGTGGGAGATCTGCTGAGCTAGGTAGTCCTGCATTGGGAAGGCTGGCTCCTTTCACAGGTCATCACAATGGTCCTCCTCAATGCCCCTCACTAGGACATAAGGTGTGACAAGGACATGACATGGTGACATTGTTCACTTCTGGACAACCCAGAAGAGTCTCCAAGGTGTCAAACATCCCAGGTGAGAATTCATGCTACACTAAATGCTAATGTATCTTTCCATGTATGTGCCAAAAACCTTGGAGACAGGGAGACCTCCTGTCCATTTTTAGGTGAGCCTTAAGAGGTTTTCTCCAAACAGGTCTAGTTTCAGTTCCTTCTTTGTTGAAACTGAACCATGCACAGTAGTGCAGAAAGCAGTGCCACAGGGTGCTTTCTCAGCTGGTGCCTTCTGTGGAAAACAAACACTTTCTCATGCAATTTAAAAGGGCAGGCACACATTATATGCACCATGCATATGTTGCCCATAAGGCTAAGGGAGAGTCTGTGGCATCAGAGGGTCTATAATATCAGAAGAATAATATGCAAAATACTATCTTCAAAAGTATTTGTACTTGTCTATTTAATTTGAAAATCATACTACTATAAAAAATAATTTTGTTTTACAATGACACAATCTCTTTTTAAGACATGAAGACAAGAGAAATCCAAAACCATATAGGGATTTTATTCAAAGGCTCAAGGGAGGAAGATTAAGCTGCCTTCCTAAGGGAACAATACTCAGGAGATTATGCTGTCCATGTGTCTGTCTGTATGTTCCCTGGAAAATTTTGAGCCCTCTGGTCAGTTTTCCCTGATAGCAGCATAGTGTCTACAAGATAATTAAGGCTATATGTTTTTCATTTAAAAGATGACCAAGTACAAGAAACAGACTAAAAGTGTCCTGACCAGTAAGACCGCAATATTACTAGGAAAATAGAAGAGAAGCAGAAGAGCGAGAGAGATACCCCAATCACTGGAAATATTTAACCAGAGCTTGCAATCAACTGTAAGGTACAAACCGACAGGAAACCAGTATTGCTACATCAAGTGCTCAGGGAACGGTTTTTTAAACACAGAAGAATTCTAATAGAGTTGAATGAAAATTTTGAAAGCATTGCTAGCTCCAACCTGCCTGTTAAAAATCTGCCTAATTTTTTTTTTTTTTTTTTCAGATAATCCTTTCTGGTTTTCGAAGCAAAAACTCAACACTGACTTCTTTATCTCCAGTAGTCAATTTTCTTAAGTCTCTGTCAATACAACTCGAAAGAAGGACATATCTGTCTTTATGGCTCATATGAAAAAATCTGATATCCCTTAGGGGAGGGGTGTTAAACATCTTTTCACTGGAGGCCACATCAGCCTTGTAGTTGCCTTCAAATGGCCAAATGTAATTTTAGGACCATAGAAATGTAGTAGTAGTTACATTTATACATTCCTAAAATCACAATCAGCCCTTTGAAGGCAACCACAAGGCCCCCAGTGAAAATGAGTTTGACATCCCTGCCTTAGGGTATCAAACTAAGGATTTCAACCATGTTTTTCATGTACTTGTATGAGTGTTCATTCAGATTAACAGGAACACAGCTTGAACTAAAATATCCTTTAGAAACTGTTCAGACAAGTATTAGGGACAGTCTGCACAAAATCCTCATAGTTGGAGGTGCCAGCTGGACAACAGGAGGAAAATAAATGCCCTGGAGGTCAAAATGACTTGGGCAGAATCTCACAGCAGTGATAAGTTGCTCAGTGTCCTACTTGTTAAACCCAGACACCAGTTATTTGAAGACATGTGAATGACCCAACTGAGACTGTGGATACAAGAGCAGAGCGAGTTGGCTGAGCAGTGCCGCAGTGGTGCCGGGGGAGGCAGCAGGGGGATGCCAGCCCAGATGTGCCAGCTGAGGTGCAGGTGCAATGCAAGGGGTACAGACCCACACAAGTGTGAGGAGTATGGACCCAAAAAGATGGTTCTGCTGGAGCCAGGTATGAACTGGCACCTCTGTAGGTTACTCTATAGGGATGCCACCAGCTCAGATCAGAATCAGCCTGGGCATCACTGTACCACAACTTTTGGGCAGTGAATATGTGACCAGTTTTCCTGTTGGCTTTCTAAAGTATAATACAAATTACCAGCTTTTCAGACCTGTTTTTCCTCTAAACTTTGGAGCTCCTTTGCCACAGATTTGCAGCCCAACTAGCAAAGAGCATGGAGACATAAGACATTCCTGCTGAGAGACGTGTCATGGTCCTACACAGACTGTGGGCATTCACCAGTTTTCAGATGGCCACTGCTACCTACTCCAGGGGAGCGAAAAAAACAGAAGTTCACTCTGCAAAGGGATCTTCCTGCATCAAGCCACTTCACAAAATGCTTCCAAAGCAAAGAGAACACCCCAATCATGCAAAAGATATTAATTTCCTTTGTGATTGCAAGATTTATGCCCTTGTCTGATATTACTTCACTTGATGAAAGAATATTCCCTTATTTAATGGAAACTTTGAAAGTTCAGTGCAACCATCAAATAGAGCAGAGCTTGAAAGTTTCATCTGTCCTTTTTCTGTGCAGTGTTGCGAAACTATGTGTTGGCACTAATGTTTTAGAAGTAAACTTCCTTCACATTTCAAGAGAATAAAATATTGTTGACATAAGTATAATAGAATGTGTAGACTCTTCATTTGTTTTTTAAAAGTGTCACTTTGGGGTCAGCGGACAAATTTTGTCTTTGTAAGAGAAAAATTTTATTGAAAATACAGACTACATTTGATACATAGCTTTGCTATTTAAAATGCATTTCTATAGCTAAGTTTAAAACACTTTTATTGTGTTCCATTTTCCTTACAAAAGAAAAAAATTATATTTTAAGTGTAAAGTAATAATCTTCATTTTGTAATTATTTTTATTTTATTTTTTTATTACTTTATTTTATGTGGAAAAATTAATGTTGATGCTCAGAGCAGACCAGCAATTTGTATTGGTAACTGTATCTTTGCTTTTTAAAGAAAAAGGAACAGATCTACAAGTTAGCTGTACCTTCACCATTTCAAAATAAATTCTTACTGTGTGTAAAGGTAAGAGGAAAAAAAGAAGTATTTTACAATTGGAAAGACAGAGCTATGATTATCCAAGCTTTTGACATAGCAGAAGTTAGTGGGAAGTTGGGTTTTATGCATGAAAAAATTCAGCAAGCCAAGACAGAGATAATTAGTGATGGAATTCATATTTGAAGATCATTTTTCCATAGAAAGCAGGCAAGGAGAAAGGTGTTCATGGAAGAGAGAGCCAGTAGTCCCAGCTGCCAGCCACCTCAGGGCCCAGCCCTGACCTCAGCTCACTACCCATTCTGGGCTGCAGTCAACTCCACCCCAGCCCAACCCAGCTACGGGTATGTAAAAATCCCAGTTTGAACAGAGGACGAAGGTTTTGCGATGCCACCTCTGGTCCCCCAGTATTCTCCTTCTGTCCCAGGGTAAACCCGTTACGTTAATTCTTAGCTGTAAGAAAAACCCAAGCCACTCTGCCCACAGACCATCTAACCCATTCTTAAAATTAGCTGAGCAGCTCCTGTGAATGCCAACACAAAAGTGACCAGAGCAAATTGTGTGGCCCAGCCCAGGCTCGTTCATTAGTGCATGTTTACCAGTGCTTAATGGCACACATTCACTAGAACTGACTGTTGCATGTTGACTAGCACTGACCAGTGCACCCTGAGTGTAATGCCTGCTTAGTGCTCGTACAGGTTCTAGTTCTTCTGCCAGAGGATTTGAGTTCACACTCCCAAGACTCTCATTTAGTAACAAGTGCAAGAGCAATGAACTGTACTTAATTCAGCTTTCCAGGCATGTGTATGCAGATATGTGAATTCCCTTTTTTTCCTAATTACAGTTGATTCATATGGGAGTGATGAGTTATTGCTGGATACATTACTACATAATTAGCAGAAAGATAAAAAGAATTACGTGTGGATTGTGGGGAAAAACTATTTGAATGGTTAGGCAAAGCTGATGAATTGCAAGAGACTCTTCATCTTCACCCACCCTCAGAGATGAAGAAATCCTGTTTTGCATACAATTCACAAACTTCGCCATCAGCCAAAAAGTACTGTGGAAATGATTCCTGTTTTCAGAAGTTGTGTTTCCTTTGGATAAGGCAACAGAGAGGCCAGGGCTGAGGTGCACCTCTAAAAGTGACTGAGGCTCTAAGAACCTTGGACAGGAGAGCAGCGCTGCCTGACATTCCCAGACAAGGTGTCAGCAGTATGAGCAGAAGAGACAAGCATGTACCCCTCTCTGTCCCTCCTGAGCCCTTCCTTTTTACATTTCTTACTTTACCTTTGTCACATGAAAGCTACGTAATTAAGTGCCAACTCAGAGATACCTCACTCGTCACTTGAGAATACTGTGCTTCTCAGCCTTGTTGCTGAAAATCCTCCAGGCAAGCCCATTCCATTTGCCTTGATGATGAGCACCAGGAATATTCTGCAGGCCTGACAGAGTTGAGGAGAATCTCTCACCTAACCAGCACTTGTTCTCACTAGTGCTTTATGCTTTTGCACTTGTGGTTTTTTTGTGTGTGAACTCCATTGGAGGGATTTCCTTCACTGTTTGTAGGTGTACGGGCCATTGCTGGACAGGGGGGCTACGTTTGAAGCCCCCAGACATGGCTGTGCTGGGAGCCAACAGTTCTCTAGCCAAGGCAATAGCATGAGGTGAGGTGGCTGAGGGCAGGCATTGCACCTACACTGCCAGAAACCAGGTAGTGCCTCAGGGATGCCATGGAGAATGTACTGTTAGATCCTGTTCTTCATTGTCAGTGTTTTGCTCACTGTCAACAACTGCTTTCCTTGTTATGTCTTGAATTGTTTTTAAAGCCATATGAGTGCATGGAGGGGTTCCTTCTGTTTTTGCTCCTGTGTGTTCCCTTGGAGACTCCTGGCTGGCAGCTTGCACAAAAACAAGTCTGTCTCTCAGTAAAGCGTATCTTCCTGTAAAAGCCCTGCTCAACATACTCAAAATAGCAGATGTTTCTGATAGCTACTTACACTAGATGGATGAAGAAGCCAAAAGAACATATTTGATCCATGAAGAACTGTTATATTTAGCTGCTTGCAAATACCTTCCATTCTTAAGTCACTGTCAGAGCCAGGTCTAATTCCTGAAGCCAGAGGTAATGGGGAGAGCAAAGAGTTTGCAGAAAATACCAAAATGCTAGGGACTATCTCCTATGAATTGCAGGGTTTTATTATCCAGAAAGAGTACAGGAAGGAGGTGAGATTTCATATATGGAGTGTATAGTCAACAATTTATACAAAGGCACTTATTTATACAAGGGCACCTAGGCTGACTAGTTTAAAGTTAATTTGCATACGGCCATATTTGTGAAGCTGCAGCCACACCTCTGACGGCAGCACTTCAACCTTTAAGCATTTCCACTGAATTCTACACATGAATAAGTAATTCTACACCTGAATGAGTAATTTCCCCTGAAACTTGTCACCTTACAATAGAATGTGTGTGTCTGTTTTTATAAAAAAACAGCCCAACACTCACCCTTGTTCATGTTCTTTCTACTGATCTCAAACACTCGCCTGGAACACATGCTATCAACAACTACAATGATGGCTTCATCCACTAGTTTGCTGTTTATGGTATTGTGCCATTTAGATTTTCTCCATTTTACTCAATATTGTTTTATTGCTTTATACTATAGAATGAAGCTGGCTATGTTCAGAGTGAGTTAATAGCACATCTTAATGAGTTAGACTAGCACAAAGTACTTGTAGGCAAGTACATATTTAAACAGATAGAACAGCATGAAGTACTCAAAGGCAGGTACATATTTAAACAGTTTGTTTGTGGAATTCATGTTGTGCTTTGAAAGACACTAGAAGTTTAAAACGGAGGAAACCTGCTTTTCTTAGAAGTCAGATGAAGATATTAAAATATATGAAAGGGATTAAACAGAAGATTAAAAAACAAACAAGCAAAGAACCCCAAACAAACAAGCAAAAACCAAACAAAAATAACAACAAACTCACAAGTACTCAATATTTGGAAGCACATTCTGGAAGCTCGTTGAAAATAATCTCGTCTCCTACTTCCCTGCCAGAAACTGAACTTGGACCTTTATATTTCTCTTGTAGGAACAGGTCTTCTGAGTCTTTCTTTCATATTTCTTTCTGGTCTGTAACTATTAAAGAAAACAATTTCTGAGGATACATTAAATAAATCTTGTCCTAACCAGAGCCAGTATTGCAAGGAGAAAGTATACAAACTATGATATAAATAGAAATTTGAGGTTTAAAAATATCAAGCTGGAACAGGCAGAATGCACATTCTACCAGCTTTGTACCAGAATATGCAAAGGGAGGGGTCAAAAAAAGCTGCAATCATACTTCTGCAAAGTTCATATCATAGTAACAACTAGGATGCCACTTAGGGAACATGACTGCACTATTCTTGTACTCCACAAAAAAAAAAAAAAAAACAAAAAAAAAAAAAACGGAAAAAGGACCTTCACAAAGTTCACTATCCTGCTATCCTGAAGAACTAACAATCTGTTCAAACCTACCTGATTGCTACTGCTGGCAGTATTGGACAAGAATCAGTATGTTTGAGACCACTGAGACAAATGGCCATTATGGTAATGTTTCCTGGGTCCATATAGAAATGCATTCTAGCTTCATAACTACATATTTAGGTAATACACATTTTATTCTGGTGCATTTTAGAGGTGATATATCACTAATAAAGGAAAATCTCCTGAAACTACTCCTGCAACATTGTAGACTTACAGAACAGCAACATTAAAAGAATAAAAGAAAAATAGATGCAGTAACATTTATCAAAGAGTCAAAGTTCCTTCCATCCTTTCCACATAACAGGAAAAGCTGGAATTGGCAAGTTGTTAGTAGAAGAGAAAATCATTGCAGGTTTATTGACCATTTCATTAGGTATGATAAGGCATATCTATTAACATATTTGTTTTAAAAATTCCTAATCCTGCACTGCCACTCCACAGAGATTGGTATTCTTCTTAAAAATCCAGCAATTTGTGATACTAAAAAGGACCTTGTTATAGATGTGATGGTGAAGGAGACAAAAAACAGGAGGCTTGAGAATAAAAGGAGTTGCCTCTCTCTGCTGTTAACACAGGGAAAAGCTGAAGTGAAAGCAGAAGGAATGAGGAGTGGGAAATAAATAGATGTTTATTGTCAAGGTGCTGCGTGTCTGGCGACAAAACCAGCACATGACCGTGGTGCTGCTGCTCTCTTTACCCAGCACTGCTTCCAAACACCCAGCAACTGAGTTTCCAGTCTTCTGTCATCTCAGTTTCTCAGCTAAACATGATTTCTGGCACAAGGTTGGTAATACTTTAACTTCTCTCTGACCCAAAACTGGTGAAGGCTTTGTGGGAGCTGCTTAAGGAGTTGCTTTATTATTTAAGAACAAATACATTTTGTTATATTGTTTTGTTTGTAACTTACATAGGTGAAGGGATATTTCTTGAAAGATTTATTTCAGCTGAAGAGGAGTAGTCTGTATCACGTAGCCTTAATTTAGGTAACTCTGCAATAACTGGAGAAGCATGGAAAAATGTTAAGTGTGAGATTATGACAGCAGTGAGTTTCAACCAAGAGAATGGAGACTGAAGATCAGTAAAAAGAAGTTTATAAAATGTCTGTTCCTTTTACTACAAAAGGAGCCAAATATTTTCAAGATACAGATTCTATCAGAATGAAGTATTAGAAAGTTAGAATATAAATTGTTCTGTGATAAGAAAAGGTAAGCTACTCATATTATTTGGGGGAAAAGTTACAATATCTTGTTGATTGGGAAAACCATAAATGCAGTAGATTTGCTGGCTAATTCAGTCTAGCTGAGAGCTTTGTCACTGGGACAACACAGGTTTAGACAAGGTCTCCAGGGGTTTGCATGGCATAGAGGGAATGGTAATTCAAGCACTCTGCATTTTCTTTGAGCTAGTAGTATGAAGATATTCACAGAATGTAGAGCTGCTGTGTGTGTAGATAAGCAGGCTAGGTTCCTCTCAGTTTTTTTTTGTTCCTCATTACCTGAACAAAACTGGATGTCCCTACACTCAGTCTCTACCTATCACTACATTTAGCAAAGCTTTCCCTTCCTTTCTCCATCTTCATCCTATGAAATGGGTAAATTTTGCCACTGATCGTCTTTGTATATATTATGCTAGTCAACTATAAATATGTGCTTTATTTAGGTTATTAAGTTCTTAATTATATGATTTTTATATGTTTATTTTAAATTGTCTTTGTTTATTCAGTTAACTATCCAACAGCTTGTTTGTCTCCACTTTGAAAACTTCATCTTGATAATCATTTAGCTACAAGTTGCCCAATAATTGCATTGTTCTCCAGAGTTAGCCAGAAATTATTCCTAATTAATCTACAGAACAAATGTGTGGCACAGTAATGCAAATGACTTGCTTCTCAGAAGAGTAAAATCCATTTCTCCAAAAGCTTTGCTCCTTTCCTTAGATTCACTGACACTTTTTCCCTGATTCAGAGCGGTGCCCTAGTCTTAGCAGAGAACCTAATCTTAGCAGAGAACCTAGATTGCTGCCGAACCCCCTCTGAGAGGTTTTTAAAGTCAGTTTTGTTCTATTTATTTAACAATTAGAGAGTACAAGACTAGCTCCATTTAGTATTAGGGAGCACTTCTCTCATCAGAAAATCACTGAACCTGTCTGGATTATAAGTGAAGATCGGGTCTACTGACAGATGAATATACTGTTTTATCCAGAGAGAAGATATGGCTGTTTTTTGCTGTGACATACTTATTCCAGGGAATTACTTATTCAGAAGAACTCAGGAGAATGAAGAGAGCTGTGGATCCTGAAGCATCAATGAATATTGTAAGTTGCTCAACAGAGTGACCTGGGAGGGGAAGGAACTCATGTCTCACAGCAGAGGGGTTTCTAGGTCTTGGAAATACTGTAACAAGGTAGATAAGCTACTTTTATTTAACACATCCTTTCTAATCACTCTATATACTACTGATTACTCTTCTTTTCTGCATGTGTAAGAGCACCTCTTGTGTTTTAAAGGAGTTAAGGTAAACACCTTTCCTTAGTAAATCTGCAGAGTTTATTTCCTTTTAAATATCAGCTACCAGTTTGCTGTTGCTGGTACTATTCCCCTATCTGAAAAAAAACCCGCAACTATCTCAAATGTCAGCATTTTGTCATCAAGGAAGGTTCTAAATAACCAATGACGTATGTTTTCTCTTTTTTGGAGTTACCACCTTACATCAGAAATGGCCAGCTTTTCAGAAAAGCAGCTCTGGCCATTCAAGTTTGTTTAGATTTTTAGTCACTTGTTAAAATCTTGAGGTTTATGACAAATTCCATTGAGTAATTCTCTTATTACAAGTTATAAAAAAAACAGTCCCCTTTTGTAATAAAATAAGTTGAGTGTTAGAGTTCAAAAATAATATTTATTTCAGAGCTTAAGATCGGCTGTGGCAGTGATTTCCCTTGTGACTATGCAAGTGGCTGTTCTTGTGTTTTCCATAATGTAGTCAATTATTAGTGGTACTCATTGCAGATCTGCCATTCACAAAAAAAGCAGTTGTGAAGCTCTCTGGATTTCTCTGAAGGTAGTTTAAACAAACTGGTTTCACTTTGCATTGCAGCCGATCAGGAGTGTGCACCCAGGCAGCTCCTCATCTCAGCTGTGAGAATTAAAAAGTCCTGCTATAAGGTTATAGTGATTCTTGTATCACCAGAACACAAGGGCTTGTGATTGTATGTCAGTAGTATAATACAGTCTTTTTTAATAACATATTTTAACTGAACAGTCAAATCCTGGATATAACACAAAGAATGGAGGAAATCTGTTGTAGTATTAGAATTACAATATCCAGTCTGATACTGCTTTATTCACATACTTAATATATGTTGACTAAATCCCTTGTTGTATCTACTCTCTAACACTTCTTTATTGTGAAACTTATAATATATGAAATGGACTTCTGCAAGCAAATGCATTTGTACTTTCTCTTCTAGAATGAGCTCATTACTTACAAAGGATACCCCAGTGAGGAGTATGAAGTGACAACAGAAGATGGTTATATCATTACTATTAACAGAATCCCTTATGGTATACAGAATCAGGGAAACCCAGGTACAATCATTTAACATAAGACAAAAACAGTCTAGATGGAGCATGTTCTGGAAGAAACCTTTGATTTATACAATGTCCATCTGAGCTTGTAGATACAAGTGACATTTTAGCAGAGAATTTTGGCTGCACTGAACAGCCTGCAATATCAACATGATTTATGTCAAGTACACCCATTTATAATAAAAATCCACTACAATACGAAGCACAATCCTCATAATAAGAGTTGATGAAGAAAAATTAAAAAAAAAAAAAAAGGTGAAGGCTGTAATCTGTCCAATCCACGTGTTTTGACAAAGCTGTTCCAGCTTTTAATTTTGTTTTGGCTTTGCTTACACCTGTTTAATATCAGTAACTGATTCAGATTTTGAGTGAAGGAAAACTCTGCAAACCTTCATTCTATAGATCAGTGAAGAGAATCTCATGCTAATGCGGTAGACCTATCCAAACATTGACGGGAGGGAGACAAGCTAGTTTTTGCTGGTGTCTGGCAGATCTTTTCATAAATCTTCACAGAAGGTTAGAAGAAGTTCTCTCTTTACACAAAGAGATGTTTTGTTCTTATGACTGGTTGTCTTCCTTTAAGTTGGTACAGGAATAAATGCCAATATTGAATATGAAAGTACGAGAAAATCAAGAAATTTTATAAATTTTTGTTTTATTTCTGTTTTGCTTTTCAGCTTTGAAACCTGCTGTATTTCTCCAACATGGATTATTGGGAGATGCTAGTAACTGGATCTCAAACCTGCCCAACAACAGCTTGGGCTTCATACTAGCTGATGCTGGCTTTGACGTTTGGATGGGAAATAGCAGAGGGAATCGCTGGTCCAGAAAACATCAGAATTATTCCATTAATCAAGATGAATTCTGGGCTTTCAGGTAGACTGAGCCACTGAAGGCCATCTCCATTGACTATTTATTTAAGCTGGGTAAATCTGGGATCTACATATGCTACTGTTTAAAAAGCATTCTTTACATTCACTTTTGCTGAGGTGTCCCTATACACACATGTGAAATTTAATAATGGTGGATACTACTTTACTTTAATTACTGCTAGAAAAAGTTCTTCAAACTAGAGATATAGCAGTAACTCAGAGGAACCTTCACAGGTCCTGTCCAAGCCCTTCCTCAGGTTTGGAGGCAGTTTTGAAGGCTACTTAGGAACACTGGTCTGTATATTACAATAACATTAAAATCACAGAAGGAGAATATGTCAATCATATTTTAATGAACATTTTAAAATAGATATTTTATTTAATACCAAATTGTATAAAATGTGTGATTCCATGGATGGAGCTCTGTTACTGTATCACCACCCATTCCTTCTGTGTGGACCATCACAATTCAAACTGATACTTCTTGATGTTACAGTCCCTCTGTTGATGTCAAGGGAGAAAGTACACCAGAAAACCTTGTGTAGTGTCTTCCATACCCATTGCCAGAAAAACACAAAACCTAAAATATCTGAATGATTCACTGAATAGTTTATGTTGTTTCTTTGCTGACAAGCCTATAATAAAAACATGAATTCAAATGGATTTTTAATTTACACATGCCTCTCTATCTCTTGCCTGCAGTTTTGATGAGATGGCAAAGTTTGATCTTCCAGCAGCTATAAATTTCATTGTGGAGAAAACAGGACAGGAAAAGTTGTACTATATTGGCTATTCACAAGGTACTACCATTGGTAAGTTACACACAACAGACCAACGTTTCAGGAAAACAGGAGTAAAATGTGATTTGAGATACTGAATGTACCTAGGGTTTTCATCAACTCTTTGTATGTGTGAAAAACACAGGATTAGCTGTTTCAGCTGTTTTCACTTTTAATTTATTATAAAGACAATAAAACATAATGGGCCAAATGCACAGCTGCTATATACCTATCAGCTTAGAATTACACTGGAAATTATTGTGGACCATGCAAATTGTTTGTTTCCTAGATACACGGGTGTGCCCAACAGTAGATGGTCAGTTGACCAAAATAAACAAAACAGGAAGATAAGAATACAGAAAGAGAAGTTGCCTAGTTTGAACAGGACACATTAAAAAAATATACATATAGATTGTATTGACTGGAATAAAAACAATTGCTCCTCCCAACAGTGTATGAAATGTATGAATGCACATCAGAAGAGTGCGTTTATGTTTAAATGGGCTTGGAAGAAATCTGCAAAGGCAAAATATAGAAAGAAATTTCACTCTGAAGAAGGAAATAAAACTACAAGCTGGTAGCACATGGAAAATAGGGCTGAACCGTTGACTGAACAACTAAGAAGGTTGTAGGTTTAGCATTTATAAATACTAAAAGCAGTGTAATGTACAAATAATTATTCTTTTATCTCCTTTTTTTTGTTTGTTTGTTTCATTTTGTTTTCACAGCTTTCATTGCATTTTCAACAATGCCAGAACTGGCTCAAAAAATCAAATTCTATTTTGCATTGGCACCTGTCACTACTATTAAGTATGCTAGAAGCCCAGTAACAAAACTTCTATACCTTCCTGAAAGATTGCTCAGGGTATGTGATATCTTGGTTTTAACTGTTTAACCATATACTTGTTTGTTCAGGTCTTAAAACGTGTAAACAGTAAGTATATGTCTTTAGAACCTCTACTCATTTGCATGTGGGTAGATTTACCCACTAAAGCCTTTGGAAGTCCAGACTGGACATGAAGAGAAACTTTTTATCTTGGGCAATAGTGCAGCACTGGGATGGGCCACCCAGAGAGGTACAGAGAAGCAGATCCTCAAAGGTTTCCAAGATTCCAGTAGACAAAGCCACAACTGATGTGCAAGCTTAGAGCTAAAATGTGACTCGGAGTCTACATTTAACATATCTCTTCATTAAAAGTGATGTAAACACAAATTAAGTAATACCTGAGTAGGCTGATGCAATAGAAAAACACCTAATTTCTCTCTTGTTTGTGGGAACATCATCTGGTAAATGAAGAAAGAGCAAGTGGGAATCATTGAAAGTGCTAGAGAAGGGGAACAGGACACAAACACCTTTAAAAACAACAACACAATGTACAATTGTACTTTCTTAAATGAATGTTACCTTTGTATTTCACAGGGTTTTCTTGGCAAGAGAGAATTCCTTCCCCAGACCAAATTTCTAAAAAGGCTACTAGTCCCTGTCTGCAGTCACCGAGCTTTTGCCAGGCTTTGTAGAAGTGTCTTCTTCAGTCTGGGTGGCTGTAATCTGAAAAACCTTGACAAGGTATGTATGACTCCTACCAGCTTTACTGACAGTTTAAGCTTCTGCTCTCAAAACCTACCTTCTGTCCTGTGGTGTGAATCAGTCAGTGTCAAATTACAGGGTCCCTTGGACCATCAGGCGTGTACTCAGAGGCACAGGATACCTCAGGGTACCTGAGGGAGGGTTAGCAGACACTGGGGATTAAGACATACTTGGGTACCTCATGCTATATACAGCTGTAGGTCAAACCTTCTAGGCATCAAAATTTTGCCTCAGCATTTTCCCAAAAACACCTCAGAGTTTGCTCTCTGAGGAAGGATCACAGAGCAACTTGTTAAGAAATGTCTGCAGGACTATTACGTATTTTATTTCAAATAGTTGTGCTTTCCTCAATCAGCTGCAGTTCCTTTTGCTGTTCCGTCCAACAGCTATCCTCTCTCACACAGCATTTGTTACAAACTCCTGAAAAAAGCCACCTAGTTCAGAGTCTAAATTGGTGATTTTCTGTTCTACCTCTTCCACCTGTTAGATTCTTTTAGATTCCCAGTCATCCTGAAAAGTGTTCTGGTTGGGGGTTGTTCTTTCAGTGCTACTCCAAACCTGACACATTGCCACATCTGGAGTAACACTGAGGGAGTCTCCAATCACACCACTCCAATTTCTGTTGGTTTTATAGATACACTACTGTGGCAGATGTTTTGATGTACATCTGAATAGAAGAGAGGAAGAGGATACTCATTGAATATTTTCTTTCAGAACCGAATCCATGTGTATATTGCACAAACCCATGCTGGAACTTCTGTGCAGAACATGGTCCACTGGAGTCAGGTACTAGCAAACTCCTGGAAGACAAAATAGATACTCACTTCTGGATGAATGGTACAGAGGGGCTAGAGCTGATATCCTATTGCAAAGCCATTACTAACTTCTTGGAAACACATGCAACCTGTGGTTTACAATCGAAATCTCAATTCAAACCACTGTTTTTAATTGATCCTTCTTTTGCCAGCAGGAAAGAAATACCCTATGTGATAATAGGTACATTTGAAGCCAACAATTAAATTCTATATTTGTGTAAAAATGTGTGTGCTGGAAGCTGTGTATGCAGATGTATATATCACTCTTCTTACCATGCATTTAGTACATTTTATAAATGATGCCCACACTTCCGTACAGATCTTACCTTAAGTAACTAGTTACATTTCCAATTTGGGGTTAAAAAATGAACAAGACATAGACTGTTTTGCTACTAGTAAAAGCCCTTGCATTTTCATCTCTTGCTTTCAAAGCGCTCAGTGTCTGTCTGTTTATTAGACTCATTATATCCCTTACAGCACATCCTCAGCAGCAGTGCTGATGGAAGTTTCCTTTCTGTGTTTCAGCTCATGCTTTCAAAGTCTGGGCTCAGTCACAGCAGTTGCTGCATGCAGGGCAGCTCTCCTGGCAGCACTGCAGGCTCTGCAGTGGAGCGGGGAGCAGCTATGAGCACACTGATCTTGCTAGGGAGTTAATGAACTTTTCAACACAGCAAACACATGGGCATGTTTGAGTGACATCTGCACAGGTATTTACTCAAAATCAAACAATAATTGTGGCCATGAATTTAGGTAAAATATTAGATTTTATTAAGTTGCTTTTGTAACTATGGCCTAGACCTCTAAAGAAAAAGTGTTACAAAGGCACAGTGAAGGCACCTCTGCAAATGGACTTAGGTTTAATTCAGCATCTAGCCACAGACTGGCAAGTACAAACATGCAGGAGTAATACTCCTAAGCCTTCATTGTCATTGTTGTTATTACTATAAATATTAAAGGAGTTAACAGACACCTTACCTTCAATATTAAGATCCCATTGATGGTGCCACACTATAGGCAAAGCCAAGGAGCACAAGGGATGAACTAGAAATAGTGACTTCTCTATCCAAACCAGAGAGGCAAGAGAAAACATAAGGAAGAGCCACTCACAGAGCTAAGTGATGGTAACATGACTGTCAGAAGAGGATATTGCAGTAGCGATGAGGGAAACTTGCTGGAGGCAGTTGTTGATAGTGATTTTACAAACTAAAACAAGTTGTCTGTGAGAGCATCCCTGGGTCTTTCTGCAGGAGCAACGATTTTTTTGGTTCTGACAAAAACATTTGACTCCTTTGCACTGTCTGAAACTTTAATTTACTGTTGTCTCTTCCATTGCTCTTAGAAGAACTTCTGTTGAGGCTTTAAATGCGAGTCAGAAGCTCAGTAGGAGAAGAACCCACAAAATTCCTTAATGATGACTTTGTAACTAGCCTTCTCTTGTTTATCTTTTTAGGAGGCCCGTTCAGGGAAGTTCCATGCTTATGACTGGGGCAGTTCAAAGAAGAATATGAATAAATATGAACAGGTATATTTTGGTGAAACAATATTATCACCCTTGAACAACAGAAGAGCCCACAGGAAAAGAGTAAGGATGTGGTAGGAGACACATTTTCAGAATACAAGTAGATGAATTTAGCCACAGCCATCTCTATTACTACTTTCTAGTTTGGAAGTCAAATGATCAATAAGAATAAGAGAGAGTAAGGGCAGGAATGATAGAAAATGATTTTGAAAAAGAAGAGTACATCTAGTGGCTAAAACCAAAGAGTCATCTTGCCTCGTAGCATGATTGAAAGAGTTGCAATGTCTGAGAGCTTAGGGAAACAACATTAGAAAGAGGGCAACTGGACACCTAATAGCTACCCTTAGATTCTGGCAGCCAGAGGTGAAAGGGCTTTGTCCTCAAGTAGTCCTTGAGGAACCTCTCCTCTGTTCAAGTTTCTGCTCCAGTCCCTGACCCTCCTACCCTTTAGGTCTCCAAAATAGCCTGTTACTACAAGTTACATGTTTTAATGATGGCTTGCATAAAACACAGCTTCCTTTGATTTGTCTTGAATTCTCCTGCCCTTGGAAAGTCACTGGATGCATTCTAGGTTCTGTGTTATGAGAAGTAATGGCATAATTACTTCCTGTGCTCCTTCTTCATACCATTTGTGATTGTATAAGCCCATTTCCTGTCCCTGCTCTGGCCTCTATTTTCAAAACTCAGGAGTCCTAAGCTACTTCCTCTTTCCTCCTACAGAAATCACTCCACGCTCCTTTACATCCTTGTCATGTGTTGTGTTTTCTAACTAGACTATTTGTGTCTTCTGGGACTGACCAATACTCCAAAAGGATCAAGATGGGTGTTTATCCAGAGGCATCCTGACACTTTCCACCCTGTTCCAGGTTCCTGCCCTATGAATTTCTAGCTGAGAGGACAAAGACCCAACAGTAGTTGTTTGTCAACTCAGGAGGCAATTTACTTTGCCTATGCTATTGACTGGGCCATCCTCGCAAGTACAGACAGAAAAGGCCCCTTTCTTCTTGCTTGGTTTAGGCACCTCTACTTTGAACAGTGACGGAAGAAAGCCCCAAATGCACGTTTAAAACTTGCTGTGCTTTTCTGGACATTAATTCCTGTACTGCTTCATGTTTCCAGGCTACTCCTCCTCTCTACAATGTAGAAGAGATGGTTGTACCAACTGCAGTATGGACTGGGGGACAAGACTTGCTCGCAGATACCAAGGATGTGGCAATTTTACTGTCTCAAATTAAGAGGCTCATCTATCACAAGAGGATTCCTGAATGGGCACATCTGGATTTCATCTGGGGATTGGATGCACCTCTGCATGTGTACAATGAAATTATTGACCTGATGCAGAAGCATCCTTAACCCACAACCAGCAGCCATACCAGACTCATTTAATGACACTTGCTTTCACTGGGTCTGAACAAAACCTTATTTTACATTAGATGGTTTCTGCTGGAGTCAGATAGAAGGTTCTTCCTGACACTATTTTCACACCATGTGTCACTACAATGCCTTTTGCATCCTGAAGGTGCACTTCATGTTTTCTGGCAACCTTATGGGTCAACAATCACTTCTTAACTGATACAACATAGATTCTGCAATAACTGTAGTTTGCTAACAAAAGACAGGCTTTTCCTAGCAGTCTGTTCTGCTTAACAGTAATGAAAGCACTAACTTTCTCTGGATAACGTCAGTGATCCTAAGATGTTTTCCATTCATATTATTCTCAGTTACTGAAAGACACAGTGTAAGGCAAGACTAATTCTAGCAGTTATGTTATTGGTTATTTTTTTTGTTAGATGAGACAATGACCATAAAGTAAAAGCTCACTCCTGAAAAGAAGATGGTTTGTCTTCATTTGAAACAAGACTGCTCACCTTTTTCATGAGGAAGGACAAGGGACATAGGGAGGGTGGACCCAGCACAAAAAAGTAGTTAGTCATGTGGTTCAAGCATGCACCTGGAAGATGGGAAACTTGTGTTCAAACCTGGAGACAGAGAAATCTTGTCAGGCTTGATTTGTGCTGACGCTTTCAGGATCTGTGCACATAAACTCACCAGGGTGGGAGAAAGGAGCTGATTTCATCTTAACAGTGACAGCACTTCAGTGGGACACTTCTGTTCAAAGTTACACTCTGAACCAAACAGAAATCTCACATCTCCTGCTTTTTCACATGGAAGGTACCGGCTACCACAGACTTGATCTTTTCTAACCTTTATCATGGCTCTGAGAAGCCTCTTTGGGGTTTGAACACTAAAATGAAAAGTAGCCAGATATCACTAGAAAGAATCCATTATCTCCATACCACGAGTATTTAGGTCACTTTGTCCATAAGTGGGGAGGGCTGCTTTGAAAACAGTGCCGAAGAAACTGTCATCCTATTTTATTTCCTGGTGGAGCTCTGTCTCTATCAGTTTTGTTTCAAATAGGAAGTTATTGCAGAAATACACTCACTTGAAGGGTAGCCTCCATGGTTATGAGGTTACAGTATTATGGGTCACTGTCCCTCCACAATTAAATGTCATTAGCTTATCTGTGGAAAGAAACAGCGCATTTAGGAGTTTCCTTTCTGTATGACACCCTTATTTTCCATTTGATTCAAATATTAACATGGGCCAAGTCTAGGATGCTAACCAGAGCAGGTACAACTGTTACACTAAGACGGTGTATCACTGGTGACACTACATGACCAAAGGGTCAGTGTCTCACTCTGCAAAATGGTTCATTAGCCAAACAAATGAACCATGGCTGGTGCTGCTTTTGTCCCTTTCCCTTCCAAGAAAAACAACAGGACTGTTTCTTATCCTGAGCTCACTGGTGAACCCTATCCTGTTTCCTTGTGCTCCATGAATGTAAACAGAGCCTGACCTAAACAAAACAACCCCCCTCTAGAGAAGGACATGCCTTACACCCAATACAAATTCCTGGGGCCAAATACCCTCCAGAGAGTCAGTTCTTCAACTAATTCACCGCTTGTAGGGGAAATGCATGAGGACTTGAGACCTACTTTATGAGTTCACAATACTTATGATTGGAAATGCAATAGCAATAGACCTGAAAGAAGCCAGAGAATCCCCTAAATTTACCTAAGAAAGACACTGTAGCTGTGTAGCTATTGTACAATCTGGGAGAGCATAATGGAGGCAGGGTGTTGAATTTTGTGGAAAATCAGTAAAAACAAGTTGAGCAAGCAGCATTGGAAATATCATGGGGACTATTGATCCTACCTTGAGACATGAGGGACTAGACAGCTTGTTGCTGAATTCCTTCTGATTGATTAGTTTATGGTTTAATGGAAGTTATTGTCAATTAGGGACATCAGAGCAGCCAAGTTACAGTGATTTTCCCTGGGAAATTATCAAATTACCTTTTTCACCATTGCAAAAAATGTTCTCTACTTTGTATATAAAGCAGAACTGTTACTGTGGCTGCACTGACATCCTGTTCTTAATTTACTTCTTTTCTCCCTCAGCCACCCAAAGGCAACATGTTAAATGCAACAACGTTCCCAAGAACACATCTCTTTAATCTGGTATTCCAAATGCTCATCAGCCCATGATGAAACACAAGTTCCTCTGAAGACATTTATGAGTTAATTGGCCGGAAAGGCTGGTCCTCATGTAGGAAGGTTCTCCTTTGTAGCCCAGTTGCCTAAGGACGTAGAACGTGTCCTTCTACACATGGTCATTGAACCAATTTCAGTGAGGACACAGTGCCCAGGCTGACTACAACTAATTCAGCAGTTAGGCAAAGATCTCCAAAGATACTATGTTTTCATAAACATTTCAATAAATGTCTTAGGAGAAAGAAGAATCCCTGTTTGTTACCTAACTAGGAGAAGGGTTAAATGTCGTGCTCAGTCCTTCTTTGACACCAGAAGGTCCCTACAAGAAGCCATGTCAAATCTGAGGGGCTAATATAGAATGAGATGGGTTTCATGAGTTGTGCCGCTTACTGGAAAACAGACTAAGGAGTCTGTGTATAATGCTGAACTTAATGTAAAGCAAATGAAAAGTGATAACAGAGACAGTGTCTTGAGAGAGTATGTTGAGAGAAGCTGGATACTTTCTCCTCTTCAGCCTAAAAGATTACATTTAGAGCAGCCTCTCAGTTGGGCAACAACACAGGCCAAGGTCTGCCACAGTGTCAGGGAGCTGGAACACCCAAGTCCCAGCCAAACACCCTAACCACTGATTTGTAGATATTTCTTAAACTCCCCTGCTCCATGGTGCATTTTGGGTTTGTGAATTTAACTGGAAGATCTACTTCATCGCAAAGATTTCCCTACTTCTGAAGCACTGCCAAGTCAGCACTCAAACACGCTCTACAATACATGCTGCCAACTCATGACACTCACGGCTACTACCCTGAAGTGCTCATTATGTTTTGACTTCCTTTTATCGGTGCAGGTTTCTGCCAGTGAATCAGTCTGTTCGTGGACACAGACCAGGAACTGTGGCAGAAGACACAAGCAAAGCAGTCAAAGCAGAGGTAAGTCGCTTGTACATATGGGTTCACGGTATTTGTTGCCTGTCTCCATAAAGATGTTCAGTCTTGGTTTTGTGCATTTGCCTTTGCATTTTTGCCTTTCTGATCTGTAAGCCTGTTGCTATACACAGAACTTCAGTTTGCTGAAGTTAGAAGGCAAAGAAGTTTGAATTGTACAGAAGGAAGAAAAAGAGCAAATTTTTTTTTCCCCTACTTTTTGATTCAGTTTGAGAACAAGGGAATGAAAGTCCCAGTATCACAACTGTGTGTGTAAACTGAGACTCCTCTTGCAGTTTAAGACATATGTATGGTTTGTTAGTGATCCTTTGCAGCAGATTCTCATATGCATTTATTCACAGTTGCTTCTCTGGTTGGTGTGTGTATGCCTTACAGCATATATGAAATAAATTTTAGACTGCATAAAGTACAAGGCTAAATGGATAGATTTCTGAAGGGTTCGTATCTTAGTTTCACTAAATCTTAAAAGTACGTAACGAAATTTCAAGGGCGTCTCTCTCTCTGAACTTTTTTCCCTCTAAGTATGTTCTTCTATGACACTTTATCATGCCTGATGTTTCCTTATGACTTCATCTAACTAGATAAAAACGGCTGTTCACGTCTCCTAACTGTTTTTATTCCTGAAGCTTAAGGGAGAAGTAGCCTGCCAAGATTGATGTTACTTAGCCCGCTGTATCTGATTTAAAAGGCAAATACCTGGAAGTCCATGAGCCATGACAGCTAAGCCAGGTGATTGTAGAGTGCATTAAGAAAAGTTTGCCCTAACAAGAGGAATAATTTAGCCTGTGCATTGCCTCAACTAGTCTTGGTAGTGATTTGAAAATGAGCTGAGACATTAGCAAAACTTCTTCTTCACAAATGAGATTCCCAACACATGGAGAGGAAGGCCATTAAAACAGAGTAAAACAGCCAGCAGAAAGCAAAAAAGTAGTATTGTGCTGAATATGTAGTTGTGAGGCTTCCTGTTTTGACACCAAAAATTCAATATTTGATATACAAAAGGAATTGAATGGAGTGTATTTCATTATGAAGTTTAAAATTTTGGGTGTTTCTGAATGCTGCTTCATTCCAACTGTCTGATGAGTTGGGAGGTTTGTCTTCTTTAAATTTGTTCAGTCAAATTTAAAGGTTAAGTCGAAGATCAGAAAAAGTCAAACCTCCTCTTATAAGGAGGTTTAGAGAGTGCAAAAAATCTCTTGGTTACTCCTCCCTCACTCCCACAAGTCCTTGCCATTACTTGTCAGGGAACACTCTCTTATTTTCTCTTGGTCTGTAACTCCAATTCCAAGTCAAAAAAACCTTCATAGGGCAGCATGTTTCATATTAGCAGATGTCTTATGCTAGAAGCAGACTCCAGAAACATGTAGCTGCATGACAACCTCTGTTCTTCATTAAAAATTGGATTCTTTGTGTCTAGTGGACCTAGAAATGCCTCGTTTCAGGAAGACTTGTTTCCTGAGTCTGTTCAGCTTCCTAATGCAGACTATCATGCAGGCAGGTCTCCTACAAAATTTTCTCACAAACCTTGATGCCCATCCATGTATGCTGCGGCCGCTTTGAAGATACATGGACACCAACTAGCTAGCTAGTTCACTCTTGCTGCCTGCTCAGCTGGTTGCAGAACATACAACAGCCGCCCTCAGCCTGCATCACCCCCAGCAAGGCACTAACCCCACTCAATAGTTCTTCCCCAGCAAATAGTCCTCAGGATCTTCTGCAAACCCCATCACCTTCCAGGCTTGTGTTTGTGCTGAACTTGGCAGATATTTACCAATAACATAAAAAGGTAATTACAAGATGGACAGAATGGCAAACTAACATAAACAAGCTGCAGTCATAGAAGTATACCCTCTTCTGAGGAAACAAAGCCTACACAAGTAATGTTCCTAGTAATTACTGTTGAGGCAGTCTTACAAGACCGCCTTGATGAGCTGAAGTGTTACATTGCATTACGTGTCCCTTTTGTCTCATGGATTCTATTTTCAAACATTTATGTAACCTGGCTGATCTTCGTGTTTTTTTATCCACTTGCAGAATGTCTGCTACTTTTATTTTCACAGCCCTCATTCTCTCCTTACACAAGCACACAAAGTGTAGAACAATTAGATGTATAAGGGCTTTTTCAGAATGTGTAAGCACAGTCCTGAGCTCCATGGATTAATCCTTTTTGTACAAGTCTTCAGATTGGAAAGAAAAATCCCAGCCTACCTTGTGGCTCTCCTATAGGCAAGGAGCACTGAACATGCCAGCACTTCTCTCGGTCTCCAAACATTTTTAACTAATTCATGTCCCCTAACTTTCTGGGACACAGTACCTTCTCTTCCCTTTTCTAGGGAGCATTTGAGTCAAAATTTGCATGTTGAAAAGAAGGTGTGGGAAGCTCACAGAGACTACCATTCCTGCATTCATTAACTGAGTTCTGGAAAATAAAGACTAAAACCTGGTAGCATGTCAACTGTAGGTGGAGCTGGCATAAACTTGTGCTAGATAGAATGCACTCTGCAATTTCTATCCAGAAAAGTTAATCTGGTACCATCGGTCAACCCTGGAAAGGGCAAGGTGTCACTTCCCCATGATCAAGACAAGATTTGTGATATTACACAGCTCTTTCTGAGAGATAAAGGATACAGGCTCAGGATCTATTGTTTACTGCTTTAAAACCAAATAATTCCATGATTTCTTAGCTGGTGGCAACCAGTGATTTTGAGAGCCACAAACTCTGAGCTCCAAAGTAGCAGCAGGAAAAATCCAATTATCTGGATGGCAGAGCAGGTTCTTGAAATAATGCAAGGGCCTGGTGAAGAAGCCTGAGGGGATTGTAAATGGAGACCTAAATGACTTTCACCCTGAAAGGCAAGGCTGACTGGGAACTGACTGATGGGGCTTCTGAGAATCCACACGTGGTCATCTTGTTCACTTCGTATTCTCAGAGGAACTGATGTAAAACAGAATCTGAACCTTGTCTGGAGCACATCACACTATGATGAATTCACCATCTGGCACTGATCTGGTGCAAGCATGTTCCCCTAAGCCTCCCAGAGTCACTGAATCATTCCTGGCCCCTGCACAAACGTTCACGAGTTTCACTGGCTGATCCTTCACCCCAGCACACCAGTGGCCAGCAACAAGAATGGCATTTGATCCCAAAGGAGGAGAAGAAAGGTGGAATTAAAACCCACACCAAACCTCCCTCACCTCATTCCTGCGGAGACAGGAAAAAAACAATGCTTTCTTCTCCTTTCACCTCTCCTGCTGGCAGAGGAGCAGAGGCAGAGAAAGGCAAACAAGTTTGGTGATGGTCGTCTCAGGTACTCAAGCTTCTTTGTCAAGCTTCTTCTAGACTAAAGAGGTAGCTCTGCCTATCAACCACACCTTCCTTGTCATCTGCAGAGTGCTCAGACATATTGGTGTATGATATCTCCAAGTATTTTCCTCACCTGTTCTGCAACCCTACCTGCTACACAGAGTGAGCTGTGGACAGTCCTTCCTCACACAGGTACTCATTCTAGCAGCCTCTGGGGGAACAGACCTTGGGTAACCTTCAGGAGATTCCCCACTTGGGTCTTCCTCTGGAATTCCACACCATTCTCTTCCTAATGCAAACACCCCTGCATGTGCTCTTTCACACAGCCCCAAGATGTGGTGCCTCCTCCTGCTGCTCTGCTCCCAAGCAATTGCCTTTTTGGCAGGATTCACAACATCCTCCACTCTGAATCAAGACAAAAGCCAGTACAAGAAGACTCGCAACCCTGAATGCTTTATGAATGTTGTAAGTTGGCTCACTTTCTCTCCCATTCTTTCTAAATCATCTCTCCAGGTACCACTACCACTGTCCCATCACTAACAGTCCCTGTCAGGACACTAAAAGTAGGGGCCCTTTTGCATTTCCCATTTTTCCAATCCGCCTTTTCCAAAACTGCTGCATTTGAGTCACTGTTGCAATGAGGGCCAGCTCCGAGTGCACCAGGGACAGATGCGACACTTGCGCATTGCATGAAGTCAGACACATAGTACTGCAATGGAGAGCACCAGCTGTTGCTTTTGCCTCCAAGGACAGGCAACTCCTTAGAACTTCCTGAGGGGCAATGACATCCAAGCTACTGAATTTTGACCCCACAACAAGACTCAGACTTGGACTGTGGCCAGAACACAGACCATATACTCCAGTCCATACCAAACTGAACAACAGAATTTCGCTGCCTCTGTTTGGGGTGAACCCCAACAGATATATGATGAACACAAGCCTGGACCACACCTCATGATTCCTGTTTGCAGTCACCTTTCTCAACACTTGTTGGTATTTCAGGCTACAGAAGAAAGAAGGGAAGAGTGTGGTCTTGGCAAGAGGAAAAAGAGTCCTCCAGCACTATGATAGGGAAAGGAGAAAATTTGATGCTTATATCCAAACAGTCCGAGATGCCAGAGAGAAGAAATCCTTTGCAGTGGAGGCAAAGCCTGGTTTCTAGTCTCAAGGGAAACAAAATGCTCCCCTTCTCTAATAAACTGTTTCCTCAGTACAGTAACAAGGAAAGTTGAATCCCTTCTTCAAACAGCAGATTCTGACAACACAAAGGAATCCAAGACTCCTTGCTCTGAATCACCAAAGATTTCCTCACAATACATGGAAAACTAGGTGTAGATGGTCTCATGAGTTCCTTAAGGCCAAGAGCTCCACCTTTGTTTGTTTCACCTGCATGGCTTGCCTAATCACACTTTGGCAAGGAAGGATTCATTATGACCGAAACCCCACATCTTTGGATACTGTCTTATACAGATACTGCTGCATGTTTACTCTCTATCAGCCTTGCAAAATATGGCAAACTAACTCCCAAAAACTTAGTCACTCAATATAGTCCTGCTTAGTCCCATAACTTTGATGCATATTTTTATAAGACCAGTAACATTCACTCCCAGCCATGGTCCCGGTGGCCAGGGGCCTTGCATTGCCATCACAGAACAGCCCACTTCCATGCTGCTCAGCTTGGTTACCCTCTAAAACAAGACAACACGCATGTTGACAAACTCTCCTTTGGCTTCCCGCAGAGTGAAATTATCAGATATCACGGATATCCCAGTGAGGAATATCAAGTTACCACAGAGGATGGATACATTCTTGGTGTTTTCAGAATTCCTGCTGGGAGGAACAGCCAAAATACAGGTGTGACACATTTATGGGACATAAGGAAAGTCTGAGAGCCAGCTCTTACATGGGTCCTCTATCTTTCCCCTTTGTACATGCAATGATATATTCCACACCTTTCCATCTCAGCAAGAGCACCTAGTCAGGAATGTGGCCTGAGTTCTGAATTCATCTGAAGTCCATACATTCAGTGTTTCTGTCCTTATTTCAGACTTTTATCATATCCCAGTTTTTTTCCCCTCATGTGGACTTGCGGGGGGGGAGGGGTTGGGGGAGGGGATTGGTAGACTGGGTGTGGGGAAGTTTTGTATTAACACCCTAAGTAATACATATTTAAAGTGGAAGCCTGGCAACAAAGCCTCTCAGGTTATGTGTATGAATATTAATTCCCAGCCTTCTGAAGGACAAAGATATTCTTAAGAAAGGTGAGAGGAAAATCAGGTTATCACTGAAAAGCAAATGCATTTAATCTGTTTCATAACATTTTCTGAGTGACATAAAAATTTCTATCTAGAATTCAAGGTACCCTGGATACTGTTACTTTGTGACTCTTTGTTAGAATTATAGAATAATTTATTTTGAATGGCTCCTCTTAGTTGGATCTCATCCTTTGGAGATCATTTGGGCCAACCTCACATTCAAATTAATGTTAACCCAAGTTAGATTAGGAGCCTCTCAGCCCTGCTTAGTTGGTTACTGAATAGACATGAGGGTAGATATGCTTCTTTGGATGAATTATTCTTTACCTTCCATACACTGTTATGCCTTTGGCAGCTTTCAGCTGTGGGTAGGTGGTTTCAATATAGGCACTTGTAAGTTGGCTTTCTAGTGCAAAAGTAGGTGGGAACAGGCCTCCTCATGAAATTCTTTATTTGCCAGTCCTGTAACGAAATGTTTATGAAATGTCATTAAACATTTCCTGCTTGCATGGAACAAATCAAATCCTTCAGGTTTCTCACACCAATATCTATGCATAATTCTCCTGGGATCTTCTTGAAGAAGGAAACATCTAAAACCTCTCACAAACTAAAATCTGTACCGCAATCTCAAATACACATTAACTACTGCTCCAATGTAAGAATACTCTCATCTTTTCCAGGGCAAAAGCCTGTAGTTTTCCTACAGCATGCTTTTCTAGGAGATGCTACCCACTGGATTTCTAACCTACCCAGCAACAGCTTGGGCTTCCTCCTCGCAGATGCCGGCTACGATGTCTGGATGGGAAACAGCAGAGGGAACACTTGGTCTTTGAAACACAGGACCCTTAATCCCAGCCAGAAAGCATTCTGGCAGTTCAGGTACTCTGTAAGGAAGAATTACTCATGACAGAAACTCTGAGGGGACTAGACAGATTCGGTCTGATGATTTTTTACCCAAACCAGCATCAGAAGAGGGTCTACACCAACCAAGGAGAGTAAAGAAGAAGATAAAGCACAATGGTCCCCACTATTCAGAGTTCAGAGCATTGGTTGGGGAAGAGATTTCAGACACTGGGAAACAAAATGAGATACTAATTAAATTCAGTTCCCCAAGGGCTGCCACTGACAGGTGAAACCGGCACCTCCTCTGCAGAGAGCCCAAGGTGTCAGGCAGCCTGGCAGTATAGCTGTGTTCCTTTACCCCCCTTCCCCAACTCAACCAAGAATGCAGACAAAGTGTGCAGCTTCGTCTTTCTGTGGGTCCTGCTTGGTGCAATGAACAAAAGTGACATTCAATAACTCACACTGTGACAGCTGAATTATCTGCTAGTTTTTTGTATTTCTCCCCTGTAGCTTTGATGAAATGGGTAAATACGATATTCCAGCAGAGCTGTACTTCATAATGAATAAAACTGGACAGAAGGATGTCTACTATGTTGCTCACTCTGAAGGCACAACAGCAGGTAATGTAAGGACACTCACTGTTCACAATTATTCATGTTCGTATCTGATTAGTAGGTGGGTCTCCCCATTGATTCAGTTTGTGTAGAGTTAGTAAACTTACAAGTGCCTTCTGAGTTGAGATTTCAAAAATATGAAAACTTTTCTAAAAGTGGTTTTGGTTACCCTTAATAAGCAAAGAAACTAAATAGCAGATTCAGATATATTTCAACTTTTAAAATAAGTAGAGACATACTAGTGGTCATTTATCAGGTACTTCAGGTACTGGCACTTGGCATTTTCTTAAATTCTCAGCAATGGAAATTTTCATTAAGTTCATCTTTTGTATTAAGACAAACAGTTATTTCCCTTGTGAATAGGAAGGAAAAAGTAAGAAGATCAAACAGCACATGTAATATGTAATGTCAAATAACATAAGACAAGGAAAAAGAACCTGAACATTACTAAGTGATGTGACTTAATGGAGATATTACAATTTAAAGCATAGTTCATGAGTGGCTATTACTGGCCACATTACTGTTCAAAACATATTGCCAAAGACTGAAAATTAGGATAGAAAAAACATTAATAACCTACTTTCTCTTAGTGGCAGCCTTCAGCACTGACTAGCTTCTTGGCCTCCGAACGCAATTTTCTTTTATTATCTGCTGAAAGTTCCTGATGTTTATGATTTATGTGTAAGACACATTAATGGACATTGATTAGCAACTGCCAGCTCATTAATGCAAACCAAAAGAGAAGAAAATGGGGGGAAATCCTATATTGTCACCAGATCCAGACCTTCCCTTTCTTTTCCCTTCATAAGCGTATTTAAAAACACTCATGACAAAACAAACTGACCATCTAGGTTTCAATGCAAACAATCAGTAGAAAACATTCAAAGCTCCCAGTATTCAGCTAACTATTCTACAGTTTCATGGAAGCATAAGAAGACATAGACCCTTAGAGACTGTAATCTGAATAACTTATTTTTAATGAGAGTTTTTTGAACTTTAGAGGAAACTGATTTTATAATGAAAACCTCATTGGCACATTGCCTACAAAACCTTTTTTGATAAAGGCAATGTCCAGACATGCTCTAAACCTCAGAATGAACTTTGCCTCTCAAATAAAATTCATTTCAGGCCTTAGCTTCAACATTTGTCTTAGGTAAAACATGCAGCATAGACAAACATGGACAATAGACAACAAGCTGGAAATCTAGTCTCACTTCTTTGCTACCTACTGCTTATTTGTCTGTGGAAAACGTCTTCACTAACTCAGGCTGTCTCTTCTGTCTTCACAGGCTTCATAGCATTTTCTACATACCCTGAGCTGGCTAAAAGGGTGAAAATGTTCTGTGCTCTGGGCCCAGTAACCACATGCTCACATGCTACAAGCCCTCTGGTTAAGATAGCAAAAGCTCCTGAACCACTGCTCAGGGTATGTCATTTTTCCTGCTAAGAGGCCCAATGCCTGACTTACCTTCACAGGGTTCACTCAACCTGAGTGTCCCCAAAGAGGAAGATGAAGTGTTCACAAAACTCTGTGCGGAAAATGTCAGCAGATCCCAGTAAAGTAAAAGACTTGTGAAACTCTGTCTCATCATAGGACTCTTGCTATGAACTAATATTTTGCTATTTTCCTCATGCATGAGGAACTAAATCAGAGCCACAATAATAGCCGTGACAATCTCTGTGACTTCAGAAATGAGTGAGCTCTGAGGTCACTACAATAGAAATGGAAGGACGACTTCCTCCAGGATTGATGCAGTAATATGAAGAAGGAAGGATGTATGATGCATTGTGGGGAAGAATGTGTTCTAAGGGGTACGGGGAGGGAAAACTGTTCCAGCAATCTTTGAATACTGAGTTAGGAGGCTAGACTATTAGCAACAGTTTCCTGCATAAAGTGCACCTGTAACAAGAAAAAAAAAAAAAAAATGTTGCATTTTCCCTTCCCTCAGTTTTTATTTGGCCACAAAGGAGCCTTTCACCAAATCGAATCCTTGAAAGGACCTGTGACACAGTTATGTGCAAACCTGGATAAGCTTTGTGGACACATACTCCGTTACATAGCTGGAGGCAACGTAAAAAATCTGAACACGGTAAGTATATGCAAGAACACCTACTCAAGGTAAAAATAAGGTGAGTTTGGAAGTTACATTTGTGCACTCTGTCCTTATATAGTAACTGTCATGCATGTAAACACACATAAACGACAACATAATTCTCAGCAGACTGAAGGAATGTCGGGACATTGTGTGGTGCATATAGTGCCAAACAGGACGGGAGTTAATGTTGGATGGGATCAACAATGGGACACATTCCAGTCGCAGGACTGAATATGCTCCAGAGCTGTACTGCACATGTCAATAAATGAGCCCTTTTTGGAGCTAAGCCAACTACATTTTGGTAGTTCACAGATGCTCTTTAAAAAGAGCCAATGGCTGATGGAGTCAGACTCTTTCTTGGTAATACAGTTCCCAGTTTCCTTCCTTAGCATGCAGACACCAGTGTCCTCTGAACACTGGAATAATTAAAAGACAGCAAAAAGCTCCATTGCAGCCCTTCTGAATTGCACAGCTAAATCATTAAGAATCTTTCCTGACTTTGGTTAAGTCACTAATGTGGTTCTCAGGACAAGATAACAGGTCTGAGGGGGCATCCAAGGAGATGGATTTGGAACATCTCCTTAAGAGAAATAAAAAAATGCAAACAGAAGAAAAAACAATCTGCTTTATAAGCTGGCTTCTTTAGCACTAGGAGTAAAGTGAAGAGAAAAACAAATCTTCAAAAGACTTATGTATGCATCTGTGTTCAGTGTGAGGTGAGGAATCTACTCTGAAACAACTGAAAGTTTTTTTCCATACTGTTGCTGAACTGCAGGATCCCGCAGTAGTACTGTCTTCATGGAACAGACTCATTTTCATTAAGAAAGCATGTTCCTCATGTTCTTCACAGCTTCATTCTGTCACAAGACCACATCATTGCCTTTCTAACACTTCTGCTTTCTCTCCAGAGTCGAATGGATGTATATGTGGGACATTCCCCTGCTGGAACATCAGTACAGAATATTATTCATTGGCATCAGGTATAACTGTGTACTGACGTATAAACAGACTCTGACGACTGCTTTTGTATGCAGCCAACAGCCCCCAGGGAAGTCCAGAGGCAACAGATCTGGGAAACTGTCCACCACATCTTCTCACATGCTGCCCTGAGCACCTGCCACAGAGGGAGCCCTGCTTCCCATGGCTCACCAAACTCTACCTGAATTGTCCCTTTGGCATCAGGCACTGAGATTTCCCCTGGGCACGTCAGGCAGCTCTGCATGTTGGGCTCCAATGGCTTCCAGGCTTCAGCTTTATTTATGTACATCTTTGCCTTGAGAGCTGAAGAAGGGAACGTGAACGTGGTCCAGGCAATTAGCAGGCAGTAGGAGGATAGTGGAAACTTGAGCAGGCAGGGGATGAGCCAGACAAAGAAATAATGCAAGTTAAACTTTTCTCCCAGAGGGCTAATTGCAGTCTGGATCACCTCCCAGAGCCAGTTAACCACACAAGCACTTCTGCTGGTACAACAGCAATGTAGAGAACTACCTTATACTACTCCAGTACATGACAAACAACATTTCTCCACAGGGTTGTTCCCAATAACCAGGTTTTTACAAAATCCTTTTAGTCACTCCTGCCACTGTCCAGATCCTGGATTACAGTTCTCTAAAGGTGGGTTTCTGCTTACGCACTGGCAAAGCTGAGCTTGTTTTACATATGGTCTGATCAGAACAGGCCAAGAAAGCACCAGCCAAGAAGCATCACTGCATGTGTCCAGGTGCAACTGCTGAGCCAGGATATATCTACATACATCCTATAGGCAGAACTCCCATTTCTGCAGACAGTTAATATGGTTTAGAATATAGGTGTTGTCCTGAGGACACTCCTGACAAAAATTCCCAGCAGTCAGTCCCACGGGATACACCAGACAGAGCCAGGAAATAGGAACAAACCATTGACAGCCAGTGGCTGTACAGCTTATTTGACCAGTCTCTGACAAAGTCAGGTGGCTACAAAGCAAATGCAGATACAGCAGGATAGAAGAAAATAGCAAAGGCAATACAGCAACCAGATTTCTAGCACATTCCCAGCTACTTGAAGCCTTGAAATCAAGCTTTTCTAAACTGACACTGACTTCACCCTGTATTACATACAAAGACTCACAGTGAAATTACTTGTCAGGTTCGTGCAAAAAATAAAACAAAGTAAACCAACAACAACAACAAAAATATGCAAACAAAAAAACAATCAAACAAAAAACACCGAATAGTTGTATACTTAACTCTTCACTCATCAGTCCTGCAGATCATGAACTGATGTCTTTTAGACAACACACACTCAAGAAGTCTAATGTCTTGTATCTAAAGTTACACCTCAAAATTGCTGTCAGAGCACAACTCATGTATAGCCAAACTCATGTAAGTACAGAGCCTCTGGAAATGTTGCCCCTACTGTGAATGGACCAGACAAACTGAGACACAGAAGACAAGATGTGTAGGGCGAGATCTTATATTGCACTAGTCTAGTAACAGCTCTGACACATTCTAAACATTCACGTCCTCTCTCCATGTGACAACTGAACCAAGCTCTGCATCACAAACAGGGACCCCAACTTTAGTTAACTAAGGTAGACAAGTAAAATTTTAATAACAACACAGACCAAGGGTAGTGGATGAGGATCAGGAGAGAAAGTTAGGAGGAAAGGTAATGAAGCCGCTCAGTCTACCTGCAACCAGAGGAAGGGGCAGGAGTAACTCACAGCCCACTGCCTGAACTTTGGCTTCAATCACAAGCAGGAAAATGCCTCCTGCACTCTGCCTCTTGGTGTCTCACCACTTACATTTTATCTGTTCTTTTAACAGATAATATATGGAGACCGATTTCAAGCTTATGACTATGGCTCTAAGGAAAACACAAAGAAATACAACCAGGTAAAGTAGTATGGTTTTCCTGTCATCCTTGGGTCCTGGCAAAACTAAGAAAAATTCAGAATTGAGCACCTCAGGTGCTACAGAAAGAGGGAGAGAGTAGTCTGCAGTAGTGTTTCACCTAAATCTGATACTCAGAAGTGTAAAAGTCCATTCATAGAGAAGGCGTAGACAGTTTCTTGCAGACAGCTAACAAGTTCATTTGCCCCCTCCCTGCTGATGCAGGGTTGTATTCCATGACATGCCAATTTACATGCCATTCCCAAAAACCTAAGAGCCACATCCAAGTCCTAGTACTGGATGGTTATAAAGCCCTTTACTTTCCCCAAAATCCTCAAGGTTTGTCTTTCAATTAAGGGAGGAAATGAATCTCACATCTATGGTCACCTGCTTAATTGGCTGACAATCATTTCACTTTTAAGCAACACATACGACTTACAGTGTCCTGTGCTGCACCAGGACAAGCTGTTTTTCACAGATGGAAAGGCTCCAGCATATAATCAATTGTTTCTACCCATGCACATTGTCTCCGAAATTTTCTGGAGTGAAATTATAAATAACCAAAGTATTTCCTTGCCACTTAAGTACGAAGAATAACAAATAAGACCAACAGCTGAACTCCATACCACAACAACATTTATAAATATACACGTGAATAAGATCCACAGTCCTTACCTGATAAACACAGACACTGCTCTTTCCATATCCCCACCTCTGAAGGGCACAAGCAGATGTCAAACTGCAGGACAACTCTTAGCCATGTATTAAAGAAAGACACAGGAACAGGATGGGTTGTTTCCTTTCATGGTCAACAGGGAATGGGGTTAGGAAAATGGGCAGTAGTTTGGTGGCCTTCATCATTACTGTTTTATCATAGTGAGTGCAGAAGAGAAAGAGAGGTGCTTGCACAGAATCCTTTCTATGAACACAACTTCTGATACAGCAGCATTCACTCAAGTCTCCTCCTTTTCTTACAGTCCTTTCCTCCTGCGTACAAGATAGAGAAGATAGGCATACCAATTGCTGTTTGGAGTGGTGGAAAAGACACATTTGCAGACCCAAAAGACATGGCAAAGCTACTTCCTCGGATTACTAATCTCATTTACCATGAGCATTTTCCTACTTGGGGACATCTTGACTTCATCTGGGGCCTTGATGCAACTGAGAGAATGTATTGGAAAATCATTGAACTAATAAGGAAATACTTTTGAAACCATATGCAGAGTGTTAATTCATTCAATAAAAACTTTCAAAATTGTGATTTGGCAATGAGGGGGATACCTTGGGAAGAGGTAAACACAAGACACATGTAACGGATACCAGTAGAGGTGTCTTTTTGGTTTCTTGCTTTTCTAAGAGGTTTTCCATGGAGTTACTACAACTACTCTCTTCCTTAGAAGGTTGAGGTGTATAGGAATGAAAGTTTAAAACATGAATATATTTGTGCACACACTGCAAGGATCAGTTCATTTGGAGAGATTTTATTTCCACAAGACTGATTTTTCTAAGCCTAAACTTTGTTGTTCTCATGTATATTTTACATACTTACCTACAAGTTGACCTGGTAGATAAGGGTGTGGTTCCTTAAGTTTCACCACCAAAGTGTTCATTTTATATATGCAGACAGGGCAGCTTTGTTTCCCAGGCTGTTTCTGGATGGGACATGGAGCTCCTGTTGTCCAAGTAAGACCCTTTGTAATTGGAGTCACCATCCAGCAGAATAGTTACACTTAAAAACTTATCTATGTTCTGCAACACAGGAATAATACCCTACCTTGTCCATGCACCCAGTCTAGCAGCCATTAGCAGTGCTGACTGTGGCATCTGTCTTCGCAACTTATGTCAGCTTACAGGAAATGGCCAAAATTGTCAACAAAAATAAAGATCCATTAGACCAAGAAAGCAGGATACAGCAACATTTGAAAGGAGATTCCCCTTTATTGCTGAACTATTAAATCACAAAGCATCAGGCCACTTTAATACATTGCTTACCACTGCAGGTTTTTTTCTGCCTTCACCTATACAAGAGAAGACTCATGAATTTACTGTTGTTTTGGTCTATACATCCCTTGTTGCATACACCACTGTGAAAAGCTTGCTATGCTGTCCAGTCCCATGGGAAGGATACATCTGGTTCTCATCCACAGCATTACATTTATTGATTTTTCTTTCCTTTAGGACACTGTTTATATTGGAAAGGTAGTAAAAAAAAAATGTTTCTCTACTGTGCCAAACATATTTTCATTGTTATTCCTTAATGCATTAAAGTCACATGGGATTTGGCTTTCTTCATGCCTTTGTGGTCTCCAGCAACTCATTGAATCTCTTTTGCTGTTTCTTACATGACAAAAAAGGAAAAGAGAAGATAATTCTTCCCTTGTAGCAACATAGTGAAAATTGAAGTGTGTGAAACTTGTAGCAAGTATGGAAGGAGGAAGTGCTAAGCTGAAACATCTATTTTCCCAGTCACTGCCATCATAAGAAAAGAAATACTATGAAGAAGGTTATCAGACTTTGTATAAACTGCTGTGGCATACTGTGCAGCTGTCAAGCGTATCCCTTTGGAAAAAGTAACACACAATCTAAAGGATGTTTTATTTTTGCATTGGCTGCAAATACTATAGCAAGCTATCAAAATCCACACACTGCACAAGGCAAGTAATAAAAGTGGGGATGCAAATAGAAAAGGCAATATTTTTAACACTGTTGTAATCATTCATGGCTTAGTAACATCAAATTAATTCCTTTCAGCCCAAGTGGCCTTGGGAGTACTGGCAAGTCTCACACAAAACAGTCGATGTCTGCAGCAAGGAATGGGCAGATCTGAACCAAGTCTTTATGAAGTAACAGCCCTCAACCCTCTGCAGGACTCCTGCTCCTGTGCAAGATGAATTGCCAGATGAGGTACTTTTCCACATGTTCAAGAGTCCTTAATGACTACAAATTTCTCCTTAGCATGCTTTCAATGTTGTGGAACTGCAATCTTCTGGCTATATCTAAAGGAGTCTCCCCATCCTGAAAGAAACAGAAGAAATACATTGCAACGTGATAGATGTGGCTCAAGTACAAAGAGCTTTCCTAAATTTCTCACCCAGATGCAGTGGTCTCCTGCTTAAGTTTCACTATCATGTCCTTGCTCTGAAGCAAAAGTTTCAAAACGTGCTGGGTTCACTTCTGCTCTCCCTGAATTCAGGGGCAGAGTCCTTCCCTCCCCTCCAGTAGTGAAACCCATTCCACTGTTTCTGGGAAATATGTCCAAAGGCAGAGCAGAGCTAAGCTAAGAGCTGATTTCAAGAGAAACATGGGCAACACATTGCTCACCTCAACTCACTAACGCTGATGCTCCCAGGCCAGTATTTATTTGAACAATATTTGAGCTTTTTTGGTGACAGAAGGAGCTTAATTTAGTCCCCCTCAAAAGAATGGTATCCAGTGGCACAAAAAGTTGCTATTACCGAAACAGGCAATGGAGCAAACATTCCTTTATACCCCATAGCTAATGAGTCTGCTGCCAGAAAGCAGTTATACAGTTGTCCAGGTCACCTTCTTACCTGATTCTTTACCGAAGTGTCAGCATGAGCTTCAAGCAGCAGGGGAATGACTTCCTGATTTCTCATTTCACAAGCATAGTGAAGGGCTGTGCAACCAGACTGAAGGGAAACAGCAGCAGATGGATTTTGGTTCTATTATTTCTTTAACAGACCATAGGCAAGTATGACTACCTGTAACCTTATCAGTTTCCTCCTAACAGCTGGATGCCCAAGACATATAACATTTCCTGTCACAAAATACTCCACGGTTAAATAAATACATTCTCATAAGAGCAAAAAGAACAACAAAATCATTCATTCCTCAGGATGCAGCTGCTAAAACAGGTCTGATATCTTCAGCAAGAGGCCAATGGTTCTTTACCGATTCCAGAGAATTCCTTGATCTTGATTTCAACAACTATGTCTTAAGCAATATGTTTGCTCACACTTCAGTCGTTTGGAATTTGGTTACTGCTAAAATTGGGGGTTGTCCTTTTCTGCCTTAGTAGAGTAGAGGAGCTCTTTACCAGACCCAAGTAGGCTAGTGGACACAGAATGCTACATATGGTAGAGCAGCACACTCTGAAAATTAAGAGAACATACAAGGTCTAGCACTGTGGAATGACCTTTGCCCACAAATCTGCTCCACTCCAAGAACTCATAAATGGTGATAACCATGGAAGCTTATATCACTTGAATTTCTATAAGTTCAGGTATGTAATACATAAGTGTCTCAACCCAGCTTTCCTGGATTCCCTTAACTGTCAGAAATGGAGAATTAACTAGTTGTCAAGGGGAAACATTGGATCCTCCTGGTACATCACAGTCAGTTCAATCCCTGATCCTACTCTGAAAGCAGGTCTCTGTTGTTAGAAGATTCTGAAGTCTGGTTTTAGTATTGTTGCATGCATACAAGCCACATTTGCATTTGTATAAACCCACTTACAGAGTCTGTAGCATTAACATCAGCTCCAGCTCTAAGCAACATCTTGATCAGGTTTTCATTCTGTTTAGTCTTTGAGACCTGTTTCATGCAAGGGAAAGAGTAACACAGTAAGACAATTTATCTGTGTATAGTACTAAGTAGTTTTGGCTAAACGCTGCAGTTTTTCCAAACAGAGGAGTGTCTGGCTTCTGCAAATGCCAGACCGATGCACTGGTACAATTCTGTTCCTTCACCACCTATATAGGCACAGCAAAAATCTCTGCTCCTTCTGATGCTCTTCATCAGTCCCTGATTTAAAAAAAAAAAAAGGAGTCCATATTCTATACAGGTTCCTGGCCCAAAATACTTCCACGAGGAAGGTGATAAGGGGAAAGGAAAAGGTACAGGATCTTTCCTGCTTTCATCCAGACTCACCATGAGAAGATATCCAATAAGCATAACTGGCATGAGGATTATGATGAGCACATAGTCAAGGAAGCTAAACTGTTTTCTCACCGCATAATGCAGACAAGTCCGGTCCTTCTAAACACAAAATAACTCTGATTACTACCAGATTCAGTGATCTCTTTATATTTGTTTAATATTGACAATAGTGAACTATTATATTTCAAAAGCTTTCTTTTAGGTAATCTACTAGAAACATTTCCTTTTTTTTTTTTCTTTTTTTAAACAGAAACAGACACATGCATTTTGCTTCCTTCAAGTAGAAGCACATTAAACACATATAGGCTCATGGAAACTGGGCTACACATGCAAGAAGAATGTGGGATCCAACGGATTCCACATGTATGCCTGCAAACTTGGACATGGCTGCAGAGAGAGGGTAGAGTGGACATCTCACATAGCTACTACCACTGCTCAGCAAGTCACATCAGCAGGAGGAATCCCCACAGCTCCTCTTCTTATAGAGGTGATGGTTACTGAAGAAAAGATGTGAGAGTTTATGGCACCTCCTTTGGCAAACTTGAGAAACACAGGCAAGTAGCAATACCCCCAGCAGATCCCTAGAGCAAACACAGCTTTAAAAAAAATCATTGAATACTGAGCAAAACAAAGCAACTAAAGAGCAGAACTCTAATCTTGTGTGTTAAGAACACTTGTGTTAAACCTCCTACACGTTGTCAAACTGGAGCTTGACAAACTATGTTACAGTGTTGTGCTGGGGCACAAAATAAGCAGAGAAGCCTTTCTGTGCCATCCTCCGCTCCCCATTCTCAGTCCTGAGCACCACAGTCGAGCTCTGCACACAAGGGCCTGATTCCACCTGTGAAGGTGAGGCAGCAAGGCACTTAAGAAAGCCAGGCAAGCTAGGAAAGGGTGGCCAGTGCAGTTAAAATGACCTTTCTTCAAAATATTGAACTTTTTCAAAGGGACTTTGAGGTAAGACAGAGAAGCCCACGCAAGAAGAACAAATGGGACAAAATATGCCACTGACCTCACAAACATTTGCTGTCTTCCTATGAAATAAACAAATGCACTGGAAACCAGAGACATGAGATAGCCCACAAATACATAGGCACTTGCTAAATATTGCCTTGGACTACAAGGTGATACAAGAGAATTTACAGTGTTGTGGGTTTTTTTCCTGGCTCTTTATCACCTTTAACATCATAAGAATAAGTGACAAATTAAGTCAGAACACACATTTGCCATCTACTTTTGACTTGTAACCGACAAGGAAATCTACCACAAAAAAAAAAAAACACTTACTGCTCCCAGTCTGTAACATGACAAAAGCAGGTCTGCAGGGGAAATAAGTAAGGATTTTGTAGGGTCAGTCTCTCGTCAGGGATGCATCAGTGAGAGACGGACAGGCTCTCCCTCAGACCTTTCTTTTAATCGCAGTGAAGAAAAAGACAGAGGGAAATAAAGGCTACAGAAGAGACAGATACAAACTGAAGGGCAAGACAAATGCAGAATGCTGCATGGGTAAGCAAACAGAACCCACAGGGCACCAGGCATGGTGTGTAGTATTACCTAAACGGGCAAAGTGACACCAATAGAAATTCTGACTGGCAATGTTTATTATATTGTGTGCATTGTCAAGTTAGGAAAATAAATGAGAAGACAAACATAAACATATAGGCTTATTGAATTGTAATTTGAGGGTTATACGTACGCCTCCGGTGGAAAAAAACCTCAGGTTTGGCTGCGCTTGCCAGTGTCCCCACACATACACTCCACTTACCTTGTTTCTGAGGTTGACGTTGGCATTTCTTTTTAGAAGATAGCTAACAATCTGGTTGTTTCCCTTTTTACACGCACAAATTAAGGGTGTGTCTCCACCACGGCTATCCTGGATGTTCAGATATTTACTGTTGCGCTCCAAAAGGAGACGAACTTCATTGAAATCGTTATTGTAAGCTGCCTGACAAATGGGCTGAAAAGAGAAGACAATATTCATCAGCACACGTTTCACTAGGACATCCACACTTCCCGTTCTGAGTTATAACTTGCACATCCCTAAGACACTGCCAAGCACTTCTGGCAGAGCTTGTAGTTCTAGGCGACTTCCAGCAGATGGTGGTAAGAGACACTCCTGCTGCTGCCACCCAGCGCCGCTCAGCCCTCAGCCTCAGCACTCAGCCCTTGCACAGGGGAACGAACTTCCTGTTCACTTTGGGCGAAGAAATAAATTCAGTTCATTTGCAGCCGTTTAAGAAATGGCTTCCAGTCTCATAGCAGCTGGCCACTGTATTAAGCAGCAAGCACTGACAAGCCCACGTGTCTCTAAGTTTACAAAATGCTTTCCCTTTGGATGAGCACTGCTGAACAAGAGGCACCACACCTGACTCGTTAGTTCCCAGAACAGAACTGCACTTTAGGTGAAAGTTGAAAAACCATACCCTAAGCAATGTTTATCTTATAGGGCTTGAAGTCAAACTTCCTACCCAAAAAACATGTGCATGTGTGCCCACAGCTCTGATCATGTTCAGCTTTTGAGAACTGCTTCTTGTTCAAGTCATTGCTCTGTTTCTATAGACCCTTGACCTGACCTGCAACTCCTTCCTTCTCCAGCAGCAAGAACGTAGACTAAGGAGAGACTGAAAATGACAGGAATGCTACTTGTTTCTAATATCCTACTGCACACAGACAATAGCTATGTGAACTGTGACAGATTGGCAGCATTTTAAGTTCTCCAGTTGGAAAGAGATTAAGTTTCTTTCTTTTATTCTGTCTTCAGTACTGAGCTTTTCATTCACCGCAAGCTGAATTGGCACAAATACTGAGCCCAAGGCAACACCACTTGTGACTGGCCACCAACTGAATTTTACTCCATTCACCACGACTCTTTGGGACCAGCCATCCAGTAAGTTCTTTACCGAGTGAAGAGTCCACCTGTCCAGACCATGAGCTGCCAAATTCTCCAGGAGAATGTTGTGGGAAACAGTGTCAGGATTTACTGAAGTCTAGGTACACAACATCCACAGCCTTTCCCTCCTACACTAAGGGGGTCACCTTGTCATAGAAGGAGATCAGACTGATCAAGCAGGACCTGCCTTTCATAAACCCATGCTGACTGACCCTGATCACTTTTTTTTCTTTTATGTGCCACGTGATGGCACTCAAGGTGATCTGTTCCATGACCTTCCCTGGCACTGAGGTCAGACTGACAGGCCTGTAATTTTCCGGATCCTCCTTCCAACCCTTCTTGTAGACGGGTGTCACATTTGCCAACTTCCAGTCAACTGGGACCTCCCTGGTTAGCCAGGATTGCTGATAAATAATTGAAAGTGGCTTAGTGATCACCTCTGCCAGCTCCCTCAATACTCTTGGGTGGATCTCATCTGGCCCCATAGACTTGTGTGTGTCTAAGCGGTGTAACTGGTCGCTAACCATTTTCCCTTGGATTGTTTGGGCTTCATTCTGCTCCCCATCCCTGCCTTCTGGCTCGGGAGGTGTGTACCTGAAGCACAACTGTTGTGACTATTAAAGACTGAGGAAAAGAAGGCCTTTAGTACCTCAGCCTTTCCCTCATCATCTGTCACTATATTTCTCCCCTGCCTCCACCGGGGGTAGAGATTGTCCCTAGCCCTCCTTTTGTTGCCGATGTATTTATAAAAGTATTTTCGTTCCTTTTTACAGCAATAGTAAGGCTAGCTCTAGTTGAGCTTTGGCCCTTCTAATTTTCTCCCTACATAACTTCACAGCATCCTTGTAATCCTCCTGAGTATCCTGCCCCTTCTTCCAAAGGTTATAAATTCTCCTTTTATTCCCAGGTTGCAGAAGAAACTCTCTATTCAGGCAGGATGGTGTTCTTCCTCACTGGCTCATCTTTTGGCATGCAGGGACAGCCTGCTCCTGCGCCTCTAAGTTTTCCTTCTTGAAGAGTGACCAGCCTTCCTGGACTCCTTTGCCCTTCACGACTGTCTCCCAAGGGACTCTGACAACCAGTCTCCTAAACAGGTCAAAGCCTGCTCTTCAAAGTCCAAAGTAGCAGTTCTCCAAAATTACAGAGTAGGGACAATGTTATGCACAAGCAGGAGATTCCATCTAAAACCCAAGAAAAGACATTTCCTTTATGTCTACAGAAAAGCCTGCAGGCTAAAAGCCTGGAAACCTTACTCAGTTTTCTACAGTGTTAGAAGACCACCTCAGCAACACTGTAGCTTAACAGCCAGTTTCTGATTCATGTTATAGTTATTACATTATTGTTATCCACCTATCATACACAAGTGGGAAATAAACCTATGAGATACATACTCAGAATAACCAGGCTTCACATGCAAGACAGAAGCATTATCAGGAGAATCTGAAGTCCACATTTCAGGCTTAGGCTGAGCTGTGGAGAGGAGCAGGACTATGACTGCAGGAGACTCACAGTAGCATAGGACCGCCGGGAGAACTCCTGCAGCTTCCCTCGTTAGAGATGCACTGGCAGCTGAAGCACAGACACAAATCTATGGCATCCCCTTTAGGCACACGTGAGAAACAAAATCTAGTGCTCCCACAAGAAAAAGCCCTGAAGTTAAGTGGTCCCCATCAAGGGGAACTGAGCTCACAACTTCTGGGGGTGATGGCAGCCTGAGACACAGAGTGGCCACACTTGCCTACACCACATTATTTATGAACCACAGGGTCTTGACTGTCCCAGAGAACTCAGAACAGACCAAGACCACCTCCACAAGGTTAGCAGGGTAGACCTGGCACAGGAACATCAAACATTACACCCAATACAACCACAAGCTCTAGGTCTGAAAGGAAGAGAAGCAGCACCAAGAACTCTAGCTTAGGTGAAGAGGAAGCGAGCTCCTCTTTGACCTGTCTGGCAGCAACCCCTTCACTTCTGCTCTCACTCACACTTCTGCAGTACCACCTAACATTCAGACAAGATGCACACAATGAACAATGAACACAATGTTGTAAAAAACATAAGAAGGAATGTACAGAAAACAAATAATCACAACACCAAACTCCTTCTACCCTCACCAGTGGTGCCTTTTCCCTGCTGCAGCATCAGGACTAATCATGAACTAGAGCACATGGCTCTGCCTTAGTGAAGAAACCAAAGGGCAGAAAATGGAGACTGGAAATTGGAGTCTGAAGATTACAGAACCACAGAATGGTTGGAGTTAGAAGTGACCTCTGGAGAACATCTAGTCCAACTGACCTGCTAAAGCACCTTCAACAAAATTACATATGCCAATGACTGAGTGACACTCACTCAAGTCAGGTATTCGAATGAGAATTGAATATGCAGTTATAAAGTAAAACCTTTGTAGTTAGATTACAGTATCTCTACAGTACTCCTACAAGACTTACAGAAGAGTATTTCAACATTCAGTATCTGATGCTGCATTAAACGTAAAGTAATCATAGAACAGGCAAGGGTTTTAATGGCTGAGATTGCTCAGTACAAGATCACCACACAGGAGGTGCAAGAAAAGTAAAAAAACTTTTTGTGTAAGTAAGAAAGACAAGACATGGAAGATATGGACATCATTCGAACATTCTCTAAGAACCACTTTAACTAAGCTAGGGTATGCTAAATGGACCATGGTCTGTGAACAAACCCATAAAGGCAGGAGCTAAAAAAAATCACATTCCTAACACAATTGTAGGGTAGGGGAGAATGTTTCCTTAGGTGTTAACTCTGTTATCTATATTGAACATCAGCCAAGGATTTGTTTGCAGTTAGCAAACTTGTTTGTTGTTTGTGCCATGCTCAGAATCATTCTGCTCTCAACAAAGAACAACAAATATCTTGAACACATAGTTTCTCTATGAAGTCACAATAATTCCACTGATTATTGCATTTTCTTTACGTCCTCAAACAGTACTTCTGTCAGTTTGTAATACCCAAAGTACAGCATTTCCAGAGGAAAAGAACTTCCAGATCTGTACAAGCCTGCATATGGGAGGGTGCGAAGGGAATAAACCAAACCCAGTGAATATCCATATCTTCAATAGCTTCAGTTACTGCACAGAAAATGCTCACGTACCTCTGAATAGAGTATCCCCATGCCTGTTCTTCACTGCTCCCTTTCGTTCTTGTTCACCAGCCCAACAAGTTAACCTCACTTGAAATGCTCTTGAGCTTGTTTGAATCTGGTTAATATTTAACAACAAAATATCACTCTTTCTTAAGCTACATTTCCCCTAAGTGCTTTCTAGTTGGTAGCCATTGTCTTCAGAAACCTAACCCAGGCAGGTAAACATGAGAACAGCAGCTTACGGGAGGCTGACAGAACAAGTTACAACACAGTAGCATTTTCCTTTGTCTTTTTTGCAATGACAGCCTCCAGTTGCCTAAAAAGGAAAGTAGCAAAACAGGCTGAGGAAGGGAGGGGAGAGAAAGAAAAGGAGAAAGTTTCACAAGTGAAGAAGGGCGGGGTGGGGGGAGGAAGAAGAAAAGAGCATGGCACCTAAAATTTAAATGAGGTAACTATGAATGGTAGCTGGTTTGCCACCCAAGCTCCTTCTGACTCAAACATATACCAAACCCTCTGCAAGAACACCTCAAGATGCCTACTAGGAAAAGGGAAGCAATTGGATCCCACACCTTTAATGAGAGTTCCCAGTGTAATTAGCTTCGGGCTCTTATTACGTCAGCCAGCCACTTTCATCATCTTTTGTTCAGTCCTCTCTTGATAGCCCAGCCAAAACAAAACTATACATCTTTAACCTGCTAATTTTATATATTTGTGCATTAGAGCTTTCTTGGGAGAATTATTACTGATGCTTCTATCCCCTTTGAGTGTCTGTGGCTCTCAGGGTAAGATGCTGATAGTATTTCTGTTGCATACTCAGACAGTCTTTCTGAGTAGGGCATGTGTATTGCAAGCGTCTGCAGACACCCCAAAATATTTTTTCCCTTTACAGTTTAAGTTAATCTTTCCTGTATTTCAAGCATCTTTTTTAAAAAGTTTTTTTAAAGTTTTAAAAGATACGCATGTCATATATGCATCTTCAATCCAAGCCTTCTACCTTAGATTTAAGAACTTTTATTTTCATATAATTTCCATATTTATTCTCCAGTGAGATAGAGTACAATATAAAAGATTTATATTTTCTCTATCCTTCTCTGGTTAAAGCAGTAGAGCACCACTGACTGCACTGACTGTAGTGTTAGTTTGCTGGCATCAGTTCTAACCCTTTTAACGGCTGTTTAGCTGAAGAAAATTAGGTTGGCTTGTAAAGAAAGCATATAACACACCTACCTGTGACAAATCTCACTAGGATCCTCCCAACAGATTGATTTTTCAGCATGCGCTGAATTCTGTTGACCTAAAGACACCTCAAAGGTGAACCTCACCTCAAGGTAACACCTCAAAGGTGAAAAGGTATTTCTTGCCAGTACTTCTTCACATCCAGATACTAAGAAATGGATATCCTCCTACATCAATTGCCCAAGGTGTTGGAATTTCTAAACTACAACTTTTTGAAAGAAACCCCAAATCACTCAGCTGTTACATAAAGTAACTTAGTAGATTACTTAATCCTCATCAATATATAAATGCATGGAAACATAGAAACATATTTAAAAAAACAAACAAAATAAAAACCAACACCAGCCATGATGAGGTACAAAACTTAAGTAAATTTATGTAGTTACAAGGTCACTTCTGCTTCACATATTGCTTTAGTGTTCTTTACCGTGTTTATAAAGGAGAATTTGAATCCTGAATGCCTTTTTTTTCTTGAATAGCCTTTTTGTCCAAAAGGTGCCAAGACTCAATGCATTGGCAAACTAATCAGTCTGCAGAGGAAATCTGATTCTTACTTCCTGAAAGAATTCAATAACTCTTGAAGAGTTTCTTGTGAGCCAGACGTGAACTAAGATTTTGTCAGAAGGGCATTCACCAGAAAAAGAATAAGGGTAATTAATTTTTAAATTATATATCAATTAAATTTCAGAACATCACATTCCATCAAGAACATGAAAGATTGCATGTCTCCTTAATTTCCAGGCACTACAGATAATACTGCTCCAAATGGCATGAGTTATGCTACTCTCAGGAAAGAAAGCTGTGGCCTGCTGGAGCTGTGTGTGCAGAACAGTCCTCAGAAACATGTATTCCCAAGAAGTGCAGTCCTGGAATGGCCAGTGTCTGGACAAGAGGAACAATCACTGCTTACACTCCGCCTCAGAAGACTGGTAGCTACCCAGGCACCATCCCTGTGGCACTGTGAGAGTCCCTTGTACCTCTGGTTCAGGATGGGACTAACTCAACATCCTCACCAAGCAAAAAAAGACCCTCCCTGGCACAGAGCAGAGCCTTAAGCTGAACTCAGTGCACCACTTGTGTCACATGAAAAGCACAGGACTTCCCAGCCTTCCCTTTGCATCGTGATGCTCATGTGGTCACTACTGGGTGACTTCTGTTACAGCCCACCCTGTGGCTAAGCTCTAGCATCTTGTCACTCAAACCAGCTGATCCTGCCTGCCCAAGATCCTGTTCCCCATAATCAGTTCACAGGCAGCACTGCACAGTGTGGAACACAACAGTCCTGTAAAAGTCAGCAGGCCCATACATCGGCACAAACCTGCTGACACATCTACGCATTTTCACAATCACTGTTGTCCTATATGGTAACTCTTAATTTAAAGCTGTCCAAGGAACATAGTGACTGGGCAACGCCTCAGCAGACAGAAGCATTTGATAAACAGCTAGTTTATTTCCCATACATGCTCAACCAACAGGTAATCATCTGGCAAATGCAGGGAGAAAATTGATGAGAACCACAAAAGTAACTGGGAAGAAGAACAGAATTCCAAGATCATATACAGACCATTTATTAAACAAACACTACTTTTGTGTTTAAAGGGTTTCCAAAGAAGGAATGAACACATGCATTTTCCTTCATCCTCCTGCTCCACCTGTACCTGCAGATCATCAGACACAGGATACCTTGGAGGGACCTTAGAGAGGGCTGGCAGACACTGGGGGTTAAGACAAACTTGGGCACGTCCTGCTATGTACAGCTGTAGGTCAGACCACCTAGACATTAAAGTTTCATTCCAACATTTTTGAAGCATTTTGAAATTTCCTATCTCAGCTGGCATGGTTCTCTAAACAAGGACAGCACATCCTGGGAAATTTCTGCTTACCTTTTAGGTTTTGTGTTTTCCTGTTCTCTTTTTACATTCATTACTTTCATTGTCACTTCTCCCTCTTCAGGTGGGTTTACTTATGTTTTGCTCTTCACACTATTCCTACTAACAATACCAGAAAAAATATGATATATCCCTGAAAGGAGGATACATACAACTACCTGAAAGGAGGTTGTAGCATGGAGGGTGTTGGTCTCTTCTCCCAAGTAACAAGTGACAGAACAAGAGGAAATGGCCTCAAGTTGCACCAGGGGAGTTTTAGATTTGATATTAGGAAAAAATTCTTCACGGAAAGGGTTGTCAAGCACTGGAACAGGCTGCCCAGGGAAGAGGTTGAGTCACCATCCCTGGAGATGTTTAAAAGACACGTAGATGAGGTTCTTGGGGACGTGGTTTAGTTGTGGACTTGGCAGTGCTAGGTTCACAGTTGGACTTGGTGACCTTAAAGATCTTTTCCAACCTAAACTAGTCTATGATTCTATCATTGGCACACAGTCCAGAGAATTTGCTGCACCACTGCACCAGGCCAGTTTCCACAAGGACTGAGCCTGCAGGCTGACTACAGTTAATTCAGCAGTTAGGCTGAGGGCTCCAAACATACTGTGTTTTCACCTAATTCATCAAAATGGCTTGCAGGAAGCACATAATCTTGTTAGTGTCCCCTCTGAGTCAGAGTTTACACAATGGTCTCAAACATAATTCAATACCTGAGAGTCCCTACAGAAGCACGCTCATTCAGGACAAACTGGTCTTTGCACATTGTGCTGGTCTCTGAACAACAGATTAAGAAATATGTGCGTGATAATAAATACGCACTTTTAAAATCAATTGTATTTTCATTCTAAATTACCTAAAAACAAAGAATTGCCCCCAAGTAACCAGCAAACAATGGTTCAGAAAACAAGTGACAGGTGTGGAACCAGTGACCACGCCAGCTTCCGTACAAGCCACAGCAACAGAGAACACAAAATAATGTGGTCACAGCACTCCTCAAGACAGGCAACAATACAAATCAAGACCTGTCACATTCTCAGGGGACAAGAATTCCCAGGTTCTTGCCAAATATCCTAACCATATATTAATTGCCTCTTTACCTCTCTTGCTCTGTGGCACAATTTGGTCTTTCAGAGTATTTCATAACAAAGCTGTTTATCAAAAATGACTCCACTCCTTAAATACTGCCAAATCAGCACTTACTTATACATGCAATCCTATATATACAAACATCACATAGTACTCTACTGTTACTTGTAAATGAATTTTTATTTCCTTCTGTTGACAAGGGTTTCTGCCAGTGAATCAGGCTCCAGTGGAGACAGACTAGGAACTGCAGCAGAAGAGACAAGCAAGGCAGTCAAAGCGGAGGTAAGTGGCACGTACATTTGTGTTCACGGTTTCTTTCTCTCTTGCCCGTTTCCATAAAGACGAGCAGTCTTGCTGCTGTGCAGTTGCTTGTAAGAGCAGACAGCCTGCATCCTTTCTGATCTGCAAGCCTGACATTATGCATCAAAGTGCGTATTTGCTAAAGTTGGGGTGAGAAAGAAGTCTTTGACATGTGCAAGTGGGAAAAGGAGTAACTGGTAGTTTAATGATGTTCTACTTTTTATATTTTTTTCTAAGAATATCACTGTGGATGCATGAAAATCTCTGTATTGAAAGCATGTGCATAAATGGGATATTTTGCTCTCATAGTTCCAATGCATTTAAGCTTTGCTTGTCAGTTAACCAGGAGATCCTGACATCTGCTAACCACATTAACTGCTCTGGTGCCCCTCTGTCCCAGTTACAGTGTATGTGGAAAAAAAATATGACCCTCTCAATAGTACACTGATGATTTTCTAGAAGGCTTAAAGTTTATTTTCATTAAATATCAAAAGTCTCCAGAAATGGCCCTTTCCATGTATCTTTCAGGTCTCTTGTTTTGTTTTGTTTTAATTAAATATTTCAGTTAGCTCCAGTTTGCCATGGTAAATACTGCTCTTTGGCTTTGTTTCATTACATAAAAGTACTAGATTGCTGTTCAATGGTCCTACAGTCAAGACACTGAAACTCATGAGGCAGTGGGTGCCAAGAGTTAATTGATACACTCTTTCTGATTTAGAAAGTATTGATCTGGAAGTGCCTTAAAACACATGGCCTAAACTACATGACAACCCAATAAATATGAGTATACCCTGAAAAGGGCAACCATATAGCTAACCTATTGCCTCACCTTTAGTACAAAAACAAACTGTTCTATTCCCAAATGTTGTTTCACATGCAGAAATAGAGGAACATGTTTTACTTCTGTTTGAACTGAATAAAACAGGAGAAAGTGGTGAAGTATCTACTATAAAATGGTGCTTCCAGATCACACAAGTGGGAGGTTTTCTGTTCTGTTGACAGAAGAATGGAAGTATTCTCCTTCAAAGTGGATGGACTACAGTGAGTTTGAATGCCAATACTGAAATTAAGGGTATATCCCAGTTTTGGTTTAATCCAAATGTTCTAGTGACTCAATGGGCATGATAGATTTAACCAAAAATAAAAAGAATTGAGAACTCCCTCCCTCATGAAGAAGTTCAGAGAAAGCAAATCTTTTGGCTAACATCTCCAAGCTCTCCAAATCTAAAAAATCTTACCCATGATATGTCAGTCAATACACTGTGGTTTTATGAACTGTCTGTCCTCTTTGTTGATTACAATGGAAGCTACAACCATAAAGCAGACCACTAACTAGAGAGAATACACTCTATGATTTCTATTCAGAAAATCTCCACAGTAACTATCAGTCAAATGCTGAAAACCATGAAAATACAGTCTTTCCTCCAGGTGGCCAAAATACAGATTTACTGTATGGAGGACTGTAAGCTAGAGAGAAATGGAAGAACTCATGGCACAAACTAGTACTGATATACAAGCATATTCTCCCCGGTAGGTTCCACATCCTCTTGGAGCCTTTGACTCACTCTTGGCCCCTGCTAAATAGGGTGAGCTGCAGACAGCCCCTCCTCACTCAGGTACTTGTTCTGGCAGCCCCTTTGGGGAACAGACCTTGGGCAACCTTCAGGAGATTCCCCACTTGGGGGAGAGTGGAATTCCACACCATTCTCTTCCTAATGCAAACACCCCTGCATGTGCTCTTTCACACAGTCCCAAGATGTGGTGCCTCCTCCTGCTGCTCTGCTCCCAAGCAATTGCCTTTTCAGCAGGATTCACAACATCCTCCACTCTGAATCAAGACAAAAGACAGTACAGGAAGACTCGCAACCCCGAATGCTTTATGAATGTTGTAAGCTGGCTCACTTTCTCTCCCATCCTTTCCAAATTCCCTCTCCAGGTACCACTACAACTACCCTTTCACTAACAGTCCCTGTCAGGAGGCTAAACATAGGGCCCTTTCCAAGGAGTCCCTCCAGCATTGTAATAGAGAGCACGCACCTAGAAGAAACCTTGATGCTCCTATCCAAACAGTCTGAGCTGCCACAGAGAAGAAAACCTTTGCAGAGGAGGCAAAGCCTGGTTTCTAGTCTCAAGGGAACCAAAATCATCCCTTGCTCTAATAACCTTTTTCCTCAGTACAGCAGCAAGGGAGGATGAATCCCTTTATCAAACAGCAGATTCTCACAACACAAAGGAATCCAAGACCCCTTGCTCTGAATCTCCAAAGATTTCCTCACGGGAGTGGCAAGAGTGTAGTAGGTGCTGCTGTGAGCAAGTTTGTAACGTGACATCCACTCTGCCTGGCTTGTCTAACCACACTTTGGAAAGAAAGGATTCACTACGGCTCAAACCCCACATCTTTGGGCACTGCCACATACAGATAGTGCTGCATGCTTAATCTCTAAAAAGGCATATCTGTATCAGCCTTGCAAAACATGACCAACTATCTCCCAAAAGGAGAGTCATTCTGGACAGTTCTGCTTTGTCCTATAATATGGGGGCAAATACCAGACAACTACCACCTAAGCAGATTTGAAGAAGGCTTGGATGTATCACTTTACAAGACCTGCAATATTTATTCTTAGCCATGTTCCCTGTGGCCAGAAGCCCTACATTGCAGTCACAGAACAGCCCACTTCCACGCCGCTCAGCTTGGTTACTGTCCAAAGCAGGACAGCTTTATCCAAGGTGTTTAATAGCACCATTCTCAAATTCTAAGAGAACAGACATGCACCCAGAAAAGTGGTGGAGAGCACTGGGATGCTCAGGGAAAAGTTATTCCAAGGACAGCCCAAACACATGACAGCACATACAACCAAGCTGGTGGCCCCAGGAACAGTCTTCTTTACTGCACAAGTAAACTCTATCATCCTGCCACTCTTACAAGCCTGTGTAGTGCTTGGGTACCAGTGTTACAGCAATTACTACCTTGCCAAAACCTAAGCAATATCGACTATGTCAGGAAAGCTCTAGATATAACTAGGTGCTTCTACCTGAACAAATGCAGCTCTTGGTATTTCAATTTGAGAGATACGGCATTAAAGAACATACACAAATCACATGACACAAACACAGCTCAACTGCTCTCACTGCCCTTTGCATCCTCCAGCCTCCACAGCTGTGTTATACCAGATGTGTATGATCATTCCCAAAAGAGCAAGGCATGGATTGTGCTGTCCTGCAGGAACCTCTTTTGGGTCCCTTCCTACCAGTACAACACAGAGTAGAAATGAAAAAGCCAGTGATAGGTTATCATATTAGTTTTCCCTGCACATTCTTGGTTAGCTCCACATTCCTAAACAGAAGCAGCATCTAGACACCTTCTCAACCCATGTCTACATTGCACGTGCATGTTAACAAGCTTTCCTTTGGCCTCCCACAGAGTGAAATTATCAGATATCATGGATATCCCAGTGAGGAATATCAAGTTACCACAGAGGATGGATACATTCTTGGTCTTTTCAGAATTCCTGCTGGACGGAACAGCCAAAATACAGGTGTGACACAGCTGTAGGATATAAGGGAAGTCTGAGAATGAATGCTTACATGGGTCCCCCGTCTTTCCCCTTTGTACATGCAGTGGCATGTTCCGGGAATACTAAGTGAGTTCACCAATCACACTAAATTGTGAGGTGCTGTTTACACTCTCAAGGGCAGAGAGGCCCTGCAGAGGGGTCTGGACAAATCAGGGAACTGGGCAATCACCAACCACATGAAGTTCAAGAAGGGCAAGTGCTGGATTTTGCACCTGGGACACAGCAACCCTGGCTGTACATACGGACTGGGGGAAAAAAGTGCTGGAAAGAAGCTCCATGGAGGGGAACCTCAGGATTCTGGTTGATGAGAAATTGAACATGAGCCAATGGTGTGCCCTGGCGGGCAAAAGGGTTAACCATGTTCTAGGGTGCAACAAGCACAGCATTGCCAGCCGAGCGAGAGATGTGATTGTCCCGCTCTGCTCTGCACTGGTGCGGCCTCACCTGGAGCACTGTGTGCAGTTCTGAGTGCCACAGGATAAAAAAATATGATGCTACTGGAGAATGTCCAAAAGAGGGCTATGAAGTCAGTGAAGGGTTTGGAGAGGAAGCTGTATGAGAAGTGGCTAAAATCACCTGGTTTGCTCAGCTTGGAGGAGTCTGAAGGGAGACCTCATCACAGTCCACAGTTTCTTTACAAGGGGAGGAGGAAGGGTAGGTGCTGATCTCTTCTTTGTGGTGACTAATGAAAGAACCTGAAGGAATGTGTCGTAGTTTAACCCGAATTAGCAATATTACCACGATAGCCACTCACTCACTCCCACCCCCCACCCCACAAGTAGGGGAGAGAATCAAAAGGGAAAGGACAAACTTGGATTGAGATAAACACAGTTTAATAGAATAACAAAATACTAATACACTACTAGTAAATATATATATGTCTATATATAATAGAAATAGAAATAGAAATAGAAATAGAAATAGAAATAGAAATAGAAATAGAATACAAAATAAAAGATACTTAATGCAATTCCTCATGAATTCCGTACACATCAAGCAGGCAGACCCAGGAAACAGCATTTGGTCCCAACAGCAAATCCCAGAGGGAGAAGAAAGAGGAAAAATGCAGAAAGGCCCAGAGGTTTCTGTGAACTAAAGTTCTGAACAGAATTCCCTGAGAGCAAAGAGAAGACAATGCGAGAGAGACACCAGAAAATCCTGACTCTCCTTAAATACAAAGCATGACGCTAATGGGATGAAATACTCTTATTGATCAGTCTGGATGTCAGTCAAGCTCTTCCCCATCTATGCCCCACTTCCTTGATGTCTCACACCTGTGGGCAGAGCTCAATGTCCTTGACTCTCAGACAAGAGCAACTAAAAACATTAACTCTGACTGGGGTGTTATCTTCTTGTTCTCAAACTGAATCCAAATAATGACTGTGATAGCTATGAAAAAGACAAGTTTCTAAATGTGTGAAGAAAATTAACTAATTTTCAGTCAAGCCAGCACAGAATGGCAGGAAGGTGTGCCAAGGGAGGTTCAGGTTAAACATCAGGAAAAGGTTCTTCACCCAGAGGGTGGTGGAGCACTGGAACAGGCTTCCCGGGGAGATGTTCACATCCCCAAGCCTGACAGTGTTCAATAAGAGACTGGACAATGCCCTCAGACATGGTGTGAACTGTGGGGTTGTCATATGCAGGGACGGGAGTTGGACTCTATGATCCTTGTGGGTCCCTTCTAACTCAGGACATTCTACGATTCTATGTTTCTATGACATCTTTCCACCTCAGCAAGAGCACCTGGACAGGAAGGGGTTTGAATTCTTTATATAGGTTTAAAAACTCCTGCAAAATGAGAATCTGCACCCAGTTTTGACTACACATTTCTTTCTACTACAGAATAAGAAAACCCTCCTCTTTTTCAGGGAAAAAGCCTGCAGTCCTGCTACAGCATGGAGCTTTTGGAGATGGTGTTCACTGGATTTTTAACCTGCCCAACAACAGCCTAGGCTTCATCCTTGCAGATGCTGGATTTGACGTCTGGTTGGGAAACAGCCGAGGGAACACTTGGTCTTCAAAACATGAGACCCTTAAGCCCTGCCAGAAGGAGTTCTGGCAGTTCAGGTACTCTGTGGAGAAAGAATTACTAAAGAGAGCAACTTCCAGGGGATTAGCAAGATTGGGCAGTTAATATTGGAATGCAGCACCTTTCTGGCTGTACAAAAAAAAATCCCCTTCTGGATTAGATGAAAATCCTACTGGTTTTCACACAATCTGACTTCCAGTGAGACATCCAACATGTAAGCAGACTTGACCAACTCTTTTCCCCAGATGCAGCCTCTTCTGGGTATGGTGGTCAGAAGAAAGGCTTGGCTATGTGATTGGGACAGGCCCTTCTGGAATCAGCACATACAAAAGCAAAGCTGGAAGTACACAGGTCACCTTTGTCCATACAAGCTACTGGTTTCTTCTTGGGAAAGGGAAAAGGAGGCATCTATAACCTTGAAGTTTCCCACCAGATACCATGTCTCAAGTGCAGACATGAGAGGAGACTGCTCAGCCCAACTCAAGCAAGAATGCAGACAAAGCGTGCAGCTTCGTCTTTCTGTGGGTCCTGCTTGGTGCAATGGACAAAACTGACATTCGGTAACTCACATTGTGACAGCTGAATTATTATTTTTCTGTTTCTCCCCTGTAGCTTCGATGAGATAGGTAAATATGATATTCCAGCAGAGCTGTACTTCATCATGAATAAAACAGGACAGAAGCATGTATATTATGCTGGTCACTCAGAGGCTTCAGCTGCAGGTAATGTTAGGACCGCTTGAGTCCAAACCAGTTGCTATTAGTGTTTATGATTTATATATAAGATCCATTAGTAGGTATTGGGGTTTATGCCATGGTGTGCCATTGTCCTTTTACAAAAACACACTCAGAAACAGAGAAGAAAAAGAGGGGAAGCAGCATGTGTCTGCATTCTTAGACAATTATTTTGCTTTCTTCTCATTTGTGCATTTCAAGAGTCTTTTTGCAGAACAAATCATTTAGGCCAAGACATTACCTTCTTTGTCTTTAGATCCTTATGTTTTAGGCAACCAGTTAAATTTCTCACCAAATTCATCTTTGGAGAAATTTAGACATGTTCAGAAAACAGGATGGATGCAGCCTTTTTGTCCTTCCTGCCTTCCTTCCTTCCTGCCTCATACTCTTGCTTTATGTGTTCGTTCACTCTCACCTGTTCGCACTTAGTTACAAGCAAAAATTCTGCTCTTAATCTTCAGATAATTATTAAGATAATTAAGATAATAAGTAATGTAATTAAGGTAATAATTAATATAATAATTACGATAAAAATTAAGATAATTATTGTATTACTACCTGCCAGAAAAAAACATACATTCTTGTAGAGTCTGCAAGCTGAAAAACTCACTATTTTATTAGAGTTTGGGGAACTTTAGAGGGTGTTTGAATTAAGACAATCTGATTCATACATCTTCTTCCCAAAACTGGCCTTAACACAAAATAGTCAGTTCCAAGAAACATCTATATCTGGACATGCTCTAACGAACCTGTATACTTAGAAGGAATCCCATCTCCCAAATAAAAGTTTCCCTTAGGTCTGCGGTACAGAGATGGACAACAGCCCATTGGCTGCTAATCTAGTCTCACTTCTTTGCTTCCCACTGTTTTTTTTTATTTGTTTGACCTGTGGAGGTCTCTTCACTAATTGACTTGTGTCTTCTCTGCTTACAGGCTTCATAGCATTTTCTACTTTTCCTGAGTTGGCTCAAAGGGTGAAATTATTCTTTGCTTTGGCACCAGTAACTACAGTCACACATGCTACCAGTCCTCTGATAACATTTGCACGTCTTCCTGCACCACTGATCAGGGTATGTCATTCCTCTTTCTAAAAAATATAATCGTCTTCTTCATTTCTACTGGACTCACTCGACCTACACTATCTTTAAGGGGGTGATGAGTTAAGAATGAATTCAGTGTAGCAGACTTCTGACAGTGCTGTTAGACATCAGATTTTCCAAAGAACTAAGCTGCAATGTTTGATGTGGTAGCTCTTTTGCAACTTCTTTAATATAAAAGGCATACTTTCATCATTATTCTTTCAAATCAAATAATTTTGAAGGAAGCTTACAAATACTAGAATTAAGGCAGTCTAATATAAACTACTAAATCTTGCCTTAAGCACTACTAGAAAACACCTGCCTGGAATAATTATTAAGACAAAAAAGGACTTCCATTACTCTGCAGTCACGAGTGCAGCCAGCCACCCTTTCTCACTGAGGTCAGTACACTAAAGCCAGAGCGATAGTGACCTCGAGGACTCATGTCTAATAAGAAGAAGCTGGAAGAACACATGGTGTGCACTCGGTAGGAACACATTTTAAAGGACACTGCGATGGGAAGCGGTTCCAGACACCTTAGTTAAGAGTCAAGGCTATTAGAGAAGAGGGAGGGAGAGTTGTCTGCACAAAACAATCCTGCAAAAAGAAGAAAAATAATTTCACTTTTCCTCCCCTTAGTTACTACTTGGCTGCAAAGGTGCTCTTCACCAGAATGAACTGCTGAAAGGCCCTCTAACACAGTTCTGCAACTCTCTGGGAAAGGTTTGTGGCTGTCTGCTCTGCTTCGCAGGTGGAGGCAGCATAAAAAATCTGAACACGGTAAGCATGTCCAAGAACACCTTAATGCAACTAAAGCAAAGTAATTTTGAAGGCAAACAATTTCTCTGCCTTATGTCTATATACAGGGACACAGAGAAATGTATGGGGGCTTTCAAGTGATACCAACTAGGACCTCAGCTAATGATGCAATGTGCCACCTGACACATCCAAATCACACAAGGAAGAAAGTCAAAATTCAGAATGGTCACAACTTTCAATAATGTCCCTCAGTGTCCCTTCTTCTGGGGCTAAGCCCAAGAAAAGCTGGACAGATAACAAACCTTTTACAATGGAGAAATGAATGGAGAATGATCTTTTTTCTTTTGTACAATTTTCCTTCCTAAATAGGAAGACGCACAGATCATCTGAATGTAAGAGTTTATTTCTTTTTGGTTGCCACACATCAATACATTTCCAGCCAAAACTCAAAGCTGTTTCTTCACACTTCTCTCAACAGCAAGATCTCATTTCTATACTCTGGATGTTACTTTTTTTTCTTGTAGACCTTCCACATCTCTGTTCTCCAGTGGCCTTTGGTCTTTCAGACTATTTAACAAGTGTTCCCATAAAAAGCTCCCACATATGTTGCTTCATTATGCTTGAACAGACACTCCATAAACAATTCTTCTCTAATACATAATCACAGAAGTATTTAAAAGCATCATACAAATTGGAGAAACTGACAAAAACAAAGGTCATCCACAATTCCCAAATTATGTTTTCTATATAATTTAGGACTAACATGGGAAAGATTCTCCCAAAGGGTAAAAAATGTACATACTCATTCCTACTGTAAACTCCCATGTTTCTGAGTCCCTCCTCAACCTTTTTTTTTTTTTTTGATATTTCAAGGATATCCTATTAAAATGGGGTTTTAACACAGCAGCAGTATGTTGCTCATGTCCTTCACAGTTTCATTCTGTCACAACACTAGATCGCTGCCTTTCTAACAGTTCTGCTTTCTCTCCAGAGTCGAACAGATACATACATAGCACATTATCCTGCTGGAACATCAGTGCAGAACATTATTCATTGGCATCAGGTATAACTGTGTACTGACGTATAAACAGACTCTGACGACTGCTTTTGTATGCAGCCAACAGCCCCCAGGGAAGTCCAGAGGCAACAGATCTGGGAAGCTGCCCATCACATCTTCTCACATGCTGCCCTGAACACCTGCCACAGAGGGAGCCCTGCTTCCCATGGCTCACCAAACTCTACCTGAATTGTCCCTTTGGCATCAGGCACTGAGATTTCCCCTGGGCACGTCAGGCAGCTCTGCATGTTGGGCTCCAACGGCTTCCAGGCTTCAGCTTTACTTATGTACATCTTTGCCTTGAGAGCTGCAGAAGGGAACGTGAGCATGGTCCAGGCAATTAGCAGGCAGTAGGAGGATAGTGGAAACTTGAGCAGGCAGGGGATAAGCCAGATGAAGAAATAATGCAGGTTAAAGCTTTTCTCCAAGAGGGCTAATTGCAGCCTGGATCACCTCCCAGGGCCAGTTAACCACACAAGCACTTCTGCTGGCACAACAGCAATGTGGGGAACTGCCTCTTCTTCTGGCATCTTATGCCATTCTCAGACCTAAGCTTGTTCTGCCTGTGCTCCAAATCAGACCACGGCAAGAAAGAAACAGCTCAGAAACACATCACTGTTTATACCACATCTGCCAACACTTAAATTTATGCATACTCCTGCACACACCCCTGACTAAAATTCCCAGGATCCAGATCACCGGAACCCAGAGCCAGAAAACAGAGACCAACTAGCAGATTTCTAGCATATCCTCAGTTACCTAAAGGTTTGGAAAAAACAAATACATACTTTTTTCAGTAAGACAGATTTATCTTTTATTATGTTGTTGTTGTTGGGTTTTGTTTGTTTGTTTTTCCTTTTAGACAAGGCACATTCAAGAAAACAACAATTTAGTCTTAAACTAAGCGCACCCTGTTCCCAATAGTCAAACACAGAGCCTCTGGAAATTTTGCTACTACTGTGAGCAGACCAGACAAAAATGACACACAAAAGGCAAGATGTGTGAGGAGGTACCATATAGACTAGACTAGTAATAGCCCTGACATACCTCTGTATCACAAACAGGGACCCCAACTTTAGCTAACTACAGCAGTCAAGTGAAATATTAATAACAGAACATACCAAGGATGAGGGCTGAGGAACAGGAGGGATTGTTAGCAATGGGAAAGGCGATGAACCTGCTCACCCTATGATCCATCCTCAGTGTCTCTGGAAGTCTGACCACTGCCTGAGCCTTGGTTTCACTCACAAGCAAGAAAACATCTCCTGCACACTGTCTCTTTAACACTTTCATTTTATCTGTCCTTGTTACAATATCAACAGGTAACACATGCAGACCAATTTCAAGCTTATGACTATGGCTCTAAGGAAAACATGAGGAAATACAACCAGGTAAGGCAATGCAGTTTTCCTGAAAACTCACCCTCGGATTCTGGCAAAACTAAGAAGAGAAAAATTCAGATTTCAGCACCTATGAGTGCTAAAGAGGCAGAGAGTGATCTCAGGTAATGTTTCACCTGAATCTAATACTCATAACTGTAATACTCTAGTTACAGACGAGATGTAGACAAATGCTTGCAAACTACTGTCAGAAGTTTGTTTTGCCTTCCCTACTGATGTAGGGATGTGTCCAATGAAATTTCAATTCACCTGCTATTCCCAAAAGGCTAAGAGCAACACTCAAGTCCCACGACTGGATTAGTATGGTGCTATTCCCTTCTCCCAAAATTCTCAAGGTCTGCTCTTCAGCTAAATACTGAAATGGGTATAAATAAACAAACAAACAAACAAAGTGGAAATGCATACCTTGGTTTTGGGAAGCTACTTACCACAAAAATAAACCAGACACGAAGATTCAGTACAGAACAGTGGAGACTTCTGCTTCTGCTGTGGTTAACTAATGTGTCCTGTACGGAAAAAAGGAAACAGCCACAACTTGTTCAGTATGAGCTTTGGTCACTGACTCCTCAATACTCCGAAGTGCTGCACCCTTCCTGCAACACTGATAATGTGCCTGACAAGTTTTTGAATTTTGATCGGATCAGTTGACTTGTAGGGAGTTTTCTGAGTCAGGGCAGGTTGTTTTATAAGTGACACATCATTTTACAGGTGGAGAATGAATCTAAAGTTTTCTCAGACACATTCCATCCACACATACAGCCTTTAAATACTGAAGTTTATATTTTGGAATGGGCAATGTTTTATTCCCAGTGCTTGGGGTGGTTAGGAAACTGCCCAAAAATGAGAAAAAGACAGAACCACACATAAGCCCAAAATGGGACACATGTAAACAACAACTTTGCAGTCCTTGCCTGATAAACACAGACACTGCTCTTTCCATATCCCCACCTCTGAAGGGCACAAGCAGATGTCAAACTGCAGGACAACTCAGAGCCATTTATTACAGAAAGACACACAAAGGGGATGGGTTGTTTCCTTTCACAGTCATCAGGGAACGGGGTTAGGGAAATGGACACTAGGTTGGTGGCCTTCATCATTACTGGTTTTTTGTACGAAGTGCAGAAGGGGAAGATTCTACTCGCACAGAATCCTTTCTCTGAACACAATTTCTGACACAGCAGCACTCACTCAGGTCTCCTCCCTTTCTTACAGTCTACTCCTCCTGCATACAAGATAGAGAAGACAAGCACACCAGTTGCTCTTTGGAGTGGTGGACAAGACAAACTTGGAGATACAAAAGACATGGCAAAACTACTTCCTCGGATTACTAATCTCATTTACCATGAGCATTTCCCTGCTTGGGGACATCTTGACTTCGTCTGGGGCCTTGAGGCAACTGAGAAAATGTATCGTAAAATCGTTGAACTAATAAGAAAACACCCTTAAAGCTTCACACTGGGAATTAATTCATCCAATAAAAATCCCAAAGACTTTTATTAAGCAGTAGAATATGGGTGTAGGGATTGGTATAGGGATTTATAATCTACTGTCAATTAGTTTGCAATTTTTTTATGTTGTTTTCCATGTTGCTACATTATTTTGGTGACTGTAGTCTCTCTGAGGAGGTTGAGGTACATGGGGATGACTGCTGATAACAGAAAAAGCACTTCAGGGATCACTTATTTTGGAATATTTTACTTCTATAAGACAGATTTAGATACAGCTAATATTTAATTTTATCTTCCCTTTTAGATCAATATTACATATTGCAACTGACACAGAGGGGTTATCCCATGAAAACCCCAAAATTGGAGATACTAATTTCTCTATTGAAGTATAAGCAATCTTTGTTTAAATTAAAGCATCCATCCTCTTGATACAGTGTTTCTCCTGTTTTGTTTTCCTCTCCTCACATTACCAACAGTAATGTTGGTACCAACCAAAATTGCAGATACAAAAGACATGGCAAAACTACTTCCTCAGATTGCTAATCTCATTTACCATGAGCATTTTCCTACTTGGGGACATCTTGATTTCATCTGGGGCCTTGATGCAACTGAGAACCTGTATCATAAAACTCTTGAACTAATAAGGAAATACTTTTGAAACTATATGCAGAGTGTTAATTCGCTCAATAAAATCTTTCAAAATTGTGATTTGGCAATAAGGGGGATACCTTGGGAAGAGGTAAATACACAGACACATGTAATGGATACCAGTAGAGGTGTCTTTTTTGTTTCTTGCTTTTCTCAATGTCAGAGGTTTTCCATGGAGTTACTGTGACTGGTGTCTTCCTTAGAAGGTTGATGTGTATAGGAATGAAAGTTTAAAACATGAATATATTTGTGCACATGCTGCAAGGATCAATTGATTTGGACAGATTTTATTTCTGCAAGACTGATTTTTTTAAGGCTAATCTTTGTTGTTCTCATGTATATTTTACAACACCAAAGAGATATTCTTGTGCCAAATTTGTGTTTTTCCACAGAGACCCAAAAGTGGGTTTTACTCATTTCTCTATTGATGTACAACTGACCTTTCTTTAAATTAAATCTTTTATCCATTTTTCAGAAAAATTTGCTTTGTTTGTTTTGGTTTGTTTGTTTGTTTTCTCCTTACATTTACTTATGCTGTCAACACAATCGAGAGACTTTCAGACACAAGAAACTGAGCAGAGACCTCCAAACATCAAGGAATCAAACCTCAGAAAAACTCAGAGAAGTATTCTCCTGCCCACCATGCCCACACCTCACTCAAGTTTTGTTCACGCACTCTAAGCTCCACAGTTTTAAAGATCATGAACGGCAGCTGAAGGATAAGGAAATGTAGACCCATCAGGCAAGCTCCACTCCACGCAATACAGCTTCACCCCATGAATAATTCTAGACAGTGACAATGAAGATGTTGTGAGCACTCTGAGCTATCAGCTTTGAATTTTCCATAACCCTGTGTCTTGACCATTCTTTTTTCAAGCAGTTTCGACAGCATGGAAAAGCAGTCACCTGTTCTCCCTTTCCAGCCATTAGTTTAAAGAGATAGCATCTTGATTATTCATGCAAGTGTCTCATATCTACTTAACTGCAGGTTGATCTGGTAGATAAGGGTGTGGACAATATTCATCAGCACACGTTTCACTAGGACATCCACACTTCCCGTTCTGAGTTATAACTTGCACATCCCTAAGACACTGCCAAGCACTTCTGGCAGAGCTTGTAGTTCTAGGCGACTTCCAGCAGATGGTGGTAAGAGACACTCCTGCTGCTGCCACCCAGCGCCGCTCAGCCCTCAGCCTCAGCACTCAGCCCTTGCACAGGGGAACGAACTTCCTGTTCACTTTGGGCGAAGAAATAAATCCAGTTCATTTGCAGCCGTTTAAGAAATGGCTTCCAGTCTCATAGCAGCTGGCCACTGCATTAAGCAGCAAGCACTGACAAGCCCACGTGTCTCTAAGTTTACAAAAGGCTTTCCCTTTGGATGAGCACTGCTGAACAAGAGGCACCACACCTGACTCATTAGTTCCCAGAACAGAACCACACTTTGGGTGAAAGTTGAAAAAACACACTCACACCAATGTTTATTTTCTAGGGCTTGAAGGTAGACTTCTTATCTATAAAACATATACACAAGCCCTGCTTGGATTTGGAGAACTTATTGCTACTCAAGTCTTTGCTCAGTGACCTAACCTAACCTTTGTCCTTGACCAGACCTGCAATTCCTTCCCTCTCCAGCAGCAAGAACTCAGACTAAGGAGAGGTTGAGAATGACAGGAGTGCTATAGGTTTCTAATAGCCTAATGAAGGCCTCTCTGATCTGTCTTGTAGCAAAGCCCTTCACTTTTGGTCTCACTCACACTTCTGCATGCAGCACCACCTAACATTCAGAAAAAAACGGACACAATAAACCCAACAATGTTGCACAAAACATGCAGTGGAAGGGAGGGAAAAGAAAGAATCACAACACCAAAATCCTACCCTCACCCATGGTGCCTTTTCCCTGCTGTAGCATCAGGGCTAACTATGAACTAAAGTACATGGCTCTGCCTGACTGAAGAAATCAAAGGGCAAACGATGGGGATGAAAAATTGGATTCTGAAGGTTCCATATGCCAATGACTGAGTGACACTCACCAAAGCCAGGTGTTCCAAGTAAAATTGAATATTCATTTTTTAAAAGGAATCCTTTGTAGTTAGATTAGGATATCTCTACCATACTATTAAATCTTCAACGAGGCCTTCTGAAGAGGATTTCAACACTCAGAATTTAATGCTTCAGGAAAGGTAAGAAGTAATCATAGGACAGGTAATGGTTTTAACAGCTGAGATTGCTCAGTAAAAGACCACCAGACAAGAGGTGCAAAAAAAGTAAAAGCTTTCACTGTCAGGAAGAAAGACAATACCTCTATACAATGGACTTTTTTTTAAAACAATTGTGGATGACATGAAAACTTTATAAAGAAAGAGAACTAATGTACATTAAAACATTAACTAACACGCATGGAAGATATGAACATCATCTGAACATTCTCTAAGAACCAATTTAACTAAACCAGGGTATCCTAAATGGACCATGATCTGCGAACAAACCAATAAAAGAGCTAAAAAAAAGTCACATTTCTAACACAATTGTAGGGTAGGGGAGAATGTTTCCTTAGGTGTTAACTCTATTATCTATATTGAACATCAGCCAAGGATTTGTTTGCAGTTAGCAAACTTATTTGTTGTTTGTGCCATGCTCAGAATCATTCTGCTCTCAACAAAGAACAACAAATATCTTGAACACATAGTTTCTCTATGAAGTCACAATAATTCCACTGATTATTGCATTTTCTTTACGTCCTCAAACAGTACTTCTGTCAGTTTGTAATACCTAAAGTACAGCATTTCCAGAGGAAAAGAACTTCCAGAACTTCAATCCTGCGTATGGGAGGGTGCGAAGGGAATAAACCAAATCCGGTGAATATCCATATCTTCAATAGCTTCAGTTACTGCACAGAAAATGCTCACATACCTCTGAATAGAGTATCCCCATGAGAGAGAAAGAGAAGGAGAAAGTTTCACAAGTGAAGAAGGGGGTAGGGGGACAAGGAGGAGGGAAAGAAAAAAAGAAAAAAAAAGAGCATGGCACCTAAAATTTAAATGAGGTAACTATGAATGGTAGCTGGTTTGCCACCCAAGCTCCTTCTGACTCAAACATATTCCAAACCCTCTGCAAGAACACCTCAAGACGCCTACTAGGAAAAGGGAAGCAATTGGATCCCACACCTTTAATGAGAGTTCCCAGTGTAATTAGCTTTGGCCTCTTATTACGTCAGCCAGCCACTTTCATCATCTTTTGTTCAGTCTTCTCTTCATAGCCCAGCCCAAACAAAACTATTCATCTTTAACCTGCTAATTTTATATATTCGTGCATTAGAGCTTCCTTGGGAAGAGTATTATTACTGATGCTTCTATCCCCTTTGAGTGTCTGTGGCTCTCAGGGTAAGATGCTGATAGTATTTGTGTTGCACACTCAGACAGTCTTTCTGAGTAGGGCATGTGTATTGCAAGTGTCTGCAGACACCCCAAATTATCTTTTCCCTTTAGAGTTTAAATTCATCTTTTCTGTATTTCAAGTATCTTTTTTAAAAAGTATTAAAAGATATGCATGTCATATATGCATCTTCAATCTAAGCCCTCTATCTTACATTTGAGAACATTTATTTCCATATAATGTTCACATTTATTCTCCAGTGAGGTGGAGTACAATACAAAACTCTTACATTGCCTCTATCCTTCTCCGGTTAAAGCAGTAGAGCACCGACTGTCTTAGTTTGCTGGCACTTGTTCATGGTAACATGGTAACATGGAAACATACTAAAACAAAAACAACCAAAAAAACCACCACCACCTCCTGCAGTAAGCACAGCAAGAGCTTCAGGCAACACCTCTCCGAAGATTAACATTTAATCCAGCATCACATCTCAGGCGCTCTTGAAAATTACTTAAGTGACTACTTTGGTCTGAGTTTTAGCTAGAGAACAGATAAGCAGCCCACCCATGATGAGGTGTAAGACTCATGCAAATCTATGTAGTTAAAGCACTTCTGCTTCACATATTGCTTTAGTGTTCTTTACCATGCTTATAAGAGAATCTCAACTGTGAAATTTTAAATCTATTTTTGTTAAATAAGCCTTTTTGTCCAAAAGGTGCCAAGACTCAATGCATTGGCAAACTAATCAGTCTGCAGAGGAAATCTGATTCTTACTTCCTGAAAGAATTCAATAACTCTTGAAGAGTTTCTTGTGAGCCAGACGTGAACTAAGATTTTGTCAGAAGGGCATTCACCAGAAAAAGAATAAGGGTAATTAATTTTTAAATTATATATCAATTAAATTTCAGAACAGCATATTCCATCAAGAACATGAAAGATTGCATGTCTCCTTAATTTCCAAGCACTACAGATAATACTGCTGCAAATGGCATGAGTTATACTACTCTCAGGAAAGAAAGCTGTGGCCTGCTGGAGCTGTGTGTGCAGAACAGTCCTCAGAAACATGTATTCCCAAGAAGTGCAGTCCTGGAATGGCCAGTGTCTGGACAAGAGGAACAATCACTGCTTATACTCCACTTCAGAAGACTGGTAGCTACCCAGGCACCATCCTTGTGGCACTGCGAGAGTCCCTTGTACCTCTGGTTCAGGATGGGACTAACTCAACATCCTCACTAAGCAAAAAAAGACCCTCCCTGGCACAGAGCAGAGCCTTAAGCTGAACTCAGTGCACCACTTGTGTCACATGAAAAGCACAGGACTTCCCAGCCTTCCCTTTGCATCGTGATGCTCATGTGGTCACTACTGGGTGACTTCTGTTACAGCCCACCCTGTGGCTAAGCTCTAGCATCTTGTCACTCAAACCAGCTGATTCTGCCTGCCCAAGGTCCTGTTCCCCATAATCAGTTCACAGGCAGCACTGCACAATGTGGAACACAACAGTCCTGTAAAAGTCAACGGGCCCGTACATCTGCACAAACCCGCTGACACATCTACACATTTTCATAATCACTGTTGTCCTATATGGTAACTCTTAATTTAAAGCTGTCCAAGGAACAAAGTGACTGCGCAACGCCTCAGCAGACAGAAGCATTTGATAAACAGCTAGTTTATTTCCCATACATGCTCAACCAACAGGTAATCATCTGGCAAATGCAGGGAGAAAATTGATGAGAACCACAAAAGTAATTGGGAAGAAGAAGAGAATTCCAAGATCACATACAGACTATTTCTTAAACAAACACTACTTTTGTGTTTTACAGGGTTTCCAAAGGAGAAAGGAACACATGCATTCCCCTTTGTCCTCCCCTTTTGTTAGCTGGGAATACAGCTGAGGAAAGTCTTCTGTATCACTCACTGACAAGGAGTATCAGACTTGCTGAGCTGTAATGTTTTTTGTTAAGTAATCACTTACTTGGATTTTCCACAGACTACACTCTACTTTATAAAGCAGAATTGTTTTTGCGGTGACACTTGGATTCTGTTTACTAACAAAGACTCACTTCACTTCATTTGCCCACACAAGACAGCAGATGATGATGGTGAATGGAGTTAAATCCGGTCAGTGGCCAGTCACAAATGGTGTTGCCCTCAGAACTGGGGCCAATTCAGTTCAATATCTTTATCATTGATCTGGAGGAGGGCATCAGCTGCACCCTCAATAAGTTTGTGGATGACACCAATTTGGGTGGGAGTGTTGATCTGCTTCAGGGCCAGAAGGCTCTACAGATAGAACCTGACTGGCTGAATCAGTGGCCTGAGGTCAATTATATGAGGTACAACAAGGATAAGTGATGGGTCCGGCACTTGGGTCACAACAGCCCCATGCAATGCTACAGACTTGGGGAAGAATGGCTGGAAAACTGCCTGGCAGAGAAGGATCTGGGGTTGTTGACTGACAGCCAACTGAATATGAGCCAGCAGTGTGGCCAGGTGGCCAAGAAGGCCAACAGCATCCTGGCTTCTATCAGAAATAGTGTGGCCAGCAGGACTAAGTCCCCCTGTATTTGGCACTGGTGAGGCTGCATCTCGAATCCTGTGTTCAGTTTTGGGCCTCTCACTACAAGACAGACATTGAGGTGCTGGAGAGAGTTCAGAGAAGGGCAATGAAGCTGATAAGTGGTCTGGAGCACAAGTCTGATGAGGAGCGGCTGAGAGAACTGGGGCTGTTCACACTGGAGTTAAGGAGGCAGAGGAGAAACCTTATCACTGTCTACAATTACCTGAAAGGAGGTTGTAGCATGGAGGGTGTTGGTCTCTTCTCCCAAGTAACAAGTGACAGAACAAGAGGAAATGGCTTCAAGTTGCACCAGGGGAGGTTTAGATTTTATATTAGGAAAAAATTCTTCACGGAAAGGGTTGTCAAGCACTGGAACAGGCTGCCCAGGGAAGAGGTTGTCACCATCCCTGGAGATGTTTAAAAGACACGTAGATGAGGTTCTTGGGGACGTGGTTTAGTTGTGGACTTGGCAGTGCTAGGTTCACAGTTGGACTTGGTGACCTTAAAGATCTTTTCCAACCTAAACTAGTCTATGATTCTATCATTGGCACACAGTCCAGAGAATTTGCTGCACCACTGCACCAGGCCAGTTTCAAGGAGGACCTAGCCCCTAGGTTGACTACAATTAATTCAGCAGTTAGGCTGGGGGCTCCAAACATACTGTGTTTTCACCTAATTCATCAAAATGGCTTGCGGGAAGCACATAATCTTGTTAGTGTCCTCTCTGAGTCAGAGTTTACACAATGGTCTCAAACTTAATTCAATACCTGAGAATCCCTACAGAAGCACGCTCATTCAGGACAAACTGGTCTTTGCACATTGTGCTGGTCTCTGAACAACAAATTAAGGAATATGTGCATGATGCTAAATACACACCTTTAAAATCACTTGTATTTTTTTCTAAGATTATCTAACAGTGAAGAATTGCCCCTGAGCAGCCTGCAAATGGTGGTTTAGAAAACAAGAGACAGGTATGGAACCAGTGACCATGCCAGCTTCTGTACAAGCCACAGCAACAGAGAACACAAAATAATGCAGTCACAGCACTCCTCAAGACAGGCAGCAATACAAATCAAGACCTGTCACATCCTCAGGGGACAAGAATTCCTAGGTTCTTGCTAAATATCCTAAACCAGAAGATAGATGCCTCTTTACCTCTCCTGCTCCATGGCGCAATTTGGTCTTTCAGAATGTTATGTAACATTGCTGTTTATCAAAAATTACTCCACTCCTTAAATACCGCCAAATCAGCACTTACTTATACATGCAATCCTATATATACAAACATCACACAGCACTCTACTGTTACTTGTCAATTTTTATTTCCTTCTGTTGACAAGGGTTTCTGCCAGTGAATCAGGCTCCAGTGGAGACAGACTAGGAACTGCAGCAGAAGAGACAAGCAAGGCAGTCAAAGCGGAGGTAAGTGGCACGTACATTTGTGTTCACGGTTTCTTTCTCTCTTGCCCGTTTCCATAAAGACGAGCAGTCTTGCTGCTGTGCAGTTGCTTGTAAGAGCAGACAGCCTGCATCCTTTCTGATCTGCAAGCCTGACATTATGCATCAAAGTGCGTATTTGCTAAAGTTGGGGTGAGAAAGAAGTCTTTGACATGTGCAAGTGGGAAAAGGAGTAACTGGTAGTTTAATGATGTTCTACTTTTTATATTTTTTTCTAAGAATATCACTGTGGATGCATGAAAATCTCTGTATTGAAAGCATGTGCATAAATGGGATATTTTGCTCTCATAGTTCCAATGCATTTAAGCTTTGCTTGTCAGTTAACCAGGAGATCCTGACATCTGCTAACCACATTAACTGCTCTGGTGCCCCTCTGTCCCAGTTACAGTGTATGTGGAAAAAAAATATGACCCTCTCAATAGTACACTGATGATTTTCTAGAAGGCTTAAAGCTTATTTTCATTAAATATCAAAAGTCTCCAGAAATGGCCCTTTCCATGTATCTTTCAGGTCTCTTGTTTTGTTTTGTTTTAATTAATTATTTCAGTTAGTTCCAGTTTGCCATGGTAAATGCTGCTCTTCGGCTTTGTTTCATTACATAAAAATACTAGATTGCTGTTCAATGGTCCTACAGTCAAGATACTGAAATTCATGAGGCAGTGGGTGCCAAGAGTTAATTGATACACTCTTTCTGATTTAGAAAGTATTGATCTGGAAGTGCCTTAAAACACATGGCCTAAACTACATGACAACCCAATAAATATGAGTATACCCTGAAAAGGGCAACCATATAGCTAACCTATTGCCTCACCTTTAGTACAAAAACAAACTGTTCTATTCCCAAATGTTGTTTCACATGCAGAAATAGAGGAACATGTTTTACTTCTGTTTGAACTGAATAAAACAGGAGAAAGTGGTGAAGTATCTACTATAAAATGGTGCTTCCAGATCACACAAGTGGGAGGTTTTCTGTTCTATTGACAGAAGAATGGAAGTATTCTCCTTCAAAGTGGATGGACTACAGTGAGTTTGAATGCCAATACTGAAATTAAGGGTATATCCCAGTTTTGGTTTAATCCAAATGTTCTAGTGACTCAATGGGCATGATAGATTTAACCAAAAATAAAAAGAATTGAGAACTCCCTCCCTCATGAAGAAGTTCAGAGAAAGCAAATCTTTTGGCTAACATCTCCAAGCTCTCCAAATCTAAAAAATCTTACCCATGATATGTCAGTCAATACACTGTGGTTTTATGAACTGTCTGTCCTCTTTGTTGATTACAATGGAAGCTACAACCATAAAGCAGACCACTAACTAGAGAGAATACACTCTATGATTTCTATTCAGAAAATCTCCACAGTAACTATCAGTCAAATGCTGAAAACCATGAAAATACAGTCTTTCCTCCAGGTGGCCAAAATACAGATTTACTGTATGGAGGACTGTAAGCTAGAGAGAAATGGAAGAACTCATGGCACAAACTAGTACTGATATACAAGCATATTCTCCCCGGTAGGTTCCACATCCTCTTGGAGCCTTTGACTCACTCTTGGCCCCTGCTAAATAGGGTGAGCTGCAGACAGCCCCTCCTCACTCAGGTACTTGTTCTGGCAGCCCCTTTGGGGAACAGACCTTGGGCAACCTTCAGGAGATTCCCCACTTGGGGGAGAGTGGAATTCCACACCATTCTCTTCCTAATGCAAACACCCCTGCATGTGCTCTTTCACACAGTCCCAAGATGTGGTGCCTCCTCCTGCTGCTCTGCTCCCAAGCAATTGCCTTTTCAGCAGGATTCACAACATCCTCCACTCTGAATCAAGACAAAAAACAGTACAGGAAGACTCGCAACCCCGAATGCTTTATGAATGTTGTAAGTTGGCTCACTTTCTCTCCCATTCTTTCCAAATTCCCTCTCCAGGTACCACTACAACTACCCTTTCACTAACAGTCCCTGTCAGGAGGCTAAACATAGGGCCCTTTCCAAGGAGTCCCTCCAGCATTGTAATAGAGAGCACGCACCTAGAAGAAACCTTGATGCTCCTATCCAAACAGTCCGAGCTGCCACAGAGAAGAAATCCTTTGCAGAGGAGGCAAAGCCTGGTTTCTAGTCTCAAGGGAACCAAAATCATCCCTTGCTCTAATAACCTGTTTCCTCAGTACAGCAGCAAGGGAGGATGAATCCCTTTATCAAACAGTAGATTTTCACAACATAAAGGAATCCAAGACCCCTTGCTCTGAATCTCCAAAGATTTCCTCACGGGAGTGGCAAGAGTGTAGTAGGTGCTGCTGTGAGCGAGTTTGTAATGTGACATCCACTCTGCCTGGCTTGTCTAACCACACTTTGGAAAGAAAGGATTCACTACGGCTCAAACCCCACATCTTTGGGCACTGCCACATACAGATAGTGCTGCATGCTTAATCTCTAAAAAGGCATATCTGTATCAGCCTTGCAAAACATGACCAACTATCTCCCAAAAGGAGAGTCATTCTGGACAGTTCTGCTTTGTCCTATAATATGGGGGCAAATACCAGACAACTACCACCTAAGCAGATTTGAAGAAGGCTTGGATGTATCACTTTACAAGACCTGCAATATTTATTCTTAGCCATGTTCCCTGTGGCCAGAAGCCCTACATTGCAGTCACAGAACAGCCCACTTCCACGCCGCTCAGCTTGGTTACTGTCCAAAGCAGGACAGCTTTATCCAAGGTGTTTAATAGCACCATTCCCAAATTCTAAGAGAACAGACATGCACCCAGAAAAATAGCATAAATATCATCATTCTCAAAAGAGCAAGGCATAGATTGTGCTGTCCTGTAGGAATCTTTTTTGGGTCCCCTCCTACCAGTACGACACAGAGTGGAAATGAAGAAGTCAGTGATAGGTTATCATATTCATCTTCCTGGTACGGTCTTGGCTAAGTTTACATTCCTAGACAGAAGCATCATCTAGACACCTTCTCCACCCATCTCTATGTTGCACCTGCATGTTAACAAACTCTCCTTTGACTTCCCACAGAGTGAAATTATTAGATATCACGGATATCCCAGTGAGGAATATCAAGTTACCACAGAGGATGGATACATTCTTGCTGTCTTCAGAATTCCTGCTGGGAGGAACGGCCAAAATACAGGTGTGAGACAGTCATGGGAAAGAAGGAAAGTCAGAGAGCCAACTCTTACATGGGTCTCCCATCTTTCCCCTTTGCACACGCAACGGAATATTCCATATTTTTCCATCTCAGCAAGAGCACCTGGGCAGGAAGTGGCTTGAATTCTTGATATAAGTTTAAAAAAAGTCCTGCAAAACCAGAATCTGCACCCTGGTTTTAACTACACATTTCTTTCTACTACAGTATAAGAAAACCCTTTTCTTTCACAGGGAAAAAGCCTGCAGTCCTGCTACAGCATGGTGCTTTTGGAGATTGTATTCACTGGATTTCTAACCTGCCCAACAACAGCCTAGGCTTCATCCTTGCAGATGCTGGATTTGATGTCTGGTTGGGAAACAGCCGAGGGAACACTTGGTCTTCAAAACACAAGACCCTTAAGCCCTGCCAGAAGGAGTTCTGGCAGTTCAGGTACTCTGTGGAGAAAAAAATTACTAAAGAGAGCAACTTTCAGGGGACTAGCAAGATTGGGCAGTTAATATTGGAATGCAGCACCTTTCCCCTTCTTGTCATATGAAAAAATCCCCTTCTGGATTAGAAGAAAACCCTACCGGTTTTCACACAATCTGACTTCCAGTGAGACATCCAACATGTAAGCAGACTTGACCAAACTCAACTTTTTTCCCCAGATGCAGCCTCTTCTGGGTGTGGTGGTCAGAAGAAAGGCTTGGCTATGTGATTGGGACAGGCCCTTCTGGAATCAGCACATACAAAAGCAAAGCTGGAAGTACACAGGTCACCTTTGTCCATACAAGCTACTGGTTTCTTCTTGGGAAAGGGAAAAGGAGGCATCTATAACCTTGAAGTTTCCCACCAGATACCATGTCTCAAGTGCAGACATGAGAGGAGACTGCTCAGCTCAGATCTGTCACAACTGAGAGAGAAATATTATTTTTTTCTTTTTTACCCATGCAGCAACAATTAAGCTAAGTCCTGCAAGTGCCTCAGCTAATGGGCGAAACCTTCTCTGCAGAGAGCCCAAGGTGTCAGGCAGCATGGCAGTACAGCTGTGTTCCTCTACCCCCTTCCCCAACTCAACCAAGAATGCAGACAAAGCGTGCAGCTTCGTCTTTCTGTGGGTCCTGCTTGGTGCAATGGACAAAACTGACATTCGGTAACTCACACTGTGACAGCTGAATTACTATTTTTCTGTTTCTCCCCTGTAGCTTCGATGAGATAGGTAAATATGATATTCCAGCAGAGCTGTACTTCATCATGAATAAAACAGGACAGAAGCATGTATATTATGCTGGTCACTCAGAGGCTTCAGCTGCAGGTAATGTTAGGACCGCTTGAGTCCAAACCAGTTGCTATTAGTGTTTATGATTTATATATAAGATCCATTAGTAGGTATTGGGGTTTATGCCATGGTGTGCCATTGTCCTTTTACAAAAACACACTCAGAAACAGAGAAGGAAAAGAGGGGAAGCAGCATGTGTCTGCATTCTTAGACAATTATTTTGCTTTCTTCTCATTTGTGCATTTCAAGAGTCTTTTTGCAGAACAAATCATTTAGGCCAAGACATTACCTTCTTTGTCTTTAGATCCTTATGTTTTAGGCAACCAGTTAAATTTCTCACCAAATTCATCTTTGGAGAAATTTAGACATGTTCAGAAAACAGGATGGATGCAGCCTTTTTGTCCAAGCAAAAATTCTGCTCTTAATCTTCAGATAATTATTAAGATAATTAAGATAATAAGTAATGTAATTAAGATAATAAGTAATGAAATTAAGATAATAAGTAATGAAATTAAGATAATAATAATTAAGATAATTATTGTATTACTACCTGCCAGAAAAAAACATATACATTCTTGTAGAGTCTGCAAGCTGAAAAACTCACTATTTTATTAGAGTTTGGGGAACTTTAGAGGGTGTTTGAATTAAGACAATCTGATTCATACATCTTCTTCCCAAAACTGGCCTTAACACAAAATAGTCAGTTCCAAGAAACATCTATATCTGGACATGCTCTAACAAACTTGTATCCTTAGAAGGAATCCCATCTCCCAAATAAAAGTTTCCCTTAGGTCTGCGGTACAGAGATGGACAACAGCCCATTGGCTGCTAATCTAGTCTCACTTCTTTGCTGCCCACTGTTTTTTTATTTATTTGACCTGTGGAGGTCTCTTCACTAATTGACTTGTGTCTTCTCTGCTTACAGGCTTCATAGCATTTTCTACTTTTCCTGAGTTGGCTCAAAGGGTGAAATTATTCTTTGCTTTGGCACCAGTAACTACAGTCACACATGCTACCAGTCCTCTGATAACATTTGCACGTCTTCCCCCAGCACTGATCAGGGTATGTCATTCCTCTTTCTAAAAGACAATTATCTGCTTTGTTTCTGCCAGACTCACTTGACCGACACAGATTTAATTTAGTTTCTCAGACTTCTGACAGTGCTGTTAAGATTTCAGACTTTCCAAAGAGCTAGGCTGCAAGGCTTTACGTGCTAGCTCTTTTGCAACTTTTTTAAAAGGCATACTTCTACCATTATTCATTCAAACATTTTTGAAGGAAGCTCACAAATACCAAAATAAAAGGAGTCTAACGTAGTCTACTAAATCTAGCCTTACACACTGGTAGGAAACTACAAATAAGATATTTCACATCTTAATTTTATTAGACATGCAGTTCAGTTTTGCTCATGAAACATTTTCTTGTAAAATGATAAATAAAACTTAAAGGGAAATACCTATTTCACAGCAGTGTTTGTCAATTTAATAGAATTTGCTGGGAATGGTGGAAATTCTGGGTGCTGTATGTTATGGCAAACTGCAGGAGCAGATCCTTTCTATGTCCAAGCTGTACCCATTATGCGACTATAGAGAATCCAGACCTACACAATTTTCATCTTTCTGCTCCCTCTTTACTTAGTAGCAATACTCATAGTACAGTTTGTGCACCTGCCTGGAATAAATATTAGGTTGAAAAGCTACTTCCTTTCCTCTGCAGTCATGAGTGCAGACAGCCGTCCTTTGTCACTGAGGTCAGCGCACTAAAGCCAGAGGGATAGTGACCTCGAGGACTCATGTTTAATAAGAAGAAGCTGGAAGAACACATGGTGTGCACTCGGAAAAAACTCACTTTAAAGGACGCCGAGATGAGTAGCAGTTTCAGCCATCTTATAATATTAATAATTAAGAGTCAAGGCTATTAGAGAAGAGGGAGGGAGAGTTGTCTGCACAAAACTATCCTGCAAAAAGAAAAAAAAGAATTTCACTTTTCCTCCCCTTAGCTACTACTTGGCTGCAAAGGTGCTCTTCACCAGAATGAACTGCTGAAAGGCCCTCTAACACAGTTCTGCAACATTCTGGGAAAGGTTTGTGGCTGTCTGCTCTGCTTCGCAGGTGGAGGCAGCATAAAAAATCTGAACACGGTAAGCATGTCCAAGAACACCTTAATTCAACTAAAGCAAAGTAATTTTGAAGGCAAACAATTTCTCTGCCTTATGCCTGTATACTGTTGCATGGACACAGAGAAATGTTTGAGGGTTTTCAAGTAATGCCAACTAGGACCTCAGCTAATGATGAGATGTGCCACCTGACACACCCAAATCACACAAGGAAGAAAGTCAAAGTTCAGAATGGTCACAACTTTCAATAATGTCCCTCAGTGTCCCTTCTTCTGGGGCTAAGCCCAAGAAAAGCTGGACAGATAACAAACCTTTTACAATGGAGAAATGAATGGAGAATGATCTTTTTTCTTTTGTACAATTTTCCTTCCTAAATAGGAAGACACACAGATCATCTGATTGTAAGAGTTTATTTCTTTTTGGTTGTCACACATCAATACATTTCCAGTCAAAACTCAAAGCTGTTTCTTCACACTTCTCTCAACAGCAAGGTCTCATTTCTGTACTTTGGATGCTACTTTTTTTCTTGTAGACCTTCCACATCTCTGTTCTCCAGTGGCCCTTGGTCTTTCAGACTATTTAACAAGTATTCCCATAAAAAGCTCCCACATATGTAGCCTGATTATGGTACAAGCAGACACCCTATATATAAACAATCCTTCTCTACCAGTGTAGTGCAGCACTATTTGAAAGCATCATACAAATCATAGAAACTGACAAAAACAAAGGTCATCCACAATTCCCAAATGATGTTTTCCATATAATTTAGGACTAACATGGGAAAGATGCTCCCGGAAGGATAAAAATGAACGTACTTATTGCTACTGTAGAACCTGTATTTCCGAGTCTCACGTCCTTCACAGCTTCATTGTGTCACAACACTAGATCACTGCTTTTCTAACACTTCTGCTTTCTCTCCAGAGTCGAATGGATGTATACATAGCACATCATCCTGCTGGAACATCCGTACAAAACTTTATTCATTGGCATCAGGTATAACTGTGTACTGACGTATAAACAGACTCTGATGACTGCTTTTGTATGCAGCCAATGCAGAAGGGAACGTGAGCATGGTCCAGGCACTTAGCAGGCAGTAGGAGGATAGTGGAAACTTGAGCGGGCAGGGGATGAGCCAGACAAAGAAATAATGCAGGTTAAAGCTTTTCTCCCAGAGGGCTAATTGCAGCATGGATCACCTCCCAAAGCCAGTTAACCACACAAGCACTTCTGCTGGCACAACAGCAATGTGGGGAACTGCCTCTTCTTCTGGCATCTTATGCCATTCTCAGACCTAAGCTTGTTCTGCCTGTGCTCCAAATCAGACCACGGCAAGAAAGAAACAGCTCAGAAACACATCACTATTCATGCACAGAATTGTGGCCACTTCTGCCAACACTCAAATTTATGCATGCTCCTGCACACACCCCTGACTAAAGTTCCCAGGATCCAGATCACCGGAACCCAGAGCCAGAAAACAGAGACCAACTAGCAGATTTCTAGCATATCCTCAGTTACCTAAAGGTTTGGAAAAAACAAATACATACTTTTTTCAGTAAGACAGATTTATCTTTTATTATGTTGTTGTTGTTGGGTTTTGTTTGTTTGTTTTTCCTTTTAGACAAGGCACATTCAAGAAGGCAACAGTTTAGTCTTAAACTAAGCGCACCCTGTTCCCAATAGTCAAACACAGAGCCTCTGGAAATTTTGCTACTACTGTGAGCAGACCAGACAAAAATGACACACAAAAGGCAAGATGTGTGAGGAGGTATCATATAGACTAGACTAGTAATAGCCCTGACATACCTCTGTATCACAAACAGGGACCCCAACTTTAGCTAACTACAACAGTCCAGTGAAATATTAATAACAGAACATACCAAGGATGAGGGCTGAGGAACAGGAGGGATTGTTAGCAATGGGAAAGGCGATGAACCTGCTCACCCTATGATCCATCCTCAGTGTCTCTGGAAGTCTGACCACTGCCTGAGCCTTGGTTTCACTCACAAGCAAGAAAACATCTCCTGCACACTGTCTCTTTAACACTTTCATTTTATCTGTCCTTGTTACAATATCAACAGATGGCAAGGGCAGACCAATTTCAAGCTTATGACTATGGCCCTAAGGAAAACATGAAGAAATACAACCAGGTAAGGCAATGCAGTTTTCCTGAAAACTCACCCTCGGGTTCTGGCAAAACTAAGAAGAGAAATGTTCAGATTTTAGCACCTATGAGTGGTAAGGAGTGGGAGAGTGGTCTGCGCAACACTCAAGTCCTAGGACTGAGTTAGTATGGAGTTCTTCACTTCCCCAATAATTCTCAAGGTCTGCTCTTCAGCTAAATACTGAAATGGGAACAAATAAACAAACAAACAAACAAAGTGGAAATGCATACCTTGGTTTTGGGAAGCTACTTACCACAAAAATAAACCAGACACAATGATTCAGTACAGAACAGTGGAGACTTCTGCTTCTGCTGTGGTTAACTAATGTGTCCTGTACGGAAAAAAGGAAACAGCCACAACTTGTTCAGTATGAGCTTTGGTCACTGACTCCTCAATACTCCGAAGTGCTGCACCCTTCCTGCAACACTGATAATGTGCCTGACAAGTTTTTGAATTTTGATCGGATCAGTTGACTTGTAGGGAGTTTTCTGAGTCAGGGCAGGTTGTTTTATAAGTGACACATCATTTTACAGGTGGAGAATGAATCTAAAGTTTTCTCAGACACATTCCATCCACACATACAGCCTTTAAATACTGAAGTTTATATTTTGGAATGGGCAATGTTTTATTCCCAGTGCTTGGGGTGGTTAGGAAACTGCCCAAAAATGAGAAAAAGACAGAACCACACGTAAATAATAGGGGTTAATTTAAAACCATCTTGTCCATGGTCCCTTACCACCCCGCTGACAATCCTGTATTAAGACATTTGGCTCAGGTCTCAGAAGATCCCCATTCTACTCCTCTGCGGTTCTTTGATTTCCTCTGCAATGACAGCCAAGGCAAGTATGCTCACGGGCTGTCACTCCATCAGTAGCAACACTGTGACCTAGACAGAATGTCAAATGAGGTCTGGAGCAATCCAACTAAAAGCCTTTCACTCCACACCCCTTTAAGGCATGAAGAGGACCCTACATAAGCCCAAAATGGGACACATGTAAACAACAACTTTGCAGTCTTTGCCTGATAAACACAGACGCTGCTCTTTCCATATCCCCACCTCTGAAGGGCACAAGCAGATGTCAAACTGCAGGACAACTCAGAGCCATTTATTACAGAAAGACACACAAAGGGGATGGGTTGTTTCCTTTCACAGTCATCAGGGAACGGGGTTAGGGAAATGGACACTAGGTTGGTGGCCTTCATCATTACTGGTTTTTTGTACGAAGTGCAGAAGGGGAAGATTCTACTCGCACAGAATCCTTTCTCTGAACACAATTTCTGACACAGCAGCACTCACTCAGGTCTCCTCCCTTTCTTACAGTCTACTCCTCCTGCATACAAGATAGAGAAGACAAGCACACCAGTTGCTCTTTGGAGTGGTGGACAAGACAAACTTGGAGATACAAAAGACATGGCAAAACTACTTCCTCGGATTACTAATCTCATTTACCATGAGCATTTCCCTGCTTGGGGACATCTTGACTTCGTCTGGGGCCTTGAGGCAACTGAGAAAATGTATCGTAAAATCGTTGAACTAATAAGAAAACACCCTTAAAGCTTCACACTGGGAATTAATTCATCCAATAAAAATCCCAAAGACTTTTATTAAGCAGTAGAATATGGGTGTAGGGATTGGTATAGGGATTTATAATCTACTGTCAATTAGTTTGCAATTTTTTTATGTTGTTTTCCATGTTGCTACATTATTTTGGTGACTGTAGTCTCTCTGAGGAGGTTGAGGTACATGGGGATGACTGCTGATAACAGAAAAAGCACTTCAGGGATCACTTATTTTGGAATATTTTACTTCTATAAGACAGATTTAGATACAGCTAATATTTAATTTTATCTTCCCTTTTAGATCAATATTACATATTGCAACTGACACAGAGGGGTTATCCCATGAAAACCCCAAAATGGGAGATGCTAATTTCTCTGTTGAAGTATAAGCAATCTTTGTTTAAATTAAAGCATCCATCCTCTTGATACAGTGTTTCTCCTGTTTTGTTTTCCTCTCCTCACATTATCAACAGTAGCAAGTCAGACCCAAAAGGCCTTCATTTGTAAGACTACCCTGGCATCTAAGCAGACGGTAGTTGGTTTTAGTGTCCCAACTGCCAAGGAATCTAACATCAGAAAACCCATGTCAGAGAGAATTCACTCAGTTGTGGGACAGATGCAGATACTTGCTTGTCCTCACACTAACTAATATTTTTTCAACTTCTTACTACAAAGGACACAACTGTCTTCATGCTCATAACCTGGAAACTGAGGCTTGAGGAGATGCAGACACAGCAGCAGCCTGCACACAAAGGACAACAGCATCCGTCTCAAGAAATATTCCTAGCACTGTCAGTAAAGGATTTTTTTTTTATTCTTCTAGCTTGTCAGTTCACTGTGTTAGTGTGTTCCACTTGCTCACCTACAATATTATTCCAGGAGGCGAAGATCACATCAAAGGTGTTACCATTGCAGGCCAAGACAGGGTAGCTCAGACACTGTGGGTGTTTCTGGGTGGGGGCTTAAACCCAGATTTCTCAATCAAGACTTGTGGCAAATGAAACCCATTTGATGATAACCTGGGAGACAGACATCAACATAGAAGCAAAACATGTTTGTTTCATGCAGAAACACATGCTAAGGAGGTGACACACCTTTATCAGCCTGTGGTATCATTGAGAACTGAGATCACAAATTCTGGAGAGGTTCACAGTCCAAGACCCAGAGGTTGTTAAGCAGCTACTCTCACATCACATTATTTATAAACCCCAGTGTCCTGACCACCCCAGAGAAATCAGAACAGACCTAACCCACCTCCAAAACACAGCAGGGCAGACCTGGCACAAGCACATCAAACATTATACTCAATACAAACACGAGCTCTAGGTCTGAAGGGAAGGGAAGCAGCACCAAGAACTCCAGCTTAGGTAAAGGGGAAGTGAGCGCCTCTTTGACCTGTCTGACAGCAAAGCCCTTCACTTCTGTTCTCATTCACACTTCTGCAGCACCACTTAACATTCAGACAAGATGCACTCTATGAATCAGACAACGCTGCACAAAACACAATGGAAGCAAGGGTAAACAAAGAATCACAACACCAAACTCCTCCTACCCTCACCTGTGGTGCCTTTTCCCTGCAGCACCAAGGGCTACCCATGAACTAACTCGTTCTCAACTGAAGAAAGCAAAGGACAGACACTGGGGACTGCCCTTTCTGGGAGATGAATGAAGAGGAATATAGCAGTCCCTCAAAATCTGGTTATGTGGACACAGGTCTGAGTTTAAGCTCACTCAGCTTGGAGGCAGCCACCAAGAGCACTCCATGACATCAAATTCAAACTTCTCTAGAGGGTCTTCCTGTGATGTACAAGAAGAATCAGCCACAGACATACCCTGCAGGAGATTACAGGGAAGTACTCAGGCCAGTGACCAACACAGCTTGGGAAAGAGCACAGCATGCAGTATCTTCCATACTGAACACCTGAATCTGCCTAACGTTCAACTTAACATCACCTCTGACCTAACAGAGTTTTACAAAGGATTGCCAAATTCTCTAATGGAAGACAACAATTTCCAAATACTCACCAGATAGGCTCTTCACTTGCCAGTTTCCTGGAATGAAACATTATCTTATTGTCATCCCTTAAGAATGCAGTCTTGGAATGGCCAATGTCTGGACAAATGGAACACCCACTCCTCACACTTCCCCTCAGAAGACTACTAACTACCCAGGTGACATCTTTGCAGCACTGTAAGGGTTCCTTGTGCCTTGTTCCAGGATGGGATTAACTCAATAGCCCCACTGAGCACAGATGAACCCCTCCATGGCACAGACTGGAGTCTATTTTACACTTTCAGCCAAAACAGTGAACCACTGGTGTTCTATGAAAAATCCAAGATAACATGATAAGTGTTTGAACAAATAGGATTTTTCTTGCTTGCCCAAATCAGTCCCTCCTGTTCTTAAAGCAAGGACCAAGACCTGTTGCCTCACACCACAGCCACCAGCACCAAGAGTTGTACTTCAAGGCTGGAATGCCAAGCAGCCAGAACAGCAATGCACACAATGAAAGGAAGGAAGGGAAATGCTCTTATTATGCCTGGGGATGCAGGATGAGCTAAATAAAAAATATCTTAGACCACATCTATAATTCCATGTCCCAGTTTGGGCCTCAGGAAAGACATCAATACAACCAATATCTGCTGAGAAAGTTCAGCAGAAGGCCACAAAGAAGGTCATCCAGACTTCTCACAGAGTGACTACTGTGGTGGCTAGACATTCTCAGCAGAGATCTGGGTCAGCCCACAGCACTGCACTGCACTGCACTGCTCTGCCTCTTCAGAAACCCAGGCCAACAGCCTCTCTTCCTACTGTAACCCCCACCTCCTCTGCTTTAGGGGAGAAAGTCCTCTCCTTTCTAACGATCCCTCTTCCCAGGTATCACAGCCCCATACTGACAACCTCACCTTCATTTAAACCTTCCTCCTCTTCCTCCTTACCCACAGATACCTTCCTCAGCAACAGTGCTGTTTCCCACCAGTTCGCCACATCCTAGGGGCAGATCAGCCCAGGTGAGGCGTGCGTGCCCAACTGTACTCAGGCAGGTACGCACTTAAGCGTTGGCTGGACTGACAGCAGGAACGTAGGAAAGGTGGAGGCGACAAACGCCAGATGAGCAGGGGCCATGCTGCAAATCCCCGCTTAGGGTCCCTGCGCTCGCCCCAGGGAACCCCCCGCTACGCGTTCGCCGCCGCTTCCCCACGCCGTCCCGGGCAGCCATTGGGCTGCAACGGCGGCCCCTACGCGCGGCGGCGGCCGTGGCCGTTGGGCTACAGCGGCGGCGAACGCGCGGAGCGGAGGGGAGCCGCAGGCGGCCACGCCGCTCGCCCCGGCGCCGCGCATGCTCCTCCCTGTGTCCCGCACCGTAACCTGGGCCGACTGCGGCGGCGCAAGGCGTTCGGCTCCTCTCCGCGGCGCCGCCGGCACCTGCCGCCCCACCCCGCCCGCCGCTCCTGCGCAGGGTGCCCAGGGCACCGAGCCCCGGCGGGGCGAGGCCGAGCGGCGGAGGCCCAGGCCGCCCCGCCGCTCCTGCTTCCTCGTCCCGCGGCGGGGTGGGCGCCCCTCGCTTTGTCTCCAGCACCGTCCGCCGGGGCCGCTCACACGGATGCCAGATCTGGTAAGCAGCCGTCGCCTTCCCCGGTCTGGGGAGCGCGGGCAGGGAGCTGGTGGGGCTCTCCCTCCCCGCCTCCATCCCGCTGCCTTGCGCCAGTGGTGCCTGTGGACAGAGTAAGAAAGCGGTGGCCCCGTGCTGTGCGCTGCCCCTTCTGGGGCCGGCGAGTCGTTGGAACCGGGACCGGTACGAGCCTCATCAGCTCCACTGCTTTCGAGAACGTCCCCGGTGCGCGATCGGTCTGGCCCGCCCCCGCCCCGGGCGTCAGGTGTTGCGATCCCGGAGGGCTGTTGAAAATCACCCTCCTCCGGACAGGGCGGAACTTTATGTGTGAACAGCCCCAGGCGGGATGCGCGCTGGAGCGAGGAGGGGAGAGGGAGCAGCTTTTGGTGCGTGGATGCAGCGTGGGCATCATGGTGTGACTGACGACTTCTGGGCTTGCGGGGAGCAGCGAGCCCCGGCTGGGTAAAGCTGCTGATTTCACTGCGTCTGCAAAAATAGGTGATTATAACATGGTGGGGAGCAGAGATCGGAATGTTATGGTGTTTCAGAGAGAAGTCAAACTTAAAACAGTATTCTATTTTTAAGTAGTTTCATATACATGTGAAAGATTATCATAGGAACAGGAAGTGAAAGAATGTAAAATAAATAAGAAATTGTGTCAGTTGGGCATCTGTAACTCTCTCATAAGCTATTTCTGCTCATGTACCTCATCCTGACCTGTGTGGGATCTAAGGTGTCCCTCCAGAGTGCACCGAGGAACATAATTCACTTCTCTCATGCATGGATGTACTGTTTTGTTTCAGAACTGTCCTGTTCCAGAACAGTGGCAAAAAGTATTTTCTGGGGGAATTCCTTTTGGTTTGGATTTTTTTTCTTTTTAATTTAATATGCACATGGTTCTGAATGCTTATCTGAGAAGTCATGGGCAGATAAAAGCCTCACCTTTTACTGAGAATGAAAGTGGTGAGATTATAAGGGCTCGGGTGGACTGTAGCTCCTCAGGCAAACACCAGGTTTGAGAAAGTTCTGTCTTCGCAGAAATGAGTTCTCCTGATAGCATGCTAAAATGGTAGACTGTCCAAAGCTGTAGTTAACATATATTTGATAAATCGCCTTAGACCATTTTGTCCTAGAAAATGGGATACAGACCTGTAACTTCATTAAATATTCATTAAATAGGAGAATGGGGTCCAGGTTTGTTGTTGCAGATGTTACTGAAGTAACATACTGTGTTACTCTGTAACAGCTGGATTTTCTGACGTTTCTGCCTAGTATATTGCATGTCATAGCATTTAGCTAAAGGTATGAATAACTAAACCAAAGGCCAGCGTTGTCAAATCCAGGGTTTCATAGATCACAGGAGAGTGTAGGCAGCGTCATTTCCAAATGCTGTATAGTACTGTAGGCACAATTTATATATATATATATATATATATATATATATATATTTATATATATATATATATATATATATATATATATATATTTTTAAATAGCTGTAAGTGAATAGGGGTATTATTTTGTAGTATTATGTTTAAAAATAGTATTCAGTGTCTTGATCAATCCTGCAATCATGTAGAACTGATATTGCCATGGGAATACTGTGAAGGCATTTCTCATGTGGTTTTATGTGCATAAAGTATGCTCAAGGTCAGGCCTTAAGGCATTTCCTGGAAGTTAATAATCAAGCTGGGAAAAGTATAGCTCAAGGTGAGGGCTGTCATGAAATCTTCAACTTCTGAGGGAGTAACAAGGTGACTTACGCGTGAAGACACTGAGTAAATGCCGTATAAAAATAAATATTTGGTCTCTGTTTGCCAAACTTGTATGCATAGTGAGGGTTTTTTTCTGTTCTTATTGGACTCCTGAGATTTTTTTTCCGTATCAAAGGTTACTTTTCCAGTTTGTATTCTGAAACTTAGTTTGCTGCCTTGCAATGAAAGGCTTTGTCTATATAATTCTAATAAAAATGTAACATTTAGATTGCCATGCCACAAAACATATTTTCTGGTCATAGTTTCCATTATAAATAGAAGTCCATGAAAGAAAATTATCTTGCTTGTACAGTTCCTGTTTGTACAGTTCCTGAATGCTCTGTGTGTAGTGGCTTAATATTGTTGTTGCAGAGGCATCACTCTTACAAAAATACAGCATTTTAAATCTTACAGCAATGATGATAGATCATGGTAATGCTGTGAGTCAAGCACCTGCTCAGGCACAACCCATTGCCTACCACTTCCTAGTGGCAGTTCTAGATGACTCACCGTTCAGCACACAACACAGGGAATTGCATTTAGGGAAGCTGTGGACTCATTACATAGTCACCTAGAAAGTATCATCCTCTTTTGACATCTCTGAACTACTGTCAAAGGGCCTGCAGAGATGTCTAGCTCTCTTCACTGATATGGAAAGGAGCTTGGATAGGCTGCAAAATCTCATACTGAAGGGAAAAGCAAATGATTTAGAAATAGTCTCAAAGGCAGTCTGCTCATAGCTTCACTGGGCTGAATAGCTGCTTGGCCTGCAAGTGCATAAAATGTTAGCTACAAATCATTGTGCTCAGCTTTGTTATTCTGGATAATTCAGCTGACTTTCAAGCAGCCGTATGAGCTGACTGTGTAACAGTCAGTGCTGCTATAAAATATGTGCTTACCATTGTCAATCTCAGCAAATGTATGAAAGAGAAATTAAATATTTTAACTATCCAAGCAGAAAAAATGGTCTAAAGCACGTTGTATTCTTCTCATAGATCCAGACATTCCTGTGTTTTTTTCCCCCATCTGCTCATAGCATGACACATCCTGATCAAAGACTTCATTATTAAATCAGCTAACTGTATTATCTAAATATAAGCATCATACTGCAGAAACATGCCAGATTAACTGGTAGTTATTTGTACTGGTTGACCACACGCCATCCTGTAGGTAATACTGCTATCAGATTTTTACCTGCGCTTTGCTTACTTAACCACTAATGTGCAAAATAATCGGAATCTATTGAACTAATGCCCCAAATTATTTTTTCTAGATTTGAGGCCACAGGACAAGCTTCATTCTTTATAGGCACTTTAAGAGATTTCAGATGTACTGTGAATTTGTATGTCAGAAATGTCAATTAAATTTAATTCCCCTTTTTTTGTCACCTACTTTATGAACCATAAGAAGAAAGACAGAGTAGGAATTTGTCATCAGATAGAAACAAGAACTGATTGTTGCAACCAGTTACCCAATTAACAAGTGTCCTTATTAGAGGTTGTAAAACTAACTAGCAAATATTGCCAGAAAAATCATTACCTTTTATAGAAAGAATGGGAAGGTTCTTAACACTTTTATCCCGGGGGACTTTTTCTCTGAGAGAAATAGGGCTACGGACAGAGAAATCTATGAAACCTGAGACTTCGCAAGGAATCATGCTTTTTTTGTTTCTTGTACATCTATGAAGTGTTGCAGACCTCTGTGCTGATTATAACCTCTCATTTGTTTCCCTTAGCAACATAGCTTCTTGTCTTCATGGTGGAAGTCAGTTTCATCACTGATGTTATGTGTTGCAGATATCCCTTTTTTCAGTGTTTCAGTTGAATCATTAAAGAATAAATTATATAACAGCAGCTATTTTTCTTTATTCTGGACTCATCAGGCTTACTGTGCCCTGGTAAACTAATTTTAGATGGGCAATTGTTGTGGATTTCATGAAGGAGGGAAATGACACTGTTTTTCTACACCACATCTAGAACGTCCTTTTAGTGGGTCACTGGAAAGATGCTGTTCTGTGTTGCATAAGTATATTTCAGTGACTGCCTAAGAAGGCTGTTGCTTGTAATCCAAGACATTCTAACATTGGTGATACTTTATCCATTATATTAAAAAATGCTTTTCTGCTGAAACTGAATGGTGTTACCAAAAAAAGAAAGAGGGAAGGACTGTGTTTTGTTTTGACACAAGAAATTACAAGACAAAGAACTGTTGGCAGTCCACAAATCCATGTTTCAATGTTCAGTATTTCCAGTCTTTTTTCCAGGACATTGTCTTAAAAGTGACTAATATCTTTGTAGACAGACTATATTAATCAGTCTGGTATCAAGCCATCACCCATGTGTACAGCTCCGATGCATAGGGTTATGTTGTAGTAGCACAAACATACTAGATTTCAAAATAGTCTGCATAAAAATGAATGAGAAAATAGGTGAAGGTCAGAATTCTCCTGTGCTTTGAAGCAATGGGAAGAGCCTGTAGGTTCTACATTCACATTCTCTGTCGGGAGTAAAAGTCAGGTTCTTGCATGTGCCATGTTGGATGTTGTCTGCATGTTGTAGTGGTTTATCAGAGCCTTAGCATATCCAAGAGCAATCTAATTTTATTGATGTCGCTTCTTAATGCAGTAATGTTTGTATCTGTTCCAAAAGAGAAACTGTCCCTAGAAAACAGCCAGTCAGTGATATTTAAGTAGCAATATTAACTAACTGCAGTCATCCAAGTATTAGCACAACAATTTTAAGTCTTCAGATAACTTTTCTAACTTTTTTAACTGTAGTAAAACAGATTCTTGTGTCACACACATTTTTCTTTACATGAAAATAAAGCTCAATTTTGTGATGTAAGATACAGCACTGAGTGGTACAACCATACAGCCAAGACTTGACTTTGGCAAATCTGTGCACGGAAGATCTCCTCTGCACATGATTTTTCCTTTTCTCTACCCAAGGATGTGAATATGGTACTGTCTGAATGCCACTGACACTGTCTGCAGAGACCTCTAGGCAGTGTGCTGGGAGGTGACTGGGACTGGTCCTTCACAGTAGGTGAAAAAGAGGATGTAACCTCAGCCTGCTTCTATATATGATTGTATAGCCCAGCAGCTGCCCTGGGAGGAGGGCTTGGCAATGCTGTTTCAATGGATCCATGGAGCTAAGGGTCAGTGTTAAATTACAGACCATTACTGAGACAGTGTTTTCTATAGCCAAGCTTGTTGGTTTCTACTATGAAGAGCAACTTCTCCAATGAAAGGTGTGGGGTTGTCAGCAAGTGACTCCTTGCAATGTTTATTTTCATTGAAAAGCCTTTCTGTTGTTTTTGGTTGATTAGGGTTTTTTTCTGTGCACAAGAGAATGATCTTGCCATGACATTCAGTGCTTTGTTGTTGGTTTTTGTTTTTGTTGTTTTGTTTTCAGGAGAGACTACTTACTATACTAGCTGAATTACTTACTGCAATGGTGAACATCTGTTTCAAAAAAACATGTTGACAGATGAACATGCTGTTTCTTTTTGGAAAGAACCAACAGAAAGCAGTTTGCTACTTAGGCTGGGTTTTAGCATATTTTATACCAAACCCAAGTGTGTGTATAAATGATTATGTGCTGTGCCAACACATGGCCTGGCATTTCAAAAAGATATGAATGAGTTAGGTGCCTGTATTTCTAACCTATTTTTTCACCAAATTCACCTGAACATACACTTCAAAGTACAGAAGTACTGGTGTCTGCACCATGGGTGACCTACTAACAGGAAGCAGTTCTTTATCTTCATCTGGCAGTCATTGGATATGCATTATTTCAAATTTGTTGGGACAATTTAAGTTAATTATGCATAATTAAAAGGTATGTTTTGTACTTGCTAATTTGTCTGTTTTAGTGAGGCCTGACCCCTTTATGGTTTGAGACACTTTATGCTAGGTTTCTATAATTGCCACACTTCACAATGCACTAAACCAGGTTATTTCTGTTTTAACTTCTTCTTACAGTATTGAAGTAAGCTTTATTTCTAGATATACTGTAAGGATCCTGATTCCAATTAACCCAAGTGAATGATTTTGATGGGAACCCCATCTGGGCTTTCATTCCACCAAAATATCAAACAAAAGGGTATTTCTGAAATAATCCACTATCAAAATATATGCAAATAACTAATCATTGCTAATGCCCCAAATCCCTATTATTTTTAACAGAAGCTAAGCTTTGAATGAAAAATGTGAATATGTGGAAAATTTTACCAGTGACCTCTTCAATGCAGCTTTCTAGCAAGACCAATAGTCGAAATATTGACAAATGTTGCTGACATCGGTGATGGCATTGTGCTATGACTAATTCTGATGGGATTTTAAAATGTTTCAAAGGGAAACTAATGTTTTCAAGTGATTAAAAACAATGTTTCAAAGTAACAAATAACAATGTCTCAAAAAATCATTAAAGCCACAACCATGTTTCACAGCAGCTGCAACAATGTTTCACAGTGAGTGCTACAATGTTTCCCCATGGCCGCAACTATGTTTCTCAGTAAATAGTGTTACAATGTGGAAACTAACGATTAATTCTTATTGATCTCAGGCAACTCCTTGTTCATAAATCTAAAAAGGTCATTCAACATTTAAAAGCCTATCTGAAGAACTGAGGAAGGAAAAGCAGCCTCGAGATTATGACAATGAGTTGAAATTCAGTCCTCATGCTCTGCAGACAACTAGTTTCTCAGAGGCACTGGTACTCTGAGCCCCTCTTTGAGGCTGTGTCTTCTCTGACACAGCAACACAACTCCATCTGGGGTACCACCAGTCACTGTGTTCATACTTTGGCAAAGCATGGTCCTGCTTGGCCTCATTGTCTTTTCTGGTACGGCTGTCTTGCATAGTCAGGTTATATTGGTGAAAGACTTATACTCAACAGACATTTTGGAGCCTGGCATAGGGGTGCATAGACTGACACAAGCTCTTTCTGCCCAGACTGTGATCTGGCTCCACACAAGACATTACAAACACAAACTGTGTAACTTGAATAGTTCATACTGCACTCGAGCTAATAAGCCTTGGTGTGCAGCCATGAGCACCAGCTTTCCCTTCTTCACAGAGCACAGTTACGTAGTTTGCAAACTTAGCTGGGTCATGGCTCTCAGACGCTGAACACAGGCAGAGGGGCTCTTCTTTGTCCATATCCATTCATCCTGGCAGTTGTTTGAAACATACCAACATGTAGTGAACTATGAAGATATTGTAGAATTTCCGATTAATTGTGATATCATACCTCTCAGAAAACCGTGAGAGTTCGTGTATGCATTCTCTAGATCTTCTCATATCATCTCTGTCTAATTAGCCTACTCTTGAGGTACTTCATATATATTTTGATATACATATTCTATCTTCATGTACTACTATTTGCATATACTTTTAAGTTAAGATTGCTCTCTCTGCTATTGACTTCCCTGGTACTTGCACCACGCTTGTTAGCCTGAACAGAAAGAATGACTTTCAATGCCATTTAAAACGTTGATTTTTCTCACTTTGCTCCGTTTCTGTGGCTGAAGGCCTTTGATTTAATAAAGCTGTATTTTACAAAGGATTAACAAATAGCATAATAAGCTCAATGATACAGGAAAACAGGTGGGTTTTGAGGAAAAAATTGGATTTGGTGAGTGGTGCCACTACCAATGAAATAAAGTTTCCTAACTGTTGAATTTATGTTAAATTCTTATATTCCCATAACAACTCTCAGAAATTTCATCATTAGAAAAAGCTTGATTTGCATTCCAAATGTTCAGACATTTATTCTTAGTTAAATGTTACCTAAGTCCATCTAAGTTAGTTGGAATGCCTGAAATTGTAAAGCAGAAAAATGCATCTTTACTCTTGGAATTTAGAGCACTTTACACTCTAATAGACTAAGATAGCTCCAAGCTAGCATCGCTACTTATCCCCTGTGGTTGGGGTTGGAGTGTAGTTTACTGTATTAGCATAACTATTTTCTGTGTTTGAATATAATTAGTTTCAGTTACACAGAGAGGTTTGATATTTGAATTTCTCTTTGCTCTTGTAGAGCAAAATATAAGAGTATTTCCAGAAGGCAAAATGTCACTCATCTGGACTGCACAATTCTTACAGGCACTGCACAAGCTCTTAAGAGTACATTTTTCAGAGCTGGCTCATATCAATCTAGGACAGCACTGCCTTGGAAAGGGCCCAGTCTGTCTGTTTTGCTAGCTTCATGTTTATTCCTCTTCCCTCACATTTTGAGTTTGAGAAGGAAGTAATTAATTTTAAAAGTCCATTTGATTTTTAATTCGGATGACCTACAACCAGCCTTGAAGTCACTGGTGTGAACAAAGTGGAAGTGTGAAGAAGGATGGTGGGAGTGAGGGGAGCCCCTGAGCAGTATCATGGCCTTTGAGCAGCTGAAGGTGATTGTGAAGGATCATTATGCAAAGAGGCATTCCAGGGAACTGGCAGACATTACTCTGGTGGTGTTTTTAGTAAAGCTTGACTTTCTGCATTTTAATAATTTATAATTCTGGCCAGTGTGTCCACATGTTAAGGATAATATATTGGAGTGCAGTCATAAGACAGATTACCTTCTTTTTAGGATTTTTTTTCTTAATTATACTGCCACCTATAATAGCTAATATATTTGAGCCTTAACAGACATTTTTGTAGAGGTGATACAAATTCATCCTAGTAGTTCTTTATTTGTAGTGCCTGGTTTTTAATGTGACCCTGAAGGCAAATTTTAAAAGTCTGTTTCCTCTTTTATTTGCAGCAATTCTTCTGCTAAGCTCTTGCACTGTGACTTGACTTGTGCTCTCTGCAGAGCTGCTTCATCCTTTCAAAGCTCTGACACAATTTTGAGGAAGTGTGAATTTCTTCTGTTACCAGATGTCTCCTCTTTAAAATACCTAATATCACAGTTTTTGTTTATTTTTAATGCTTTTTCAGGGTAAAAAAAATCACCAAATTAACTTATATTTATAACTTAAATATTCTTAGATGCAATCAAGATGAGAAATCTTTGCAAGTGAAGAGTTCCACGATGTCTCCCTGTGCCAGTTCTACAGGCTTCTTTAACAAAGACCTCTTTGGGAATACTGGCCCACATAAAAAAACGAACACCATTTAGTGACTTTTTTGTTTCCCACTTGCTACACTAACATTTTTCTGCTTGCCTACTAGCTAGGCTGGAAGATTTTCAAGGTGTGGTAATAGCTGAACGAACCATATGATCCATATTACATGTCCTCCCTAGGGAAGCATCTGAAGAGCATTATTTTAAAGGTCCATTTCCTCACTAGATTTTAGAGAAAGTCCATAAGTGCGAAAGTGTTTGAAAAGCAGTTTTCTTGCTCAAAAGTTCCTAATTGAAATAGGGAATTGCATAGAATTACATTCCTGCACCTTTTACTTTTGAACAATATTTTTTTAGTAAAATCAGTTTGTCATACTTGGATGAATACTTGAGACCAAAAACAACCTGTCATTCAGCTATTGTAGATCTCCAAGTTGCTTCTAGGAGAAATCACAAGTGCCAGATAAGTGAGTGAATAAATGGTTTTAAAATATATACTCTTTTTATTTCTTTTTTTTTTTTCTTTTTTTAATCATTATTCCTGAGTCACATAGAGCATATGAAGTCTTTTCAAATTGAAGATTTTATTTCTGCTTAGAATATGAGCTGCAGGGGCAGAAGTCTAACATGAGTTCTGCCAGGCTTTTAGTCCTCTCTTTTCATAGTCTGCCACATCTACAGCAGTCCAGCTTAAGAAGGGTTTCGGGTGGAACTAGCCATAAGGCAGTATGTTTCTTCGAGTAGGCTAAAGCAAAAATATTTCATTATTTCAGTCCCATGGGGCCTTTCTACAGTTCATGAATAGGCACTGAATAGTCTTTCCTGCCAAGCTGATCTTACAGCAGAGATCCATGTCTATAAAATTAAGCTGTTTAGAGAACTGTTTCCATTAGCACTGCAGCCACAACTAATGTTGATGTCTTGGGTATATAAGCCATGCTCTATTTTTCGTCACAAATTGTGCAAGCATTTTGAATACCTTAATTTGAAAGAAGCAAGTCTTGAAATTGAATTTACAGACCTGTGATATATCTCATGATGAGGAAGAAAAAAAAAAAAAAAAAAAAAAAACCTTGAAGATGGAAAACATGGGTATAAAATCAGGCAAGAATGTATTCATTGAGTTTGGGAGGTCATATGGAAAAGCAGGGTAAGATTGAATTAATAAGATGGAATGGGTGTGCCAGTAAGGGCTTTTACAAATAAAATTGGATGATTCTGATTATTTTAAAGAAAGTATCACTTAAATGAATTTAATGTCTCCTGTAATACTTGCATTAATTGTTAAAATTAAAGACTGATCTAATAGATACTCTTAGTTTTTGGAAAAAAATGAGGAAGATCCAGATACAGAAATCAATACTCAAGAAATGCAGCTGGCTATAAACACAGTAGAGCAGTTTTTCTCTAAGCCAGAGTCCTCTGGCCTCTAGAGAGAGGTGTGCTGGGAAAATATCTTTGCTGAACCCACCCTTTATGCTTTTACAAAAGTGTAAATCATATTTATTGCAATAGACGAAGTGCCTTCAGCCTTCAAGATCAAATCTCTTTAGACTGAGTGCACAGAAGTGATAAACCACATTAGGACCTTCATTTTCATACTTCTAGTGTAATTTAAATAATTCATTTCCCTTTCAGGATTTCGTTAGGATTTTTTTTTTTTGCTGATGACCACATGTCTATGCTCTTTCAGAGCTGTGCAAGAAACAATTACTGTCAGTTGATTCATCAGAGTTCATTGTATGTTGTGTGTTGTTGAAATCAGCAAGCTGTGAGGGTGGGACATGTGGTGCTTGAAATATTTTCTCTGCTTTATGTTACTGATGTGAGTTTGTGTGCAAAGTTTTATTTCTAATTATAGGCTTAGCAGGAAGAACTATGCCAGATTCACACTGTTTATAAGAATGTTAATCAAAACATATGCTCAAGTAAGCACAGACTCTGTGGTTAGTCTTTGACCTGAGTTTTTCTCCTACTGCTTGAAAGTGTTGGGCGGTTTGTTTGGGGGTTTGTTGTTGTTCTTGGGTTGTTTGTTTAAGTTGTAAAAATAATTTGTTATATTGTGTTCTAATCCACTGTGATAAAATTAGAACAGGCCAGCTAGTCCACAACTGTCCTGCAAGCCCCATTTATTTCTATTTTAGATTTTAGATGCCTGGTAAACTTTAGATTCTTATGAAATAAGTAAGTATTGTGATACTGAAGTAATGAGCAGGTGCAGGCATGCAAATTTACATGGCATTTGAATGTATTTCTAATCTGGATGATTTGTCATATTTTTTCCAGCACACAACCACAACTAACGTGTCTGTGTTCAAGTTTCCCCTGGGCTAATAATCCCTGAGACAGCTGGCTGCCAATCTTGAGCACTGGATTGATATTGCCCTTTGCATTCAGATGGAGACTTTGGAGGAAAAGAATGATCTCCCTGGCTTGCAGACAGAGAACAGCATGGAACAACCATTTACTGTCAGCTCATTGGTATGTATTTCAAATAAATGCTTTAGTGGCTTAGCACCCTCTCATTCAAATAGGAAACAATTTAAGAGAGCTGTTTAGCAGTGCTCGCTGTCAGCTACAAGGGCCTTTTCCTGCAGTTGCCAGTTCCTCACAAGTTCTGCCTGGCGGTTTAATTGCAATTTATTTTATTTCTATATACATATTTATGGGGTTTTAATTTGTTTTGGTGTTTTTAAGAAGTCGAAATGAACATTTTGAACAGAAAGAGGAAAAAATTTAATCAAAGTAAGAGGAAACAACTTGCAGTAACCACTTATTTAGCCCTTAACGGGGAGGTAATGTTTATAATCAGAAGCTATGCTGCTTCTTCAGTAGAGTTAGTTCTAACTCAGGCTTTATCTGCCTCATTTGAAACTGGAAATGAACATTTGAAGTGAACTGTTGACTGTCCAGGGGAACTTATTGGTTTTTGTTAGGTGAACTCTACCCTGTACTCGTACACTATATCTCATATAATATGGGTCCGAGTATTCAGACCCTCCACCAAATTATTGCAATAACTTAAGGCAAAACCTTATAGAATTTCATGTGTGGGGAATTCTAAAGAGAAGATACTTTGTGTTGCCTCTGTTTCTACAGATATTTACTTAATTTTATCTTAATATTTTTTTCTGCCTTTTTTTGTATTTGAAGATTTGAGGATGGGATTAAGATCACTTCTTATTTGTAATTGCAATCACAATTTATTTGCAATTGAGAAACATGTTGGAATGTTTCAGCTGTGGCTAACAATGGGGAAATCAATGCCTATTTTGAGAAAAGAGATGATTTCCCTTGAGTTTCTTGAATGAGATCACTTACTGAAAGTGAAACATAATAGCTAGTTCTTTTTGCTAATCTCTCTGTTCTTTTTCAGAGAAAGCTAGTAGCTATTCCTGACCATACAGACATCTCTGTGACCCCAGAAGAGAGAGTACGTGCCTTAAGCAAACTTGGCAGCAATATTACAATCAATGAAGATATCACTCCGCGTCGTTATTTTAGATCTGGAGTAGAGATGGAGCGAATGGCGTCAGTGTATATGGAGGAGGGGAACCTGGAGAATGCGTTTGTTTTCTATAATAAGTTCATAACGTAAGAAACCATTTGTAGTCATTACTAAGTAAACTGAAATGAAAAGCTGCAGTGAAAACAGGGCACCACTTTAGATTACGAGAAAAATGTTTAGTGTGTTCTTGCAGAATAGCTTTGATCTTTGGAGATCTTTACTCTAGCCACAGTCTTTGTTAGGATTTCATCTCAGCTGTTAGTACAGTAGTCCTATCCATCTATTAATGTCAGGTGTGAACTAACCTAATATATAGAGATTGAAGCTGACCCTACTGCACTAGCCTGTGAGCACTGTTTCCCACAGATTATTCTGTATCTATCATCATGTTGGTTAAATACAGTTCATGGCTTAAAAAACAGTGTTTAGATAAGAATTCTGAGCATTTAATAGTTACATCCTATGAACTCTGCTGATGTTAAAGATGGTAATATTGCACAGCATTTTAAAAAACATGAAAAGATAGATTTTTTGCCTCTTTTTACTTCTCCAAAAGGATTAAATATAATTTCTCTCTTCTTACAGGAGTAAATGTAACATCCATGATATGGATTGCATTTATAGTCTCTTTAGAAAAAGAGAGACTGGAAGGTATACATTGCACAAATTGCTGGAAGAATGGTAGCAATTGTGTGTTCCAAACTCTTTGCAGCTGAGTGTTGCCATAATTTAGATGACTGAGTAGGTTAATACTGCAGTTAGCTGTGCAGCTTGGTCTGCCTTAATGGTAGTCAGTGCTGCATTCTGGACTTCCCATTCAAGATTCAGCATTTCAGCTAAGGACAGATCAAGACAGTGGAAACAGGAATTGTTAACACTGGCTAGGGTGGAAGGTGCTTTTGAGGGCTATGTTTAGGTGCTGGCTGCTAGTTTAGTCCTCTTTTCAACGCAACCCTCTAATAATGAAAGCCAAAATATATTCAAATGTAGAAGATAATCTCCCGTCATTACCCTATGTGTCCCATACAAATCTATACAAGAATTTAAGTGTTGTCTTAAACAAATGTGCAAAACTGTGCTCCAAGTCATCTGGAATCCAGTGGTTAGTAGTTATGTGAAACTGATCTTTCTGTCAACATAAAAGCTATTGTGGATATTCTTCTGGCTGCTGAGGCGAACACATGCATGTTTAATTTTCTAGGTTGTTTGTAGAAAAGCTGCCTAGTCACCGAGACTATCACCAATGTGCAGTGCCAGAAAAACAAGATATTATCAAGGTAGGGTTATGGTTTCCTGGCCTTTAAGAAATGTTTCCCCCAGAGTCCCTCCATTCTTTCCTAGCACTCCTTTTCCTCCAGTACACATATAGCCCATAGCAGCCAGCACAGCTTGAATTTCTGATACGTTTCTCCACTAGTCATTCATGTTTTATTTTGTTATAATAACTTGATCATTACAGGAAATTAAATTATCATTCTAAAAGGTGAACTTGAACTGTCTCTGAATAAGTTGGTAGATGGTTGGAAACCTGGGTATATCTATTTCTGAAAGTTTACATGTTAAAAATACACTATTTTAACAGTACTTAGAATTTTGTTCTGGTCCCAATTATCTGAGTGGCTAAGGGCCCAAACTGGCTATTTCAAACAGAGGGAAAGAGAGATGTGTGGCATTACTGGTGTCTGTGCAGTATTTGCTTACCCTGTTAAATAACCAATGTATATTTTTCATGTCTTTATTACCAAATAAGTATTTGCTTAGTTTTTACCAGATTTTTTTCCTCCATTTGTATACAAAATAGTTTTGGTTTTGGGGGTTTTTTGAGGTTTTTTGGGGGTGGGGGTGGTGATGTTTTTCCTAAAAGAGAAATTTCAAATACAGCCTTATACTGAGCTTAAAACATCTGGAATTGCCCAATGACAGCTGTTAAAATAAGCATAAGTGTATCTTGCTTCATGTTTCCATATTTGCAGCTTTCTTTACTGTTAAAGCTGAATAATGTTATATACAAAGCCAAAATCCTTCATGTCAAATTTTTGACTATGACCCACAATCTAGGAAACATCTGTGTTGAGAAAGGGTATCTAATGTGCTCTCTCCTGTGGCACCCAGTAGGATTAAGCACATGGTCTCTTTCCCTGCTTTGCCTGTAGCCTCTAAATTGTTTTGTAGTAGTCTCTGCATCAGTAGAAAACATTTGGCATTGTTTTTGTTTTACAAAAACATTGTTTTTTCTGCAGGGCTGTCACAGGAAGCTGCATGTGTAGCTCTCCCTGCAAATAAACACTTTTTCCCACCTGGAAGTGGGTGTATTCAGTCATATTTCTGTTCAGAGAGTCCCAGAAAAAAATGTGATGAGCCAACCTGAAACACTGAAAGTTGGACCACTCTTTTTGAAATAAATTACACCAACAACAAAAATGTTAGTCATCGCACACCTATTAAACAAAACACAGATAACAGGTTGCTACAAAAAGGACTAATATTTCCTTGAGATATGAAGTATTCATGTCACTCCTTTCACTGACATAAATTTATAGAGCTTTATTGAAATCAGTGTACTATAAAAGTTGATGTGTACTATAAGTTGATGTGTACTATATTATTGAAATCAGTGTACTATAAGCTGATGATTTAGTGTATATTTCTTTCATTTCTGGGAGAAGAGCAGTATTTTTGTTGTTGTTGTTTTGTATTTTTTGAAATCTCTACTAGAGTTGAATTTGTTTTCTAGGTGATCTTATAGAAAGTGTGAAATAAACTTATCTATCTTTCTCCCCCACCCCAAAGAAATTGAAGGAGGTTGCATTTCCACGGACAGATGAGTTGAAAAGAGATCTTTTAAAAAAATATAACTTAGAATATCAAGAATACTTGCAAAACAAAGTAAGTTTTATATGGTTATTAAATCTTTGATATGAATACTTTTTTCTGTCATATAAGTCATCTTAAAAATTAAGCAGTAAAATGCCAGTTCTACAAGAATGTAATCATTTCATGGACTGCTTAGGATGACTTTTCACTTCCTCTCAGAATCTAATTGGTTGGTCATTTGAAAATAAGTAATGCAAGTATGTGTTTGGAAATACAAGTGCTGTGATATTTAGATAACAGCCTATGAATATCTGAGTAGTCTTGCATACACGCCAATTTTGTTTTATAAAGAGGATAATGTTCAGACACTTAGATGAGTATGTGGAAAAAGTCTCTTGGCTCTGAATGTGCTTCAGTTTGAATTTATCCTGTTTGTGTCTTCAAGTTACTCTAAGTACTTCCATCTTGTGTATTGAGATCTCTGAAAACAGGATCTGTAGTGTTAAAAACTTGTTTTGGAAAAAACATCTGAGAAAAATACACCTTTTTGTTTCCTTCCCTTAAATTTAACCTAGGGAATCATGGGGAGGTAAAAACCAAAATGCACTCCATGCTCTCCGTATTCCTGTCACCGAGTGGTTTAAGGCTCTCTTTCCTGCTCTATCTTGTTTATGACATTTAAGAAATTACTTTGCTCTGCTTTTTTTTCATTTGCTTCTGGAGATGCTTGATGCTCTCCTTTAACAGGAAACAGGGAGGGCTGTCAAAACCTCATGTTTCCCGTGCAGTTTGGGGAACAGCAGCTGGCTGGGTGGCAAAGGCGCATAGACCAGCGCGGAGAGGGCACCTCATGTGTCTGGGGACAAACTGCACCAAAGCCAGCTTAAGCAACCCAGGGAAAGCTGAGGAAAGAAAGTAGCAGAAAGTTGACAAACCTATTCAAACAGCAGCAACAAATCCAGATAACAAAATGGATTGTGAAATCTACCCAGAAAACCCATGTACTCATGGATCTGTTGTTGCACTGAAAATTGCAAGGGCTTACACTTGTGTCTAGTTTCTTTACCATCCGTGTTCTGCAAAGTCTTTTTCTAATGATTTTATTATAATGGGCAAATGAGGCCAGTGTTATCACTACCAAAGTAAAACAGAACACCACAAGTATGCAGATTGAAATTCCTTACTTACTGTATTTCCTTCCATATCATACTGCTTTTGGGGATACAGTTGTATTTGCTGGTTCAGCAAATAGGTCCTAATAGACTTACTTTTCAATGACAGGATTACTTTGCTTCTTTCTCTTCATTTTTTGTAGATTTTTTTTGTGTTCTGAGGATGTTGCTATTTTGCATGTTTTCCAGAACAAATGTAAAACTGAATTTCTGAAGAAATTAGAACATCAAAAGCTAATAGAGGCAGAGAAGAAACGAATTGCACATATGCGTCAACAGCAGCTTGAATCAGAACAGTTTCAATTCTTTGAGGATCAACTTAAGAAGCAAGAACTAGCTCGAGATCAGAAAACCAAAGAGAGCATGGTTATGTCTGAACAGATAGATGGAAATATGCTGTCTTGTATTTCTGTACCAGATAACAGTCCCTTATCCACTGCACTGCTTGAGAAAAAAGAGAGGAGTGGCACATCTGGCTGCACTGGACATTCACCTCCAGTAAACCAGGTCTTAAAGCCAGAGGCTACTCTAAGTGCTGTTCAGAGTAAGTCCATAGATTGATTTTATGTTTTTTTTTTCCTTTAATCTGCTTCTTTGCTAGTTATAGCAGCCCATATATCACATATGCATATGAATTTGTTCACTGTGAGTGTGTCTGTAATGAATCAGGCCTGAACATGTTGGCATACACACAACAGTTCCATATATTTTCTCCATTTTAAGAGAGGAGATTAGCTATACAGTTTCACATCTTCCAGTTGAGTGCCAGTAGATGGAACTAGAGATTGAGCCTCAGTGTCTGAATTTTGCCATGGATTTCAAAGGAACAGAAGCAGAACCTGTGGTGGTTCACCCTGGAAAGCCCTAGCCTGGGAAATGGTATCTGCTCACTCTCTCCCCAGGGGTAGGTTTGTGAGCTTGTCTTATGGGCTGGTGACTTCAATTTAGGGTGAAGAGCTTGTGCTGGAGATTTAGTCTCATTAGAAATCTGTAATGTCATAAGCATAATTCTTTAACTTTAAATAATTTCCTGTAACTGTGCATATTTCCTTATTTTAGGGAACTTCACTGTGCAAATGACTCTTTCTCTCTCTCTCTCTTTGTTTTGTTTTGTTTTATTTTGTTGTTGTTGTCGTTAGCTCAATTAGCCGAAGCACTCAGAGGAGTCATTTTGCCCAGGGATCTCTGTCACGAATTTCTGCTGCTAGCAGAGGCAAATACAGTAAGAGGAATAGAGACATGTGGAATTCTCTGTGGAAAACTGGTACAGTTTAACTCTCACATTTGTATGGGGAAAATATATTCGATAGTGAAGTATTTTCCTGTAACATATTGACTTCAGAGCAAAAGCAGATCTAAACGATTAGACTTTAATGTAATTAACTTCATATTTTAACCTGAGTGGTCACTTCAGCAGTGTGGGCTTGCCTTATTGGGGAAACATCCGATCAAAATACACTGCTGTTGTTATAAAACGTAGCAAGTTTTTCAGCACACTGTACAATACAGGCTTTTTCAAGTACTTTCTCTGGCATTCATCTAAGGTAAGCGAGGTTTAGTTACAGGACAATGAAATATAAAGACTGTTAGAATCTACTGGAGTCATCAAATTCATAATGGCTGTCCTGCTGATGGGCTGACATCTTTCAGATTCTGATTGAGTATTTATTCATTAGTTAATTTGTTCCACTGTATGTCAATGTTTGTTTTACAGACACATAATGAATTTACTATTACCCACGTAATAGTGCCAAAGCAATCTTCAGGACCAGACTACTGCGACATGGAGAATGTGGAAGAACTATTTGGTATTCAGGATCAGTACAATCTCCTCACTTTGGGTTGGATCCATGTACGTATGACTCAGATTCTGACTTTTCTCTATCAACTCTATACACTATGTGGAAAAAAAAAAATGGAATAACAAACTAAAGAAATAACTGGAACAATCCAAATTAAATTGCTTACTTATTCTAATTGTAGTGATGTAAACGAGTGCTAATGTTCTCCCATAGATGAGTATTTCTTAATGAAGTTGAGGCATCCTGTTGACACAATGGACCTGCTTTTGCCAGTGCAACTTTAGTTTATGTTTATTTAGGTGTATTTTATTATTTTTATTTTTTTTTTCTGCTATATTCAAAATTGCAGGGGGGATATTGTGTCGTTTAAACTTTATATTAATTTCACTCTTAGGGATTTTGCACAGTCAAGTCATTTCCCTTTGTCTTGTTCTTTTTCATTACACCCTTTTCCTTCCCATGATCAGAAAATTGCCTGTACATCTGGTTGTTAATGTGCCTCCATAAACATCATACAGAAAAGCCACCCTAACAATGCAGAATCTGGGTTAATACAAACTTAAGAAACCAACCTGGGGAAATACTGATACTTTCATTTGTTACAAATTATTGTTCCTTGAATGTATGTGGACCTTGATTTCTAAGAAATATTTCATGATGTTGAGTTTTCCCTTTCTTTTTGTAGACACATCCAACACAAACTGCATTCTTATCCAGTGTTGATCTTCATACTCATTGTTCTTATCAGCTAATGTTGCCAGAGGCCATTGCAATTGTTTGTTCACCAAAGCATAATGAGTGAGTTCTGATTTTTCTAAGTAATATTTAGATATTTTCCCCTGCTCCTTATCTTAAAATTTGATCAAATGCGGACAGCACATGTCAGCTGGGATGCAAGGCAGGAATGTTATATTGTGAGTTTGTTTTCTTTAAGTTGTTTAGACTTACATTCCAGTCAGTCTATATGCACAGTATTGTTTCTGGCTTCTCCCTCCTAGCCCCAGGTTTTAAAGTTTGTTTTTATACCCTGCTCATCTGAGGAGGAGCTGTTCTCCTGGAGACCTCATCGCCAGTGCCCTGCCACAGACCTATCCTTATTCTGTCTGATGAAGGAAGAGAAGGGATTACATATATTTGTCTATGATTATAAGAAAATTGCAGTTTGGGGAGTAGAGTGATAAAGATCACTTTTTGATAATAAGGTCCTAATTTTGTATTTCATTAAAAACAAACAGTAAGTATCTGGAAAAATGTGGAACTGTGTAACAATTAATATGAAGGTTTGTGATGGAACAGGCTGCCCAGAGAGGGTGTGAAGTCTACATCCTTAGAGCTGTTCAAAACCTGGCTGGACATGATCCTAGGCACCCTGCTCAAAATCATACCGCTGTAGCAGAGAGGGTTGGACTTAGAAAAATCTTCACAAGTTTCTTCCAACCTATGTTTTGTAACTCTGCTTTTTTGTGCTTGGATATTCAAGGCCACAGGGCACATTTCTGTAGCCTTTCTTCCTGTCTTTCTGCCCCCATAGATGACATCTATGAATCCTGTTCTGGTTATAACTTCCTATATGGCCCATTCAGGTAGCAGAGCTGTAAATACAGATTGAATGGCAACCACACAAGCACTAGGATTTGCAACCTTGAGAAGGTCTGCATACCCCTTCAAATCACGGGTCTTCCAAACTTCTTTCACAGTTTATGCTGATACACTGTAACCAGTTCTAAACTGTTAGTCCTATCTGTAACATTTATTAAACAGGTGCTGTCCTGCAGTTATTAGCTATTAATGTTCTTTACAGAAGGGTGGATTTTCTAGTGTTTTATTCAATACTCAAAGTGTTAGCTCATATATATGCAGCAGTGCATTATCTAGTGCTTTGTATTACTTCACTACCTACAAGAAGTGTGGAGGATATTCACTCTTATTAGTCATTTAACAGCTAGCCTAAAGGCTGTTGTCTTTTAAGTTGCCCCTCTAGAGTTCAAGTGACTGAAATGCAAGCCAGAACACCTACGTTTCTGTTTTGTATCTGTTCCTGTGTGAACTAGCCCCAGTCCCCTCTTGCACTAACCTGCCTAATGGGAACAACACCAGTACCGTGTTTGGGGTTTTGTTGTTATTGTGTTTTGTTTTGTTTTGTTGGGTTTTGTTGTTGCTTTTGTGGGTTTTTTTGTGTGTTTTTGTTGTTGTTTTGGTTTCTTGATTTGGTTTGGTTTTTAATTCCCCTCATCATCCCTTCTTTTACATGAATACAACTTCCCTTGTTTTCAAATACCTTTAAGAATCCAACTCATCCTTGGTTCTGTGTATCAAAGGTTACTGAGTACCATTCTGTTGTCCTGTTAAGTTAAGCAATTTGTAGTAAAACCTTGGATTTGCAGTATGTGACAGGAGTTTTATTTTTTGCTTTCCAGCACTGGCATCTTCAGACTTACTACTGCTGGCATGCTAGAAGTTTCTGCTTGTAAAAAGAAGGGATTTCATCCACATACAAAGGATCCTAGGTTATTTAATGTAAGTATATAATCCAACATGGTTTTGACTATTCAAATTCTTGCCCGTGGTTCTGCTGCAAGCAGAAATTATACATGCTTCAGATCATATTTCTTCATAATTTTTTCCCCCGTGTTAATAATTCATTACCCTTGCTTCACTGACCGAGGTAGACACCAAGAGTCTATTTAAGCAGTCAATAGAAAGCATGAGAAGAGTGTTACACACTGCCATTCAAGTGGTGGCTAATCAGAGGCAGTTGCTGTCAGTCACCACTTCTACCTGCTTTCAGAAGAAGCAAAAGCCACAGTTTCAAATGGGAGTTATTCCTCAGCTATTCAGTTTTTAAACAAATACTACAGTTGTGGAGGTGAACTGAATTGTCCCAACAGAACATCCCAGCTGCTAAAAAGTGCAGCTGGAAGTAGATTAAGCCCACTTTCTTTCATTGCCTATAATTTTCTCCTGGCTTCTCATAAGCCTTTCTCAGTAACTACCATATCCTTTCTTTCAATAGCATAGTATGCGATATGTATGGCTGACTAGTGTAGTCATTCAGGATTATCAGATATGTCACTGTTATCTGGAAGACAGCGATGTTCACCTTTGAATAATTAAGATTTTTTTCTTTTTTAATGGGGCTCACTTCATATACAGAGCATTTCATATAGCTCAAAATTAAGTTATCAAATGCAGAGAAATAATGTTGAAAGACATTGAAAATTTGTTGTTGGGCTCTAAGAACATCAATATTACTCCTCAAAGGAAAGAGAGGTTGAGGTTCTTTGTTTTTTTCTTTTATCATTGACTGTAGGTATAAAGAGAAGATAGTCCAACCCTGAAAAATGTTAAGACTTTTGTTCCAGATGGGCTCTTTTCAGTGGTCTTTTAGAGACTTAGTTCATTAATGAAGTTACTGGCCCCTTGAGCTCACTTATAATCATTAGACACGGTGCTGGTATTGCATATGAAACACAAATATCCTTTTCAAGTGCAATCACCAAAACATATTGATCTTCCAACAAATACAGTAAGATCACAGCCTCATTTCCTGAAGGAAAAGTAGCAGGGGTAATAATTCGGGAAGCTTCATGAAACCCAGCTGAAACAATCCTAATCTGCATTTGCCTGGTTTCTGGTTATAAGTCTTCTCCACAGACCCAGTACAAGCTGTTAATTGATCATGACTGTGTCTAAAGACAATTTAGTTCTAAAGGCTTAAAAAAATATATCCATAATGTAGACAAGCACATCTGAAGCCACTGCAGGATCAGATTATAGTACACATCTTCCTTCCCCATTTCAGGTTGTGATACATAAAGGATAGCACAGAACTATAACCTGTTTCACAGGCTAAGCACTAAGCAATAACCTGTTTAGAAATTCATTTCTGATTGCTTTTTGTAGTTCTTGCTTTATTCAGCAGTATAGACCTGTGGTGATCAGCTTTGCCTGTGAACAGGCACAGTGACAGTTACAATCAAAGTTGGATAGACAGGCATAGCATCAAACAGGCTCAGAAAATTAAAAGGAAACAATAGCCCTCATATGCTATATTACTGAAACTGATTTCTGTGAGTAACACATTGACTTCTCCTGCAGCTATGTACCCACGTGGTCGGGAAAGACATAAAGATAATTGTGCTGGATCTGAGGTGATATGGATGGATTATAGTGATGTTACTATACAAATGACCAAAACAGAAAAATGGATTCCCGGTTTTCCTACATTTTCAGAAATGACTTTTATATTTATACATTTTAGATTGAATGGTTTGATATTTATTGTTCTAGCCTGTTTTGGAGTTATTTTGTTGCTCTGTCAAGGTGGAGTTCAGTGGCATTACCCCTGAATTTGTAAACAAACATCACCTATAAAACACAACAATAAAAAGTACTTCAAACAACAGTAATTGTGAAGTAAGTAATGTTTCTTTTGTCACTTGTTGGCATTAATCGCTTTCTTAGAATTAGGGAGTTTTAACAGCAGCTGGCTTTTTGTGACTTCTGGCTATATACATCTCTTCACTACTTCAGTGAATTTACGTTATATGTAGTAGAGGCAAATACATCAGTTTGGGTGTTGTTGTTTTGTTGGAGTTTTTCTTATCCTTTTCCCCATTCCACCCCTATATATCTCAAGTTCTGACTAAATTACTGAGTAAGAAAAAGGAAAACTCAAATCCTTACCTGAGAACTGCCCCTCATCACAAGTAGCAGAGATGCATCAGAGTGTCTTGGATAAATGTGTCTTCTCCAGCAACCCTCTAGTAGAAACTTGTATTTGAAATCAAGTTCTTATCCTGAAAGAGATTCCCTAGATCTGTCTAGAGTTAGATGAAAAGATCTAGATAGAGTTAGAAGAAAGAACCGTACAAAGTCATTTGCTCTTAAAAGTTTATTTAGTATCTGTTCAAAGAACCTAGTTGGCCTACACTTTAAATAATAAATTTAGTATGAAAAAGTTCAGAACATGTGCTAACAGTCAGACACAGGACAAGATCTGGAACCCAGGGGCTATGCAGACATGGTGAATAACAAGTGCTGTTGCAAAGAGCTTACAGTTTGAAAGATAATAAGTAACAGGTGAGGTAAACTATTGAGTTTAGACAGGAAAATAGGTAACAAAAATAAATATCATCCTTTATCCTGAACTCCAATGAATACAGATTGTACCAAGTTACTTAGAAATTACATTTTCCAGGACTGTCTCAGTGAATTCTTTATTCACATATATATTTTTAAGACAGTATTACTGTCTTCAGCTTCTATGCATATGCCTCTAGTTGACTATCAGTTTTGATGTACTTGAGACTACAACTGGAATCAGAAAAATCACAGAAAAAGACAGTTTTCTAAATTATTTTATCTACTTCGATTACATTACCCTTCCACCAAAAAACACAATTCTGAAGGGAAAGTGTATTAAGCCAGCTTAATTACCCTTTAGACCTACACACAACATAAAAATAATAGGCTGCACTCATCCTGCAGACATATGCTAGGAAAGTCATGTGTTCAATCTACTATTAGTGTTTAGATATGCTCCCAGAGGAACAAGTTTTGTTTCTTTAAAGAAAACACACTGAACTGTTGTAGTATTCATCGTAAACCTCTGGGCTACGCACTGAAAAAAAATAGCTTTTCCAGCATGACAGCTGTGAATTAAGAAGTGATGTGGATAATTAATTTTTTCTGGGTAGAGCAGATGCAAAGCATAGTGCACATGCTCATCCTGATGATATCAAACAGATGCGATGGTCCTTTGGTACTGCTCAAAATTTTGGAAAAATCAATACGGATTCTGTTTGTAGATTAGAACGTTTACTAAGGCTAAATTTCGACAATGTGCAGCCTGACGGCTGAGCATTTTCTAAGCTTTCGTATAACTAAGCCAAAGGTATCACTTTTTCTATTAAGCCAAGTACAGTGTAGTAACAAATTCGTGTCACAAGATGGAGCTGCAAACCAACTGTAATGGTACTTCCACAAATGCATGTTTGGTTTGTTTTTGTTAATAGAATAGCAATTTCATAGCATAATTAGAATTTATTAAAAAATACATGGTATCCAATTAATTAGAGTCATTACAATGAAGGATTTATGGAATGAAATTATAAGAATGTATTTTCCTGAATACATTCACAGTGATACACTAAGGAGACATATAAAGATAAGGCAATTTAAAAGCATTTGCGGTGAACAATGGATGGACCAGCTTCATCATATTCCTGTTTGCTGATCCACATCTGCTGGAAAGTAGACAAGGAGGCAAGAATAGAGCCTCCAATCCAGACGGAGTACTTACGTTCAGGAGGAGCGATGATCTATTTAAGAAATAAAAGCATTAAGTACAACAGTCCACTGTGAATAAGATACATTTGTCACACAAAAATATTAAAGCAGTGATATTTGATATTAACAAAACCACTGTATCTATGTGCTAGTATCATCCCTGGCAATGCTGCAAGCAGTAAAGTTTGAAAGTTGTTATTTAAGTCTCAGTCTAAATCCTCGATTTCTCTGCCTGAGTCAGTCTGCCCAGTAAGAGTAGTGAAGTTGTGGATTCATGACTGCATATGAGAAAAGGGCAGATAATTGGTTTGGGAACATATAATGATAGCCCAGGAGGGCTTAGAAAAATGAGTGACCTATGGAGGACTCTCATCGGTGTAGCTGGTAAAATGTTTGCAAAGCAAGGAATGGAAAATTCAAAGCTGCAGAAGGAAGATGGGCTTGTTGGAGTCTCTTTTCTGAACTTGTAGGTCAAGGACAAAACCAGCATTTCCTCTCCCCCATCTCCATCAGCCAAAAGGGTTAAAGAAGCTCACATATAGCCCCAGAGGAAAATTCATGTTGCTGGGTCCGTGCTATTTTCCTTTGGCTGTGTTATAGCAGTTTGCAGATATCACCATGAACAAGGAAAAGAGAGGAGAGAAGGCTCTCTTCTTCCACCAAAAAAGTTAGCAGGTGGCATTTGCTGGAAGGTATGAAGAGTAAAAATATGTACAAAGCACTTTGTAAATTGTTGCTATGTTTTACTAGATTTTTGAGAGCTTTGTACATGACAACTCAAATAGTGAACAAATAATTGCACCATACCTTGATCTTCATAGTGCTGGGAGCCAGAGCAGTTATTTCCTTCTGCATCCTGTCTGCAATACCTGGGTACATTGTAGTGCCTCCAGACAGCACGTTGTTGGCATAAAGATCCTTTCTGATGTCTATATCGCACTTCATGATGCTGTTGTAAGTGGTTTCATGAATGCCTGCAGACTCCATGCCTGAGGAAGTTGCAGAACAACACTGAGGAAACAATTTTAAGCCTCTGTGTGGAGTTGCTAAGTCAAAACTGACAACATGTACTTTAGTGTCTTTTTGGAAGACATCCATCTCCAGAGCTGTGGAAATCTGGAAAGTCATTCCGAAGCTGCCTAAATTATTTGCTCAGGAGTTCTTTGGTGCACAGCCCTCCTCACTCCCTTATGTACACAACTGCTCCTTAAAAAGAAAGCTGGGGGTGTGGAATAGTAAAGTTTCCACTAGGCTTTTGCAGGCAATCTCCAGTGTTCTAAGAATTCCTTATATGGTCTTGGAATTTATTTTATTTTTTTTTTAAATTGAGCCAGCTCAGTCAAAATATGTCCTAATACCTCTAAGTATGCAACTACTTTTATCTATTTCCAAAATGAAATTCTACTGCCTGTCTTTCTGTGTGATCTCATTGCAAGTCTGCCTTCATGGCTGTTGATTAGCATGGCATTGTGTTGGCTCTGCTCTGCAAATGTGATGAACCATGGTTTCAGGATTTGGAGCAGTCCTCTTGAGAAATAAAAGTAGTGCTTCTTACCTTCCCTCCCACATCCGCCTCCTTGCAAGCACATTCAAACCGCAATCCTCACACTATTTAGAAAAGTGACTTTGCAGCTACACTCCTCATAGCAGCCAACTGCATAACGTACAAAATGGCATGGGCCCAATGTTGGAAACCAGGAATAAACATGCAGGGTTATTTTGGGAAAGCATTTTGTGTTATTGTTTGACACAAAGTTCCTTCCACCATATGAATAGTGCTGTTCTAAAAGATTATTTTATAATGGGTGCTAGGACGTACTCATGTATACATCTAAGTGAGCTAGGAATGGGACTCAATCAAAAGAAAATAGGGACTTGATATTTATGGGCAATTTATCAAGGCAGAACAGTCAGTCAGCTTACCAATGAAAGATGGCTGGAAGAGGGTTTCGGGGCAGCGGAATCGTTCATTTCCAATGGTGATCACCTGGCCATCAGGAAGCTCATAGCTTTTTTCCAAGGAGGAGGAAGAGGCAGCAGTGGCCATCTCATTTTCAAAGTCCAGGGCCACGTAACACAGCTTCTCCTTGATGTCACGGACAATTTCACGCTCCGCTGTCAAGAGGATTCAGTCTTTAGAATGGTATTCAGGAAAGACCCATCCTTCAACACCCTCCCCATTTTTAAAATAAATCCTCTGCTAGGCTTTCAGGGGAATTTCCTGTTGGATTCCTTCTTGTATCTGTTCAACTACACAGAACCACTCTCAGTTCTTCTGAGGCTGCTAGAAACATTGCACATTAAACAACTTTCCTCAGTGATGAGCATGTCCTTACCAGTGGTGACGAAGGAGTAGCCACGTTCTGTTAGGATTTTCATGAGGTAGTCTGTCAGGTCACGGCCAGCCAGGTCCAGACGCATGATGGCGTGTGGCAAAGCGTAGCCTTCATAAATTGGCACATTGTGGGTCACACCATCCCCAGAGTCAAGCACAATCCCTTTGAGAAGATAATATACAATTCATTCCCAGGTGCACATCAACACATTTACCTATTTCAAACATCTGTATGTCACATTCCCCAGGGGCCTACCTGTGGTGCGTCCAGAAGCATAGAGGGACAGAACAGCTTGAATAGCTACATACATGGCTGGCACATTGAAAGTCTCAAACATAATCTGAAATGCAATTAAAATAATGACCTTAACACTAGGGTTTTTAGTTTAGTTGAAGCAATTAACTGAAAGAGAGGGAGAAGACAAGATTTTCATGTTTCTTGATGGTTAGTAATAACAAGGAAGGAAAATATAATACAAAATCTAAATCAAAAAATATCTGTATCTGGTCTATACCTATCACATATGAATATAGACACATGCACATATTAAAGATGATTTTGTAATAGGCCTGGGCATAAAAAAAATATTAAGATGACATTAAGCTTGGACAGACTGAAGTTTTCACATTCAGAGCTGATACACTGACCTTCTAAAGTAAATGTAAAAATACGCAAATATGACAGGTGGTCACTATGTAGTTTTCATGCCTGTAACTAGAAGACATAGACTACTGGACAGTCAAGATGGCATGACTAACAGAAACGGTGAAGTTCACATCCTCTTGAATTCACAAAGATGGACTTATTCCGTAGCTTCGGTGTGAGCTTACCTGGGTCATTTTCTCTCGGTTGGCTTTGGGATTCAGTGGTGCTTCAGTCAGCAGAGTCGGGTGTTCTTCAGGTGCAACACGAAGCTCATTATAGAAAGAGTGATGCCAGATCTGAGGACAATGGCAGAAGGCAAAGGAAAGAAACGCCATCAACCAGCAGCTCACAATCACTTCCAGACAGGTATTGTACTCCAACACTCTGCTTACAGCCCTAGAGACAGGTTAGTAATACTTCTCATACAGTTGTTCTTATTGCCTTCACAGAGATAACCAAAGTAGACTTGGTTCCAGAAATGCTATTTCAATAAGGATTGAAAGTGAAACAGTTTCAGAACAATTCTAGAACATACACAGACCTACGCAGTAGAGCTCAACAGATAACAGGTCTCTGGAAGAAAGTTTCGTCTTTCGGTTTGTAGAGGCCAGCCCAAGAATTCAAAGAAGGTAATGAAGACAAATGGTTTGTGAGGCTGAAAGTCAATTTGTGTTTATCATCTCCTCATAGCTCATTCCTATGAGCTATAAAGTCTAAGGCCAGGTGGATCCCAATAAGAAGTAAAACTACCAGAGAATTTCTAAAGGCCAAAAAGTTTTCCTAAGCTTGTTTTCAAGCTGTTGGTGACTAGAGGCAGGTCGATTTGCTGTCTTTCCAAGTAAAATCTACAGTGCTATGAGAGTCACTAAGTCCTGTGTGGCTCCACACACTTGTGGTGTGTTGTGATGTCCCAGCTGTTTGATATAGCCCTATTTCCACAGCACAACACTGAATTGAGATACCATCTTAGAAATTATACCAACAGACTATAACTGGAAACCTTTCATGGAAACACTGGCTCTGAAATTGATGCACAGCACTGCAATATTGCTAATCTTTGAAGCATTAAAAATTATGTGTGTAAACAGTGCCCTTCACATCAAAATTATATACACGCTTTGCATTTTTACAGAAACCTTCTTCAATTCCATTTTCTTACTAGCAAATTTAGGAAATTACTTTTTTTTTTTTTTTTTTTTTTTAAATGTACTTCTAGTGATACTTCAGCTTTAGATGCAAGTTAACCTTTGCTGTTACCAAGATTCTCATTAAACCATATGCAGTAGCAGGATGCTTCCATCCGAAATTCAGTGGGTGTTCTGTAAACATTTTATTTAAGCAGTTCTGTTTACCAGCGTTACATATAAACTTTTCAAAGCTGAAATACCTTCTCCATGTCATCCCAGTTTGTAATGATGCCATGTTCTATGGGGTATTTCAAGGTCAGGATTCCTCTCTTACTTTGGGCCTCGTCACCTACGTAGCTGTCTTTTTGACCCATACCAACCATCACACCCTATAAAATAACAGAAATAGAGTTAGTGTCTCAGTGAGAAGTAGTTAGAATATTAGCTGTGAAATACATCCAACTGCCAGTGATACTAACTACAAAATATGAATATTAATGAATGGAGAATTACTCATTGTTCTTTAATTCCCAAAATTGAATGTTTAGTTCACTTAAGCCTCTGGAGTTCATGTTTCCACTACAGTTTAAGTAAACAGCACAAGTACACTGTTAAATTCATCAAGATAAACTGGAAAAATACTGTTGTTTTAATGTTCACTATTACTTAGGGATGAAGTGTTTGCTAAACTACAAAATAGAGTAAAAGCAGAAAGTGACATTGTGCCATCTAAGGGTCAAGATGGAGCAATACACACATTTCCTGAAGTTTCAATTGCAACATATTTTATTCTTCTTTTTGAACACTATAATACTGACATTAGAACCAGATGATCTAAATCTATTGGTACAGGCTTCTTGATATAGGCATATAATGGATCCTGTAGAAATGCCCCATGGACCAGAAGCTGGAAACTACTCTGGGTATACAGTAATATCTATGTCAAAGTTAGAAATACTAGGGAAAAAAAAGTATGTAGCAGGATGTTTTGAGTGAATAACACTCTCATCAGAACTTAGTCATTACACACTTCAAACCCTGGCATCTCTTACTGCCCTGTCTTAGAAACAGGCAAATTAGATTTGCAATTTATGATGGGAAGATCCTTCAGGGCACGTGATACATGATCAGGAAAGAAAGGTTCTAGAAACCTGCTGTATTTGTTTCCACTGTGTCTGTGGCTCACTTTTGAGCAATTAATACCATGCACACTATCTACAGAAGCTGGCATTTGAATTTTTTTAAAAATTATGTTAATGCCCAAAGGCCTCGATTAGGCACACATTTACTCTGCCCTGAAGAGCTTAAAATGTATTTGCTGAGTTTATAAAGTGCAACATCTTCCAACCAGTTTACCTCTTTCAATTTTACCAGGTCCTTAGATAGCATAGAAGCAATTACATGGATCTACTAATTAGAAGGATTAGTTTGATGTGGCCTAGCCAAGCTGGTCTAGTTCATGCTAATGGTGATTTGGCTCAGAAACTCTCTATATTTAACAGCTCAGATAATATATGTATTTTGCAAACTATTAAAATTGACTGGAATGCATCATATACTCAAATGTAAACCTTGAAGCTAAAGAAACTCAACTGTAGGCAGGTGTCCATTTGTGATACAGCTAAACAAATAAAATCAGGAAGGTTAACAGGAAGCTGACTGAAAACTTCTTCCTCCTTCAGTTTTCCACACATCACCTATCATCAGCTTTTAGGGCAGTCAATATGTCCAGATACTTCTGCGCTGGACTTTTGTGATTTTTTTAAACTGGATTTAGTCACCAAATTCTCTTGGTAATCCAAAATTAAGGGACAGAGAGAGCCAGGACATAGAAGGGAGTGACAAATTTTAGGACTCCTCTCACAAGGCAAGTAACCTGCTTTGACTCAGGTGAGTGCACTGCTAGACTTATTTTGCCTGGAAATACTGTGTTACACAGATCATTCAGGTCTGGGCTAGCCCCAGACACAGGAAAAGGTGGCTCTGGGGTGGAGAGCTGGGGATGGGGCAGCAAAGCCTTCTACAAGCCCAGTATGGAAAAATCAAAGTAGTTCATCACCTGGTGCCTGGGACGACCCACGATGGAAGGGAAAACTGCTCTGGGAGCATCGTCCCCAGCAAAGCCAGCTTTACAGAGCCCTGACCCATTGTCACAAACAAGAGCAGTGCTGTCCTCTTCCTCACACATCTTCTATGTCAACGTCCTCAGGCCTTCCAAGAAGAAAACAGACCTATCAAAACAGCAGGAAAAGAATTTTTAATAAAAGCATACTCAGGTAGTAGCCCCACCCTTGAAGACAGAGATGGCTGTATGAAAGGAACTAAGACCAGCAGAGAGAGGTATGGCTCCGGTTTGGCAACCACAAGGCCTGTGGGGCCATCCAGGGGAACAAACTGCTTGTTGAAGGCACAAGAGGTTTCAACCACATCTGCTGGAGGGCTGTATGCACTAGAGATTATCCAGGGGATTCCAGAGGAGACTTCCAGTCCTGCAGCATGGGCAGACAGATCAGGGAGCTGCAAATGTTTATCTAAATTTGGTCACAGAAATCCACATCTGGGGGTGGGTGGGAGATAAAAGAGAATGCTGGACTGACAGCTGCAAAAACCAAGATCCCTTTGCATTGGATTCAGCACAACTACCCCCACTTTTCTGTCACCCTGACAAAAGCCTGACACTTCAATCTTCCCCATCTAGTCCTGGGCTTCCCACAGACAAACCACATTAAATACTAGGCATGTACCAGTGGTGTTTTCCTGACACAGATATTAACCCATGAGGTCAAGATGGCAAATTAAGTTTATATTTAACCTTTTAAAAGAGAAGAAATGCTCTCAATTAAAAAGTAAAAAAAAAAAAAAAAAAAGCTCCTTTTCCAGCCCTCTCCCAGTCAGTCAGAAAAAACAACCCACCTTTAAAATGAAGTCAGGGACAGTATGTGTTTTAAAAACAGGCCATAACATATGGTCCATCATCATTTTGAAGTAGCTAATGAACTGCATTTGTAGAGTGGCAGAGTAATTTATTTTGGCTCCTTGTATCAGTGAAAAGAAACTGCTTTCCTCCTCTGGCAACAGGGAGATAACAAGGGTAATAAAAATGTTTTGAAGGCTTTATATTAAAGTTAATTACAGAAATAAGCATGGAATACCAGAACTCAAGAAGAACTATTTGCTTGCAATTTATAGCATGGCAGGGAATCACTTGGCTATGTCTACGCCTGGGCTTCCATGAAGTGTTCAACAAACTGCAGCATGTTAACAGCTAAAGGAGCCAGCTGTCATCCCCAGACCAGCTGGCTCCACACAGGCTCCAAAACCTTCTGCCACAGCAATACTGGGAGCACAGGGCAAAGTGGGAAGTGGGTCAGCAAGAGCCATGACCAATGAGCAGGGGAACCCACAATCTGTTCAGCCTCTACAGCAGATGAAGGAACACAGACAGTTCTCCCAAATCCTTCATTTGAGATCCTCTGCCTCTCCCCAGCCAGGCAGCCGGGAGACACAACTGCAGCCCTGCTCCTGCAGGCTGTGAGGGCGTATCTCCCAGGAGAAGACAAGGACAGGGAAATCCTCACTTGATATACTCCAGACTTTTAATCGTTATTATAGGGAAAGGAAAGTAGGTTGCAATTTTTGCATTTATTAAACTCCAGGGAAATCAGGCTCTTTATATTGAAACATTTACTGAATGGAGTACAATTGTTATCTAACATGAATGAACAGACTGGTTTGGACAAATCATTTCCTAATTAGGAAATAGGCTTCTCAGTCGTCTGTTTTTGGAACAGAGTTCAAGGTCAGAGGGTTTGCTCAAACCAATGCAACTAATGCAATGCCAAAAATCACTTGGGGGAGGGGAAAGAAGGGGGCAGGAAAGGCTACATTTCTGAGCTTAGTGGACTCTAAATGAAAACCATATTTAGTAATAAAGCACAAAAACTTGAAAAATCAAAGCTGAATGTTTTCAGACAGGGCTCTCTGCTGCCAGCCAGTGAGTTACAGCTCAGGACTGCCATGGCATGCAGTAGTAACACCTTAAAGCAGCAAATGTTACTCAGCACTGTAAAATAAAGGAGATTTTTTTCTCCCAGGTAATTAATAGCCTCTTTTCTCTACCTGCTTAACACCTAAAGATAACTAATCACTTCACCATTCTCCACAATAATCTATTAAGGGAATTCCAGCCCCACAAGAAATAGTGTAGCCTGTTCCTTAATGAAATGTTTGGCATTCTACAGAACAGTAGTTTCATACACATAGAGACAAGGATGAATATGCATGCATCATCATTTTATCCTACTAGACACTGCTATTTTGCACACTTCTAGCTCTTCTTACAGTCACATTCCCCAAAACACTCGTATCACCTTACACTCAGTTAATAGCGCTGAAGCAAACCTGCTGAGAAAAGCTACCACACAGTGAGTGAATTCACTCATTCAGGAGCTCTGTTCTTTCCAAAACTAACATCCCAGGGTCACACAGGTTCATTTAAACATGATTATAGCTATAATTTCTGCTGTGGCATTACACAGACTGTGTCTTTATACAATTGCTGGAATGCTGGTGGAATCAGCAAATCATCAGGTAGAACTTTAATTTCCCTTTCAGAAGTTCTATGAAATAAAGACACCTCAGCATAGATATTAGAAGCATTTTATCAATTCAATCCTTATAAGTAAGTATGTATAAGCAAACTATGACATGGCATTACATCCTCCTGAATAGCTTCCTTTTGACATTATTTAACTGAAGTCCTCCAGCAACCTGTAAATCACACTATTGGTTCAGAGCCACTTACCCTGACAGTGCCTGGCTGGGGATAGCTGCTCTGGGATGGTGCACTCTGTATCTGAAAGCTCTGAGATTATATAGCCCCTTCAGCTCTTCTCCTCCCACTAGCTCCCAAACAAGGAGCAGAGACAGAGAGAGACAGAGCTGAAGTCTCTAACAAAACCATATAGGGACCTTACTACAAAAACCTCTAATCTGGGTGGCCACAGGCCCTGGGTCTCTTCCACTGCATTCCAGTGTAAAGCTCATGAAACAGGAGGAGACTCTCAGCTGTGTAAGATAAACACTTTAAAATTTCAGGAGAGTTGCTAAAATACAGCAAGACAGAGTGAGTCCACAATAGAGATCCTCTGGCAGGAGAAGCTTGTGTTCAAACAAGAGAAGTCCAGGCCTCCATAGTAACATCCAAGAGGCAGAATGAGAAATTGGAAGAGCAGTCATTTATAATAGGGAAGGTGTTTTTAAAGAAACACTTTGCTTTGATTAAAGATTTTGATGAAAACAATGAAAATATTTCTGGCAAGATAAAGAGCTGCTGAATTTTGCTACAAAGTCTCTTTAAAAGCTTGGCATTTTGCTGGTATGCTAAATATTGCCCATTGTCTTCAGGGTAGTGAAAAAAGTACCTGCTCTTGTATAGGGTTCACAGTGGAGCCTTTGAAGGTTGTGAAAATGTTATATTAAAAGATTGTTACGACCCCCTCTGGATTGCAATGGGTTAGAATCTACTTCTCTGATGGCTTATTTTCAAAACTCTAAGAGCTGTGGGCCAACTTCACCCTAGTGCTACTCCACTGATGGCCACAAGTCTGGACTGTGGTAAACTCATCTCAAGTTGTTCATAATAAAGTAGTTAAATTTTATAACCCACATCAAGCTTTTCTGTTGAACATATTTTTAGCAAATAAAGCAAGGGTTCTCACTGTACAAGTTATTTTCAGCACAGGACTGGACTTTTACAGCATAGCCAGCTGTTCTCCAGACAGGCTGATTCTAGTGAAGCAGCCCTTTCATAGGCAACAATATTTTGTCATTAAGTTTGTACTAAACACCAGAAATCAGAATCTCTAAACTCCAGTACTAAACCATTACAAATTCAAAACTGCTCTATGTACACAAGCCAAAAAAGATGTGAGAATCCAAGTGAGATCTTTGCTTTATGAGTCTTGTTACAGTGGGGAGGGGCATCATGTGTTTGCTGCTTAATTGAGTAGTCTTAATGCAAGAAAATCTCCCGTAAAACCAGAGTGGGAGTTTTTCTGATGTCAAGATTTAAGGATTAGGCCACTAGTAGAGATAGTAGATAGGCAGAATTATGGACTGAAGACCAAAAGGAATTTAACTTTTAAGGAAAGGAACTTTTAAGGAATGTAACTGCCTTTGAGGGCCAGAAACAGAAGCTAACAAGTGCTGGAGCATGAGCCATGCAAGAACTATTTATTATTTCACTTCTAGCACCAAGGCAAAAGATAAGAGATACCAAAAAAAAAAAAAAAAAAAAAAAAAAGAGAGAGAGAGAGAGAGAAAGCAAGAAAAATCACCAAGGTAAGCAACTTAAGCAGATTTTTTTTTGCATATCTCCAACTGACACTCGAATGACAGCCAAAACCAAGTTATTTGTTTTCAAGCAATACTCAAAAACATAGCAAAAACTTTGTACTCCATATAGAACATATGATATTAGATAAGCGAACTCAGATCAAGGGGAGGCAGAATTTCACATAGCAGAACTCTTAGCTGCAATGTCATGCCTGATTTTGATAGAAACATCAGTTACCTCCTAGATTGGAGGAAACATAATCCAAAGTTTTCAGAAGCATCACCTACTACTACTCATTGGAAATACCAAGACTGGGACAAAGATCCAAAAGAATCCAAAGTCTTCATACTATTGAGAAGAGGTTCACACTCTCAAAAAAACCTTATTGGTTATGATGCCATGGCAGATACAGCAAATATGAGATTTCAGAGCCAAGTAAACCTCCCTTAGTAGAATTGGTAAACCATTCACACTGCACCTCAGCATTGCTATAAATACAGGCAACAATTTTGCACAAAAGACCTCTGTGTATATTATAAGAGTCAGTGGCCACGCGGATACCACAGACACCCTCATATCTCTGATAAGCTTCATCACAATTCCTGTAAACTTAGCCTGGTGCGTACCACAATTACTGGTGGTAGCAATGATGGCAGCAGAGCATCCCCTTGACTGCTTTGAGGAATGGTTATTTGGGTTGGAATCACACATCCCCTTGCCTGTCATGGGCACCAAAGATCACAGAATCACAGAATGTTAGGGATTGGAAGTGACCTCAAAAGATCATCTAATCCAATCCCCCTGCTGGAGCAGCAACTCTTAGATGAGGCTACACAGAAATGTGTTCAGGCAGGTTTTGAATGTCTCCAGAGAAGGAGACTCCACAACCTCCCTGGGCAGCCTATTCCAGTGCCTGTCACCCTCACTGAGAAGTTTCTTTCAAATTTAAGTGGAATCTCTTGTGTTCCAGTTTGAACACATTACCCCTTGTCCTACCATTGGTTGTCACCAAGAAGAGCCTGGCTGCATCCTCCTGACACTGACCCTTTATATATTTATAAACATTAGTAAGGTCACCCCTCAGTCTCCTCTTCTCCAAACTAAAGAGCCCCAGCTCCCTCAACCTTTCCTTATAAGGGAGGTGCTCCACTCCCTTAATCATCTTTGTTGCCCTGCGCTGGACTCTCTCCAGCAGTTCCCTGTCCTTCTGGAACTGAGGGACCCAGAACTGGACACAATATTTCAGATGTGGTCTCACCAGGGCAGAGATGATGTGGGAATCCTAGCTCTCAGGGTGCTGATAAAAAAGATACAGCTGACACAAAGTCTTATCCAGAGAAGACAATACAGTGATAAAGAAGAAACACCGGTTGTTTGGAGGGACCTACCATATGAAGGATATTCATTAGAGACAGGACTATGAAGACTGGAAGGGAGAAGTAAGCCCTGAGGCTGACTGAGCAGCAGTGATTAATACACAGAACAGCACAGGAAAAACATAAGAGATGCTGCACAGCCGTGTCTCCAGCACACAAAGGAGAACCAGCATTCAGCAGGCAGCTTCTCTCTAGGGCATTACTTGGTGCAGGTCCCAGGGTAGGAAGGAAATAGGTGAACTATGAAAGGAAGTTGGGTCAGTCCAGTTCAACTGACAACAAAGAATATATGTATTTATTTTCTTTTTAGTGATTCTATGCTCAAGTTATGATCACACAGATATAACTACAGGTAAAAACACATGGGGAAAAAAATTACATTAGTAGTTTACACCTTTCTTCTCAGCAACATAAGTCATTGCCAGAGGGATGGGGGGGAAGCAAGAATGTACTTGACATGAGACAGTAATAAGAGCCTAAAGAGAACTGAACGGTATTAGTCTTCTGAGAACCAAGCCTAAATGCTGGTGATCAAACCTATGAACCTTCCTCTATAGCTGTGGACACATGCCAGCTTAGCTCAAATATATATATTTTTTTTTTTTTCAAGAAAAAGAACACAACACCATTCCTGAAAATAGCTTAGCCTACCCTCTGGAGACCACTTCCATCACCACTTTCTACTGCCTATCTTTCAGTATTTATCCCACTCATTTGTATAGAAACTACCACAGTGCCATTTGCCTAGTGTGTCTATATCAAGGTTCTAGTTCTTCCATCATATCCATAGCCAAAACTTACGGGTTTTATTTGTCTTCCTCCGAGAACTGTTCTGTTTGTCCATACTAAACCCTTTTGCAGTCTCCTTCACAGGAGTATGTCTGGAATATGATCAGAGAAAGGAAAATAAGGAGAAAAAGTAGTTTTGCCTCTTTCTTTCATACCCTTTTGCCTGATCTCTTTATAGTGACTATAGCAAAGCTCTCATGCACACAGGGAACTTCCCTATTGACTTCAAGGGTCTTTCCAGATATCAGTGGAAACTCTTAACTACATGTTCCTTAAGTCAAGTTCTTTGTTTTTTGGTAACTTCAGAAGATTGTCATATGGACACAAAATGTGTTCTAGGACTCCACAGCAGCAGGAGCTGTACAGCCACCATGCCTAGGAAATGGGCTTCAGCTGGCCTGAAGAATGCCAGCTCAGAAGCTACACACCAGTTTGTAGATGCCATACCTTTGTGGTAAAGGAGGCCAGAAGCTGCAGTCTTATCCCAACTGCTACAGGAAACTGGGAATAAAGTAACCCCTTTGCTTATAACATTACAAGCCATTACTTTATAAGGGAAAACTTCTGAGACATGCGTGGAGACCTTCCTGCCTACATCCAATTGGCTGTTTAGGAATGAAGCTCTGCTAAATATGTCCCTGGCTCCTTTTTATTTGGGGATTCCTTTCATCTTCGTAGCATTAGCAGAATTTCTAAATGTTTTGGTTTGTCTGGCTTCAGGCCCTCTCCTCTATCTCATTGATAGGCTTTATACTTCTCTCCCCCCCCCCTCCCATTTTGAGACAGACAGGAATAAATAAGCTTTAGGGAGCAGAAAGTCCCTCTAATAACCCGATTCATTACAGCTGTCACAGAGTATGCATCTGTAAAGTGTCAGATCAACCATAAGCTGTCAGACCCATAGACTGGCTTTCTCTGTAATTGTCAGGCTCTTGCACTGGTATCTAACAACTAAGACAAAATAGCTCTAATAATTCTAGAATATGGCAGTTTTCAACCCAAAAAGTTTGGAAAATAGTTTTGCCAGTGCAGTTCAAGAGATAGATGATACAGTGTTTGCCTCCTGGGCCTCTTGAGTAGGGTGATGAAGCATGTTAATTCACAACTTTCCTTCATCTTCTTGACAAGGTTTCTTCCTTAATAGTAACGTGATAAAGTTATTTCTCATTCAAAATCAAAGGAATGTATTCAAAGTAAAAATGAACTAATGGCTTCCTTCCCATCCTTCTTAGATAAATAAACAGAACATAAGAATGAGCCCTGCTGGGTGAAGCTGACATCCATCTAGCTCAGTATCCTGTCTCTGAGATTTCCTAATAGCAGATGCTTAGGAAAGAAATGGGACACCTACAGTGATAATTTTCTTTCTATATCCTTTCTGTTTCCTTATGTGCAGCATAAGGATTTCTTGAGATAGGACTTTGTACCTCTATCATCATGCGTAATAGATGTGGACAGATTTTTCCTCCATAAATTTGCCTAATTTAAACACATAGTTTTGGAGATAGACTGCCCCTCCATCATTTTTTGTGGAAATAAGCTCTACGTTTTATCTGCAAGGCAGCATCCATAGCTCACACTCCAGCTGGTGTAGACATGCCTAATTTTGGAAAGAAAACATTAAATATATCAGAAGCATAGTCAAAAGAACACTGTTTTTATACTAAGAGCTGCAAATCCACCAGAGATCCTGAATAAGCCCCCAGGCTACTGGCCAAGGCTGAGCTCTGCCTCACTGTGTGTAAATTCTTAGCAATACCTCAGTAACTTGTTCACAGTTCATGCAGACATATCTGTCCCAAATGACATTATAAACAAGGCTTCATTATGACGTTACATCGGCACATCTCCTAAGAACTAAGAGAGACAGATTCCCACAAACAATTACCAGAACCACTCTAGTAACATGCTATCTAAAATTGTCAAAATGTAAATGAAATCTTCCCATTATGTCACTGTGAAAAACAAGCCCCGTACTCCTAAGAAAGTCATTGTGTGGTGTGTGCTTGGGGCAGGCAGAGCACGGGGCTCCTTCCTTCACAATAACTTCTCAACCAACTGACAGCAACGAGGAGATCAAGTTCCCACCACATTTCTGGAAGTGGTTGCTCTGCTATTGTCTCACCAAAAGAAAGGCTTCAAGGTGAGTTTGTACATTATGAGAAATCTGATCACCTCCATCAGAGAAATTTGCAGGAAGCAGGTTTCATAAGGCTATTACTTACAGATTAAACCTGTGGATTCTGCATGCCTATTTATATCCCACAGCTTCACAAGCTCAAGTGCCCGTATCTGCCCATTTGGCTGACCCTCCAGTAAAAGCCAGGAAAAGGGCCTCTACAGGGTAACTTCTTTCACTACCGAATTTAATAATTTTCTGTAGTGCCAGAGTTTCACTTTTTGCGACTGACACAGCTTCCTTGCCTGTGGACTCTGGACGATGACAAACTGTGGAGCACTTCTACCCACGAATGTCATCAAGCAGATCTTGCCTCTCCAGGTGGTCCAGCCCTGGTCTCCATCCCCTTTCTTCAGACACCTGGGCTCAGTGCACTTGGGGCAGTTTGGTGTCACTGCTGGGCAGGACAAGGAGACACAGCCCTGCTGCAACTTCCTCATCTTCTGCATGAGCCACCCAGCACAACCGATAAACAAATAACTCCTGAGAGCACAGCTGAACTCTTTCCTTGAACCTACATGAGAACTACTGTATCACAGTGAAGGAATTAGCATTAAATGGCAATAAACTGAAGAACGTACAGAACATACAAGGTGAAATCAACAATCTGTGTGACTAAAGGAAACGTACTTTAAAAAAATACCTTAGGATCAAAAGGAAACTTACTTTTGGAATCGGCATGGTATTATATGGAAATATATTATGTTACACGTAATTATCAAAAATAATGATGTGGTGAATGCAGACATACTTAGCACATCTGCATTTTCTGTACCAGGAAAAAGTCAGATGTCAGTTCAAAGGATTGCAAAACAGTTTGGGGTTTTCTATTTCAACTCCATTGCAGGAAGGTGCTAAAATAGACAGCAGTAAAGTTGGACATGCACAGTGCAGCAGACTTAGATAGTCTGAACCCACCCAGGTGTCGGCGAGAACCACGCCAAAGTGCCTCCAGAACAATAAATGCTTATTTTAATTAGTTCTTAAAAATGCTTATAGGGTTTTCCCAAAATAGAAAGAAAGGCAGCTGAAAAAAAATTTCAAGCACATAATGGCAAGAAGTAGCTAATTACAAACTCACCAGATGAACACACCACTTTAAGCCAAACTATTGCAGCTGCCAATATAGAATTCTAAATAATAATAATTAAAAAATGATATAATAAATGCTCATGAATAAGGTTTTATAAAAATGATTTATTGCCAAACTTTTTAAGATAAATATTACAAACTTAGTTTTAAAAGACCTTTCACTTTCTAAAACAAGAAATAATTAAAAATAAGGTGAATGCTGAATCGACCTATGCAGAGTAGCACAAAAACTGTGTAGGTGAAGTCTCACAGCACATCAGTACAGGGAAATCACCACTGAGTGGGTGCGATTCTGTGGGATCTTCCATGCACATCATTGGCTATGCACCTTACTGCCTTTATCAGTGATCTGAACAGCATAAGTTACAAATAAATGTCACAGATAAAGTGTGTGTATGTGTTTTGGTAACTTGCTACAATCTACATTACAGATCTAGGATAAAACAGAGCCCTCCCCAACAGAATCCTGTTTATAATGTGAAGTCTTGAGAAAATTCTTTGCGCCTCTGATCTGTGCAAAAGGATCCCTACTGTGTACACATACGCAGGCACGTCGCAAGAAGAGCCAGAGGCCACGGATGCATTTGCAAAGAACAAGTTTTATTTTAGTTACCTCTCTACTGGGGGATCTCCGAAGCCACACCTGAGCTCCCAGGCTGAGGTGACACAAGCCGGGACGCAGGCGCTGGTAAGTTCAGCCCTGCTGGAAGATCACTGGGCCTGCTGAGCTCGCCTGTATTTCAAGGCTTCAGGCAGGCACAGCCTCCTGCTCTTTCTCACAACAAAGCAGGAAATTCAGACATAGTGATAAGGTGCCTAGGATTTCTCACAGGCCTATGTTATCTAACACAGAGGTTCTACTCTTCAAGCATACAAGGCCAGTAAAACAATTAGTGCAAGTCACTTGAGCGTATTTACATTTAACTAACCTCCTCGCCAAATCTTCCACTATTTCCCCATACACCTACCCCCAGGCATCACACTTTTGCTGAATGTCATTTTGGTTGATGAAAACAAGGTGCAGACAAACACGCCCAGAAAAGTGTTGCCTAACTCACACAGGTTGCAGGAAGGACAGGATTTCTCTGGTGCTCTCCTCTGCCCTGCATGTAGTGTCAGCCTGTCCCTGTCACACCTTCCTGCACACATCCCAGCTGCTGCTTGGGCCTGGAAAACCCTTCTATTTTCTACTGTGGTGCTCCAGGAGACTGACAGCTGGCAATGGTTGGTCACTTAGCCAGGAAGAACTTAATACACAACTATTACCCAAGCTCTAGCACATTCAGTTTATAAATCTCTCCCCAAAAGATGCTCAAGACTGAAGCTGGTAGGTTTTTCATCTTTGCTTTGCAGATGCATCCTAGTTACGTAAGGTAGTTTCTTCTTCCTCTTTCTTACAAACAGTCATAAGAACTATGGAAAAGTACAGATAACATGTTATTTTTGTTTAATAATTTGGCTGGTTTTCTGAAGGTGTGCCAGCATTTTCTAGACAACTGTAGGGTCTTTTTTTCCCCCAATAAATGTGTGTTGCATGTCAATCCTTCAGAAACAAGGAAAAACCATGGAATTCTGCAAGGCTTTTGCTCATTCCAGCCCATTTCAAGACCAATTGGTGTACCACTGGCCTCATGGGGAATGAAAACTGTCAGGACTCTAATCTGCCTATAACCCAGCTGGAGCAACCTCAGTTGCTTTTTGATTCATTTCTCAATCACAATAAGATCACAGATACTGTTCTGTATTGCATGCACACATACAGCATGCCTGTAGGTAGCAGTACAGATACAGCTCTCACTGCACGCAGCTCTCCGTTCCACATCTCCCTGGTCTCACTGTGGTTTTCAGGACTTCAAGAAGACCCCAAGTACCTACAGGCAAAAAATGCTAAAGCCTCTCTATTCATGTTTTGTTCTTCTTTTAAGTCAGTAACAGCAGTATATAAAAGACAAGGTTCTCTATATCTCTGTCTCTGAATTACGGTTTCTACCACATTGTCAGTCCTGCAAGTACGTCCCAGGTTTCTCTTTCGGTTCCTTGCCAGTAACTTCTGGAAAAGATGTAGTAACTCCTTTCACTGCTGTAAGACACTGTTGCCCAAAGATCTTGAAAATACCTGGATAGTTTCCACAACAGGATACCAGAACTACATACAACCCTTTTAGCTTCCTAATTAGAGCCTGTTACTGCACTGTATTTAGGTGTTTCTGGGAATTCACTTACAAGGTCAAGTGCTCAGTCCTGTTCAACATAATAGAAATCTTTCCTCTCCATTCTGATTAGTCCGTGTTACACAGTAAGAACACATTGTTTAATAAAAGGAAAAATTATGCCATTAGCAGAACTTCAGCATAAACATGCCCCCCTTTCTGAATTGTAACAGCCCTTAGCCGCACCAAGCCGAGATGCTCCAGGCTCTGCCACGTGGGAACTGCAGGGCAGAACATGCTGCCTCTTTGGGGGCTGATGGAAAAGGAGCTGGTAGCCAGCCCTGCCTCCTGGAGGAAGTCCTTTACATCCGTATCTTTACATCCATTTTATGGATGTGTACCAAAATCTTAGCTTGATTCAAGACATCAAAATTACCATTGATCTCAAATGAAATCATGGCTCACTGAAGTGATTCGATGAGACCTGAAAATCTGGTCCAACACCTCTACTTTGAGAAAGTAAGACGATGTCCTTACACTATTACAGCAAAGGGATATGAGTCCCTTTTCATTTCTCACATGAGACCGAGGAACTGCTCTCCTCTCAGCAGGCTACCTCCAGACAGGAGGTTTTCTGAGCATCCCTCAAGCAGGGAGAAACACATTGGAAACCTGTGACTGTTAAAGCTGTGGCCTGTGCTGGCATCAGAGTCTCCCGCTCATCCCAAGGAACCAGAAAGATACATTCTGTTGTTCATCCTCCTGTGGTTCCCCATCCCATCACCAGTTCCTGCGTGAACTGGCTGACAGTAGGAGAGGCAGCCATCACAGAGTGCAGAAAGGATGCTTCTTCTGAAATACTTGGCTTCAAAGAAGAATTTGAGAAATGATTCAGCTGAAAAATACCACTAAAATCTTACCTGGGAGCTTAACAGACTGCTTCACACAGTAAACATCAATGTATTCTTGTGTTATGACCACCCGGAGATGAACATCTTCCTAAGCCCATCATTTAATTGCTGATGAGAGTAGCACTGGCAGAAAACAATCAACTGCTTTTTGATAGAAATATGAATTAGTCTGTGCCACGTACTCATTTAATTTGCTTCATGCTCATAAAAGCTTGACTATGCAGCGGGCTGTGCAGCTGAACAGAGAAAATATGACTCACTCCTGTAGCTGCATGAGTTACCCTGGTCTCGTATGTTTGTGCAGATGTGTGGTAGAAGTGGGTGAGTAGGTGAAGGCAGGGAACAGTGACAGCCCCACCACCTCTGAGCCTTGCTCCTACCACAACAGCCCCTCTCTACTAGAATTTCTCTCTTGATTGTCTACCTGAAGCACAAACCCTGGTTAAAAGTGTACAGCAGTGCCCAGGAGACAAACCCTCAGAGTGAGATCATTGCATCCTGTTCTCGCTCTGAAGAATGTTTGATGTTGCAGAGGATACCGAACCGCATCTGAGACAATAGTGGGAGCAATAAAACTTTTCACATCACTGTCCTTCCTCCCTAACCACCCCCCAACCCCAACCAAGGAATTTGAAAGGTTAAGCAATATATCGGGGGGGTGGGGGAACAAACAAACAAATAAAAACAACACCAAAAATACACACACAAAAAAAACAACAAAACAAACAAACCAAACAACAACAACAAAATCTCCACCACAACAAGAAAGTCTGGAGTCTCAGCCACAAGGCACGGCTTTATCTAAGTGTGCTAGTCTCGCTTGTCAGATGATATCCCAGAACCAGGAGCATGACAGAAAGAAGCAAACCAGTAGAATTAAATCCCAAAAGACAATTTCAGAAATTCTGATCAACTACAGTATGCTAAGGTTTTTCAAAATGTTTCCTTTAGCTTTTCCTCCCCACCATCACCTCCTTTGATGAAATTTGTCTTAGTTAACTTCAAAATTATTATGAAAATGTATTTTTCTCAAAGGGTGGCTGTTTGGGTGTCACTTAATATCAGAAATAAAAACATCTGTTACTGCCATCTTCAGATCAAAGATTAAAACCAAAACTTAAGACCTCCTTCTACTCACATTGACCTTGTAACTTCTAACATTTCTCTGCAGGTCTTTCCTTGCTCATTCTCAGTACTAAGACTCAGCCTTGAGTTTAAATCACAATTGCAAGGAATTAGCATCACTTGCAAACTAAATCAGCCATGCTCTGTCCAAGCAGTGCCTGAAGGGAAAAGTTTTGAACATTTCCTCACTCATCTCTGGAGAACATCTAGGCACCATAGCACAATATAGAATAATTTTGGTTGGAAGAGACCCTCGAGATATCTCAAGAGCTTTTACAGTTCATCTGTTACACATTTGATTATTAGCATTTGCATTACACCAAGCTTTGCAAGCATAAAGGATAATCCTAATATTAGTAATACAACCCTCAAAAAACAATTATGAGTAATTAACCTGAAAAAAAAGAGGAAAGAGTGCCAGTCAACATCTGAAGATAAGCTGCCTGCTGGAAGTTCTGGATGAAGACAGAGCTCCACAAAACATTTCAAAGAGATGCATTTACAATATATCCAGTCACAAAGTCAAATTTTAAGTGAGCCTGTCTGATGTGCAAAATATTTGCTAAATAATGCAGCATTCAGGATCTCAGCACTCACTGGTAGAGTGCACACACAGAGGGCTGGGACAGGATAGTCCCATGGCTAAAATAAAGTCAATAATCAACCCTAAGATAGAAGCACATCTACATTTATGGTAAGGTTATAGCTATTGGCTGTAGGAGCCACAAGGCATCCAGCCAATTTGCTTTTCCAGTCTAAGGAAATGCTCGGTTTGTTTTAAAAATGATTTTTTTCCTGCTGTGAAGAATGTATTGACGTCATCAAACTGGGTCTGTTGAACAAAAGCATGGATCCAGGGTTGTGTCAAGAAATTGAATTGCAAGAGAAAGGACACGCATCTGTTTTAACTTTCCTTTAGACTGAGAACTATTCCCAATTCTCCTTTTCCACATTCTCCAGAGGATAACTGCTAGAGGGTACAAGTGACTTGCTACGAGTTTTAGTTTCTGTTCTGTTTTATTCCACTCTATGGTTTTTTTCTTGTCTGTTTCCAGGTTGTTTCGTTGCTCCTATGGTTTTTTTTAGATAAACACTAACATTATAGCTCCACAGGCCTGTTTATCAGATCACTGTTACTTCTAAGAGGAACATGCTGCATGCCAGAACTCTCTAATCTAATTTAATGTAATAACATGCAACACCCTTACAAAAAAAACACACCACAAAGTGTTCATAAACCTCTCCAATCACACACTGCTTTCCCCCTTCTATGCTGTTGTATCTGCTTCTCCACCCGCAGAACGGCTTGTTTAGGCCAACACAGTGCTTTGCTACCACGTCATCTGACCAAGAACCTCTCACTATACCACTAAACCAAGTGATTAGAAGTAGTGTCTTAAAAAGGGAGAAGGGCAACCTTGAACTGTCAGAATCTGGCCTATCACCTACAACGAAATAGCTAAAAGTTACAGCGGTTACAGATACTTTCTGGTCCACAAGACCACAGAGCAAAAGGTGCAGCTGGTGGGTGGAGCAAGGTCACCATTTTGAAGTTTCACAGAAGTTTTGGAAAACGAAGGGCAAAGCATCCACCATAAAATTGCACTCAGTAAGACCTAGTGATTTAAGAATTGATGGCACTCTGGTTGTTTTGCAATAGGGTTATCCAACGCTTGTGACAAGAGTCACAGAAATGAACAGGTTCTCATCCAAGGACAAAGGAGGTGCAGTAGAGCTGTATGAAATATGGATTACACAGTCTAATACTTGAATCAAATGCCAAAATTAGGTTGTTCTGAACATACAGGAGGGAGGTGAGAGGCAGAACAGAAAAGCAGAATAACACAAAATGCAGACAGAAAGTGAAACAAAAAGACTCTACTTTTGGCCAGATTATTGTTTGAGCTTTTTTCCCCCTCTTCCCTTTAAACTTCAGGTTATTTACAAAACCTGAATCACATAACAAATTGTTTTCTTTCAACTATCTCCACGACATATATTTTGCATTCTCTCCTACTTTCTTCCCTTTTCAGCCAAATCAAGTTGTCTGAATACAGCAGTTTTGTCCCCTAACCCACATTTTAAGGCAAACTTGCTAGCTACTTAAAGACAGGGGAGTAAGTCAACATATACAAGACAAGAAAACGCAAGGCTAACAAGAAGACAACTGTAGTGAGCAGCTCATAACTCTTCTCAAATTCAACAGCTCCAACATTTATTATATTAATATATCCAGTGTAAGTCTTGTCTACAACAATAATCTTCCAATGTGTATTGTAAGTCAAAGGAGAATTTAAGTTTGATGGAACTGCTTTGGTTAAGTTACACTGCATTAATCTGACTATGCAATCTCAGTACTAAAGAACTGCTAAATAATTACTAATTGCTGAAACAAATCTAAACCAAGTAAAAAAACCCCACAACAATACATCTAAATTAAAAATTAAAAAAAAAAAAATCTATAACAATTTAACAAAGAAAGAAGTAGAAGAAAGCAAGTCAGATCTTATACTTCCTGGTTGCCACCCTCCTTTCCAACTCAGCAACCCTCAAAGCCAGAACACTGAGGTCGTATGCATCCAAAGTTATTCCTTGGGTATTTTTGCAGCTGTCTTGAACACAATTTCCTATGGCCAGTGCACGTATGTGGACACAGAACAACAGTAACAAGAAAAATCAAACAAACAAATACACACACACACAAATCAAAACAGCATAATAAATAAATCAAAAACTTAACTTTGATTCCAAAACCTTCACATTTTCAAGGTGGAATTGCAAAGGAACTAAAACGTCAATCTCCTGTGTGTTCAGCGTTCCCGGAGTTTGGCCCTGCCACAGTCTGATCCCTCTCTTGCACGTCAGGCAAGGTGCAAGGCCATCTACTGGTAAGAAAAATAGTGCAGCGCCTTGTACTTCTTCCACTCCCCAACTGACATCCGATTTCGGCTTTAGATGAAGGGTCAGTAAAGAAAGTAGTCAAGGCTGCCACTTTTACCAGCCCCAAAAAAAACTGCTGCAACCCAAGGAACAGTGCAAAGACGAAAACGCCAGCCTTACAGTGCCAACTGATAGCAACTCAGGATAGTCAAAAAACAAACACAAAATCCTCCAAACACATTGCCATCTCTTGGTTTGTATCCATTATATATATAAAAAACCCCCAAGTAGCTACAGTTATTAACTACATGAGATATGACTCCAGGTCATGTGCAGACACTATTGTTTTGACAAGAATCTAGTAGCTTTTCAAATGTCTCTCAAAGCTCCCTACCAAGACAAAAACACTCCACCACAAAACAGATACAAACATGCAATCATCACACCTCCGGGGGGGTGGAGAAGAGTGCAAACCACATGTGCCTAATCGACATTAACTACATCAGTGGAAGATATCAGACAATTAGGGTATATGGTGTTATTGAATGCTAAGCAATACCTGTTGAGGGCCCAGTCACGTCAGGTTTTGGTTTTAGGACAAGCCACAGTTGCCCAAGTAATGAATTTGGAAATATCTCTACCAAGCTTTCTGCTGCAGCAGCCATCCAGATCCGGACAATGTTGCTCGCAGTCCATACTCCACCCCTACCCGCACGCAAATTTTTTGCTAAAATTAACAGCCATACTGATTTGGGTTTGCCCAGTAGGAACTACAGACATGTAACACAGGCAGAGCACCCAAGAGAAGTGCCTTTTGTTCATCATACTCTGTGCTGTCACTGGGAAGGGAAAAAGTTTATTATTAAAGGATGCTCCAAAGGCAGCATCTCTGAAAATGTGTCAGCAGTACATGTCATTTTATCCGGAAGTGGTTAAAAAGTCTGAAATATTTAAAACAGCAGCTATTTTTTATATTATGAACCCAGCTTATCTCTTTGGCAGCTAAGAGCCATATCAGCAAAAAAATCAAGGGCTTCTGAAAATCTGAGTCATAAACGACTGAAAAATGGTGTTTAAAATGAAAATGCCAGCTCAATTGCAGCCATGGTCTTCCCAAGGCAACAGCATCATGTCAAAACCTGAGAGATCAAAACACATACCAATTGCTGACACCATCACGTTATTTCTAACACTGTGGAGGAGGCCATACCACCAGCATTCAAACCACTGAAAGCTCGCAAGAAATACTCAAGGAGTGACTAGAAATAGCTATGAAATAGAAGTCAGAGGCTTGAGTAATCCTTTCAGTAGGATAGCAAAAGGCAGTATCTTCTGCTGGAGTTAATTTAGCCTATTCTGAATGACTACTCCACTCCTATAGATTCAAGACTCCCTGCCCCAAGCCTGCCCTTACCAATATGGCAAAACTGGAGTTTCTGTCCTTGATAGGAAGGCATTTGCTTTACTCAGCAGTCGAAGCACAGAAAGCGAATGCCTCATGCACAGCCTGAAGTCTGTGGCTTTTGCCTTGTGACCTCAAAGCCGTGCCCGGCATTCACAAACTGCAAGCAGATGCACCCGACTCCATTCATCCCAAACACTTAAGATCCCCGTGGAGAGCGTGGTGCCCACAATACCCAAAAGAAGCCGGCGTGCCCCTGCCGCCCTGTCACAGAGCGGGGCTCAGCACAGAGAGCAGGGGGCTGCCAGCGGGCAGAACTGCCTGTCCCGTGCCCGCAGGATCACCCGGAGGCAGAAGCCCCTGCCCGGGGTTGTTTCTCGACACCGCGGGCACCCGCGGGCAGGACGGGAGGGTGCAGCCTCCCGGGGGCGGGCTTGGCCGTGTTTACCAACATGGGAGGAGCCCGGCGTGGGCAGGCCGCAGGCTGCCGGTGGCGGGACGGGCCGCTTTCACTTCGCGGGACAGCGGTGGGCAGCGGCGGCATGGCCCGGAGCCTCCTTCCCCTGCTCCTCGTAAGTGTCTGCCTGCGGGAGTGAGCGCGACGGGCGCCCGGCAGCCGGGCGGGGCGGGTGGCGGAGCCCGGCAGCGGCAGACGGGGCTGGCGCCCCGTGGAAGGGCGGCAGGCAGCGAGGACAGCCTGGCGGGGACGCGGGGGCTGCGACAGGCGGTGCGAGCAGAGCTGCCGCCGCCGGCAGCAACAAACTTTTTATCGAGTTTGCACGTAACTGATTTAGGCGATTTTTTTTTTTTTTTCTTTAGAAAACCCACCTTCAAATTCAGGCACTTTATGGTTTTCAGTCACTTTTTTGGGTGCCAGGTGGATGTGGGCATTGTGTAAAAGCAGAGGGACAGAAGAGGGGCATAGGTGGAGGTAGCTGTCAGAGGCAGCTGGTCGTGTGCCATAGGTGCAGGGGACCCAAGGAGAGCTGTCATCAGTCTCGGTCCACAGGCACCCAGACCCGGCTGGAGACGGTGAGGCAGGTCCACCATCCGTGCTGCTTAGCTAGCACAGTTAGATCTATGGCTGGGTATCCGCTCAGGCAAAGACCGCATTAGTGAAAGCTGACTTGCACAGCTGGTAAAGCAATGTAAAAGCGAATACCTTTGGCAAGAACTTTGAACCACTACTGGCAGGGCCCCAGGAAAAGCTGGAGAAATAGGCCAAGTCTGGTTGGCACAACGTGCAGTGTTTACTGGAAATGGGGCAGCGCCTTCTTTTCTTGCCTTAATCATCCCCCATACACAGTATGAGTCTCTGCAGCTTCAGAGCTTAGGTCACATGTCGAACTTTGTCATCAGTAAAGTCAACTTCACAGACACTCACTCTGAAGGGCTACTGTCAGCAAGGAAGATAAGGAAGTGTTTCAGTGTCTGTAGCAAAGGGATCTCCACTGGTACAGGTGCACTGGGCCGAAGAGCTGTAGTGGCAGGAATATCCTGGGCAGGAGGCCTGGGCACACATGGGTGCAGATGCACTGGCTCTGCCTGCACTTGGGTGGAGCTGCCCAAGGCAGCCCTGCTCTAAGAGCCCAGAGGTAGGACATGGAGAACGAGTGGGTGGCAGTAAACCCTGCTGCACGGCAGAGCAGTAACCCGTCTGGAAATCTGGATGCAGTATACATTGCCTCCTCAGCCATAATTCTCACCTATTTCAGAGACAGCTCACTGAAGTTCACATTCAAAATCTCTTCACAGCGTGGTTATGTTGATAATGAATGCAGTTTGCTTTGGGGTTTGGCAGGTTAAAATCAGGTGTTAGGGTGAAAGCTATCTAACACATAGTAAACTATTTTAAGTGATTCAGACGGTTATATCCATATCTCTCCACAAAGTACCAGAGCATAGCTAAGTACAAAGAAGTATTTTCATCTGCTGACATAAGTGTATATTTTCTATTTGTGTACGGGAGCAGCAAACAACTAGCAAAAATATCAATCTAGCTTAGTATTGTACAACTATTCACAATATAAATTAAGGTAAAAATCACTGTCTCTTATAATTCCTATTCTTATTTTTCTCTTGTTTCCAAATTTTGATACTCCTTAGAAAGACTGTAGCAATCACACATACTTCCTATTTTTTAAAAAGTATAGGCTTTTTTTTTAATTGGCATGTTATTCCACTACTTATAAATCAGTAAACCTGGGCAGCATTTGACATACTAATTTGATTAAACTGGAACACAAAAGAAGTTTGTTGAATGAGCCCTCAGTTTAGCAAGCAACTCCATGTTGCACTGAAGTAGGAGCACTAGTAGGGATAGTCATGCAAGGTAGCAATGGCCTACATAGTTATAAAACATCTAACTTTACCCTGTAAAAAAAGCCACAATACCATATACTACTCAGAGACACAATCTAAAGGAATAGGCCATATTAAGAGCGTGAAGTGTTATCTAAATATTTTGTAATTATCTGATATGGCTACAGAGCCACTACTTTTCTGGAATTTTAGAAGACATACCTTTGAAAACAGGACTCCTGCATTACTGTGCTGACCCTTCTTTCTCATTTCCTGGACAACTAATGCACACACTTAAATGTATATGTATAAACAGCTATAAGGTCATGGAATGACCCAAGAGTCAGCTGAAAAGTACAGAGGCCCCAATTCTGGAAACATTTGTCTGCTCATATTTCCACAGTTAACTGCCTTTATCTTTGAGGCAACTCATTCAAAGAAAAAGTGCCAACAAGAAAACCTGTATGGTTTTACAAAGGGAAAAAGGGGAAGAGTTCCTAAATTTCTACACTGTCCAGCTCTTATTCATCCTTAGTCACAACATCAAAGTTAGGTGGGAGCTGTTAATATTGCTCCAGCTCTCCCAAATTCTATAATATTTATTACGTGTTCACTAATACAGTGCTCCTACAAACCAAAATTAAAAGAAAAAAGAAAAACAAACACCACAAAAAACAACAACCATAGAACCCGCACCCCTTCAATATATTGCCATAATTTGCATATGAGTCAGCTGAGATGTTAAATAGTAATGGATTGAATTTGGACAGTGACTATTTTAAGACACCTGACAGTAACTGAGACTTCTGCCTCTCACAGGCACTGAACACATGCATCTGACTTGAGATTTAAGAAGCTCAGGATGTTCTGGTTGTGGGGAAATACCAGCTCCCACTGCTGGGCTTCAGAATATGGAACTGGATTCTTTTTGTCCTTCTCGTAAAAGATTTTTAAACGTGAAATACTATTTGCAGTGGCTATTTTGGTGCTAACTATCAACTTCTGCCTTGGTGGGGGGAAATAAAAAGAGATGGGGGAAAAATTATACTGGAAATATTGGAAACAGAAATTACTTGTCATTGTAAAAGATCTGGTGTAGAGAACCCTCTTAATAAATAGTGTGAAATGACTTTTTGAAAACCCATCCTGACAGGCGTAACGCAAGGGAGATTAATTGCATAGAAAACTCTCTTACAATAGAGTTAACTCTAGCAACCATTTGTCAAAAGTACCATAAGCAAATCAAAATTCAGAAAATAAGTTCACGTTTTTTCTCAGCTCTATCTAGGCAAAAAGCAAGAAAAATCCCCCCTCTCCCCTTTTTATTAACCCGTAGAAAGCCCCTGATGAGTTCATGTACATTACCCCATATAACAGGCGTGGAGTAGAAAAAAAAAAAAGGCAACCAAGCTCTGAAGGCATCAATCTTCTCATCCATAGACATCTATGGATTAGAAATGGGAGGACTGGCAGCTAAAATTAAAGTGTTTTATAAAGATAACAGGAGAAAGCAGAGACAGGGTTGGGTTTGGGGTTTTTTTGTTTGTTTTTTCTTTGGGGTTAAAAGTTGTAAGGCTTTAAAAAGCCCTATATGCAAATAACATATTCACACACTTCCAGAGCTGACATTAGATCCCCGTATGGTAGGTCTGCTGGAACTTTTCGGTTGAAGGAAGTTGACCTGTTATGATCAATACTCTGATACAGGAAGAACTGGAGGCCTGAGAATGCCAAAAATCACACAGGTTTTCAAAGAAACAAAAGTTCCTGTCACTCTACCCTGGGAAGACAGATGAAACAGTTTTTTTAAGTCTCCTTAGCAGATGCCTGTTGGTGAAAGCATTTTGAGGTACTCCGTGGGAGCAAAGAAAAGGGAGGTGGAAAGGTCTCTTAAATGTCTAGGCAATGCAAAAGGAGAGAAACCCCAAAATTTTGTTTCATATTATAGTTTTTATGGATCCCACTAAGGCTAGATGTCCCTGATTGATTGCTTTTATTCCCATTGACTACTCAGTTCAATCTAAGTCTTCAGTTTAGATATGACAATTGTTTTTTTATGTTAAGATAAGAAAGGTAGAAGAGAACCTCTGTGAGTCATTTTAGGCTGGGAAAATACAGCTGCTGTTTGAATATACACACCACAAAAAAGCACCTATCACCCCTTCCTCTGTGAAAGCCCCTAAAGTGCTTGCTTTCCACTATTAGCACTCACTGCTCAGTGACAAGGAAAGCAATTGAGGTGTGCACAGGAAGCCATATGACTATTAACTTTTCTTCCTATAAGACATACCAAAATTTCTGTATAACAAATGGATTGCAAATCCAGGAGGAGAAAAAAAAAAAATTGAAAAAAATAAGGTGCCACTTTGAAAGCTATAAAATCTCCACAGTTGTCTTATTATTCCTTGCACAGGAAGGTGATGCAAGACATCCCTGTGAGCAGAACTGATGTAGGTGTTTCATGCTGTTAGGTGTCAAATTCTGAGAAGTGATCCCCACTTCTTGTAAGAGTACCAGGAAGTTCATGTCTGTGAGTGACAGTGGAGAGTTCAGTCAAAAAGTGTATTTCTGCCCAGCCTCATTATATCAGCACAGCCTGTCTGTATAAAAGTGTGAGAAGCAGAGGGGTTTCTTCATGTGAAGGAAGGCTGTGTCTGTGCATGCACTGTGATTGCAGGCATTCAGTAAACACAAAAAGAAACTCTGCTAGGTTTTACTGATATTAGTAATTTAGAGAGATGTTTCCTTCTTTCATCATACCCTATTTTTCTGCATGACTCTGTACATTCTCTTTCTTTGTGTATGCTCTGTGCTTTCCCAGCGCTATTCAGTTTCTCTGCTGTGCCCAGGTAGTTTGCAGGTGTGCTAGGGCTGTGGTTATTGTCACTTTCCCTCTTCTCTTTACTGTTGCCCAAGGTCTTTTTTTCCCTCTCCAAAACTGCTTGACTTCTCTCATCTGAAAAGGGGAGATGTGGACACCAAAAGCAGGACAGAGAGCATCCCTGTGGGCACAGAGCTTCATCAGGCACGGCTGCAAGGGCAGGCGAGCGAGGAGGCGGGAGCCAAGCCATTGCAGCAGGGCGAGTACTGCTAAGCTGGGGCAGGTTTGTCAGAGTGTCAGCTCTGATGTTGTAGGGCTGGTGGGGCTAGTGCTGTGCTTCTTGCTCACCCAGCTGAGCCACAGTTCCTCCGTTGGCATGAGGAGAGGAAGGGGTCATTTCCCCACTAGCTCCCTCATGCATTTGTATTGGCCCATCATGCACCCCAGCCACACCACAGCCTGCCCAGCTGGGCACCCCTGGCACCGCTGGGTTTCCTGGGATGGCCAGAGATCCATGGTGCTGCCTCAGTGCCTCCCCACCGTGGCAACTCTCTCGCTTCTAACCCTTCTGCTGGCTAGGGCCTCACGGCAAATGGGCTGGCTGAAGCATCATGATCCTCCAGCTCAGAGAGCTGGGACAAAACCTGTCCCCCAAGTGTTGTCCTGTGACTGTCCCCTCCCTCAGCCCAGTCCAACACATGGCAGAGGAGCAGTGAAGGTGTGGGGCTTCACCCTGCTTCAGGGAAAGCCCAACCAGACTGGATGCATGCCTCCAAAAACTAATTGCTAGGAAGCAGTCAATTGGACTTTCTATCCCAGTTTTTAGTAAGATGGAGAGCAAATCACGCCAATTGGGCACATCATTTGACAGCTTTTGTTAAGGCCTTACATTAACTTCTTAACATCATTACACTGGGATTTGGAGAAGAGCATCCTCAAAGCTTTGGCAGCAAAGGAAGAGATTCAGAACGCTACATGGGGAAAGTGACTGGCTGAACATGTGTACCCAGTTTCTCAAGTGCTAAACTGCCTTTTTTATCAGTTGAAGCTTCTCCTCCAGGTACAAACAAAGGCCTTCCTCATTTCAGTCTAGTAATGAATATTATCTACATTTTAAAGCAGATGGCTGCTAAGGACAGAAATTGCTTTTCACCCTCCCATCCTCTGAATAGACTAGAGGATCACAAGAAGTGGCTACTGTAGAAGTCAGCAGACAGTAGTCATATTGGTTACTTCAATTAATTAGCCCCAGATAACACTTCCTTCACTTGAGGGCCCGGTTTGAAATCCAAACCCATTTTTCAGTAAGTTAATATGTGCATCAATTAAAGTGTTTTCTTCATCTAACTAAAGTTACAGTCAGCATCGAGGCAGTTTCACACAAAATCATGAAGATTGGATTAATCAGCCATTAAATATCACCCTCTGGCAAGCAAAAAAAAAGAAAAAAAAAAAGTGTAACAATAAAACAACCAGTCCTCAAATTATTAGAGAATTCTTTAAACATGTTTGTCCCTTGTTAGCACTAGCAGATACAGTAAAATTTGTATTAAGCCACAATTCAGAAGTGTTCTAAGGTAACCAGTCATTCAGAATAAAACTCTTTCAAATATCCGAAACAAAATCAAAAAGAAATTATTCTATTCAAGGTGTTTTGCATGCTGATTTATAAACTGTGAGTGAATCTGTGACTGGCAGGGCTTCAGTCCATGCAATGCACCATTGGTACAAGAATCTGCCAGTTTGTATGGCACCTCATTCACCACTAATCTCCTTTCCAAAAAAGGTACCCTGCCATCGCCCTTCTTCACAACGTGGCCTGTTATTTCCTTTTGCCAAGGGCAATAGCACTACTCCATTTCTTCCCAAGCGTCATTTTTTCCCCTTTCCTCAGTATCTCTTACGGTATATATCTCTAAGTCTTTTGTAAAAAATGAGCAAGAATAACGAATGTAGTGCTCAACTTAGAAGTTAAGACTTCAAACTCTTCAAAACAAGGACTGTCTTAATTTTTACTGTTAAAACTCCACACAGACAGTAACACATAAATAAAATAAATAATGAAAATGTTCAAATAATTCCAAACTATCAGCAGAAACTGAGTTAAGTAAAAGCAGGGTGGCCTCAGGCTTTTCTGCATAATAATATTTCTAGAAGGGCATCTAGTTCTTCAGCCAACAATCATTACATATCTCCATTATATAGACGTCTCACACTCAATGCGTGTGAAGTATATACAGAATTCCACAAAAAAACATTGCCAAGAGGAAGGCAAACTATAACAAATCTATCCTACTAATTTTCCCACTTTACTCGCAAAACAGTCCGATATTCCTTGACAGGTTTTTTTGGTGTTTTGTTTTTGTTATTTGTTGTTGGGGTTTTTTTGTTTTTGTTTTTCAATAACTTGCTGTTCTTTTCTCCTAGGTAGTTATCTTCATAATTGAAACACGATGCAAAAACAATACTGAAGCTCTAATACACACAGCTTACAATAAATTAATTACAAGGAGGATCATTGCTAAGAGGGAAACTAAGTGTAAACTAGATGAATACATTTCAGGTGATGAGTGTTGCAAGAAATGTGAACGTGGTGAGTATCATTATAAGACTATTGAAAAGTCATTAATAGCAGAAACCACAATGTGCAGAATTGCTTTCTGCTGGACAGTGAAGTGGCATGCTGTGGTTTTCTGGGTGCAATGCTTCATTCTAGCTCTGTCTTTCTCTATTGCAGGACATCAGACACTTCTAAAAGTAATTATTGAGCTCAGTGCCCCAATAACTTTTTGCTACAGATAGTAGTTCTCACACAGAATGCTTGTCACAAAAGAGCTATATACATCTTTGAAAGAGGTTTTCCAATTTTTGCATGTCCAGTTGTGTTTAGTGTGCTCTCCTTCAGTCCTAAATTGAAGGAAGAGAGGGGATGATCAAATCTTACATATACTGCCTCGGTTCAACAGGCATGAGGCCCTGGATGGGGAATGCAGTGACTTGAGGAGCAGGTGGCTATGGCAGTACATTGCTGCCCAGCCTAGAATGAGGAGAGTCTGTTCCCAATTAGGAATGGTCTAGACTGAATAGGTATGAGCAGAACCAAACTACAATATGGAGGGAGGTGGTAAAAGGTGACAGTCACCCCACATCCTCCATCAAAAACAACTCCTGCAAAGCAAAAAAGGCAGATTGTGATTGCAGGAGAATTCAGGCTCAATATGCATGCTTGACCCACTTCTGAGAGAAGTGGGGTCAATGTTAAAGGCATAAAAAAACTTGCTTCTCAAACCATTTAGGGACATGTTTTAGTGCTAGAGTTAGTTTAGATATGGTTGGACTGGATGATCCTGAGGGTCTCTTCCAACCAAAATGATTCTACGATTCTATATTCCTGAAGAGCATATAGGTATGCATAAAGAATATAGATTCTGTCCAGGTTAGCAAATCAAAAAGTGTAAGGGATTAAAAAGAGAGTCTGATATAAGTCTTAGAGCTGATGGATTTTGTCCAGAGGTACCGCAAATCTTAATTCTTGTTTTTTCTGTCTCTGCAGGTTTTGTTAAAAATGTCATCTGCCCAACAGATACTACTGAACACTGTGTTCCATGTACACATGGAAAGGACTATATGGATCATGTCAATGATTTGGACAAGTGTTTGAGATGCTCTTCATGTGACAGCATATTTGGTACATCTATAGAAATAGCAACTCTAGCAATGACTTTTTTGATACAGGATTTGACTGAAATTCTCCACAGTAACCTGAATACTGAGTAGCATGCAGATTAAAATGTTATAGTGGTAGTACGTGAAGAAACTTTTGACAAAGTCAAAGATTTAACCCCCAGTTCCCTTTCATCAGGCACAAAGTGTGAAGAAGAACAAGCTATGTTGGTCCATTGTTTCTCCTTGTATTTATTTACCTTTGCTCAGCCAAAGTAATGCTTGAAAAGCAGACCCTATACAAGCTAGTCAGAATGAAAGAAGATCTCTCTCTCCTTCACCCTCTGTTTAAAAGAAGGGGGGTATTGTAAGAAGCAGGCATGGGAGAACTCCCAATAGTATATTTCATAGTCTTTCATGTAATTAATAATATTATTTTAAGTTGCTGGGGCTGAAAGAGTGATGTCTTTTATACATCCAAGATGCTGTGTGGGTTACAGGATCAAATTATGAAACTAAAAGGCATGCCCTACTTGGTCAGACCAGTGGTCCACCTACCCCAGTATTCTGCATTAAGCAGTGGAGGCAAGAGGTTCTATTTAGAGAAAACACAAACCAACCTGTGTACTTCCCATGGCCTGTTCCCTGCAAAGTCTAGCAGCATCCACAGTTGTGGGAAAGAAAATTAGAAGGTCCGACCCTACTTAGTAATTTTGGAATCAATTTATGTGCCCTTTGTGCATGAACCTGCTGGAGGACCCAGGTTTCAGAAAGTTGCTACCTGTTGCATAAATACCCATCATAGTTTTGTTTTGGTTTTAAATCCATTAAACTGATCTCCTGGCAGTTCTAGTATACCTAGATTAAGAGAGTGATGGTTCTGTATTCCTTATATCCAAAATCCAGTTTGGTGAATGGAGAGACAGCTCTTAACTCCAATACTGTTGTACTCAGATCACCTGCTGGAACATCAGTCTTTAGTGCTTTCCTCTTCCTTTAACACCACCATATACATAGAAAATTTTCTTCTCATTAGCTACTATAATGAGCATTTTTGGATGGGTAATGAAGTTGAGTACAGCAAAACAATTTAGCGTTTTGTACAGTGCTACAAAGGAGACTATTAGTTAAACTGAAGGGGAAAGAAAGGGTGATGGGATGACCAATCACATTATCCCATGGACAATAATGTAGTTGAAGAGAAGTCAGTAAAAAACATTAGGTAGGAGGAAAATTAGCTCTGAAGTTCCATTAGAACCATTCTTAGGATCATTCATGTTTGATATTCTAATGGATGGCTTCAGCACTGGTTTCACAGTAGAGCGTTATCAATTTTTTTTTAAAGATAGTATGTTTTCCTGTTACAGCAGGGCACTGAATGTGATAACTCAAAAATTCACTTCTATTCCTATATACCTATGAATTTCTTAATGCAGAAATATTTTTTCATAGATGGAGATAGCTTCATCATATACACCGAGGATAGGAGCAGATTAACTTGCTTCCATACTTAAGCACAGAATATATTAGCTAAAAGAGACAGTGGAATTCTTCACCGTTGAAGGTCCTCACGAAGAGCTAAACTTGTCTGTCAAGAAGAGTAAATATCTTGTCTCTGACATCAAGCAGGGAGATGGGTTACATGATGATCTGAGTTTCCTTCTGGCTTTACACTTCTGAATGGGAAAAAGAAGCTGACAACATTTGACAGTGCCAAATTAATCGTCTTCTACCAAGTATTTGTGGTGTGATGAGGTTTTTGAGCTCCTGGCCAGCAGAGGTCTCTTTGCCATCTCCATCCTTCCAGTGCTCCAGCAACAGGGCTCCCTATAAAAGCTGTGTTGTTCTTAGAGTTGAGGCTCACCCGTGCCAACAGTGGTAGAGCTAAAAACACATAAGTTTGAGGACAAGAGCTTGTGAGCAGAGGCCAGCTTTTAAGGTCTACTTTTTCAAACTGCCAAATTTCAAAAAATTTATTTTAGGTTTGGCAGTTGCAAAGAACTGCACCCCGGAACGGAACACGGAATGCACCTGTGCAAAGAATCATTTTTGCAATTCTTCTGTACCATGTAGGCACTGTGATCCATGTACCATGTAAGTTTATGACTTCATTGTTAAATATGAAGTTGTTAATATCATGTTATCACACTTTCTTTTTCCAGCCAGTTTCAAGACAGACGCTAAGGTCCTGTATAACCTGAGGGAAAACATACTAGTTTTCCTTTGCACTTAGCTTGTTGAGCTGACTTTGCTCAGTCAACTTAACTTGCATCCATGCAGGCTTTCGAAAGGCATGCAGAAAAACTTCTATACATCCATTATATCTGTATACGTTTTTCAAAAACTGTAATGTAGTATCTGAACTTTTCTGTTGTCTTTGTGTGATCTACTGTTACATTTGGAAAATAATTTCCACACCCTTTTCCTCTCCCATGCCTTTCCATACCTATTAAATTCCAAACTCCAACTTCTTGATATATTAAATATTTAGCTAAGAAAGTGTTTGAAGATTTCGCTTTGCTCTGTTGACAGGGTTATAAGGAGAGAAACAAATTCCATAATGATTTTTGTTCATGTTTTCTGCAGATGTGAAAGTGGTGTAACTGAAAAAGAATGTACTCCAACTTCAGACACTGTGTGCAGAACAGAAGGTATCATTTTAAATTGTAGCATGGTCTGGCATATGCTGTAGTTTGAGAGACTATTGCAATTGTATTGTTCTACACAATGGCCCACAGTGACTCCTGACAGCTGAGGGCATCATATCTACTGGGCCCTATACTGACCTGTGGGGCATGATCCCTCTTCTCCCATGATCACTGTCCAGATGTAGGAGCCATTACTTCTTTTTAGGGGTGACTCATGATAGGTAAGACTTAACAAAGATGTAGCTTCTACCATTAGGAAACAACAGAAAGGCTTTTATAATCTGATGCAATCTTCTTTAACATTTAGCGTGTGTTGCTGTATTGCATTTCTTGACTTAACTTTCATGTAACGCTTCTAATGTTCCAACAGGAGTGCCAGCGTGGGCCATTGCTTTAATAATTTTGTCAGTACTATTTGTACCAACTGCAGCAATATTGTGGTGTAAGTGATTCCCTATTCCTTGTTCCTGTCATATTCTGAATAAGATATTCAGGCACTCAGATGTATTATATCCTTGGAGTCCAGATATACTCTGTCCTGGATTTGAAAAATGCTTTTTTTCTTTCAGGGAAGAGAAAACAGATGGGTTGTACTAGCAAGGAGAACCTGGGTGAAATAATCCCCATAACAGGGGTTTCTTGTGTAAGTATTGTTGCTTAGATCACAAAAACCCAGCTTCATGAAAGGAACTTTGTTTCATTTAAATTACTGGGACTCTGCAAGCATGAGGATGCCTCTCTTCTGTGACAATATTGAAGTAAATTTCACCATAAGGACTCTTTTGGGAGACGTCAAAGAAACAAGATCAAAAGAGGTCTCTCTCTCTGATCTGATTCCCTTGCTTACTGAACAGGAGAATAATGAAGAAAACTAAAAGAAAATTACAAAAGTCAGGTGTCATGAAATGTGTTTATATTCTTATACAACATTAGTGTTTTACAAAACTTGTTTCTACTCATTTCTCTCTTGTTTCTCTTTTCAGGACAATGAACCTCTCATATACCCAGGTAAGAGAGAATTTCTTAAAATACAGTGCAAGGGAAAAAAATACAGACAAGGACATCTTACACTAAAAGAAAAAAAAAAAAAGGATATTTTTGTGTAGACTTCTCCCCTGTCAAGAGTTGTCATTCTAGCACAACAGTGAATACTTACTAAAGAAATGCCAGTTGATATTGTGCTTATTAAGGCATTTAGTGATATAATGAAAGTTTTGCCTCAGGAGGAATTTCTGTTGTATAGGAAGCGATTATTAATTGACAACAGGTGAATTTCTGTTCTGCATGTGGTACAGACCCTAGAAGACAGAAAGCTGAATTTCTAGAATTATGGATAATTATGAAAATGGAGTAGTCCCATACCCAACAGTGGGATTGCAGAAACACAAACCTGCCTTATGTTCAAGGTCAAATTCACAGTAGTATTACACAATAGGAATAGAACATAAGCTGTATTCCAACAAAACAGACCTGTCCTGTTCCACTACCTTTCCCAACACTATTTTGAGCAGAACAGGTACATGAGGCAGAACCAGACTTTAATGATAGACAAGAACATAATAGGTTTCAGAGGGAACTGAGATTCTATTTCAAGTGTGGATGCAAACCTAAATATTTGAATTACATAGCATTTGTTAGGAACATGTAAAAGCAGACCTACTATACATTGTAAAAAAAAAACACATATAAAAGATACTGACCCAGGAATACTTGTAATTAATCTCTTTTGGACAGAAAAAGTATCAACTATGAGCACAGGTGATAAAAAACAGTAAGATGTAAGTGCCAAGAGCATTAATTTTCTTTTGCATTTCTAGATATTGACCTGAGCAGCCATGTTGCTGGTATTGTGGAGCAGATGACACTCACAGATGTCAAGACATTTGTTCGTCATCACCAGATACCAGAACCTGTCATAGATCAAACTCTTCGGGATAATTATCCTGATACATTTGAACAGAAGATTAAGTTGTTTCAAGTCTGGTATCAAAGACATGGGATAAAAAGAGCCTACGGAACCCTAATAAGCAGCCTGAGAGAGCTTAAGATGTGCACTGTAGCTGATCAAATTGAGGAAAAAATGAAGGCAGCCATTTCCAGCTGTCAGGAAGGGGGACAGTCTTATGGTGATGACACTGAGCAAAGCAAAACCTGCAATCCCAGAAGTACAAACTCTTACAATGATAGTGCTGACCTAAGTAAAAACAACTCTGGTAGTCTGGAAGAGACATAGCACAGAATCATTTGAAAATTACTTCAGTATTTTTCTAGCAATATAAATAACAAAGCTTTTAAATACCCATTTTCATTGGCAGTTTGTTTCAAAGGAGTTATATGAACATGGAATACTTAGGATTTTTGCAGCAGTATCTTTCCTTTAAAAAAAAAAGTCTTAGCTTTTTTTTAGTTGTTAAGAATTGGAAGGAGATGTTTTATGGCTTATATTCTACAAGGTAGCACATAAAAGTCCAGCTTTAGGATTCCCTACAAGATGAAAAAAAACTAGTCATTATTTGAAGAAAAGCTTTAGTCTAAGTGTATGGCCCTGCATTACTTCATCAATATTATGTTTTGCTTACATTAAAATAGTGGGCTGTTGCATTTTTCAAAATGAAAACTCTGTTGTTAAGTGTCTACAACGTGTACCAAGAAGAATACTTGAACAGAAAAAAATGATCAATTTCTAGTACAGGTGTTGCTGTATAATTAAATTCTACTCTGTTGTAAATGAGATTTCTCCCTTGTATAGAAGCACCTGTGTGTATACAGAGTTTTGTATATGTGTGTATTTATACATGTGTGTTTATATGTGCAGGTTTTCTATACAAAAGCTCCCAGAGCTAAATAAAAAATATTTCCCTTGTTCTCTGCATTGATTACAAGCCTTATCGAATGTTAAAACCCTTCAAAGAAGCAGGAGCTGCAGCAGCACAGCAGAACCATGGTTTTTGGAAGGCAAACTGCACAAGTGATGTAGTGTCCATGCGCAAGTCTGCAACACTAGTTTTTCTAACACAAGAACTGATAGAATGAAAACATCTTCACTTAAAAGAAATACACATAGTGCATGACTTCTCTCATTGTGCAACTTATAGATGTCATTTTTAGGTTTTTTTTCACTCAGATCAGTAAGTCACAAAAAGAGATGATTCTTTGGGATGGGGGAAACAACAAGAAAATGAGACATCTTACCTTTCTTACGTCTCGGAGTGCAGAGGGCTCAGCTCCCGAATTCAAAGAACCAGTAGTCCTGGGCTGCTTTGCAGTGAAGCCTTTCCTGCTCACATACCCATTTATGCAAAGCCTTACAAAACCTTTCAACAGATGAGGAAACCTCAGTGAAAAGGATTGATATTTCCAGGTCACACAGCAAGCAGGATGACCTTCTTTAGCTCTACCATTACTTTACCAGACAGAATCTCCAAACATTGCCAAGACTCAGCCAAAGCACGAGGAGACATGCCTGGGCTCACTCCCAGCCGGGATGTGGGGCAGGGTCCACTTGCTGCCACCTGGCCCCAGGGGTGTGGAAGGGCAAGGCAGGTCTGGCAGCAGGGTGCCAGGTGCCAGCAATCAACCCCCAGGCAACACCAGGCACCCACAGCTGTGTGGAGCTGCTCCTAAAGGTCATGCTGCTAGAAGTGAGGTGCCTGGAAGGGTGGTGTGTGGCCCTTAAAAACAGCCAGGCATCTGTGTATGGCATTAAGCAGGAGCCTGAAGGGAAAAGCAGGACTCAGATTATTTTCAAAAACTTTAAGACTTTCATAGGCCTGACCCACAGAAGATCTGAAGGGCACAGAGCATACTGTTGACAAGCCCAGACCTGGAGCAGGTCTCCAGGTCTCAAGCATCACATAGGTGTTAAATACTCAGAAAAATCTTCCACTTTGGAGCTTCTTGCCTATAATGTTTCTGCATTTTTAAAGTGTCTAATCAGTCAGCTTGCCACTACCATACTGCCAAAATCCCCACACTGTGCTGCTTTTCTAAGGAAAACCTTCAGGCTGCTGTAGCTGGATGGTTTAACAGCCATGCACCAGAACTGTGCACCTATGGACTGATTAAGGCATAGCATTGTATGCATGACTTGTGCATGCTATCTGTGTACAGATCCACATGCTGCAACAGTGTGTTGCTCATTGCCTTGTTTTGGTCAGGCTCAAACTGTATAGGAGAACAAAATGTCTGCCTTTCAGCAAAGCAGCACAACAGCGACAGAGGCTGTGCCATTTCTCCTGGGTTGCAGTTATGCAGAAGCATGGTCAAGACAGGAAGGAAGGAAAGCTCCATGCTCTCACAAGTCCTAGTAGACAGGCTGCTCCCTGTACTGTGTCCCACCCAGGAACGCATAATGTAGCTTAAAGGTGTGTTGGCAGGTGCTTTACTTGAACTTTGACTTTTATTGGCTTCTGGCTATGTCTCTCAGAGTAAAACATCTGACCATCAGAAAATAAGGTTGTCCACCTCTCAGGGATTCAGTAGATCAATTAGTAAAACTGATCTGAACCAATCTGAAAGCAGAGACACCAAACCTCATAAATTTGTGGCTGTGAAATAGAATGAGAAATTTTTCTTTCGTCACACCGGAATTCCCCAACCACAGTACAAGGATGGTTAAAAAAAAAGTCCCTGAGCAATGAGTCATATTCTCCTTAGGAGACATCTGCAAGGCTGAACCCAGACTGCCACTAACTCTAGTTGTTAGCGTACATAGTTTTTTATTTTTCTTCTTAACTAGAACAGTACATCAAATAAGAGACTGGTTGTATTGTACAGTTAGTTTTACAAAGGAGTGCACATGTGTCTGTTCTGCAGTCAGTAGTGCAGCATAGAGCTGTCTGGTCAAAATTAGAGTATCTGGACCAGGAACCAAAAGCTATTTAGTTCTCCTGACCTATGGTTACACACACAGCTTTCCATGGCCTCATTTTCAAGCTAGGGCTGCACAGGAAAATCATACCAAGCAGGATATATCAGCACTGTTTCACGTTTTGCTGTCACGTTTCCTTCTCAGAAGTAAAGCCAGTGATGAGTCTCATGTTGATAAGCAAGATGACTGCCACCACCATAGCTGCTCATTGAAATATAGATCTGGTATCTTTATGCTCTGCACTTTGCACACTTGAAATGAGCAGCCTCTTTCTCCTAAATGACAAGTCTGTATCATACGCAGTGTGAAATAACTCCTTTCTCAGCTTGGGGGGGGGGGGGTGGAAGCAGGCTGGGGGGGCGGGAAGCAGGCTGGCGGGGGAAAGGCAAACTACAGAAATTACTTTGAGAACTGAAACTCTCCTGTTTTATGGAAACCCATCATCAGAAAAGCAAGTGGAAATTGAAACAGAAACTTGACCGGGGAATGACTTGGCACATTTTGAAAAGCAGATTTCAAAGAGGAAGCTCCCTATTCAGGAAGCTAAAAGTTTGCAAAACACTTGCTTTTGTTATTCAAATAGTAAAAACAGAACTATTGTTATTTAAAAATAACAACAGGAGAAGAATGGGAACATAGAAATAAAAGGCTGATGATCTCACTTCGGTCCCCTGCAAACCGAAAGTGACCATACAAGTGAGGAGACTGTTCATAAATTCCACAGGCTGTTCTGCTGATCACCCATGCTGCAAACTGTAGAACAGTTTCTGCTGCCCTGCAAACACTCGTAACACCTGTGTGGAGACAGAAATGAGATCCCTATGGCAGTACAGCACCAGAAAAAAGCAGGAGAGGTTCAGCACAGGTCTAATATACAGGGTTGCTGCAATATGAGATAAATTCTTTTTAAAGTTACCCTGCAGGCTGTCAGTTCTTGAAAAGACATGGCTGAGAAGTGCTGAGTACAGAGTCTGAAATTTTTTTGCACAGATAGCATAACAAGCATTTTAAAGTGTGAGAGAGCCACAGGCTTATTTCCTGTATAGAGAAGATGGAAGGAAAACAATACAAATTTGTGAAAAGACTAAAACTGTATTGGGAAAAGCCTTGGGCAGTCTCCTTGTTTTGAAGGAAGATACAACCTCGAAACTCACATTCCACTCTTGCTGTTTGTTAATACTTTGATTTTGGACTTGAAAGGGAAGTTCGCATTCCTGCTATCCCACTGCTAGCAAGAGGAAAAAATCCCCACCATGCGTATCTGGCCTCTAGTACAGAGCTGCGGTTGAGAATTAGCAGGGATGTGGGAAAAATCACAGAACTTAACATACAGTCAGTGTGTTCTGGATAGCTTTTCAGTGGTTTTAGCTCCTTTCCAAACTGAAAGCAAGACTTTTAAGGCAGACAGAGTGCTAAAGGGCCTTTTCCCCCTAACTTTAAAGAGAGGTCTCTCACTCTCCCTATAAACTAGCAACTGTGACAAAATGCTATTTTTATAGCAAGCAACCTAGCAGAAAAGCAGCAAAAAATGTCTGTGACTGCAGAGGTGCTGCAAACAGGGTCTTGAACAAACGCAGGAGGGGAGTTAGTGAGGGAAAGCAATGGCAGGAAAGCCCAAAGACACTCAGTCTCCTGTGCCTGGGGCATGCAGCACATAGAGGTCTTTGAACCTGCCTTCCATACATCTGCCTGCAGTGCTGCCCATGTGACTGGCCATCCACACGACAGGATAAATACACCTTTGTGTCCTTGGGATATGAACAAGAAAGGATGAGGCAAAAATATCCAGTTTCATTTCCTGCACATCTATCTTACAGTCACTAATGGGCTTTATACATTTTCTGGATTATCAATACCTGAAGATTTACATTTTCTTTTTGGATCTTTTCCTGGTCCTTCCTTCATACTATATGAAGACCCTTCTTCAGATATACATCTGGGATAGCTGAAGCTGCAGAGAACATTTTACGACACTTCTCAAGTTGCTCTGATGTGTAGCCAGCCCTCTAGCAATCCTGTCCTGCCCCTGTTGGGGCTGGTTGTCTCCTGGCACCTCTGCTCTTCTGGGAGGGGAGTGCAGCCATCCCTGCAGTTCATGGGGAAGGACAGCTGTGATCTGGGCTGATCTCAAGGGCTCTCGCGGTTCAAGGTCTTTCTCTAAGACATGAGGACAACACTTATTCCTGTACTTTGAGGGAAAGAGGGACAACTAAGTTTATACCAGACAGTGCTCCCTTCATTTATCCAAGAAGGGGTAGTGGTCACTAAATAATTCAGTATTTTTGAACCTCTCGATCAAGTATACTATGACTTAAATTCCTTTAAACTTGTTTAAAATTTAACAACCACCCTGGAAGGTGGCAGTTGTTTTGGGGAGAAGGGAGGTGGCAGCTAGGAGCTTGCACGCTGTTTGCAGAAAGCAAACCCCCGGCGCCGCAGCCTGCCATTCCCTGCCGCTGCTCAGCAGGTGGCAGCCTGTGTCCGCTCAGTCCCACGCGTGTCCACCCCGTTTCCTTCCCCGGCCCGGTCCCCGCACACCCTGGGCTGGCTTGGCAGAGAGGGACACGAAAGAGCTCTCTCCCCATCGCCGCTTCCCCCTGCTGCTTCCCAGGCTCTCCGTCTGGCTTGCTCTTGGGGGGGATGAATTATTCTCACAGGGAAAGGACATACTATAAATGCACTTGCATGTGGAGCAAGCAGCAGACTGGCTATGACAAGGGCATGAAGCCTTACGCTTGTAGGCCCAAGCCTGCCATCAGGCTGAGGCAGTTCCAACTCTAATTTTACATGTGATCCCTCAAGCCATGTTCCACAAGGCTTAAAACAACACCTACAGTGTCATAAAACGTTGTGTGACAGCTTTTGTAACACTCCTCAGATATGAGGATGAGCACAGCCTGACTCCCCTCAACCAGCCCCAGGATTAAGCAGCTCAAGAAAGTCCCACGCTGTAATTCCAGACTCTGCTGCAGCACAACCCATGACTTGGCATCACCAGTTTTAAGTTTAATACCACATGGAAAAAACGTGTCATAACAAAACATTCAGGCTGCAATCTGAACACTCTGAAATCTGGGATCGGCACTGTCACTGCAGTATGTACATTACCTGTGCCAACACGAATGTGTATTGCAGTGAAGTCTTATTAAATGTTCACATACAAAATAAAACAGTTGAGAGTTAGACATTCACTTGATCATTACTTCTGCAACTGCCAAAATACCAATCAAAGGTAGGCGTTAGCAGCAGCTGAGAAAGCCTAGGAAAAACAGGATGGCTGTCCTGAATTTGGGCCCTTGGAATGGTAGTCTTTGCATCACCATAACAAAGTGAAAAAGCAACTGGTAAAGAAGGGGGAGGTGAAAGGGTGGGTGATGACAGCTTAGAGGCTTTCTGGAGGAACTGGCTTACGAATAATACCCTTAATTGCTCCAACATGCTATTGTAAATGGTCTTCTTTCTTCTCCAGGCTTGTAAATTAACCTATCATTTTGAATAACTATACATTCAATGCAGTTTTGACTTCCATTCTAGCTATGAAAATGTTGGGAATAACCACCATAGGAAGCTTGCTGCCAAGATTTTTTTTTTTTTTAATCTTACAAAATCTATGGCTGTTGCTTCCATCAGAAAAACTGGAACAGCTAGAAGTGCTTGAAAATCTATAATCCTGCATCTGGATGCATCAGAGCTTGTGAAGTACTTTATGTATCATGCTTTTTGTTGGCTCTATTAATGTGTCTTTAGCAAACAGCAAATCAGGAACTAGCTGTGCAAGGTACACAGCCCCTTTCCTGAGACATCTTTCCTGAGAAAGGGTCTTAGAATTGGACCTTTATTCAGATCTCCCTACAGCACTCAAAAGCCTTTCCCTAACATCAGGCACTGGGGTGAGGAACTGCCAAAGAGCACCCCATAAAGATGCTATAAGGAAAGTAATGAGCAATGGTACTCAATGAAATTTAAATAATAGTAGGTTACATGGCCATGTATTCTTTCTTAGGCATCGTTTAGGGAGACCGGGTTAAGTGGTTTGTTGAACAGTTACACTAACAGGTGCTTCCAAGGATTTCTGAGCTGTGGCCCCGCTCCAGGTACTCAGGGCTTGATGTCTATGGGCTGCAGGACAGTTATATTTACCGGGTGACCAAGGGAATATACACTGTAGAGGTGAGCCAAAGAAATGCATAGAAAATTTGTTGGGTTATTTCTCATCTCACCATTGTTTGCCTTCACAGCTGTAAGACTCTTAACCTGCTGTCAATGCAACTTTTTAGGATCTCTTTTAATTTGTAAATGAAAACAGATGAGTAATTTCATAAGCTGGGATTAGAGAGCTGGACACAAGATAAAAGCTCTGTTCTGTGTAAGGGCTGAAGTCAAACAGTCTTTCAGACACCAGCTTCCTGCTCCCTCCTCCAAAGGCATTCCTACATACGTCACCATAAAAATGCACCGATTCTCCAGGAAACAGAGTTTTCAACATCCCCTAGCTCACACAAGTCCAAACCAACTACCAACAGAACATGCAAAAGCATTTCCTGCTTGCTTCTCTCAGCTGTGGACCTGTTCCAAAGAAAGATAGTAATGTATTCATTTTTTACTTAAATGGAGAAAAGGGTTCTTCCAAATGTGATGGAAAATACTGTTGGTCAAATTAAATGCATACCTTATGTTTGGACAGCAACCAGGTCCAGAACACTTCAGCAAAGAAAACATTAGAAGCTGTAAGTAGTTCAAAATAGGACTTCAAGTGAAGTCCTGTTCTACCTGGATTCAAGTTAGCAATTGGAATCAAAGGGGGAAACTATTTTCACTAGAAAGCAAGAAGAATTTTTCTTTTCTAGGCAGCATTCCACTTGAAGATCTAATAAGTCATCAGCTTATGCTCACCACTTAGCCTTAACAAATCTGGGCAGACTTATAGACAACCTTAGTATAGGTAAGTCTATAGGGGAGTCCATGACAGAGCCAAAAAGCAAAGCAACTTTTAAAATCTAAAAATACTGTAACAGGCTTCTTGGGGCTGAAGGTATGACTGAGAATGGGGTGATACCTATCTCTTTGGTGTCTTGCCATACTAACAAACTCAGGAATACAAGTCAATGGCTCTTCCTTCTTCTTTCATTCTAACCCTACACTAATTAGTGCTGTAGATGCTAACATTCATATGAGATGTGGCAGAACCTGGCTAGAATCCCCTTTTCTGGTCTGGAGCAGAAAATTGCATGCAAGTCTCTCACCTTCCAGTACCATAAGTCTGGGCTATCTGGGGACATCTCTTTCCTGCGCACTGTTATTGAATCAGTTCCACTATTTGTAATTAAATATCCATTGTTGTGTAAGTTTGAAATGGATTCATTCTGTTGCAGAAGATGCTTAAACTATTAGGTTATTCACACAAGTTATCTAGTGGCCTGCATACCACAGGCAAGGCAGCCAAGGAATTGTCCAGTTTGTGAACCCAACTAACGCACAGATGCTCAGCAGCTCAGCAATGAGAACTCCCTTGTAGACTCTGGCATCTACAGAGATATTAGGTACCTAAATTCTTCTGTGGACTGATTTGGGTTAAATTGCAGGATATAGTAAGAACAAATAACATGCTGTGAAGGCAGTGTTACACTCTAGGTTTTTACTTTGTCGCACTACACTGTCCTTTGGGATTTTGGTGTTTTTTTGTTTTGTTCTCTTTTCCTAATAAGGTATCTAGGACTTTCTTCTTTGAGAATACAGTACTGTTCATGATATTGAACAGGAAATTAACTCTTCTAGCTAAGGTGGAACCCAAGATTTTTTCCTGTTGAACAATGGACTTCAGGGAGAGTTCCTCTTTAAGAAGAAAATGCTGGAAATTCCAGCTACCTTAAAATAGATGCACAAAGACCTTCTGCTGTAAAAGCTACTGGTTACTTTCTGAGACTCCTAAGACTAGAGGGGACTTTGAAAGGTCATTTACTCCAGTCCTTTGCCCTGAGGCAGGATTAACTAAAATGTTTCTATCTTATCTCAGAGATGGAGACTCCAAAAACATTTAGGTAATTTATACTGATGTTTCACAATATCTACTCTTAAAAAGTTTGTCCTAATATGAAAATGAACCCTTGGTGTATTTTCAGTCCTCTACATCTTGCCATACCCACTATGACATGGTGAAAAGACTGTTACCTTCCTTTTTACAACAGCCTTTTCCAGATTTGAACACCGTTATCATGCTGCCCACCTCATCTTTTTTCCTCATTTAGGCTACACAGAGGCAGTTTGTTCAGCTTGTCATTGTGGAGAGGATGTGCTGTTCAGTGAAAGGCATAAAAAAAGGAAAAGAACATTTTTTTTTTCCCTGCTTTTCTGCACGTTCACATTAGCATTATTAACTATGCTAATTCAGTTACTCTTGAATTTCCTTCTGGTTATCTCTGTTTGAAACTTGCTAATTAGTCCCCAGAACAGGAATGTATTTTCAGATGCATATATTTCTGTGTGCATTGCAATCCAGAATTTAAAAAGTAGGGACTTATGACTTGCCCTCACATGGCAGTATGTATTCTTAGGTGTATATAATGTCCCATCCAGGATTCTTTTTGAAAATCTTATGCTCAAAATATTTCAGTCCAATTCTACTAAATCTCCTGTATTCGCCACCTCAGCAAAAGAAGCAGAATTTATGCACTTAGTTCTTTAGTTTCACAAATAGTTGGCAAACATAATGGCTGAAATTAATTGCCTTGGCCCCAAACAGACACCTTTCATGAGTATGAAGGCATTTTACACATGGCCAAGTTCATTGTCACAACCAAACCTTGGCCTATTCTGCTGCTTTTTCTCATATCCTCTAAATATTGCTCTGTCAGAAGCTCTGTTGGGCTCTGTACAAAATGTTTGGGTATTATAACGCTTTGGATTTCATTTCTGGGGAAACGCAGCTTTCATCAGAATGAAGTTTAGATATAGTTTAGATACATGATCTAAAGAGGTCTGTGCATCTTTATTGTGCCGTTAAGCTAAGGGTCTGCTGAGGAATTCTTTCTTGCCTCATCCTTATTGTAACAAGGCCACAAATATACAGTTTATGTCTTTAAATGGATGCCCTTTTCTGTTATTGTGTCAGGTCCTAAATACATTTCTTATCTTTTATGGCATAATTATATCACTGGAAATTCTAGGAGTTAGGACTTCAAAATTACAAGAACAAGATGTTAATGTTTTGTGCTAACCACAATCCTTTAACCCCTGACCCTTACTGTGACAGCTTTGCTGTTTTACCCATTTTCTCAGTAGTTAAGAGATACAGCCAGACCATACCAGAAAAATTAATATAATTGTGACTTGTCTAAAATCAGTTATTTCCTGGAATTAGTCTTTTAAATTTGATTTCATCATAACTCTTACGCTCTTTGTGACTGCAGCTCTTTCTGAATCATAGTAATGACTTTCTGAATTGTTACAATCAACTCCTTCTCCACTGCTGGGACATGGCAGGCAGTCAAAAAGGTGCCAACTCATTCTTTTAAGACAGAACTCCTGGCATGCGCTACCTCAGCTGCTGTCCCCACAGGGTAGCAAATACACCATGCTGCTACATGTATTGTTACTCTGCTGGAAACAGCACAGCTACAATAGTTATAGACAATATTAGTAAATGAGACAGAAGACCAAATGAAATAAATAGAAATATCTTTAGGTTAAAAATTGAAGTTTTCTCTTGAATATCAGTAACAAATGGTCAACCTCTTAGGAAAGAACCCCCTTCCCTAAACACACAAATTCAGGCACTGTTGTTCAAAGTAGGTTTCAGGGTGAGTGCAGATAGGAACTCTAGCAAGAACACTGCTCAGTGCCAGAGGAATCTCTTTTTAAAACACCTGATTGCTAAAATAAAGTCTTAACCTAAATTAGATAATTGCATATTGATAATACTAAACACATTAAACTAAGCAAGGTAAATAAGTATACCTGTCCCTAACTCAAAGGCATAACTTTGTATATAAATGTGTTCTAGATGGGTTATGAGAGCACATGACTTGCTGTTATAGGAGAATCTAGATTAATAAAATAAAGAAGGCAGCTACTTGAAAATAGGCATTGTGTACCCTAAATCTCACATATCCATGTGTCCTGCATGCCATCCATTACTAGTGAGATTCCTTTCAGCGGTTTGTCAACATTGTTGGTGTATTGATCACATGACTAAGACCCTACAGATGTAATTATTTTGTGGTCTATCTCGGCCCTGAAGAGGACCGTCACCAGTTGTCAGGAGACTCTCATGAACTAGTTTGTTCCCAGTATAACTTTGGATTCCAAATAATTTTTGGAGTTTGAACCTTGGCAGAAATCTAATCTGCCATTTGGAACTACATCTTTAGAGATGTTATGTGACTCATCAGCTTGGAGGGAATCTCTGGGATTCAAGCTGGGCACTGGCTCCTTTGGCACCTCTCCCTACACCAGCAGTCCCCTTTGCTACATTTGGATGAAGTAAGGAGGAAAAGAAAAAGAAATATGGAAAACGTTTAGCAGAAATCCCCTTTGAATGTCAATAAAGCAAACAGCATGTGCCACAGCAACAGAAAAATGCAGGGAAGAACACAGTCCTAGAGGACTGCCAGTGGTCACATAGCTAAAACACCACTGGGATCTGACACATCAGTGACAATGTTTATCATGAGCCAAAACATGGTTCAATTCAGTAACACAGACAGTCACTGAATGTAACCAACAGCTGAAATGTCATCCTGAGGACTCACAGATGTGTTGCAGTTTTAGATATGGTAGCATTTGACAGAAGTTCATCTCAGCTATCTCTTTATACAACTAACAACCTGCCCAAAACTCTACATTTGTAGCAGCATTTAAACATCCATGTTAAAATATACAGAGCACTAGTGTAAATGCACTGTAACTGCAGACATATATTAGGTCATATTTTATCCTTTACATACAATAGCTTTGTGTGGCCACAGTGGTACAGATGTCCAGAACATAAGCAACACATGTCAAAATTCACTTTCTGCTTCTGTGTCCACTTCCGGGCTCCACAGTTTAAGAAGGACAAGGGATTACTGGAGGGAGTCCAGCAAAGAACTACAAAGATGACTAGGGGTCTGGAGCATCTTCCTTATGAGGAGAGATTGAGAGAGCTGGGTCTGTTCAGCCTAGAGAAGGCTGAAAGGGGATTTTATCAATGTTTATAAATATTTCAAGGGTGGATGTCGAGACAATGGGACCAGACTCCTTCCTTTCAGTGGTGCCCAGCAATAGGGTGAGGGGCAACAGTCACAGACTGAAGCACAGGAGGTTCCATCTGAATACGAGGAGAAACTTCTTTACTTTGAGTGTGACAGAGCACTGGAACAGGCTGCCCAGAGATATCCAAAAGATATCCAAGACCCATCTGGACACATTCCTGTGCAATCTGTTCTAGGTGAACCTGCTTTAGCAGGCGGGTTGGACTAGATGATCTCCAGAGGTCCCTTCCAACCTTAACTATTCTGTGATTCTGTGATTCTAGAAGTCTGGTTGGTTTGTTTTGTTTTGTTTTTTCCATTTACAGATCTGTTGCTTTTAGTTACACCAGGAAGCAAAAAGCTGGGGGCACCTCCAGAACAAAGGCAACAAAGATGATGATGCATCACACATCCAAACACCTTCACTGGTACCACAGCATCAACCTAATGCCCTCCCAACTTCTACTGGTATTAGCAGCACTGGTGACAGCCGGGGACAGTCAGCAGGTTTCTCTCTAGATGTTCAAGCTTGCATTATCATAGAGCAGATACAGGTTAGACTGTAGGGATATAGTCCTAATAATAACTGTAAATACATGCTAGGGACCCAGCTAGAAACCACAGTTGATTACATATAGGATGCAAGCAGGAACCTAAGATGAAGCAGGAAAAGCCCTGGCCAGAAACCAGGCTGAGAAGTAGACTGATACAGGAGAGAGGAATCCCAACAGATTCCCAAAATGTATTTTCATGGGAACATGCACTGCTGTCATTTGCAGATTGAAAGTGCTGACTAAACACAACCAGGAGCAGATTGTGCGGGCACCACAGAACCCCAGCCCAGTCCAGCACCCCAAATTCATTGGTGGACATTTCTCAACTTTGCCTTAACATCAGAGGCAGGCAACAGCAATTCAGCCTCCTCTGGGGAAGTCTCCTATGTATCTACACTACCACCTCCCCCAAGGTGAGTGTGAGGATTGCCTGGAGCATCCTGGTGTTTGACTCCTTTCATCCAAGTGACAGATTTCAGCATTTCAAGCCCCTGTTCATCAGTGCATTGGATGAGTACCCAGAGCACTACTGTAACTGCACCGTAACTACAGATACCATCAGGCTTACTCTGCAATAAGGTGGATTTTTCAGCATCCTAATCACAGCAGCCCTACACGCTCTAGTCTCACTACACTTCTGTATGTCTTAGGGAGGCTCCACATGCAGTGCCTAGAGGGTGAAGAAGGGTAGTTACCCTGCTGAGAGGACTTAGAGACAAATGGGTGGTTAGTGAAGCATCTCCTGGAACAGAGCCTGGCAACTTCAAGATGTGGCAGAAAATTGCAGATAATGCTGGAGGCTCTATGTATGGTATGTGATCCATGGGAATATGGAAGCTGTATGAGAAGAAAGGCATAGGTAAGTGGGTAAAGTATTAAAAATGTATGTATGTATAACTACAAATTAAAGGAAAAAAGTAAAGGATACTGCTGAAGCACAAAACGTAACAGGTCTTATGGCCGCCTGTATGTTGGATTGTCATTTTTCTGCCTTTGCCTGACTGGTGTCAGGCTGTTAGTTGATGTAGCTCAGCTAAATGTAGATAATTTTGGATACCAAACTATAGAAAAAGACAGTGTTTCCTTGTTTACAACAGGCACTAAATCAAGCCTAAGCTTATTAAAGGGAAGAGTTCCTTGGAAATTAATAGACTGAATTTTCCTTACATCTAGATGACTGGCATAAGTAATTCATTTCAATAGAGTTACTTTTAATTTCTACCTGTGTTAGAGTGGAACTGTAATGGGACAATGTCTCCTTACCACAGGACTCGAACTAGATCTTCCAGGCAGTGGGTAGTACCTAATGGCTGCCTACAGCATTATGCAATGACTGCAGAAACTTTCAGTTCCATCTGTGTGTGGAAAGAATAAAAATAGAAAACTGAAGAATACTCTGGTTTTGAGATGTGTAGGAAAAAGCCCAAATGACAGTGTGTGGCATTATGGTAAATCACAGGAAGAGAACTTCCGTTTACCTAATATAGAATAAGAAAGGAAAAATAAATGTAATACATACAAGTTTGATAATTAACAAGATGACATGAAGTAATTCCAGGACATAAATTTAAACATAAAGGTATATTTGGGCTTTGTTTTTATTAATTGGACAATTTTCAATGTTCAGATTTCCCATTGTTTAAGGTTTCAAAAAAAAACAGCATAAACATCTTACTGTCTTTCAGAAAGCTAGGCTGTTTAAACAGCTGCAGCCATACCACTTCAAGTGGAAGATAAAACTTTATTTCAATAAACAATGTGACAGAGGCTCCATGTAGACTACAGCTACAAAATTTCATTTTCCTCCTTCACTGTTAAATGAAGGTGTCAAAAATAATAGCCAAGCAGTATATATGGCCACATATCTTTCTCCCTACCCTTCATCTACCTATTCTTAAACCTCAGGCTCTCTCTTTTCTTGGGTTGTACTTGAATTGCTGTCACAGCCTCTAGCATCCCTAGTGTTGAAATTACAAATACACCAGAACATCTAAGCTTTTTAAGTTAATGTTACTTACGGGTCATCAATTCAATTTTACCTTAAAGCACACAAAGTCCTCTGCTAGCCACATGCCTCTTCCTTAAGGTGCAGCTGCTTAGTCCTGTTTCCTTGCCACACCTCTCTTGGAGGAGTGGGATCACTGTCCCTGTACATCACTGTGTAGCACAGCAGTGCCCAGCTGGTTCCCTCAGCCCCCTCCCGTAAGCCATGTACGCCACTCTCCTTCATCACACAACTGCATTAGCTGCACTTGGAACAGCACAGCCTATTTCTGCAAGACCAGTAGGTCTGCTGCTGTTGCAGAGCACTAGATCTGTTGCACGCACACACAGTCGAGATGATGCTCCTTGAAATCACTGGAACTACTGTTCAGACATGGTGCAGTCACCCAGTGAGGCACGTACATGCTTGTGGAGGACACCAACAAGCAACAGGCTGCCACTGCCAGAATAATTGGTGCAAGCTACTGCCAGCCGCCGCCTTCTTCAAGAGTAACCTGAGACCACACAGGGACTGAGCCAAATAATTTTTCTGGTAACAGAAATAGCTTGAGCCTAGCTACCTTGAGCTCCTCAGCCCCTCCTATCTGATATATGCCCATCTTTTTCTGTCTTTGAAATTACCATCTGCAGTTCAGGATGACAGGCAAGGAAACAGTTCCCAACTTTGTTCACACAACCTGCTGAGATATAACTGAAGCAAACAGGAAGAAGAATGTTGGATGCTTTGCCTGGTCTTGAGGGCTTCTGCTTCACACCTGGCAGCTGTGCATCCATGCCAAGGATCCTGTTCCACACAGAAACTTTCCACTAATCCTACAAGACTGCCCCTGGAAGAAGAAGAATTTTTTCAGCCTTTCCTGAGGTTCTTCTTTTTCTCTCCTCCATCACAAGTATATTATAGGACAGTAACTGGGACAGAAAAGCTGTGCGCTTGGTAGAAAAGCCCACAGCTTTTCTGTCCTGGTTAGCAGAAGGGATCAGAAGTTCTGCCTTTCAGAACACATTACTTACAGCGCTTGGTTCCCTTTACCGAGGGAAATAGAACAGATTTCAAGCATCTTCATGGAGCATTTCTAGATGCTTGCTTTTCCACTGTGCCAGCCTAGTGTGCCTCTCTGCTCTCTCCCCCCAGGAAAAGGCAATGAGTCTCTGTGCCTGGCCAATATACCATTTCATATGCCACCAATGCATCTCCTAAAATACACTCCACAAAAAAAGAGCCTCTTCCCCGCACTTTTGTCCTGAGGGAGTTTGCTGGAGAAGAAGCAAGAGATTGTTTTCACGGCGTCATAACTATTTTTTTCCTGCCTTCTCAGTAAAGCAGTCTTAAGAGGTCTGCACTAAGTGGAGGCAAAAAGGCTAACACCAGTGTGATGAAACAAAAGGCAGGATGTGTCAGTGAAGCAGTTTACATTGATGGTATCAGCTGAAACAGGGACAGAGCAAGCATTCTGGAAAGAGAAATGAGGAGAAAATTAATTGAGTAAACAGCAAAAGAAGATGACTAATTGTGTCATGTTTCTGTGGCAGTAGCTAACAGAGATGCTGTAGAAATGGACAGACCACTGCAAGAAAAAGAATCAGCTATACCCTTTGTCTGGGAAAAATTTTGAGTATGCAGACTGCCCTGCTATCCTGACAAAAAGCTCTGTGGTGGGGTGGCTCTTCATTTGCCAACAGGATGAAGTGTTCACCCATTAAGCAGCAGTGCCAGGAATGTTTACGCTGCTTCCACCATTATTTCATGACAGGAGAAAATGAGGATCTCAGCCCAAGCTCCTCCACTGCTCATCTGACCCAGCAGCACATCTTCTTCTTCCTTAAAAAGATGTAAGAAAGGTCTTCCCTCACTGTCCCTTCAAAACCAAACATCTGGTTACTCTAACCAGAGCTAGCTAAGTTCCTCCATCCTCCCACTTCACCACTTCTCACTTCTCCACCAGAGTAGGGTTTTATAATTGTCATCATGTTCCACAGCGCTGGTGGTACAGGTTCTTTGATCCCCAAGTATTTTACTTGATGTGGCCAAAAAAAAAAGTGAAGTGAAACATCATGCATGGAATTGGTGTGGGAAGGTCTCCTGTGCTGCCTCTTCCTCCAAAACTTGTCATGATATACTCGTTGCAGTTTCCAGGAGCGTTTGCACGGAAGTGGTTTGGTTTTGTCTGGTTGCTTGCTTGGCGTTTATTTGTTCTGTTTGTCTGTTTTCTCCATTCTAAATTCTCATCCTAAGCAAAAGTTTTATTGCAATGGTGTGGAGATCTTTTTCTCATCACTATAAAACCATACACAGGCTTCATCCCCTTCCTTCCTAGTCTTAGCTCTCCTAAAACTATGTGCAGATACAAACATTAACACACTGCAGCAGAGTGTTATGTCAACATTACAGAAGTTGTTTGTTTGGTTTTGGTTCTTTTGGTTTTGGTTGTTTTTTGTTGGTGATGGGTTTTTTTTGTGGCTTGCTTTTTTCTGTTTGTCTGGGTTTTTTTGCTTTGTTTTGTTTTTAAGCTGACCTTACACAAGGCCATTAAAAATCAAGGAACAGTTACATTATTTCCTCCCACCACATGATAAGCAAGACTTCTTCTTTCATCTTCTTGCAGGGTGTGCCAGCTCCCTGCCCCGGATATGCCGTGCATCCAGAGATGCTGCCAGAGCCCTGGCACGGCAAGCGCTGCACTGAGCTCCTCACCGTGAAGGTGCCTGGCACTGGCACTGCTGCACCCACACAGCTCTGGTTCAGTCACTCAGCAAGGAGCTGCCAACAAAACCCTGCACCAGAGACACCTTGTCTACCAAGTTCCTGTGGCTTTCCTTGGATTTCAGGCTGGAGTTGTCCTTCCACTAGAAACTGGGGTACCAACACCTCCCTGAGGAGGACAGACAGCTGACCCACACGGGCTGTGGCTGCCAGCGATGCAGCGGACCTCCATCTGTACATATAGAATGTGGAAGAACAAAACTACGTAGACATCAAGGAACATATTTAGTTATTACAAAGGTAATCACTTATATGCAAATTTTGCTCTCATTTGTAGTTTGAGCTCACAGTGAAAACACTAAGACTTTCCCAGCAATCAAGAGCACAAGTAAACCCAAAACCAATGTAAAATTTTCAAAATTCAGAGAATCTAAAGTCCCAGCTGGTTAAATTGGAGAAACTCTGCTGAATTCAATACATCTGCACTGATGCATAAGTAAACTTGCTGCACATATTGCTTAAACCTGTGGTCTGGCACCTATCCAAATCATCAGAATCTAAATGCATATTTTCTGTCCAGACACTGCTGAGAACATTCTAGTTCTTAACACTGCAATGAAAAGATCAAACCCAGTGATCCCTACAAAAGTGGCAATGAGCAGTCACAGGGACTTGGACCTTCATGTTGTGGAGACATTTTCGTATCTCAGAGACTTAAGAAAAACTTTTGCTGGTGCATTAACATCACAGTTTTTCTGTGTTCATTAATGTAGCAGTTCATCTTCTGTGCCATTTTTTCTCTCATTTCTCTTATCTAGAATAAGAACAGTCCCTCAGAGCGGGGGGAAATACACTAACCAAACAACAAAAACTCAAACATAATACGTGTTGTGAAGTTAGTACCATCTGAAATTCTGCATCTGCTTACTGTTAATAGGGAAACTATTAGAACATTTGGTCAAAGGTCAGGAAGTAGCAGGGGATACTTAGTAACTTTGCCATAGCAAATTAATAGATTCAAATTAAAATGTGACTGGAAAATGTGTTTTACATTTCAAATAAAATCACCTGACTAGGAAGTCTCATCAGAAACAAAAGCATTCTACAGTCTGAAACAAACAGCCAAGCAAGTCTGATCTTGTGGTACACTGAATTCAATGGGCATAATTCCAGTAGGTTCTCTGGAAGTAGAAATAGATCCAATCTACCCTGACTGCTTATAAGCAAAATAAAATATTTTTTTACATGAAGAATCATTGTTTTAATAGAATGCCTTAAATTTTACTAATTCTCACAAAACATTCAAAAGCCTGTGGAAGATATTCATGTCCCCTGCTTTGCCAAAAGGCAAAACAAAAAAATGACAGCTTTGCATCAGTGAGGACTCCCTCAGCACTGGCTCTTTGGAGCTTAGCCATAGAGTAGGGAAATCCATTTGTACAGCAGATAATACGATGAAATGCCCAAGTTTTATTCTGAACCACACATAAACACCCAGTTCTACTGAATTACATGCAAGTGTCCTCCAGTTCCCAGAGGAACTTGGATGAGGCTTACAAAGCCCACAGCTCACTGAGCCTGAAGTTCTGTATTGCATACCTGAGAGGCACAGCCCTAAACGTTACCTTTAGACCTCCCTGAAGCTATTGCACAGCCAGGATAATTTAAGAGTCTGCAAATGTTAGCACAGGTAACAGGATGCCCATAGTTGGCAGGCTCCTTAATTTTTAATCTTGCATACTTTTTTTTTTTTTTTGGTGAAATATTGTCTCAGCAAGTCGTTCCGGACATACCATTCAAAGGATAAAAAGACCCACAAGTATTTTTCTTCCAAGGTGTTCTTAATGCTTACCTTGGCTGGCAACAACATCAATAGATTATATAAGGGTGGTGTAGCTGCCTATTTGCCAACAGAAAACTAATTAGGCATTAGCTATTGTCCTGCTACCAAATGGTGAAACGTCTCCTTAATTTCTACTCAGTCTTTCCGAAGGGAATGTGCCTGTGGTCTTGGCAGGTGCTCTGTGCACTGTCCATGGTCCATGGAGATCTCCATGGATCTGCTGGGCACATAAATGCACATTTTTAAGACAAGGAGCTAAAGATCACATGGCAAAGGAGCAAACAGATACTGAGAAAAACTACTCAAAATAATTTGCGGAATAGGAAACAATTTCTACATGTCACATTACCTTTTCAGTTACCACCATCAGAAAACTTTTAATCAGTGTTTCATTTTTACTAATCTCACACACAATAAGCAACACAGAGGATTGGAACCAGTTATGAAGATAAGCTAGCAGAATCCCTTCGGATTCAGAGTTTTCCTCAGGGCTAGGCTAGAGTTATATAAAAGGATGAAGTCTGGCTTCTTCCACTCTAACCAAATTAAATCCAGCCAAATACCAGGAATAGGCTCTATAATCTCAAAGGAAAACATCAAGAGATAAGAGAGAACAGACATTCAGTATGACCATGCTTATGATGCTCACAAAGGGATCAATGCTGTGGCTGCATTCCAAAGGTAAGGGGTTCTGGGGATGGAGAAATTCCATGGAGTGACCTTTAGCTTCTTGATTCCTGGAAAGAGATAGAGGGAAATTTCAGCAGACTCTTCCAACAACAATGTTGCCTCCTCTTTATAGCAACAAAAATGTAAGGGTTCCTTCTTTCCTGCAGATGAGAGTTCCTCAGTACTTGGGGCCTCCCCAGAAGCAGAAAGGCAGAACACTTTGTGCCACCCCCATGGCTGGGGCAGCTGCCTGCAGTCCATAGCTGTGACCTACCCAAGACATTTATGGCAAGGACTACTTAGCCATTGCCACAGGTAGGCAGCTCACAAATGCCACTGTCCTCTTTGGTGAAAAAAGCAATGCAAAGCAGACTTTGCATGGACTAGAGAATTCCCTGCATCAGTTCCTCTACTCCACCTCCCTTTCCTCATATCACAGCGCAGTAAAACTCTCACATTCAACATTAAGGTTTATGTGATCATTCTGCTGGTGTATGGCAGTTTGCCTGTCTTTCATGCTGTTGCCTCCTTTTCCCAATGCCTTCATGCTCTCTAACCCATTTAAAGCAAATCTAACAATAAAATACCAGCCAAATGAAAGTCATTCTCTAGGCTGCAGAAAAACAGACAATGAGAAGGGAGATTTTATAATTAAGAAAGAGCCACAGTGTGGGTGCCATTCAGATCAGACACTGGGGAATCCAGGCACAAGCCATGATTTTGCAAGACCAGCATGCCATTAACTCTGTTGCTTGTGCAACATTTTGACAGTCATGCCTGCGGGAGCATTCAGTCCTTTGGTTATTCATCTGAGGAAAGTGGGTATGTCATCAGTACAGGAAGTCAAAATCAGTTATTAACTCCACAGTATTTTCACACCTGGAGAAACTTGCTGTCTTTAAGATTATTATGCCACCATTAGATTTGTTTGAAAGTGGCCAAGGCCTGGGTAGGAAGCTGTTGGGAAAAGGGAGTGAGTAGGTTGCAGACAACTGTATTAGTCACTGACATAATTCTGTTTAGACAAAGATTACCAAAGTATAACAAAATTAATTGCTAAAAAGTAAAGCTACTTCCAGAAGTGTTTACTTACATAGCGGTCTCTGTAAACACAGGGATTACTCAGAACCTGAATATAATGAAGATCATTAAGTTTTCAAAGCATTACAAGCCTCTCATGCAAGCAGAAGATTGTTCAAGAGATCTCTGTTTTAAACATGGCAGCATTAGGGAACAGTCGTACATTGTATGAGAAATCTTGGATTGCACTCCATAGAAAACTTCTTGCTGTTTGTCAGGCTCCTGTCTTCCTCCACATTTTCTACTCTGCCATTCAGAAACTCATCAAACATATAATCAGGTTTTTTGTGCCTGTAACAAAGTCTATGTGAAGAAGAAAGGTTATTATGACGATTTAGTAAACACACAGAAGCAACATGGTTATCCACCACCACATCACGGTCATTGCAGAATCTGTAGGAAAATTTATATTATGGTTTTGTAACCTAAGGCTTTGGTAGCAATAGTGCCTTAAGTAAACAATAGTGCCTGGTAGCTCAGGCCTGTCAGCCACTTAGACCTGGTACACTGGCCCCCGACACCATGTCAGACCATGTCAAGGAACAGATTTGACTTTAAAAAACAAAACAAAACACAAACACACAACAAAAAAAGTGCTAAAGATTACTTTTTCTTTTTTCCCCAGAGTTATTTTTCCAGGGCAGATGAGCTTCCAGAGGCAGCTAACAGGATAGCTGAGCAAACACTTGCACTAGTGCTCCTGAAAGAAAAGCAACACACCGCTGGTGCCTGGGGTCTGGAGGTGGAGCAAGAATATCTTCATTGATACAACATTCAGGACTTCCTGTGGTAAAGACACAGCCTCAGGTTCCAGCTCAACTGTATGCAAAAGCCAACTGTGGCCACCTATCGCCAGATCAGTCGTGCCATGTGCAGATCAAACACACTCTTGATGCTTTCTAGAAACATCTCAGCATCTCCAAAAACTTTTTCTGGTTTGCAACTGTGCCACAGGATTTATGGAAGGAGGTTCTGCCCGTGTGTCTAGGGGCTACCCTGCATGTATTTCCATCAGCTCATTGATAGAACAGTTTGGGTTGGAAGGGACCTTCAAAGCTCATCTAGTCCAACCCCCCTGCCATGAGCAGGGACATCTTCAACTAGATCAGGTTGCTCAGAGCCCCATCCAGCCTGGCCTTGAATGTTTCCAGGGACAGGACATCTACCGCCTCTCCGGGCAACCTGTTCCAGTATTTTACCATCCTCACTGTAGAAAATTTCGTCCTAACATCTAGGAAGACATTGTTACATACAGGCCCTGCTAAAAAGTCTGTCCCCAGCTTTCTTGTACGCCCCTTATAAGTAATGAAAAGCTGCAACAAGGTCTCCCTGAAGCCTTCTCTTCTCCAAGCTGAACAACCCCAACTCCTTTGGCCTGTCCTCATAGGAGATGTCTTCCATCCCTCTGATCATCTTAATTCTTCCTTCTTTCCCTCTGGTGCACTCCACTCTTCTTTAAACACAGATTTGTGCCCAATTTTTCATCTCAATTTTCACCCCATTTCTAGTCATTTATGCCCAGATCTTGACCTCGTATTTCTTCTTTGGCTGTGACTTCAAGTTACTTGGCTCAGTCCCTCTCCAGCCCCTGGTTTTGTGTCCAGCGTGCCATATGACAGCATAACATCAGCACCAAGCCAGAACCTCTCCCTCTGCATTGCAGAAGCTTATCCTTCTGTTGGATGTCATCCCACAAGCCCTGCATGGGAAATCAGCAGACCTCTTAACACTGTGGTAGGACATCTCTGGGTGGCTGGGGGCCTCAGCAAGAGGTAGTTCCATGCAGGTGGCTCAGCTCCTGCATTCAAAGATAGTTTGTCTACTTAGGACAAGTGGGAAGGACTTGTCAGGGAGAACTAGGAGGAAGAAATTCTTCAGAAAAAAAGATAGGATAACCTCAGTTCCTCAGTAGCTCCAGGAGATAACTGAAGAGCAGTGTAAGCTGCTACCTGGTTTGTCCATCCCTCCTATTTATGTTTCTCATTATTTTCTAGCTTCACAGCTGGAAACAGCTCATACAGAGAGTACTGCTGCTCCCCTCTCCTAGGCTACTTTGGTCTGAGCCTCTTTGCCTGCTCATCCTCTGGAGCGGTGCCACATCCTCTGTGACAACTCCCAGCCTGACCTCACAACACCCTCTAATACCAGATTTCACTTCTGCCCCACCTCTGGAGCAGGTCCCAGAGCTATACCTCTCACCATGACTTCCTAACAGCCTTCCTCCCTGTCACACACACCCCTCCATTTTCATGCCTCTGGCTTTCACTGCCAGCTGGATTACGTTTTCTGAGAAGAGACATGGACATAACACAGGCACTGCCCTGGGAATAGCTTACTGAGCAGTAGTTTATGACAAGGGTGCAATACATGCTAGTCTTCCTCATTAATAGACAGCAGGCTTCCTCATTAACCCTCTGGGGCACTTTGCCTGTCCACATGGCCTGGACCCATCTTGCCCTGTCTTGAGCAAGTCCTGACATGGATGGGTGCTGTATTAAGCTAGCCTGCAAAAAGATATTTGTGGAACCTTCTTTCTCCATTGCATCTGGCTGCTACGGCTTGGATCTTATTTTCTCAATCCATCCTGCTCACACAACAGGTTCAGAACAAGGATCGCGGTACCACTGAAGCTACAACAAAACCATCTGTGTTCCAGAACAGCAGCATTCACTTTCTCCTGGATGTACTCTGCACAGTGTCAGCACTGCTCAGGGTCATTCAGTAAGTGCCCATCATCTCAAAAGGTGGCCCAAGCAGAGAACTGCAGCACTTTCAGCAAATGAATAGAATGAAGAGCCAATGTGGAGAAAATGACAGGTTTTATTTCTCACTTCGGGACTGCTGACATCCTCAGCCAAAGCTGGATGAACGCTAGTGGCTATTCTACAGCCACAGAGCCCAGGCACACAGAACTGACTGGAAGCCATCCTCTGACCATGATGTGGATTGTATCACTCTGTGGCTCCCATGAATAAGAACTACATGACAAGTGTCCTGAGGTCTTGCACGCAGACATCAAATGGGAGCAACATGAGGCAATATGATGTTGAAGGCTGTGTGACATATAGTGCAGTGATAATAAGACCCCTCCAGCTGTCACCTCTTCACCTTTCCAAGACCTGCATTTATCTCGGCTCCGTGGGCCCAAACCCTCCAGCACACACTCTAACACAACAGGATCCATGATCTGCAGGCTGCAAGACATATCTTGTGTCTGAGCATCAGCAAGCCTCCATCTGTGATTTAATCCAGCATTGTAGCTCTGCAGTCTCTCCATATTGCATTCAGCCTGACAGTGAAGGAAGCCAATGGCCAGCAACATATTTTGCTCTGTGCAGAGGCTGGCAGAAGCTTATCTAAGCCAGGATCCATGCTGAAAGGGATGCTGCAGCATTCCTTGGTAGTTCCTGGTAGAAGGCTAAAGGGTAAACATAACTTTCACTATGACAAGATGCAAATAATGACTAGCTCTGACATTGCTTAGAAAAGCTGCTTCCTGAGACAGTAACTGGCCTGAGAAACAGAAGGCAGAACCACCAAGAGCACTGCCCCAAAGTCCCCACAAAGGAACAGGCTATACACCATAAAATGTTACAACACATTCCTAACTCAAGCCAGCACAAAATCGTCATTTTCATATGATCTTATCAAGCCAAAGGGAGTCAGATCCCACTAAAGCCACACCTTAAACTGTCTCAAATCTTGTCAACTGGCAAAACTGCCATTCATACGTTGTAAATACTCGTAAGAGCACACCCTCACTGATCTCTGGACTTCCCCATGCCATGCAGATCCTGCCATACCTTCCTCCAGTTACCCTTTCTAAACTTTGGCAAGCCAACCAACCATTCAGTGAGTGCTATGTTTATCCCTCCTGGAACTGAGATGCAGATCAGATTCTGGGTGTTTTTTGCTGATTCAACCTGCATTAACAGGTAGGAATTCCAAAAGGGAATGCCTGAGTTTGCCAGGAATGCTGCCAAAGGCATCAGAACAGACACTATCCTACTGTGACACTTCTGCCCTTCACACATACCTCTCAAAGCCATGGAGCCACACAAACAGGACACTCCTGGTCGATGTCCTCTCTTGATCAAGTAGAAGGGCTTGTTTTTCTACCTGAGCCAGTTTTGGAAAGGTATTTGTATTGTTTCAATTCTCTGATCCACCACAACAAAGCAGATGGATTACTTAACCCATGGTTTTTAATTAATTGGTCAGTATATCTTCTGAGATGGTTACTGGAGCATTACCACAGCATCTTCATCTGTCTTCAACCATCATCCCATTTTGCAGTGTAGAGAATATGACTTGTCGTAGTTGCCCCCCAAAAATTAATCTTTTATATCTGTATGTAGTTTTGGGTCAATGAGAGGATCTAGGCAGGGAGCAGAGATGGTGAATATGTATTCCACCCACTATGCTTCATTTTGACATTCCAGTGCTAAGTCCACAGAGATATTTAAATAAACACCAAATTACTGTTAAGCTACCAAATGTCCAAATTATTTCAGTGCAAGTCTAGGTACCTGAGTTCCTCTGTGTGTCTCAGTTAAGCTTTCTGAGACAGACTAAACTTATTACTTTACCAAAAAATAGAAGAATAAGGCTACAAAATTATGTAATGGGGGAGAACAAGAAGGAAAGGCAATGAGAGCAGAAAGAGGGTATAATTTATAACTAACTATTCTTATAAAAACAAAGCAAGATGACCTAGAATGTAACACAGGGATCTAAAAGAAATATTGGGATTGCTAAGTCAAGAACTTAAAAGGTCAGAAATTGTCAGCCAGGCCCATCTGCATGTGAGCAGTGGGAAGGGCTCTGCAGTCCTTGCTGCTCAAACACACACACCAGCACTGAACTGCATGCCAGGGAGCTTTCTGGGGTGTCCCAAGCCACCAGTTATCCACAAGGCTAGCAAATGTGCAACATTTACACCCTAAACCGATGCCGAACTCAAGTCAGACTAAACATAAAAGGCAGATAAAAGAGCATTTGTTCATCACATCCAAGACAGACAGAAATCCGTAGATTTTACAGAAATTAGTGAGAGACTCAGAAAATTATTGTTCTGATATCCAGATTATTTGTTTTTCACATATAATTAAAGTATATTGCTCCTGACTGAGACCAGATGTGATGAAACTGTTGAGGATGATTTTTCGTTTGAGGTGATTGTTCCCCACAACCTTTAAAACATGCTGTACCACACTTCAAGTGTATTTAATGACATGAACTCCACATCATACTTTTCACAGACTGGTGGAAAACACCCAGGCTCTCTAAGGACAAACCAACACATCAGAGACAGGAGGGTTAACAAAATGAAAAAGAAAGGCACATTTTCTCTTCTTCCCACCAACAACAGCCTTAAAGTCTCTTAACCTTGCTCCTGTGTCTTTTTCCTCCCCGCCATCTCGTCTGACTCTTGACTCCTCGGCATTCAAATCAAGCATGGGGAACCAGCTCATAGTCCCTTTGCCCTATGAGTCAGAAAGGACTAAGCATGCTCAGCTGAAAGAGACCTTCAGGAAATTTTGATCTTCTATTTTAAGAAGGCAGTGCAGTGCTGAGCTACTTGTCAGTGGCCCAAATGTGGGACATTTTTCATTAGAAAAGCAACATACTTATTAGAGATCCAAAGGTCACCCTCTGCTGATATTCGATTCCCGGTCTGACGCACAAGAACAAGAGACCACTTGAAAGAAGGTATCAGCAGAGTAGTTTTAGGATTGCAAACAGACTCTCAATCCCTAATGTAAATTTATCATTTTGTTTGTCTGTTATGGGATTTAATCTACTGGCTTTGACTAGTCTCAGTTTAATCCTCCTAATCTTAAGAAATTATTGACATTAAATTATTTGCACCAAATTTAATGCAATTACTTTTATGAGGGACTGACTCAGGACTTTTATTTTATAAGGTTTATACCAAAAGGAAAGCTGTCCATTTTGCAAAGTTGCATAGCCTGGCAAGAGAATTCTATGTAAAGCTGTGTGCAAAGTGTACAGGATTTTGGATGTAACTTCTGACCAGGCTCTTGATGTCCTTAGCTAACAGTATGTCATGCATGTTTTCATGGATATGTATATATTCTATGTATATATTCTTGCTGAAGTACAATTGCTTTTGGTGTGTGGTCTGAAGAGAAGAATTGTTGAAGTTTGGCCTCAGTGCAAGCTGTAAAGGCTTCATGTCACACGGTAGCTATGACAGTAAGTGGTAAACTACACAGCTCTTTTTGACATTAAAGCGTAGAGTCCCGAATAATTTTATCAAAAGCAATCTTAAGACATTTCCAGCTTCCAGCAGAGACAGTTTACAGTATTTAAATAAGAGGAAGGTCAGACAGACTACTCTTGACACTGCTGGGAACTGAGAGATGTTTTCGAGAAAAAAAGAAAAGATCACTTAAAAAAAGCAGCTGAACGATTCCCGTTTCTTTACTGCATGGGTAACAAAATGAGGTTTCAGAAACAGTCACAAAAAAGACCAGGGAATTTACCAAGATTTTAGGACTTGTTGTCTGTTTATGTCCCTGTTCACATTTAAAAGTAAACACACATTATGTAACAGGACACAGTTATGTATTGTTAGCCACCAGTGCACTTCTAGCAACTGAATAAGAGATTATAAATGCAGAGAAATAGCACAAGAAGCCTGCAAAATCCAGCCAGCAGAGAAAGTAACTTAAATTCACAAGAGACAGTTGTTCTTTCCATTGTATATCAAATCTGTTTGCCTAGTTCACATCACCACTCACGTAACACAATTTGTCTTTCTTCCAGCCCACTTGGTCTTTCCTTATCTGAAAGAGAACTATTAACTTTTCTGGTTTACTAGTAACTCTATTAATAGCTTGCACATGTACATGTTTTCCTTTTACATAGAGGCATAGAATGAGCAGTTCAACAGGAACCAAACTGAAAGTGCCCAGACAAAAAAAGGAGTAGGATGAATGCACAGACACAGCAGGGAGTGGGAATTCAAGCCCAGGTTTACAGTGGACATCAAGAGGGAGCTGCTGACAGGGCAGAAAAGTGCTGCACTCAACATACAACAGATCTGTGCTGCTGGCCCCAACCAGCCACAAGCTTCTGGTTTTTTCCCAGGACTGTACAGAATTGAGCAAGAGAACACTGTTAACATATATCTGTTAACACTCCCTATTTTAGGGCAGAATCATGAATCCATATGGATCCTAATAGATGTCTCTGAATTGCTGTTTCTGATGATGATGACGGAGGATCCTCCTGAGTATCATCTTCCAGCCTTTCATGATCCCTACCCTCACACATTTTCCTAATACATTACATTTCCCTAATGTCTAACCAAATCTTCCCTTATTGCAGTTGAAACTCAGTCTTTCTATCCTCCTTAACATGGGTACAGCCTTTTATGCATTTGAAGACCAGTATGTCTCCCCTTCGTCTTCCTTTTTGATTAAGCAACTCCATAGTGCCTATTTTTTCCATCTTTCCTCATAGATCATGTGTCCTGAGACTCCTTAATGTTGTTCCTCTTCTCTGAATTATCTCCAATCAGTCTACATCATTCTAAAGCCATACTGCTCCAACCAGACATAGTGCTGCTGCTAACATTTTGCTAATGTCAAGTGGAAAACCTTGATTTATCCTGCAAGCTAAGCTCTTTGTTTATATGACCCAGGATTTGTCATTTGCAGAGTAGCAGCACTGTTGATGCATTTTCATGTTTTCACCCATTCAGTCCTTTTTCTGGCACTTAACCACTTGTTCCCCAGGAAATGCTGTGACAGACTGCTTGATTTGTTTTAAAATGACATCCTATTTTCATCAGACTTTTTCTTCAAATTGTCAAGATAGTTTTGAATTCTACTCTGCTTCAATTTACCAAAAGTATTATTGGACACAAGACATGTTCATGAAGCACCTGATTCTACCACTTTATCCATCCTATAATAGATTAATCTACACCATGTTTCCCTGACTTGCTGATCTGAACAGCATCAAAAGCATCAGTAAAATAAAAGACATCTGAAACCTACCCCTTCCTCCATGCTCACAAGGCCAGCTAAATGAAGTCTTAGAAGGGAAGTAGACTGATCTGCTTAGAAACAGTTTCACAGTTTATTATGACTTCAATTTAAACTAAGCTAATGAGTCCTAGTTTTCAGTTCTTTTTTCCTCCTTTTCTTCTCAATGATGCAGAGAAAATACAAAAAGAGGGTCTGAGCAGTGGATAGAAGTGTGTATTCAACTCAGCTCAGAAGAATTTTGCAGATGAAGTCACTGACGTCAGCAGTATACAAGCAGATACCAGAAAAATAATTATTATAGAATTTAATGTAACACTACGATCTGCACGCACTGCAGCAATGTGGGCTCTTCTGGAAGGTCAGAGACTTCACAGGCAAGCAGTAAATAGTTAGTGTTCAAAAGGAAATAATAGAAAGCGTCATCAAAAGTGCATGAAAATCATTACAACAATGTGAAAAAATTTTTCTAAACTGTAGTCTAGAAGTAGGTTTAACAATTGGGGGACATCCAGTCATTTAGAGGGAAACTAAAAAACCCTACTTTATCTTGTTTACATATTCCTGGCAAGAAAAAAAAAATGAAATCATATTTCCAAACTAGTTTTTAATTCAGATTAGAAAATGCCTTTCTTAACCAAGAAAATTATTGGCTAATTATACCTGTTCTGAAAAGTGATTTTAATGATCTGCAGAGGATCTCTTTCAACTTTCTATAAAAATGTTTCAGTCATTACAGTTAAGTGTGTTGATGACAGGCTTTATTTTTTTTTTTGTCATCCAGACAACCTTCTATAGCTTCCTACTATTAAGACAACAAAATATTCCCATTTTCATTTTCTCTTGAAATCAATGAACAAGTTAATCAGTTAAAAGATCAGTCAATATATGTTTAGAATCACCAAAGCTGGAGAGGACCTCAGAAAGTCATCTACTCCAACTTCTGCTCAAGGCAAGGCCAGCTTCAAAGTCAGATCAAATCACCCAGGGCTTTGTCCAGTCCAGTCCTAAAAATCTCTGATTTGTATGATTATTCCAGTAGTTATCCACTATTAAAGCCTTTCTTGAGGAATGCTCTTGCAAGCTGTCACATTAACTCACTTTACCGTGCCTACTGCATGTGGTACAGCCTTGGTCCTCTCACACTAGATACAACCAAAGTCAACAGCTGCAGCATCAGCACTCTGTTTATCATGTACTTTTTATATTTTATTCAAACAGGCACTCCTAAAAGTACTGCCAGCATATATGACATGAACTGAAATGGTTAAGTAGCAACCAATTAATTTGAGGAGATGTCCTACAATATCTTTGTGTTTACAGAACCACCTGTAGAAACCTTCAAAATGGTATTAGAACTACAGCTTCCACACATATTTACAGTACTATTTAGCAAATAAATGAACCTTTTGGGGACTAATACAGAACAAGGAAGGCAGGATTTGGCATCAGCAAGCTATTTGAAAAGCCTTGCAGTTTTTCAGAAAGTGCAAGGAGAATTTGTCTGCCAAATAACCATGCTGCATGGAGTTATGCAAAGGGCCCCCAGGGGCCAAGGATAAGTTCTGAATCGCCTCACTGGTGGAATGGAAAATATGAATGCCTGTGAATACCAACAAAAGTACATGTAGGAGTGAAAACCAATTATATTTCATTTAGTGAAATTCCACAGGCCTACTTCAGTTTCAATCACCTGACGTCAGCTTGTAGAAACAAGTCTAATACAGGCAGGTCTTCCAGTGACACAGCATTGCTGGGGGGATGTGTGGGTAGTTAACCATCCTCACTAGCAGAATTTCCATTCACCTATTCAGCTTCAAGAAAGGGGAATCAGTCCCTCATAAATTGAGAGGAATGCTCTGCTATTCTTTCCTTTATGTTAGGGTGTGACAGTTGGGATGAGGCTCAGAGCACCTGGGTTTAATTTATTTAAATTATCTCTTCCTGTTGATCCTTGTGTGGGAGGGAGCATCCGATATATGAGGAAAACTCATAGTATTGATGTACATGTTTCTTGAAAAAAATTATGAACTGAAACATACTACAGCTAATCTTACCACTGTTTTCAGGCAACTTATTTTATCCACAACAGTTTCAGAGGAGGAAAAAAAAGAAACCCTTCACATTAAATGAAATAAAATAAATAAAATTGCAGAACCAACTTCAATATTAAAAAAAAAAAAATCATTATTTTATTTTAGACTCCTTTGAGAAACAACTCTATTTTTAATAAACATCCCTGTTTGATTGTGTTACCACTTTATATGTTTAAAAACAAACATTCTGAAAATAAACATGTAATCTACCATGAGGAAAATAATGGCAGTGTTTCCTGGAATAAAAAGGGGAGTTCCAATCTGTTTCAGCCAGTCCAATCCCCACTTACAGCCATGCTAATTTTTCTCTTTATATCCAAAAATCAGAATGTTCTCATCACTGAACATCCCTGCCATTGATGAAACCCAAAGTATATCTGTGCAGTGCAATGAAGCATCCATCTAGGCTTACCATGGTCCAGCTTCCTCTCAAGAGTAAAGGAAAGGGCCAGTCCTGCTTCCAGCCATCCATGTCTGCTTTTTGCTGTTGCTGTTCCCAGGAGCCCAGTCAGATAGATGCACGCTGGAACATTTTAAGTGAGTTCTCTCCCTCTTTGCCAGTGCTTACTGGTTGACAAAATATCCCTTCTTTCCACATTCATAGCATAATCATTACCAACATGATAATCATGTTACTCCTCAATTTGTATTTGCAAAGAGACAGACTCCACAGAGACTTTCAGCCTTATGGCTCCTTCCATATCATGGAACACGGGGAATATGGGAGGATTGCTTTCCATTTAGAAGGGATTATAGTTTTCAGTGGGAGAGTGGTACTGTCCTGGTGCATTGTTCTCACTGCCATCATGTATCAAAGTAAGATTCCCTTTCTGAAACAGCAACATTGGCGTTTTCTGTAATATCAGTGTTATTTTGAAGTGGTAGGTGGATGCTCCAACCTCAATGTTATCTCATAACAAACTCCAATTTTTTTGCCAGGCAGTGGTTCACAGTAAATGCTGCACACATACAAGAACTACCAAAGCCTAGCTCAAGGTGACAGTTATGCTCATGTTACATGATTTGGGGCTAGCTTTAGGGCAATTCAATTTTCTCAAAAAGATTCTATATAATTACAAAAGGTGGTCTTGTTTGACCACCATTTATCTCATCTACTATTAAAGTGGTGTTACGTGACTGAAATAAAAGGTGAGGGTTCAAGATAATTCTTACAAATTTCCTAGAAATGTCTCAGTGTTGCCTGCCATACAGATACATGTTTTGCAACATGAATAAGGGGCTTAGTGCAAACTACTTAAAGGAGCAATATGGAAATAAAGCACCAGTCTCAAGATTACCCAAAGTTTTTGGCTGCTCTGGGCCTGGCCAGCTCAGGTAGGATGTAGACACAGACAGAACAGTTTTAACCATTTGGAACTACCCAGTGGAAGGAAGACGCCTGTAAGAACCACCTAAGTAATGGAGAAATCCTGTTTCTCTGTGAAACTGCTCTGAAAGGCAGGTAGAAGAGGAATCCAAGAAAATTAAGGAAAACCCCAGTATAGTATTAGTTCCTTGGGTAAAACTGGTAAGGATCATATGCATTCTATCTGTAGAATTTGAGAAAAGAGGAATAGAAAAAGACAAAGGCTTAATGCTAGACACAAAATTTGACACTTGAGAAGTGGTTTGAGCTCCTGGAAGTAGAAGCCATGGGCACAGATAGTGAATACCCAACTAAGGAAATGCTAGATTGCTAATACTTCACACAAGGAAACATGTCATTAATAACCTTACGAGAATAAACACCTATCCTGACTGCAAAAGATAACTCTCCTCTGTACATTCCAGTCAGCTCTCACCAGAAAGGAAACCTTTAATAGTTTATCAAAGGCATGAACACTGAAAGAGACGGTTTAATGACTCACCGAACATGTTGAGATCAAAAAGTGAAGGGCATGTCCCTAGAGGAAACATTTGGACAGATCAAGGGCTTTTTACCTTGTTTTGTTCTGGAAAATGTAATCTTTTAAGCCTATCTTCCTCCCATAAGTAGACAAAAGTATTCTTACTGGAAGACGAATTTTCCCAAGAAGTATTGGCTTAGTTATGTTTAGTGAAGAAAATAAATATATCTATTACAATACGTGAGTAATACAGAGAATCTATCAGAGATAAGCATATGCCAGGGAAACTTCATTATTTTTCTTGACTATCAGAATTATTTTATCTTAAAAAAAGTGTGTTGGGTTATCTACAGTGAAAACTGAAACCAAATTTATCTCATTTTCTAAATCTCAGTACTTACTTGCTGAAATGCTGTCTCAGCTCAGACTTGGTAACATTAAATAAGTGGTGGAAGAAACAGCTGCGAGCATGCTGAATCTTTGAAGACTACAAATGAAGCAAATGCACACAAATTTCTCTGAGTTTGTAGTGTTTACTTCTCAAATGATATTTAGTTTGGCACTGGCTTACAGTTGCCCCAAATGTTGTTTAGATTAGGCTGACCACTCTGCAAGTATTTTCTGTTATTAGATCCTACTTATTTTGCTATTTCTCACAAAGGAACACTAACATTTTGGTTGTCCCTGGTGACATGGAGCACCACAAGCTGTCCTCTGATGGCGGAGGGGAACTGGATGGCACATCGAAGACCACACATACAACCCTTCTGGTCATAGCAATGAGTATCACAACAGAAAAAAACCTTTATTCTTACTTGCAACTTGCTCGATAAATGGCACCATGGATTTTCGGTACACTGTAATGTACACCTAATAATTCTCAGACCCTCCTGCAAGCAGATACCAAGGCAGACCAAACATTCTCTTAAAATACCTCCCTGACTTGCCCTTCTCACTCCTGAATATACCCTGTAACTTGCTTTGAGAGACAGTGTAAACACTCAAAAGGGCACTTCAAACTTGAAACTTGTCATCTCTACTGTGTGCAGTGGAGAAGCATACATTCGAAACAGCAGGAGAAAGTTAGAAAACGAAGGAACTGTTCTAATGAGTTGGAATCTAAGGGTTATTGAACTGCATAACAAAAGAACAACATTTCTCAAAAAGCAGCTTTGAAATACACAGTTGGTGTTCCTATGTGGACTTGGCTACAACTTCCCCAAGCATTTCCTGTGCTCTGGGGAAAGCTTCATCATAGAAACAGAAACTTCTATGGTATTTTAAAAGTTAAAATGTTTAGTCACAACATAGGTCGTTGTTTTATGCAGGACTTGCTCAAAAATATTATGTTCATTTAAAATCCATATACTTTATCATTTAAATAAAGGCATAATATTTGTCAGTAAACATTGCCTTTATAGGAAAATGCAGTAAAGTTTAGTTTTTCCTGTATTTACATAAGTCTGTCCACTGAGACTTGTTGTTACTGGCTTGCCTGAAACCATTAATAGCATACATCATCCCCTACTTAAAAATAATGTATCAGTCTTTGATACACTCATTGCACTTGCAACAACACTATCACAAGGGACCTAACCTAAAGAAAATAAGCTTCCAAAATGCATCTACAAAGATCACAAGAAAATGAATACAAGATTTGCATCACCAAATAAAATTAGATAGCGTTATAGGTGATTTTGTTAATCAGATAACATTATAGACTGGCACTATACATTTCTGAGAAAATGTGGCATACTGCCCATACTTGCCCATTCTGATGGCCACTGATGCAGTCTGCAGAATTATTTTGTCCATGAGGTAACCTTGTTTAAGGGAAGAGGAGATTCTGTGGGAAGCAAACGTACATGAATAATATTTTAGCCAGAATTAAGCATATGAAAACAACATCTTTGGGAAACAATTGCTAATAAAATAGTGATAACAGTAGTAGTGACACATTCATCACTAGGAAATCATTACAGCAAAACTAATGAGCAGTTTACCATCTGGGATGATTTTCTATAAATTGTTCTCTGCACAGACAATTATTCTGAAGTAAATTGTTACTCTAGAAACAAGAGGGGAAAAAAACTTCCTGCCCTCACTACATTTTGCCTTTCCTTTGAAATGAACATATTAACAAAATATTGCTTATCCCTCATCATAAAACCACACAGTTTTAATAACCTTTTGAATAGCTCCCAAAGTAGAAAACTTTTATGGCAGTAGGGTGTTCAAAACATCTGTTATACTGTTCTCAAAGCCAAGCATATAAATTTTTTAAAAAAGAATAACTGATCTGTACGACATAGTGCCAAATGTAGTCACAGTATAAATCAATAGCATTGTCCTACCTTTTATCCCCAGCCTAATATACATCCAAGTGAGCTCACGTGACTTACTTTAACGTGTTCATGAAAAAACAGAAAGATCTGCCATGTCATTGAACTCATGCATTTTCCCCTCAGAAGCAGCAGTAACTCTCACGTTCCAACCCACCCAGTTTACACTGCACACTGGGCACAAGCCAAAGGCCAAATGAAGTCCCAGTGCCATTTGGTTCATGACTGTTATGTCCTAGTTGAAAGGCAACAGACACCATGTCCACCAAAAGGCCAAGTTAAAACTGGCACCCAGCTGCAGAAGTGCTACTCCATTATCCTAGGGACAAGTGACACTGGGAAACTTACTCCATGTTTGGCTTGAATGAATGTGCTTGCCCCTGCATGGGAACAGAGAAGAGCACTTGAACAGTCAGACTGCAGTACTGGATGTTAATTGCTGTACTTCCCATTGCCCATGTTGAAAGGGCCTTAAAATGCCCTGAAACAGTGCCTGTCCTCTCACATATTGCTCCCATTTGGCTTCCAGAATGGAAACATGAAGCCAAAGAAGATGCCAAGAGATTGACCAAAAAGATTAACTGCTTAATGATTCACAGCATAGCTCAGAAGCTCTGGCCTGACAGGTCTCCCAGTGCTTGACTTGACTTACCCAATTATTTTCTGTTGAATAATTACTGTGTGTTTTACGGAGAGGTGAAGCTGAAAAAGGAGTTTCCGTTAAAGTCAATGAAAATTTTACCACATGACTCCAGCTGGAACAGAGCTTTTTGGACATGACCTTCACAACACAGTTCTGATTATATGTTCTCAAAACACACCTGCTTCACCTTTAGTGAAGTTTCTTCCAGTTCTGCTGTTACTGCACTCACCTGAACATACTTTTATGATAACTCTGTCTCTGCTGAGGGAAGAGGCTTGTGTAATTCAAAGACACTGTTAAATAAAGGATTGAAAGTAGCTGTACGGGAAAAGATTTATATTCTGGGTTTCTCTGGATAAGAACTGGTTTCAACATGACCAGCAATGTGCAAAACCAGCTTTATCAGAAACTTGTCAGCAGTCCAGATCAGAGGCCTGAATCAAAGTTGGAGCTGACTATCCAATTTCCTCCAAAGCTAATATGTTTGTTTCCTCTGCTTATTTTCTTTTGTCCCAGACAAAGAGAAGGTTTTAAGTTTTTTTCGTGTGAATCTCACAGAAAGAAAATGATTCATATCCATATCATCCTGTACAATTCTCTGAAAAGGAAAAGATCTAGGGTTTGAATCCAACATTCAATAATTTTGATCACTGACCGCTTGAGATGTCCATTTTCACAAGGGCCACTGAGATCATTAGGCCACATAATCTGACCTCCTATCTATCACAATCCATACATTTCACTCAGACTGGTGCTGAACAAGGATGTCAGTCCTCTAAGACAACCCATAAAATCGGTGTGGAGAACAGGAGAAATCAAGGGTGGTCACTGCTGCTTGAAATGGTGGCCCTAGGCTGCTGCAGGGATTACAGAGTTTTGCAGACGCTCATAGCAGCAGGAGGATCTCAAGGCACAGGGGACACTGCATGAAAGGAGAGGAAAAATAAAAAATAACATTGTCTCCATGCAAAATTGACTCTACTATTAATTCTTTATCTCATTCTCGGGACCCCCTTGCAACAATCTTTCCCTTTCTCAGCTTCCTTTTTATTTCACCCCAAACATCACTTTCCTGCTCGCAGCCTTTCTTCCCTTTTCCCTTTTCTGCTGACTCTCTTACTGCTACTGCTAAAAAAATAAATTCGGAAGCCTCCAACTTTCTATGCATAGGAATATTCAAATTGGCCTAACCCACTAAAAGGATTTTGGCTGTCTCTGTCAACTGGCAGTTTCCCAGCATATAAAGGTTTGATTAACATGAGATTTGAAAGTCAAGTATCATTCATACCTATATTTTCAAAACAGATCCAAAAATACTAACAGAAGTTATTATTATGGTTCCACAGCAGAAACACTCCCTAATTTCCCAGAGTTACAGCTAAGCCTCATGCAGAGAGGGTATAATCAGAGTAATAAAACTGTTTGTTGGAGCATTCACTTGGAAGGACTAAAATTACAGGTCTAAGTAAGAGGCTTGTGCTTTCTGAAAATTTCAAGCATTGATTTTTTTAACAGGAACGTGGCATTAAAATAATTTTTACATATTAATAACAAGTTAGGTTTATATTGGAAATCAGCATTTTCTGGAATGCAGAAAGAAGAGACATTGCTGCTCAGCATACTCCCTGTTAACATCAGCAAAGGCAGACTTCAGGCAATGATGGTACAAATGCTCCAACAGAAAGAAATCCATGATAGAGAGAGGCTTCTCTACAATCTGCGCAGAAATTATTTTGTGCTTTATTGTATGATCTGGAGAAAATATATATTTTGCAAATACATTTGTTACCTTCCTGATGCCCTCTCATATATAATTTACCACTGCCCTAATTTTTCAAATGAACAAATTACATACAGTGAGAATGGACTTGAAATTATTGATAGACTCTACCATATTATATCTAGGCAGGTTGGTTCTCGTCTTTGTTTATAAGTGTGTATACAGGTAAAGGTTCATAAGTATGTACTTGCTTCACTAGCTGGAATTCTGCAAAAGTTTTTAATAAACAGATATTTGCTTTACTTTTATAATACATATACTCACTTTCATAGCAGTAATTTTGTAGTGACTTGTAGGAAATATTAATATAAATACACAAATACCAATATTAATATTTGCATTTATATTTATTTGTTTTTACTAATAGTAGTTTTTTACTAAATTCTAATAAAGAAATTCTCAGAAACCCTGACCTCTGTGTCCTTAGGTACTGCAGAATCCTGAGAACCCCATGGTTTCTAATTACTTCAAATCATTCCTGAAAATCCTGAATGACTGAAAAACTCCTTGGAGCCCCACTTTCACATCAGAAAACTATTAGGTGTTCCTCCAAGAGTCTTGTCTACAGAGATGGCATTGATGAATCTCATTATCAGTGATGACTTGCACGAGTTGGGAAACTACCCTTTGTGAGGAAGGAATGTCAGCTCCCATACACTGACAACCTCTTCCTTCCCTCCCACACAGGATTAGTCTGCTACCTGCATAGCTCCTTCCACAAATGAAAGTAATATTCCTACTACTCATATCCCACTAAAATATGGAGACTCTGTGTGTTGGTGAAATTGTGAAATCCAAGAAATGGCAAAGCGGGTAGAAAACAAACATCATAGTGAGAAAAAACTAGAGCTTAAAGTATCCTTCTGGGGAAAGCAAAACAAACAAAACACAACACAAACAAACAAAAACAAACTGCAAAAAAACGACAAACCACCAAACCCAAACAACTCACCTCCTTCAAACATCCACAGAAGAAGGAGTTATGGACATCAAGAAAACTCAGTCCAGCTGTGTAAGGTAAGGTAACTCAATACTCCAGAGTTCCCTAAGGCAGTATGGTAGATCTTCATGTATGAAGCAGATTGGTTTGATTTGCATTTAAACATCAACCATAGTTCACTCACACCCAGCAGAAATTCTTGCAGGTCTAAAAACATTGAAATCTCAAATAAAAACAGTCACCTTAGGTGCATGCAATTAAAAAGTAATGACCAGCTATCATTGCAACCAAATCTGCCAGGTTACCAGATCCTTCAAAACCCTACCCTTATGCCTGGCACAGCTGTCTTCACAGTACCTGCAATATGGCAGAGAACACCATCTCTCATTTCCATCTCTCAGGCAGTATAGTTTCAAACAGTTAATACAGTTTTCCAGGCTCTGCTTGCTTGAAGCATATTTCTAAGTCAAAACCCCACCATAACTCTTCTTCAGCAGACCCTAAATTCAATATAACCTTTACTGGCCATAAAAGCTCTCTCTTGCTGCATTAGTATAGGCATTTCATGATGAAACAGCAAGCCCCCTTTCTAGACATTTTCTGCAGCTGACTGAGGCACCATATGGTGCTAAAGCTACCTTAAGTTTTGGGACTGGAATTTGAGTTTGAGAAAGCAATGAGAGCTGTTTGCTTTCAGAGACCCTAGTATTTTATCTTCACAGATGTTACAGAATCAAATGAGAAATCTTGCTCTCCCAGACCTACTTTCTCAAATGTTGTCCTTGAACTCAGCTTTATACACACAGTGCAAATATTTCAACACGTCCAAGAAACAAGCATAAGTTATTTGTTCCCAGGTGCTTAGGATCCCACTCTACCTGACCATATCCAACAGTAAAACATCTTCTCTGGGCCTGGGTTTCTTCAACCATCTTCCTAACTGCAACCCTAATTTACCCATGTCTGTAACCAGAAATGAAGCACTTCAGTCACTACCAGATCTAATTAAAACACTTTCTGAAGCAGTTACTCAGCTCTTTGTTCCTGTAGTTTCCACCAGTAAACCTTCATCACCATCTCTAGCTGTCTCAAACAATAAGTCTAAACCCAAACAACACACTGTGTCTATGTCTAACATAGGAATCCCAGATGGCCATCGAACTTGGTGTTAACCATTCCCACTGATACAAGTTCAAAGCCTACCTTTACAGGCAGCACAGGCTTCCTCCTCATGCGAACAAGATGGACTTGAGGAGGGAGGGAACTTATGCCAATATCAGTTGGACAGGGTCTTCTAGGAACACATATGCAGTGTCACCAGATCCAGCTTTCAAGGGTGTGCTTTGAGAGACAAGAAATGGGAAAGGAAAGGAGCTAGCTCATACAATGATGTCAATGTTAATTTTAGTCGAATGATGTAAGCACAGTGTCCTTCTGTTCATGGAAAGATGAAGAAAAATGCTATTCAGAACTGTTATGACAATAACTTCACTTCCTTGTTGAGGCTGACATTGCTGATTACATTTTCCAATTATATTTGCTGAGCCAAGCTTTTGTACTGCACTTGAAAGAAAATTGATTGAATGAAAGAACATGCACGCTAGGAAACATCCTGTCAAGTCATTAACGAGGAGGGGGGAAAAAAACAATAAAAAACCCCCACACACTTAATTTCTGAGAGTCTTTGTTTTTGGGGGTTTTTTGGTACTACTTTTTGTTTGTTTACCTGTCATAGCTGAGACAGCAACAACAGTCTTATAAATCTCTCCTGATGTTTTTCAGGAGTTAAGTTGTAAAACATCCCTTTGATGTTTTCTGCTCTCACTAAATTTAGCTGCCAGTAAGTTAATTCTCAATATGTTAAACATTAAATTAAAATAAATTGAAATGTTAACGAAATATAATAAAGTACAATATTAAACTGTAATATTAATTTAACTATGTTTGTATTAATTAATATAATAATTATTAATGTTTGTGCTTTATGAATGCATTAAATACTGTTATTGATTATATCCTAAGAATCATAAATAAATTTAGTTTAAAAATTAAATATGACTATGAAATCTATCCTATGCCTGATATAGAAACTTGCAAAGGTTCCTGTGTTTCTTATGTTTTGGTATACTAACACTTGGACTTATCTATAGCTCCAGACCTAAAATTAAAGCCCCCATATATAATTTTTGTGACAACTGAAACCAGTAATCAATTTAACCAAAACCATGAATAGTTTCAATCAAAGAATACAGTTAGCAAGAATGCTTTTTGGAGGTCAAAAAAAGCTGTTAAGAGTCCCAAAGCTATTAAAGTAAAAGCTTGGGTTCCAGGTTTTCATATTGTTTTAATATCAAAGTTAAATCTTACTCTGAAGCAACGTTTATGTCTATGATTGAAGGGAAAAAGCTCTATTTAATATCAACCCCACACCACATATTTAGGTTTTGAACGCCCTTTGAGATTGAAAAAGCCTTTATGTGAGGTATTATATTTTATTAGGCAATTCTATATTGCTGAAAAAAATGGGTTGTGTGCTATTTTTCAACAACGTTGTCTGGTCTAGCAAAAAATAATACAACTTCCTACAAACTCTGTTACTCATTCTTATAACAGTTAAATTAATTTGTAGTCTGCTTGACTTCCTTCCCTTCTTTGCTAAAATTTAGTTGTTCATTCCTGATTCCATCATCTCCATCCTTCCTGAAGCCAATAGTGAAAGTTAGTTTGGACCTTCATTTTTCTCTTTCACTGTTGTTTTAGGACTATTTTTTCCATTGCGTTTGAGTTCAGGATTGGGTCGGTCTAAGACAAACTGTTCAAGATGTGTCAAGTATAACATGAACCGTTCTCACACAATCCATGTTTCAGTGCTTCTATTTTCAGACACAGTTCAAATCATGTAGTGCAACTTTTTTTCCTGAGTATACAGGGGGAAATTTTGGAAAGCATTTGTGAAGTCTGATGAGCAATTTCTCAAGTTTGCCTTCATAGATTCCTAGAAAGGTTCATTCAGAGCAGGAGCCCTGCAGGTGATCTGAGTTATCTCCTATAGAAACCATGTCCAAGCACATCCCTGGCTTCCTTCTGCCTTTCACCTCTACATTCATTGAACATATTCTGTACAATCACCACCTGGAAGCAGCTTCTTCCCTTGCCATCCTACCTCTTCTCCAATCCTGGCACTCTAAAGAAGCTTCTCTGAGGCTGTAAGCAACCTGAGAACCTTTCTTGAGTATCATCTGTTATATACAATACTCCCCACTTCTCCATTTATACCTTATCTCTAGTAAATAATAAGATTTACAAACCACTCAAGACTAGGTATTTTTGTCCCAACAAAAACTTGCTTCCATGTGCCAAGCATCTTCTTACAGATGTTAAGATGACATCTCAAGCCCAACAGACTCTAAAAAGGGCTCATAATTTCATTCCAAATATCCATCATCCTTTTCATCAGGCACAAAGGATAAGATGCGTTGCCATCACTATAACATTCATGATACTCTTTCTGACACTGGCTTGTCCTTAAGTCCTCATATTAAGGCTATGCCTAAGTCTTGCCAATTCTTTTCATACACCACCACCAAGATATATCCTTCCTCAGGCTTGTAAATACTAAAGACTTACTCTTCTGATAGTCATCTCTTCAATGTAATGTCTTTCTCCTTAAGAAAAACAGCCTTGGCCTGTCCATATGCGGCCTCTACACTATTTCAAAGTTAATTTCTTTCTTCTGTTTGAAGTTCTCAGTCTTCATTGCATCTTTCCTTCATTGCAGTGCATCACACATAGACTATCGATCTTCATCTTCCAGATGTGTTTGCCATCTCTCATATAATATCAAGATCAAATTTAAATGTTCACAGTCATTGATACTCGTTGCCTAATAATTACACTTCACATTTTAAAATTTCTGCTTTTGTGTTCACATCTACTTTGCACTTGAAACGTAGAGGATCTCTCTGTTAATATTTGCAAAATGAAAATTTCTGTTCTCTTTCAAGTACCTGTTTAAGAACTTTTCCTTGTTGTGATACTTACAGAAACTTGAAAACATATGATAACCATAGTGTCTCTTGGTGATCATTACTGCCCTGTTGTCTCTGCACATAGGTCTTCTAGACATTTATGTTGGTTTATACTTAAACTGCAAGCCTTGTGAGGCAGGGACTTTTTTCTCTGTGCTACAGTCAAAACAGAGTCCTCCTCTGTACCTATAATTTCCTAGCATTGCAATAATACTGGTAGTAATAATAATAACAAATAAAAAGCAAACAAGAAGGTTTTTGAGCTGAAAAAGAATGAAGTCAAATGAATAGATCGTTCATAAGATATGGCTCTACTCCTTGAGCTTGAACTAAGAAATAGTTAAACCCTTTATGTTGAGACAAATGGTTTGGATTTTTGATTGTTTTGTTTTTCAGTTTAAAGCACTCAGTCTTCCAAGGAAGCTGGATGTGATGCAAAAGGAAGACTCAGGTTGTGATCACATGTGATCATAAAAGAGTTGCTTCCTCCACCACAGTAAATTCCTCTAGGGACTATTCTGTGAAAGTACAGTAAAACCTTGTTTCACAGTTCTTCAAATGAGCAATTATTGATAATAAAGCTGAAGGAAATACAGATATGTGCAGAATAGTGGTAATTTTGGTTCTGGAATGGGTGATATTCTCCAAAATAAAGGGTATTTGGCAGCTTTATTTTAGTTGCAGAGTGTAATATCCTTTATTTTATATATATCTGAAATCTGATATGAGTAAGGAGAATTTTCACTTAAATGAGAACAGCCTTTGAGCAGTAGGGTTTATTCGGTTTGCATTTTTTTACCTGTGACCTTACTTGTGAGACGTTGTGGTTTTGGCAACTACATTATTGCTAATTTGTTCTGGAAACTCTAAAATCTTTAGTATGAAAGGGTTCTTTCTGAATTAATTTTATTTTTTTCTAAAACACTAAAGATAAGAGAGATCATGAAGAACTTAGTCCATACACTACAATAATTTCAAGATAGAAAATGAGTATGACTGACAGACATAGTTGTGAAAATGTTGGTATTAAGAAGTATTATGGTATGTCTTCAATACTAACATAATGCTGAAGGAATACAACATAATAAAGTAGAAAAGGAATATGTGAAAAAAGTAGAATTATTTACTGTACCACTAATTAGGATTCTAGAGTAGCTAAATATCACATCAAATAGCAAAAAAAAAAAAAAAAATTACTAAACAAAACTATTTGTACTATTGAAAAAAAAAACAAAAACCACAAAAAAAAAAAAAGTGCATTTCTGTTTAAATAAATTTGTTTCCAAAAGCTAGAATAATTTCACATGCATAAGGTCAAAACAGGAAAAACAGAATGGAAAGGGGAAAAAGCAGTTTCAGCTACATTTTTACATGTTGTATGTAACCTAGACTGAAAACAAGGGAGGCATCTGGAATTGGTGAGGTGCCTTTGAAGCTGGCAACCAGTATAATTACATCAGTCACATTTGCTTCTGCCTGCAACACTTTGCCTGTGGTGTCCTCCTACAAGATGTAAGGTTTAAACCCCTGGAGACAGATTAGGGTTGCAGCCATGAGATCCACAAGCACTGTTTACCACAGGAATTCTTTCAAATTCCTGCCTCTCAAGCCTCACTTCTATTTCCTAAGCTGCTCTTCTCAGACCTAATTACCTAGTGGTGATTAATTGGTAGATGAAAAGCTGGGCATGAGCCATCAAAGTGCACTTGCAATGCAGAAAGCAAATCGTATCTTGGGGTGCATCACAAGGAGCATGGCCAGCAGGTTGAGGGAAGTGATTCTGCACCTCTACTCCTCTCTGGTGAGACCCCACCTTGAGTCCTGCATCCAGCACTGAAGCCCTCAGTATAGCACAGACATGGACCTGTTGGAGAAGGTTCAGAGGAGGGCCATGAAAGTGATCAGAGGTCTGGAACACCTCTCCTGTAAATGCCATTAGAAAGTACAGACTGCAAACTAACAATTTTCTTAGATTCTTCATTGCCACAGGATTTTCATATAATAAAAGCATATAAAATATATTCATCTAGCTAAGAAACTATATATTGAGCTTTTTGACAGCAGTCAAATGCCTTTGCTAACTTCAAAGCTGACCCTAGCAATTCTAAATCATTTTCCCTTGGAAGAAGCGGCATTTGAAACGCAAGTGTGGTCTGGCATTTTCAATTTCTAGACTGCCAAGGACCCCCCATTCATGGCCACTGTCCCCTGTTGCCATCAGTTAGGGGAAGTGCAGCTGGTAAGGGCCTGTGTCCTCCCTCATCATGACCAATGCAGATGACCTGCAGGAAACTGCTGACAGCCTACAGCCAGTGGTCCTGCAAAAGGAAGGGGGTGTTGCCTGAAAGAAGCAGGCATAGGTTGAGGTGGAGCAAGTGGGACAGGGGAGGAACAGAGAACAGTTTTGACTTGTAGTCTCTAGGGATGACCACCTATATGCGATACTCTATTTGACTCATCTGCAATGGCAACAGCGTAAGACCAGGAAGGCATTGAAGTATGCCAAGTACTGGTCACTTCTCCAAGATACAGGCCTGTCTTCCATATGTGTAATCTTTATTGTGAGACAAGTGGGTGGCATTTTTGTACAATGCAAGGCAAAAAGGAAATGTAACAGTATACACGTCAGGATTGAAGTATACATTGACCAAGATTAAAGCTCAAACCTTTTGCAGGTGATTCATTCAAATCCATGTTCTGAAGAGTTTCACTGATCTTGAGTTCCCTGAGCTACCTGGAGCTCTCCAAGAGCTGTCTACATCTCTGTGTACATAGGAGCTAAGGTTATTCTGTCTGCTTGCCTGAGATTGGAAAGTTTGCTTCCACACACTGATGACCACAGATCTCACCACAACACCGTCCTCGATTACAATCCTGACCTTCCCCCCTCCCGGAGCCTATTAACACTATAACTAACATATTAAACAACAAACCCAGAACCTATTAACACTAAAAAAAAATAACACTAAAATAAAGGGGAAAGATTGAGCTGGACTACAGCTTATAGCTTCCACAATGCAGGACAAGGAAAGAGAGAACATTTACGTTGTCAAGGCAGCCCATATCATATGCTGTGCTTCCCAAGGTGTTCTGATGCCAAAGTGCAAACACATACCACGCAGAGTTGTACTTACCACAGAGGGGAACTAGATCGTGAAATTCCACTCATGAAATAACCATGTTTGACAGCTTTGTACTGCAGACTCTATCTGCAAGGGTAGGCAAGAATAATTTTTTGACACAAGTTTTCTACTGGGAAATTTTTGTCAAAAAAATCTTTTGCAGCTGAAAACCATAGCAGAAAATATAACATAAAAGCAGCACAGTCAATAAGTACTCTAGGCAGGGTAAAACCAAAAAAGAAGAAATGGCTTAGATGTAGTTTTATGTGCTATACCTGCCAAAGTTCCCACACTGGGTTTCATGTGTTTATGCTCATATTTTCCTTCAAAAGGTATTTTCTCCTTTCACTGTAAAAGAAGCTACACTGTCATCAGAGGAAACCAACCAGACAGTATTTTTTCTATAGTCAAGCTCATTCTAAGGTCAAACTGAAAAAAAAAACACCCTACACTGATAGTTTGGCTCTGTAATTTCTCCCCTTCTGCTTATAATAAAATCAGATAACGCAAAGTTTCATTGTTCCTTGTAGTTGCTGAGCTGACAAAAGTCAAAGTCTCTAGTTGGGTATGTTCGAATCTCTACAGCAAATTACCTATATTGTGGTTTGTGTGAATTTTTCAGGGAACAGTGTTAAACATGTCTAAATATATTTAAACATGTTCTTCAATTTTTTTTATACTTTAATGTTAGTCTTTACCATTGTAAGCTGCTTCCCATCTATATTTTTAATTTTGTAGCTTTGTATTTTTGTGCATTGATCTGCATGGGAACTGAACCCTCTCAAAAATCTGATCTGATCAAAATTCAACCTTTGTTATATGCTTTGCACTTAATGAGACTACTTCATCATCATTAAGCAAAAATTATACACTCAGGGTCTAATTCTGATCAGTAAAAAAATTCCAACTGCAAAATCAAGTTCAGACTCAGAAGGTTAAATGAAACCAGATCCCCCAGCTACAGGGAGGGCAACCGTCTGTCCCTGCTTACCAGCCAGTCAGAAATGGCAGGCAAGGGGAATCACCCATGGGACTGCCTAAATTGTGCTCATGTCATTGCCCTAATGAGCTCTCATCTCCAGCACAGGAAAGGAGGAAATATGCTGCCTTATTTTGTTCCCCCATGACATTGCACTTCCTTGCATTGTGACTGAACTAACCCACATGTCATCCAGAGATGGCAGCCACCGCCTGTGGCTGCTGAATTCAGGGCTATGAAGAACCAATTGTCTGACTGGCATCTGTGTGCCAGATGAGGGGAAAAAAAATTAGTTTCAGCTCACCTGTGGGTTTTGACTTTATCTCATTACAACTCACACGTGCTGCTAGCCATGAATAGGTCTGCCTACAAAGCCAGGACAGACTTCCATTGCCAGACTTTCTCACAGGGCATAGAAGAGATTTTCTCATATGGGAGAACTTGGAAACTGCAGTGTAAAAATCCCAGCAGTACAGGCATCTGGTTATATTTCCAACTGTCACAGCTCTAGAAATTTCTAGTCCATCCAGCAAACAAACAAACAAATGTGCAAATCCATTTAGAAAGTGAAAAAAAACTTCCAGGGCTACAAGACCTACTTCTGTGCTTTTACTAAACCAAATATTCTTAAAATTTAACACTTAGATTCTAAAACATTGAAAAAAACTAAATGCTTAATAAAATCACAGTAATTGACTCTAAATGAGAACCAAGGATAGATGTAATTCCCTCTCATGTATTTGGAGATGATACTGAGTATTCCAAAACCTGAGGCAGACAGTCTGCTTAATGCAAGAGACTTCCCTCCGAGTTTCCTGCAGAACAGACAAGGTTTCCTGTCATGGTATGTGTACTTGTGAGAAGCTGTCAGCTTCTCAGTGTGTCTGATGAAGACAAACCCTTGCTAAAGAGAAACTGAGCCTTGTTAGGAAGACAGTGAGAGGGTCATTGCATCATTCAGCACTGATTCATCTTGGCTTTCACCACATTCTGTGATTCACTGGTATCTAACAAACTACAAATAACCTAAGGTACATTTTAGTGTTCTAATCACTTTCACCCTCATTATATTTGCCCAGATCAAACTCAGGGAAACAAAATGTGATAGAACTAATCCTTACTCTTGCAAGTGATAGTTCTGCACTGCAAACACCACATCCCCCTTTTTAGAACTCAGGGATACACAAAAGTACATTTAATTTTCTCTTTGTTCATTACTAAGCACCAGATGCTCCATTGATGTTCAGAACATTCTGTCTTATAATTTCCACTGTTTTCTCTAAACTCTTGTCTAACACTCCATGATCTCTGCTTATCTCTTCTACCTGCCTTTCACTTTTCTCAGTGGAAAAAAAAAATGAAACATGTGTAACAAAATTAGCCTCCTCCTATATATTAAGTCATTGCCATTCACTATATTCCTATGAGTCAGTATTTTAACCACAGTCTAGTTTCAGCAGATCTGACCTTTTGTCTACCTTCCTTCCATCCCTTGTTCATTTTTCTTTATGTACAAGGCACATCCTGATATCCATTTCCTATCTTCTACCTCTGAGTGTTGTTATTTGGTCTCATAATTTTACCAGACAACTTAGAAAGATACTAAAAGTTTGTTGACAAGTTGCAATCTAATGTACATAAAACTTTTTTTTTTTTTTTAAACTGAAAAGGCAGTTAATGTACAATGGAAAAGGGAAATGAGTTAAAAGGCAGGCTCCTAATAAAACCCTCTAAGAAACTGCCATGCCAATGAACTGTAATGCACACCATGGGCAAGACTGTTCAATAAAGAGCTATAAAAAATCTCCTGTAAAATAAGAGCTGCAATACAACTGTTTACTTTTATCCAGACATGCTTTACTTTTAATTGAAATCAAGCCCCTATTTTTTCACTGTGTGCTTTTCAGTTGGCAGCCACTTCCCCAACTAACCCCATGTAAACAATCCAACTCATCAGTCATACATTAGATGTCACAGAAAATTTTTGCTGCCACACTACAAACTGGCAACTTCAATAAAACTAACTAGAACAAATACATTAATTAACGGACTTGTGCTTTTGACAACAAAGAGAAGAAACCCTCACTAAGTATCTCACCAAATAGCTGGTTTAAGCTCAAAAAATAATGAAGGGGCTATTGTGAAAGAAATAATGAAGTTCAGATGTGTTGCAAAGTATTCTTATAATAATTAATAATAATAATATTAGTTAAAATAAAGCTTCTAATTCCTCTTATTCTCCTGCCTCCTCACTTGAAGCTATGAGTTTTGTCTAACCAAAACCAAGGGAAGAGACTTTGAGACTGGCTCCTCTTTGACTCTTCAGGATCAACCCACAGCTAAATCACAACAGTTCTTTCTGTCTAAGACATTTCCTACCCCAGCCAGCCAGCCAAAAATCCTATCCATGTTCTCATCAAATGAAGTATTGCAAAATCCTTTTGTTGGGAGTTACCAAAGCACACTTTTGCCCTGCTCCAAACCAACTTGAAAGTAGCTGTAAAAATCAGCTTTCTCATGTTTTCTCCATCACATCCTTTCATTGTTGGTCCCAATGGTACCACATGAAATCAAAGCTCTTTATCTTCCCTTTCAAAGCCTTTGACATTTCTGCCTATTATCCATCTGTACAGAAAGATTATTTCCCAGCACCAGTCAACCTATTTATCACCACTGTTCATTTCAGGAAGACACCTCTTGCAAAAACTCACACTTGCAAGGAGCTCCCACTAAACAAATGCAAAAGCATTTTACTATCCTTTCTCAAGCATACGCAATGCCTTTTGCTATGGGACATGGATGAGAGTGGTGACAAAAATTGCCTTCCTATCTCCTTCCAACTGCTTGGACCTTCCTGTTACTCCATGTTCTACACTCAGTGCAGACACTGTATTGGAGGGGGGGTGAGAGGAGAAGGGAGGAGGTGGTAGGTACCACATATTTACACAGTTTCAGCCATAACAGAGGTCATTATCCACAGGCACAATTCCTAGGCAGTATGATAATAAACAAACAGCAACAACAGGCAAAGACAGGCTTCTTGATCCAGGCTGTGAGGACCGAATCCCTCTCCAGCACAGTGCAGATATCACATACTCTTGTGAGCTGTTCTCCTTCCAGCCCAGTTCCCTGAAAAGGCCATTCCCAGTGTCCCCAGCACCCAGCCCTACCTGGCTCTCACAGCCCTGCTCCCACCCATTGCATGGGAGCAGACAAAGCTCCCTGGGCAGCTGGGAACTTGGAGCAGACCCCTGCACTGATGTGTCCCAGGTGCTGTCAGGGCCTCTTCCCAGCTGAGTGGGTGTCAGGAGCTCCAGCACTTACAGTGAAGAAGCACAAGCATGCTGACAGACCTTGCAAAGTGATTCAGAGCTCCCCAGTAAGCACCCTCCTATTGGGAGGATGGCGTTCCCTGCCGTACACACGCTCTGCTGACAGGCTGCAAACAAGTTCACAGGGTCAGCGATCCTGCAGATGCTGCAGAATGGTAACTGGCAGAGCTACATCACTGAAAAGGAGAAGAGTGGTGCCACTGCATCACATCGCAATGGGAGCAGGGACAAGGGTGTCAGAACTCTTCTTGGAGAGCACTGTCAGCCAGTTTTGTAACTCCATGAACAACTTTGCCAAGGTTAAAAAAAAATGTTCATCTACCTGCCAGCAGAAAGCAACATAAGAGTCTCTGCACTTGAGAGAGGGTCCTGCTGGGGTTCTTTGCTGCTCTTCCAGCTGTGCAAGCTGACCAGTGGCAAGGGTGAGCAACACTGGGAATCAGCAGAGAACTGGAGAAAACTGAAAAGCTGCCCGTCTCCCCTAGGGAACAGCAGTGCTTTGCATGGACCAGCACTAAGCTGGTTGGCTCAGGCTGCTCTGGAAACAGAGGAAACCACATAATTCTGGAGGCTGACAAGGACTCCTGGAGATCACCTGGTCCAACTTCCTGCTCACAGCAGGGCTAGCTTCAAACAGCACCCACAGACCTCAGGAAGTTCTTGTCTCTGTGCTGGCCTCAGACAGCTCATGGGTTTTTAGGGCCTGAGCTGAAGCCAAATGTCTGTAGTAACAGAAACAAAAGGTGGCTTGAGCCAGGCTGAACATACTATTGGAATGCCCATAGTACCATAATCAAAGGGCCTGGAGATACCATATATGCACATATGTCCTCCTCCCTTATGCTTTCTCTTAATCTTCAGCCAGTGCAGTTCACTATCTGCTGGAAGGCCAAGCAGCCTCTTCATTTGTCTGCAAGAATAAAAAGACCAAGAGCCATTTGCTCAATGAAGACATTGTGTCCCAGACTTCTTGATTATCTATACTGCTTGTGAAGGAACTTGGGGGGGAGTACATAAAAACCTTTGGTATGGGAAGCATTTGAGTTGACATTCAAGTAAAAACAGCTTTGCTCTATTAGACTTTCTGCCACCAGAAGCAATTATATCAGTCAGAATTTGAATACACTCTGACCTAGATTTTCAGAAGCCCTAATTCACTTAGGATTTGCTGTTCTATTTGTTGAAAAATAAAAGAATTTTTTTAAATCAATGTATAAAGACAGTGGGCTGATAATCGAACTTCGGGTGAAGACTCAAATTATCTGGCTAGGGAGTGAGAGCAATAGGAGTTTTTCCCCAAGAAAAGTCTGGGAATTTCTCTCATGTCACTGAGTATGAGCAGGATAGAGGATCGATCCAAAGATTTCAGTTAATTTCCTGGTCCTGCTGATATGTTTATTATTAACCAGAATCAACAGATGTTTGGACAATGAGTCATCTCATACTCATTATCAGTAATATTTTGGTTTTCTTTGTAAGTATTCTAAGCTTACCTGGAAAGCAGAGCACACTGGGAACATTACAGGAATCTTCTGCTGCTTCCTTTGGGAAGTTACCTGGCAGACCCGAGTCTTGTGCTAGACTTCTGTTATCTTACAGTGATTTATGTAACAATACATAAGTGAGGAGCCATAAAAGGCCATATTTCTCATAAAATGGAGATTTAAAAGCATCAAAAGTTTTCTGCAAGAAGTGTTCTGTCAGAGTTTTATGGTGGCAAGGAATTGAGCCATCTTTAGTGAAGAGGGCGAGATTATGGTGCTGGTCTACTTTCTTTGACAATTTTTCAGTTATCTTCTTTTAAGTTTTTAAGATATAAAAGGAATGTTTCTAATTAAACTGAGATGACAGGGAACACATCTCTAACCTCTAAGTGAGAAAATATTTCTATGAGCAGTAAAAAATTACTCACCCTTGCAGCCTACTTTCAATTGCCTTCTTGTGGGTGTCCATGTCATAATGGCAAGTTATCTTAGGCAGTTTAGCAGTAAGCAGTTGTAACCAGCTGTTACAAGCCTCCTCTCCCAGCCTCACTGGTGATTCAGTAGCTCACCTTAAGCCGTCTTCCTCCTCCTCCATAAGTCACATCCTACAGCTATGTTATTCCAACCTTCTTTCCTTCTGCACCCTGCTTAGTTCCACTGCCAGTTCATTGTTTCCTTTGCTCCCACATGCCCCATGCCTCAGCTGGTTTTCCAATCAAAATAATCCATTAGGATTTTGTCTTCTTCTTCCCTAAGGAAAATGGTAGCATCTAAGGCTCCTAAATCTTGTTCACAGAAACTTGCCTTTTAAGGGAGAGGTTCGCTTTGTAAAGAAAATAAAAGACAATAATGACAATAATGCCAGTACACACTGCCTTTCTTCAGTCTCACATTCAACATGTCTTCAAAAGTTGTGGAGCACCATTAGGAATCTCAGCTCTGAGTCTGGCCATGCTTTTTGCAAAAAGCAGTGTCCCAGGCTCCTGAATTCTATGTGATATCTAAGTTCTTTGAAATGCAGGCCACCCTCCCCTTTAACCCATTTCCAAGAGGCTGAGGATCTACATCTCTTCAATCCAGCTCTGCCCAGCACGTTACTGGGAGTTTCTTTGATCAGTTTTGCCCTCATTCATGCAATACATAGATATTATGCTGTTCATTAGAGAAGAACAGAGTTCAACAAAAGAGCATTGTAAACCAAACTCCTACAAGATTTAATGGCCTCTTCAGTAAAGAACTACTGTTTAGTTTTAATTCTGAATTATATGTGATATTTTCTATGGGATCTAGTACCTATGGATATGGCTCCTGTCAAGTCAGAAGACATGTAATTAGAGCAGATTGAGCAAGCATGAATGAAATTGCTTTTTATGAGGCAAAATAATTCTTGGGTATAAAAAAAGCCACTGCAATTAGGGTAAAAAAACAAATTGAACCAAAACAAAACAAACAAAAACAAACAAAAACAAAAAACAAACAAACAAACAAACAAAACTGAAAAACAACAACAAAACAAAACACAAAAACCCACAAACCTCAGAGTGTATGTAAAACAAACACACCAGGGATGACTTAGCTGCAAAATGCAGAATGATCAAACTGCAGGTTTTAACTCTCACCATTAGAAAAAAGAAGCAGTATTTAGAGGCTTTGCTCCTAGATAATCACCAAACCCAATATAAGTCTCAAGTAAAATGAGAGACCAGTGGTAGGAATAACATCATTTTCAACATCTGGTTTATGTAAATTCAACACACAAACTGTGCACAGCACCCTTAAAATAGACTGCATTTTTCATTCCACATGATATCAAATCATCCATCCAAATAATTTATAGGATTAAAATATTAAATAAACTATAATACACACTGTCAGTAGCCCAGGTAGGAAGAGCTTTTCATTAATGAGGTTATTAGACAAAATATACATAATAATATGCAGAAAATAGATGTCTTTTTTTTCCAGAATAAAACTAAACTGCAAATTGCTGAAAAGATACATATTTGCATTGCTAAAAACATCTAGGAAATTTATATTCTTTTTGCTGGGACTAAAAATCAAATGTTATAGTGACACATCTTCATGATTCATTTCCATTTCTCAAAATTGAATTATTTTATTTCTGTTTTGAAATTAAGCTAATGATTTTGAACTAATATAAAACTTTAAAATACCAAGAAACAGATAATGTAAATTTCCTTCTAAAAACTGAAAGAAAAATACCTTACTTGGTTTGATTCCAAATGACTGTTTTTCCAAGTGAGACAATTAAAGTCACAGAAAGCTCCGATTTTTCTGTGATGCACATGGCTGTTTCTGGTCAGCTCTGCACATCTGTGCACCCCCCATCATGCGGCCCCCCCCAAAGAAGGGAGACAATGCTCTGCCCCTGTGGAGGCAGGTGGGGACAGCAGAGCACTGTGCTGTGTTCAAGCCTCCAACCTGTCCCCTTTGTCAGCCCCTCTACTTGCTGTCACACCGTGTCCTGCAGAGCCGCCATGAGTTATGGCTACACCATGCTGTGGGTTCTGGAAGGACATGGGAATATGAGATTAGAAACAGCAGACGTTAAGGAGGAGAACGAGAGTTTGAGGACAGAGGAGTAAGAGTCTGTGGAACTGGCCAGTAAGGAGCAATGTAGAGATGGTACAGGAAAATGTTACAGGATGAAATAAGATGAAACAAAGAGGACAAAAAACCCCAAAAAGTCATTTTAAGCAAGTACTTTTTAAACCAAGTGCCAGAGCTTTGCATCCCAATGAGGTCACAATGTTCAGTATCTGTTTTCATTTCAGAATTAGTTTTATCTAAATGTAATTTAACAAATTCTAATTTGTTGCAGAATATTTGCATGTTATTAAGCTGATAGTCCCAGTATTGCCCAGCTTTATTCATAGAACCATACAATGGTTTGGGTTGGAAGGGACTTTAAAGATCATCTAGTTCTACCCCTCTCACCGCCATGAGCAGGGACACCTTCCATTAGACCAGGTTGCTCAAAGCCCTGTCCAACCTGGCCTTGAACACTTTCAGGGGTGAGGCATCCACAACTTGTCTGGGAAACCTGTTCCAGTGCCTCACCACCCTCATAGTGAAGATTTTCTTCCTAATATCTAATATAAATTTACGCTCTTTCAGTTTAAAGCCATTATCCCTTGTTCTGTCATTACATGCTCTTGTAAAAAGTCCCTCTCCTAGTGGGCTCATTCTCTTAGCTCTCAGCTCACCTGAGAGAGAAAGGAGCAGAGAAACAGCCTCTCTATTTCTGCAGCCCTTGTAAAAAGAGATCAAACTGGATGCTAAGCATATTTTGTGCTCATGCTGCAGCTTCACTGTCTAGAGAAAGCTGGTCCATCACTAGAAGCTGATAATTTCCAAGTTTCTTTCTTCTCAGTCTTTCATCCAGACTGCTTAGTTTTCCTACATAATCATAGGAGAAAAAAAAAAAAAAACAAAAAAAAAAACCAAAACAGTCTTCGTTACAATTCTAGACCATCACATCGTCAGCAATGCTCAACCATCTTTGAATTTGAATCCACCCTTTCCATTCCACCTGTGGCCGGCCTGCAAATTGTACAGTCAAATACATGGAGACAATAACAGTCATACATCTACATCTATGCAGAATATGTTCAACAAAAGTTTAGCATCTATGTTGCTCTTCACTTCCTTAGAGATCAGGAATGAACATTGTAAATTAAATGAAGTCCAGTCACCTAACAGCCTTAGTGCAGTTCGTAACTTTCTTCAGTTGTTCAGATCTCCAAGAAAATCTTTAAATTATCCTAACTTCCAGAAAAAAAAAAAAAAAAAGTTCCAAAAAGTCATAACCTATCCATTCATTTAAAAAGTAAATATTCACGGGCAAGACTTTTTTTTTTTCTAAACAAGGCTCACAGTAGATAAAAATAAGACTCCTAAAATCCTGATAGATTAAATAATTTGACACACATTATCATATTGTCCTCAGTGTGCAATTAGAAGAGTTGTGGACTACCATCAATTCTGACTATTGATGGTCTCTCAATTTTCATTCCCTTAAAAGGAGGTTCAGTAATAAAGTTAACCAAGAACCAGAAAGCTTTTGGAGGCAAAACTAGAACTGCAGAGTGGTATGGCATCGCAGAAAAGATGGGGGGAAAACAACCTACCCAGGAGAGGATAAGTGAGAACTATACAAAAATATCAGTATTCAACACAGAGCAATTCTCCTTGTTGTAAAGACAGAAGCAGTTAATCTTACCCAGTGTTTAGACTAGTAATTTCCGAAGATTTTACTGTACTACCTTCATAATACGGTCTGAGGCTAACAGGATTTCATGTGGACAAGAAACTCCCCCTTTACCACAAGAAAAATTCCAGTCTTTCTGTCCTTAAAGACTGTTATTCCCCTTTTGTGTCACAAAGTTGAGAAAACCCCAGAAAACATTTCAGATCCTTGTACTTTTGAGTAAGCATTTTTTTCCCCCTTGCAGATTCAGATATTAGTTTCAGCCTACAGGAAACATTGCTAAAGTCTTTATCAGCACTTCCTGGGTTTTTGGAAGGGATGTTTAGTCTTCATCCTGGCATCCTGCAAACCAAAACCAAGCTTCTACATGGGAGAAATAATTAATGCACAGCCAGGTTGGTTCTGTTGTTGTTTTTTGTGTTTTTTTCTTTCCATTCTTTCTATTCCAGAACTTACATCAGCCGAGATGACATGATGCAATATCTACTATGATAATAATGATGACGATGCAATATCTGCAGGTAAGGGCCAATACATTCAGGGTATTGCTCAAGCAAAGGACGGACAGCTTGTGTCAACAGATCTCCAAAAAAGGAAGCACTTTTGAAACTGGTAGCACAATGTTCTAGCCAGATGTCACTTGCTCAAGTTGGCAGCAAAATGCTAAAACGAAACTGAATTATAAAAAAAAAAAAAAAAAAAGGAAAGAAAAACAAAACCAAACCCTGGAACACTTAATTTTCAGACATGCTCCATGGCTGCTTCTTTCTCTGATGGATGCAGGGATGTACTAAGCTATATAGGGGCACAAGGAAGGGGTGTATGGAGGAAGAGCTGGAACTACCCTGTCCAAGGAGGCTGGGGATGCAGAACTAGGACAATAGCTGAGCTAGATGAGGCTAGGGCTGTCTTTGCTAGGGGGCATGATTCACAGATAATTGAAGATCAGGTGTGGAAGGGAGTGTACAGCATGGATTGCTACAGTCAGAGAGACTGGAGGCCAAAGTACATAGTCTGGGACAGACCAATCTATTTGGATCTACCAGACAGTCACATATAAGAGGAAAAAGTCAGATGACCTGAATGTACACACACTTTCCTGACTAGTCTACTCAGTTTTTAAAGACATAAAAACAATTTTCAGTTTCTAGGAAAATTCTTCATAGTGATATCATCTCCATTTAATGTGGACTACCTTTCTTCTCAGAAAAAGCTAGTTTATTTGCTGATGAATGTCTCTCTACTAACAGAATTTATATTTTGCATTACTGTAATGCAATCTTGAGTCTTAAACTCATCTAAACCAGATAAATTAAAAGATAAGTTGTCCTGGTTTCAGCTGGAATATGGTTAATTTTCTTCCTAGTAACTGGTATAGTGCTGTTCTTTGGATTTAGTATGAGAAGAATGTTGATAATGCACTGATGTTTTAGTTGTTGCCAGGCAATATTTATACCAAGTCAAGGCACTTTCCAGGGAGAAGTCTGCAGGTGCACAAGAAGTTGAGAAGGGACACAGCCAGGGTGGCTGACCCAAATTGTCTGAAGGGATATTACATACCATATGATGTCACACTTGGTGCAAAAACTGGGAGAAGAAGGAAGGAGAGGGTGTTCCGAGTGATGGCATTTGTCTTCCCAAGTAACCACTACATGTGATGGAGTCTGGCTTTCTTGGAGATGGCTGAACACTTGCCTGCCAATGGGAAGTAATGAATTAACTCACTGGTTTGCTTTGCTTTTACTCTACATATTAAACCAGCTTTACCTCAACCCACACATTTTTTCACTTTCAACTTCTGCCATTCTATAGCAAAACTTCACTACAGTTATCAGTCCTAAAATAATGTGGGCTCTCAAGTTCAGATAAATTGTTCCTTCATTAACTTCTAGAGACTTTGGAACTTGGTTTTAAGAGACATATTATTTAGTCAAGGTTGAAGCTACTTTTCTCAGTGAATGTCAGGTAAACTGCAAATCTCCTGCTGTTTTTAGCCACTAAAAACACTACTGATCTTTATGGTCATGTTTCTGTCTCATTCTGCCATTCGTGTGTTTTGAGAGGTTAAGCATCTCTAGGAATACTGTTTCCTTATTTTATTTTTCCTCCTCTTTTCTTAAATCAGCTCCATATTTGTAATTAAGCCTCACTGGTTGAGCTTCTTTTTAGGCAGTGTATTCCTACTCTGAAAACATCAGACTTTTTGAAGATTAATAGCAAATATATTAAAACATTCAAGGCCAGTGTACCTATCAGGCATTACATTATCTGAGTTAGCTAGTTCAAACAGGTTACCGTGAAGTGCGAGCCAAAATAAGAGACACAGCGGTATAGTTTTACCTGCCAGTCCTCTTGTTGCAATGAAAGTTAAAGATAAGAAGATTCCTGTCATAAAAGACTCCTGGTACTATAACACATCCAAAATACTTCCAGAAATAAATACGAATAGGTGTTCAGTATACACAGAATGTCTGCCATAGACAGACATCCTAGAATTCACTCCGTGCTTCCCACCACTTGCTTGTCCATGTGGTCAGTTTGCCATCATTCCCTCTCCTACAGGACAATCTCTTGCAAGGGCTGCTCTCCCTTTCTGCAAGGAGGGGCCACAGCTCTGCAGTTCCACTTCTTGTGAAGGAGCCTAACACTGCTGAGCCCATCATTAGCTCTTTTACACAAAACTTTTCAGTCTGGATCACAAGTTGACTCCCTGATTTTGTCATATTTATCCTGACCCTTTCCAATGAAAAAAAAGAGAGTGACACTTCAAATCAAAGAAACTACATGCAAGTTGTAAATTCTTGTTTCCTGTAAATTAATGTTGCTATGAGTTACACACTACAACCTCAAAAACCAGAACCTCTGCTAGGTCCTCCCTGATGCAGCAGTATCTCCAGCTACCTTCAGGTTTTCTGTACTGTCCCACCAAATCCTCAGTCCTCTCCCATATCCCCAAGGCTCACCTGCCCCCCACACACACTGCAACATCCTGCATTTATCTCATTTGGCTTTTAGCTAAGGAGCAGATAGTGCAGGCTGCAACTAATCCAGAGCTGCACATTCGTGCAGGGGCCAGCGGGTTGCTTTCACACGGAGCGAACCAGGGTTGGTTCCTCCCTGTTTCCTTCTAATCTGGTAAATAAAATCATGTCAATATCCCTGGCGTCTACCCAGCTAGTGTTCTTCATAAAATGTAGGATCACTTAGTATCTTTGGGACCTCTCCTGCTCTGTCCAGTTCTGCTAAGTTGTGTAACAAGTCCACAAGTTACTGGAATGCCCTGACAGACGCTGCAATTGTGTAACTGTTGTTTTCTTCTGAAAATGAGCAAAAACTGACACTATCACTACAACAAAAGTTTCAGCTGTCTTGTTCTCACATGTCTTGATTCACATGTCAAGAAAACCCTGAGATTGCTCCCAAGACTGAGCATATGTGTCCACATCTACCAACAGTGCTTCCCTAGGGCCCTTTGTGGAGAAGTTTACCTCTATCAAACCACCAGCCACAACTCTGGTTTGCTGTCATCTCCAGCTTTCTTACACCATACCTTAAATACCACAATTATGTTTATATGTATTATATACGCAAACACCAAAACAGGCAATGGGGTTTTATTTATGTATATGTATTACAATTATATACAGATATTTAGAGAGAGAGAGAGAAAATGGATATATATGCACTATCATGAGCTACATCACATATTGCTGGACAATCCCCAGAACTGCCATGTGTCCATTACTAATAATCTGATCCAGGAATTCCCACCCAGGCAGAACGAAAATACAGTTCTTCCCTGGAAGCCACTGGTAAAGGTAGTTAGAATAAACACCAGTTACCTTTGTGTGACTCATGTCCAAATCTTGCTTTGGATTCTAGAATACATTTTTTCTATGCTACTGTCAGGAATTTTTGCATTAAAAGGCAGAAATAGCGTAAGTACACAGCTGTAACTACCAAATTCTTAGAAAACCCTTCAACAGGACTGGATTTTAAACCTTTGGTAATGTGTGCTGCAACAAACAAAATGAGCTTCTAAATCCCTCTCCTTGCCACAGCCAGCTAGAAGCTTAGCCAGTGCTACATCTACATTAAACAATCAAGATTTGTAATAACATCACTGGGAAATAAATAAAGCCCCATTACTTGTTTTGTTTGTGTATTAGTGCTTTGTAGATAAAACACACCCATCAAGACTTTCAGGTATCTGAAAAGACCAATTACTGCCAAGTCAGACTTAGATGTTTTTTTGAGAAAGTTTTGATTAAATACTTTTACCAAGGAAGTGAATACAGCTTTCACAAAATACGTTTTATATATATATATATATATATATTTACTATTACTTCACAATTTCACTGTAGCCACCAGAAATGTGTAGGTACCAAGAAAACTGTTTGGCATAGCAAGGTAAAGCATACAATTGAGCTTTTCTATTAAAACACTTGGGAGTAAAGGACTGAATATTTACTTTCCACTGCTATCATCACACTTTTTTTAGTTAAAACCCTCCTACAGTTATAAGTTCAGTTCTCATTTCTTACTCTCAAACCTAGTGGGAAAAATACATCAGCTCACAGTGGATGAAGAATGTGTATATTTATGGTTTTTATTCTCCATGTAGCTCAGGGAATGCTAAGGTCTCAAAAGAAAGTTTGGCAGCAAAAAGCAGGTGCTATAAGTATAATAATTTCTGAATGCAGAAGGTCCATGTTATGCCTATAGTCTCCTGGGAGATTGCTTTCTACTCTGTGTTTGTAGAGCTCCTGGCATGCAGAGTTCGGTCAGGGTTTCAAAATTATATTAATAATAGCATTTGTAATAGTGCTAACTGCAAATTACTATGCTCTATCAGGACAGTTAAATTCTAGAAATTATACTGGTGCTATATGAGCACTAATTTATCCTATTATTCTATAATTGAGATGTCTGAGAGAAGAGCATGAAAGCAGTGAGCTGAAGCTCAATAGGCAAAGGAAATAAAACAGAGAATCAACTTGTTATGCTGATAGGACTGAGGGCATGTGCCTTTCCACATATTACATGCTCTTTTGTTATCTGCCCATAGCTTTCAGAGAAAAACAGTGCTCTTCTGCTAGCCATGCCAAGTGTGGAGGGAAGTTAAATTCCTTCTTCTGAAAAACGGGTCAACTAAACAGATACAAATCTGAGTCACAAAAGGAGAGGAAAAAAAAAAGCATATAGCATATGGGCTCAACTATGCAATTAATTTCCAGAAAGAAAAGGACACAGAGCCATGGAGTTTGGACCTAGGTTGAACAGTCATGAGAAGGGGGTTTTGGTTATAAACACAGTGTTGGGATTTGCTAGAAAGCAGATAGAATATTACAGTAAACTCTCAGTCATGGTACTTGTAAAAGAGGGTTGCTACATAAACTAATTGTCTGCCAGCCAGTTGCAAGCTAGTTATTTTGCTTCAGCTTTCTGGCTTGGGAAACACGCATGCTATGTAATACAAAACAGAGATGTCATAAACTAGAAAAGCAATTCCCCACAGGCAAGTTGCAAGAAACATCAGACACGGCTGAATCCAGAATGAACTATGGCTGTGGGAAGAGAGGAAAAATACTAGCTGGAAACAATCAACCCCACAGAAAAAGTAATTAAGTATTCTTTTGCTTTCCTTACCACATTAATAGCAGAGCTACCAAGCCATTACTTGCTCAAGGCTCCAGCTTTGGGTTGGGCCTGGTCATGCTAGAATTGTTGCTGGTGAGAAACTTCAATGGCCTCAAACACTGCATCCTGCAGGTCTGCATCAGCGTGGTCCTGCTGACCCATCAGCATGGACCCACCAAAGCTGAGTAAGAGAGAAAAAGGGGTAGAGGCAAGTGCTTACCTCCTCAGACATGGTATTCCAGGACAGGTTGTGAGGAATGAGCCTCTGTTTGCAGGATGACATATGCATGCAATGTATGCCAGGTTCTCAGCTGATGCAGGAACAAGGGAACGATCATTTGACTGCCTAAGTGAAAAAACACTGAAAACCTGGCAAAGCAGCTGGCAGCACTCAGCCAATTTTCTTAAGGGAGAAGGGTAAGCTGTCAGCAGCTGTTCAAGGAAAGTATTTTGGGGTTACCAGGAAAACAGAATATCAGTGGAGAAGATAGCTAGGATTGAAAAAAAAAAAAAAAAAGGAAGACAGTTGGTAGGCATTTATTTGCTCAGCTGATTAGGCCACCTCTGAGCTTTCAGGTTTTGTAAGCTGCAGGCATCAGAGGACCATGCTTACACAGTATTAAACCATTCCAGCCCTTAGCACCCATGTATTTCCCATGTTAATTTTTCTGGTTAGCTTGATAAATTTCATTGTGTCAGCTATTTAGACTAGTTCCAGAAGTTTTGTAAATAAATCTCTTAAAGGGGCTTTGTAATTACGCAAAAGTGTTGTTTCTTAGGGGTGCTTCAAAGCTCCTCCACAGCTACTCTCAGCACCTGAAGAGGTGTGTAAACAGCCCTACATCAATATAGTTTATAGCAGTGCTTTTTCATATAATTTTGATAAAGAGGGTACATCTTGCTCACCTTTAAAAGAGATTTTTTTTATAGCTTATCCTAGACTTTGGGCTACTTAATCACCTGAATTGTTTGCTGCTTAGTTCTGAGGACAAGTAAAAGTACCTTCCATCTAAATTCTCACTGGAAGTATAGGTAACACATCTTTCCATATCCCTCCAAATCACGTGTCTGTAGTATTGAAATTTCTCTCAACAGACTAAAACCAGAGTAGTCATGCTTCTGCCTGTCTGGCCTACATCCAGCTTGGTATGTTCATTTTTTGGTTTTCTACATGTAAAACCTGTTGTCTCAAAACTGAGCATGCTTGCAGACACATCAGTTTCCATTTCTCCTCCCCCTGTCCATACCTACAGCCTTAATCATGGCAATCATTGCAATTTGGGGACAAGGTGGTTAGTAAGCTTTACAAAGCTTATTTTTAAAAAGAAGAAAGTCTGAAAAGGATTAAAAAATATCACCATCGTTTTCTACAGCTAAAGGCTCCTCTGCATTAATTCTGATCCCTTTAAAGTCTGGAATGCTTGTGTTGGTTGGTTTGGGGGGGTAAGGATTTTTTTCTGTGTCCTAAGCAACTTCAGATTTCCATAAATTAGAAACACATTTAAGTTTTGGAAAACAGTTGTTTGGCAGTTGTTTTTATGAGCAAAACATACTGCAAACACCACTCCAGACTGTGCTATAAAGACCTTTCACGTTGGATTGAACTGAGCAATGCAGGACCAGCCTAAATATTCAAGCAAGCTGGCACATCAGCCAAGCCCAGCACAAAAAGATGGGTCTGAGATGCATTTTACATGTAAATGTGGTAGAAGGCTTGTACTAATTAGTCTCTCAACAAAGGTCATCTGGGAATGAATCCAGGTGGTGTTTTTTTTTATTTTGAGAGAGTCCAAGATGACTGATTTTTCCAGATACAGAACTGTAACTGGTTCCAAAACGGTTGCATGGATGTAGGCAGTTAATAGTGAAAGCTTCCTCCTTGTGCATGAAAGCAAGAATAAGTAAAACTGCTGAAGTGACTGCTGAGACCACTAAAATAAAGCCAAATTAAAGTTATTCAGTCCTTCCAATAACATTGAGGGGCAAGGGATGACAATTAAGTGTTGTCATTACAAATTGCTTCAAAACTAGTTTAGAGATAGCACAGTCTGATAGCCCAAAGAGATGCTAGTTTTTCATTTAATCCAGATAATACACTATACTGAGTCACTAAATCCATTAATGACATATATTATTTTTTCAAAAAATACAAAATCATAGCTGTAGACTGTAGACTGTCTTGTGCTTCCCCATTAAAGTATTTGCATTTGATCAACATGAATAAGGAGAAAATCTTTTCCAGAAATGAATAGTGACTTATCATGGCTCTAAACTTCATAGGCTCTCTTGAAAGCACCTGAGGAGCAAGCACTATTTCCAGCAGCACTGATAATGCACTCACTAGGCAAAAACCTGTCCCTTTGCCATGTTGTATACTGTTACCTCAAAACTACCAAACCAACTATCGTTCAAAAGACTCACCCTAAGTTTCAAGAGAGGCACAGTATTAAATTGCCAGTGAGAAGTCAGGAACTCCTGCAGTTTTTAAGATTAAACAAAGAGTTCAACATTTAACCATGTTTCTAAGAACTAAGATGCAGTTACAAAGAAACATGCATCAAATCTTATTTCTTTGACCTTTATTAAATCAGGATTTTTAAACATATAAAGTGGACAATAACAGCATAAAAAATCTCATTTTATAGCTTCAAGGATCTCTGCAAAGTTCCTCTCTTTACTCACAAATTACAACAGATGAGCTTTTGGTAGATTAAATAGGAAGTCTGTGTGGTATACCACGTCACATTATGATGAGGAAGGAAGCCAGGAGAATTTTGGAACAGAAGAAAGAAAGTTGGTTTTGATTTTCTGACATAAACCCCTACAATAGAGTGTCATGCCGTTTCATTTGTCTGGTAAAGACTTGTGGTAAAGACCATGGGGAAATGCAAATATAGGAAGTGACATCTGTAAAATCCTGTTTTAAAATCTCAGCACCATCAATACACAGAACTTGCTGTGCTCTCACGCTCAGTGGTACAGTATATGCTGAACTTTCAATGAAAACAGGAAAAAAAACCCAACAACTTTTATTTGCTTTATCTTCAGTAGGTGTTTTTGTCTATGTTTTGCTTTCCATTGAATTACAAAGGCCTGAAGTTACATGTTTGTCTGGGCCTCTGCCGATGAGTTTTTCTCATTCATACATCTAAAGTTATATTATAGTATGCTATTATGGAAAGAGCTTCCAAGTACACACAGTATGGAAATGGTTTCAATCCCTCACGGTTTAGAGCCCAAGTTACCTTCAAAGCACTGGACAAACAGCGACAAGGTATGCTAGGATTGTGTCATGGCAATGAAGTACCGATACTTCTAGTATGGAATTCAAATAAGCCACTCCAGACTTGTACTAGTTGAATTTTCATTTGACAACTTTTGTTTGTTTGGAGTTTTTTTGGTATTCCAAGTTCATGCAATAATGAACCTTTAAACTGGGAATCCAAGTCTGATTAGCAAGAGATCCAGTACAGATACAACCTGGAGGAAATTCCATATCTGAGGAAATGGATTCTTGGTGTGTGTCTAAAGTTGTACAAACTTGTGAGGGATGTGAGGGAGAGAAGAGTAGGCAGGATCATAATGGAGTGCATTGCCTCATTCCAGTGTCGCTTTGATCATCCTCACTGCTGTTACACCGCGCCTTCAATACCAAATGAGTCTCACTTGCCAAGAGCAAGCATAGTTTTGCCTGCATGTGACTAGGACTCTTTCTCCAGTAGTAAAGTATTTGTTGTATCAACACTTAAGCTTCACACAAAAAAGCAGAATAATCCCCAGGGGTTCAGCTACAACCTTTCTTGTGGGATTTGTTCATAAGCTTCCTATAGCAATATATTCAAGTACCAGTTAGCCTTAACTTTGCTTACTTAGAGAGCCAATGGTACCTGAAACAGACTGTTAAAGTCTGTTAAAGTTACAATATGTAGTTATAATATAAGGTATAACTCATTGAAACAAGAGGTCACCCCTGTCAGACGCTCAGCATTTGCCAAGCTGAATTAAGTGGGATTTCTAGAACTGAGAGGGTAACTTTGGGATACCTCAAAATGACTAAACAGCTCAAAGAAATCAGAGCCTGTATTTTGCCTCCTGCATTTGGCAGGAAAAAAAAAAAAAAAAAAGAAACAAAAAAACACAAAACCAAACTTCCTTCTCTTTGTAGCACACCCCAAAATACTGAAGATTACAATAATCAGAAAGATTGGGAATTCTTTCTTTCAGCTGAAGAGATGCAAGGCAAAAATTATAGTTTTGTATTCTTTTAAGCCTCAGTGTTTGCTCTCAGGATGTGTCATGTTCTTGCCACTGAAAAGAAGGGTTGCTCTACTGTGATATCCAGAGAGCAGAGGGAGTAGTTCATCACTAAGATTGCAGCACTTCATACTGTTTATGAAGATGTTTATGAAAATTATTTCCTGTTATCAAAAAGTTGCACTGTCCAAAAGTGCTGTTCCCTTTGTAAGTTCACACTGTTGGAAATATGAAGGGTTCTCTCTTCTCTCGGACAAACAGCCTCTGTAAGGTCCTGCAACCCATAACATAATGACAGACATATTTTGATGATGATTCATAAGTGTTCATTACACACTCTCTACATTATTTGCACTTTCTCTGTTCACATCACTATCCTGAGAATTTTATTAGTAATACTGGATAGAAAATTATAAGCATTAAAATGTTACATAGTGGACATCAGAAGTCCATATGGATCTCTGCTGAATGAGACATGGAAGGCTTGCTTGTCTCTTTCTGCTTTTCTTTTTTCAGTGTGACTTCTGTAAGACTACAAGGCAATGTTTTATATGTAACTGTTCTTCTAGCAACATGTAGGCATTTTGTTCTATGGTTTAGGGTCCTGAAAGCTTTCATTCTGTTCCTCTGAAATCTGCTTGAAATATTCCTTGACAGGTCTTTGCATGCAAGTAATAACTAATTGATGTGGTTGTAAAGGACCAACACTCCCTTTTATTATGGGGCTGCTTAATGTTCTGCTCTCACACCATAAATTCAGTGAAAATTATTCAAGCTTCTCACAAATGTAATAATAACATTTCATTGTGGCTCTTTAAATTGCATTCTTCAATATTCTGTTTCTACAAAATGCAAAACTATTTAAAAATAACACATGATTCTGGAGAAAAAGTAAATGGTTCACTTCTGAAATAACATAACAATATTTTAATAAGAAAAGTCTGAAACTCAAACTGCACTGATGCAAAAGGAATCGCACCTGTTCCTAATATAAACAGAAGAATGAATAAAATAAAACAGAATATAATTTTAAAAGAATGGCCATGTTTATTTTCTATTAAAAGCAGACAGTACATCAAGGTTTAAAATATAAATATCAGAATTATTGCACAGTTAGCCAACTAGCTTTGTTTGGCAGCAACATTTTACAACACCACTGAGCAATAATATGCTCTGGCAAATTAAACTCCACAAAACCCATGGTGAGTATCTTTTCTGTTTACATCATAAATCATCCTACAACAGTAAGATAATTGTTCTGGTGTATGTATAAAACATCATACAGTAATACAATACATGCTTTATAAAAGCTGGAAAAAAAGGAAAGAAGAGAGGATGTCTCTTAATGCTTCCCTTACACCTTTGACTCAAACAAATTTAAGCAACAGATATTTACCCTCCCATTTGCAGTCATTTAACAAAGGCAGTTCCAAGTATACATAAAAATACACATATATTAAGAGGATTTGTTATAAATAGCTATTGCTTTTGTAGGCAGCTTCAAATATACAATCTTCACCATGTCTTTGCAAAATTAATGTCCCAGTTTATTCTATAAAAAAATAAGAGTTTATCCACAGGTAAATATATCTAATTAGAATGTGTCTCTGTGAATGTCCCAAAGACTTTGTCCCAGTGGGTGAAGTAAGGAGCATAGTTTGATTTGAATTTCAGATGATGGAGATCATGATGTGGTGCTCCTCCATACAAACCAAAAGGCACAAGTCGGTGAGTTGACCACGGAAGGTCGTATCCTGAATGGTCCTCCACTGACAACCAAATGTTTACAAGGAAGAAAATCATTTCTGTCAAAGGATGGCATCCAAGGAGCACTGGGTTGATAGCAGCAAAAAAACCCAGTGAGAGCAATTCCCATACACTGGAATACTGTGTAGTAAGAGCAAATGTTGACACATGCTTGTGATGCACCTTGTGGAAGGTCTTGTAGAGCCAAGGCACCTTGTGATGAAGCAAATGCCACAGGAAGTACTCAAAATCAAACAGAAACAGGCAAACACCTACTTCCAGCAGGACCTCAGGCAGCTCTGGAGCTATCACTGGTAGATTCGTTGGTCTCCAGTACCAGTGGAGAAATGTCACTGGGAAGATCAAAACGACATGGTGATATGCACTTTGAATAATGCAAGGTACCATCATTCCAAGAGTTGGATAGTTCTGCGGCTGGATTTTGTATTTGCTCAAGTTTGGTAGTCTAGTGCTCAAAAAGTCCAGCGCAATATATGGAAGACAGAAAGCCATGTACACTGTAAAAGAAAACAGCACTGGAAAAAACGGTGACTTGATCAATGGCTCCTTTGCTGTGACAAAGTCCCATAGAGGCTGCAGGAACAACCTGTCCCGCTGTCCGTGCATCACGCAGCTGAGCAGCACTCTGTCTGGCAAGCTGCAGTTCATGCTGATGGCAGTCTGAGAGGTCTGTAAATCCCGCAAGCCTTTATCTTGCTCAAGGGAAAACTCCGCCCATCAGAAATCCTCCTTGCTTAGTCATATGTGGCTTTAAAGAGGAAGTTCCCTGTCCTGTTATACAGAAGTGGTGCAATGCATTACAATCTCAGATCAGAATAGCTGGCCAGGGCAATCACTGGAGCTCTACAAGAGACTTTCAAAATAGGAAAAATGAGCAGAAATGCAGACATCTACCACTGGAATTCAGGAAAAAGAAAGTAGGAACATTTTCCACTCTACTTTGTGCACACACTGGAAAAACTGCTGTCTCTTAGTGATTTTAAACTGTGCTGTCCTTTGTTACCCTTTTGCCTTTACAAATAAGGAAATACAACCTACCATTGATTTTTTAATGCGACTGCTACCAAAGATGTATGTGTACCTAAACCCTAGGTCTCACCTGTGGATATTTGGTGGGTAGTGGATGTGTGCAAACACACATTTTCTTAATTATAGCTTCAGTATACATCAGGCTAAGTCAAAACCTTACGCTTCCAGTCTGAATGTGGTGGCTGTGACTTATCTCTGCCTACTTTTGAGGTCATGTTCTTCTTAATGCTCCTGTATCTACTTGACATGGCAAAATCCACCGGACTTGACTAGATACAAAACTGAGCCAACAACTTTTGAGGGATAAAATATCCCCTGGTTGATGGGAAGAATACAAAGTAAAATCTTATTATGCTTCCAGGCAGATAAATAGTGACAAATGTTGTTGCATTATTGCAATATTCACTACACATCTCAACAGTTCTTTGAGCAATATGATGTGGAAATAATCCTTTACCCAGGTATTAAACTAATTTATGTAACTAAGATCCACTGGTTAGACCTATGTCCTCTAAAAGATCTTCCTTTGACGACAGGCAAGTGCAGAGCAGACAGAAGCTAGCAGGCTGGAGTCCTGACATTTCTAATTTGATAAGAGTATTTTAGGGGTAAATGATGAAGGTTTCGATTTAACCACTAAGACATCACTTCTTTGTGCTTTTAGAAAAAGACAAAGCTTTGAACATTTAGGGAAAACAGAGCTTGCCATCAACTTCCTATGAACTCACCTCTTTTGTAGGTACAGCATTTATTCTAATATTGGAAATGAGCTCAACTTCCTGAATGACTTTATTAGCCTGTTCAGACGATTTTAGTTCTTTGCTATTCAGAAAAGAAATCTGATGGGGGTAAATGGGAGACAGAATTTCCTTGCTTCTCAATATTTAAGAATTATTAATTAGCAGTGACCTTTTCTGAACTACACATGGACTTCTCTTAATACCTAGGCTTGCTTTCAATCTCAACTATTTTCTCTTCAAGAAATTCTGGTCTTAAGGAAGTGCAAATTTTGCACTCTTCTCAGACTTCAAGGAGTTAACTGAAACAGTAACATTATCTGTGCTACTACTCAGGCAATCAGAAGTTATTTGGTAGAGACAAGTATGGGACAGCCTTCAAAGACTCTACCTGTTACATAGCAATTTTAGAAATAGATTGATATTTTCTGCATCTGTGAGACTGTTCTGTTTAACTCAATTAATTCAGACCGTCGAATGTAGTGAAACTAAAAGCCAGTGAGATACGCGAATTTAATGGATGAGCATCTATACGCAAGAGCTTCATTTCAGTCTTCAGATTGTATTTTATCCTGACCTCCACTTCACAATAAGGACATGAAAAATGCATTTGTAACTCGATCACCATTTGAGTCTGAGTGTATTCTTGTGAGAGATTATTTCTGTTGAATTATGCAGTTACCTCCCAGAGGTGATATGTGATTCTCTATTTTGTTTGAATTATGCAGTGACTGAACTTATTCTATAATGTATTCCAAATCTGCCTAAAGGAAGATTGACAGAAATTCCTCAGCTGCCCTAAGGACACTCCTCTGACTAATCCCTACTAGCCATATGAAGTCTCTAGAAGTTTTAGAGCCACTGCTGCCTATAAGCTAAAATTTAAAGAATAGGCATTTTGCCTGCAGATTAGGTCATTGAAAAATATTCTTAACTCCCATAAGTATAAATAGCAGAATTCTGCAGTCTTGTTACTAGTATATCCTGCAATGTAAAGCCCAAGTAAGGTGCAAGGCAAGCAGAACTTACCTCAGAGCTGGGTGCTGCCCAGGTCACCAGCACAGCCCATCTGCTGGGGCTCTGGAGGGTGGTCTCTGCCAGCAAGGCTCACCCCAGCCGGGCACTGCACCCCACTCAGCAAGAGGGTATGCTCAGAAAAAGGAATCCTCATGCATCAGAGAGGGCAAACCCTTAATCTCCAGACACTGAGTTCCAGCTGTTTGGCTTAGCCACCAAAAAGCATTTATCACATATTTCCGCTCCGCTAACTTAGGTTTCTTTGCCAGCTCAAGGTACAATGTGAAGAAAAGACAAAATACATGCAAATTCTTTCTGTGCTTAATTCAGTAATACAACCTCAGCTTTTTTGCTCAGCTTACATTGCTGCCAAAGTTCCCGATGTGTTACAAGACTCTAAACGGGTCTCTCAAAAAATCGAGACTCCTGCTACAGAGTTCAGGTTGAAGGGCACATAGTTTGGAATGAGGCCCTGCGAAGGGTCTTAAATAGATTCCACATGAGCACAAAATGCAAGCACCTACCCGAGGCTGCGCTGTTAGGGACAAGCTATAAGGTAAATAGCAAAACACCGAGGGGGTAGGAAAATGAGGAAAAGTTTAGCCGGAGGGAAAACCAGGATCAACATAATGAAACTAATGTCACAGCAGCAGAGGCAAAATTTCTTATTCCCTCCTCCTCTTCTCCCCTTCTCTATGGTAGGATTACTGTTGTACCAGCGATAGGGCAACATCCCAGTATGTGCTGAGCCTTCTGCCGGAAAAAGGGTGCTGGGGAAGAGGGCTGGTCACCAGTTCAGGACAGTAGCAGGGAAGCATCATAGTGACCAGAGCAAAAGCAGGCAGAGCCAGTCCCTCCTCTCACTTTAAGATAAATTGTTACCATGCTGGAAAAACCGCCGTGGACCCGAGGTCCTCACCCCCACTCACCTGTCCCGGCCGTTCCCGGTGCCGGCGGCCGCTCCGCGGGGTGCGGGTCCCGCCGAGCCCGCGCTCCCCCCGCACCGGCGCCAGCGGCCTCTCCGCGGGCAACAGCGCCCCCAGGCGGAGAGACCCCGCCAGCTGCTGCTGCCCGCTGCGGCCGCCTCGGCCTCCGCTGCAAGAACGGCGTTCGGAGCCAGCGCTGGCTCCCTGTCAGCGCCACAGCTACCGGGAGCATCTCCTAGGCTTTGTTATAGTTTTCAGGGGTAACAAAACACACGCCGTTTTGCAGCGGGACAAAGACTTGGTAGACACTGATCTGCCACAGGCCTTGCAGGTGTAACCTTGTGTTTAGGTGTACTGAGGTTGAAACTCAGGATCGGAATTCAAAGAAAGGACATGAGACTTTACTCCCTGCTGTGGAATAATTACTGAGAGGGCAAATTATTTAAACTAATTATCAAGAACACACTTATTGAGAATTAAGCTATACCCCGTCTTCAGCTTATAAGGCAGCTGTGCAGAGAGGAGGAAATCTGCTCTGTACGATTTCACCCCACACACCTGGCCTGTATTCTTAATTGGTAGTGCCTGAGGAAGCTCAGTGTAGTATAAATGTAAAGATATGGGGTGCGGACAGATGGATAGATAGACAGATGGATAGATAGATAGATAGATAGATAGATAGATAGATAGATATGAAGGTGTCATGGCCAGGCCCTGTTACAAGACAAACAATAACCAGCTTGTACAGCTGCTGCCAGTTTCAAAAATAAAGTATAGGTGCTGACAATTAAACAGGATAAATGGTCATTTCCATCCAAAGTGCTAGTTACTGAGACAGAAATTTGTCTGATGGATTAACTTTGCTCATTATAATCTCATTTTAATACCAAAACACACCTACATCTCAAAGGATACCTGCCTCCAGCCTACCTATGAGCACGCATACTGAGGTTTTTACCTTAAAAATCAAAGTGAGGATTTCTAAACAAATGCATAACAAAGTCATGCATGGCTAGAGTCACTCAAGCTCCACCTAAACGTAGAAAATAGTATAAAATTCCCTAACAATAGAGGAAGGGTGGATGGGAGCCATCATCACTGAGAAGTAGACAGAAGAACATATTGGGACTTTTGGGACCAGTCAACGGGCTGAGCCCATCTTCCCTGCCCTCAGGAGGACGCTCTTGCATAAGATTTGTGCACTTAGTTATACCAGATTTTCCCCATAACACTTAGACTTTAAGCTTGTGTTTTGTAGTCACATTAATAGCACTACATAGTCATCTCAGAATTTTTATATATATGGTACCAATGCTTATTTCTTGCAACTAACATCTTGTTTCAACTGAAGTGCACTTTTGCAACTAAAGTGCGTTTTTGCAGACAGTGTATTTATCAATGGCTTCTAAAAGAACTTGCACGTGTTGCTTTAATAAACCTCATTATTTGTGGATCTAGTAGTGAGAATTTCTCATTGAATGCACCCAGAACTATAGTATAATGTGCCCAGACCAATAGTATATAGTATGCTATTTGTGTATCTGTGCAGCACATATATTATACTATTAATGAAACTATGCAGCACAAAGATTCAATGATCACGACTGGCCTGCACTATTCATGAAACTAACTGTATGAAATAACGTTAATGTGCCCTAACATATAGTGTATATCATACTATTCATGTATCTGTGCGTCAGACTGGCCATTGAGCACAATTAGACTTAGAGTGCTGACTTTAGGTTATTTGACCTAGCCACCTTGCATGGGGCTTAATTTCTGCTAAATTAATTATCTTAATGCAACACCCACATCCCAGGTAAGCGGCTTCAGCCCTGAGCCCATGGTTTGCTGAGTACCTGAGGGTGAAGAACATGCATTCCTCTTCAGTTTTCATGAAAAACTTTGGCCTGAACACAGAAAACTTCTCTTAACAGAACTAATATATTTTCTTAATCAAAATATTTTCATACCATCACCCCACCTCCCCAGCCAAGCTGCACTGAAAGCCTCTCTAGCCAGCACAGAAAGAAAAAGAAACCACACTTAATCAGGGGTCTTTTTAATGAATTCGTAACAATGGCTGCAGATGGAAAGCCGACAGCAGATTAAATTTTTAATTCTCAAGCTTCACTTTATAAGGATCAGAATTCAAGACAATAACCATCAGGAAAAGACCCTAAAATTCTTTCGTTCAGAAATTGCAATTCAGTAGTGAGAAATTTATTTGCATCTTCTACAACTACACACATACATCATTTCTGGAGGAGTCAGAATACAATACAGACACTTTTCAGCTCAGTATCCTCAGAAAATAAGACTTAGACAATTACAGGTGTGGCTACTGTCCATCCAACATTCATGATTTTTTACTTCATTGATGATTTCAGTGATTTTGTTCCTATAGTTATTTGAAAGCAAGCTACTGAAGAGGCCATTGTTAGCATTCTCATGATGGGCAATGCTACAGCAGGAATCTGTATTTTATAAGACATCAAAGAAATGGAAAAGACATTATAAATTCTACAATTGTAGGAAAATCTTCCACCAAGAACCACATTTTATTATAGAGCAGGAAACCTATTCAACCTCCAAGGTCTCCCTCATATATCTTACAGACTAAAATAATTTATAACTTCTCTTGATATTAAAGTAGCGTGTTTCCTTTTTTTTTTTTTTTTAATTTGCACAGCACATTCACCATAAAGAGTAATTTACAGAAAACTGGTTTATTTTGCTACCGATCTGACAAAACTGTTTCTTTTACAGGGTCCAAGGGAGTAGGAGTTCTGTTTTACCACCACTTCCTGTGCTGAGGCACTTGTATGTTGGTTGAATTGATGTGTAAATTTTTGTCAGTGTTATCACTAGTTACAGAATCACTAAACAGTGAAAAAATGCTCTGCATTGAGCAGAGTATGACTACTTTCTCATGGCTTTCCAGCACAGTTTGATCACATTACTAAAGGCTGAGACTAAGTTAGCAGAAGGTGTCTGATGCACTCTCTTACACTAAGACACTTGTGTATTATCCAAGCTGATATTCAACCATCCTTCAACATCATCTATAAACACCCATCATAAAATGAAGTCTGTGGAACAGGCACTAATTAAGATCTGCTTTGAAAAACAGATTATGCATCACTGCTCATTCTTATTACACCAAGCTTCTTGCTCTTCTGAAGTGATGATTAAGGGGAAAAATCCACATTAATTAAGTCACTCAAGCTATAGAATTAATGCTTTGGTTCTTCCCTCACCAGTAGTACACTGGTGGAGCTTGTTTTCTAGTGGTCAGTGCAAAGAGAACAAAACACAAGTATGTTACATCATTCTGCATGAAAACCATTACCTAATGGTATTTCTTTTAACCATTTCTCTACTTCCAGGAGTCTGCAAGGACAAATAATGATCCTTATCCATAGCTGGTAGGTGAAACATGAAAGGCTTCAGGAACACCATTAAATCAAGAAAAATGCAGCAATGCATCAGTCTCAAAAGAGGAGATTTCAGATGACAGTGGTGATCTTCTCTGGCTCATGGCGGTTCTTTCAGGCAATATTGAGAAAGAAAGTCACCCAAAGTAGCTAGTTTGTGTGCGATAGCTAAAATAATAACGCAGAAAAAGTCACCAAGTGCTTTTTAAGGTACCAGTACCCAACGGGTCACTGCAGTACAGGGAGTACTTCTGAAAGGTACTCAGAAATGGCAACGTACTGAGAAATGGCACTGTTGTATCCACAGTGAAATACTTATGGTTTTAATCATCAAGCACCTCAGGTGCTCAGTGGACTGATGTGTCTTTCAGACACTTCACTAAATTTATATGCACACGATAGACTCCTTTTGCACAAAGTCACACTGTTGTTTTTCAAGTACCATGCCACTGTGTGCAAAATCAGCCAGATACTACGAGGATTTCTGCGGGAGAGAGAAATAATACTGAAAAAAAAAATAAACAAACTACATGTGAATCCAATTCAGTAGTCATTGATGGCATTTTTAAAATGCATCATAAAAAAGTAATGTGACATTATTGCCAGAAAAGCATATGATTTCCAGGTGAATTAATACTGTGAAATACCATGCTGGTTCAGAGATACTTCCCCATCATGTTAATTATTTCATTATACAAGCGGTAAGGTGCATCAATGCCGTAGATGAAATCCAAATGTTCCCATTCTGGAATGTTTTTGTGGTAAACCAAGTCTGTGATCTGAGTGAGCAGCATCGCAGCATCCTTTGAGTCTGCCAGCCAGTCATGTCCACCAGTCCACACCGCGGTCGGCACAGTCATCTCCTTTATTTTGTAGAAAGGGGGAGTAGACTGAGGAGAGGGAAAGGGAAAACAAAGGCATTAGAAAGAACAAGTCTTCATTGTGATACTGCACCACAATGTAACATATGGCCAAATGCAAGAAGAATGTGTCAGGTTCACATTTTTTTCTTCCTCTCTTGGGCAGCAAGACATGGAGTCCTGACTCAACAGAAACTGTAACTCCAAGAGTCTGCGATATTACAGCATACCTAGCAGTAAAGATGTGGCTTGAGGAGTTTACAAGACATTACCATAGCAGAAGTCTCAGAGAATGCATCCCATTCAAGTTATTTCTAACCTGAATGCTAACAGTGATTGCTACTCTGTAAGTATGATGCTGCAATCTGTCCCAGTCACTAAAGTGACAAGGAGCAAAATATTTTTTAGTATCACATGCAGCAATTTGGAAATAAACTTGTGTTGAGATTAAACAGGCTGAAGTAAGCAATACACAAGAATTGACAGACTATGCCTTACAGTGAGAAGTGCAGTGGGTTCTCATGACCCAAGCAGGCAGGACCACCCTCAAGAAATGTTGTGCCAGCACAACTCCATATCAAAGTGGGGGCTACATAGCAACTTAGGACAAACTCAGGGCAGTGTAGTCCTGTTTGGGGTTTTCTGGTATTGTTTGTCTAGTTTGGGTTTTTTTGTTTTCTTCTTGTTTGGTTGGTTGGTTTGGTCAAAGCATCCAGAGGAGTGCCCAAGGACTTCTTTTCTGACACTTAAGAATTGTAACACATCTATAAAAGATGTCTACCTGGTTGTAATGAGCCATATTTGCAGCCTTGCTTCCCCAGTCATAAGCCTGGAATTCTCCAGTCTTCAAAGCCTAGAAATAAATATTCACACATACAAAGAAGAACTGCAACCCTTCTAATGCTGGAATAAAAAAGTAGAGTTCATCTGGAGAACTTAAAAAGGCAACTGACAGAAGAAACGGATTTCACACTCTTTCATAGCAATGGTAGGAAAGATTAAGGAAAACAGATTAGTGTACCCAAAGCCAGGATGTGGAAGCTCCGTGCTTACTTCTGAAATATCTACCCTGCTCTCTAAATATATATGAACACACCAGGGAGCTTTCTTAGCCAGTCCACTCTATATGATTTACCATTTAAAATTTTTCAGAAACAGAAGTCTATATAACAGTCATCTGGAAAAAAAAAAAATAAAAATCACAGTTTTCTTTCTGAGCCAACACATGAGCAGCTCTGTACAGCACAACACATTAATGTTGAGTGGGTGACCAAGTCCAGTTACAAGTTCACAAGTAGCACTGACCACTGCTTCCATGGCAAATGTCTTCTTGTATTTATCAGCCTGCTAACCAAGCTTCGGGCACAAGAGCATCACAAGCATGAAATTGTGCACTGAGTTGAAATCTGAAATACACTAATAAAATAGAAAATGAAGCCGGACAGAATATAACAGAACAGAAAGCCCGCTGCTTTTCACAATTCAGGAATTTCACTTGGGCTATGCTGTATATATTTTGGCATTTTATTCCATTTAAATATCAGGCACATCATTATTCTACAAACAAACTAGAGACAATGGACATTTTAGATTCTGGAAACTCTACCTGACTCCAGTGGATCATGTTTTGCACAGACGTCCCCGCAGGGCAGTGTGTTGAATATACATCCACTCGGCTCTGCAACAAGATTCATATGCTGTACTCCTCACAGTGCAACAGTGCGATCATCATTGCTTCTTGAACAATTAGCAGAAAATTTTCCATTCTTTTTAAAACTGCCATAAAGAAAAGTTAACTGGAGCCATATATACAGATGAGGTAAGAGGTTCAAATGTTTGGGGGATTACCTACAATTAACTGCAGAACTTTAAAGCTGAACTTTAAACCTGATAATGATATACCTGAAACATATATATATTCAGAGTATCTTTTAATAAGTGTTAGTATTGTAAGAATTGTGAGCACGTTAACAATCTAAATACTGATGGACCTCCAGAGAAACCTTGCATTACTCTACATCTAAACTAGCAGCTGTCAGTCCAAGGTGATTCAGAACTTCACACACTGAATCCAGAAGTACAAGATAGCCAGGGAATCTTAAATCCTGGCAGAAAACCAAACCAAACCAAACAAAACGAACAAAAACCAAACCAAACAAAACAAACAAAAACCAAACCAAACAAAACAAACAAAAACCAAACAAACAAAGACAAACATTAAACACATTATATTTGTATGCACTAGACAAGAAAACATACAAAACTCTGCACTTTCACCTTGATATAAAACACAAAAAAATGTACATTTTTGCATGCAGAATGGTGAAAAAAAATCATGCTAATTCTATCTCACCCCCATCTAAACATCCTCAGCCTTCATCCAGCTGTGGGTAAACCGATACCAGCTTCTACTGGTTTCAGGGAGTTAGAAACACTTTAAGATGCATTATGAAAAAAGGCAGTGTCATGACAGTTGCTGTTAACTAGCTTTTAGATAACAAAACAAGTCCTAAGAACAAGTCCTTTGCAACTAGAACCACAGATAAAGTCATCAGCAGGGTTAGAAACCGGTCCCACAGAAAACAGTTGCACACATCCACCAAGAGGACACAAGGCTTCAGCAGTCCTCTTGAAAAAGCCTGAAAACTGTATCGTTGTTCCTCACTTCCTAGCAAAAGGATCTAAATATTTGCACTGTCATATTAATTCACTTCTCTTACCCGTTTCCCCAACATATCCACAACAATGTATTTTAGCTTTCCAGTAACAGTTTAACAGGTTAATTCTGTCCATCTAAGATTGGCAACTACATCTATACCAAGGAAAGACATTTATTCAAACTCAGCGTGATGAAGAAGGCATTAGTTTTTTTCTAATTACATGTAAAGGACAGTCGGTACAGGGATACACGGCCAATACTGTGTTAGAATTCACAATAACTCAACTATTAAAAGTTAGCAAACCATACCATATTCAAGTTTCTCTCGTTAAAACCACACAGAAGAAAGAATAAGTTGCCACAAAGATCATCAAGTATTCTGTGGGTGCAAACATGGGTAGCAAGCCAGTTGAGCACAAAATTCTGAGGGAGGAATTGTTTATTTCCAAATATTTTCTACAAAATAAGAAACACACAGAACAAACGTGATTGCATCGAATGACCTGAGTTTATTTTCTATACTGCAGCATTATTTCAATTTGCACTGGCAGTAGGTGTGTCATATGAAAACAATTTATCTCCTTATGAACCTTGTTTCCAGTTCAATGGGAAGGTCATGGTTTGTGCTTCTGCTACAAATGATGCAGTTCATTACCCCCACAAAAAGTATGTGGGAACTGCGACCATCTTACAGATGATGTCCTCTTTAAACTAAGTTTGTTACACAAGGAACAGGAGATCACATCTGTTTGTATCACTTTAATATATCTGCCTCTGGAGCAAATAATTAATAATGCATGGACAGACATTAAATCTGCACAAGGTACATTAGAGAAGATTTTACGTCACAGAGGGCAGTGCTCTGCATGATGGAAAGAATTGGTTAAAAACTGATTAAAGTGGTTAAAGATGGTTCACAGCATCTGACATCAGGCACTTTGTGCAGGCTGCCAGTCTGCATACATTCCCTTCGATGTTAAGGGGGAAAGGTAAACTCCTCCAGAGGATGATTCACGGCATCCAAATAAAGCCGCTGCTCTTAATAACCCTCTGAAGGATCCTCTTCTAATACTAAATGGTTAATGGTGAAACAAATCTGTTAATGTTCGTGACAGTTCAAATTCTTTTAAAACAGAACTATTTAATTAATCATGTGATTTCTGTAGAATAAATTCTAGAAACATGTACATGGAAAACAATATTATTCCACACATTAAGTCGTAATTACAAAATATTAGTTTAAACTGATGCCTGGAAAACTGTCTCTTTAGACAACAGTATAGCCAGAGAAGCCACTGCCTACTTCCATAGCATTATCACGGAAAAACTGGCTGTCCTCTTCTCAAACATGTTAATCTCACCACAGCTCTTAACATTCCTTGCTATGCTGTTTTCAGCTAGAAACATGGGGACATCTCATCTGGCTTAAAACACCCACAGTCAAATACAAACCTTGAATGCGAGGTCTGGAAACACTCTCAATTTTGCCAGGGGACTAGTGGCAAACTTGACTGTAGCTACTGGTGCCAAGGCAAAGAACATTTTGATTTTCTTAGCCAGCTGTGGCAAAGTTGAAAAAGCAATGAAAGCTGTAAATAAGATGAGAATCGTTAACGAACCTCACTGACACAAGGTAGATGAGAGGGTGACCTGGCAGTGATTCTATAAAATCTAAGACGCTGAGAATACACAAGTAATTTTGCATTAATAGATTGATTGCTGTATTTTTGATCCATTTACATATTTTAGATCAATCAAATTTCTACAGAAGTCAAATGAGGCAAATCAGAAGGATTTGTTTTCTTCTGAAAAACAAGTTTGTGCTAAGTAACCCAATACTCCTCCACCTCTTTCTAACTGCAGCTCTAAAAACATTTGAGCCAGGCCTTACATACAACAAAATATTTGGGAAGTGGGAATCTTTATCAACTATAGCATAGTTCATCCTTTCGGTTTAACAGAAGCTCTACTGGTGGCTACCTGTGACTTCAATTGTCATTTCAACTGCTTCCCATTCACAGTAAACACAGAAAAGAGATGTCTTTCCTTTTTCATGTTGATGAATATTTCAGGAAGCAGCTAAAAACCAGAAGCAGTAGATTTCAAAAATATTTCCTCATTAAATCATGCATGTGGAACCGGATATAACTTCAAGCACAACATATTCTAACAAATGCACCTGTTCACATACCCATTGTGGTGCCCTGTGAATGGCCAACGTAAAATACTTGTTGCTGACCCGTCTTCTTCAAAATAAAGTCCACGGAGGCTGGAATGTCATACTTAGCCATTTCATCAAAGCTACAAAGCAAAGATAAAAAGTCAGTTCTGTAAGTGAAATGGAACAGCTGCACAGAGCCTTACTGCACTGCAGATCAGTTTTCTGGATATAAAGAAAAGCTTCCTTTGGATGAAGCAGAACTCTCTGCTCACGGAGTCTTCCCAGCAAGCACCAGTGAAAGCAACTACTGTTCTACCTGCCACACATGGAGGCCGTCTCAGGACTCAATAGTGACCACAAAGCTCTCCTTCATTGCCCCTACATACATGACAGCACATGTAGTCAGAAAGAAATATCTTGTGCATTCACAATGTGATTGAACTGACATGGTGGGCAAAGAGAGGACAATGAGTCTGCTCACAAACAGCACGTATAGCTCCTCTAGCAAGTCAAGGATACCTGAAAACCCAGAATTCTTCTTGCTTCACTGTGAAGTGTGTATGTTTCCTGGACCAAGTGTTCCCTCTGCTGTTGCCCAGCCACACATCATAGCCAGCATCTGCCAGCATAAAGCCAAGGCTGTTGTATTCAAAGTTTGCGATCCAGTTGCTGGCATCTGCAAGCAAACCATGCTGTAGAAACACAGCAGGCCTTGGACCTGCAAAACAGAGTATTTATCACAGCTTCCGGTTCATCTGGAATTGAATGCCTAAGAATAATTCATTAGTTAAAAGAACAACAGTCAAAATCCAGGTGGTATTCAAGAAGCCTCTCTCCTGACTTCTCTGTCCTGAAAAGGGAAGTGACACGTTTATGTGGAATACAGATTAAAAAAATGAAAGGTTCCTGCTTCTACACAAAGAAAATAAATTAACATACAAACGTATAGGAGGAATATGACCTTCAGAAAAGCCAGAGACCCGTCTCTGGATCTCACAGTAGCACAGGTGTTTTGGTTTCTTGATTTTTTTTCTGCTTTAATACCTGAAATCTGATAACATGGTAACTTTAGCCTCAATGCCAGAGCTGACACATCATTCTACTGCAATACTAATTCATGCAGTACTTCCTCCATTAATAATGTAAACTTGGATCTTTCAGCAGAACAGTCGTATCACAACTGTTCCAGTCACCTACACCCTCTGTTCCAGGTCATGTCCATAAACGTTTGCTGTGAGTTCCACAATCCAAATTACCAATATTCCTCCCTCCTGGCATTGCTGTGATGAGGAAGCTTTTCAGTGCCTGCTTTTCCCGTTTTGTGGCGCACTGTCCCTGCAACCAGAGCAAATCTCCAGCAGTGCCAGACTGGTGTTGGAGACAGGGCAGCTCAACACAGCTCTTAACTCGGCTGCAGTAATACCCCATTGCCTTATGAACACTGTGAAGGATTTTCAAGCCTAATATCAACTTTGTTTTCAGTGATGTTCACTTTGATACCTTCTTGCCCTTTACTAAATTCAGATGCGCCAACTTCTGACGTTTTTGAAGAACAGGCTCTTGTCAAGCTGCTACTTGCATGTTTCATAACATAGGAAGGGGAAAACTGTTCAACTGCTTCAATGCTTTCATTCTGTTCTCCTACTAGCCTCCAATTGCTGACAGTTCCTTTTTCACTTTACAAAGCAGTCACCAGATCTGCACATGAAATGCACAATCATATGACAAACTGACTTGGACCACAATAACTTTGTATCACCTCTGATCCTAAAAACTCCAGATGGGGAACAGGAAAGGTAGGTCCTTAAACTACCCTTTCTGCTATAGCACATTTTGTTCTCTTCACTGCACCCCCAGGAACTGAAGACTAATTTCCATGCCCTTCTTACCCATGCTATGCAGTTGGTTTAGGTTTTTAGTTAACACTAAAATTAAAAAAAATATTTTGCTTTTAGGTTCTCTGGACATTTTCCTTTCCTTTCCTTTCCTTTCCTTTCCTTTCCTTTCCTTTCCTTTCCTTTCCTTTCCTTTCCTTTCCTTTCCTTTCCTTTCCTTTCCTTTCCTTTCCCCCTTTTTTTTTAAGCTGAAAAAATTGTAGTTTTGTTCCAAAACATTGTATGATACATAATTCCAAGGGATCCCATTCACATTATGTAGGTATTGCAAAAGAAGAATCATGGTATATATCTGCTAAGTCAGCAGAAACACATTAATCTTTCTCAGAAAAGATACCAAGTCTATAAAAACTTAATATCAACATGAACTTTGGAATCTTCTTCTAGAAGACCACACTTCGAGGGTGTGGGAAGGGGAATGTGGAGAATTCCCACAGATCAGGAAACTTCTGTTTGTCTATGTCATCAATGAAGGATTCCGCATCAATGAAGGCAGCCTGTCCTTTTCCTGTGGACTTCTCTGAAATTCCAAAGTTCAAAGACACTTGCCAGGTTGGACTGGCCTCCTCCATGCACTGACCTTTACACACACACCTAGTGAGAGACAGTGGACGGCACAACCATCCTAACTAATACCAAACCTACAAGGAAGGTCAGGAAGACTGTTGCTCGGCCTTTGACAGAGGGGATGGTTTTTCCACAGGTCTTGTTCACTCCCAGGGCTGCAGAATAACCATCAATTTCTTCTGCAAACTCCATGCTTTTACCTCTCATCCCAGTTTTTTTCAGTCCAAAGGGTTCTGAGGCAGTCCTTAGAAGATGTGCATTTTCTATGCAAACAGGTAGCTGTTGTATGCAAGAGATTGTAGGATCTTTGATACAGGGTGGCAACAAGACTGATACCAAAATCAGCCATTACTGTACGAATACACTGTTACTTCCATATGCAGTGTATGAGCAAAGGCTACGTGTCCTCTTCTACACACATTTGACTCATTTTATAAGCATTCTATCATTCAGTCTTTGTCAAAACCTCTGCCCATATCACTCTGTTAAGTTTCAGCTTACATTCCCCCTATCATCCTTGCCTGTACACTACCTGCATCTCATCCATGCTTTTATACCAGCTTTCACAGTAATTCTTACAGCCTTTAACAGTCCCCCGTCAAATCACATTGATGAAACCACTTAGTCTGGGTTGACTGTTGTCAACTACTTGCTACATATCTTAATTTGCAACATATTTTAAATGTATTATACTCATTCTGAAGGGATTTTATGTTATTACATCATTTTACCTATTTAAGCAAATGTGAAAAACATTACACCCCAATAATGTGCTGTATCGGTCTGACTTGTACCTCACTGCAAAGAAGCTTCAGTGAGGTTAAAATTTAGAAACAAATTATCATTTTACGCAAAAATCAGGCAGTAATTCTTTTGTGAACATGTGAGTGGGAACTCTTGTGCTTCAGTTCTATTTCACCAAAAGAGGCATGTGAACTGTACCTAATTCTGAAAAAGCTGAGGCATTTTTAACAAATGGGGTTTGAAATAACCCCACAATATTACAGTCTCTTCTAAAGAGACTTCATCACCTAAAAAACCTCAAAAAATCTCAACCCTTATTCTCCACTGCCTACAAAATCCAGGTCCCTCAGTCCCTCAGAAAAGTCAAAGGACAATGAAAGGCTTGTACAAATGTCACAAAAAGGCAACGCCAGGAAAATACAGCTTTCTAACTCCCTTTCCCTTCCTTTACTCAAGTCACTCTATGTATGTGCCTAAACTTTTTTGGCTGTAGCATTCACCAATAAAACATTCTAATAGCATAAGTCATACAGTCTTTAATCTTTTTTTCTGGATTCTTAGAGAAGAAAAAGTTCTGGAAATCTGACAGAGCTTTTTCATGACTTCCTGTTTTTCCAAGCAGACGTAAATCTTACCTTTGCTGCTCTCACGGCCTTTTCTTCCATAAGGAATTCTGTTAATGGAAAGGATATAACCATCTTCTGTTGTCACTTCATACTCTTCACTAGGGTATCCCCGGAAGGTAATAATTTGGCTCTAGAGAAGGAAAAGAAACCGCCTTGGAGTCCAACTGCCAGCCTCCTCAGTTCATTAACGTGTGAAAAGTTCTCTGGATTCCTTCCAAAGACTGTGATGTGAAATTAAAGACGTGCTAGGAACGTGTCAGACCAGCCGACTACTCGATGCAGACAGGTTTTCTTATAAGAATTAGCCCAGTATGGAGTCAGGAACTTGCCAGAGCACAAACCTTATCCCCAAATTTCAGAGGACTCCCTCACCTGCCTCCACCTTGTTAGTCTTATTAGTTACATGCTGCTTACAGTGAGAAAGGAGACTGAAGTGTTGCAAAGGAAAATATGATAACAGGGAAATCACCAAGATACGGATTTAGCAGACAAAAAATTGAAACTGTCTGTTCCCAAGGAAAGCAGTACATTCCAGCAATACACAGGTGAGGAGAACAAAAAGCCACTGGCACCACAATGGTGAATACAAGAGGCAGGGAAGAGCTAATGTCTCCTGAAGTGAAAGGCTTCTATAAAAAACATTTCAGATTTATATCTGCACTTTATGCTTAATGTTATACAGAGGGCACAATCACGACTAGGCAATGTGCTGAAATGACCCACAAACACAGCAGCTTTAAAATACTAAGGTTGCTAATACTGGTTATTAACAACAAATCTTTTCTGGGGTTGGTTATTGCAGCAGCAGAAGAATAAAGTTAAGAGAGTAAATGCCACACGGTCATCGTGCCAGCAGGACAGGTATGCTGCATAAACACGCACTCCTGTAGCTCTTATGGAAATGTCCTGATTCTAGCAAAAACCACAGATCTGTTTCAGGAAATGTGTGAGAGAAAGATCAGCCACAGGTTACATGGGACCGAGAAGGACCTGGCAGGAGGAGGAGGAGCGAAAGGCGACTTGCGAGCAGAGGGTGCGAGCAGCCGCCGCAGGCTGAGCGCTGAGCGCTGCCCGAAGCCTCCGCGCTCCCACCGCGGCTGCGGAGGCCGGGAGGCGCCGGTTTGAGCCCGTGGAGCCGTAACGGGACCGCCCGCCGGCCAGACCCCGCTCCGCTCCGCTCCGGTCCGTGACAGCCCCGCGGCCACAGCCGGTGACAGCCCCGGGCGCTTCTCCCTCACCGACGCGCCCCGCCTGCACTCACGATGTTCATGTTCGTTTCGGGGTCCACATTTCTCCTGCCGGTGGCGAGAGCGCCTGAACCGGCGATGCTCTGCAGCAGAAAAGCGGCGACCACCAGGCCCCGCATGCTGGCCCTGCGGGAAAGAGCCGGAGGCCGCGCCGAAGCAGAACCCGGCAGCTCCAGCGGGCCCCGCCGGGGCTTATGTGCCGCCTCCGCCGAGCGAGGCGACCGGCACGGGACCGCGTGACAGGGGCGGCCGCCCGGGTGACGGGGCGAGGAAGGGGGCGGCGACTAAGATTACATTGCAGTCAGTTGCCTTTGCCAGTTCCCCAGATGAATTATAGCTTTTTATTCCTGCAACAGAAGGGTTGTGGTTCTTCTTTGAATGCGTAAATATTTATTTCTAGGCTGTGAAGACTAGGGAACTCCAAGCTTATGACTGGGAAACGAGGCTGCAAATATGACTCACTACAACTAGGTAGACAACTTTTATGGATGCGATACAATTCTTAAGTGTCACAAAAAAAAGTCCTTGGGCACTTCTCTGAGTTAGTCCAAAGTCGGTATGGAGCCCACACTTGCATACCAAGTTGTGCTGGCACAGTGTTTCTTGAGAGTGTTTCTGCCTGCCTGGATCATGAGATCCCACTGCACTTCTCACTGTAAGGCACAGACGTACATAGATTACACAGATTGCTTACTTCAGCCTCTTTAATCTCCACATGTTTCTCTCTAAATTGCTGTATGTGACAATAAAATATTTTGCCGTTTGTCATTTTAGTGACTGGGACAGATTGCAGTATCATACTTCCAGGGCAGCAATCACTTTTAGTGTTTGGGTTAGAAATAACTTGAATGGGATGCATTCTCTGAGACCTCAAAGCAAAACATCAATTTTTTTTGTTTTAGAATTAACTACAAACCTAAAACAACTACATAGCATGGGTAAGAATGGCATGGAAATTAGTCTGTCTTCACCTTCTTGGGGGTGCAGTGAAGAGAACAAAATGTGCTATAGCAGAAAGGGTAGTTTAAGGACCTACCTTTCCTGTTCCCCATCTGGAGTTTTTAGCATCAGAGGTGATACAAAGTTATTGTGGCCCAAGTCAGTTTGTCATATGATTGTGCATTTCATGTGCAGATCTGGTGACTGCTTTGTAAAGTGAAAAAGGAACTGTCAGCAATTGGAGGCTAGTAGGAGAACAGAATGAAAGCATTGAAGCAGTTGAACAGTTTTCCTCTTCCTATGTTATGAAACCTGCAAGTAGCAGCTTGACAAGAGCCTGTTCTTCAAAAACGTCAGAAGTTGGCACATATGAATTCAGTAAAGGGCAAGAAGGTATCAAAGTGAACATCACTGAAAACAAAGTTGATATTAGGCTTGAAAATCCTTCACAGTGTTCATAAGGCAATGGGGTATTACTGCAGCCGAGTTAAGAGCTGTGTTGAGCTGCCCTGTCTCCAACACCAGTCTGGCACTGCTGGAGATTTGCTCTGGTTGCAGGGACAGTGCGCCACAAAATGGGAAAAGAAGGCACTGAAAAGCTTCCTCATCACAGCAATGCCAGGAGGGAGGAATATTGGTAATTTGGATTGTGGAACTCACAGCAAACGTTTATGGACATGACCTGGAACAGAGGGTGTAGGTGACTGGAACAGTTGTGATACGACTGTTCTGCTGAAAGATCCAAGTTTACATTATTAATGGAGGAAGTACTGCATGAATTAGTATTGCAGTAGAATGATGTGTCAGCATTGAGGCTAAAGTTACCATGTTATCAGATTTCAGGTATTAAAGCAGAAAAAAAATCAAGAAACCAAAACACCTGTGCTACTGTGAGATCCAGAGACGGGTCTCTGGCTTTTCTGAAGGTCATATTCCTCCTATACGTTTATATGTTAATTTATTTTCTTTGTGTAGAAGCAGGAACCTTTCATTTTTTTAATCTGTATTCCAGATAGAATCATGGAATCATTTCAGTTGGAAGAGGCCCTCAGGATCAACAAGTCCAACCATAACCTAAACCTCATCTAAACACCTTTTAAACACCTCCAGGGATGGTAACTCCACCACTTCCCTGGGCAGCCTGTTTCAATGCCTGACAACTCTTTCTGTGAAGAATTTTTTCCCAATATCCACTCTAAACCTTCCCTGGCGCAACTTCAGGCCATTTCCTCTTGTCCTATCACTTGCTGCTTGGGAGAAGAGACCAACACCCTCCATGCTACAACCTCCTTTCAGGTAGTTGTAGACAGTGATAAGGTCTCCCCTCAGCCTCCATTTCTCCAGGCTAAACAGCCCCAGTTCCCTCAGCTGCTCCTCATCAGACTTGTGCTCCAGACCCTTCACCAGCTTCATCACCTCCTCTGCACTCTCTCTAGTACCTCAATGTCCTTCTTATGATCAGGGGCCCAAAACCAAACAGAGGATTCAAGGTGGGGCCTCACCAGTGCCAAGTACAGTGGCACAATCACTTCCCTAGTCCTGCTGGCCACACTATTCCTCATACAAGACAGGATGCTGTTGGCCTTTTTGGACACATAAAGGTGTCATTTCCCCTTTTCAGATGGAGATGTCAGAAGAGAGGCTTCCTAAATTCCACCTGGTTTATGATTGTGGTTCTTTTAACTACTTAAGTCAAGGGGAGAAAGTCCTTTGAAACAGATTCCCTTGTTGGCTACTCTTACTGCTCTTCAGGTTCTGCCAGAGCTTTGGTAATGGAAGGGAATTGCATACTGATAAACTGATTCTAGAGACAACAATAAACTATTAATGTAAAAATACTTGTGCACACTCAACATCCTAGATTTTATAGAATCACTGCCAGGTCACCCTCTCATCTACCTTGTGTCAGTGAGGTTCGTTAACGATTCTCATCTTATTTACAGCTTTCATTGCTTTTTCAACTTTGCCACAGCTGGCTAAGAAAACCAAAATGTTCTTTGCCTTGGCACCAGTAGCTACAGTCAAGTTTGCCACTAGCCCCCTGGCAAAATTGGGAGTGTTTCCTGACCTGCTACTCAAGGTTTGTATTTGACTGTAAAGGTTTTAAGCCAGAGGAGGTGTTTCCCTTTCTAGCTGAAAACAGCATAGCAAGTAATGTGGTTAGATTAACATGTTTGACGAGAAGAGGGCCAAGTTTTCATGATAATGCTATGGAAGTAAGCAGTGGCTTCTCTGACTTTACTGTTTTCTAATGCGGCAATTTTCCAGGCACACAGCAGGTTCATCAGATAACTAAGTTGGGAAAACACAGGATTTAATACACCCTGCTATCTTGACTGCACATCTGCTGTATTCAGACTATACAGAAAGGTAAAGCCTGAGCATATTTATTATTGAAGATGCCAAAGGTCAAAAGTTGGGTCAAATGTACCACAGCAAAGATAAGGATCCTTCCTTAGTATAGGGTTAAATGCTATTTATGAGATTACTAGACTGTCCACTAAGCAATCCAATTATCCAAGCTTTAAAATGTGATACAAGAAGCTTTCCACCATGTCAGTGGTTTGAAAGGAGCCTCACCTGAGTAGATATTTACAATTGGTACCTTACTTAAAAGTCTCAGAGAAGTCATCCAAAATGAGACAAATGACCTTTTAGGCTTATGGAAAGCCTAAATCAGGACAAAAGTAAAATGGAAGCTTACTTAGCAATTTTACTTTTACATTATACTTGTTCTGTGCATCAATCATTGTGAAAAGCAGACTCAGCTTTCTGGATTCTGTCCCAAAGATTTATATGCATTTAGGAAACAGTAAGTGAAACACAACACATCACTCTGCACTCCACGCAGGTCTCATGTTTATTGAAATTGCTCTAGCTTAATAAACGTGACACACAAAGCTCTTGCTGGATCACATACCCTCACAACTACTAAGTTAGCCACTTTCTACAGAAACTTCTTTCAGCACAGCAAGGTAAAGCAAATACAGCTGCTACAAATATAAAGCAAAAGCAAACTCAGAGGTCCTGCTAGGAATTGCAACAGAAATATAATGAGCCACTTTTTCCTTAAAAAAGCCTGAGGATTCCCTGAGACTGAATTAGGAACAAGAGAGAGGCCAAACAAATAAACACTCATTTATGGCTTACTTATCTTTTTGCAGTTTTTTAATTTGTTCTTGTGGGGTCTTTTTTGTGTTTTTGGTTGGTGGTTTTTGGGGGGGGTGGTTTTGGGTGGTTTGGTTTGGGGGTTTTTGGTTTCTTTTTGTTTGTTTGTTTAGGTTTTTGTTTGTTTGGGGTTGTTTTGTTTTTTGTGTGTGTGTTTTTTTGTTTGTTTGTTTTTTTGTTCTTTTTTTGTTTTTTTACAAAAATGTTTGCCTCAGTTTAAAATGCACATTTTTCTATGCCATGTAGAAAAGGCTTTTTATCCTGTTGGGATTACCGAGGGAAATCCAGGTTGAATCCAACCATGGCACAGAAATTTTGAGCTGGACTGAGGCAACTGACTCCAGAGACTGTCCATAAAACTAAATTTGGCACAGAACTTTTGTGCAATTCAGAGAAGTCAAACTCCTCTGCATAGTTGATGGAAAGCGCAAGGCACCTGTATTACAGATGATTACAGCTCCAAAGTCAGACCCCTGAAGGAGATGTGAATCCTCTCCCCCCATCAAATGAGGGCTTCGCCCCATTTTGAAGTAGCAATTAAGACAAATGCAAACTGCTGTTAATACTGCCAGGTTCCACCAAGGTGTTGTACAGTTCCTGAAAACAACTGTGGCAAGCACCACATAAGCACCTAAAAAGTAAACGGATTTTCAAAGCAGCAGGTGATTAAGGGGAAAAGTCCACACAAATCACATCACTCAAGCTACAGAATTAATGCTTTGGCTCTTCCCTCACCAATAGTACATTGGTGGAGTTTGTTTTCTAGTGGTCAGTGCAAGGAGAACAAAACACAAGTATGTTACATCATTCTGCTTGAAAATCATTACCTATTGGTATTTCTTTTAACCATTTCTCTACTTCCAGAAATCTGCAAGGACAAATAATGATCCTTATCCATAGATGGTAGGTGAAACATGAAAGGCTTCAGGAACATCATTATATCGAGAAAAATGCAGCAATGCATCAGTCTCAAAAGAGGAGATTTCAGATGACAGTGGTGATCTTCTCTGGCTTCATGGCGGTTCTTTCAGGCAATATTGAGAAAGAAAGTCACCCGATGTAGCTCGTTTCTGTGCGATGGCTAAAATAATAACGCAGAAAAAGTCACCAAGTGCTTTTTAAGGTACCAGCACCCAACGGGTCACTGCAGTACAGGGAGTACTTCTGAAAGGTACTCAGAAATGGCAACGTACTGAGAAATGGCACTGTTGTATCCACAGTGAAATACTTATGGTTTTAATCATCAAGCACCTCAGGTGCTCAGTGGACTGATGTGTCTTTCAGACACTTCACTAAATTTATATGCACACGATAGACTCCTTTTGCACAAAGTCACACTGTTGTTTTTCAAGTACCATGCCACTGTGTGCAAAATCAGCCAGATACAACGAGGATTTCTGCGGGAGAGAGAAATAATACTGAAAAAAAAACCAAACTACATATGAATCCAATTCAGTAGTCATTGATGGCATTTTTAAAATGCATCATAAAAAAGTAATGTGACATTATTGCCAGAAAAGCATATGAATTCCAGCTGAACTAATACTGTGAAATACCATGCCGGTTCAGAGATACTTCCCCATCATGTTAATTATTTCATTATACAAGCGGTAAGGTGCATCAAGGCCCCAGATGAAATCCAAATGTTCCCATTCTGGAATGTTTTTGTGGTAAACCAAGTCTGTGATCTGAGCGAGCAGCATCGCAGCATCCTTTGAGTCTGCCAGCCAGTCATGTCCACCAGTCCACACCGCGGTCGGCACAGTCATCTCCTTTATTTTGTAGAAAGGGGGAGTAGACTGAGGAGAGGGAAAGGGAAAACAAAAGCATTAGAAAGAACAAGTCTTCATTGTGATACTGCACCACAATGTAACATATGGCCAAATGCAAGAAGAATGTGTCAGGTTCACATTTTTTCTTCCTCCCTTGGGCAGCAAGACATGGAGTCCTGACTCAACAGAAACTGTAACTCCAAGAGTCTGTGATATTACAGCATACCTAGCAGTAAAGATGTGGCTTGAGAAGTTTACAAGACATCAGCACAGCAGAAGTCTCAGAGAATTCATCCCATGGATTGACTGTGCCTTACAATGAGAAGTGCAGTGGGACCTCATGACCCAAGCAGGCAGGACCACCCTTAAGAAATGCTGTTCCAGCACAACTCCATATCAAAGTGGGGGCTACATAACAACTTAGGGTTAACTCAGGGCAGTGTAGTCCTGTTTGGGGTTTTTTTTGGTGTTGTTTGTCTGGTTTGGGGTTTTTTTTGTTTTCTTCTTGTTTGGTCGGTTGATTTGGTCAAAGCATCCAGAGAAGTGCCCAAGGACTTCTTTTCTGACACATCCATAAAAGTTGCCTACCTGGTTGTAGTGAGCCATATTTGCAGCCTTGCTTCCCCAGTCATAAGCTCGGAGTTCCCCAGTCTTCACAGCCTAGAAATAAACAAATATTGACACATACAAAGAAGAACTGCAACCTTTCTAATGCTGGAATAAAAAAAGTAGAGTTCATCTGGAGAACTTAGATGGCAACTGACACAAGAAACAGTGAAATGTCAAGTATTAACAAGGTCAAGTGTCACTGCTTTGCCCAGTGTCACAGGAGTGGAAACATTAACATTCCACACAATTAGACTTTGTCCCTTATGATTTCACATTCTTTCATAGCAACGGTAGGAAAGATTAAGGAAAACAGATTAGTGTACCCAAAGCCAGGATGTGGAAGCTCCGTGCTTACTTCTGAAATATTTACCCTGCTCTCTAAATGTATATGAACACACCAGGGAGGTTTCTTAGAAAGTTCACTCTATATGATTTACCATCTAATATTTTTCAGAAACAGAAGTCTATATAATAGCCATCTGAAAAAAAAAAAAAAAAAAAAATCAGAGTTTTCTTTCTGAGCCAACACATGAGCAGCTCTGTACAGCACAACACGTTGCTGCTGAGTGGGTGACCAAGTCCAGTTACAAGTTCACAAGCAGCACTGACCACTGCTTCCGTGGCAAATGTCTTCTTGTATTTATCAGCCCGCTATGCAAGCTTCACGCACAAGAGCATCACAAGCGTGAAATTATGGACTGAGGTGAAATTTGAAATACATTAATAAAACAGAAACAGAATAGAAAGTCTGCTGCTTTTCACTGGCTAAAAATACAGCTTGTAATCAAAACGCTGTTTACTGACAGGGGAGCAAATTGTTATCACAGCATCTCTGAGTTAACATAATCTGTTGTATGGTTTGTTGGCTCAAAGTACTCACAGTTAGCCTTTCTTAAAAAAAACAGGGGAGAGTGATGAGCCACCATAAGTCAGTATTATGTTATCGAAGCAGCTGCAGTAAACAGTTGCTCTTCTAACAGCTGTCAGTTCAGAATTTCACTTGGGCTATGCTATATATATTTTGGCATTTTATTCCATTTAAATATCAGGCACATCATTATTCTACAAACAAACTAGAGACAATGGACATTTTAGATTCTGGAAACTCTACCTGACTCCAGTGGATCATGTTTTGCACAGACGTCCCCGCAGGGCAGTGTGTTGAATATACATCCACTCGGCTCTGCAACAAGATAATTCATATGCTGTACTCCTCACAGTGCAACCATTTTGCTTCTTGAACAATTAACATAAAATTTTCCATTCCTTTTAAAACTGCTATAAACAAAAGTTAACTGGAGGCATATGTACAGATGAGCTAAGAGGTTAAATGTTTTGGGGATTACTTAAAATTAGCTGCAGAACTTTAAAGCTGAACTTTAAACCTGATAATGATATACCCTTAAGCATTTTTAATAAGTGCTAGTATTTTAAGAATTTTGAGCACATTAATATTTAGACGGACCTCCAGAGAAACCTTGCATTACCCTACATCTAAACTAGCTGTCAGTCCAAGGTGATTCAGAACTTCACACACTTTCAGTTGAGAAGTACAAGATAGTCAGGGGAAATATAAATCCTGGCAGGAAAAAAAAAACTATTATTCACCATTAAAACCATACGTGCTGATCAAGAAAACATACAAAACCTTGCACTTTCACCTTGATATAAAACACAAAAAATGTACATTTTTGCATGCAGAATGGTGAAAAAAAAATCATGCTAATTCTATCTCACTCCCATCTAAACATCCTCAGCCTTCATCCAGCTGTGGGTAAACTGATACCAGCTTCTACTGGTTTCAGGGAGTTAGAAACACTTTAAGACGCATTATGAAAAAAGGCAGTGTCATGCCAGTTGCTGTTAACTAGCTTTTAGATAACAAAACAAGTCCTAAGAACAAGTCCTTTGCAACTAGAACCACAGATAAAGTCATCAGCAGGGTTAGAAACCGGTCCCACAGAAAACAGTTGCACACATCCACCAAGGGGACACAAGGCTTCAGCAGTCCTCTTGAAAAAGCCTGAAAACTGTATCGTTGTTCCTCACTTCCTAGCAAAAGGATCTAAATATTTGCACTGTCATATTAATTCACTTCTCTTACCCGTTTCCCCAACATATCCACAACAATGTATTTTAGCTTTCCAGTAACTGTTTAACAGGTTAATTCTGTCCATCTAAGATTGGCAACTACATCTATACCAAGGAAAGACATTTATTCAAACTCAGCATGATGAAGAAGGCATTAGTTTTTTTCTAATTACATGTAAAGGACAGTCAGTACAGGGATACACGGCCAATACTGTGTTAGAATTCACAATAACTCAACTATTAAAAGTTAGCAAACCATACCATATTCAAGTTTCTCTCGTTAAAACCACACAGAAGAAAGAATAAGTTGCCGCAAAGATCATCAAGTATTCTGTGGGTGCAAACATGGGTAGCAAACCACTTCACAAAATAATTCTGAGGGAGAAATTGTTTATTTCCAAACATTTCCTACAAAATAAGAAACACACAGAACAAACATGTAATTGCATAGAATGACCTGGGTTTAGTTTTTATACTACAACATTGTTGAAGTAATTATTTCAATTTGCACTGGTGACAGGTGTGTCCTATGAAAGTGATTTATCTCCTTATGAACCTTGTTTCCAGTTCAATGGGAAGGTCATGGTTTGTGCTTCTGCTACAAATGATGCAGTTCATTACCCCCACAAAAAGTATGTGGGAACTGCGACCACCTTAAAGAATTGCAAGCCTAAACTCAAATTATAATCAGTCTTAAATTCAGTATTTTAAGAAAGTATAACTCAGATTCTTGTCATCACATTTGTTTAAGGCTAAAATATTTTAAGCTGCATCTGCTAATGTAAAACGGCTTTGTGCTTGGAACTTCCTCCCTTCAAAACATGTAGGAAAAAACAAGTTGCACAAGCTGTGGTGGCCACTTCCTCTTGATGAGTATTTTTAAAACATCCAAGGATTTGAAAATGGCCCACCCAGCACTTCCTTAAGAAGTGACACAGCTCTTTAAAGACATGACTGACCCATGGGTTTGTAGCTGTCCTTTACTCCTTGCACTCCAGCTTTTTTGCAAGTCATGATGAGAATCAAGTTCCTTAGCATAACATGAACATCTACACAGGGCACTGGCCAGTGACTGTCCTCCTTAGACAAAGTTATCTACACAAGGAACAGTAGACCACAATTGTTACTGTCACTTTAATGTATCTGCCTCTGGAGCAGAAAATTAATTATGCATGGACACACATTAAATCTGCACAAGGTACATTAGAGAACTGCGAACTGCTCTGTGTGAGAATCTCCATGCATGGCAGAAAGAGAAGTGATGATTAAAAACTACACATAGCAGGGTGTTCACAATATCTGACATCAGGCACTTTGTGCAGGCTGCCAGTCTGCATACATTCCCTTCGATGTTAAGGGGGAAAGGTAAACTCCTCCAGAGGATGATTCACGGCATCCAAATAAAGCAACTGCTCTTAATGACCCTCTGAAGGATCCTCTTCTAATACTAAATGGTTAATGGTGAAACAAATCTGTTAATGTTCAAAAGTACTGTCTAAAGCTATCATATGACTTCTAAAACAGAACATCCATTTAATTAATCATGTGATTTCTGTAGCATAAATTCTAAAAATATGTACATGGAAAACATAACCCATCCCTTATGCAAATTGTGTCATCAGACAACAGTAAAGCCAGAGAAGCCACTGCTTACTTCCATAGCATTATCATGAAAACTTGGCCCTCTTCTCATCAAACATGTTAATCTAACCACATTACTTGCTATGCTGTTTTCAGCTAGAAAGGGAAACACCTCCTCTGGCTTAAAACCTTTACAGTCAAATACAAACCTTGAGTAGCAGGTCAGGAAACACTCCCAATTTTGCCAGGGGGCTAGTGGCAAACTTGACTGTAGCTACTGGTGCCAAGGCAAAGAACATTTTGATTTTCTTAGCCAGCTGTGGCAAAGTTGAAAAAGCAATGAAAGCTGTAAATAAGATGAGAATCGTTAACGAACCTCACTGACACAAGTTAGATGAGAGTGTGACCTGGCAGTGATTCTATAAAATCTAAGACGTTGAGAATACACAAGTAATTTTGCATTAATAGATTGATTGCTGTATTTTTGATCCATTTACATATTTTAGATCAATCGAATTTCTACAGAAGTCAAATGAGGCAAATCAGAAGGATTTGTTTTCTTCTGAAAAACAAGTTTGTGCTAAGTAACCCAATACTCCTCCACCTCTTTCTAACTGCAGCTCTAAAAACATTTGAGCCAGGCCTTACATACAATAAAATATTTGGGAAGTGGGAATCTTTATCAACTATAGCATAGTTCATCCTTTTGGTTTAACAGAAGCTCTACCTGTGACTTCAATTTGTCACTTCAACTGCTTCCCATTCACAGTAAACACAGAAAAGAGATGTCTTTCCTTTTTCATGTTGATGAATATTTCAGGAAGCAGCTAAAAACCAGAAGCAGTAGATTTCAAAAATATTTCCTCATTAAATCATGCATGTGGAACCGGATATAACTTCAAGCACAACATATTCTAACAAATGCACCTGTTCACATACCCATTGTGGTGCCCTGTGAATGGCCAACGTAAAATACTTGTTGCTGACCCGTCTTCTTCAAAATAAAGTCCACGGAGGCTGGAATGTCATACTTAGCCATTTCATCAAAGCTACAAAGCAAAGATAAAAAGTCAGTTCTGTAAGTGAAATGGAACAGCTGCACAGAGCCTTACTGCACTGCAGATCAGTTTTCTGGATATAAAGAAAAGTTTCCTTTGGATGAAGCAGAACTCTCTGCTCATGGAGTCTTCCCAGCAAGCACCAGTGAAAGCAACTACTGTTCTACTGACCACACATGGAGGCCGTCTCAGGACTCAATAGTGACCACAAAGCTCTCCTTCATTGCCCCTACATACATGACAGCACATGTAGTCAGAAAGAAATACCTTGTGCATTCACAATGTGATTGAACTGACATGGTGGGCAAAGAGAGGACAATGAGTCTGCTCACAAACAGCACGTATAGCTCCTCTAGCAAGCCAAGGATACCTGAAAACCCAGAATTCTTCTTGCTTCACTGTGAAGTGTGTATGTTTCCTGGACCAAGTGTTCCCTCTGCTGTTGCCCAGCCACACATCATAGCCAGCATCTGCCAGCATAAAGCCAAGGCTGTTGTAATCCAAATTTGTGATCCAATTGCTGGCATCTGCAAGCAAACCATGCTGTAGAAACACAGCAGGCCTTGGACCTGCAAAACAGAGTATTTATCAGCTTCCGGTTCATCTGGAATTGAATGCCTAAGAATAATTCAACTGAGTTACTGGAAGTCTGCTTTAGATTTGCACTTTGAATATTTAATCTACTTGACTTAATCTACTAAGTTTACCAATTTGTGTAACATTCATTGTGACATGAAATCACATCTTTGCACAAAAAGCTACTTTTTATTATTGAGAATTTTAAACTACCAACTTGTTAGTCTCCTAACTAGACTGAAAGACTCCTTAAAATTAAAAAACAGACAGCAAATGTGCAATAAGCAAACATGAGAAAAGCAGGAGGTACAAAATACAGGTAGCCATTACTACTGTTTCAAGCTCACAAATACTCAAAGTGATCCAAACACAAGGACAGCTAAACTAATTCTGACCCTTGCCCTGCCCCTAAACCTGAGGAAGGCATTCCCATATATCTGCTACTGATATATTTGTTTTTTTACTTAGGACAATGCCAAATTAGGGTGCTGAACTGTGAAAATCTCGCAACTGGTACTGATATTATCTCCGTGCAATTCCCTTCCATTTAGGTTAATAGTTTATTGTTGTCTCTAGGGTCAGTTCAGATATTATCTGTATGCAATTCCCTTCCATTACCAAAGCTCTGGCAGAACCTGAAGAGCAATAAGAGTAGCCAACATGGGAATCTGTTTCAAAGGACTTTCTCCCCCTGACTTAAGTAGTTAAAAGAACCGCAGTCAAAATCCAGGTGGAATTTAAGAAACCTCTCTCCTGACTTCTCTATCCTGAAAACGGAAATGACACCTTTATGTGGAATACAGATTAAAAAAACTGAAGGTTCCTGCTTCTACACAAAGAAAGTAAGTTAACATATAATCCTTTAGGAGGAACATGACCTTCAGAAAAGCCAGAGACCCATCTCTGGATCTCACAGTAGCACAGGTGTTTTAGTCTGGTTTTGTTTGTTTGGGGTTTTTTGTTTTGGTTTGTGGGGTTTTTTTTTGTTGCTGTTTTGTTTTTCTGCTCCAATAACTGAAATCCGATAACATGACCTCATTCAAAGACAGAAAATTAATCTTGCCTCTTTACATTTTTCTTTAAATGTCACTTACCTAGATAACCCTTCACAGCAACATATTTACGATATCTAAGGAAATTTAAAAGGATTAAGTGCTTTATATCAATAGAGATTGAGCATATTTTTACAACAAAACCCTTCCACATTAATCAAGTTTCCTAAAATTATTTAGATTTTTGCAGTTTTACAGGCTGTTGTGGGCTTGTTTTGCTTATCACCAGAAGCGTTAATTGAAGGAAATCTGGGAAGTGATGGAGTAAATAAAGTTGCTCTGAGACAGGGAAAAGTGAACTAAGGTCATTTCACCCAAAAATATTTAGCAAACAATTTCTCAGAACTAGAACATTCTCTCTGAGGAATGTCTCTTCCTGGAGTTTTTAAATTGTCTTATAATTAGGAAGTTTTCTGAAATACCTATCTTAAGTTTGCAAATAAATATATTTCCAAGTCACATTATGCATTAGAACTGGGGAAGTTTTGATCATTATACTCTCCTCTGCAACGTCTTCTGTATTTTCAGACGGTATTGATGATCAGTATCTGTGTTCTCTGTATGCTCATTAAGCCCATTCTTTCAGCTTCTTTTTCTTGGCTGCTGTTTCCTTGCTTCCTTTAACTTTTGTTGATCTCATCTCACCTGTCTATAAAAAACAAAAATCTATCTTTCTCTGAGTGTGTGTCAAAAACAAGACTAAATACTCCAGCTAATGCATTGCCAGCAACAAATTATGCAGAATATCAGCTGCTGTGTCTTGTCTATAATATTGCAAAATGAGATTTGCCTTTTTAAACGTTCTGTTATCATGTTCACTCTTCTACAGTTTGTGCCTCAATGCCACAATTTACTCAGAAATCTACCTCCTCCAATGGCACATCAGTCTGCTGCAATAACAATTCACGCAATAGTTCTTCCATTGATAACTTAAACTTGGATCTTTCAGCAGAACAGTCGTATCACAACTGTTCCAGTCACCTACACCCTCTGTTCCAGGTCATGTCCATAAACGTTTGCTGTGAGTTCCACAATCCAAATTACCAATATTCCTCCCTCCTGGCATTGCTGTGATGAGGAAGCTTTTCAGTGCCTGCTTTTCCCCTTTTGTGGCGCACTGTCCCTGCAACCAGAGCAAATCTCCAGCAGTGCCAGACTGGTGTTGGAGACAGGGCAGCTCAACACAGCTCTTAACCCGGCTGCAGTAATACCCCATTGCCTTATGAACACTGTGAAGGATTTTCAAGCCTAATATCAACTTTGTTTTCAGTGATGTTCACTTTGATACCTTCTTGCCCTTTACTAAATTCAGATGCGCCAACTTCTGACGTTTTTGAAGAACAGGCTCTTGTCAAGCTGCTACTTGCAGGTTTCATAACATAGGAAGAGGAAAACTGTTCAACTGCTTCAATGCTTTCATTCTGTTCTCCTACTAGCCTCCAATTGCTGACAGTTCCTTTTTCACTTTACAAAGCAGTTACCAGATCTGCACATGAAATGCACAATCATATGACAAACTAACTTGGACCACAATAACTTTGTATCACCTCTGATGCTAAAAACTCCAGATGGGGAACAGGAAAGGTAGGTCCTTAAACTACCCTTTCTGCTATAGCACATTTTGTTCTCTTCAATGCACCCCCAAGAAGTTGAAGACAGACTTATTTCCATGCCCTTCTTAACCATGCTATGCAGTTGGTTTAGGTTTGTAGTCAACAATATAATTAAAAAAAAAAAAATGTTTTGCTTTTAAGTTCTCTGGACATTTTCCTTCCCCTCCAACCCCCCCATTTTTTTCTTAGTTGAAGAATTGTAGGTTTGTTCCAAAACATCATGTGATACGTAATTCCAAGGAATCTCATTCACATCATGTAGGTATTGCAAAAGAAGAATTATGGCATATATCTGCTAAGTCAGCAGTAACACATCATTGGTATCTTTCTCAGAAAAGATACCAAGTCTATTGGTATCTCAGAAAAGATACCAAAACTTAAGATCAACATGAACTTTGAAATCTCCAGTTCTTATACAAGACCATACTTCCCTAAGCCTGCTCAGTAATGCTTGTTTTTAAAAATGAAGCAATTTGCAAAACATGAACTTGGAGTCGAGGGTGTGGCCAGGCAAACATGGAGAATTCCCACAGATCAGGAAGCTTCTGTTTGTCTATGTCATCAGTGAAGGATCTGACAAAAAGAATCAACAGGTACAAAGGCAGCCTGTCTTTTTCCTGTGAGCTTCTCTGAAATTTTGAAGTACAAATACACCTGCCAGGTTGGACTGGCCTCCTCCATGCACAGCCCTTTACACATGCACCTAGTGAGAAACGGCTACGGAGCCCTTCTCTTCCACATATATTTCTCTCATTTTAAAAACACTCCATTATTCAGTCCTTGTCAAAAGCTCTGCCCATATTGCTCCCTTACTCTTCAGCTTATGTTCCCCCTGTTCTCCTCACCTGTACACTCTGTGCATCTCATCCATGCTTTTATACCGTGTTTTATATTATTACATTGCTTTATCTATTCAAGCAGATGTGAAAAACATGACACCCTCATAGTGTGCCATATCGGTCTGACTTGTACCTCACTGCAAAGAAGCTTCAGGGAGGCCAAAATTTAGAAACAAATTATCATTTTATGCAAAAATCAGGCAGTAATTCTTTTGTGAACATGTGAGTGGGAACTCTCGTGCTTCAGTTCTATTTTACCAAAAGAGGCATGTGAACTGTACCTAATTCTGAAATAGGTCAGGCATTTTAAACAAACTTATTTGTTATAAAAAAAGCCTTTTTTCAAATGGGGTTTGAAATAACCCCATGATATTACAATAAATCTCTTCTAAAGAGACTTCATTACCTAAAAAACCTCAAAAAATCTCAACCCTTATTCTCTACTGCCTACAAAATCCAGGTCCCTCAGTCCCTCAGAAAAGTCAAAGAACAATGAAAGGCTTGTACAAATGTCACAAAAAGGCAACGCCAGGAAAATACAGCTTTCTAACTCCCTTTCCCTTCCTTTACTCAAGTCACTCTATGTATGTGCCTAAACTTTTTTGGCCATAGCATTCACCAATAAAACATTCTAATAGCATAAGTCATACAGTCTTTAATCTTTTTTTCTGGATTCTTAGAGAAGAAAAAGTTCTAGAAATCTGACAGAGCTTTTTCATGACTTCCTGTTTTTCCAAGCAGACGTAAATCTTACCTTTGCTGCTCTCACGGCCTTTTCTTCCATAAGGAATTCTGTTAATGGAAAGGATATAACCATCTTCTGTTGTCACTTCATACTCTTCACTAGGGTATCCCCGGAAGGTAATAATTTGGCTCTAGAGAAGGAAAAGAAACCGCCTTGGAGTCCAACTGCCAGCCTCCTCAGTTCATTAACGTGTGAAAAGTTCTCTGGGTTCCTTCCAAAGACTGTGATGTGAAATTAAAGACGTGCTAGGAACGTGTCAGACCAGCCACCTACTCGATGCAGACAGGTTTTCTTATAAGACTTAGCCCAGTATGGAGTCAGGAACTTGCCAGAGCACAAACCTTATCCCAGAATCTGGGAGGGACTCCCTCACCTGTCCGCATCCACTGTCATATTAGTCATTCATATGCTGCTTACAGTGAGAAAGGAGACTGAAGTGTTGCAAAGGAGAATATGATAACAGGGAAATCACCAAGACATGGATTTAGCAGACAAAAAACTGAAACTGTCTGTTCCCAAGGAAAGCAGTACATTCCAGCACTACACAGGTGAGGACAACAAAAAGCCACTGGCACCACAATGGTGAATACAAGAGGCAGGGAAGAGCTAATGTCTCCTGAAGTGAAAGGCTTCTATAAAAAACATTTCAGATTTATATCTGCACTTTATGCTTAATGTTATACACAGAGGGCACAATCACGACTAGGCAATGTGCTGAAATGACCCACAAACACAGCAGCTTTAAAATACTAAGGTTGCTAATACTGGTTATTAACAACAAATCTTTTCTGGGGTTGGTTATTGCAGCAGCAGAAGAATAAAGTTAAGAGAGTAAATGCCACACGGGAAGAAAAGCAGCTACGGGTGAGGACACGGGCATCGTGCCAGCAGGACAGGTATGCTGCATAAACACGCACTCCTGTAGCTCTTACGGAAATGTCCTGATTCTAGCAAAAACCACAGATCTGTTTCAGGAAATGTGTGAGAGAAAGATCAGCCACAGGTTACATGGGACCGAGAAGGACCTGGCAGGAGGAGGAGGGGAGAAAGGCGACTTGCGAGCAGAGGGTGCGAGCAGCCGCCGCAGGCTGAGCGCTGAGCGCTGCCCGAAGCCGCCGCGCTCCCACCGCGGCTGTGGAGGCGCCGGTTTGAGCCCGTGGAGCCGTAACGGGGCCGCCCGCCGGCCAGACCCCGCTCCGCTCCGCTCCGGTCCGTGACAGCCCCGCGGCCACAGCCGGTGACAGCCCCGGGCGCTTCTCCCTCACCGACGCGCCCCGCCTGCACTCACGATGTTCATGTTCGTTTCGGGGTCCACATTTCTCCTGCCGGTGGCGAGAGCGCCTGAACCGGCGATGCTCTGCAGTAGGAAAGCGGCGACCACCAGGCCCCGCATGCTGGCCCTGCGGAAAGGAGCCGGAGGCCGCGCCGAAGCAGAACCCGGCGCTGGAGCTGCAGCGAGCGGGCCCTGCCGGGACTTATGTGCCGCCCCCGCCGAGCGAGGCGACCGGCACGGGACCGCGTGACAGGGGCGGCCGCCCGGGTGACGGGGCGAGGAACGGGGACGAGCGCGGTGCTGTCAGCGGCAGGGAGGCAAGCCGCGGGCCGGAGGCGTTTTCGAGCCCCGAGTGGCTCAGCGAGCGCGGCTGGCCCCACCGTACGGCACTGCCGGGCTGGACCCACGGGTGTGTCCCGCACCCCATCGCACCTCCCTCTTGGGGTGACGCCGGCGGGCCCGCCCTCCGCGGAGAGCTGCTGCCTCGCCTGCCCGGCGCTTCCAGCGCAGCTGAGCGTGGTGCGGCGGGAGGCGGGCGCTCGGCCGGCGGCGCTTCTCAGGCCATGCGGCGGGGCCTATCAGCGGCGGCGGGCGCCGCCCGGCCTAACGCTCCGGGCCCCGCGGGGCGGGAGGCCCCCCGGGGGCGGTGCCTGCCGGGCCCCGTCAGCCCGCGGCCGCCGTTTGCTCTCTCTGCAGCCTCGCCCGGCGGCGGGTGGGTGATGCGCTGCCTCGGGCAGCCTGAGCCGGCGCGATTCTGGGTTTCTCAGATAACACCTGTGCCCCCCGACCTCCATTTGCAGAAACCTCTCAGCCCCCAGAGCTGCGTCCATGACTGTTAACTGCCCAGCCCTACTCGTCTTCTCCGTGCGGTCGTGTGAGGTCTACGGAATCCCCACCGCGCTGCCCTACGAGGGTGTATTTTATTGTCTGCCCTGATCGGCCGCAGCGGCCCGAGGGGGAAAGCAGCGAGCACAGGGTGACCCAGCGCCCCCCGCGGCCTCTCCCGGCAGCGGCAGCAGCCCCGGGGGTGCCTCCCCCATTTCCCGAGCACCTGCACCTCGGGGAGAGCCGGCCCTGTGTACGCACTATAATGCATTGCCAGCAATCGCTGTTATTCTTAAATAGATCATCTTTGAGCATATTCTAAATATATAAAATCTAACACAGGTGGGTTTAAGTTACATGCGGGAACATAGTTCCAGCAGGGTTACCGTCAGCTTTCTGCTCCGAGGCAACTCGTTGGCACTGTTTGCATACCTGTAATTTCCCAGAGAAGTGTGTCTGTGGTCACGAGACACGTGGCCAGGCTTGCAAAAACTTGGAACAAATTCAATCCTGTAATATAAATATTAATGTTACTACATCCATAGCAATATCTTCAGAGTAATACAAAAACCTGATATAAAATACACAGTGGTAGAGTAGGAGCATCTAAAGAACAGAAATGTTTATTTAGAAAGCATTAAGATTTTAACTGAAAATCATTGAAGTTTTCATAGAATCCCCTTGTTTTAATACATGAATACATCACTTAATACAAGTGACACTATGCAACCCTTTGCATTCCTGGATCCCATTTCTGAGGGTCATTTTGTTTAAAAAATCTTGGACAGCAAAAATATTGCTTAGTGATTCACTTTGGTTTGCAATCAAATTAGTGCCACAAATGCTGCTGTCAAACATAGTAATTATATGCTAAACTAGGCTAAATTGAAGCCAGCATAAAATAGGATATTTAAAGTGATCCTGTAATTTACTATAGTATAGCTCATTTACAATATTTTAATAATGAAAACTGCTTTTCAGGCAATTGTTTGGCTTAGCTAATGATACTAAAGGAGAATTATTTCTCAGCAAGTATCCATTTCAGCGCCAAGGAAATGTACAGAGATGAGTTTTCTCCCTAAAACGTGTATATAATTTTGAAGCCATTCCCTATTCTTGTATCTGTGCAGAAGGCTCAAGTAAACAAAGTCTTTGTATTAAATATGAAAGCAGTTGTTGTTTCCAGCCCATTTCTGCACAAGTGTTTTCCAGGAAGCTCTTGCCTTTGCTGCTGTGAAATGCAGCTCTCTCTGATTCCAGTAAGGCCAAAGTGGAAGCAGCACGGCTGTAGAAGTATTTCTGAATTTTCCTGTGCTGTGCCAAGAGAGTTACAAAGATGGCTGTGAAAAAGCATTGCATAACTTTTCACTTATTTTATTCACTATTTTAACCATTTTTCTACACTTATTCAGTAAACATTTGTGTCAAACCAAAGCATATAGATGCAACTAAATTTGTAAAAATATGTATACTTGGCCAAATTTTTTGCATTCCAGGGGGGAAATTCCCACATTTTCCCATATGCACTAATCTAGGTACCAAGCAACAGGAAAACAACCACTTGGGACAAAAGCAGAGACAAGAAACTCATAGATATTTAGTAGCATCGTAAATCATTAGTGTCCACATTTGATTTTGGCCTTGCAGAAATCTTTTAAATGGATTATTCTACAACTACTTGCAACCTTTATTTTCCATAAAATACATGAATCTGTGTAGATACCCTAATCCTTTTTCTTTCCCAATTTACTGCCTCTTTTCACCACTTATCAAATACCTGATCGTTAGAAGGTTACAGAGTAGCAGCCATACTAACCTTTATCTTGAGCTCTGAAATACCGGCTCCAGCAAAAAACAAAACAAACCAACCAACCAAACAAACAAAAACAACAAAAACACACAAACACAAAAAATCACTTAAATTAGTCACAAGAGGTGTGTATGTTACTAAGGCCCTTCAACTTCTTGTAGAAACTAGAAGTTCTCATATGTAAGACTGTTTTGCTTTGTTTTTAAAATAAGGAGGAAGGAGGAAAAGAAGGGAAAGGAGCGAAAGGCAAAGGACAGCTTTGTTCTGAAGAGTTACTGCCTCTCAGAATTCACTCCATGCAGGCTGTAACCCCCCAAGCCGCCAGGCTCCTTCCCCAGGCTTCTTCGATCTCTTTTTTACCCGTATAATCAATTTTATCAAGACAGGTATTAATTTCTTTTATTTTTAACTAAGCGTCAGTGAGTTGTTCATATCTGTAGGTGCTCCAGTACCCACAGTACCCAGCCCGTGCCCCATCTCTTTGTTAACCTGTGGCCCTGTAACATGGCATTGCTGATTGCTGGCAGCAGGCCATAAGCTTTGCACTGAGTTTGTATGGCCTGGGGACAGAGCCTTGCCAGTCCTGCTGCACCTGGGCTTGTCCTGGCCTGCCTGCAGCTTTGTTTTGCTTGGGAGATCTGTGACAACAGTTTTTTGAATTGATTGTCTGTATCTAAATTGTTTTACTTTTATCTTTGCACAGTACAACTGCAGTTTTATGTAGAGAGCAGCAACAAACAGTTGTTGTAGGTGGGATTAAATATTTGGTACTCTTACACAGTTATATAGTGCAGAGAAATACCAGCCTGGTACAATAGCAGAGACCTTGCAGTGGAGACAGCAGGACCTGCAGGAGTGCAGGCAGGGGTGATGAGATGTTGTATGTTATGTGTATGACACCACACCAGTAAACCGTGACCCCAAAGCATGGTGCAAAATAGTGCAAAGATACATCAGCAGAGACAGGAGGGGTAAATGACCCTTCCCTAGCCTAGGCATGATAACCAGGTCAGCCTACAGTAGCCTGAAATATTCTCCTTATCATGGATACCTCTGAATTTGAACACAGTAAATGCTGGGAGCCGCTAGGAGCCGTTGTGCATTCTCCACAACACAGTGTAATGCATGGCACAGAGCGAGGCTGAAAAAAACAGCTCAGTGACTCATAAGTTTCGATTCCCCTGCTGGCAGTTGTTCCAGCTTCTTTTGCAGATTCAGACATAAACTGAAGTTTCACTTTCTGGTTCTCATTAAATTGGTCACAGACCATGTGAGGGCTGGAGTACATAAAAGGGAAGTCACAAGAACACAGAGTAGCAGACTTCTGGCTTTCAAGCTACCTTAAGACAAGTGAGCAGAGAAGGAAAACCATGAGGTAAGCACACAACCCAGTCTCTGAAAGATGCTTTTTTGCTATGCTGCAGAAAATAATGCTTATTATTTACATAAATATAAGCAGTGAGGGGCTTTATTGATCCAAACAGCAGAAAGTACTTTGCAGAATATTTACTGGAAGAAGCAAAATAAAGAAAGGATGCTATTGAATATGGTAATGTTATTGCATCTCCAACAAGGGACAGTCTCTGTGAACAGAGCTGACAGTCAGAAAAACTGTGTTCATGCAGCCAAATGTGTAGCTGGCACTGATGCATCTGAGAATTTATTTTCTGATCTCTGTAACTGTGAGGACCAGCAAACAGCATAGTGTAGCTTCTGGGCTACAGCGTGGGGCACAAGATGCTGGCAGGGGTGACACTGTTGTGGGTGTCTATTACAAGCCACCAGATCAGGCTGAGGAAGTTGACGAGGCCTTCTATGGGCAGCTGAGAGTGGCCTCACAGTCACAGGCCCTGGTTGTTGTGGGTGATTTTAACTTCCCTGATGTTTGCTGGAAGGACCATTCAGCCAGCCAGCCACAGTCCAGGAGATTCCTCCAGTGCATTGATGATAACTTCCTCATGCAGATGGTGGAGGAGCCGACTAGGAGAGGTGCACTGCTGGATCTCATCCTCACTAACAAGGAGGGTCTGGTCGAAGCAGTAAAGGTTGAGGGCTGCCTGGGTTGCAGTGACCACGAGATGGTGGAGTTCAGCATCTTGTGTGGCAGGAACAGAATAGCAAGTAGAATTGCAACCCTGGACTTTAACAGGGCTAACTTTGGCCTTTTCAAGCAATTGCTGGGGGAAATCCCATGGGCAAGACTGCTTGAAGGAAAAGGGGCCCAAGATAGCTGGATTGCATTCAGAGATTGCTTCTTCCATGCTCAGAATCAGAGCATCTCCACACGAAGGAAGTCAAGGAAGGGAGCCAGGAGGCCTGCGTGGTTGAATAGGGATCTGTTGGGTATGCTCAAGCAGAAGAGGAGAGTTTACAGGTCATGGAAGCAGGGGCTGGCCACTTGGGAAGAATATAAGGCTGCTGTTAGAGGATGTAGGAAGGCAGCTAGGATAGCCAAGGCCTCCTTAGAATTACAGCTGGCGAGAGGGGTCAAGGACAGCAAAAAGAACTTTTTCAAATACATAGCAGATAAAACTAGTACCAGAGGCAACGTAGGCCCACTGATAAATGGGGTGGGTGCCCTGGTGGCAGAAGATATAGAGAAGGCAGAATTACTGAATGCCTTCTTTGTCTACTCTGCTGGAGGCTGTCCTGGGGAGCCCTGTACCCCTGAGACCACGGATGAAGCCAGGTCAATGGAGGAGTTTGCTTTAGTCGATGAGGACTGGGTTAGGGAGCAATTAAATAGTCTGGACATCCATAAATTCGTGGGTCCAGATGGGGTGCATCCACGGGTGCTGAGGGAGCTGGCTGAAGTCATTGCTAGACCGCTCTCCATCATCTTTGCCAAGTCTTGGGAAACGGGAGAGGCGCCCGAGGATTGGAGGAAAGCAAATGTCACTCCAGTCTTCAAAAAGGAGGACCCGGGTAATTATAGACCGGTCAGCCTCACATCTGTCCCTGGGAAAGTAATGGAACAGCTTATCCTTGGTGCCATATCAAGGCATATCAGGGATAAGAGGGTTATTAGGGGCAGTCAGCATGGCTTTACCAAGAGTAAGTCATGCTTGACCAACCTCGTAGCCTTTTATGAGACTGTAACAAGGTGGATGGATGATGGCAGAGCGGTGGATGTGGTCTACCTTGACTTCAGTAAAGCCTTTGACACAGTCTCCCACAGCATTCTCACAGCTAAGTTGAAGAGGTGTGGTCTAGACAATAGAGTAGTGAGGTGGGTTGCAAACTGGCTTAAAGAGAGAAGCCAGAGAGTGGTAGTCAATGGTGCGGAGTCTAGTTGGAGGCCAGTATCTAGTGGAGTGCCTCAGGGGTCAGTACTGGGGCCAATATTATTCAATATATTCATTAATGATTTAGACGAGGGAATAGAGTGTACTATCAGCAAGTTTGCTGATGACACAAAGCTGGGAGGAGTGGCTGACACGCTAGAAGGCTGTGCTGCCATCCAGAGACCTGGACAGGCTGGAGAGTTGGGCAGGGAATAACCTGATGAAATTTAACAAGGGAAAGTGTAGAGTCCTGCATCTGGGCAGGAACAACCCCAGGTTCCAGTATAGGTTGGGAAATTACCAGGACCTGGGGGTCCTGGTGGACAGCAGGATGACCATGAGCCAGCACTGTGCTCTTGTGGCCAGGAAGGCCAATGGCATCCTGGGGTGTATTACAAGGGGGGTGGTTAGTAGATCGAGAGAGGTCCTCCTTCCCCTCTACTCCACCCTGGTGAGACCACACCTGGAATATTGTGTCCAGTTCTGGGCCCCTCAGTTCAAGAAGGACAGGGAACTGCTGGAGAGGGTCCAGCATAGGGCAACAAAGATGATTAAGGGAGTGGAGCACCTCCCTTATGAAGAAAGGCTGAGGGAGCTGGGTCTCTTTAGTTTGAAGAAGAGGAGACTGAGGGGTGACCTTATTAATGCTTATAAATATATAAAGGGTTAGTGCCACGAGGACGGAGCCAGGCTCTTCTCGGTGGCAAACAATAATAGGACAAGGGGTAATGGGATCAACCTAGAACACAAGAGGTTCCACTTAAATTTGAGAAAAAACTTCTTCTCAGTGAGGGTGACAGAGCACTGGAACAGGCTGCTCAGGGAGGTTGTGGAGTCTCCTTCTCTGGAGACATTCAAAACCCACCTGGACGTGTTCCTGTGCGACCTTACCTAGGCGTTCCTGCTCCAGCAGGGGGATTGGACTAGATGATCTTTTGAGGTCCCTTCCAATCCCAAACATACTGTGATACTGTGATACACACATGCATGCACACACACGCATACAATAAACTAATATGTTTATGACAACTTTGGAAATTGTATTTACCAATTATCTGTGGAACTAAGCTAACTATATTTAATCTGCATAACAAACCTGGTTTTGTGATATTCATGAATATTCATTTTTCCAGAAATGTCTTTTCATTACTTACTCCTCACTGTTGCTATCGTCCATGGACATTATCATGGGTCTCAGATGAGGCAGTAAAAATGTAAGTTTCATTTTGAATTGAATAGGATTGCTTAAATAGTTCAAGATATTCCTGTTGATTTGGGAGCCAATATCTGTTCTGTGGTATTCACCTGTAGGCAAAGGTTTCTAACAAGATAGTTATGATAATAATAGGAACTTACTTCTCCTACATTCCAGATTAGTGGGTTTACCTCACATACAGCTTTCTGATTAGGAACTGTTGGTTAATACCAATCAAGCACATCAGTTAGGCAAAGGAGAAAGGCAAAGAAGCCTCTAAGGCAAACTTATGCATTAAGAACATTAATAAATACCTTTTTTGGTTAACCTCCCTCCAGTACCTGTGGCAGATGGTTTGGGTGGAAACGTATTCAGAGATGCTTTCCCCAGTGTCCTTCCCACTGTCCCAGAACCTGTAAAAATTGCTTCCCAATTCCTCCTTGGTTTGCCTCCTCGTACTTTTCCAGTGTTTCCACTCCTTTTTTTAACCCCAAAGACATCTCCTCTTTCACATGATTGAGCAGTTGGGGGGAAGCAGACATTGTACCATGCAGGCTGTTAGACCCTCTAGGTCTTACAGGAGAGAGAGCAGAGAAATCTTTCTAACAATGAAGGATTTGATTAAGAAGCCCCAGTTATAAAGGCATGTACCATTCTTTTGTGAAGGGAGAGCACAATATGGACTGAAGTGTTCTCCGCACTGTAAAGGTTTATCCTTGATAGATTGTGTGATAAAAGCTGGTCTGCACACCCACACAGAGGCATAGGCAGGAGGGGGAACCCAAATAATACCCTGCCATGGCTGCTTCCAGAGCTGTCCCAAGAGCCACCAGCCCATTCATCCCCACACACATGGAGGAGCACAGAGGCACAAGGGTGGGTGGCAGCTCTGCAATGCCCCAGCCAGGGACACAAGCCCCCACCCAGCCCTGCCAAGCCTGCCTTACATGAGTGCCTTACAGTCTGAACTGCCTAGGAAAATGGGAGTACAGGGTGCAGGAGAAAGCATTTGGGGATTGAAACTTATTATGGAATGTTTGGGGAGAAGACCAAAGGCAGGGAAATGAGGGATGTGGGTGATTTGGGAAGGAACCACTGTTGAAAAATAGAGAGGGATAAAAAGGTATTAAGGACCAGTTGTATGTAAACAGGGTCTAGTCAATATGTGTGAGAATGTGTGTGTCTAGGTGTGAGGCAGCTGGACAGTGAGAGGATCCCTGACCAGCTACTAGATATCCAGAGCTGTTTTCTGGGTGCCCATAGGGTTAGTGAGAGTGCAGTCTGTACCAGCAAGTGAGTAGGGCTGCACACTTCAGGTCCTATACATCCAAGTGCCAGCAACTGTGGAAACTGGTAGGATCCAGGAGCAACTACTGGATACATCAGTATCCGTAAGATTAAAATGGCACTGTGATCTAACAAACAAGGATTTACAAATGCAAGAAATTCAAAACAAAATTTATAATCCAAACCATAAAATATACAGAAACATGGGAAAGGCACTATATCACTTTATTATGAGGAAAGTTTTTTATTTGATTACCTCTTTTGGGTAGGCTTCAGCAATTGTTCCCAGTATAGGAAGTATATTCTTGAGGCCCAGAGGTGTGCCAGCTTTACCACAGAAGCTAGCTCTCCTCTTTGATGTCCAGACCACCAGCTCTGTTGCTACATAAGAGGTGTTCTCATACACTGGCAAGCATAATTACTAAAATAACTATTAAACTCTTTAGACCTATGGTTTCTGACAGCTTTGGCTTGTTTGCAGTATAGGTGACTAGTGGGACCAGGAGAGGTATTGCCTGCTTTTGAAATACATCATGCCTGGTTTAAAAATAAGGGTAGCAGAAAGCAAATGGAGTATAAGTAAGTTTTTCTTTGATTTCTTCTAGTACCATTTCCAATAATTCCTTGAAGAGCTCCCTGCTGAAGCTAGAATGTCATTTTACCTGGACTTTGCTGAAGCAGGATGTGGATCTTGATGAACTGGAGGAAACAATAGAAGATCAGGTTGAGTTTTTCATAAAATCCAACATAAGAAATTATAATCTACTATCCTATGTATGTCACCTAAAGAATTCAAATGAGGAAGCCCTGAAAAATCTCCAAATAGCTGAAGAAGAAATTAAAAAAAATCATCCAGATGAAATTGCCAGGAGAAGTCTTGTTACTTGGGGGAACTATGCCTGGATCTATTACCACATGAAGAGATATGAAGAAGCACAAACTTATGTGAGCAAAGTAGAAAACAGCTGCAAAGAGCTTTCAAGTACAGCTCAACAGAAGAATCAGCTTCCAGACATCTGTGCTGAAAAAGGATGGGCATTTTTAAAGTTTGGGAGAAAATACTATGAAAGAGCAAAGAATTGCTTTGAAAATGCTCTGAAGAATGAACCAAATAACCCTGATTTTAATGCTGGTTATGCAATAGCAATGTATCGTTTGGAAGATCTTTTTTACAGCCGGTGTGAAGATAAAAGCCTGTCCCTCGAGCTCCTGAAGCGTGCAGTGGAACTGAATCCAAAGGATACTTTCATTGTGGCATTACTTGCATTAAGACTTCAGGATGTAAAGCAAGTTAATGAAGGGGAGAAATACATTCAAGAAGCAATGCAGAAAACCCCTGATTTTCCTCATTTCCTGCGATACGCTGCTAAATTTTACAGAAGGAAAGGAGACGTGGATAAGGCACTAGAGATTTTGAAAAAGGCCCTAAGAGTGACACCAAAATCTTCCTTTTTGCATCACCAAGTAGGAATCTGCTACAGAACAAAGCTGTTTCAACTGAAAAGGACTACAAGACAGCCACCTCAAGAGCAAGTGGAGGAACTCATCCAACTTGCCATTTTTCATTTTAAAACAGCAACTGATAAAAAGTCAAATTTTTTTGTTGCCCATCTTGACCTAGCAAAGATGTATGCAGAAGAAAAGAGGTATGAAGAAGCAGAAAAGGCTTTTCAGAAAGCAATTCAGATAAGTATTCTATTCAATAATGATAAACAAGAATGGTACTACCATTATGGCACTTTTCAACGTTTTCATATGAAATCGCAGTCTGAAGCCATTAGGTATTACAGAGAAGGGCTAAAAATTGAAGAAGATTCTTATGCAAGAACTAAATGCATTCAGGCACTGAATGAATTGTTGGGATGGAAAATTCAGAGAGGTTTAGGAGATGCAACAGATTTTGCTACACTTGGACTCATTCATAATCTAAATGGTGAGAAACATGAAGCAACTGAGTGCTATGAGAAAGCTGTTGAATTGCATCCTGACAATGAAGAGTATCTGAGTGCATTATGTGAACTACGACTTTCCCTCTCAAGCTAAAGCTCCCAAAAATCCTTCACACCAAAATAAACCCCAAACCCAAGGGCGTTTCAACAGGCTCTCAAGTTATAACCAGAAGAAACATCTGGTAGCATCGCTTTCTGCTGATAACGTAGAAGCTGCAGATGATGACTGTTCATTTGTTTGTTTATTCACCAACAGAGAACGTGCTTGGAAAGACTAAATAATAGCTAAGCTGTCTTAGTCCTCAATGCTAACAGTGGTATACAGGTTGTGTTTAAGTGATGGTCTGTAGAACACAGAACTTCTAAGCTGGATGTCAGATCTTACCTTCTACTGAGAAAAAGATAAGAGAATTATATTATAGTACTTCACCTGTCTACTAGAAAGGCATGCTTATACACAAATGGATTTTCTGTTTTGTTTTGGTTTGTGGTTTTTTTCTTTTTTTTTTTTTTTTTAAAAGATGTCTTTTTAAAGTGGTATTTAGAAGAAACATTTGTTGGAGACCTGTTCAGTTTACTATTTCGTATGTTGTTTATCTATGAAAAATAACTACTGTTTGGCTATTTCACTGGAAAGCTTACAAAATGTGCATTGTTGTTGTGAACTATTAAAGAGCATTGCATCCATCAACTGCTGCTTCTGATATCTCTCTCCTGACCAATCCTCATATTAGTAGATGAAAGAAAAGGAAATAGCCATTTGAAAAAGTAACAGGGTTAAAGTTTTGGCAGGATATGAAAAGGTCAGGAGATAGCCCCATTTATTTTTCTGAACTCTCAGCAAAGCTGGCTTCGCCAAAGCTGTTGCACCAAAGGATTAAACTGTGTGCAAAACAACATCCATCTAGTTTACCCAAAACAGCACTCTCAGGAGCTGCTACGGCAAACATCTGGAGTGGAAGGAAAGGCAGTCTTTGAGACACCAATGAGCTGGCTACCTGCAGCCATGCTTGTGAAACAAGCCAGGGATAGAAAACACAAGAAATATGCAGAATTGGACACAGAAGGCAGAGCGCACCTAGAGCAAAGGGCTGGGTGCCCACAGAGCCTATGTGAATGGAAGAAAGGTCTGAAAGGACAGAGTGAACCGGTGGAGGATATTAGGATATTATTAGATATGAAACTGAAAGACAGTATTCTTTACAACAGGGTTGCCTAATTCCATTATATTGTACCTTGGTATAACAGAACATGGTTCTCAGGGAAAACTAATGCTGTACTTCCAAAACATTTCTAAGCCCTAGTCAGTAGTGTAGGATGACACAAACTGGTGACAGAGCCCATCAGGAAGGATGTGCACTTTTGTTTCCAGCCATCCTGGAGCATTCCTGCCCTTGCAACAGCAGTCCCTTGTACAGACACTGTGACAGCCTGAAGGAGTACAAAATATTATGCCAGATTATGAAACATCAAGAAACCTCTCCCTTCTCAGCTCTCGCTGAAAGAATCTTTCATAATAGAAGAGAAAGTGATCAGGAGCTTAACAGTGCATGTACTACAACCACATCTTCCTAAGGGCTGCGGCACAAACTATCCTTGTTTTCCAGCCACCTGCCAGCTTATCTCTTACAAACAAAGGTGGCCCTACCTAGGAACAGAGCAGGGAGGGCGAAGAAGAGGAAGGAGTGTGAGCAGGACTAACATGCTGTTCCTGAAAACTGGTAGGAACAATAGTAGGGTTGAAGTGAGGAACTGGTGACTACCTATGGTGTTGTGCTCAGCTATGTGGACAAAAGGGTACCTTAAGTGACCTCACTGCCTTTCTCAGTCTTGAGGCTTCTAACATCAGCATCGTTTCCATCCAAACCCTCCCGAAGGCACAGCAGGCAGCAGGAAGGAATGATGAAGAGGTGGTATGGGTTCCCAGAGTCGTGGTGGCACATCCATGCTTCCCTCCACACACTGCCACCAGGGCCTCTCCTGCCTCTCTCCTGGAAAATGAACCTTGCAGAAATAAGAAGAAGCAATTAAGTATTTTGGGAAAAAGATGAGCCTGAACTTTTAGCTCAAAGTCAAAGTGGCTCAGTCTTCTCCACAGTAAGGAAATTGATGGTGAGGCGCAGTGACGCAAGAAATCCATTTCATGTGCCTTACCTTCTTTGGACTCTGGAGGATTGTGCTGGACGGCAGTAGTCCCAGGGGTGCTCTGTGCATACACTGACTTCTATTTCTTGCCTAGTGTCTTGTAAATTAGTAGAAATGTTATTTCCCACACGGTGGTGCTGCTGTATTGCCTGGCCTGCCAACATAGGGAAGGGGCTGAGCTTGAGCCTCAGGAAGCAGAGAAAACAAAACCCAGATTTTGCAGTGTCTAATTCCAATGGGTAAAACCAGAACCACACAGAAGCTAAGCACCTCTGAATTCACATCCAAGTATGAACACATCAGTGGAGCCTACACTAGGGATGCAGGGAGAAAAAAAATGAAGATAACCCTTCAGGAACTATTCATTTATGGATCAAAAGCACCTTCTAAATTATTAAGGAAACTCTGCTGGAATACCACAGAACAGTCACTCAGAAGAAGGTATTATTTATTGAGGTCATCCTGACTAAGGACTTTGTTATGCTGTACATGAAGTACTGTTACAGCTTAACTTAAACAAGCTTTTTCTTCTCGCATAGCTTTTTAACAGTTGAGAAAACAAACAGGGAATTCTCATGGCAATATAAAATATATTCACCATATAGCAGCACAGACAAACTTTTTTTTTTTTTTTCAGGAGATAAATGATCATCCAAGCTGGCAAAATTATTTAAGGCCTTGCCTTGCCTTGCCTTGCCTTTCCTTTCCTTAAACAGGGTTATTTTTCAACAGAAGGTACTTGAGTTTTTCAATGCTGCTTTCACACAAATTTTCAATGTACAATTTATTAAATGTTCCAAGGCTGATCTGATAAAAATTATCACTAAAACCTAAGCAATTTAAAAATAATTACGATTTCCCCATTTCAAACCTCACAGAATAGAAATATGTAGGATAACTTCAGCAGCTGTAAGCAGCTTCACTTAGACTGAATTCCCATTCACTGCAGAGAACAGAGCATTATCCCAGGCAGGATTCATCTGAGGCAGGATCCTTCTGTTTGTGTCTCAGACAGATGTTACCCTAGCCAAACCAGACCATGCTGTCCTGGGAAGCCATCCAGGCTCAGTGGTGCAGTGGTCCATTCATTCCTGTATCCATCAGTGCTTACCGGGGCTGGTGGGACCATGAGGTGGGAGCTGGGGAAATTGTCCACAGCTAGCCCAGGTATCTCTGCCTACAGCTGCACCATGCCATGCCAGGAAATAGCCCCTACAGAGAACAGCATGAATATTATAATCTCAAAAAAAAAAAAAAAAACATTGCAGATACAATAAATATATAATTTTTAAAATAGTATAATCTAGAGAATTCTATAATGTGCCACCTGAAACATTTCACATGGCAGGATGAAAATGAGCTGTTCAGTTTGGGTTGTGTAGGCCAGCAGGCAGAAGCTGGGCATGAGGCTTCACAAACCTGGATTGTATTCCCATTTCTTCCACTTGCAGGTTATTTCTTGTTATGCTTCCTTCTGTCTTTGTTTCTTAATGCAGAGATTCATGTCAGCACTGGTATTCCACAGCGTGTTTTATGCACAGAAAGCATCATTCTGGCATATAAACTTTTGTCTATTGATGAGCCAGAGCAGAAACAGTGTCAAAAAATCTTGAAATACTTGTACCATTTTCCACAAAACATCTGTGGTTAAAACCATTTGAATATTTTCTGCTGAATTAGACATTTAAAACAATAAATAATGCCTTAATTTTAAGGTAATCACAAAACAGAAAAGCCTATGAAAGAATATATTGAAATTAAAAAAAAAAATCCAAAAAACATTAACAATGTATTACATGGTATTATTTACTAGGATAAAAATGCATATAGTATTATTCCAACGGGCTTTTAACATATGCAGTTCTACCATGAACAACTGCTGACATGTCACGATGTGGTAAAAAAAAAAGTAATTCAATGTTTGTAAAGTAAATGACAGCAGTAATTTATAGCTTGTTGAAACAGCTTATCTTCTTTATCGACCACAAGATTCCCTAGTTTTTGATGTGAAACTTTTGCAGTAAGATCTAAAACTTCTTCGACACTACTAATTAATAAAGCAAACTTATTTTCCCCCCAAATGTGCATATTTTTCCTAACTTATTAAGAAATACTCATAATTAATTTTTTATGAATGCATGTTAAACAGAATTAGGGCCCAGGACTCAGTTGCCACACAGAGCTGAAAAATGTTTATGTTATTAGTTTGAAGCAATTTTTGCATTCTCATCTGTTGTTCTGTGATCTGTCCACGTAGATCATGCTACTGATTGCGACCATGCTTCTGAAGCATGACAGCGAGAAATGCTTTGTTTGAGCACAGACAACTGAAGAAAAATTACTTTAATATGTTAGATTTGAAATATGCATGAATAATAGAACTACTTGATACACATACTATTGATATATAGGGAAAAATAGATTATACCCCTATGGTTTTACTCTCGATCTAAATCAAATTTGTGAATGTCAGCCTGTGTTGCTTTCCCTTCTGAGGCACAGAGTGGAATAGGACACCATGAGAAACCATTGAATACACTGCAGATGATTAACAAAACTAGTAGTTCAGCATTGGTGAAAATTATTTGGACACTGATCAATTTGGTATTGAACAGAATGCAGCTTTATACAGTATCAAAACACAGAAATTATTTGCATTGTGCAATGTGAACTTCTGCTATTGCTGACAATGGTTTCACTCTGGAAATGTAGAAACATTCCATTATTTATTAGTTCATGACACCAGTAATTTACCACATGAACTACATTCAGTCCATAGCTCCTATGAAGCAGCCAGCTGGAGTATGTTCCTCATTTTTGGAAAAACACAAGCATCTCTTCTGGTCTCCTGGGCTGCCTTTGGACTTCTTCCAATTTAATGTAACTAAAGCAAGTTTGTCTATCCGTGTGCCTAGTCTAATGGTACAAATTTACTCCTCTTCAGACAGCAGAGCAGCCACAGCACCTCCTCTACCCTCTGAGACAAGGATCTGCTGGAGGATTGTACCTAGAAGGTCAATGTTTAGAAATTCAAGCTTCAAAGATAGCCAGGAAAAAAAGCAGCAACAACCTCAAAATGTTGCTCTAGGGGGTTTGAGGAAAGGTAGGTCTAAAAGCATATTTGAAATGAAATTGCAACATATGTACAAAATTCAGACACACTGTAAAACTTAAAGCTGCTCCAGAGGTACTTTCATCATAGATCACAGTTTTCTGCCAAGTGCCAAGGCTTTGGCACTTGAAACAGTTATTTGCAAATCGTTTAGTGTGGACTGATAGATGTGGAGGTTTTTTGGTGTTGTGCGTGATTAGTCCATTGAAACACAATAGACCAGAACACCAAAAAGCTTATTTCATTAATTTTTGAAATAATTTTAACTTTATTGTTCTGTTTTGCACACTACTTTGTAGTTTTCTTTTGGTTTATAGCCAATTATCATCTTTAAGATTACGTGTGGAGTTGACATACTGCATTTCAAATAAATCTGTGAACATTTGTCTCTAAAAACTCTCTTTATTTTCAGTCTAGCTTTCTTCTATTACTGCATTAACTTAGTATTACTGTTGCTGTATGTAGATTTTAGTCAACTAAAACATGACAGAAAAATCTAACTGAGAGACGCCTTGTTTCACAAGAGGAATATCTTTAACAGCATAACACTATAGAGCCACCTCCATCTGAGTTACAGCTGTGTAGTATTAAATCTTGAAAGCACTTGTCATCTGTTGTTGTAGCTGTTTGTATCCACAGCCAAAAATTCAACATCCTTTTGGTCTAATTCTGCTGTGACAGAATAAGCTATTGCTCCATTTGTCCAGATGTGCTGTTTGGTGCCAGTATCATTAGTGAGCGACTGCAAATGCCTTCTTTTGATTTTCTTTGCTAGCCTTGCAAAGCACAATAACGTTGAACTAAATATCATAGAAAATCCACACAGGAGGAATGATGCAGTATAGCTGCCAGTTGTGTCCACAAGCCAGCCTGTAGGAAAAAAAATCATGGGTTTTTAAAGGCCCACCAGAATTCTAATAATTTACAAATCATGTGACCAACAGTTTTATAAACTTCTGGATTTATCACATAAAAATATAATCAAACAATACAGGTTTACATCACCGTCACTATAATTTTATCTCCTGGGGCAGGGAGAGATTTGTCTTCAGCAGGCAGATAAGATTTTTATGAGCTTTTGATTGTAGTTCAAACACATGAGAGAAGGCACAGCAGCCTTCCTCACATAACTAAATAAACTAACTGCATGGATTTAGCTGTCAGTCTTTAGACATGCTTAGAGAGCCATGGGGTTAAATATTGTGTGCATGAGATCTTCCTACAGAAACATCTAGTGAGCTATGCGATAGGCTCATGCATCACTTAAAATAATTCCATTTTGCAATAATTTTTGCTATGGAAAATTAAATTAAAAGACTCGAAGCAGAGATTAATTAGGAATTGATGTGAAGGTAGACAAAATATGCAAGATATTTATATACATGTCTGTTTGAAAAAAGATCTCTGTCCTTTCACAGTATTTAAAATCATGTCAGGTTCTTTCTAAAGAATAATAGGAGTAGAGCTCTCATTCTTCCTTCACTGTAATGGAACTGATAGGGAGAATGGTGGTTAGATATTACAGTGATGAGCTTGTGACCAAACAGTAGTAAAGCTGACACACCTACCTGTTCAAAGCACTCTGGAGATGAAAACAAAACCCAACTCAACCAACCAAGCACCCTCCCCCCCCCCCCCCAAAAAAAAAAAAAAAAAAAACAACAAACTCTTGGAATGAAACACTCTCTAGGTTACATTTTCAAAATTGTGTAAATTCATAGTGAAATCTGTTGTTCCAACCACTTGCAATTTCTGTACTACATGAACTGGTGATATAACAGCTCTTAGAAGCCCATTTCCATTCTGGTTTATTTTTTAAATTTCAACTTGCTCTATATGTAGAAATCATTCCATCAACACAGGGCTTAAGTGGGATCTGGAGTATTATGAAGGTCTAGGTGTGTTAAGTCCCTGCCCAGCAGCTACCTCCACAATCAGTATGCATCTGCTGTCCTTCCTCTCCTTCTACATCACAGCAATAGGTAAATCTGAAGTAGTGATAAGATTATAAGAAAGTCATTTTATGAACTGACCTGCAACAGGTGGGCTCACTAGATATGGTATGGCATGGAGAAAATACACGACACCCAGTGCTGATGATAAGGAAGAAGTTCCCACTACGTCTGCTGTCACAACAGGGATCAGTGTTACATAGGCTCCATCAAAGTAGCCAAAAGTAAATGAGAAAGGCACAAGCAAGGGGAAGTTTTGAAGAATTGGCAGGAAAAGACAGCAGAGGCCATCCATCCCCACAGCAAAGAGGTAGCAAAAGTGCCGATGCTTCTTCAGACACCTGCGAATTTCAAAATAGGAAAGAAAAATATTATCATTGTACACAGTACCTCAGTTTCTATGCCATGGCATGTAGCACTTCAGTCTCTCTCTCTCATATAGTTCAAAATTAAGTCAATTTTCTTATGCCATCTTCAAGATAAAAAGCTCAACACTGACAAGCCCAGACAGGGAAAGCTGCCCACCTACAGCTGCAGAAACATTTGGTAAGCAGCAGCCCATGCTGCCTGCCAGATTCTTTGGGCTGTCCCTAGTGAGGGGACCCACTCTGCTGCCAGGATTTTGCAGCCCTCTGAAGTTTCAATGTTCAAAGCAGTATTCCATCGCGCTTTACATCCCAGCCCAGCAAGGTGCTCCCAATATTATGCCTCTCTTAGTTGTCATCCTTCACATCAGCCCTTAAACACTGGAGTCAGTGTGAGCTAAGCAAGATGGCAAACTCCCTTTCTCCCTGCCCCACAAAACCAATAACTGATTTTTCCCACAAACTGAATAAGCACAAATAATGTGTCCTTTAGTATCAAAACTTGTCTTAATTTAGCCAGTCTCTACTGATGTTACAGATGCTGTACACAAATGTCTGGAGTGAGATGAGTTAGCAAAGGGTGGTGAGTTCTTGCATATTGGAAAATGTATAACAATTTTAGGTCAGTCTTTCTGGCTATATGCCTGACAGTGTTGGGCAAGACCCCTGATCCTTTTCCATGACTTCCGTGCCTCCTCAGCAGCACAAAAGAGATGGAAAGGCAGAGGAAGTAGGGTCAGATCCTGTAAGAAACATGTACAGAGGATCACGCTCAACATACTTCAGGCAGGGGGTTATATTACCACTGTCAAATGCAAAAGCTTTGCATGAACAATTTCTTCAGGTAAAACAAAACAAAAAACCCACAAACAAAACAGCAGAATTGAACAAACTCAGAAGAGACATACATTAAAGAGTAACCATTTCTTAAAGTTAGACTGTATGGGGTTTTTGTTTTGTTTTGTTTGTTTGTTGGTTTTTAAAGTTACACATGCTACAGAAAAAGTCCATAATGTTAACTTTCATGTGTTACACCTCATTTCCACACAGCCTCCCAGCAGCTAAAGTTTACACTTGCTTAGCAGTAAGCCATTACCTTCTGTCTGTTAGCCATCCAAAGGTGACATTACCAATGATGTCTATGACACCAAGTATGGACATGAGGAAGGCAGCCTGGTGATGACTCACTCCAACACTCAGAGCATAAGGCACTAGGTAGACAAAGAGAGGGCTACAGCCATATGCCATAAATAAAATGGACACTGCCAGCACCATGAAACCTGGCATCAGTAAAAAGTCATATTCCTTCCACGAACAGTAGCATAAACATTCACGAGACCATGCTTTGATTAAAGGTGAACAGATGGATACTTGTTTTAAGTCTCCTTTCTGTGCTTTGGGGACATAATCCTGTTCGAGAAACTCAGGAGTGGTTTTATGGTCTTCCTTAAGAGCGATAGGTCGCATCAAGGCACCACAGACGCAGAGGTTTAAAACAAAACCTCCCAAGATGAGTAAAGCTCCACGCCAGGAAAACTGCTCGATTAAGAGCTGGACCACGGGGGCCAGGATGAAGGTACCAATTCCACTTCCTGACATGGCTATTCCATATGCCAGCGCTTTTCTTTTGTTGAAATATTTGCCCACCATCGCGATGGCTGGAGAATAACAGAGTGCAAACCCAAGTCCTAGAAGAGAAAGCACAGTGCAGATGGCTTAATACTAAGCACGACACATGGAACAAACTAAATTAAACCACATAACCCACTTTCATTAGCCCGAATGAATAGGAAGCTTTTTCTGATGCTGTATCATGCAGCCCAGTCACAGTGTGAAGAGAAAGCAGGATGACTCCGTTCTTCCATGGTCAGGGTCACTGACTTGACAAACAGGTCATCATTAATCCATGATAACAAGGCTCAGAAAGAAGTGATGGGGTTCACTTAATAAAAAGAACAAGGACGATCAATAAACATCAGAGAAATGGTGTGTCAGTTCTCTTGAATGCAAGATGAGGTCTTGCCCCAGGGTCTGCACAGATGCTGGCACTGGACACGCTGTCCTAATGAGGCACCATTTTGCGTTCCAGTCTGTTGCAACCCTGAACATTCATTTTCAGATCTCTGAAACACAGTACAAAGAGTCTGTCTCTGTTACTAATATTCTACAATAAACCTTTTTTAGTCAGCTAAACAAACTTCACACAGCAGCTGCTTGGCATCCTGACCATTTAAAATCCATGCCTACAGGTAAAGAGCAGGGGAAAATCCTTAGGAAATAAAGCTATGTCCAATTTAGTAAAAAATAAGATCCGTCTCTTGGACTGACAAAAAGATTGTGGTCTCTGCTGCAGAACCAGAGAGCAGATTTTAATCACCAAATGCTTGCCCTAACAATAAAACATATATTTCTGAATCAGCTGCAGAAATGAATTCCTGACTAGGGTTTTGGAGTGTGTCCTACATTAAGTTTAAAACAGTCCCCAGTGCCTTTGGTAGAACTTGCCAATAGGAGATAATCACCCGGTGCCGTAACCAGCTTGCCACGTCCTCTTCAAAGGCCGCACTGTGCCAGGCGAGCACAGAGCCTGCCAGGACGGGATAAGCGGATTAGAGGGATGTGGGGTGGTGGGTGCCTGTTCTGGCACCCCTCAGGAGGCGGAGGAAGGAGCAGAGCAGAGAGCTGGGGTTGGACCTGTGTGGGCAGCAGAGCCAGAGGAACAGCTCTGAGTTAGATATCATCACTCGAGACCTGTGAAAATGATCCTCTATTTGGTGCACATCCCATTTATTTTTCAGGGAGTTGGCAGTAAGAAACAGGTCCCAAAAAATGCAATAAATGTCCTGTGAAAAGTGGAGATGAAAAGTTTGGGGCTGAAAACATTTTCATATCTCTTAGAAGGAATTCTGCTACATATTGCCTCCTTTCTCACCTCACCTCTGCTTCACTCTTCACAGTTTCAAGTCCTGCAGCTTTTATGGATATAGACCTTCACCAGTTATGCTCCCACCTCCAGCCTTTACCAACAGTTCGCCTTTCCATTAATCAGTCCCCCCAGACTAGAAGTTAATTGCTCTTTACAACTCCATGTACAAAGTGCAACCGCTTTTCCACTTCAGTATTCACAGCGGTTCTTGCTAAGGAAGCCTCGGTGGCATTAGCATGGTATGTGACACAGTCCCACGAGTTACAAGAAGCCTTTTTATCTGTTATGAACACGTTTGCCAAAGATTAACATTGTAATACAGGAGTGACATGCACTACAATAAGGATTTACTTTTTTTTTAAACAAATAAGCTGTTGGCAGCATGTGAACTGCAGTAATTCCACCAACTTGTTACTAAACAACAGGGGACCAAGTGCAAGGGCTTATATCACCGTGGCTACCACGTCAGTATTAATGAGGAAGGAATGTCCGTGTAACCATGGGCACCTCTCAAGTTCCTCTGTGCACACCAAACACAAGGAGATAGGACAGAGAAAAGATATTTGTTACCACCATACCTGAATTCAGATGTAGGAGCTGTTACCGCAACACTACCAATCTACAATTTGTTTACTTTTCAAATGGAATGCATGCAAAAATAAGGTGCACAGTTGAGGTACCAGCTTTTCACCCAGCACTCCTCTGCCCACTTACTCTTATGTTTTGATTTAGACTTTTTGTTTTGATACACAAATATTTTGGGGCAGTCTAGAACTCCTACTCTAAAAAAACTCCTCCCAAATCAGAGTCAAAAAAAGGAAACCTTCTTGTGTATCACCAGCAACAGCAGTCCTTCCTGACCTCCCATAATTTCTGAACTCTAACAATAGCCCTCTCTCTAACAGAAGTTAAAGAGTTGCTTTTGCAGCATGTGGCATTTGGGCTGTATGAGACTCGCTGAGCGCTGGAGCCCTCACAGGGCCAGCCAAAGCCTCTCTTTTACAATGACAGAAACAGGTCTGAGTATCTATAAGTAACGGTGTGCTGGCAATATGACATGGATAAGAGATCATCCCTCTTGAAAGGAAGGACCATAATTTTTAACATTCCCGTGTTGCTTTCCTGGCAGGAACAAAGGGGCTGAATGCCTCCTACCTGTAAGGACTCCTAATGATAAGTAGAGATGTTCCAGGCTGGTGGCGAATGAACTCAAAATTAGTCCAGCAGATGCAAGCAGCCCTCCTAGCATGATGCCAACTTGGCAGGATACATGATTACTGATTAAACTCCCAAGCGGTGCTTCAAAGAAATAAATAAAGCTGGTAGTTAATGGCAGGTCCTCACACACAGTTAATTGCAATGTTCATGAAGGAAAAGAAAGCAGTAGGCAAGCAGGAGAAAACAGTGATCACAGCTACACAGAGCAGTCTTCCAACATCCCTCTTCTATCACAATGGTGTAAGCTCCAAAGAACTTCTAAAAATTGTTTTCCTAAAAGTCAGGATAAAACTGAAATTTACAGTACCTTTCTCAGCAGCCATTTTAGTAGATCAAAGCCATTAGGGAACATAGCTATTCTGCAGTTTTGGGGGTCAAGAGAGGCCACAGTGACAGCCCATACTGTTCATTACTCCATGCTTACAACACTGAGACCTTCTGCCACCTCAAACTTGCACTTCAGCCCTCAGTAACTTCAGGCATCCTTCCTCACTCCTCCCTGGCCTTATTGGTTCTGCATCAGACACAAACAGGAGAAGTCTCGCATCTTTTGGACCATCTCTGGGACTGCTACCTCTCCTGTACTTCTCCAGTGTTGATGGCTCCCAGATCACACTGCCTCTGCCACGGGGTGTCATCACCAGTTCTCTCCCTCTCTGCTACCTGCAATGCCAGGGCAAGGTTATCCTTATTTTTCTTTTTCCCCTAAGATATAAGCTGGCTGACATAGGAGAATTGCAGTGTCTCATTCCAGCTGCATCCCTGTGTCCTCATAGCAATTCTCATGGATTAACCCTCTTCCAAAGGATTAGGGCATGGATTTTCACCTAACGGTACAGTTTTAAAGTAAACTCATGAGAAATTCAGTACAAGTACTGCATCAATGCATGCCATTTTTTAGCAACACTGAATTTTCTTTTAAAGGAAAAGACTATTTGTATACATACAAGTTTGCTAAAAAGAGGATAACTGTGACTTGATCCAAAGGCAAGATGTGCATCCTGTGGTAAGTCTCATACATGATTCCAATCAAAAAGCAAAAGAAACAAGTGCTCAGTTAGTAGCTCTCAAACACAACTTGTCCAACTAGACCTCAACTAAATTACATTTCTGAAAACTTAAACCATTTGACAAATCAAAGTTCTGTTTCTTTTCAACAGTATGAAGACACTCCCTTCCTGCACAACTATGCTGAGGGAAGCAGCTTGGATATAACATACTCCAGAGAATTCACGGTACCTATCTTTCCCAGCTAACTCCAGCAACTTGTGAACATGCTAAAACCAGATGGAGCTGAAGAAAAAGCAGCCACATTCATCTTCAAAGGATAATACGCACCACAGAGCATCGTAGCACAGTCAACAATGGAGTGGATCCAAGCTGTTCTGGCATAATCCTGCCCAAAGTATGCCTGGAACTCCACAAAAAAAATTGAGATGCACCTAGGAAAGAAAACATGAACACCATTCTGTTGAACATGGGATATTTGCCTCACAGAAAACACCAGTCTCACTCCTCAGGTATAAGGAGTATCCACTTCAAGATCCTCTCCAGCTCCAAGGAAAATCTAATCTGTGGCTTGTCTAAATCCCAATGAGATGTAGAAATTTTTAGACAGTTTCTAAGGGATATTGGAAATGGAGGGTTACCTTAATGCATGAGGGACAAGACATGAAATGATGTGTGCAAGTTGAATAATTCCAGCAGTACTCTGTGTAAAGCACCTAGGCTAGGGTGATTCAACCAGAGAAGAATCCTTGCTTTGCTCTGGCAATGAATAAGTCACAAATTGGTGTCCAACTATTATCCCAATAGGGAGATTAGGTGATTAAGCTGATATAGAACCTAATTCAGACTCATACCTACTCCAGAGATATTATGAACATTATAATACCACATTTCTTACTGTGGTATCTGCTGCTAGATTTTTATAATTAATATTATTTTTAACTGAAATGAAATAGAAGTTGTAATTATCACCAGCAATTTATAGGCCACATCACGGTGTGACTTTCCTGGTACACAAAGCCACAAGTCCCCAGTTCTTCACTGATGTGGTTGTTTGATAATGGTGGCATTCACATCTGCACAAACTGGCAGGGCAGGGCCAGAGTATTACCTATAGTGCCAACCCCAACTATAGCTATGTGTTCATGGCTGCACAAGTGCAAAGCAAGTGAAAAGCAACTCCTCGTGAACAAAGAATCAAAACACAGCAGGAACCCAACGAACTTCCAACAGTTTATTAAAATGTTTCTATGAGAGGTTATTTTGCTTTGCTTAACGAGTGTTACTGTTATACCTGTCTCTGCAGGGGAATGGATTAAAAGGCTGCATAGTTTCATTCTGGTTTCTGGATCAGCAAGAGATCCCTTTTATTTTTTCCTCCTGCAAATCAATGAACAACCACTTTCTTCAGCTTTTTTTCTTGCACACACTTCATTCTTGTATATACTCTAGATATGTGCCAGCCATTAGGTGATTTCTTTGAGATAACGCATTCCACACATGAAAAAGGAATCAAATCCACTAGAAAATCTCTACTGTTATTATGGAATTGGTACATTTGCATGCATAGACTAACACTGTATCAATGTTTCTGTGCCTCTTTTAATGCTATTGACTCCGAGAGCCTAGATTTCAGATCCCTAAAATCTGGCAGCTTTATTTTAAAAGAAATATAAAATTTAGGTAGAACACACTGTACTTACACTATACTAACTGTTCAACAAGACACTGTCTCACTGTTCCTCACTCACCAGGGTGATTTTATTTCTCTGCTTAATATAGTTTAAATGTCCATGTTTGCACACACCAGGCTCCTCTGCTTCCAGTTGACATCAAAGCCACCCAACAGCAGCTGTGAAAATCATTTCTCTCCAGATGCATACATTATGTTTATGCAAGGCAGCAGTCTGTTCCTGTTCTATTTTTGAGAAAATACTTTCTGCATATTTCAGATATGAGAGGGGCCTCCTCTCTAGGGCATAGACCTCAGTAAGAATGGTACCTGAAATGCTTGCAGTAGGAGCAGGGGTGGTATTTACAGGTTTCTCAGGTAGATTTGGGAGCAAGGCAAACCCACTGGGACTGGCAAAAATGTGCACAGCTGTGGGGCCAGAGGGACATGGCGGACGCGAGGAGAACCTACATGATTCTTTTCTCCCTGACTAAACCACCACAGCCTGATGTAACACTGCTTGTCTGAGGCTTTGATTCTGTGAAGAATCAAGGAGAGGGTGTTGAGAGACAGAGCAGCTGTCAGAGGACACGAGACTAAAACCAGAGGGCTCATAATCCCTCAGCCACCCCACCCCCCAGCCTTAGAGATTTCAGGAAGCCTTTAAAAATTTAGCAACAGAGAGGTTTGTAGCTAGCCAGAATAACCCCTGCAACTGTGGGATATCAGGGGAGATCCCAAATCCTCTTCCTAAGGAAAAAGAACAAATTTAAAAAGTGAAGTAACACTGCAAACAGGTCCGAAAGACAAGCAGCAGCCCCTTTACCTCGTCACAGCCCTGGTACAGATAGTGACAAGAAAGCAGCCAGCAACAATCATCCACCCCCAGCCTCCATCAGGAGGCTCGGCGTGCCGGGGCGAGGCCATGGTGCGGGCTGGGGCGATTCCTCCCTCCTCCTCGCCTCAGTGGCAGAGGCCAAATCTATCTGGCTCGCAGAGCCTGAGCTGCCTGGTACATGGGTCACCAGCCATCTGAAGAGAGAGAGAGAGAAAAAAAACAGGCAGAGAAGGAATCAGGGGATATCACATGTGCTGTAACCTGCATGGCTGGGCTAGGACATACAGCTTCAGCTTTATTGCATAAAAGTGAGGGTTTTCTTTCAAATGCAGTCAATGACAATTTGTTGGAAGCCAGAATGCCCTCAGAATTTGGCCCCATGTCTGGTATCATTTATTTCGGTAATTTGGCTGGCAATTACATCCTAGCACATGATACCCTTTTCCCCCACAAATGTCACAGTATATACATGTAAGTCACACACTTTACTGGTGCTAGTCACCGAAGCTCATTTACATTCAGTGGTCTCCCCTCACTAACACCAGTCCCTGATTGGAATTATATTTTCAGTTGCAGTCTTGACTCAAAGTAGCTATTCTTCCTTGTACACAATTTAGTGTAAAATTTTCGTCTGAGGGAACACGGTTTTCACCTTTGTATGAAAAGGGAATATTCACTGCAAAATCAGAGCAGATCTGATGATGAAATTACCTCATTGTTCTCACAAGTCAAAACTTAGGTGAAGTCTGTAATCAGGTGGGACATGGTGACTTCATATTCTGAGTATGGACAATTCATTGAAGGTTAGAACAAGCCTGTCCCCCTCTTCCATCCACTCAAATCAAAGGAGTGCCTGCATCCTGCCCATGACATGTTCAAAATGCACACTGAGTGCTACAGGGCATTTCAGGAGACCAAATGACACTGAGTGACTGAGTCATGTGTCTTGGGGTAGCTTTGCTGATGGTGTGGGTGTCACCAGCAGCATGAGACCAACAGCCTTTAGTCCCTTCTGTGCCAGTGACTGCACAGCAGGGCTAGTCCGAGGGATCTGAGACAACCCGCTTCGCTCGGACAGGGACATGTGGTGCTGGCTCTCAGACCATGCTTTTGCCATCACCAGCAGGCAGCTAACCTCTGGGTCAAAGATTCATAAGACATAAGCAAACTCTCTGGGATGACTTTCAGTTTTGTTTGGAGAGAAACCTCAAAAAGCTTATTTGTCACCTAATATGCTGAATATGCAACATCCCACTGTCAAGAACCACAGATTTTCCAGGAAACATTACCTGTTACAGCACATAAGAGGTAAGTAGTTGCAGAGTTACTCAAAAGCACAACTCAAGAAAGCAGCTACATGGCTGCATTCCAAAAGCCAGTGGCTGTGCTGTTGTATGAAGCACCTGAATCACCATGGGAAGTGAATAGCAAAGAGAACCACAAAACATGTGCCTGTCAATGCTTTTGAAGAGGGATTTAAGGGAAACATGTTTGAAAGAGTATCCTTGAAAAATACCAGTGAATAAAAACATCCACAAAAGATGCCAAAATTTTATTATACCACCACCTAGTTTTACAAGCTAAAAAAGCTAGCATTAAATATCAGTTTCAGGTCTCTGTATGTTCCTCAATTGCCACTTATTGGTGTTTCTGTGCTAGTCAGCCTGTTAGCTATCATACATTTTACTTTATGCCAAAAACGCTGTATACTATTCTGAAATAAAAATTACTGTCCTATATTCTCTCCTTGTATAATAGGCTTTCCTAATATTTATCTATAAGTAAATATATGTATAAAGCTTTCTAATGATTCAGAGCCCAAAGCAATACCCATAATAAGCATTAGAACATGTACTAATACTGTTTTTATTGCTCTCTTCTCCTCCATTGTCATGAACATCTGTCAAATCAGAAGTTAAATGGTATTATAGGGTCTTTGCAAAGTCTGAGTTATTCTATGTGTTTATACAGGGTCTAGTACAATGGGGATCTTCACTGCAGCATGAAGCACTATTATAATATAACCCACACTAATGAACTAGAAGAGAGCTCAAATATAAAAATAAAATCTCTCATGACCTGCTTTTCTTGTCAATTCCATGGCTCTGTGGAGAAATACACAGTGTTCCACTCTGCCTGATTACGGAAATGTTTCACTCTTTGTATAAATAGGCCACGTGTCAAATGGGACATCTGACATAGCTACAGTTGGGACTGCATAGCAATGATCACAAAAGCTCACAAGGGTCAAGCAGGAATTCATGACTGGGGTTACAAGATAAGCAGCCACCAAGCCTGGTATCTCATGCATAGAGGCTCCTAAGTGAGTTTAAAGGGTTGCAGCTGGGTGCAGTCTTTATATGCTCATTCCTACAGCTGATTAGAAAAAATACACAAAGCAAATGAGATTCAAATGAGTTTAGAATTTCAAACGTCATCTGTGAGGTATTCAATTACCAGGACTTATGTACATAAAAGATCAATGAAAGCTCTGGAATGGAGACCAGGACAGTTTGCCTTTTCTGACACAACTTTCTAATACTCAGCAAAAAATGCCAATGCAGCTGGCAGAGCTTTCTGAGCAGCTTCTGCAGGTGCCCACATGAACCCAAGGACATAACTGGCCTCTTCACAAGCCCTGTGACATTTTGCTTGAAGAGTAAAGTTCAATTTTTGACCTTACCTATTTGCTTCAGGGCAAATACACAGCAGTGCCATGTGTACCCGCACCCTCCTTCCCTCCCCACTATGTTCTGAAACAAATTCTCTGATGCAAACACAGACAAATAGAGAAAAAAAAAGGTATGTAGGCAAGTATAACATTATTCACAAAACCTATGAGGGAGGCTGAAAATGCCTGCAGTCAAGAGATAGAGGACGGGCACATGATCCATGGACTTGTGCTGCTTATCTGTGAGCGCACCATACATCTCATGTGTTGAATCCACCCAGACAACAGACAGTTTTGTAGGGTTTATGTTACATTTTGGGTAAGCTGACATGAACTAATGACTGATTCTTTATTTTTATTTAATATTAATTAAACAGTTGTCATAATAAATATGTTCAAATATTGGCTCAACTAGTTTTCTGATGGCTAAGGCAGTGGTTATACGATTCTTCTTGTTCAATCAGTGACCAACCAGATCATCAAGCAGTACAATTTAATGCAAACCACTACCACACCCCTGTCTACTTAGACAGAAAGCAAAATTCAATGCTTTTGTGGATATCTGTGTCTAACCTAGCCACAAAAACAAAGCTGACATCAAATCTAGCATGAAGCCAGAGTGGCACAAAAAAATTATACCCCCATTTGGCAATAAAATCATATAATCCTACCAAATTAATGTCACCAAGCAGAGCAAGTGCCAGTGCTTTGCACCATGTGGGCACCACACTTTGCCTCTAACACAAAGGGCCTCAAAAGTGGATTTATTGTATTATTGCAAGTATAATATGTTTTGTTCAAATGTCTGGATAGCCCATAAAAACCTATGACAATCACCTGAATTAACAGGGCATGGATAAAGTTCAAATTATTTTGTTCAAGGATTTCCTGGCAATCATAAGTAATGCTGTTTGGTTGAGTCTGCATGATATGTTACAGAGATATCCTGAACAATTCAGATGTATCCCTGCAGCATTTTTTGCAGTGTCTTGGCAAGGCAAGGGTTCTTTCTTTGGATCTGAGCAGTATTTTTTACTGCCCCTTCTGAAGGGATGAAGATTTAATTTCAAGTTCTGATCATTAAGGGTGGAGCAGGCAGTTACAGGAATGCAAGGAGGAATAACAATAACCCTTCAATAAGCAGAAATATACATAAAATCTTTCAGAGGAGTCAACAATTTCCACATACAGAGCCCTAACTAATTTTAATGCATGTACAGCAATGGCTGGGTGCTAGGACCTCAGCCTAGATCCCTGGTCCAACTTTGCAGGCAAGCTTCAGATCTGGTCTAAGACCCTAGTTAGCATTTTAGCTGTATGTCAACATACTTGGGAAGAATTTGATGACATATCAGGCTCAGCAAACATTGATTAGGTATTTGGTTACATGATCACTTGCTGTTATTTTCACAGAACACTGCCTCCCAATATACACATGAACAGTAAATATTTAAGGAGGTTACAAGCAACTAAAACCAACCACATTATAAAAAATGCCTGACCAACAGAGAAATAGGCTGCCCAGCATCTCCATAGTAGGATCACTACAAACCTCATCTTGACTTCACACTCACTTCAGGGAGTACTATGCCTGTCATAGCCACTGAACTAATAGGTAAATTAAATCATTACCTTTCTTGTTGCTGCACCTGTCTAATAAACCATTATTATGGCATCCTGACAATTTTATTCTGAAGTGAGAAAACTTCATTTGCTTACACCCTGGTTCTGTTTTCTAATTATCCAGATCATGGATAGTACAGATTGTGGACTCTGTAAATGAAGTTGAACAGGGGGAAAGCACATACTTTGTTTGAGCAGCCATGTTCTCCCCTTCCCAGTTCTGCCTTGGTTTGCTCTCTTGTTGCATATTTTTCTTACCCTTTCTGGTACAGAATAAGACTTATTGCATATCTGCTCCCCCTTTAGCGCTGTAATGCATGATCCCCACTGGCAGTGCTGGTTGCTACTGTAACATCTCAGATGTGAATAAAAGTTCCTGCTGGTTGAGGCAGCTAAAGGAAAGCTGGGTTAAAAGAAAAGCTCATGAAACAGCTCTTCACTTTGTAACCTCTGCTAGATAATTTTCACTGAAGCATTAAGTAAATGTGCTTTGCCATGAGTTCAAAGATGACATAAACAAGGTGAACAAGGCAACAAATTCTGCTGATCCCTAAGAAAGCCTCAGTTACCCAGTGTGCCCTGACAGTTCATTAAACAGTGACTCTTCCCGAAGTTAATACATTTGGTTTTATTTGGCAGGATAAATAGCCTATCAATTGCTTCAGCACATGTTTCTGAGAATCCTGAAAAAGAAAACAACTGCTCCTGAGAGCATCTCCCCTACTCAATCTGCTCAGCCAGCAGAAAGAAGTGGATGAGGTTACTAAAAAGTCACTGCTACAACCTTGCACCTCATCACGAGGTCCCTTTTGCCGGGGAAAGGAGCACAGAAATCCACAGCAGCCTAGCAACTGGCCAGCACAGCAATGGGAGCCACTCACCTTTAAAAACACAGCACACTGCCAGCAGAGCACTTGCTGCCCTCTTTTCTGCCACCAAAAAGATTTTCTTCTTCAGACAAATTGATTCAATAATGGTATCACAACAATGTGAAGATGAGAAGCATTTGCGTGGCAAAAAACAGAGGAATGGCAAGTACAGCCCCACCAGCCTGCCCATGGACCAGGAGGTTGCTTTTTTCCTACCTTGTTCAGCTGCTCCATTTACTGTGCTGATGTACCCGAGCATCTCTATAAATGTTTCCTCACCTGCCAGACAGTTTGAGTGCTTTTTGAAAATACTCCATTTGTAGAAGGATACGGCTTCAGCCAGAAGAACAGGCACAAGGTCAGGTTAGTATCACAGCTGTCCTGCCGTGGGAGCACACAGCCCCTAGACCATACAGGGGGTCTCACCCCACTGCTTTTTGCTTCTTCACATTATCCTGGCTGCCCAAAATTAAAACAGCTGCACATTAAGATGTCTTTGCAATTTTTTCAGAACTGTATGAAAGGATTTTTTACAGTTTATCCCAAAGGAGTCAGCCCAAATACGTATACCAGCATAAGCAAGCACAGAACCCAACACTTATTTTTACCCTATTGGTAATACAGAGATGTACATGAGAGAAGAATTTCTTCTCTGTTTAAAGATGTCTTTGTCCAGCTTCTAAATAAAACCAAAGTCTATGCTTTCCTAAGAAGACTGGCAGGCTGTTCCACTGAAATTGTCCTTGCGCAAGCCAGTGAGCCTGAGGTATAGCTATACAAGCAGGATACACATTTAGCTTCTCAGATCTCCGTAAGTTCAGTACCTCTCCAGCACTGTTACAAATTGCTAAAAACAAGAACCATTTAACTGAAAGTTAATGTAGGGAATTGTGCCAGAACCAAAGTAAATAGTAGTAGTAGTAGTAGTAGTAGTAATAATAATAATAATAATAATAATATTTTTAAAACAAACAAAAAACAACCCGACTTTTAGTTGCTGTCACAGCACTAACACAAGACAGGTTGTAAGCACTTTTCCCAGTTTTTTATGTATAATATACCTGCGTGAATTTGAATAGCTTACTCTGCAAATCTTTAAACTCTTGCATTTTTAAGGAGCAGTTTTCCTATGATACAAGATAAGAGAAACATTAAGAATGTATTTGTATTTTAGTAGTACTTTGGGACTTCTAATCTGAGAGCAGGTGTCACGGTACTAGACATCATGCATATATCTAATTAAACTTGCTCACCATCCAAAAGGTATCAAGACAGAGAAGATTAATCCCGTCAGACCCCAGCTTATTAACACCCATAACTATGCTGAGCAGCAAGTGTTCTTCATTTGCTTCGGTTTGTGTGTATGAGAGAGGGAGACGGCTGTTGAAGGGAGCATAGACCTGGTAACAGGAGAAGCAACATGAAAACCAAAGGGATGTTAAACAGCTGGTAGCAAAGGGAGGTGCCTGAGGGGTCACAGATTAGTGAGGTGGCACAAAAGAGGGACAGGAGTTGAGAGAACTCCCTTTAACCAAAAGCAAAAATACTCAGCGAAGAACATGAAAAAGAGGATAAATAAAAAGTAAAGGTTGTAGAACAGCACAACATCCATTAGTTTCTCCCCCACTGAGAAGCATGTCACTGGGAAAGAAGGAGCTGTGCTGGCTCCTGCAACAATCGCTCTGCAACACTGGATCCTTAATTTGTCAAATTTGCCAGAAATTGCTAAAACAAATGGCATGGTTAGAGCCCTAGCAGAAATAGTTACCGTCTGCTGAGTTGGTAGCACTCAGATGAAAAATGCATTATGAACTGCTCTTTTCTCTGGAAACCGTTGTATGAGGCTAACAGAAGAACAGCAGCCTGACAGAAGGGCTCTACAGCAAAAGGTTAAGCATGTTATAACAGAAACCTTTTGACCCTCTAACATAGTTTCTGGCTAGGTTAGTCCTTAAATAATCTAAGATAACTGTAGAGGTTAAAAATATACAAAGAAATATATTTGTAGGAAAACCCCTTTGCACAGAAACTTGACTTTAGCTTATTAACACCACCTGGGAATGTACTTTTTTGATCAACATTCTGAAAGGTTTTTAAACTAGTAAGCACAGTGCTCACCATTTCACTTTTCACTGTGATGAAAAGAACAGAGGGCTCCAGTACTTTCCTTGAGCACACGGCTGTTATTGACATCTAAGCTGAGCCCATCAGAGTGTGTACACTTAGCAAGGTTCTGGTCATGCATGTTCCATCAAACACTTATTTCTCCCCGACAGGAGAATGCTGCTAATGACTGATAGCCAACAGCTATGCTGCTGGGGGCAGGGCATAGTACCATCACTCTCTCCATTTTAACATCTTTCTTTCCCCTTCCTGCTAATAAGGGAAAATGGTCAAAAATTGTTACAAAAAGTATCAAGAAGCCTTGTAGGGAGGAAACAAACAGTCTCTGCTGACCAGTAACTGCAATTATACAACAAGATTTCTAAGACAATGTTTTGGAATTTTTGACGTTGAGGGGTTATTGATGACATATTGATACATATTGAGAGCATAAGATAATGTCAGAATTGTCTGATGCTTGTTGTTTCTCTAGTATCCCTACATTTAAAAATATTTCTACATTTTCCTAATATTTCTAATATTTATTTCTAATCATTATTTTTAACACATGGTAATTAGGCAACAGTTGTGGAAGGTTTTTTGTTTGTTTACAGAACTACTTATACGTTTCTTGATTTATTGTGATTATCTGCCATTTTTTAGATTTATGACATACTATTCATGATGATTAAGCATTTTGTTAAGCAATTCTTGTTTACAGTTAAATTTCAGTATCATAGAATCATTTCCGTGGGAAGAGAGCCTCAGGATCATCAAGTCTGACCATAAGCTAACCTAACTCTAGCACTAAACCATGTCCCTAAGAACCTCATCTAAACACCTTTCAAACACCTCCAGGGATGGTGACTAAACCACTTCCCTGGGCAGCCTGTTCCAATGCCTGACAACCCTTTCCATAAATAATTTTTTTTCTAGTATCCACTCTAAACCTCCCCTGGCCCTCCACTTGAGGCCATTTGCTCTTGCCCTACCACTTGCTGCTTGGGAGAAGAGACCAACACCCTCCATGCTACAACCTGCTTTCAGGTAGTTGTAGACAGCAACAAGGTCTCCCCTCAGCCTCCTTTTCTCAAAGCTAAACAGCCCAAATTCCCTTGATTTCCTGAATTATCAGGCACTTATTAATATTTCATTATATCCTAAAAGAAATATTGACATGCAACCATAATTATTTTGAAATGCTGAAAAAGGTTTTTATTCAAAGTAGTCTCCAGCTGACACTTTTCCTGCATCTGGTATATTAATTTTTCCTTCTTCAGGAAAATTTTCCCTGAGAAAGAACACCACTGCAAAGCTGCCATAGAACATGTGGGAACACGACATTTTTTCTTAGACCATTACACAGTCAGTCTGGAAATCACTACTCTCCCCTTTTACAGATTCTTCACCTCAGATTCTACTTCGGCAATAGCGATCCAAAAATCAACCTCTCTTAGGCTAGCTGGAGGTGACCTGGCAAAGGAGATACCAAGTAAATGCTCATCTGATCCCTCCAGAGAAAATTAAGATGTCATCAGCACCCCAGGAGTGCTCAGGCACCAACAGTGCAGCTGTGCCTGGATAAAACCAAGTGGGTGAAGACTGAGGAGACATCTTCCTGCGCACACCTAGAAGTGCCAAAGGACACCCAAAAGCTCTTGTTGCTGCCAACTTTTGTGCCTCGTCTCTAAGAAGAAATCAACGCAGATGGGCACCAGCTCCACCACAACCCCGGTTCGGGGTCACAGGCCGGGGAGGTGCTGGAAACTGTCCTGCAGTGTCCTGGGAGAGCAGATGCCCAGCACTCAGACACCCCTCAGTAGAGGGAAGCCAAAGAAGCAGGGGGCAGGACCATGGGAAATTCACATGCCCTCACCTAGAAATCTCAGTGATGTACTTACAGAAAATGTACCTTACTTTGAGCTCTTTCAAAGTTCTCATCTTTTCAGCTCTTCTGTTTCTGGAAAAGCCTTATTCAAGTTATGCAAAACTAATTTGGTTTGTAATGTCCTTGAGGTTCCTGGCTGTGTTTTAGTAAAATGAGGAACTGCACTTCAACAAAGACATCTTTTTCCCCTGTTTTGAAGTGTTCAACAATTCACAAGAAAAAACACTTGTCACTGTTTTCGAGATCTGAGCCTTACACAAGTGCTTTCTAAATAGAAAGGAGATGACTATTTTACAAAACAAATTTGGTACCTACAGAACAAGCTATCCAGAAGATTGCCTCTATTTATCTGATGTTCTAGGGCTGCTGTTAGCATCAATTCATCATCTTCTCTTTCAATATGCAACATTTGTTTGCAAAAACTAATCAGGCATGAAAAGGCAAGGCAGGCTATTTTTTTTGTTCACACAAGCTTATACTCTGAAACAAAGCTATTAGGATACTTAATGCCATACGTGCCCTTCTAGTGGACAATATGCACCCTATGATAGCAAATTGTCACCGTGACCATTATTTTTCTTGACAGGTTTTCAGCTGAAATGTTGAACTCTAAAATTAAGACAGACCTACTATAATTTCAAAGTAACTATTAATTTTCCCTTTAATAACAATAATATATGATTATCATATATACAATGCTGCATTAATATAATCCCCATCAGGAACAGAAGAAAAGTCTCTAAATACCGGAAAGACAACAGTTTAAGATAAAAACCAAGATGTCTGCTATGTCCTGAAAGAGGCTTCCAACAAGCAAGTACTGATGGATGTTGCTTTACAGCAGGGGTGTCAAACTCATTTTCACTGGGGGCCAGATCAGCCTCGCAGTTGCCTTCAAAGGGCCAAAGGTAATTTTAGGACGGTATAAATGTAGGACTAGTTACTAGTAACTACTCCCCGATGAAAATGAATTTGACACCCCTGCTTCACAGGGTTAGGTATTTCTGAGAAATCATTGCACAGGTCACATTTACTCTATTTAAAAAAGCATAATATAGTATATTCTGTGTATTATAGAAAATAATATAGCCATAGGTATATACCAATGAACACATCTCTGCACAAGAAAGCTTATAGGTGTGTCACTGTGCACAAACTTCAGAAAATAACAAAGGGAAGCTACTAAGCTGGGAAGGAAACTTCAGATACTAAAATGAAAGACAAGGAAACAGATGGAGATCAAGAGGAAAAATCCTTAGCGTGCCATAAAAGAAAAAAAAAAAGTCTCTGACCAGGAAGAAGGTATTTGACAGCATTCACATTGTGAAAATATGCATCTATTCACAAGTAACAGTTTGTCTTAGTGAAATCACACACTGAAAGTTAACAAACAACCGATATGTCTTGGGCAGATCAGCACATTCTTCATGTTGTATTCCATTCAGTCTCACCAGGCCATCCATATTTCAGCTAGATACTTAATAGCTTATTTTAGCTTTTAGGGAATCTTCACAGCTTTGAGAAAAGTGTCTCAGGTTCCCTCTGCTGAGTGAATACCGGTGCAGCTGCTTGGTTACATCATTTTCAGCAATGATCCACAGAACTTCCATGCTACTTAAGCATGCACATGTTCTAATTAGTATTGCAGCCCAGAAATACAGTTTCTCAATTTATGCTAAAGAATATTTCTCTTCATAGAGAATGTTTTTGTTTTTTTAAGTGAGACATGAAAAAAATCTGCCTGTCCCATTAAATATGTTTTACCTCTCCAGATTTCTGGCTATTTTAATTCTTTAAAAGTTAATTTTCATTTTCTCTGGTGTTCCTATACAGCTCCTTACCTTGTATCCTCTTGGCTCCATAGACACAGAACTTTCAGTAAGCAGAATATTAAAACAAGTGTTCAAACATGCCTATGTTCACATTTAAGAAATGGAGACATAATTGGAGAAAATGCTTAAAAAAAACAGCTGACCACAAGAACCGTGGGATTAGCTTAACTCACAAAAAGCATGAGACCAAGGACTCTGCAGCAAAGGACTCAAGGGTGTCTCTGTCAGGAAAACTAACCTGTAAGTAGGGAGGACGGAAGTTTTACAGAAGAGAAGTTTGAGTTATGTTAAGTAATGAGACAGTACATAGAAAAACAGGAAACCACTTTCCCTAGATTGTATCATGTTTGCCTTTTCTCTCCAACAGCTACGCTGAAAAGGCAGACAGCTGTAAAAGAAAGAGAGCCCATATGGAGCAGCAAGACAAGACATTAAGTAGTCATCCTGTTAAATGTTAGACAGCAATGATAAGAGAGCCCATAAAGAGTGACATTTCAAAGGATTTCAGAAGGGGGAAAAGAGAGAAAGAGATTGATCCTATCTAAGACAAAAAAGACCCTAGAAATTTATCTAAGAATTGGTCATAAAAGAATTGATAAAAACGCTCTCTCTCTTCTTCCTATTAAACACAGTCCTAATTACAGCAATTTATAACCCCAGCCCCCAGAACCAGCCCAGCCTGCCAAATCTCCTGTAAAACACCCAAACACTCCTATCAGCAAGATCTCAAATGGAAACACTTCAAAAGCAAACTACGCAGACTCTGTTGCTTCATACCACAGACCAACTACAGCCCATTCGTCGCATCATCTTGTACCGCTGTATTAGCAAGTTTATAACACCAAACACCTGGCTAAGAAATGCAGGAAAATATTGTAGAAATAAGTATAGACTTTCAACATGGTACCATTCTCCAATAGGATTTAGGAGAAAGATACAAAAAAGAAAAAAAAAAAAAGTAATCCTGGCTACTCTATCTCAGCTTCCTTATTGATGTCACTGGTCAAGGAGCCACTGTGAATAAATGCATTTGCTAGCTGTTCAGATTGGGCAGTCATACGAGTATCATTTTGCCAAAGTCTCACCACTTGTCAACCTGGGAAACAAAAAACAAGAGACTTAAAAGGAGGGCTCAACAGTTATCCTCTTATCCTGTTACTCCAGCCAGCCTTGTAATTGTCCCTTAACTAGATCCCATTATCAATAATCCTTTTAGGGGGATCACTTTCACTTTAAACGGTTTATTACGTGGATGACAAAAGCAGCAAAAATAACTCAAGAATGATCAGACAACAAAAAAATTACATCCAAAACCAATGTTTGTATCTTGATACACAGGGGATTATATTCTTTAAAATCTTCTCTAGGTGATATTAAGTCTTTTCCATGAAAGACAACAGGTTCTAGTGATCTTTTTGAAAAACTTCTATTTACAGTGGAAATTCAACCCACATAAGGAATAAACTATAACTATTATGACAGCATTATTTAAATTGCATCTTCTGAAGTATTTGAAAGAGTAACCTGGAGTATCCCAAAGAAGAGTTGTTACAGAGAACTGTTGGTTCATCCATAGGTTTCTCAGCTAAGACATCTCTCACTAAGCTAAGTCTCCTTTTCCAGTTAAGTAACACCTGTGTATGTTGGTAGCCTGAAAAACACCTGCAAGATGTTGCTAGCAATGTCCTCCTGTCAGCGTTCCTGAAGAAAGCTTTGTTGCATGCTCCAAATCCTGCATTGTTAGATCTTTTTTATTTTTCAGCAGGCATTTTACATTAGGGCAGACTGCATTTGATAAATTTTAAATTACTACAAACAAATCCTATCCAACTTTTTATCAGTCCTCAAGTGCCAGCTGATTTCCTTTTCCTCCTTCACAGCCACCCTAGAACACACTCACTTGTTTCACGCATTATCCTGCCTGTCACCACCTTCACATCTTCTGTTGTGTTTGTGGGGTTTTTTCTTTCCACTTTTTCACCACCCAGTTTTTATTTAGTCCTTCAGAGCCAAATGCATAGTCCTTCCCTGTCAGGAGGCGTTGATATATTGACATCATTTACATGCTTGTTATATTCTCTAGGAGTGATAAAACTAACTTTTCTAATTCTCAAGGAGTTAGTCCAAGGACTAGCTTCATGTACCAGGTTTTCACAACTCTCTCCTAAATCTTACTTTTGCGTTTGGATAAAAATAAAAGAGTCAAGTTGCCTACTAAAGGAGTCCACTGCAAAACATCTCTGCCAACAAGCCCAAGTTGCCCATTCAGAAGCTCTCATTTGAAGTATTTTTTGTCCCACCCTTTCTGGCAAACAAGCTGAACTTGGAAATTCTGACAAGTGTCATTTTACCATCAGTCACATGTAGGCTGTTTCTACATAGTGTGCATCATAAGCAAAAGGCAGAATTACATCATGTGGGTTGCAACTCCCCGGAGATTATACTCCATTAACTTCATTAAGAATAAACTAACTGTGTGGGATAATTTTATTTATTTTTTCCAACTTGCTACTCCATCAGGCTAAATTAAATGGACACTGATAGAATGAGCTCTGACCACAAACAAGAAAGAGATAAAACACTGGCTTCATGCAGAGTAGAGAATGCTGTATCGTGCAGGGGATGAATCACAGTTCATCCTAAATATCTTGCTCTCTCTTGCACTGCCTTGTTTTACTGCCCTACATACTCTGCATCTGGATCCCTAGGCAAATCAATATGATAACTGTTCAAAGCCTGGGATCAGTACTGTGCACCACTGAGCTAAAGAGCTGGGTACAGAAATAACAGTGCTTGCTTCTACAGGAGGCCAGCTCTGTTTGGGATGCACAGGGATGTCTCTGCTACAAAGGTTTTGTTTTTTCCCTGCCAATTTGCATCTTAGACACATGTCAATTTGCAAAAATGAAAATGAAATTTGACCAATTTTATCGTTCTGCAATTACATCCTGTTTTGACTGCTGAGATTTTCACATATTTAGGGTGGAAGCCAGGTCCTTCAACACATAATGGCAAAAATTGTGTCTTTTTGCTAAGAGTTTGAGGGCTCCTTATACAACCGTGATGCAGCATTCAATACGTTCTTCATCCAATTTCTTTGCTGTCATCAAGTTGCATATTATGGCAGCTGCATTTCCCAAATTAAATATTTGGGTCACTTTTAATACAAAATATCAGATACACAGAGAAATAGTCTAAACTGTTTTAGATGAGGAAACAACATTAATTCCATACTTAATAATGAAAACAGCTTCTATACAAAAAGGCCCAGATGTCACCAAAGCACAATACTAATATTGCTCAAGTGGAGAAATTACCTGGTCTTTGTATTAATTCAGTCCCTTCAAAAGGGGAAGCGCTGCTCCTCTCAGCTAACTTTTCTTGCTCAGCTGATTTCCATTTCAATGGAAAAGGCACTTTTGCTTGCTATTGCTGGTATCATGCCCCAAGGACCATTCAGACTAATTAAATAAAGAAATGCTATTACAGCAGTTTAGCAAACAGAAAAAGGGAATCAAGAAGCAGAGGGCACTTTATGAAGAAGTTTCCCAAATGCCCATTGCCTTTATCCAAAACGCATAGTGTTGGTTTGAAAAGCTGCTTCTAATGAGAAGTGTAACAACATCTCCACATTCAAATGGGAATACAACATCAAACCAGTTCCTTAAGTGTCAACTCAAAACATCAGGTTACAAACTCAAAAATTAACCCATATTATGAAAAAGGCAGCCCCTACGCTACCACCAAGGTCAGTGCTGCAAAATGACTGAAAACCAGCTGTTTTTGAACATTTATTGAACATTGATGCTGAGCCGTGCTTGTATGGGCAAGGCTGAAGGTGACATCCCTGGCCCAGGAAATGTCAGCCTCAATAGCTGAGAGACTGGATGCAGCTTTTCAGTAACAGAAAGATGAAGATAGCACATGTCTTGCAAGCAGAACCATTTGGGTTTTGTCTCTTCTCATTTCGGCTCTTCCTTTCCCTGTTCTTTTAGTAACTTTTACAGGGAAATAAAGGTGATGAGCTTGAAGGATTGATTACAGGGGCCTCCAAAGGAGCGGAACAAACACCAAGCTAAGAAATTATGAATCCAAATACACTGGTACATTGGGGAAAGCATATGAGTAATGCATCAGATTTCATGTGGGATCACATAGTCCCTTGCAGTATCAGTAAGTGAAGATGGAGCAGAGAGGAGCTGGGGCAGTGACCACAGACAAGCAGCACACAGCCCTCCACTAACAGCTTCTCAGCTGTGCAGCAACCAGCAGGTTACCTGAACAAGCTTCAAACATTCCTCTGTCAAAGGAGCTTGATATTGTTAAACGCAGCGACTTGATGAGATAAGCCCTAAAATGGACTGAAGGAGGAGATACGTGCCTGTCTCAATGGACTAAACTAAGAAGTTTTGTGTGGTCTCCAAGAAGCTCTCAAAGCCAACCAAGTTTAAGATGTGTGTACAATGAACAGTCTAAGACATGACTTATTAAGTACTGTAACAGCCCTAAAAGCACTGTGGCCAGCAGGAAAACCATTTGAATCAGGAGGGACACATTAAATAAGAAACTCAATGGCACCATAGACTCTGAGAAATCCCTAGAGAGGCAAGGGAAAGATCCCACATCCCATATTTGCATTTCACATCTGGGAAATGTGAGTCATCACATCCACTTTTTGAGAAATCCAGAAACTGCAGGAAGGAAGGAAGGTAGCTTTGAATTTAGGAGGAAAAAGAAAAAAAAAAAAGTGAAAGACAGAAGTCTGTTTCAGTTTGAACAAAGGGAGAAAAAGATGTCAGCACCATTCTGCTGAAGACTAAGGATGAAAACTGAATTCCCAACTTCAAAACTAGTTTTGGGTCCTATTCAGAAAAGGGGATGCAAGAGTTTGTCAATTCTTTTCAGTTTTTGTACTCAAAACTTGCCTCTACGATCTTCTGCAATGGCTGGAAAACACTTTCATTTTTTAAATAGCCAATGTTTTCTTCTTCTATTTGTCTCATATCTGGAACTTTGCTTCCAACTTTGCAATCAAGAACTGAAATTTCTTTTACCATGTTTTCATCTGCCCTATTAACTAATGCTTAAAATGAATTCAAGAGAATCTTCCAAACATTAGGTACACTGTTACCTGTGAAGAAATTGAGTATAAATGGTGTACATAGGCAAGAACACCAGCAAACTGAGACAGCTGAGGAATCCCAGAAGTTTGGTCACATCTCTTGGCAAGCTATATATATAATTTCAATGATATCACCAAGTGTCAAGATCAGAAGAGATGTTTCTCTTGACAAGCACAGGCCAACTCTCATCTAGAAGAAGGAAAATTTATAATTCCCAGTCCCTCCCAGATCAAATTAAAAACTTGAAGAGTTGGAAAGGGTGACAAATTAGTTCTCCATAAATAACCTACCAGTGAGTTAAAAGAACAATAATGTACATTATAACTAAATATGCACATATAGCCTAGGGCTGCACATTACCATTATTTCTGGCATTGTTATGATGATCCTCTGGCAGCAAATAGTGTACTTACCATTGAAAAAGCATTCAAGGACAATATTCCCCAGAAACTGAATAGGTTCTTGTGACAACCAGAATAGTTAATGAAAACAATGTTTAATAGTGAAAAACAGCCCAGTTTATCTCAGGTGTTTTGCTTTTACATTGTTTTGACTCTGTTCACTTAAATAGCATTACCCAACTTTTGCTTTGCATCAACTTGCAAACCTGTTTCCTGGTGCATCCAAGTGTGGAGGTATATCCACAATATGGATGAGATGTACAACGCATTAAAAAAAAAAAAAAAAAAAAAGACAGTTACTTCATTCTTCTCTGTTATTTACATAACACTCTGAGACAGTATTCACATCAAAGCTCAGGAAATCATCTTACAGTAAAACAGCAGAAAAGGAAAAAAAGAGACAACAATCCTTCAGTGAAAACAGGTAACATTGTCTAAAAACAAACACTAAAGACCACTTCATTTACTGCCTTCTCATTTCATTATCCCATCAAAGGAAGCAAGCAGAAACTAATAAATATGACATGTAACACAAATAACAAAAAATGCTGCATCATTTAAGTCCCAAGGAAAAGCAGCAAGAATATCCTGCTTTGTGGATGACCTGCAATTATCTAACACTGAACTGCATCTGAGAAACAACTATTCGGTGGCATTTGTATTGTATGCAAAGTAACTGATAGAGTTTCGCTAATGGAGACTAAGTTCATACCAACTCACTAATAAAATATATTTTCTCATTTCCCTCAAGCCAGTTCCACAATTCTCAGCTGCCACAGGCTCTGGGGAAGAAGTCTGCCACAAATTGCTGGCTAATCTTACCACTGAATAAGTTATCTTGCTTCTGAAGAAATGATCTGTTGCCTCAGGGGCCTGTACAGCTTAGAATGCTAGAGAGACAGAAGTGATAGATTTTTGCCTTTGCAGTGAAAGGAAAGACACTGTCTGTGCCTCCTGGCTATACCTGCATTCTACAGGATCCTGATCTGTACTACCACGGGGTCTAGGATGGTGCCAGGCAGGTGTCATCTGAGCAGCTGAGCATCAGCACCAGCCTGCCCTCCAGTACTGAAAAGGGAGAATGCTTCTTCCGAAAACAGAAGGATGAGGGACCTTAACTCCAGAGATTTTGCACTCAGAAGATCACAGCTTGCCCTGCATGTAGTTATATCCAGCATCCCACAAAGCATAAGAGAGACAAGGCGACAATCCAGAAAAACAGTCTCCATCCAGAGCAGCTGAATTGGTATATAGTCCTATTGGCAGAAGCCAATAGGATATATTGGAGATAACTTCCACTTATCACATCATGGCAAGTGCAGACAGCTTCCAGAGAAGAAAACAAAACTCTCTTTGCAGTTCAATAAGACAAATAGAAAACATCTTCCTTTTCAGTGAAGAAAAATTGAGTGATTAGCCTGGATGTCTTCAGTTTTGGTTTTAAAGAATTCTATCTTTCCAAGTTTCTCCATATCACAAGCCTACTGCCTGCAGGCAAGCTGGAGCTTGCAGTTTTACTGCTCACAGCCACATCAATATATGTCAATTAATACAGGCAACAATATAGTATATGAAATATGTATCTGGCTCTCATAAAGCTGCTGGCAAGAAACCACTTTCCTCTTCAAAAGAATGGATACAATGAAGATTTCCTTTTTTTTAAATCTGCTTTTTCACATCTACATGTGACTCTAAACTAGACTGCAGTTGTTGTTACTCACCGTAAGACAAACAGTAAGGCAAACATATTTTTCTTAACTGTAAGACAGTTTCTTCTTTTAGGTTAGAAGAAAAAAAAAATGTTATTTTTTTCTGTTGAGTAAAGACTGTAATAGCAAGTAATTACTTCTTTAAGTTCTGTGAACCATCATTCTTTAAATATGCACACATACTACACAGAAGTTGACGTACTGAAAGTGGCTGCAATAGGATCATGTGTCTGAAGTAAGAACAACTCCTGAAACAATGCACAAAAGCATCAATGCTCTCCAGACTGAAATAAGTTACAGCAGATTATAGAAAGCTTATAGTCCACTGACTTTTCAGTCTCACCGTACCAATTAAAACTGCTATTTGCCTGATCACTTCTACCATTCAGAATTAAACAGGAGGTCTACACTACATTCAAGAGCATATTTAACATATATATGTACACATAAAAGAGTAAATTGCATGCAGGTGACAATTATGCTCTCATGGATTAGAGGTGCCCTCTAAGGGGTGGTTTAATCTTCCTTTTTAGAATTTTAGTTATCCACATATCCAGCTGAATATAATCTGATTAATAAAACTCATATACTTAAGATGTCTAGGTCTATTTTCCAGAAAAAAATGGGCTTTTGAAACACTCATACTGCAAGACAGAATAGTACAAGAAATGCATCCTGAAGTTGCACAAACACATAGCTGTATAATACAAAAGTAAAATCATTAGGTGAAAACTCAGAATTCTAAGAGAAATACAGAATCATTTCTTTGTGTATACAGCCAACGGCATATGCACACAACTGCATTAAGATATCTGAGCATTCACCAACATTTTCCAAGCAACTGCCATGACCACATCATCTGTTACTGACCACAGTTTGATAAGCAATTACTTCTTTCTGCAGCAGCAATGCTGACAGAAACAGCCCTTACCTCCTGCTCCCTGCTACACGTTACCTCCTCTCAGACCACCTTCTCAGCCCTGACACAGCCACCACACAGTCAGACAAGTCAGAGTTAAAAGTAACTGATAACCAAAGAAGAAAAGACGCTTCTGAACCCCCGGCAGTTCCCCGATGTCGTTCACCACCAGCCCCACAAGCGGTTGTACTAGTACAGCTCAGAGGGTGGCAGGGGGCTGCTTACGCAAGCACAGCTCTCTAAGGAAACATGCCAAATTTCTCCCTGAGGAAGCAATTGTGCTTGCATCAAAACATCTGAAAAATCTTCCCCCCCCCGCGCCCAGTCTGCAGGATCTTGGCCTGGGAATACAGATCCCTGGGGTCTCCTAGTCCCCTTCCTTAAAGTTGTGGGCAACAACCAACCCAACAAATCCAGTCAGTTGGGGGATCTACTGTAGCGAGCCACTTGATAGGTAATACAGCTTGTGGGTGAAGTGAACATGAAAGCTGGGGGGAAAGAAGCTTTCTGAGGTTTCCCCCCTTTATCAGGGAAATCAATTCTGATAAAGCTCTGTAAAATAAAGCTGCACACTGTGCTATATTGTCTTTCATTGTCACTTTCCAACTTGAGTTTTAAGCAAAAGTTAATTATTAAGTTTTAAAGGCATTGACCCGGAAATCCGTAAGGGAAACCTTGAGAAACCTTCCATTAAAATACAGCTGTTGCACTCTTGCAAAAGCTGGAAAAGTAAAAATTAAATATAATGCAAGTTAATAAATATAAAACAAAAGCACATTAAATATATAGCTTAAAAAATCATGTGAAAAGACAATAACAGCTAATGGTTTTAGCTGATTAACAATACGGCCTTAACTGAGGCATAATAGGATAATTCTGGGGAAAATGCAATCCCGTTTCACTTCATTAAGTTTCACTTTGTCATTGAATTTTCCAGGGCTAACGGAAATGTTTCCTCATTGCCTCTGCAGAAGTGGACTTACAACAACAAACAGACTCAGCTACCCTGACCAGCTTGTTAAATTAATGAAATCAATTCAGTCAAAAGGCCATCATGCAACCCCAAATTCATCCCAAGTACCTATTTAACAACTTACCTCTAGAGATATTTAAAAAGAACATTTCAATAAATGAGTGGCAAATTATCAGAAAGCTCAAAATAAGCATAATAGGCATTGTATCTTTTGACTTTTTTTTTTGTTTCTTTTTTCATTGAACAGTTTCCCGGATTTAATAAGCCTTCCTGTGAACACAAAATCTCTTGTAAGACACATGCCTACAGTACCACCTAGCCTAAGAATATTATTGCACACCCGGTTAAGTCTCGCAAAGGGGCTAATTATTCTTCTAGAAACAAATTATGTTAATGTTCCAGAAGTATCACGGCTGTTCAGGATAGTAATCACCGAGATGAGCCACTTTCACAGCTGACTCTTGCCGTGGAAGATCACATACCAGGTCTTGCAGTCTATCACTGAGCAATGTGCACCTCAGTTTTCAGAGCTCTTTTGGGAGCCACCTACACAAACACACACACGGCTGCAGCCTGTGCAAGCGACTGCAGGTAACAGGCAGAAGGGTCCGTACACTCATAGACACATGCAGGCAGCAAAGTCTCGCTCTGCCACCTCTTACTGCCCTTTCTGAACAGGTACATTTTTTTTCTGCTTATGCAACACGAAAAAATGAGAATTAGGTTTTCCTCATACCACCTAGGACCTTGAAACGCTGTTTATTCTTTAACTGTCTGACTAACATTTTATGTAACCAACAGTTTATATGTATGTATGCAACTATACAGTTTCTTAATTTAATAGTGGGGTTCATTTTTTTAACGTTTCTGCAGGTCTAGGTTCCACGGTGCAGGCAGGGCACGAAAGCGACCCAGCTGAAGCCTTTCCGGAGCGCTGCAAACCGCCTCCGAAGTGCACCGCGCTGCCCGCCCCGCTCCGCACCCCCGGCGATGTCCCCGCCGCCAACGCGGCACGGAGTACCCCTTTTCCCCCCAAACCCAGCACAGCCCCCGCGGCCTTGTCCCTTCTCTCCTTACAATCCTGGCTTCGAGCCCCGTGGCCCCCGCGCAGCCCTCACCTGCAGGCTGCAGCCCCCGCCCGGCCCGGAGCCCCCGCGGCGGCCGGAGGAGCGGGGCCGCCCCCGGTCGGTGTGCGCTGCCCCCGCGGGGGTGGTGACTCCCGCGGCCCCGGGGCGGGGGCCGGGCTGAGCTTTCCACGGCGAGCAGGGCTTTGCTCCGCTGGTCCCGCGACGCACGGGGCAAGGAGGCACCGCGATTTCACCTCCGCTCCGCAAGGAGCTCTGAGCCCACGGGAGCTTCCCCGGCCGCCTTGGTCGCCCACCGTGTCGGCTGCCAAGGGAAAAGCCGCTAGCTGCGAGGGCGGCAGCCGGTTCCCTTCTCTCGCTGCCCCCGGCGCTGCCAGCTGCGGGACCCGCTGCGCTCCTCGGGGCGCTTCCCCTTACCGTGGCTCCGGCTCGGTCAGTTGTCATCAAAGGGACCATCCCTCCTTGCGTGGTACCTTCACCAAGATGAAAAGGGAGCCTCAACAGTGCCACGAGTGCTTTCATCGCATTAAGAGGTGTTTTGTTTTGTTTTCCACATCAAGGCAAAGCCTATACTTGGATTTCTGGATCAGTGCTCTCAAGCATTTACAGAAGGTATTCTTAAAATGTTCCAAAGTCAGGCAATGCTCAAGAGTGGAAACAACACCAAAACTTGTGCATGTGGACGGCCTTCTGTCACACACACCGGCTCTGCATGCCCTTTACAACATTAGGAGTCATGCTGCTGCTGCTTGCTAATTTTTAAATTTCCAAACTCAATTCAAAATCCCAGAGCACAGGAAGGACTTGCACAGATTTCAGCAGGCTTTGGACCCTAGACTCTAGGAACAAGTTTCAAATTCCAGCGGTCTTTTGTTTATCCAAGGAAGATAAACTAAGTGGCCTGCTGAATATTGCATGGGTTTTCAGACAAGATCTGGAAAACAGCAGGTCTTTGCTCAGAAGGGACATTAAACATCCCGTGACACTTTCCATGAGAACAAAGATGAAACGGGACCTTTTCTTACCCTTCCCAAACACTTGCCAGACAACGGCTGCCTGGTTCCTGTCTTTCACCCAGGACCTTGCTGCCTTTCAGCGCTGCTATAAAGAACAAGTGCAAAGTTCCCAGGAGAGCACAAGCAGAGCCAGAGCAGAGAGCATCTGGGGTGCACATGCCACACTGTTCTTCCAGGGTAAGTTTAAAATCCTTTAATGTAAGGAAGTACACACAATTTGGGTAAGCACAACAGCTTCAAGGTGGATTATTAATTGGGAAAGGCTCCCCTTTCCAAGTGACAGAGCAAGTCTGTACAGGACAGTGACACGAGGTGTCTTGGAGATGCTGGTCTGCAAGTTCTTCCCCTTCCTGCACACTGTGGGTTGAAGCTGCATCCTGGGCAACCCATGCCACCTATGCACATCTTCCGTAGCACAAGTACTCCCTTTCCTATGGCAGGGTAGCTCACAGCAGCTGTAGTGAAAAGGGGCTAGGTGTTACCCCATCAACTGTTTGATTAACAAAAACTTGTTCTCGAACAAGAAAAAAGTGCAGCTCTTGCTTTCTTGATGAGATTTTAACTTTTTTTTTTTTAATCTTTTTTACAGTTCTGTAATATTTTGGAAGTATCTTTAACTTTACCTGGAATAAATTGTGCTTCATATTCAAAGACTGTCCTTGCCAAAATACACTGCTAACATAATTGCAAGAGGCTTCCTTTGTACTGCATGACACTGCAAGATAATGGTCAGCTCTCACAAGATGACACGTGCATTAAGCTACCACCCAAGAGACTGGAGATCTCAGCATCGCAGCCAACTTCCTCTGCAAGTCTGGCTGGCAGCATCTCTATGACAACTCCTCATCAGCGATGGGAACGACAATGGTTATCTATGTTGGTTGCTGACATTTTGATATCTAGGTCAACAAGAGGTAGTGCTTTCCTCTTTGTGGTGTGGAATGGATGTGGTCAGAGCACCACTACCACCTCGTGTATAGTATGTACCAGGAATACACAGAGAGGCAGTAACACCACTTGTACTCTTCTGGCCTGGCCACTGGCACTGTAACAACTTTAAAACACACTTTTGCACTATTCAAATTTTATATAAATTCATTTTCAGCACTGAAGTATCACAGCCTAGATATCAGCAACACAACATGCATGACTTCATTTGACTTTTTGGAGCCATACTAACAATAACAGAAAAACACGGGTTTGAGTTACATTCATGTTTTACACATTCATGACAGGCTTTCTCTTGTCACTGCTAGAACAGATTTTTCTCACGCGAGTTACAGCTGCTGACAACCAGATAACTGATCCATTGCACTGCTTCATCTAGTACTTCGGCAAGCAACACAATATAACTCACCTACAACAACCTTAATCCCTCCAGGGTTGCAAGACCATGCAGGTTGCTCGTCTAGAACTGCTGTAATAACAATATCAAAGGAGTACATTCCCTCACCTGGAGTGCCTGACCAGGCAAAGACAACACAACCAGAAGGGAGTTGTTTTGGTTTGGACCCTATGCAAACAGGAATAATACCTTTACACTCTTTTACAGCAATTTACACTCTTTTACAAACCACCAAAAATAATCAGAAACTCTAACACTATAGAATTTAACAGGTAAGATCCATGCTTTTACAGTTTGGAGGATGGTTAGATGCCACGGTACAGTTGATGAACAGCCTTCCTATGCATGTATGTTCTTAAAATACGTTGTTTAATTTAACCTCTATATACAATTATCTATTGGAAACTGAAAACTCCACTACCCCTCCTTTCCTCTGCCCTCTTCTTCCACCTCCCTGGTAGAGTCAGCCAACAGTACTGGAAATATACTCAGAGTAATGTTTCAGATGGGGTCACTAACATTTGGATATACAAACTTTGGCATCCTGTAGTCAAGGGCACACAGCTTCCTTGACAACTCTGGAAATTAAGCCAAAGACATCACAGGCTGGACAAACTGTAGTCTCTATGGTTCCCTCAGTTCCACCTTTGCAGATACAGTCCAAATCTTGCCATCTCCAAGGTGAGAAGGTAAAGTACTCACTTACTGCTTAGGAATGGAGGCTTCTTTTGGAAGTTGAAGTAAACTTTGTCTTGTTTTTTGTGTGTCACTAGGACACACGAGGCTTCAGAAGAACATCAGGAGACTGTGATGAATTCCTTAAAATACACGGCTGAATAAGTCATATGTGGGACCTGGGTTAGAAAAAAAAGAGAGCGTGTAATCATTATTCCATGGCCGCCTTACTTTTTGTACACACATAAACAATTGCTGGAATGTAAGACCGTCATACAGCATCAGACCAGATGCGTTTAACAGCCTTGTTTCTAATGGCACCCAGAAATAGACAAAGTTACGTCTTGCAACTTACTTTGCCTAAATAAGTGTATCAGGATCCAGAATATTTGGAAATTTTGGCAGAAATACCTCTCTTTCTTGATATAAACTAAGTACAGGCAGATCAGTACTTAATTTTAGTTAACAAGAGGATGATTCATGTCCCTTTAGTGATCGCAAGCTTCCACATTTCAAACTTCTTTCCTTGCTGCTGTTTATCTGAGGTATTCCTTCTGGTCTATGATTTAAATCCTTGGTCCAAGCACATGCAGTAAGCTTTTTGGACATATTGTGATGCACGTATTTCACAAAGATCAACACTCCAGCTAGCCAGCGTTTTCCAGTGCAACAATTTCACTTGAAAACACAGATTCATCAAAACAGGTGTCCTATGGAAACATGGTTCTCACAAACTTTTGGCTATACAAAGGCAGGAGCTTTTTAAAAAAAAAAATCTCATCCATCACATGCCTTTCTCTTGGCAGCCTGCTAGGCTTCCCACTAGCAGGCTTTTTTATTATTATTATTTTTGTGGGAAAAAGGAGATTTCAAGATGTCTAAATTTAATCTTGCATCAGAAGAAAAACTTAATTACATGTTGGAATTTTTCACAGCATGGGAATAATAAATTTGAATTAGTTGTACTTGGAAGTAAGCCTTTGCACAGCCATTCCAATCTCTCTTCTATATGCACTTGACTGTGGACCAGAAGCTTGGGCTATTTCAATCCATACAGGAATCTGCCACCTAATATGGCCTTTAATGTTGCTCTAGTTTGAGGAGACCTAACTGTTTCCATGGTTCTACAACTTTTCATGTCATTGTTTTTCTTCTCCCTGCTGCATGATGAGCATGGCTTGCGGTGCTCTTCTGTAGAGCTGCTGTTAGCAGCTCACCCTGCTCATCAACACCCTCACCTGTACCAGCTCCTGGGGAAAAGCACAAACTAAAGAAGGCTGCTGAGTGGGGGTTCAAAGCCTGAAGGCAGAACAGGTTTTCTTTATCCTACTCCTCAAACCAGCAGCACACGACACCAAGTAAAAGAAGATAGTGAGCCACCACCAATTCTCCAGACCTCCACAGCGCAGAAAAGCAGTCACTTGGCAAGAATTAGCTGTACCTCAGACAAAGCTCCAGCTGGCGCTTGCTGACTGCTGGGGCTTTCAGGGAGACCTCCTCACCCATCCCAGAGTATGCCATGCCTCCAGATGGTTGGGTGGTTGGTTTTGGTTTTTTTTCCCGCCTCCAGTTAACCTGTAAAATACACAGCTTAACAGCTAGGACTACTTCCAATTCAGTTTTTACTAGCTAATGGTGTTTGTTGTGTTCACAGGCTGAAGGAAGAGTTTCTTTGCTTTAAATTTTACTATACTCCTTTACATAAAATATGCCCACCGATAATATCTACTGCAAACATTTATGGAGTTAAACACAGAAACGATTGTCATTCCACCCAGAGAGAAAGTTACAAGCATCAAAGATTTCTGTTTTATTTGGAGTTGTACCAGATTAGTTCCAGGGGCACTTATGCAACACACAACCTTGCAGCAGGTTTTTTTTTGTTGTTTTTGTTTTACTCTGAGTGTGCAAGGTGTTGAGGTGTGTGTTTTGTTGTGTTTTGGTTTTTTTTTCCTGAGTTAAACATGTGTGGACAGAGATCTAAGCCAGAGCCAGCTAAAAGTACATCAGAAACTATCTGCTCTGCACAGCAGGATATTTTGATAAACATTATGATGTCAACTCTCCACAGCCTTGAATTTCAGTACCAGCCTCGCATTTCAGTATCAGCCTCATGGCTGGAAAGTTGGACAAGCTGCTGCCATTCTGATAGAGAGATAGTTTGTTTCCCTGTGGTCACAGAGCAGTCGCTGAGCAAGGTGGCCCATGGGCTCTCAGAGAGGCATTGTCAGTGTGGGAACTCAGGAGCCCTTTCAAATGAGAAGCAGCGTTGTGAGAAGGGCTTCCCCAGGGAGCCATGGGGTGCCCAAGGTGGGCAGGGGGATGTGGGTATGGGCTGGCTGTGGCTGTGCTCCACAACGTGGGAACCACACCAGCGGCAGGAGGTGCAGGGGCCAAAACTGGGCTGGTGATGCTGTCTGGTGGGAAAAACAGCATCAGTGCCTGACCCTTCTTTGTGCTGTTGGTACCATCTGGTAGGAGAGGTTTGAGGCATAATCCCTTCAAGGGCTAGCAGGTCAGCACAAACCAGCCCACCCAATTTCTCACCAGGTTTTCCTGCTGCAAAACCACGCAGATGCTGTATGAGGTCTGGGGACTCAGCACTGACCTGCACAGCAGAAGGGACTGACATCTTCTGCAAGTGTGTGCACGCACAGAAGAGCACTGTCAGGTAAACCTGGGGAGAGGCATCCTTCTCTGCTCTTCAGTGATGAATACCTGTGTGCATACAGCTTTGAAGCCTAACCTTATCTGCTTGAGACATTAAAACAGTAAAGAGACATGAAACAGTATTATCTGCCATTTAAATACTGTAAGACTAATGCTGTTAGTTTTATGACTGGTGACAGAAACTGCTTTCCTCATGATAGGTTTCTTATTCAAGCCCACGTAATATTTTACTAATTAAGGAGTTTTGCTTGATAATTTTTTAAAAACAGTTCTCTGATATTTGTGCTTTTTATTTTGTGGCCAGCAGTTCTCATCGCTGAGTTGCCAGTCATACACTATCAGCTTCCTAACACGGCAAGGGAAGAGGAAAGGTCAGGGACTGACCCTAAATTGCCTTCTTTCCTCCAAAAGGTCTGCAAGGCAAATAGGTTAGAAAAGGGATAGCCAGTTCTTCTCTTACTCTTATGAATTAAGAGGTATCAATCACCAAGCCTAACAATCTCCATACATAAGAAAGACAGACTTCTACAGTGTCTTCATACCCAGTGAGCGGACTCCACAGAGTGATATTAGTAACAGCTCTTTTGCTCCTGTACTGAGATAAAGGCATTTAATAATCCCAGGGTTAGTATCCGAGAGCTTTATAGTAACGTGTATAAAATGAAACTTAAAGAAATTTCCCATAATGCTGTAAAGCAGATGTTAATGGAAATCTGACAAAAGATTTTTACATCCCTTTCATGTAAGAGAACAAAAAATGGGTAAACATTGTATGGCAGGTTAAAAATCAAGCTCCTAATAGTGGAGAAAAATACCAGAAATTGAAAAGAAGCCACCTTCCTGATAAAAGCTAACCCAACCTTGATGGTTCTTCCCAGAATAAAAAGTGAATTTATTTTCAAGGGTTGGTGTCTCTTCTGCCTATATTTTCTGATGCAATTTCTCATATCATGAGAACAAGGGTTGGATGGGAGAGAGGACTCATGAAAGTTTAGTTCCTGAGCATTTTCTGTCCTACCCGTAAAAGAGAAGCTGTAGTGCAAGATGGGTTATGCTTAGTCTGCAGCCATCATCAGAAAGCAGCTTTAGTTTCCCTTGCACTGCTCTCCCTACTTCAAAGAGGCAGCAACCCAGTCGTGTGTGGGGAGCTGCCACACTGCACAGGTAAATCCACTGGAAAGACTTCAAACTTCCTACACTTGAAGAGAAAACTTCCATTCTAAGCTAAAAAAGAAATTACTAAAACACTGTGAAATTTGGGAGTGGTTTTGGCTTATTTTGTAAATATTTCTTGATTTTTTGCGTGCACAGCCTTTTGTGGCCAAGTGCAATACTCTGAATGCTTGCTGGGTAACAGCATGCTCCGTGCTTATGTCCTAAGAACAGCATGTATTTGTTTCCTTATTCAAATAACATGAGGGGTGAGGTTGCTCAAAAAACAAAACAATTCTGCTAAAAGGAACTCAAAATTTAAGTACATTCAGCATTTTGTGATTCATTTAGCGAGCCAGCTTTGAACACTAAAAATTCATTTGACCATATAGGTTTTTTGAATATGCATTATTTTGCAGTTCATTTTAAAAAGTTAAAGAGTAAACATTTTCAAATACAAGAGATTGTTCTCACTGTTCAAATAAATTCCAATAATAATTTTTATTTCAATCTCCAGGTGAAGCCTAAGCAACCTTCTCAGGGGAGAAGTTTCTCACAGCTTGAATTAGCTTGCCCACATTATGCCACTGTATTTCACAAAAAATGTGTTCATACACCACATTTACCATGCTGCCTGAGTTGCACGCTTGGCTAATGGTATGCTGACCATCAGGATTTCGATGGGGTAATGCCAGTGGGAGGAGAAAGGGGGCAGATTCAACAGAGCAGGTAAAAATATTACTATCTCGACAGAGTATTACATCTGCCAGTTGGTAATGATTTACTGATTTACACAAGAATACTTTGATTGCAGTCTCCTAACTGATGCAACTGTTAAAGCTGTAGGAAAGAACATTTTGATCAGCACATTTTTCCTATGGGCCCGAGGCAGTGATTTCTTCATCCTTACTGGCACACACATATTCCCACTTCCACCCAACTTAGCATTTGCATTGGGAACTCCTACAAGCTGAGAGCAGCTATTTCATTTTGGTTCAATTGGCTAACACATATGAATACAAAACAAAACCCCAAACAACAACACCCCCCCAAGTCACAACATACCAGTGGCCATACCATCTTGTTGCTTGAAGCACTGGTGTCTCTGTTGCAACAATCTTCTGCATTATCAAACCAGTGACTGTTCTTGATGAGGCTCTATCTTGCTCTAAGCATTGTTGCTCAGTGTTTTCAATACAGCAGACACTATGCATTCCTTTACAGGGCAAAGATCCTCTCACATAAGAATACACATTTTTATGTATGCCACTTGGAAAAAATAATTCTAACATATTACATGAGAAAGTGGTAACATGGTTAGTCGAGGCCATATCCCCACTGATGGGTATGAATGGAGATTTCAGTAACAGGTAAACTCAACCCTGCACAGGCATTGCCCAGGCTGCTTTGGTACATAGAAGCATTTTTTTAAAGCATAACTTCTGCTTTGTACTAGACACAAAGTTCAGATTCACTCAAACCTTGAAGTTTGCAGAGAAATACATGGAGCCATCCATCCAAAAAGCTGGAAAACAGTGTAAGTGGTCAACTTGGAAAGGCACCTGTGAAGCTGCAAGTGCCCTGATCATCACAACAAAATAAAAAACCCCACACTTAAGAACAGGGAGTGACACATGGCTGTTTTCAGTACAACATGATGCCATTTCAGACTGTTTGTCCTCCTTTATTGCCTTAAAGCATACCTTTAACTTGGTGCTTCACAGTTGCAGCTACGGTGTTTAGAAATAAAACACGCAGAACCCAAACACTCTGCTCTGAGGTCTCTCCTGGCTGAACCACCCTGCCCATCCTAAGCAGCGTGGGGTTTACTGGGGGGGCTGGGGGAGGCTGCTGACCCCTCGCTGCAGCCAGCTGCTTCGCACAGCTGCACACAGCAGCAGGCTGCTCAAGGCCAGCAGAGAAGAGCTGTGTTTCTGCCAATAAGATTGAACTAGTTTTAATGTAAAAGAAGTACGTTCCCTACTGTGTGTCTCACATACTGAGACAAGCCATGCTTGAGACCAGGCTACTGCCTGCACTAGAAAGCACACCTGCATCTAGAGACCAAACGCTTCAGCACACATCACTGGGTACTTTATACAGGGATGCTTGACCCAATAACCACAAACTGCTTCAGCTCACAAGCACCTGGCTGCAACCTTCCTTCACACCTCTGAATGAGGACAACATGCTGCCTGCCACTCTGCGGAACAACCTGACCCCCCACCTCTGGCACCCATCTCTGGTTGCATTAACAAAGAGCCAGCTAATTGCTTGCCCTGCAAGCCTCTTCCCACTTTGTCCACGTCACCCCCAGAAGCCCATAAAAATGATGCTGCCCTGTTCCTTTCCCAGATTCAGTAACGTCCCTTCTTGCAAGCCTCAGTGTTTCTTACTCATTTTTCCTCCGTCTCTCCAAGTGCCAGTACCTCCTCTCGCTTGAGATGAATCTCAGTTCCCAAGGCAGTTGACAGGTTCTCGTAACTTTTACAGTTAGAACCACATTTTTTATTCTGCTTCTTTTTGCTGGGATTTTTTTTGGTGGGGGGGGGGGAGGGGGGGCAGAGGGGGGAGGGGATGGACAGTAGTGGGAGGTTTGAACAACACACTGTTATTGCAGTTTCCACATCTCTTAACACACGAATAATCATGCAACTAGTAAGTTCTAATCAGCACCAGTAATGCTTAAAAGAATCAGAAACTGGATTCAGCTTTTAGATTCAAACAAGAATTTACTTTCCAGGACATCCTACAGATTTGGTGTCTTCTACCTCCCAGGTACTGAGGGACAGCAAGACACAAAACAGACTGTGGTCCTTTTCATAGCCTGTATTCCATTTAATCCCAAATTCATAAACACCATGTACTTTAAAACCAGATCCCAGTAGAAGAAATCATCCAACTGGAAACAATCATGCATGTTTATTTTGTCACCAGTTCAACCCCATATAGTTTTCCCTTTTCTAAAATTCTGCCGTGTCCTGCCAAAAATCACTTGCAAGTATCTTGTGACAGTCTAACGGGAACATAAGCGGCGATAACAGTGAGACACCAGGACAGCTTTGAACTGCAAACATCCCACTTGTCCTGGAAGTCAGATTCTTGTACTGCCCTCATGCACCCCATGCTAGTCTTCTCTATCAAATCAGATTGAGTAAATACTGTGTCTTAGCTGTGTCTCACTCTTCAGCCAGCATTAGCAACTTTTCTGCAATAATTTAGTCCATAAACTTTACTTTAAAACATAGACCTGTCTTCCTATGGGATGTGATTAGACTTTTTGAAAAAAAATATTAAAATACATGGCTTCTTGTTGTGGAGAGAGTAGCATGTGTTTCAATGTGAACAAATGTTTGAGTCCAAAAGAAGCAGAACTTGGTACAAGCCATCACAATTGCAAGCAAGGAATCCCACTCATTCTGCTCCAACTTACCTTAATAATTACCTTGACACGTTTCAGAAGGAGAAGGTAGATTAATACAGCCTAGCTTGTTAAGAGATCTCACCAATTTATACCAAAACAAGTACTTTGAATACATATGAAATCTGCAAGCTCACTGATCTTCTTTAGGGAAGTCTCCTCCTTCCCTGTTCTCAAAACAAAAAGATTCAAGGATCTGGCTATTTCTAGGTTCTTAGTACAACTCTTCCATAACAGGGCAACAGAGCTTTGCTTGCTCAAATTTCCAGTTTGTACCAGCTATATACAACAAATGTTCATCTATGTAGTCCAGTAAGACTCTTAAACTGTTTTCAGACTCTTTAGATACCTCTGAAGGAGGAAGTGGGACAAAGAACCCTCCCACCAGATGACTGTAGACATCAACTTTCTTTTAAGCATTACAAAACAACCAGAAAAAAATCCAAGAAAATAGCGATGCTCTTAGAACAGGCCCAGAGTGCTGTCCCCTATAGCAAAAATACTGGAACAGTGCTAGAAAACAATCACACTGTCATTTATCTATTACCTTAATTGTGGAGGTACATGGGAGGAAAATAAAAGTTAAGATTAGCAAAGGCAGGCAAAGCCTAAAGGTAAAGAAGCAAATTGCAGTACTAGCAGATTAATATGATGGTCCTGGTGGGGAAAGAGGGAAAAAGAGTCAACTGTAGATTTCAAGGCAACAAAGACTTTCGCAGCAGGCTTTTGTTCCTCAGTGCAGAATGAATTTAACTTACAATGTCACTTTCCTCTTACACCAGTCTCCTCTAATTTCTCCTGCTTAGTGACTTCTCACAACTCTCCATCCTATTAATTTTAGTTCGCAAATATTTTTCCCAACCAAATGTATTAAGTTGTGTAGTATGTACTTAAAAGTATTTTTTCTAGTCTTAACTATGAAAACTTACCTATGAAGCATTTTAAATTTCAAATCAGCATAAAGTTTTATTTTGTCCTTCTCCTAGAACTGCTGTGATCAACTTCACTGACAGTCCCTGGAATCTTACAGCTCATGTTAGGGCTACCAGAACTGGGCTTTCCTTCTTCAACCACAGACTCCATCTGTGCATCTTGCACGGTCCATATGTATTTTCCTGAATGACTTGCTAGGGTTTCAATTTTGTCTGTTTTTGAGGACTAGAGGATTTTAATCTTAAAGTAAGTGCTATTTCTTATTTGTTTACTTAACATTATATTTTCCCCTCACATAACCATAAATGCTAAGAATGCAAGAACACCTAATTGATATATATTCCCATATAAAATTTCCTTCAAAAATTGACCAGGGAGAAAAAGACAAGAATCTTTCTCTGAAACAAACAAACCAACCCCACAAATTGGCCTGAGCTCCACTGCTTTGGCAAGGCATATTCATATTGTCAATGTTATGCTTCCCTCTATGGTTTATCATAAGAAGTGCAGTCACCTCTTAACATTCTGATGTCTTCTTTAAAATAGAAAAAAAACAACCAAACAGAAACCCCATACAAACTAATCTTTAGCTGCAGGTAAAACTTAGCAGATAATGAAAGTTAATGAAAGTTTCATTTTGCTAATGAAAAGTTAGAGGCATTGAGAAGAACTATCCCCACCTATCTCAAGCTCAATATTACATGAAATATCAACTACAACATGCTAATTGTCTCATGTTGTAGATTACAGTCTATAAAAAAGTCGACTTGTAGTAGGCAAAAGCTTCAAAGACCAAAGCAATGTAACAAAGGGTAAAAACCCATCAAAAACCAAAGAGTTATCATGGAAATAACCAGTCACATGTGCCACAAAACAGTGTTATGTACTTCAAATCACTTATTTCAAGAAATGAATTCCACAGATACATTAAAACCATCAAAACAGTAGTGGTCTTTATTTCCATCAGACAAGTTAACACTTGAGTTAACATTAATTTATTTCAACATTTGGGAGATACAGAAATTATTGGCTGTTAAAAAAGCAAAATCAATACCCTTCCAAAAATATATTGGATAATACATGTGTCTGAATTGGATACTGTCCCTCTGATAAGCCCTTTACATTATGTGACATCACATACAGTTTTGCAAGACAAAATAATTTATGGACTGGTTTTCAGCCTTTGATTTGTGAGCCCTCATGGTGTCTAAAAAAACCAAGTTTATACATGTTATGCAGCAACCTAAGTACATAGATTTCTAAGGAGTCTCAATTCAACTGGAAAAAAAAACAAATCTAGAGAGGCCCACAAATCAAAAAAAAGATAGAAAAAACTGTATTGGAATAAACACTCAAATCTTAGTGTCTTGGAGGTAAAGTTAACATTAGCTTAAAATCAGAAAATACATAAGTCAGTATTTTTCTCATTTTAGAAACTGGGCTTTGAAATAATGCAGTTATCAGTTGTTTTCGATTAAGATCAAGTTAAAAATTGCAGACTGCAGAAAAGTCTTCAAATAAATGAAAACAAACCTCCTCCATTTGTCAACTAACACCAAGTATGTACCCTATAAATAACATCCGTGCTACAGAACTCTTCATATAGATCAGAGAATTTCAACAGAAATTCATTTTAGTGTCAAGCCAATATTTAAAATTCTAGTTCACATCTTGTTTAAAAATTTTAATATAGAGTAGAATTAGTCTTGCAAAACTCATGAGCATTCTGTTCTTGTTGCAAGTCATGACTACCGAAAAATTACAATCTTAAACCCCCTGCCCCTGCCAAGTTTTCTCACAGTGTTGCCAAACAACACATGCAGTCACAGAAAGCTTGTAAATTTCCATTTTGAGGGGGGCAGGGGGATGTTAAATATAAAAAGTGTCTCATCTAATGAAGAAAGGAAAGGCAAAAAAAATTAAAATAAATCGATGACTAGTTTTCACAGTAAAATGCATCAGCTTTGTAGTTTCATTTGAAACCAAGAACAAATCATGAAACGTCATGAAAATACGATAAAAAAATCTCCTAGAGTGATTACTAAATGAAGTTAAAATTACCACACTAATCAGTAAACCCCAGAAGAAAAGCAGATGCCTCATGTCACAGGTCCTACATTAAACAGTATCCACTTTTTAAAATAAATCCATAAAATCTGTATGTTTGGCCACTTTGCACATTTTTCCCCTAAAAAATACAGTGTACAGAAAAAAATCATCTCATTATTCCCAGTATGAATTCTGAAATATAAGCTCAAAAACCCAGAAGTTAAAGATCAGATAAAGGGATTTAAAGTTATTTACAAATCCAGCAGGTAGAACTACCATAATGGCTTCATTTCCATCCTTGTAGTGGCTTTCACTCTCATCCAGCAGCATCTGCAGTAGGAGTCTCTTCAGATAGCTTCATCACTGATCATCTGTTATTTTAAGCAACTCTAGAAGAGCCCCAACAGCTCCAAAATAACCCTTCAAACAAGGCAAAAGCAAAGCAGAAGAAAACCAGTCAAATTCCAAAATAAGACACAAGCACGAGCATCTGTTAGGGCAATTTAAAGGCCTTTCTTATAATATCAGCCCACTGTGCCAATTGTTTGCTGTATTTGAATTATGACTCAATATGATCTTATTTAGGTCCAAGAAAGGGCCTTATACTGGGAGAAATCTTATGCAGTTCTCAAAAATTGTCAAAAACGAAGAAATTACAGAACCTTAATAATGATGCTCTATAGAGGCAGGGCAGTTCCCATTGTGAACACACCCATCTGACAGTTACCTCAAATTACGCTTACAAAAATTAAATCTACTTGAAGGTTATACACCAGATCACACAAATGAACACTGGTGGCATTAGGGTCAGAAAGCAAATATCAGAGATGTGTAACGTTTAGCAATAAATACAAGATTAGTGATCAAACCAGGGAGTTAACAAGGGGTATTTTCAAATGAATTTGTAGTTGAATTATATTTGTGCAGATATTTGTTTCTGCATTCACTTCAAAGCAACGGCATTGAAATTCTCTCTTTTAAATTCACTAAGAATCACAAGGTTTTTTTATTTATTCATAAGGTTCAACATGTATTTCCTTACCTCATGTTCCAAAAACAGAGCTTTCAGTTGTCCCTTGGACCAATAATCCATAGCATATGCTAGCACCTTCATAGAAATCATATTAATTCTGAGAAAGTTGCCAACAAATACCACTTTGTCAATGTTCTGTAAAATTGAAAAGCAGACCAGCAAAAATTACATTCAGCTATATTATTTGCCTCATTCAACATGTATTTCTGCCTCCACTATAAAATTAAATGGGAGTTTTGGGTTACATTTAAATTATCCAGACAGAAATTAAAAAGAAAAATTGCAGTTACTGACTGCTAAGAAGAGATGTTCTAAGGAAAAACAAGTTTTATTCCAAAGAAGGTGAGAAGCTGATATCACAGATGGTGAATATTTGCTTAAAAGCCCAGGACCTTCCCAACATGGATTATGAGTAGTTTTTTGTTTTGTGCCTTTTCTTTTTTCTCTTCCAATCGTATATTACATGGCTACACCGAAGACATCTTTTCCCCCTGTTCGTTAAATGAAGCAACTTCCCAGAGATCACTATGATTATTAAATCCAGATGGAGAACCTCTGAAGGGTATCTGAGAAGGATTACATTAAAGATGGGAAGAAGCACCTTTCCTTATCTATTATACAGACTGTGGTTCCATTTTCAAAAAGCGAGCAAAACGTGGCCTCCAAGATACACAACGTTTATTGCATTCCTTTGTTACAAAGCTCACTTGAATTCAGTTTTCCTAGAGAAACTTAAGATCTTTGAACAATAAGCACTACACCGTCAGTGAGGCAGTCACACACTACCCTAACTTGTAAGCACATCAGAACATGTAAGCAACAGTTCTGGTGCTTAAACAATACCCATAACTACCTGACCAAGCTCAGTTTTGTCTGTTATGCACAAAAATGCATTCATAGTTTTAATCGGTGTACCTCATGACATTCACCATACACTAGAATTGGTGTAGAAGATTCAGTAGGAGACCAAATCCTGGAGACGTAAGCTTTTACAGAAGTCTTGAAGGAGCCCTGGAAATGTATTGTCAAGAGTCCTCTGCTGAAAATCACCACCAAAATCCACACAGAGGCTAGAATTACCAACTGTTACCTCTCTACATTCACACAGCTCTATAAAGCCGAACACCTGGTTCTGCAGCAATTACTCTGTTCCAGGCTGCAGTTTTGTTGTGTCCAGTCCTGTGCATGTGACAGACCCCAGAGAACATCCTCACTTGGATGCTCCATGTTGGAGAGTGCTGATACCCAGATGAAGTAACTCATTTGTCCAGCCTCCAATGACTAACATGTCTGACTATCCTCAAACCAAACAGATCAACAGAGAAGGCTGTGCTGCCATCCAGTGAGACCTGGACAGGCTGGAGAGTTGTGCAGGAAAAAATTTAATGAAATATAACAAGGGAAAGTGTAGAGTCCTGCATCTGGGCAGGAACAATCCCAGGTTCCAGTATAAGTTGGGGAATGACCTATTAGAGAGCAGTGTAGGGGAAAGGGACCTGGGGGTCCTGGTGGACAGCAGGATGACCATGAGCCAGCACTGTGTCCTTGTGGCCAGGAAGGCCAATGGCATCCTGGGGTGTATTAGAAGGGAGGTGGTTAGTAGGTTGAGAGACGTTCTCCTTCCCCTCTACTCTGCCCTGGTGAGACCCCATCTGGAATATTGTGTCCAGTTCTGGGTCCCTCAGTTCCAGAAGGACAGGGAACTGCTGGAGAGGGTCCAGCACAGGGCAACAAAGATGATTGAGGGAGTGGAGCACCTCCCTTATGAAGAACGGCTGAGGGAGCGGGGTCTCTTTAGCTTGGTGAAGAGCAGACTGAGGGGTGACCTCATTAATGTTTACAGATATATACAGATATATAAAGGGTGAGTGTCACGAGGATGGAGCCAGGCTCTTCTCTGTGACAACCAATGATAGGACAAGGGGTAATGGGTACATAGTGGAACACAAGAGGTTCCACTTAAATTTGAGAAGGAACTTCTTTGCAGTGAGGGTGACAGACAGTGGAACAGGCTGCCCAGGGAGGCTGTGGAGTCTCCTTCTCTGGAGGCATTCAAGACCTGCCTGGACGCCTTCCTGTGTAACCTCATCTAGGTGTTCATGCTCTGGCAGGGGGATTGGACTGGATGATCTTTTGAGGTCCCTTCCAATCCCTAACATTCTGTGATTCTGTGTGAAATATTTCAGGTTCATAGTTATTTATACCCTTAGAATCTGCAGTCACATCAGCATGCATTCATACTCATTCCCAGGAACTTATACGGGTGAAAATAAGAACTTCTCAGATTTCAAAAGGCTGCTATTAAACATGGCCAAGAGCACTCTGCATCCTCTGACAAGGCAGTTTTGTCTCTGAAGTAGTTTCTGACAGAGGAGCGACAAACATGTAACTAATGTCAGTGTAATGCAATACCCTCGAATTGATTAGAATCTACATTTGATTTTCATTTTCATGATTTTTTTTTTCCTGAATATACACACAAAGCTACTGTTCCCATAAATACAAGCAAGCAGAGTATAAAAATAAAGTAACACAGAGTATAAAAATAAACTTTAAATCTAAAAATACTAGTCATATATACTAGAATAGCAGACTGTATATCAACATACAAAATTAATATAATTTTTTGTTTTCCAACATTCCTTGACTTGACAAGGGTAAAAGTTATGTTAAAGATGTAAAGTTTCCTAGACTCTGGAACTAAAAACAGCTTTAGCATTTTTTCAGGAGTCAAAAATGAAGAAATGCTAGTTTTATTTCTTAAGGGAGTCTTGCCAATTTACTTTTAAATTGTTCGCTGCTGAAGACAGAAGTCTTAAACTGATGCAGGGATGGTGATGAAATGCTTACTTAAACTAACCAAATTACGACATTCTACAAAAGACACGCACTCTCTTTCACTCTGTGGGGCCTTCCTAAATTGTTCATCTACCCTGTAGTAGAAAGCTATAGCAGAGCTTCATTACAGTATATACAAGTATTTGCCAATATAATTGATTAGGGGAATCTATATCAAAGATGCAATAAAAACCCTACACATATTTTTCTAAGAAGCCCCGTTAAGATGCAGCTTACATGTTCTGCTAGCAAGAAAAATATAAACCAGGGAGATTGGTTTCCTTTATGTAGTTCTGCTATGCCTAGGACAGGCTGTTTCAAATGATGTGTAGTCAAATGGTTCCAGACTACGGAATTTTTCTACCCCACTGCCAACTTTGTACAAGCAAACTTTGCTTTGAAGTTCTGCAGACAGAATATTTCATTTATTCCCCAGCCTCATTTTTTTCCTGCACATATGCAAGTCATTTTCAACACAATATTAAAGCTGCAATCATTGAAAAAAAACAAACCAAAACACCACATTACTTATCAAAACTCATGCTTCAGGGCATAAATAGATTTTGTCAAAAAAACTAAAAGTGAGCTTCACCATAACACTAATCTAATACACACAAACTCCACAGAAGAATACACCCTATTCAACTGATTTTAAGCTCTTATTTAGGCATTTCATTCATCAAGCTTGGCAAGAGTCAGAGCCATATCTCCCAAAGGCAATTTAGGCATCTAGATTATTTAGCAGAACAATAGCATTACTCCCCCCCTCCCCTTCCCCCCCCACCCTCCAAGAGAAAGCTATCTGGAGATTAGCTTACTTGCAATGATAAAGTCTGATATTTTTAATAGTATATAACGTTACTGAATGAAGTTGTCATTCTCTAAAGCTACAAAATTGTTTAGTTCAAGTGTTGGAGAAAGTCTGCTTTGACATCGTCTGTGAAATTATGAATACCTTATACATCAAACCACATTCCTCCAAAAAATTATATGGATCACGCCCAATTTTTAAGTAAGCCTGCCCACAAAACAAAGATGTTTGGAACTCTTTCACAATGCCTCAGAAGTGTTAGTTTCATTAGTAGCCCAATTTCCTCCCCTGATTGCGTGACCTGCGGTTCCCTGCTGCCACTCTCCATGCTTTGATAGCCCTGTACAATGCTGCTTGAACTCCATGCCACAAGGCAACACTGTAAAGAAGCTGAAAGCAAAGAGAACACTGAAAGAGAATTGTCCTGACTGGAAGAGTCAAATTGCCTAAACAAATAATGTCTGTAGCCACTTCTCATGGTGAAGGGAGGTTATTGGTGGCATTTGATAGGTGCACACGAAAAGACTTGTACTGTTCAACATATCTTAAAAGTGTTCTGGAGAGGGATATTATAGCAACAAACAGCATTTATAGGTATACGAAGTTATCCAGGAGAATCAGAACAAAAAAATGAAGAGCATAGCAATGCTGAAGAGACTTACACCCAGTGGCTGAGGAATAAAATGGCAGATGAAGTTAAATGAGTGAAATGACACAAATGGAAAGGGGACAAGACATGGAGACTTCAGCATTCAGACACAATGATAGGCTCCAAATTAGCCACCACCACTCAAGAAAGACTGTGGACAATTTCTTAAAAATATGAGCTCCATGCTCACAAAAATAAAATAGTAAGAGCTGTTAGTAAAGGAACTCAATGTGAAATTTATCAATATGGCATCACATAAATGAATTGTGCAAGCACACTCTGAATACCTCATGAAGATCTGATAATTCAATCTCAAAATTAGAACCATAAAAAGATTTTAAAAATTAAACAGTGGGAAAGAAACAGAGTGTCTTCCATAGCAAAAGGGATTAAGTACTAGGAATTTCTGTCTTGGAAAGGCCAAGAGGAATGCGTGGCAAAAGCTTATTAAAAACAAACAAACAACAACAACAAACCACAAAGCCCACCAAAAGCACTAGTGATGAATTATTTGCTATTTTTCATAAAGCAAAAAGCTAGACAGGACCAAATAAAGTAATCTGATGGCAGTTTGCTGAGTTTCTTGGGTTTGTTGGAGTTTTTTTCTGGGCTGTGTGGGTGTGTTCTTGATAAAAATAAAAAACCAGCACTTTCTTCTAGCCACTGAATACTGCAGAGCTAAAATCATCTATATATTAAAAGATTAGATACATTAATTGAGAGCAGATAAAAGAGATTAGTTATCACCTAAAAGTAAAGGATGCTGCTTGCAGCTCAGAACAATCCATTCAGAGTTATCGTGCCTAAAGAAAAGAATGTGACAAGCATGTGGCAGGAGCTTCAGGCAAGATAATGAACTATGTTTTTATTATGTGACCCAATAAAATGGATCTTATATCCATCAAAACGTTTAACACCATACACAATTCAAATCCATCATGCTATGGGAACAAGCCTAGTAAAGTACTATTTAAAAAAAAAAATCTGTCATGGTATAGTAAGATCTGCTAATAACTACAAGGCAATTGAGAGTATTAATTTGGATTACAAAGGTGCTAAAATCTATGCATTATAGCTTGAGAGCAAATTAACAGCTTCAGGCATCAGTGGTTCAAAATGTTTACAGTTAACTTTTTCCTCTCTTCCCTACCTTTGAAGCTCAAGGCACCTTACACTTTGCATCGAAGCATACATATAACACAAATCACAAGAGTCAGGACACCATATTAAATGAGCATATTGACCAAGGCCAGTTCACGTTTTTGTATTCTGATAATCTTACTATGTCGTTTCTAAAGGTCACAGTAAATATGCTATCTTACCTCATTCAATGCACACATGCGAGCAATAGAACCTATGTTGTTGGTGATGGTGACCAAAGTAGCTCTGGCCAAGTCCTCTTTACTGATGGAATCTCTCTTTTCTTTACTCATCATATGACCAAAGCTGTGTGAGGAAGATTATTCCTTTTAATATGAGTTATTCAGGAGTGCTAAATGCCCTTAGAAATTTTATCATTTATTAAACTTTGCTCAGATTTGACATCCATTAATTTGAGACAGATTTGTAATGTGAAAAGTGATGTCATTGGAAAGGCAGAACAATGACCAAAGACACTTCAAGACACTTCTAAAATAACTGTAATATAAATGGAAGCAAACTACATCAAGCATTGCTTGTATCGGTTTATAAAACAAAGGGCAAGAAGTAGGTGACAGATCTAAGGTGACCATGTGATACATTCAGAGTGACATTTCCACATGGACAGAGTGCATAGTCTAGGGATTATGCACTCAGTTCAGCATGCACAGTAAATTTCCCAAGGAACTCCTTGAAAACAGCTCAGTTAACACGTACCTTGAGGCTACAGCAGACCCTTGAAGGCCAAACCGCTCATAGTCTCCTCCATAAATATCTTTCACCAGCTTATCCACGTTGGTGCTGTCTCCCTTGGCAGCCATTTCTAGTGCTTCTTCAAACGTCTCGCAGCCAGTCAGTAGACAGCACAGGCCCAGGAATGTTCCTCCTCCAAGACTAGAAAAGCACAGTTCCTTCAGACCAGCAGCTTGAACCAGCTTTTACCACAGCTCTTCACACTCCCATTTGCTACATGGTCTGCATAGCTACCAACTGTATCTTGCAACTCAGAGAAATGAAGACACACACTCTAAATACAGTTTCTGTTTAACACAAATGTCATCCAGTGTGGTTTTAGCTGAACTGGTCTTAAGTCCTTAATATTTAAAAAGGAGAAACGATGCTAAAGAAAGGGTTAGCTGAGAATAAAGTCCAATCCAATACCACAGACGTCAGTTTGCTATTTGTAGCACTCTAGAGTAAAGTTTTCCTTGTGCAAGAATAATTAGCCAGCAGATCACTTAAGTCAGTGATGAAAGAATAAACAGTGATCAAAGCTAAACATCTATGCAGGGGCAGGCAGCCAAGACAGATCTTGTCCCCCTAGCCAGTGGCAGAAGGCAGACCAGTTGGTTTCTGTTCAAGGCAAGGCTAGCATGAGCTAGCCAAAGAACTCTGAGCAAGGAGCAGTCATTTTAATATCCTGCACAGGATCAAGTACAATATTCACTGACTATATAAATTTAGCAGGGAGTATTTAACTGTGCATAACAAGGGCTAACTCATTTCATTAAAATTCTACTTTGGACTCTTCAGTCTTAACAGACATGAATTTCAGCTTACTAACCTCTACATCCTTCCTCATTCTTTCTTAACCCTTGAGAAAGTTAGCTTATTTGCACTGATTGCAGTCACACCAACTGGAGCCACTGTAAACAAGAGGATCAGTGAGACACCACACTTGCACTTCACAAAAAAGCACAGGAAGTCAGATAGGAACACCGTTCAGTCAGCGCTCTTGGATTACTAGGCAAGTTTTTCAGAACGCATCTAGTAGCACTGTAATATATTCAGCATCTGAAGAGCAGGAAGCTCTGCACACCAGTCACAAGACAGCATTGGTTTCATCATCTCAAATGAGTCAACAACTCACTGCAGTCATGTTCTTCCTTTCGTAGTAGAAAGGTTCAGAAGCACATCTAAAATATCGAAAGGGCTACTCTTGAAAAACAACCAGAATTGCAAGAAAACCAATACCACTTCCATTCAACTTGCATTCATGCGTATTGCATACAGAAAAATGGCTCACGGCTACCATTGTGACAAAGATATGCCCTAGATAAGGCAACAGAAGACACATATGCAGTCATGTGCAGTATGCAGGAGAAACTTTATTAACATGTACCATGCAGTGAAGGACAGAATGCAGTTTTTAAAGGAACTATAGAAAATCCAAAAAGCTTCTTCAGTTGGTATATTGGAAGGGTTTTGTTTGGGGGGGTTTCTGTTTCGGTAGTTTTTTATTGCTATTTTAAGATTAAGAGATTACTAAAAAGGAAATCTATCAATTTAGTTTGCACATTTGAGGAAAAAGTGGGATAAATGTATTGGTGTTTGTACTAGTCTGAATGGACACATTTGTAAATAAAGTGGTTTCCTATAAGTAAGCACTGTTGGCACATCTCTATGTAAAACTTAAACATGCCTCAGGCAGGTTTTTGGCCTTGGGAACAAAATTCTGCATCTATACTACTGAATTCCTGAACAGTCACAACTAAATTTCTTACTGAACACAGGACAGAGACCATTTCAACTCTGCTATACCCTACAAACCATTTCAGAGATCAGTAGATGACCCGGGCTGAAATCATGCTGAGGACAAAGTAAGAATACAGACAATGAGATTCTAGTCTTTACACGCCGGCATTCCTTAATCTACCAGCATCATCTGAAGACTAGTGCAACCAGTAAGGAAACGGGATCCAGTGAGATTCCTCTGCCGAAATCCAGTAGCAGCAGGTAATTCTACAGAGTTTTCCTATATTCTGGATACATTTTAAGTACTAACCAAAGGTTTCTGACTGATTTACTGGGACAGCTTTATTTTGCTATTTCACAGCAAGAAATACGAAGTAGGTAAGAATGCCAAAAAGAAACTAGGCAGCTCTAAAGCTAAATGGATCAATTATTTCCCTGATGTAGACTCCCCCTCCGAAGAAATCCTTGTATATTTCCAGCCTTGCTACTGATGGGTTTTTAAAAGAAATGGGAAGACAAGCACAATTTGGGGCTGCACCTACAAGTCACACTGTCTGGTTGTATCTGTTCAATTATTAAGGAGAAAATAAAATAGAATTAAAAGAACATATAATTAAATTTACCTGGATCCTGTGACTCTCTTATAGTTGTCCTTGGAATACACAGCTAGGATGCTGACCCCTGAGCCTATGTTAACTAGCAGCATAGGATACGGATTATCAAGGCAGTAAGGTTTTTTCTGGCACTGTTCAGGATCTGTAGGATTTTCAAAATAATAGCACTCTGGTTGGCCATTGAAACCAATCGAATCAACATAAAGAAGGCCCTGGATCAAACAGTCCAATTCATCCAGTTTATGGAGCTGTAGATCAGCAATCTGGAAGAGAACAACAAGAAATTAATAAACAAACATTTCCTAGTATAATACAACACTAAGAAGCATAAAAGGCTCAGCTGAAGCACTTTGATCACTTTAATAGTAACACATTACGCTACTTAAACAGTACAAAGATCTGTTGAAGAAGGAAGTCCAAAGTAAAAAGTTTGCTACCTGCCTGACAGCAGGTACCTCTGAAAACAACAATGTGCTGTGCAGTAATGTTGTTCAATTCCTTCACTTTCGAAATCATGCCTGCTCTGCAAGCAGGAAACATTTCCCCCTGCTCAGGATTCTGAAGCAATAGATTTATTTCCCCTCATCCCCAGCCCAAGAGGAGCTGCGTTCTACAGATTTCGGACGGTATCTGACACGTGCCCGCGCAGCAGCACTCCTCAGGATGCACCGTGCTTTAACTCATCATCCAACTACGTTTCCCAGCAATTTAATGAAATATTAAGTAGCAGCATTAAGATCAAGGAACTTAAATAACAAGATAGTTAAAGCCTTAAAAAAGACACATGCTTATGTTAACACGCATTAAATATGCGGTGGATTATGCTTAAAAGATTTGCGCTTTTTTAGTATATGTCACCAGTTATCTGAGAGAGTTATTTCTCTAAATTACAATGAACACTTCAAAATGCCCCATGAAAAATAGCATATTCTCAATGTTTGGTGAAAAATAATATAAAAAACCCAAACAAAAATATTGTCAGGTCCATACCCCCAGCAAAACGTTCATAAAAATTTAGCTGTAACAGAAGGCAGAAGAACAATTATAGGAGCTTAAAGAGGACATTCACCCTGAGATCTCACAGGTTAAACTGAATGCTATTGCAAGTAGACATGTCTGTTTACTAGAATCAGAAATTGCATCCCTTTCTTGAAATACGACACGGTGACAATCTGTAGAAAGTCTCCTTTCCAGGTGACATTGAGCTTAGACTTGTGATAAGGAGAGAGAGAAAACATAGTAAAGTTGCCTGTCCAAACCCTGAGGTCATTTGCATCCTCACATCTGTAAACAGGTTTTATCTAACTCCACTTTCTAGCAGAAAAAGCAACAAAGTATTAGGAATAAAAGGGAGTTACACAGCACAGAGCTGATTCTCAAACATTTGCATACTGCAGGATGTTTTTATAACACCTAATGGAGAAGATTTACGACGCTAACTACCTCCTATTTTTAATTCTGGAAGCTATATTAAGTCACTATAAAGAGGAAAGATATTTCTGCGGAATGGGCATGGCCAAGAGGTTACATTCTTTTGAGCTATTTAAATCTCCCCCCCTTAACTTTTTTCTCTACTTGTGCATAGCTCTAATGTGCCTTAACTGAAATCCATTCTACTCTTTAGGTCTGCCCTTTTGTTATACTTGCTAGTCCTCAAATCCTGGAACCAAATAAAATAAGTAAGACAAAAAACCCACAAGCCAGCAGTCTCCAAGACCTCAATATAGAACCAGTTATTCATAGGACAAGAGAGACAGGTGGAGATAATTTCCTCTTGTTTCAGTATTTCCTCCTGTAACTTTTGCAATCCCTTCATTTTTTTTCCTTGGTTACCACATGGCTACACAAATTCCAGTTACAGAAATGCTGCATTAAAGACTTGAACCATCTAGCCAGCAAACAAAAAAATAAACACAAATTCAGAAAAAAGGATTTTAAAGAAACTTTACAAAAATCGTAATGCTACTTTACAAGTATCTTGGATTTCTGCAATTACTTGCTATTTCTTGCTATTACAGAGGAAAAGCTCCAATCAAGAGATATATAAGACGTTAACATAATAAAAACTTCATGCACTTTTCCTCACAATGGACATTATATGGAGCCCACTAAGTCATAACTCCTTAGAGAATTTCTTTTGTTAAAACCCAACTAACGTTGCACATAGCTAGTCAAAATAAGATTCTACACTAACCATGATCTTTCTCCAGGTTATGTGCTGTACAGCCTCAGTTTCCTCGTTTTACTGTATGAGCCAGATGCTGTGTGACCAAACACAACCTATCACAGACACAACGTGCACAAACATGCTATGAACCAGAAGCCCACCACACAAAGACAAGTCATTAGCAGATTTACAGCCCCTATTGTCAAAACCTTTCTGCTTCCACAAGCCAAATAACCAGCCACATGCTACTTTTGTGTCATCCATGTTACACTTCTGTAAATAGGTAATCATCGGGAGAAAACGTGCAAGGCATGGGAAAGCAATACAAATCTAAGAGTAAAACACTTGCATCAGGGCTAAGGCACAATCCTTGTTTCTACAAATTCTCTAGTCAGCCTACTAATTTTGTGAAGACAGAACAAAAGAAACTAATCAAAGGTTCTTTTTCAAGCACTATGCATAGAAGTTTAATTGGGTCCAGCCCTCCATGTATAAAAGACATACTAGAATTTGCTCTGCTTTTTATAGCTCTGTGCTATATTTAACAGCTGATATACTATAAGCAGAAAAGTCCTATTACTGCTTTCTTTCATGTATGATATTCATACCAGACTGAAAAAAATATTTCCCTGCGTTGTTGCAGCAGTCTGGTTTTCATTTTTGGAAGGAGCAAGACTGGCATCAGTATTCCACGTCGATCTGCCAGCTCTGCAGCCACACAACCTCTGAAGCTCCAGACAGCGCAGGGAGACACCACTCTTCTTGTTTCTGAACACAAATTAGGGCACAAGTTGCAATAAATGTAGTAACCCCATCTTGGACGGGAAGCCATGACAGAGCCAGGGTCATAATTCCCAGTCCTTTTCCCTGGATATAGAACTGCCTCTTCTCTGTTCATTTCTTCACTCAGTGACTCAAGCAGCAAAACCTCATGACAAGATAGATGTGCCTGTAAACATCGTAACTAAAGTATGAACAGGCAAACGTTCTTTTCTGGTGCCATCACCTGACCTACCACATTCTATTTGTCCTCACATTTCAGCTGTTCAAACCATTTTTCCTTGCAGGAACTGAAGTTTATGCGCAAAAATGCAAAACAAAAATGGGAGTTGGGTATATAAGCAGATTTTAATTGAATTTTTTTCCTACAGCTATTTATAAAATGCATTTGCAGATATTTTCCAGCCCTTTACAATCCCGAACACGAGGGCAGACAGCATGATGGTCAACTTATACTACACTGCACTCCTGTAAATATATTCACCACAGTGCCTCTCTAGAAAAGTTTTATGTCAGAAAGTTGTGCTGTGACAAGAACAACTGCAGAACGAAGTAGTATACATGACCCCAGAGGGAAAATTTATGATTGTTACAAGGAAACCATATGCACATTTTAAAAATATTTTTTTTTCATTATAGTCAGACTGTAAAAATTCTTCTTTATTTTAGACTGTTTTCTAAATACTGTGGGAAGGGAAAAAAAAAAAAGACTTTGGACTTCAAGGACCTCTTCAGGACCATCAAAAGGAGGGACTTGAATCATGTTTACAAGCAGGTGCAACACAGCAAGAAAGCAGTGAACACTTCCCCACAACAATTCACACTTTAGCAACAAACTCCTGAAACCCAGCTGATTTCAAGGATATACAAAATGTCTGTAGCCACTGTGTACAGATGTCATTCTAAGGAGAATGAAAGCCACTCTTGTTGTACACTTGCAAAACATGCTGGAAAATAGTGCTGTCTGTTCAATTTTAGGGTTTTGTTTGTTTGCTTTTTAAATAATACACATTATGCCTGAGAATTTTTAGCTGCATTTAAGTACCAGACAGTATAAAAAGAAAAAAATGTGGTACCAACTTGCTTGAGCTTATAAGTATAGAAGCACAGAAGTCGAAGGCTTGGGTCACATTTATTTCTTTATGGATGAGTAAATATTTCCACCTCAGCAAGGAAAACATGAAACAACCCAGCTATCTAGAAGCAAGCTGAGGGCAGCCATGACACAATATGCAGTAGAGCTGAAGCCTAATGGATCAACACTGGTATGCTCATGTCTTTTCAGTGAATCTCCAGCTCATGAAAGATTTCACCCAGTTTGAATTTTCACACTGTTACCAAGTCCTGGTGAGCACAGTGATGTCCAAACCTAGATGCAGTTACAGGTTCATCTGTCTCTTCAACTTCCAAAGAGAAACACTTTTTTTTTTAATCTGTAAGAAACTGTTAATGTAACATCTTGCAAAATTTTAATTATCAATTACAACAGCCTCATTTACTATATCACTGGCTGTTACATGCCCTCTGAGCATTGTTCCAGTTTTTATTTGTTATAATAGTTTACAGTCTAGCTTTTCCTTCTATCTCCCTCCTATTACCTCTCCTCCACTTTCATAAAGATGTAATTTGCTTTGTTTATATTCTCATTGTCTTTACCTCAACCCCAACCCTGCCTTTTTCTGAGCTCAGATGAGGTACTCACCCTAGCTCACTCCACACGCTGAGGCTGGGAAATATCCATTCACATTCAAAGACGACAAAGTCTAATACAAATTAAGGGTAAGCCCCACATTCACTGAGGCAGAAGACTGACTCCGCACCAGCTTTGGGCAAAAAAACCCACTAGTCTGGGATCCTCTGCAGAGGATTTGCCCTCTTCACCCAGCTAGCTGTAAGGATCCCTTCCCTCTCTTGACAGGGAAAAAGATGCACATTGCTTCTCCCCATTCCCTCTGAAGAGTTCCCTCACTTCTTGCAGTGGTGGTAACAAAAGGTATCACTGTTATTTCTCCTGTTCTCTGAATGCCACTTTCAGCTCCAGCCCATGTCTACCCACTATAAGCAAAAGAGGTACAAGATTTTAGTGTCTTACACTAACCAAGAGTGACACAGTGTACTCATCCTACAACACAAGAACAGTGAGTTTATCTGTTTTATGATAAATACAGTCTACAAGTCATCCACAGGCACTCAGTCATACTACAAAGTCAAGCCTTAGAATCAGCTAATAACTGGCACAAGGAAATCACTCTCTAACAGCCAAACTTACTCTTTCTTCCCCTGCTGCAAATATTCCTTATTAACTGATCGGGTTTTTTTGGCCCAGGCCCTGCTTCCACTGAAGCCAGCAGTATAATTTCTATCAAGACAAGACAGGTTCTGTAGGTGTCTGTTCAGGAAAGGAATACAAATATCCCACCTTTGAGCCATTGCAATCAACAATTTTGCAATAGAGGAGGTTTTAGGCAAAGGTCTGAATAGTCCTTTCTTCCCTCATCCCCTATGCATCCTTCACATTGAGTTGCTTTACAAAACTGAGTAACAGCCTAGGAATTAATTCATCATTACATTAACAGCATACTTTCTGTGCAATTAACATGTGTGCACTATCATGAAGGAGTCAGAGTATAAAGAGATTTATATTACAGGTACACGGGAAAACAAGTTTATGTACTCCTTAATTTTACAGAATTGATGTTACTTGAGCATTTACAGAACATCCAAGGTAACAGTACATAGTTGGGGAAAAGGAGGGAGGATTATCAGAACTAGGCAACAGATTTATCCATGCCTTAACACCACTGTTACATGAAAATAAAGTCAGCCAGCCAACAAGACCAGTCATTCAGAAAGGAAATAAAATAAAAACAAAACAAAAACAAGATAAAACTCTAAGCTGGAAACAGTCATTTTAGTGAATTACTTACTGATGTTCTTCAATGAGCACTAAGTGTAACCATATGGCTGCCAAAATTATCTCTGTGGTCTAGTTTAATGAATAGAGTCTGTTTTCCTACTTCCAGGGGAAGCATTCAGATCTCAAGGCTGAATCAAATCATTTGCCAGGCAACTGATCGCTTTTGCTGGCAGTCACCAAGCAGTCCATGGAGACTCCTCCAGGTCTCCTCCCATCCAACGCTGTGGATCACAGGAGAGGCAGGTCAGACAGCTAAACTTCGCTAGCTTTGTAGATTTAGTTGCCTTTCTATGGCACAGAAGGTAGGCTTAAAAGATGATGATTCCCAATTTTATTTATTTTTTTAACATGCAAAAGCAACAGAGATGTCTAGCTCAAACCTATTCAACTCATTTAGGGATTCAGAATTAGACAGTGGAACAGGAAAGTAATAAGGTGTTTGCTTGTCTATTTTAAGTAGAAAAAGCTGCTGTAATCTTAGAAGGATTCCTTCTTTAAGATTTGATGGTTGTTTTGCAATATGTTGAATCTTTTGTCCTAAATGTATGCAACCCTGAAAATCCCATAAGCATTTAAAAATACCAAGACAAATAACTTAAAAGCAGGTACACATGGAAATAAAGGGCCAGAACAAAAGCATGTTACCCATTCTGAGTTCCATGCGTTTCCTAGCAGTTAGCCAGATTTTTTGATGAAATTAACAACATTCACAAAGATACTTTAGTTTTTCCACATTGCTTCTAAGTAACCGAAACAGTGACCTTTAAAGCCTCCTCCATATTAGGCGTTATACCACACTGAAGTCTGCAACAGCAGCATACTACACTTGGCACATGTTCTCTACTTCTACAGGTACATTAGAGTGATCAAATATTTGAAACAGACATTTCAATGCTTTGAGAGAGCAAACCCAAAGCTGTTGCCCAATGTCAATTTACAGACAGCAGAACACACAGATAGCCAGCTGCTGTTAACAATGGCTAATGAAGTGTGACAATTTAAGTGCCAGTAACCAAGACACTCAGTACTTCAAGAGAGATTAAGCAAGCAAACCTTCATGTAAAGGATAGTATTTTGCTTCTGCAATACTCTACAGATACTACAGTTTGAGCCAAGAAACACTTGCTACAAAGGAAGGTGTGGAACTGAATAGCTGTAAGAAGACATGTACAAAGCACTTACGTAGGTCTGAGTGCACTTCACTGATTGCTCCGTGCTGTGAAACACCCCAGCCAGCCTTTATAGTGTTGTTCTTAAACTACCTACAAATGTTGCATTAACACAATGTTAACTAACACTGCAGATGTGTGGGATTTCAATGCTTAAGTCCACTAGCAGTTTGCTATGCAACCTCATAATTTTGTACAATAGCCAGCACAATAGCCCCAACTTCAACCATGGCTTCCAGTGCTACATCAATTCTATTGCAGCTGATATGACAGAGGCTAGTTCCTCACTGTAAATTGCATATTTACACCAGATAAAGACAAAGCTACGTAGAAATGACTAGCTGTGATAGCCAAGTAACTTCCAGTTCAATTTTACAGCTGTGGGAGCAAAGGACATAAACTTTCTTACTAAGTAAGCAGCTCCAGCTGCTATTCCATGATGCAAGAGATGCATTTGAGAAGACTGACCATTCCAAAGGGATAGTCACCCTCTTCAGAAAGTCTCAAAGTGACCTCCCGTTGTCACTCAAGAATGTGACCTGAATCATCCCCTGGACACATGGAAGAACACTTGAAATCCTGAACTAAGGCAACACTAGCACTAGAAATCATCCCCTACTGTGATGCCAACATCCTTATGCAGTGTGACACAAACTAAAACCTTCGAGGACTCAATCATCAGTAGACGTTAATATGTAAGGGACTTGCAATCAGCCTAAAGGACAAGAAATCTGGCACTAGTAGTGGACTACTACAGCGATTCAGAAACTTAATAGTCCTTCATTAGACTGTCTGCTTCCATGTACAACATTTTCTGAAAATGACTGCACAACAGTATAACAGCTGGAATTCATGTTATCTCTTACTACATTCTCTTTACTCCTTAGGAGCTTGGTCATCTGGTATGTGAGAGGTACTGATAAAGAAAAAAAACAACCTGTTGTACTGCAGGAATGGATGCTTTGAGTTAAAAATGAAACACACATAAAGCCCAGGACTGCAGTCAATGGCAGTTGGTAGATCAGTATGATAGCTCCCTGGACTGAAGCAGAAACAGAAAAGCAACTGATATAACCTGTCATACCCAACAGCCATCCCTCACTTCCCAGATCAGGCCAAAAGCTAGTGATAGAAGTGTCAGACCTGCCTGCCAAATAAATTATTAATCTTTGTGACACTTCTCTGGTACAGGCAAGCTAGTCATTCCTTTACGGAAAATAAATGGAGTATGCCACAGTAGAGAGACGCAACAGGCAACTGCCTCCTGAATGACTGTTTCTCTCTAATGCAGTTTGTACAATGGCTCTCAATGCTTCTGTCACCATATTTTTTGCAGTCCACTCATTCGGGAGCTAGGACTATTGCTCAAGTCTATACAAACACCAGCATCCGAACACTTCAGATTTACATCAGCTTCTGGAGCTCCCTGAAGAGGTTATTTTAAAATTCTATGAGATCTGGGACCTAGTCACCTCACAAACTGCCTTTCTCCACATGATGTACTCCCAGAATTGAAATCAAAAGCTAGGTGCTATTGTCATGCTTCCATACACTGTTTGTCTCCCTGCTCCATACTCAGTCTTTCAGGCTCTTGACTTAAGCCTGCTTGAAGATTAATATGGGGAAAATGAACCTGAATCTGATCTCCAAACTATATGGTTTTATTTCTGGTTTTCCAATAAGTATCCAGTTCACAAATCCAGTCTCAGGCTTCTAGGCTGTCATAATACACCCTCAGTTGATTATGAGGCATCTGATCATCACAGCTGTACTCTAAATAAAACCATTTACCCTAACACTTCAGTAGGGTATCCCAGCAACTGGAAAACCCTCCCCTGCCCTCTCTATGTTCTCAGCTATTCCACAAATGAACAAATGTGAATTGATTCTGCTAGTCTTAACCAGTCAGGATGGACAAAAAAAAAAAGTTTTTGTTTTAAGTTTTAATAGAACTCCCATGATGCTTTCCCAAAGTACTTCACACTGAACTTACACAAACTGTTCACGTACCGTTCTAAAGTCCTCCTCAAACTTGTAAGCTCCACCTCCTGTGGCACAGAGCGTAGTGTGCAAACTTGAGAAGTTCTTTTCACTACCCATCTGTATGAACCTGTGCATGGCACAGCTGGGAAAGCGGATGAAGTGCAGGTTTCCTTTGCGTCCACACATAGTCAAGTTTTTCAGTTCAAGATGGACATCGCGAATGCCAGTTTTACCATAGGCTGTGTTGGAGGTCAAGTATTTTCTAATGCTTTTCAGGTTTTCCACCTCTTCTTGTTCCTCTTCTGCAGTAATGTCCTTAGGTTCAAAGTAGACCAGTTTAACCAATGTTCCACCGATATCCATTCCAAACCATGGAAATGCTAAGGATGAGGGGGTTGGGCAAAAAGAAAGAGAAAGTCAATATGAATATAAAGGTTAGCTATATTACTTAAAACATTTGCTGAATCACCATTCACTGCAGTCACAGCAGAAGTATCTGCTCCTAAAAGGTGGTGGTCACTTAGGTGTCCAATTCATATGTATTAAACACCTAAGTTAAGACTTCATGAAACCCCAGTTAAGAAAAAGAATAAAGAAAAATCTCAAAATACTCTTCTCTGGAGAAAAAAATGAAAATATTTTTCCCCAGGAAAACATTTTACTTTTCAGACAGTACCTCTTGACAGAGCACATCTACTGCACTTCACACAGTCTGACTCCTGGCACTAGTTCTCAAAACAGGCTAGGGAGGGAGGAGGAACAAAAAACCCAACCGAGATTTCTCAAGTCACATTCCCACTGTGTAACATCTACGATTGCCTTTCTAAGGCCAGTTGGAATTTCCAGAGTCACGAGGATCTGTGTGAAGAGCAGTAACACATAACTCTCCTGTTATGCTGGGAGTCTCCAGACTTCAGCCCACCAGAACCAGCAGCAATGTTGGAACTACACCACTTGCATATATCAGCAGAAAGACAATGAGCTGTTTTAAGTTCAATATTTAGCACTGACAGTCCTTTCCTTTGAGCATATTTGCTGCTATATGGGTTAGCCTGTCATACAACTATAGAAAAATTGCCACTATTTGCTTCTCAGCATATATGGATTTGCCACAGCCAGTCTAGGTCTACACAAAGCCTTTGATCTATTAATAGCAAGAGAAAATTACTATGGAGAACACATAGACAGGAGATGCTAACTGAACCAGGTTGGTCTGCCTACTTTGCTTATATATACATGCATACACTTAAATAAGCCAGGTAACTTCATGAAGCAATAAGTAAAAATAAAAAATCTCTCCATAGGTACTGCAGAAGGAGGTAGGTAGTAATGTTTCTTAGAGAAATTTAGAGTACAAAGTATGTGGCTAACATCTAAGAAACATTTCTAAAGTAGCACTCAGGCGGTCACCTCTCTGCTTTCAGGGGCATCAGGCAGACTTGTTAAAAATGTGGTTCTACCAACTAGGGCATCCCAACTTAATGTCGATATAAACTCCAAACCATGGACAACATATGCATTACTAATTTTCCTGCCAGTTAACCTAAATGTCAACAACTTGAGGCAAAGATTTTAAGCAGCACAGGAGGTATTGATCACATTGTTCTTCCTCATGTAATCACAGATCAGTGTTAAGTTTCTCAACTTCAGGCTGAAAGGAGTGTAGAGTCTTACTTCTTACCACAAAGGTCTCTTGTCTGGCTGAATAACTTGAAAGTCTAAATTTCACAACTGTTAAGACACTCTCCCCCTCCAAACCAATCCTTATATGTCAGATGTTTAAAATGGTTATTTTGCTCCATTGCTGTATGCCAAGTAATCGAATCATCAGTGTCTCCCCACTTTCCCTAAGGACAAGGCAGGCATAACACATAAGCTCCCATAAAGTAGTTTGCTTACAGTTCAGTTTTTCTAAGAGCACCTACTGTTATCTGTCTTAAAGTCCAATTTCTGTTTCCATGCTCTACAAGATGCAATACAAAAAAGACACCAAAATGAAGTCTAATTTGAGTTTTTGGAAAATACATCCTACGCAGATGCATCAGAGCTCCCTGAAATGGGAAGAATTCAAAACAAGTGTTTTAAAAATATGCTTTACTTTAAAGAGGAAAAATATGTTACCATACACTAACCTGTAACCCAAACACTTTTGGAAGCACATGGTAAATATTTAAGTGAAAGTGACTTGCTCAACTCTGTACAACACTACAATGCAGTAGAGCTCAGGACAACAATCCCATTAGTGATTTACACAAAGCTTTATTTAAGCTACTGAGGATTTTAATTACCTGTCCCACTGGAACAGTAAGTCTCCTCCCTGGAAGCATTTTAACTATGCAAGCAGGAGGCTTAATTTTAAAAGCAGCAGGGTTGGACTGTGTGATACAGAACCACCCTGTAGCTCACTGTAAGCCAGCTTACAATATTCTACATGTAGGGCACAAAAATGTGCTGCAATCTACCTACACTTATGGTTGCTTTAAAGTTATAGTGTAGATTTAATCTTTAAGAAGGGAAAGAAGCATTCCATCCTCCTACCAAAACACAAGGCCAGCAATAAAAGTGTTAATTACTAACAGCTAAGAGTCATTCACAAGTGACTGCCAAGACATTTACTTTCATATGTTAACATTTCGAGCAGCCATAACTAAATCATTAACAACGAATAAGTAGTGTAGAAAACAACTATAAAGTTATTTCAAGAATACATAGTTCTAAGGATAGGTACACATACACATCTGCTTGCATTTAAAAAGCAAGCAGAAATGCCAGACACTTTTTGTTGTTTGTTGTTGTTATTCTCTCTGTGAATCTAAGCTCCTTTCATTTTGTTGTGAGACTGTAGAAAGAAAAGAACTTTGCTCTTAGAACAGCAGCAGTTTTCTTCAGCACAGCTGAAGAGCAAAAGCTCAGTCCACAACAACCGACACTTAAGTTATGCAGAACAGTAGCTTACTTTTATTCACAGCTGCCAACACCAGAAATCTGTTGGAATCATTTGGAATAAAGATGACAACAATTTTGACTGGTTGACCAATTAGGACAAAAAACAAGTCTCAAGGTTCCTGACAAGTCCTGCTGAAATTTGTATAACTTCTGTGCAACTGAAGTGACAGCAGAAATTCTTCTGTTTTCCACTGACTATTTAAAAAAAAAAAAAAATATTAAGTCTATCTTTTGTTACTATCAATATGTTTCAAAGCAAATCGCACCATTGAAGCGCCATCAGTTCCTCTCAATATCTCCAGGAGTCACCTTAGCTGGAACCTACACACTCGAACTTACCTGCCACCACTGAACGCAGTGCTAAGGGAGCAAGCGTGCAGAGTGCACGGTGCTCTGGGGGGTTGCTGCCTCCCTGAACACAGGCAGTTGAGACCACACAGAGGCCACCAAAATTGTTAGGACCCTCACTGCTACAGCCAGGGGGTACGAAAGCAAGGAGAAGAAAGTAAAATCAATCACATCCACGACTTAGGCTGATAACAGTTACTCAAAACTGTGTGATTTACTATGAAAAATGAAGACACTGGATATGTTGCAGAAATGCCTTCACAGCATAAAAAAGGCACTTCAACTAAAATTGTCTGATATAATTGACTGTTATAGCCAATTTCTCTCATACCTACTGGATCAATGCAATCTATTAATGTTGAGAAAATAAAACTATTCTACTGTATTGCTGCACTGCACTAAATTATAAAAAATAACAACACTATAAAATCTAGTTCTAAGTCTCATAGAACTGACACAGAAAGCATCAAGATGAATCATGGATTCTTAAAAGCCTAGCATTAATCAAAAGAATCCACTTCTCTTCTTAAGAAAATTAATTCTCTTTATGTTAAACTGCACAAACTACTTACTGGGTTGTTATCTTCAGATAAAAATCTCCATTACTCCAAAATTTAGCTGCAGAAGCATGTGACAATGCAAACAGAAGGTATCTATAGCATTGCATAATTAGGTAATCTGATGCACACCAACAGCTGTGTTATCTAGGGGAAAGGTTCACTCATGAGAAATTCCATGACACACTTCACCTAGTTTCTGCTCAAACTTTGAAGAGTATGAACCAATAAGGCTGTTCCTATAATGCATATCACAATCAGATTTTTAAAAATCCTATGCTTAACATATGATATAAGGAGGGGGTGTGAAGGGTAAATATGAAATCACAATATGGAGAAGATCAAGGGAAGAAAGAATGAAAGGGAACTCCTAGGTCACTAAGTAACATTTCCCCCGTCAAAGATCATAACCGAGGGTAAACCTTTTCATGTGTTTAAATAGCCCACATAACATTAGCCAAATCTTTTTACTCCTCAGCTCCTACAGACTGTGACTGAATCCTGCTGGTTAAAACTTTCTTCTCTCTACTTGGACCCTAGATTTATCCATGACCAATTCGCCACAGTTTCTTCTTTTGTCAAAACTGTTTCAGCTTATACATCTCTCTTACAAGACCTGTATGTTCTTGAACACAGGTACAGTATCTCATTTTTTTATCAATAATTTGAATGGTGGTATCTGTACTCTGATTTCTTAGTCATAAATATCTCAGATAAACCATCTTAGGTTGAGCTGCTTTTATATGATGAAATCCTATTGCTTCATTTAAATTTTTCATTTGCATTTAATTTGCATTGCTTGATGCTTTGATGATCTAATAACTTCCTGTTTTAATTGGGACTAGAGGGAAGAGAGAGCCAAAATAAGAACAGGGGAAAAAAAAGAAAATCAAAAGAGTCACACATAAGATGGGATAGTATTCTCACAGCTTCTGAAAGCTGCTTTCTATTAAAAAAGCAGCTGACAATAGCTTACAAATATTTGTCAATCATGTCTTCCTATTTTACACCATTACTTTGAGCAATCCAAACATGTAAAATGGAAGAATTTGTTTTCCTTCGAACAAAAATATAATATAAAGCTTAAAAATTAATTGTATCTGTTTAGTTAATGGAAGTTTCTTCAAACCTTACAAAACTAGACCTAAATAAACCATGTACGTACACCAGGTGAAGCCATGCAGTTCAATTTCAGCAGCAAGGGCTTATTGAATGTCTAAATCCTCACCAGAAAAACAACCCAAATCACAACACTTGAAACCCAAAGGCACAGAGCTTTGTTAAATAGTAGTGACCATCCACATATACGTAGCCATAATACCACAAACTGGTCATTACTTAGCCTGTAGAGCTTCATTAAAAAAGCCAAACTAAAAAGGCTAGAAGTATTGATTAGCGATCGAGAATCTCATTCTAGAATCTAACGTCACCCAGCCTGATGAAAGTGATTTGCATAAATTTCCCATTTCTGTTAGAAACACATTACATTGTTGGTAAGACAGATACGAAGTTTTAACTTGCAGGATGCTGGACAACAACAGAGCAACTAGTTGAGTTTGTAATGACAAGTCCTGTTCCTTAGGCAACCCTCACTGCCACCTACATTAAAAAGCATCTGGAGAATAACTTTACACAGCCTGTCACCTGAATAAATTCTTAAGTTCATAAAACTGTGAGATATTCCAATGTCTTGGACAAAATTTAAGCTACCAATAACATTTGACTTATTCACTGTGTCAAACAATAGCAATACAAATCATTTTCACTAAAATATACTACATAATCACAGCATTCCATGTTTAACATCACTGCCGGCAAAAATAACCCCTAGGTTTTCCACAGTTTCCATCTGTCCTTAAGCAGTACCGCACAACCCTGCTGCAGCCAAAGGTCACAGGTGTAACAATCTAAATATTGGCTAAAAGAGTAATTCACCCTGAAGATACAACTTGAAGTGTTTAGAAATTAACCACAGCAATTATAACACATCTAAGTTGTAAACAGTCACACTGCCTCAAAACACACATTCTTTGACCCCTAACAACTACCAACTGACTTGGGGTGAGATGTATGATGCTGACTGGAAAAGAAATCCCAAAGCTTTATCTTAATTTAAGAAATGCAATAGAAGTTCAGCTGGCTTCTTCCCTACATCTGATGCAGAATAATGTTGTGAAGCAGGAGTCTAGTTAACTGCCATGCTGAAATCTTTGTCCTTACTTGGCTACAGTGCTGTTTCACACGGATTAATGAAGGCACTTCACTGCTCTTCTTCTGTTCAAAGATCACATTTCAACTGAACAACACAACACTCCAGCAGGCTTTTGAAATTTACAGAATTCACACCATTTCAGTATTTTATTTTCTTCTGGAGTGCTCCACAGCACAAGGCATCATAACAGACACTTTTCTGTATGCATTACACAGTGCTGCGATACAGAAAGGTAATGCAAACCCTTGTCCTAAGGAGTCTGCACCGATGAGTAGAACCAGCAAACTGACACAAGCCTAATTTCCCTGGCAACTCATCTAGTTCAACCAAGGAAAAAACAAAGCAAAGACAAGTTTCTCAGCAGAAATAAGAGGTGAGTCAAACAGATGTTAGTCTCAGATCCTCTCAGTGCAGGCTAATCAAAGCACACTTTTCACATGGAATCTTCGCTTCTCAGAGGAGACCTGCAAATATAGAAGTCTACCTCACTTTGCCAAAAAGTAAAAAGAATCAAGAAAACATAATTAATAATGACTTAAAGGAGCAACTGCTGCAGACAGGTTTCAGTTGATGAAATATTAGGAAATGCCAATTAACTCATTATCTTTTCTACCACACAAAGCAAATCCCACAATCAATACTGAAGTCTTACAGGCCATGTGGCAACTGCATTTCATTTTGCAATGTGTCCTTAAGCACAGAACAAACATCTGCAAAGGCCAGGATTAAATACAAAACCCACTAAAATGGGACTGTGTAGTATTCACTAGAAATGGATACCATGGAAAGCTATGCAGTACCAGGAGAATTTGAATATAACATTTAATAATTTTTTTAAGCTAGTGACAATGTACTATCATATTTTCCTGCAAGATTAATACTAAATTGCAAATTTATTCTTGTACAAAATAAACCACATAAATTAAAAAGTCTAAGATCAACAAGAATTCATGTATTTTATTCAGCAAAGAAATTGCCCACAAAAATAGTCCTACAAAGCACTTTCCTCATGAAAGCCTGCTGTTTTCATGAAGGCCTCCTTTCAGTAAAAGCCCACAGTGAAGACTCAGTTGTCATACACCCTGAGTAATACAGCCAGTCACCTATACTCTTGACTCTGAGGGGTTCTTCTTCCCCTCCAGATGGAAGGAAATTCCAAATTCTTCATGTTTTCTCATTCAAGTGATTACATACATCCCTAAAGGTCTTATTATTTGTTTCCAAACAGTTGTTACTATTATGAAAAGTTTGATATGCAAGTGCACTCTACTTAGTTACACCAAATCAAAACAGAAGCTAGTCCAAGTTCTGCTGTTTTTGTTCCTGAATGAAAACGTGAGGCTGCATGAAGACTGCAAAACTAGTTTGTGACAGAGAATTATTTGCTCATCAATTTGTTAAATTTGGTAGAAAACTAAGTTAACTATCAACAGACACTGTGAGCACTATGCGATGAACCAACACAAAGAACATCCTAAGGGAAAATAGTATATGTAACTCAGCAAAAGCATGTAAAAAGCCAGAGAAGGCACCAGCTAATAAGTAGCCCTGTAAAAACTGTAGTTCTTCAAGGCTGTTTCTATTTTGCTCTGCTTATACAGAAAAGTTGTCCAAGTATGCATTTCAAAAGAAAGAAAAAAACAAACCAGAGTAGCTGAATGCACACTACTTCCTACTGAGCAGAAACATCTTTAACTTTTGGCAGTGGGTGGCTGTGATCCTGACTATTCCCAGTTACCCTTTTGGAACATGGTGAACTTTTAACAAAGCAGCAAAGATTTTTTGGCTTTATTTGAAGGGCTAGTGAAGTTAAAGTGCAAAGAAACAGAGCACCTTTTCCACTGGATTGTTTTACTTGCAGAATTTACCATAGAATTACTCAATTGCTGTGTACCTCACATAAGAAGCTAGTTATGAACAAGTAAGTAAAACACAGTATTAATCAACAAATCTTATACAGTTAAGTACATTACAAATATGGATATCACAGACTCATAAACTTAAAACAAAACAAAGTATACAGTCAGTTGACTAACACCTCCCAAAACAGCTAAGCAAAAGTCACAGGTGATGCTCGTAAGAAGCATATTACAAATTTATTTTGTTTGCAAGGTACTGGTTTTTTTCTTTCCTCCAGTTAGAATCATTTGCACTCAGGTCTACTTTTTTCTTAATTCTAACCATGCTGGGGAAAGGGCAAACAGCATGTGCTAAGACAGGAGAACCCAGACACCCAACGCACAACAGCACCCCGGTCCACCGCCGCCCGGGCGTTACTTACGGCGCTGCTCGGGCACTATGAGCTTCATGGGCGCGTCGGGGAAGGTGCGGAGGCCGGCAGGACCCTGGGCGCCGCCCGACGCGGTGCACGGCGCGGCGCAAAGCTGTCGCCCGCCGCCCGCCCGGGTTTGTGCCGGGCCGCCGCTCCCCGCCCGCCGCCGCCCCATTGGCGCAGGGCGGGCCCGGCCCACGCGGCAGCGGGGCCGTGCCCGGGCGCCGCCGCCGCATTGGCCGGCACCGGGGACCCTCGCTCCGCCCGGCCTGCGGCGGGGGGGGGACGCCCGCGGCGCGGGAGCCGGGCGGCCCTCTGCAGGGGAGGAGGCGCAGGACCCGCGGCCGCCCAACACCGGGCGGATGCAGACGCCCGCCAGGCTGCGGCAGCGCCGCACGGAGCGGCGTGGGCCGGGCCGCCCCGCAGTGCCACCGCGTTCATCACTTACGTGGCCTGTGCCGCCGGCCCGAGTCCATCCTCCGGCGCAGCCTGCATTTCTTGGCCGGGGAGCCGTGGCTGAGCGGCGGCAGCTCCGGGCGGAGCAGCAGCGGGTGCGGCGCCTCCCCGCAGCCGCCGTTGCTCAGCGGCTGGCTCGAGGGGTGGAAGCCGTTCTGCAGCAGCCCGCCGAGCAGTGAGCAGGAGGCGGCTGCGGGCGGTGGAGGCCCGGCCGGGGCGGCGGGCTGGGCGCGGAGCTGCTCTCCCATGGCGGCAGCCTTTGTCTCCCGGCTCAGGTCCGGCTGGGCGCTGCGGAGCTTCTGCTCATGCCGGCGCCCGTGCCCGCAGCTCCGTACGCTGGGGATGCGGCGCCCGCCCCCCCGCCGGCGGCGGCGCACGGCGCAGGCGTCCTGCTCGCAGCGCGCTGCAGAGGGGCGGCCACCGCCCTCCGCCGGGGACGCGGCGATTTCCCCCCGCACCGGCTAACGTGCGCGTTCCCGGCCGCCGCGCCCGGCACCTGCGGGGCTTCGCGGGGAACTTCGGGAGTGCGCCGGGGCGGGGGGTTCGGGGCGGTCCCCACTTGCAGGGTGCAGGCTGGCAGGTCACACTGGAAGCTGGCAGTCGGTACAATTTCAAGGTGACTTCGCTCCCGTGACGCTGCTCTCTGGTGAGCACCGGGCAGGCCTGCCCCTGTGACCCGCTGCGGTGTCCTTTTCGCCTCGGCGTGCCCACACGCACGCTCCCGTGACTCGGGTATGTGTGTCTTCCAGGCCTCTGTGCGTGTGATCCCAGGTCTGCCTTCTACCTCACACAAAGTTATTCGTGCATCAGCATCAACGTTTAAGTTTTTGTCTACATTGTCACGTGCTTCCTCAAGAGCTCAGAGGGACCGGTGTGACCTTGAATGCGTTTGACCTCATGCTTTTTTAGTATCTTGGCTTTCCCTGTGCAGCACTGATAATCTTGTGACTGTGATTTACTCCCTTACCACTGAGACATCAAAGTGTAAGAACACATTTTCTGAATTAAATGTATCAAATATCAAGTGGACATAAAACTGGGTGAAGTGTGCTGTGGTGTCATGTGTATACTCTAAAAGAAACGCTAATTGAATTTCACTCTGAATAAAAAGTTCATTTATTTATACAAACTGCCAGTCACTACATGGATGATTGTCCTGAAAGTAAAAAGAGGTCACATAATGGCTCCTCCTTATGCCTAAAATTAGTACAGGACACAGGCCCTCCACTGTAAAACCCCTACAAAGAATGAAGAGCTATTCGAACTGCCTTGAGAAAGGGATACTGTATTAAGAAATTGCCTCACAGGAAGGTAAGACGACATTATCTCTGCGTCTTGGCTGGGACCAGAGCGTTAGGTAATTGGGAGCGAGCCACAGAAAAACATGCATGTGAAGTTGGGGAAATGAAAAAAGACTGTTGGAGAACAAATAACAAGTAAAATTTTCTTCCTAAAAACCAGCAATCAATGTTCTGAAGATAACTAAAACACTCCAAATTTTCCTCATATATGCCTAAGCAACTGCTGTAATTGCCAGCCCAAATGCAACTGCCCTGAAGAGGGTAGGAAAGAAGGCAGGCTATGTACAGTAACTGCTAGAACTTTGGGGCAACCAAAGTAAAGTTTTTCCTATTCTTTTTATCCTAACTTGCTAAAGGAACCTTGTGAACCTGTTCAGTTTTCAGTCTAACATGCAAGACAGCAATCCATGCAGAGGTGCAATATCAACAAACAAAAATCAGGGATGCTTCCAGTTCTTTCAGTATTACCATTTACTCAGTCAGTGTTTCTGTCTTCCTTTCTGAACAGGAGTAGGTGAAAACTACTTGTTTATTTTTATAAATTTTCCCATATATGTCACTATAAACCAGAAATCTGGTACAAAAAGGACTACAAACACATAGTATGCTGAAGCTTTACTGCTTCCAAAACTCTGAAAGTCTTTGAGAACTTACTTACTTACTGAATTACGTTTACACTAAAAGCCAGAAGGCTGCTGCCTGCACTGGCAGGGACCTTCATCCCACTTGGTGGCAGTTCCAGGCAGCTGGCTGCTTACACTTTATGAACTGTCCTTATTAATTCAGACCTCTCAGGGCATGAGGAATCTTGCTGCTACTGTCCCCAGCTGGCAATGGTTGTCCCCCTCCCCAACAGAGAAACTGACTGCACACAATCAGCCTGATGCAGAACATTCCTGCAAACCTGTTTTTCTCTGCAATTGCAGAGTAACGGGGAGCAGAGACGCGGGCTATTACTGTATCTCAGCTGAATGGTGTCAGCTTTTTACCTTACTGCAACAAAAGCAAGACCACCTTTAATTCCATACTTACATTTCCTTGTGGTAGGATAGCAATCTGTCCCCTGACTCTGCAATGGAATACAGTACCTGTTTCAAATACTGTAATCAATTGTAGGCACTAAGCTTCAGGAATAAATAACAAAGGATTAAATGAAACCATCAAGTTTTAGGGTAGGAAATTAAAGATTTGAAGGGATATTTAATTCTGTAACAAGTAACTGCAAAGGAAATACACCACGGGTGCTGAGAAGCAAGAAAGAATTCAAAAGCAATAACTGCAGTAAGGAAAATTCACTTTGGACTTGAGGCAGATGTTTCCTAGAATGAAGTTAGACAAGCATTAGACTGCTCCAGCAGACTTAACTGTCGCTGAAAGCTTTTAGGAGAAGTTAAATACCTGTGAGGAACAGTCTAGGTAAAGTTGATCCTAACTTTGAACATGGGGTAGGCATGGCCTTACTTTTTCTAAGTTTTTTTCCAATCTTTTATTTCTAATTAAACTTATCCCTAATATTTTGCTGTAAATATTGCACAATTATGCCCAGGATACAAGTGGACTAGACTGCTGAAACTAAGTAGTAGGTCAGGAAACTACTGTTAGGATATGATCCAAATCACTGACAAGAACAGGGGAAGTGTAGACCAATGGCATATATAAAACCTCAAATAATGCTGCAGAAAACATAAAAATGTAGAAATGTTAAAGACTGTCCAAATCAATTGACAGATTTTATGTACAGAGGCAAATTCAATTCTAATTGCGCAAGTTTCCCTGATCTTGTAAGCTCTCTAACCAGAATGGATGAAAACATTTTCCTAACTTTTTGCTTTGTTGTGGAAAGTTACAAAGTTACAAACCAATGTGCTGTTTTATCAAAACAATTTCAGACTCTTGTACTGATGAGTATCACATGAACTGATTTCTCCATTGCAAAATACCACCTTTTTCATATATTTTTGCTTACACTTGTTTAATTTTGGAATGAGCTTTTAGAAAGGTTTTACATACCCTCTTCAGTTTTGATTTCAGAATTCTTCAGCTCTTTTGCAATGCAAACCAAGACAAAGGGAATAAAATTATAGTATGTTTAATTTATTATGTGATCATCTGTAAGGGTTTAAAATGAAGGAATCTCATGTCCTCAGGTGTATAACACACTGCTTATTTTGGGCACAAGCAAGATACAGTGCAATTCATTTGGCATTCAGGGGAAAAAGACCTGAGCCTTTCCTATTAATATAGATGAAACTGACGTGGCCTGTTCATCCTATTCTGCATCATCTGTGAACCAAAGGTAGAACCACAGCACCACATTTCTTTAAATCATTGCCTGATGTAGACAGTCTGAGCTCTTCTAATATTCTGCACAGGCACTAAATTTGTGACACGAAGGTCTCACATTACACTTAATATTTGAAAATCTTGAGTATCTTAGAAAACACAATCCAGAAGAAATACGACGAGTGATAATGTCATCTCCTCAAAACAGGACAAAAAGTAGAACTGTCTTGCTGCTCTCACAATTGAGCAACTTGCTCAAGACACTCTCTGCTTTTTTTTGTCTATACTATTTATGAGACAATGCATCACAGCACAACTGGCTGAAAGCAGGTATTGGTAAGACGTACTGCACTCTGTTGCCTTCATACAACATATACACATTCTGTGTGTTACTGCCTACTCTACATCCCTTTATATTAATTTCTGTATATTTTGTATACATTTAAGTTGCTGCAAATCAATAACTAGGTGAAACATAAAACATCCAGCAATGAAGTCAGGGCATGTATTAGGGGTTCAGTTTCTAACACTTTGGGGCAACCAAAGTAAAGTTTTTCCTATTCTTTTTATCCTAACTTGCTAAAGGAACCTTGTGAACCAGTTCAGTTTTCAGTCTAACATGCAAGACAGCAATCCATGCAGAGGTGCAATATCAACAAACAAAAATCAGGGATGCTTCCAGTTCTTTCAGTATTACCATTTACTCAGTCAGTGTTTCTGTCTTCCTTTCTGAACAGGAGTAGGTGAAAACTACTTGTTTATTTTTATAAATTTTCCCATATATGTCACTATAAACCAGAAATCTGGTACAAAAAGGACTACAAACACATAGTATGCTGAAGAATCCAGGATACAAATGGACTCAGAACAGTGAGCAAGTCTGCTATACTGACTCATTCTGTATTACACATTTGCAAGGCAAACACTTCATGCATTATTTCATACCTGCCTGTACTTCAGACATCCAGCCTTCTACTACCTCTGTTTGTCTATAAACACAGAGAGCCAGGCTGCAATTCTCTAACTCTAAGAGTCAGCTTCAGCAAACTAGCAACTACCTTGTGGTTAAGATACTCCGCCACAGGATCAGAAGTGTTGTGCTCCAGTCCTTTCCATTTCAAAACCAATGGAACTAAACCAAAACAAAACGCCCTTTCAGGTGTGTTATCATCCGGCAACATGGCCTGAAATTTTTAGAAACCTATGAGGATTAGCTGCTCCTCACTCATTCTGTAGGGCTCCCATATCCCTGGTCTGAGGCTAAGCTAAAATAAGCACCAAACAGGTGCAGTCCACAAGTACATTAATTACAAAAAAAAAACCCCAAAAATCTTACAGAGCACCAGTGGTATAATTCTAATTCAAAGCCAGCCAGTTACAAACCTTTAGTCATATTTTGAAGAGAAGTGGTTATGAGGTACAGGTACGCATATCTCAATTTACACAAACTGCATTATGCAATGCAAAGAGTGTAATGAAACAGAGTTCTGGCATAGCTGCCTGCAGATTTATGCTCAAGGGTTTACTGGAACTCTGGTATTCCTGTTCTTATTTCCATTCAGGTTACTTCTGTGTTTATCCTGTTTCTATATTACCGAACAGTCATAATAGTTCTTGTTCCATTTTTCCCCTTTGAAAATAAAGCACATAAAGTACAGCTTAATCAATTCACATAAAATATTAAGAACATTCCTTGCAAAAAACAGATACTGTTAATTTGTTTTAGGTATATTCACATATCCCACATATCAAAAGGAAAGTGCCGAGTGAAGAAGCCCAGTATTTCTTCCTAATTTCTTTTCAGAACTAGGGGAAAAAAACTTTTTTTTTTTTTATGGCATATGCAGGAGCTTTGATAGATACATGTTTAAAATATATTTTAATGCTCTTTTTCCCTTATTTTAAATTGCAGGCCTAGAAGACCAACAGTCAAACATAACTATGTAATGACAAATGATAGATGTGTAAATCAGATGGGATGAAACAGCTCTAAAACTAGGAAGAATTCTTGTCTGGAAAATGCAATGACAGAGTATTCAAAAAGGGACCCAAAGGGCCATAGTATTATCAGTGCAATCACAGGAAAGCTAAGCCTTACTATGACAACAGCTAGCTAGCAGGAGAATTCTGCTTTCCCCAAACACTAATGCATCTGAAAGGGGAAATTGATTGCAGATGACAGAAGAAGGGAAGGGCATAAATTTAATCGTATGCCTAAATCTTTGCCAGATTGAGGCCAAGAAAGATTATATTGAGACCATCAGTTCCTTCCCTCCCCACCCACCTCCTGTTGCAGGCTCCTTTCAGTTATGCCTTCTGTGACATTTAAACAAAACCTGTTGATTTAATGAAGAAAAGCCCTGTTCCCCTGCACAGAGTTGAAGCTCATCTCCCCTTCAGTATAATCAAGGGAAAAATGAAGAAAAGCACTCTGGCTAAGCAGGAACTTGGATTTGGCAGTCTGAGCAGCCCTCAGGAATGTTTTTTCACTTAATTGAAATAGGGTATAGATAGATGTCCTGGCCCAAGCGACAAGCTGCGTGTCCAGGCAAGGCAGTATGAATGCTACCTAGAAAAAGTTGTCTGGACTAGGACATACGCATCTAACAACAACAGCCAATACTAGGGAATAACAGAAGAGTACAGAGGTGCAGTCTGGTCTGACCAGCCTGCTCATCTCAGTGGACAGACACTGCAGGGGCCTGAGTGGTTTCTACAGTTATCCTCTGGTACTTCTGAGATGCAGTTAGAGATTGTGGTTCCCATCTTTCATCCCAACTGAAAAAAAGGCAAGCAGCAGTCACAAAACAGTGAGAACCTTTTCCTTCTAAAGCCTTCCCTGCCAATACCTCTGTTTCTCTTTGTCCAACTAGACAAGTACAACTTAATCTGCAGGTGCACTTACTCTCCACAAGCTGAACTGATCCCTGGCAGAGCTGTCAGTGCTTCTCTTCTATAGGAAAGAAAAATCCTCAGTGCCTTAGTTCAGACATTTCAAATAAAACTCCCCAAATTAGTAAACATTTAAAATCTAGTCCTTGATTATTGCTTAGGAATAAAAGCCAGTGAAGATAAAGTACATGTTGGAGGTGAATCATCATCTTTTCCATGCCACAGTTTCTATTCTGCAGGGTTTGTAAAAAAAGGAAAAGCCAGGTAATGGATTCAAACTATTAGGTATGTGAAAAAAGCTAAAAATCTAATCTTAAATGCACTCTCCTTAGCCCCTATCCACTCTATCTCATACCTAAGCAGCAGTACACTCAGCCAAGTACTTAACTATTGAACTTAAATACACAAAATGTAATTGGAAAACATCCAAGTTCACAACCCACTGATTGAGAAATACTGTTCATCATCATAAAAAAAAAAAATGATTGCAACAAGTGGCAGAGCTTTTGGCAGCAAAAACGATGGCCTTTGCTCCTGACAGACAAGTATCCTCATGTATGTATGCACACCGGTTTTGCGTGGCTGAATGTCTTTCTCTTCAACTCAGCATTTTATATGGTCCTTCGTAATGCCATCAGGAGGGAAGTGACGGTTTTAAAACAAGCACTTTAGAAGACAACAACAGAATGGCTGACAGTTACAAAAGACTCTCTCTTCCTCATTCAGCACTGATGCATCTGAAGATGAGAAGAAACTGATTCTCCTATCAATACTCAGCTGCAGGGAGATTTTTCACTTGCATTAGTCTGTATTCCTAGAACTTAAAGGTTGACATGAAATAGCCATGGATAGTAATGATTACAAATCAGGTAACAACAGAGAACTAGACTTTCTATGCCTGTATGTGGGAGAGGAAATAAAGACATGTATCTGAACTGTTCTGGCTAGACACACATACCTCTGATGTAGACAAAACTGGCTTACTCTTCTAACGCAGGAGGGAACACACGGTGTCCATCAGAGGGTAGAAGGACAAAGAGCTTTTATTTTCCTTCTTCCAAACTAAACCGCAGATGCAAATTAGTGTAAAACAGAAACACACCACACCTTTGGTATTTCTCCTTAGCCACCTTCAGTAGCAGGGATGTGTATGTCTGAATGAGCATTTAGGCACAGGGCTAAGTCCAAACACCACAACTTATCTGGAGGTAAAACTTTAGTACTTGAACAATATGACTCTGCTTACAGATAGATAAACCAAAGATTTGTTGAGGTTTGTTTGGTTTATTTAGGTTTTTGATGCTGAAAAACATTTAATATGTCCTTGTGAGATTAAGCTGAAAACATACACAATAAAACTCAAATGCTAATCTTTTTTAAAATATCTTTTTTAATCAATGTTTGCAAAGAATAAGAGACTTGTGTACGAAGGAGCTGTGCTATAAATGACAAATTTGTTCCTAGAAGCTCCAACTACTTCGTAATAAAGAAGGGACAACCAAACATTATGCTAACTTTGGGTTGGTTTGCCATAGTTACATCCTCTGATATTTCTGGGACTGGAGACCTTTCAGAGTAAATATTACAGTGAATTTCATTTTGTTTAAGGGGCAAATTTAGAGCTTTCAGGTTTTCACAAGGTCAATACAAACTATGTATACACAAAAAGAGAAACACAGAACTATAATCATAGATATCTGTCTTCTTATTAGATACATTGTGAAAAAAACAAAAACAAACCAAAAACTTCCAGATTCTTCCCTGTGTAGGAAGCAACTTGCATTTCACTGCAAGAATCTTAGTGTCACCAAAATATTTGTCTTCGTGTAAAAAAACTTAACTGATGCAAACACACATTTGGTCTAATGGGAATTTAAGATTCAAAGAGACAATTTGGGTCATCAAAACAAGTTATTTGAGTCAATGATTAACCTAAAAGGGTCTAAGAAATAATATACCAAGTACCACAGAGCACAGGAGTTTTGTATTATCTTGCTATTTATAACTCAACACCTTGTGACCAAAGCATTATTTTGATACTCACATATAAAGCCCTAATTATACACATTTATTGCTCTACTGAACCCAGAATAATAAATCAGAATACTTGAACTCATGAATGCTACTAACCAAATTTGTTGTATTGATCCTTAATTTTGACATGGAAGTCAGATAAAGAAGCTACAGAGTTACTTTTGGTGCCAGCATTTCACACACTGGAAGAGACAATTAAAGCATTGTGTATCTCCCTTGAAACAGGAGACAAAGATACTTTTTTTTTTTTTCACAAAACCTCTGTATATCCACTGAAAACAGAACTGATAGCGCCAAGACATCAATCTCGTACTTTCTGCCTGACTGCTCAAAAAGTAGCAAGCACCCACTGATCTATGTTTCCTCCACCTCTAGAATTTAGTTGAACTACCAAAGGAGACATGTACCTTACTTTCATTCCATTTCCTATTAGAAGGAAAGAAAAAGAAAGAAAAAAAAGTAAAGATAACAAGCACACAAGCCAGCTACCCCATCAGATGAGGGTATGAGGCATCAGTGATCAAGGACTGCAAATTAGAGAATCCCAACAAACTACATGATATTCTCTAGTCTCCATTCACAGGCACAACTGAAATCTAGTATAAGATGGAATTGATATACATGACCTAAAATCCTAAACAAAAAAAACTTGTGTGATTTATGACCTTATCACTGCCAGTTTTCAGACCTTAGATCATCCCAGAACATATAAACAGAACAATGCATACATAAATCAAATCTTTTTTAGAGCAGATTGATTAGCAAGGACTACCTAATCAATGAAAACATAAAAAAAGAAAAAAAAAAAAGAGATCTCTTTCCTACAGAGAGAAATCAGGCTGGAGCCCTAGTTTCAGTGAACTAGAAAGTCTGTTGTTCAAACAAAAAAAAAGCACCGTAATTCTCCACCCGCATTCACCAACCAAGTTTAAATTTGATTATAAGCAGATTAATTTCAGCACAGACTGGCATAACAAAAAACAAAGACTTAAACATAGTTCTGCATTGAAATACTTTGCACTTATGTAGTGCTCCATACTGACAGATCTTCAGATGCTCCATGAACTGTGAACAACTGCTCTTCTCACCTCCCATTTAAAGAAACAAAAGCTAGAATGCTAAAGCAAAAAGCAGTGAGAGAGCTGAAAAAGGACTTGCAGATGGGTCTCACCTCCAAACTAAAACCTATATTTGGTTTGACCCAAAATGGAAATTAAAATACTGATGCTCCCCAACTGGAGCACTTAGTTCTAGTATTCCAGAGCCTTTTTCATATTTTTAACTTATTTGCTTAGGCAGGGTCAGGGCTGAAATTGAAATCAAAGAGACTTCTGTTAGAAAAACATCAGAATATGTTCATTTTCTTAAAAGGAACCCCCATTTTTCTCAGCCAATCATAGACTCAAGAAACAGCTTCTGTTCCCCAGAAGTTGTATTCTCAGCAAAATTGGCTATTAGTCTAGCAATTCTTTGAGTTGGCTGATTAGCAGTCAAACTTACATTTCATCAGACAGAACATGCTGTCTTCCATTTCATAGAGCAAGGCGCTGGCAGTTTCAGCAAATTAACTCATCAGCATTAGCTTCCTTTGTTAAAGCTCCTTGAGCCTATTGGAAACATACCTTTTCACTGCACTGACATTTTGCTGTTCTACTTGTAAAATTCAGCAAAAAGCTACCTGCTTATCTTTGCATGTACATGCACGTAAGTTATGTCATTCGGCTGTTACCAGCATGATCAAAGTTCTTAGCACACAGGTTACTGACCTCAAAACACACTGTTTGAAATCCTTGTTTGACATAATTCATGTTATTCCCTACGTCAATAGTTCTTTGGTCTGTTGTCTATTGTATTTACAACTGAACAAAATAAAGAGAATATAAACTACTACTCAATGCATTCTTCTGTCTCAGTACAGGAATAATTTCAGCTATATTAGCAAATAGCTTACTTTTTAAGAATAAGGACGTATAGGTATCTGCAATGAACACAAACAATTTCTAATGTTGTTAGAAACTTCAACTCCCGGTTTAAGAATCATATTTGAGAAACTTGAACACCTCACTAAAATGTGTCAGACTTTTCTCTTAATTACTTCAGCTGAAAATCATTCAGAACTATTACAATAAAACTGTATTCCATATTTTAATTGTGTGATGAATGTCCAACATGGAGTTAACATCTGACTTCTTCAGGGAAGAATGTATGAATAGCCAAATGAGACTCAGTTCCCAGTGACACTGAACTCTGATCTGAGTTAATGATACAGAGGAAGGACAGGAACAAAGGGAATTGGAGGGGGAAGAGGAAGATGAGTAACAGACTTGGCTAATAAGAGGCCAGGAATCCCAAGTTCGTGGTCTGTGCTCTCTTCCCATCATAGGCAGGTGTCAACATCAGTTATGGTTTCATCAGATCAGACCTATACTGTGATACCACCTTACTAACCTGCAGCCAAGGATGAGGGGGAAGGGCAGGGAGAGAAAAAGAAACAAAACAGAGAGGGTTATAGCTAATAATATGGTACCACATCCACCCCGAGCAAAGATGGCATGGATCTACCCATCATCCGTGTACCAATGTTCTCAATAATATTTATCAATCAATTTATTAAGAATTCTGAGGTGAAAAGTATATTCATAGGAATGTTCCTGTGATGAGGCTTTAATAAATCACAGTTCCTGCATGGAAAGAAATACATACCATATTAGATTCTCCTTGTCAAGTTCACTGCTGAGATTCTTGGTGGCCATGGCTGCTTTAGACACCCAGGAGCTAGCTACACCATCCACCTAAAACTGAAAAAAACCCGTCAGATAGAAAAATCTGGCATGTATAACACATCCTCAAGCAGCACCGTGCCATAATTTGCAGGGTATAGCTACATTTTTTTATACCTGAAATCAAGCCTCATGTTTATTTGTAACAGCAATAGCCATCTGGTTAAAACAATAATAAAACGATACCATCTATTTCCCAGTCACTTATCTTGGAAAATAATTTGCCAAGAGCATGAGTCACCCAGTTAGAAATGAGTTAGAGAATTACTCGCTTCAAACTTTATACTAATATTATCCTTAAAATAAAAGGATTCCTCCCTTACCCTTAAATTGTTAAATGCTTTGGTTCTTTTCACAATGCCAACATCTGCTTTATATAGAATATTTAGATAAATTTTGGAACTATTATCTTCATTTTATAATGCCATTCACCCAGAAAGATCTTACGGTGCTTTATAAATGTGTGTGTATTCCTCAGTGCACCCACATGTATGATGAAGTATGGTAGCATGACAGCACTTGGCAACACTACACAAAAGCACCTGACTGGAACTGCAGTCAGATCCTATAATCTGTTGAAACAACAAAGGGAAAATCAGATGCACAAAACTGAATTACTAACAATGGAATTTTGCTGTTTACATCTCAGTTTTTCAAAACAGGTTTTATTCTGACTACAGAGGGTCAGATCAGCCAGTGCTTGGTACCACTCATCATTTCAGTGGACACCTTTCAGTTTCTTCAGATTTCAGCTGTAAGCAAACTTTCAGTTAGGAAGCCTGGCCCATTTCAAAACCCTGCTTATCCTTGGTTGCAGCATGTTGTGACAACATCAGGTAGGGCAGCACCAAATCAAGAACTATATGTTGAGCTGTGTTTGGAAACACTCTAACTCCACAAGTCTGAATTAGCTCAAAGGCTGCAATCCAGCCAGCCACCTGCATATTTGACTCCTTGCTGAAGAAGTGCCAAAGATGCAACTTCACAAGCAATTTAGGCAATCTAAGACTACCTAACAGAAGAGAAGCAGCCCTGCCTTTCTGTCCTACCAGCATTTTTGCCTGCTCTTTTGCTGTCCCAGCATCTGTTTGGCTGCATAGATCTACCTGCTGATTTGGCTGAAAACCATGGTGTAAGAATGTGTTTAAAAAAATTAGCTGCTCATTAATTCCCCCTTCAGAAGCACCTGAGACTCTCTAAGTTTTAATCATCTTTCATCTGCTGGTCTCCTTTCAGGTAAGAAGACTTTCTCTTCAAGGACTGCAATGAGCACTGTAATTCTTTTGCATGGTACAAATATAGGCTCCTCTTTTCAGGAGTATGACTTCATTGTATGGAGGGCAGATGTCTAGCATGTATTAAGCTCCCTGCCTCCTGTTTATCCTACAGTATGGGCAATGCCCAGCCTGAAATACTAATAAAATATAAGTGTAAAAATATAAGTGTCAAAGAGCCATTATTTTCAAGTCCTTTAAAGATAAGCCACTGATTAAGAAATCTGTTTTCTAAATGTTCATTCCTTGCCCCTTTATCATACTGTAGGATAACTGTGTCACCCAATAGCAGACATTAATTTTTATAACTAAACTAAGAGGCTAGTGAAGAAAGCAGGGTTCCTCCAGAGGGCAATTCAGGCTATGGTTATATTGCTTAGTTGTACCATGTAGCATAACTGCACTTCCCGAACAAGAATTTAACTTAGGCCTGAAAACACTCTGAGCGTTTCTCTCCACTGGCTCTACAGGAAGTCCAAGTTAAAACATCTGAAGGTCAGTGGTGTGATTATCTCCCTCCAATCACATCTTCACATGAGTTCAATGAGAAGCCCTGAGTGCCTAAAGCCAGGACGACACTCAGAGGAACAGTGCATAATATCAGAGAACAGCGCTAGTTTCTGAGGTCAAGACAGACAGTTGACACCTGCCAAGAATAAAAGCAGCTCTGTCCTGGGTGTCAGAGCCAGAAAGATGAGTAATACTACACGGAAATACTGCAATGACTACACTGTAACATATCCTGCTCTTGGGATTTAGCCCATGTTACATGAACAGTAAGCTTTTTGCTCTTGAACCTCATCTTTTTGAGGCATCGTATATTTTTGAGGCAGAGAAGTGTCCAGTCTTCTGGCTTCTACATAGAACATATTTATATATGTACACACACACACCCTGTTAGTGTAAATCTTTCAGTCTTCAGCTATCAGCTATGTATCTGATATATATTTAGAAATACCTTGGTATCTTGGCCAGTTTCCCTATTTCAGAATTGCATTGCTCTAGATATGTATTGACTTCATGTTCCAATTTATTTATCTTGTTACATTTCCAGTAAGAGAGCAACAGTTGACAATGTAACTATAAACAGCATGGTTTTGGTAAAATTTCCTGGGGCTGTTCTGAGGGCTCTGGGACCATTAGACAGCTATTTACAGCCTGTATTTTATGTAAGACTGAAAAAGAAGAAATAGTATTCTCAAAAAGGTAAGCCTAAGGATTAAAGCTTGAATTTCTTACACCACGAAGAATTTCCAAAAGCAGCCTGAAATGAAATAAAATTCCCCAAACCTCAATTGAAATAAAACTCAAACATATGTTTCATTTTAGAAAAGCCAATCTTGTGATTTTACCTTTAAATTATGGTTACCCATGTTGGTATTTATACATCTCTGTGGATGACTGAAAAAGAATCAACACACAGAGAGAAAGAAAGTTTTACTAATAAGATTTGGAATTAATCCCCAGCCCTTAACCTGGAAATTACAAGCTAACACACTCTCTGCAAAGAAAATAATTAACATAATATATGGCAAAAAGTGGCAACAGGCCTAGTCCTGGATTGGGAGCTAAAAAGGCATTATGCAAATATTGGCAGAACTTAGGCACAGGTTTAAAAATAAAAAAACCCAAACAAACAAAACCAAAACCAAAATAAACCAAAAAAAACCCCAAAAGCAACAAAAAAAAAGCAGGGGCAATTGAGAGAACCAAATAAAATTTGGATACACAGTTCAAATACCCTTCATAAAATACAAGCAGCATGTATAAAAAACATTTTCTGAAGTAGCCAGTGCTCCTGGACTGTATCTGTCCTTCTGTATCAACAACACTATTCCATTTTTCTATACAAAGGACATAAGGACTTGAAATTCATAGGAAAATGGAGATGCAAGATCCTGCCTATGTGAAAACTGTGGCAAAATTCATACTGACTTCTCTGAGTACAGGATTCCATTTATTATTCCAGCTGTAGAGCCATTTCTAACAGTACATCCCGAGACATCAGTATAATGTTGACTAGGAAGGAAGAATATTACACACCTAGTCCATTTCAGTAATCAGTCTTCCTGCTTGTGGATTCTCTGCTAAGTTTTGAATTATGCGATTACCAGTAGCTCAAAAATGCCTAGTTTACATGATTCAGCATGATCACAGCCCAAAGCGAGACAGCATACTGGGTCTGGTTGGGATAGAGCACATCACAAATGCCCCAGAAAGTATATTTGTAACCAGTTAGATGGAAAAGTCATCTATGCAGACTTGTTCTTAAAAATGATAAGACAGCATGCAATTTAAGTCATCTTTTCTCATATAAATATGCTTTCACAAAAAAACCCCACAAACCTTTGACTGTGTACTTTTTAATCAAGAGTGTTACTATTCACAACACCTATCTTAAACACCTGATAACTAACCACAGTTTGCTACATCACTGTTCATCAGTCAGGCAAAACAGCTGATACATTTGAAGGACAAATTCTTGTGCCACAATGTGAAAACAGTTCTTACCACTTTCTCCAATGGAGGCTGCTTTTGCTGTTATTTTGACTAACATGATATTGTGTTGTTTGGCCTGATCAGCTGACTCGTGTCTAAATGCTTCAGCCCCTTTTGATAGTAAAGAAGAAAAATACTTAGGCATCACTCGTGGTCTTGTAGCATCTGTTGCCAGTGTTACAGAAATACACTGGAAAACACAGAAGAAGAAAAAAAAAAAAAGTAGATTTATTTTTTTTCGCCTCCAGTTAGTAAAGCTTCAGCTTCCTTTGGTAGCAAAATACATATAAATATACATACACGCAAAAAATATTTCTCAATTATTATTAATCTTGACAGCCTGATAAATTTTACTCCAATCTGGCAGTTCAAATGAGTATGGTATACCATAGAAACATTTAAGAAACATATTTCATCATCATTTATTCTGTGATGATGTTATAAAGGCCCTGTGAGGTTAAGAATCCCACTATATTATGAAAACATGAGTACAACTGCCCTAACAGATGGCTATAATGATCCTGCTTTGAAAAGTTTCCTGTTCATAATAACAAAAGATTTAAATATGGGTTGGTGGGTGGAGAAAATATACAGTACACTGCTACTGAAAAAATTAAATGCAGAATATCCAAGTCATTCATTTGCTTTAGTCGCTAGAGCCAGTATAGAACACTATCACTGTGAAGCACTTTGTCACACATTTTATTAAAGAGCTGTTCAAATTAAAATAACCTGAGAACCTAAGTATACTCATACATTTGGCAAGCACAACGATCCAAGACACACGATTATGTCTTCAGGTGTGTTTTAAGCCTGGTGATGAGAGGCAGAAGGTTCTGATTTCAAAATGCTAGATGTGACCTTCAAAACTGTATTTGTATTACCATAGTACAGAGAATAATAGATTTTGAAACTTTTTGTTTAATTACAAGATTAAAGGGTTGGTTACAGCTGAAGTAATCTCTTTAACTCATCAGAAAATTATGCAATAACTCAAAGAAGGACAGATGGAATAACCAGAGGGAGAAGCAGGAAGAAACAGCGATAGCTTCTTTGTTTCAGTTGCACTCTTTCCAAAGACTAAGTCTTGAGTTATGCAAACTGAACAAAACATACCTCTGTAAATATACTTCAAATCTTCTCCTATGTAAGACAATACGTGTCCTGCTCAAGGAGTAATACTATGTTTGCCATACACAGGTTTTCAAATGAAGCTATAAAGATTTTAAAACAATATGCTGAGCACATGTAGAGCATTTTCATTGCATAAAACACTGGCATGGGACCAGGTGGCCTCACTGCATCTGTTGGAAGCACATCTGTTGGAAGTACCTAAACAAGCCTTCTTAACAAAATCCAGGTCTCCAGCTGTGAGCTTCCTGTTTCTTTTCTCATCAGTAAATGGCTAAAGAGCATGGGCAACCCCAACACCTCACTTGCTGAAGCAGTCATCCCTGGCTCTGCCAAGCAGACAGAGGCCAAGCATCAAGACCCTGTACCAGACACTATGAATTGCCTCCAGATGCCCATCAGGCACCCGCAGGCTCCTGGCTGGCTGTCCCACACTGGCGTGTGCTGCCCAAGCACTCTTTGCCAGGGGGGTCTCCGATTCATTTCCCAGACTCTATTTTATGCTCCCAAAGCACCTCAAGGGAGCTGCCTCACAACCATCCACCAGCTCCTTCCAGTGACAGTTTCCTCCCACCCCACCCGAAATCTTGCAATGACTCAGCTAACCAAATTAGCCGCAAAACAGCCGCAGCTTTTGCAGGCCGGGGGCTGGCAGAAGGTCCCTGATCCCGCCGGGGAAAGGGCCCCGACAGCTCTGCCAGCCGCCCTTCACGCCTGCCTCCCTGCGGCGGCTGCAAACTCCGCCGGGGCCGGCTCCGGCGCCCGGTCCCGCACCGCAGCAGGGCTCGGTCCGGCCGGGCTCCGCCCGGTCCTCGACACTGTCCCCTGCGCCCCGGAGTGAAGCGTCCCGAGCCAGGGAGCGCCCCCGGGCTCGCATGGCGGGGTGCGAGCTGCGGCCTTACTTCCACCCTCTGGGGTGGCTTCCGCCAGCACTGCGGAGCGAGCGCGGCCGAGGCCTTTGTAACGGGGCTGAGGCACCAAGACCGGCCATTACCGCGAGCCTCGCGCTCTGGGCCGCGTCACCTTGTCTGCGGTAACTTGAGTATGTTTGGGTCTGTCTGGAGGAAGAAACTCTGTGCCAGTCAATGTACACAGGATGGCAACGTGAACAATTGTTTGCTTTCAGGTGACCGTCTCTGTGCTGCTTGGTCCAAAGGGAAGCATGAATGTACGCACGCTAAAGCACAAAAATTAGAGTGACAAACCCAAGCCATTTTTCTCTTAAGTTCGTGACCTTAAAGCTAGTCTTGCTGTTTCAGAGAAGACAACACCAACTTTGACAGACAGCAAAAGGAGATGTTTTAAGAGCGATGAGCAGGAAACAAGCACAGAGATTAAAAAAACCCAAAAGCCTGCCCTGGATAAATGATATTAAACAAACCGGGAAATGTGAGATTGAAGATGCAGGTCATTGCTTAAAAGAAATGATAAAGGAAAACACACCTATATTACTAAAGAAAAATAAGCAAATGAATGGCCTGCAACTCATGAGTTCATAAAATCAGCTGTATATGCGTTAGAAATAACATCACCTGAAGGCAACTGATGGGAGTGGGAAAGTGAGGGTACCACCGAGTAGGCTCAAAACAAAGGAAGTGTGAAACGCATCCACAGGTTATGTGCAAATTACAAGATAACTGACAAGCACCGTCCTGAAAGATATGGGTGAAAAGGGGCTGATGTGGCAGACTACCAAGTAGATAACACTGTACGCTGCTTTTCTCCAAGACACCTCTGTGACAAGGAACAGAGCTCTCCTGCCAGTCAGCTCCAAAAGAACCCTGCAGAAGGACCCTGCCTCCAACCAGAATAGGAAGGCGGCGCTGTCAGAGCACAGGGAAGAACAGCAGAACCAGGAAAGCTGGGAGGAAACTGTAGCACTTTGTTCATTCCCTGGGGAAGGTGAATCCAGTACAAAGAAGCTGAAGGCAGTTCTGGTTTGGCGGCTGCCCAGATGTGCTGAATGATGCTGGGCTAAGTCCCAGCAGTGTTGACTCTGTTTCTAATTACTTCTGACAGCAATGTAAAAGTTAGCCGAGGTATGCTGTCTCATAGGGCATCATCTCATCACTCAGTCAAGTAGTCTATCCACAGCTTTTGAATCCTGTCCCAAATAAAGGACTGTAAGTTTCTAAGGGTGATGGGGACAGTCATAAGAAATAATTTATTAAAAAAACTTTTCCTCTTGAGGAGTGGTATCCTTGTGCCACAAGTTATAGGGAATTTGAAAATAAACATTTCAGTGGCTAATGAGAACAGTTTGGGCAGCAGATATTTTTGTTGCAACTGGCTGTCCTTGCACAAACCACTTCAAGGAGAATATATTGGTGGAAAGCCATAAAGGTTATTTACATAGATGGAGTTTCATCATCTCACACTCCAAAACAGGCGGGGTTGGTTATGCTGACCTAATGTTTTCTTTATCATGGTTTGTGTGAGGCTAGGAGCACATGTTAGATTGTGGTTTAGTTTGTTCTTTGAGTATGCTGATGGCAGTCTTCTGAGATACTAGTTTAAATTATGCAGCATGTGCAGTATTATAAAAACAGTTTCAGCATTCTAATATTCAAACAAAACCAAATTATTGCCTGTACCATGTGCTTTGTTATGCCACAAATTAGCAAAAACAATTTCTACAGGGAAGAGCCCCCAACCTTTTTAGGAATATACTCTGCAAAGTATTCTGAGAAGATCTTCAGTTTTCCAACAAATGGAAGAGAACAACTTTCAGGTTTGCTCTCAGGTGCTGATTTCTCCCTTTTTTTTGAGAATCATTCTCAGTCTCCTCCTGGTATGAAAAAGGTGGTTTGGCATTAGGTTAGTTCAGTAGTTTGAATCCACTGTTCTGTTCAGGATAGAAACTTTAAGGCTTAAAGAATGTCTACAAGAGCTTTTCAAGTTTTATTTGGCAAACAATTTCAAATTCAATGTTCCACCATTTTCTACTGTTAAAAGAGACCAACTCGTGCAACATGGCCTGCATCCAAACTGAAATCAAGTACACATCTACTGATATGACATAGCCTATGTTTTAGGAAAGATGGGATTTAATGTTAAAGACAACCTCATCAAAGCAGTTGATATAGGATCTGTGTAGAATTAATTCTTTTACAGAATTGTTTGCACTACCTGGCATTACTTTCTTCAAATAAAAGACAAACATTTGGTTTTGGTAGTTATTGACTACTTTCAAGTTACTTTTTTTTTTAAAAAAATCAATTTAAAACAGGCAGATGTTCCTTATTAAAGTTCAAAGAATTCTTGTCTGAGTCTAAAGAGAAACTTACCACGATTTTTCTTACCAAAACCTGTACATTTCCATACCCTGACATTCTACAAAAGGCTGGTCTGTTTAGCATTATGTCACTGTTTTGAAAACAAAGCCAAAGGATTTCTCTAATTGCTGTTTAAGAAGTTAAATCTGGTAGCAAACAATAATTTTCAACTGGGGAAGGTTTTAAACAAAGACATCTTACTAAGTGTTTTCCACAGCTGTCACTGTGTTGGTACTGCAACCCAGGGTGAGGAACAGGCACAGCCTGAACTTCAAACCGGAGTTTCCCATTTCTGCTGATGCCTGCTCCGATACAGCACATCTGCACCTAGAGCCGGCCGCCTGGCCTTTCACTGCCTGCAAACAGTGATCATCGTGTGTATATACAGGCTGCAAAGCCTCTGCTTGCCTCTCGGCCTGCAAAACGCCTGTGGTAATAGCACCACTGTAATCACCCGAAGTAGCGACAAGCTTGAACTTACATGTATCCTCCTGCCCGACCGGAGGGAGGCCAAGCCCGGGCGCTGCAGGCGGGGAGGCGGGCAGGTGAGGGCGGGTGGCGGGGCAGGCCCGGAGGGGCCAGGGCGCCTTCCTGTGGCAGTTCAAGTCCTGCTGCCGCTGAGGGGACAAGCCCTGATGACTCCAAGTGCGAAGTCTCGGTAAACACCCCCTCCCAGCCCACCATCATGGCAAAGCCCAGCCACCGCCCGGCAGCCGCCAGCCCTGCAGCTCAGCCCCGCCCGCCCTCACCGCCCCAGCAAGACTACAGTTCCCATCGAACCTTTCGCCGCCGTAACATCCGCCCTCCCAGAAGGCCGCGCGACGCCGCGTACTGCCATTGGTCGGATTTGAAAAGAAGCCGCGGCCGGGCCGGTTGTGCTGTGCTGGTTGCGCTGCACCGGTGGCCGTTGCCCTCTGAGGTGAGCGGAGGTGCCTGTAGTCGGCGGGGCTCGGAGGTTGTGCCCGTCCGGCGTGGGCTCTCAGGTAAGCCCGAGAGCTGCGGAGCTTTCGCTTGAGGAGAGAAGGAGGCGGTGGGAGCTGGGAAGCAGCCTGGGTGGCTTTCGTGGAGGGCGGCGCTGAGGCCGCTTCCTCTCACTTGTCCCAGCCGCGGTCGTGGGTACCGGTGTTACGGTGGGTGAAAAGTCACGGGAGGTGTGTGGGGTGTGTGAAACCTCGGTGCGTGAGAGTCGCGGGGAAAGCCCGGTACGGGGCCGTGATGCTGATAAAGCAATGCGGCAGCGTCCTGTAAGAACGCGACGATCGTGCAAAGCCTTGAAGTGAAAGGTTAATATTTTCAGAGGGGAAAAAATTACTTCTTTTTTTTTTTTTTTTTTTTTTTTTTTAAATGTAAGGGCTGATGCTTAATGTTTTATATTACCTGCTATGCTTATTGTGTAGTTTGGAGCCCTTCTTGTGCTGCCTGCCACAGCTATGGGCTGTGTGTGCTGTGGCCATGCTTTGCTGCTTGTGCTGCTCTGGATCCCTTTCTCTTGGGGTGTCTGTAACTCTAACCTGTGTTGTCCTGATAAGCAGAATTACAACAACATATCCCAGTATACAAGTACCTTTCAGTGGCTACAGCCAGGCAATATACCTGTTTATACCAGAATATCTAAGGTAATTACAATGCTGCATGATACCACAGGCTGTATCTTGGATTCTGTGTGCTGGCAGGGATTGTACTTTACTGTCTGAGACCCGAGTTTGTATGAAAAATTTTGGTTCCATCTTTGCATATATAACTTAATGTTTGTCTTTTGCCTCTTATGTAAAAAGACACAGAATGAGAGCATAATCTTCACAAATCACACTTTGAAATAATCTTATATTTAAATCAGCTAAGATGTCAGTTATCTAACAAATATGTTTCTTGTCAAGGTCTGATAAGAGTGTAGCTGATGAATAAGACTTCTAGACTGTGACAACACAGTTATATTTCCTTCCAGTAGTAACTTATTCACAGGTCAGTGTTTGTTCACTGTGATAATATTTCAGGCTAAGTATTTCCTGGCTTTCATACAAAAATAAAACCTGTCGATTAGAAGAAACAAAGTAAGCATTGCTGCTTAGCTTATGTATCACTGAGATTTTTCTAGCTTCATGAAGTACTGTATCTGGCTCTTACAGGCTAGACAGGAAGACTGAGCTGTTAAGTGTTTTGACACATGCGGACATGTTTCAGGTTTTAAGCAGCCAGAATATTTTTGTTCCCCCAGCATAACAGGCAATACTCCCCTTGAGCAAAGGGGCTTTGAATCAACCCTGGTTTGTCTATTGTTTTAATGAACACTGTGTGTTTGCCATTAGTATTTAGGGAGCCAATGCATATGCATTGCTGTAGCATAGACATGGGCATGTAGTATTAGAAGACCACTGATTTGTTGTGTCCAAAGCTTCAAAACTGTAGAAGGCCATGTGGTATGTGGTAGGTGTCTTATTCCTAGAACAGTTGCTGCCATAGTCTGAGTAATTGCCCAATGAGTTATTTTAAACTTAATCTGTAACAAAAGCTGTCAAATCACATCTGTGATATCACAGGAAAAAGCAATAGGAGGGTCAAGTGCAGACAAAATATACTGATTTTTTTTTTTATTTTTTTTTTATGCAATGCATTTTTAAAGGTTATTTAAAAGTTTACCTGCTTACTATCAACACTGAATCAACGTATTTTAATTTTCTATAGCAATTATTCACTGCCCAGATTTGGAGATGCACAGAAATCATTAATTAGGAATTAATAAATGAATTGCTGATCTGTAAAGTGACTGAAAAAATTACTCAAAAGCAATATTTTAATTTGTGCTCTGGCATGAGGTCTTCTAATTTTCTACTGTCCCCTTAATAGCTTAATGTATGTATTAGTCTTTGGAATGTTTCTCAACTCTGTCTTTTATTAAGCTACATTGTGTTATGTTTGTAATACCAACTATTTATCAGGTCCTGCAGAGATAACCATGAAACCTGGGTTATTCTTGCAATGAGCTTTTATTCTAAATTGTCACTGTAATGGGATGATGCAGAAGTGGATGTGGAGCAATATGATTGTGTTGTGTGGTTTGGATTCTTTTCTTTTTGTTCATATCTTCCTTGTCAGACATGATTTTTAGCAAGGTTGTAGTGTATGTGTAAGGCTTTTCCCTGGTAAACAGTTGGTTTTCACTGAAAGAAGAGGAGCTATTCTTGTTTAATCACGATGCAAACCCCTTTGCAGACCTTCTCCCAAACTATCAGAAACTTGTTATATAAATTATGAAGAGGATGAAGAAAGCTTTCTCCTTAAAGAAGTTGCAGCTATCAGTCTCAATTTGACTTGTCTTCTAAGGGACTTCAGAAGCTCTACATTATGGGGTCGAAGAGCAAAAAAAATAGTTTTGCTTTATCTTACAGGATGGAACTGACTTGTGGTGATGAGAAACTTTTCAGACCATCCTATATTACTAGTGCTGAGCTGCCTCAAAGAACAGGACCATCAAATGTGGAAGATATTAAAGCAGATCTCTCTGCTGAATTTTCTTTGGCTTCTTCAAGCTCAGACGTGAGCCAGGTATGAAAACTTTAATGTTAGCATTCTTTGAGGAGATATATATTTTAAATAAGCTTAGTCCTTTCATCAGTAAGAATAGTCAGAATTTTACAGAAAAAATGAAAAGCACCTTTAATATTTTTTTAATTTGGAGAAGATACAAAGGATCAGACTAAGTTGTGTGGCACTGCATTGATACCTTATTGGATGCATCAGTTTTTTGTGAATGAGGCTAATTGCTAGTTATAGAATGTTTTTGTGGGTTTTATTCTTGATCTTTAGTTCGCCTGAATGTAGAGTGTGTGTATATACACACATACATGTTGCAAGATTACTAATTCTAAGTTATCACAGCAAACTCGTACGAGGGTGTAAGCCCTTGTCAGAACTGGTGTAGTGAATTACTTATGCTACCCATGTCATCAGTCTGTTCAAATTAGCCTGATGAAAACGAAACTGCCTTAACACACTAGTTAGCAAACAAAGAATTGAGCCAAATTTCTAACTTAACTTGCTTTTTTTTTTTTTTTTTTTAATTTAAGAGGAGCACTTTGGAGTCTAAGGAACACATACAAGTTTGCCTGCGTATTAGGCCATTTACACCGTTGGAAAGAGAAAATGAATTTCAGGTGTGATATTTAGTTTAAAATAACTTAAAAGGATTGGGGTGGTGGGCTGGTGGTGGTGTGTGTTTCTTGTAAGCTGAGATCTTTGTACTGTTTTGACACCTACATTGCTTGTGCTTCCTTTTAATAGGACTGTGTTTCAATTGAAGACTCAACAAGCATCATACTGAAGCCTCCCAAAAATTCTTTGAGTCGACTAAGTGAAAAAACTGCTGGACAGATGATGCAGAAGTTCACTTTTTCACATGTAAATGAATTGTCCTTAAGTTTTTTGTTTATTCCTGGAAAAAAGTTGTTTAACTTCTATTTTTCTTCGTATTAAAGACTATTGACAGTTTAAAATATATAATTTCAGATTATGTAAATGTAGAGTTTAAAAAATTATTTAAAAGTCTTTATGATTGTGTAAATAAAACAAAGATGACAGGTGTTTCTTGGTAATGCTTAGGTGTTTGGACCTGAAACAACTCAAGAAGAATTCTTTGAAGGGACCATGAAGCAACCAGTGCAAGATTTCTTAGATGGATGTAATCGTCTTATTTTTACATATGGCGTCACAAATGCTGGGAAAACCTACACATTCAAAGGTAAGTAGAAGTGCATTCTCTTTGAATTAGCTTCATTTTTTTTTTTTGAAGTGAGGATTATTTCTAGCAGAAATACAGGGTGCTTCAAAGAGACGGACCTAATGTCAAAATGAATTGGATTTCAAATTTGGTCCGTCTTTTTGAAACACCCTGTATTATAACTCTTAGCTTTATCTAAACTGTAGGCCCTATATATACACCTTGACTTCTCTTGGATATTAATAAATAGCCCTTGAAAGTCTCCTTCCATAACAAATGTCACTAAACTGTCAGTGTCATTGCCAGAATTCACATAAATATATAGTGATATTCCTTTGTAAGGCTGTAATAATGTCAACCTGGTGTGTGTGACTCTCATTTTTTCCTCCAAATATCTAGAAAGTCAGTGAGGAGAGGGAGTTGGGAAAGTATATAATCTGTATTTCAGGATTTGAAAAGTCAAGGATGAAGCAGTTTTTTAGGAGGGCTCATTCTTTGCTAGCACCTGTTACTTTGTTCAAGTTAAGTTGAATTAAAGTGTCATTATGATAAACAAAAAATCTTCAAGAAGAGATAAGGACACACAAATGTAATGTGGCAGTACTTGAATTTGCTATGTTACTTGGTTACTAGCTTGGTGTGAGTGCCAGCTAGATTTTACATAGGTTCTGACCTAGGCAATGCAGCTAGTGCTGTAATTGGTAAAAGCCCATCTCTGTCAGGAGTAGGAGAAATTCAGAGGCTGGAAGATGATGGTGTGAGAGTCTGAGGCAGAACAGTAGTTTCTATCCCTCTCTTTGCTCCCCTTCTTCTCTCTGTATTAGAAATCAAAGTGAAGTGAACCCTTTTAAAAACTGCATTTGGATTCAGAAAGATCAAGTGTGCACTGAGGCTTTTGTCTCCCTTTTTCCTTTCAGGTGCATAAATAGTATGTGCTGAGAGAAGGGTCTGGGAAAGGAGCAAGTTTTCACAAGACTCCTGGAACTTTTTGTGTAGTTTGTGGAACTACTATAGGACTATGGCTGGGAGATCAGTTGTCAGTTGTATTTCAAGGTTACTTAATTGAGAGGAGAAGTGAAGGCAGCCTAAGAAATGTGACTGAAAAACTGCAAATCTATATTAAATGTCTCTTGACTGTGGTTTGTTTGGGTTGTTTTTCTTCAGGCTAAGCTTATGCAGAATACCCCAGCAGGTTTTTTTTTGTGTTTTGTGATGGTGTTTGTTTTTGGTTTTTTTTTATTATTAAATGCCCCTTACTCTCTAAGAACATGAGCTGTTGCTGAAAGCCAAATACCTCTCAAAACACTCTAACACTCCTGTGACTGTAAGAATACAAAAAACCCCACTGTTTCATGCTGTAAAAAGGCCTCCAAATCTCTCGGGTATGCCCTGAGATTAAATTGCTTATCTTTCTGTATTCATTTATCTGTATAACTTGCTCACAGTAATAATTAGTCTTTCTTTGGTATGTTGCTTTCAGGGACAGAAGATGATGTTGGTATTCTGCCAAGGACTATGGATATGTTGTTCAAAAGTATTCAAGGAAAGCTATATACAGCAATGGATCTCAAACCCCATCGGTGTAGAGATTATATAAAGCTGACTAAAGACCAAGTGAGAGAAGAAACTGCTATTAAAAATTCAATACTTCGCCTAACAAAAGAGGTAGAGGAGCACTGCTTTTTATACTGATGGATACAGGGATATTTAGATTGCTCGATATTACCCTGTGTATTTTTTCAGTGGGAAGATACCATCTGTATTTAAGTGTGGCTGTGTCTATTTGCTGTCAGCCAGCTATTCAAAGTAGCAGCAAAGTGAGGAGCAGAGCTGATGAACCCTTTTCTCCTGTGGCTGAGTATTTGATAGGATGTAAACTCTAAGCTTTTCTTTTTTCTGTAACTTGGGCACCTGATAATTTCTTGTCTTTGGTTACTAGTGCTTAATAAAGACTGATTGCAAATAGCCTCTTCATCTGTGGGGATGCTAGTAGGTCTGTTCTTTTAAATGATTTACTGTCTTTCAGAATACTTGGAAGAAATTAATGATTTTGAGGTTGTTCCCCTATTCCAGTTTGGAAAATATCCTCAAAGGAGGCGAATGGTCTTTATTTTTTAACAGATTCCTGTTGAGTTGTCTAGAAATACTTAAATTTCATGAGTTGCCTGGAATTCTAATGCTGTTTAGTCCAATTACAGTTATAGGGAAATTATATTTTATGTAAAAGTAACTTAAATTCTGAAGTGAATAATATAAAAAGAACTGAACATAGGCTAGGAATTAGAACTGGAAAGAGATTACTGTGCTTTTTTATCTTTAACAAAAAGAATTAAGCATCTCCCAAGTGCTATGCTAGGTTATAATGGTGTTCTGGCTGTTGTGGGATGAAATATATTTGTTAACTTTATTTATTTTTTTAATCCATGAGTTATTAATAGTTAACTGGACTTTTCCAGTCTGGAAAGCAGGTGGCAGCAAAATTCTTTAAGACTTCACTTCAAAAGCACAGGCATATGTTAAATCTAGCTCTAGCAGTCTTCATGGATTTCAGAAAACTCTGTCACATTTGTGTTTGAGTAGACATATATGTCCTCCCTGGTTTCAAAAACTCTGGCTATAACAGAAATAATTCAGCTCATAAATTTGGTAGCAAAGTTTGCATTTGCTTCGAGACAGATTTGGGTAGGTGTTTCACATGTGTAAAGCTTAAACGTAAAAGGTTTGATTATGTGAATATTTAAATTTCAGGAATCACTACATGGAATCCCAGCTTTACGTGAGAGTTACTTGTGACAAAATATTGAAGAAAAAAAAGCCCAACTCAAACTACATCTTTTTTGGGGTTTTTGTGTTGTGTTTTTTTTCATAATACATGTTTCTTCTCTTCAGCATACTGGTTTTGGCAATGAGTTGCATTTCTTTTGCAGTTCTGTGCCTAAAATAAATTTTTTAAAAAGCCCTAACACTGAGAATGGAGTGTATGTCTATGAAACCTCATAAGCTTTAGCTGTAGGGGTTTATGTTGCCCAACCGCCCCTTTTTTTTTTTTTCTTTTTAAGAGCTCAGCGGAAGATGTTTTTCCTTTTCTTTTGAAAACTGAGACTTTATTTTGACTATGTAAGGCTTCCACAGCCTGTATCATGAAGCAGTTAATTACTCACTTCTTTTTTTAAGTGGATGAGTGTTCTATGTTTACCTCTGTTTCTGAGGATTGACCTAGTAAACTGTAAGATATTGAATCCTGGTTTACCAGATACCAGTAATAAAAAAAATCTGGTCTCTCTGGATTTAGTAGGTTAAGAGTAATGTGTAAATGGTTACTGGACTCCTGCAGATAATCCTGTTAAATCACTCTGTTTCTGCATGGGCTCCCACCACTCTATTTTTCTGTGGCTTGCTTTTTTTCTGGTTCAGCAAGCTGAAATGCTATATACTGTGATAAGGCTTGATGTAATAAAAGTGTCAGAAATGAATGTCAAGGTAAGAACAGCCTTTCCAACAGATCTGTACAGGTGCATTGAACTAGTCATGATGTGTAGCCAGGAACTTTGTACTGGCATATTGCAACTATGCTGTATTCCTATCTAGTAGGGCAACAAAGCTGTTAGAAAAGTAACTGGTGCTGTACTGGTGGAGTACTGTCAACAAAATATCTTAAATTCTCTTTTCTTTTGTAGGTAGACCATCAAAATAGCTTTGACAACAATGAACCAGTTGATTATAAGGGTATGTTTTACATTAAACAATTGCAATCAAAGCTGGCAAAGATGCTTTCTGAAGGTCGATAACTGACTTCTGGCCTATGTTAATAATAAAATGACTACTTGGCATTTTTATATGCTTGTGAATTGGATAGTAATCAAGTTATCTGGGCAGAAAACACAAGGATAAAGTGGTTAGAAGAATCTCTGAACAGGCATTAAATGAGATGGAACTGTAGCAAGGGAAAGTAGTACTACTTATGCTCTGGGTCCTAGTGATATCCTGACAGGCTTTTGGAGTACCTATATGGAATCAGATAAACCTAATTCTAACATTTAAAAACTACCTAAGTAATAGGTTCACTTAAAAAAGTTAGAATGAAGTGTACTTGTCAGTTTAATTCTGTTTTCTGAAGATATTGAAGAGATTTGAATAATCCAAGCTGTACATGTTTGATAGAATTTGCAAGTGGAAAAGGAAGTGATAGAGTAGGTGTCTCTTGTGAATATGTAGGTTAAGCACATGACTCCCAGATACTTAAGAAAAGGGTGGGATATGTCAGTGATTTTTTTTTTTTTTTAAGTGTGTTTTTAGAAGTCTATTCTGATCTCAGTTTTTGGTTGTTAATTTTTTAAATTGAATTCACTTTACTAGGCCTGTATTAACTTGTAATGTTTTGTACTTGGCAGGTGTGGAAGAAGTCTTAAATGACCTGGAACAATCTAGCACAACTGTGAAAAACTACGTTAAGTTTTCTGTTTGGATTTCATTTTTTGAGATTTACAATGAATGTTTTTATGATCTTCTGATTCCTACATCAAATTACAAGAAGAGAAAAACACTACGTCTTGCTCAAGATGTTAAGGGATGTTCTTATTTAAAAGGTGATTAGAATACATTGCGAATTGCCAAACGTGTAACTTGAAAATTCGGTCTTTCTCTAATAATGTCTCTTCCTGGATTAGAAAACTCCTAACTGCATTCACTGTGGCACTAGAAGTGTCTACGTTAAGTGTGAAAGGCAACAATCTATGTACATAGAAGTACCTGTACTTTTAATAGTGTTTTCTCTTTATTCTTGACTATAACTCTTAAAAGCCTGTATGTACTCCACTGCCTTGATATTTCTTTGAATTGGAGTGAAATAGTGAAAACAATTGATAAATTTGTTAGTAATTTTTTCAAAATTACATTTTACAGTACTCTTGTTTGATCAAACCTGTGATGTAATTTGTTTTGGGTTGGGAAGGGTAGGGAGTTAACAGAGTTCAAAAATAACGGTTCAGTGTTTGTTTCTGGTCATGGAAAAAATAGGATTTGAAACCTGTTTGCTTTGTTACAGGTTCTTTGTACAATCAAGACACCAATTCTAGATTAAAGGCTTTTTTTGCAGGTGTTTGTCCTGCCGCTTTTATCTTTCATATGCCAGGCTATAGATTCAAAAACCTGAACTGGATGATAAACCCAGCTCCTTAATTTCTTCAAATGCTAGAAAATGTGTGAAGTATGAAATAGTCTGCTTTGAACTATGCTTCAACATAATCTTTTTTTATAAATCTTGGAAAAGTAAGGCTGTTCCTGATGTTATTGAGGCATACCAGTTAATGATTTTCCTGGTCACAGCTAGTATTTTTGCTAGTAAAATTTTGGTGACCTCTAGTTCAAGAGGCCATAATGTTTATCTTACAAGTTCTATTAGCAGGATTGTAGGTATTTACTCTAGTACATACCAAGATGACATATAGTCGTCATATTGCAGACAAAATTCTTTCTTCACTGATCTTTTCAGTTGATGGCCCTGAAATATGTCCATAGTTTCCCGCTCCCTCAAGGTTGTAGCCTAAAACAGAGAAGTTGTCCAGGTAGAATTCTGCCTTGATGACTATGAATGTAGGGCTTTCATACTTATAATAGACCCTACCTTTTGGCTTTTCAGTGTTTAGTCTAAGGTTTCTCACTTAATTTGGATGGAATGTATTTTTGTGTGCTAATAGAATGAAATGATGCGATATACTTGTCCTTCCTTTCCCAGGGAAGGAAAAATCTTGATCTTAGTTGTCGTCATATAACTTCTGTCTGAAGTAGGCTTAGTGAAACATTCATGTGTCTCAAGTAAATTTATTATTTTTGGTGTGCATACATTATCCCCTAATACCTCCTTTCTTTTTCGATAATGATATTTACAAGATTATCATGTTTGTTCTTCCTAAAGATCTGCAGTGGGTTCAGATTTGTGATTCTAAAGAAGCTTTTAAACTTCTAGAACTGGGATTGAAACACCAGAGTACTGCAAGCACAAAACTAAATACTTCCTCCAGCAGAAGGTGAGAAACCATTTGAGTAACATTGGGCATAGAATGGTGTGTGTGTGAGGAATATGGAACTAAAATGTGTCTTGTGGCTTTTAGGAGGATAAAAGGCCTTAACAAGGTCTGGATAACTAGGTTTTAGTTTTGGCATTTTGTAGCAGTAATGTGTCCCAATGTTTTGAGCCATAAGGATTAAATCTTTCAATAAGATGAACATATACAAAAACTAACAGCATTTTATAAAATACTCTGCTTCAAGCAAATGCCCTTATCTTTATTCTATTTAAATGTCTGAGGAAAAAAAGCAAAAGTAGTGCTACATAAATATACCTTTAAAAGCTTGTTTCTGATGGAATGTATGCTTAGATATGTTGATAGGTTCAACAATGTTTTGAAAAGATGTTGTGGAGGCCAAACATATTTTGAAAGTATTGGTCTACTTTACTACTTTGCTTATGTTTAAATCTCTCCTTTTAGTCACAGCATATTTACGGTTAAGATACTGAAAATTGAAGATTCAGGAGTACAACGAGTGACCCGAGTCAATGAGTAAGTTCAGAGCAGAGTCACTCTATTCTTTTATGATTACATTGTCAATTATATTCCATGTTGGTGTACTAGTACTGCACTATGTAACCCAGTGCTCCCCGGTAGAGCCTCATGTGCATGTGGTGGTTTCCCCATGTTCTACACTCATACAATACTTGGCCATCTACCTCAAGCCATCAGGTTGCAACACTGTTCTGTATCTTGTCCTCTCTGCTTAGCACACAGTTCTGCTAGCCTTCTGTAACTGTGAACTCATCTAAGCCCTCAGAAGGAAGAGAACAGGGAGGAAAATTAGGAAGCATGTGGGTAAGGGTTTGGGAGGAAGTAGTGTGAAATTTGATAGGGAAGACAACATTGAAAAGGGTGAAAGGGTTCACGCAGATGAAGACCAAGAAATTCTTCCTCTAAGAAAAGTGATAATTTTAAAAAGTGAATAACTTGTGTGTGTTCTAAGGTAAATAAAGAGAATTTTCCTTACCTGCTTTCAGACTGTCAATGTGTGACCTTGCTGGATCGGAAAGATATACCAAGACCCGCAATGAAGGTGACAGATTGAAAGAGAGTGGAAATATAAACACCTCTCTTCTGATTCTCCGCAAGTGTATTAATGCACTCAAGAGCTGTCAACAGGCCAAGTAAGTTGTTTTATGAATTGCAAACTGGTTGTAGTTTTTAGGTATTGCCCACAGTGTTTCAAAGTTATTGTTTAATATACACAACACTAGTACTAAGTTTTTGGTAGAAAATATGTACAGACTTGTAAATTCTATACAGTAAGGTCCTGTTATACCAAAGTTATATTCATTTTTTTTTGTTTTGCTCTTTAAATCAATCAAATTCTAACACCCTTTAAATATACTGTCATAGATACTAGCAAATGAACTTTCTTCTTCTGCACTTAGTTTTTCAAACGAACTTTGGAATAAGTTCAAAACCCCACTCTTACTAGTGTCATAGTAAGGGTCAAATTTTCAGCCTTTTATTACACCTTTGTGAACTAACTAAATTTTCATTCTAATGTAACATTTTTCATCAGCAGGCTATTGCCGTGCTATCATAACTGTGTGCTCTTTGATAAAATTTGCCTGTTTTTCCTAAATCTTGTCGCAACTTTAACACTCTCATCATGATCTAGCTAACCACATACAAAAGCAATCCTTCCTACTGTTTATGCCCCAGTTCAAGTATCTAAATAAGAGTGAAATAATAAGAAAAGCTAGCTGTCTAAAACCAGTACAATATATAGCCACAGCTGGATGTAGCTGCTTTCCCCACAGGTTCTCATTTGAAGATCTGTTTCCGTCCAAGAAGTTAAATGAACTCTGTCTGCTGATTATACGCCCAGATGTGCTTTGCCAAATTTACTTACCATGTAACACTGATCCTGACAGCCTATTCAAGGTCTGTCACAACTTAAGATGATGAAGCTTTGCTAGCTTGTGTTCCTGATTAATCCTATTTTTTTTTTTTAATTTACAGTCTTTTTATCTTCCTGTTCTTTCCAGATAGAAAGAGCACATTAAAACTAGCAGCTGCTTACAGGGCTGTTAATGTATTCACAATGTCTTTTTTTGATCCTAATAACTTGGAATTTTAACAATATAGAAGAAATGTTCTGAGGCATGATCTCTTGAAGTGTTAATAGATGTCCATTGCAAATTGAATAGGAAGCAGTAACTTTCTTAAAATTATTCTTGTTTATCAGTCCTGCAGCAAAGCTACTTATGAGCTGTATATGTATTGTGGTAGGAATCTTGCTGAGTTCTGTAGCATTTCCATATAACTGAATAGCCATCATGTTCCTGAAATGCAAGCGACCTATTCAGTGGCAGGTGTGTGTTTAGTCATGTTTTATGAATTCTCATAAAATTTCCTATAAGCATCAAAAACTAAATCACTAGCTTTTAAATTTGAGGGCACAACTTCTGATTCAGGAAATGCCAAACTGCTGGGAGACAGTTGAGAAAGTTATCTCCATGTGTTTGGTTTATACTCATTTTCTCGCTTAGGCACTTGCTTTTGTCCATTCTCAGAGGCAGGATATACTGAGTGAGAGATCTCTGGTAATGTTGGATACTGCATTCCTAGAACTGCATACATCCTTTTCATGAATATGGAAAGGAAGAGAGAGATGGGATATAGTTCGGTGTAGCATAAGGCTATGTGACCTACCCTAGGCTAAATGTTGAATAGGCTTTTGGTTTAAGTGCTCTCATCAGACATAATGATAAAGCAGCAGCAGTCACCACAGCCATGCAATCTCTTCACGAAGAGCTGTGTATAGTCCAAAACAATTTTAATTGATTTAAAGACTACTGCTTTTGTAAATATTTTTAACTCTTCAGGCTGGATTGCATTTACACTAACCAGAAATTATCAAACTTCTGGTCATCTGTTCTTTTGTCTTTAAAGGTTGCAGCAGCACATATCCTTTCGGGAAAGTAAGTTAACTCATTTTCTTCAAGGATTCTTCACTGGAAAGGGGAAGGTATACATGATAGTGAACATAAGCCAATGTGCTTCAGCGTACGATGAAACACTCAATGTGCTAAAGTTCTCAGCAATTGCACAAAAGGTAAGTGTGTTGTAGTTTATGTTGTTGATTAGTACTTCTGAATTGCATTTGAAGAGCAGGTTCTCTCACTTCTAAGAATATGAATTCAGTTACTGGATTTTTCTGTCTCATTGCAGTAATATTTTCTAGTTATTCCTAGTCAGGCTTTATTTTGTTGTAAAGCTTTTAAAAAGGCTTTAGTAGACTGACTTTTTTTTCTTTGGACTGTGGGAGTAAAAATCCATAGTTCCTATAAAATGTCTAGCCTAAAAAGACACTTGCTGTATTTGGAGGAAATTTCTCAAGATCTCGGGAGATTTTTTTTCCTCTGTGCTTGTAACATGCTGACACCCAGGAGCAATTCTAGCTGTCCAATAAACTACTGCTATCTTAATTTGGAGTATTGCTCACCTGAAATATTGACAAAAATAGGTTGAGCACCAAAGAGTTTGAAAGGTCATCTCCATGTCCATAGAGGCTTCACTGGGAATGTGGAGGTGAAGCAGAATGAGTAGAAGTACAGTGATATAACCCTGGTGAGGCTGAAGATGAAAGTATTGAGGATCAGTGCTCTAACCTTAATGGAAGCAATGGGAAACATCTGTTGACAGTTAGGTATGTTGAAATGACAGGAGACCCTTTAGAGTGTCGGCTCATCTCCTCAGGTTAAGTACAATACCAGAAGTAGTAGAGTGTAAGGGTGATTCAGCTGTTCAAGAATGAATTTGTAGGATGACACTCGTGTAACCCAACTGGAAACTCCAAGTATAAGAAATACAGAAATTTGTTGGTGCATGATGTGATGGCTCTCTTGTAGGTTGTCAAGGTAGTGGATGCTGGTGTTCCTGGGATCATAAGAAGGTTTAGACTCTTTTGTACTCTAGCTGGAAATTGGTCTAAATAGTGACTCAGAACAGAGAGGATAGGTGGCTGTGGCAATACTACTCTCAGGAGGGCTACAGGAAAGTGCAACAGGTATCTCTTGGAAGTACCAGTAGAAGTATAAAAAATACTGATGTTCTTTATTTTTCTGAGTAGGTTTTAGTTATGGACACATCTATTCTTCCTCAAGATCAGTCATTTGGACAGAAATCAGCAAGAGAATCATCATTACTTAGTGACATTAAAATGCAGGTCCCAAGGAAAACAGCTACTGTCTTATGGGACAGAAGCCTAGAAGATGTGATTGAAGCTGATGATGAGATGGAGGAACAACATGATATGTCAAGAGAAGAAGCAGTGCAGACAGATGAAGAGAGAGTTCTTATTGGAAAACAAGACTATATGGTATGTGCCAGGGCTACTTTAAGAATTAGTGTAGCATGGAGTCTTGAAGCAAGGTATTTTCCTAGTTTCTCTCACCTCTCAACTATCTTTTTTTTTCTGATCACCCTCATTCTACCTAAATCCAGTGTTAAGAACTAAAAGTGGGATTACTTATGACTAAGTGCCTATTGTGGGAAAACTCTGAAATAAGTGTCTAAATACATACAGAATAGTAAGAATTGCAGATTTGGCTTTCTCTCCTTTTGGTGACCTATGGTCAATGCACAGCTAGTATTAATTGTTTTTTAGCAATATAGGAGGCTGTTCCTTTGTATTCCATGCACAAGAAAACTCTGAAAACAGTTCAAGGAACAGCAGTTTTAGTTACTTCTAGGAAAGACAAGGAAGAGGTAACAGAGGACTAGAGACTGTTTTGTGGAAGTTTCATTGATAGTGTCCCAGAAATGAACATCTGGGAAAAAAACCAGCCAAATCCTGTGGAGCTTAAGCCTGTTTTTTTAAGGCAGCTTCAAGAATTCTTGTAATAAACTTAATATTCTTTGCAAATGCCTGCTCTGTGCAAACTTAAATTGCTGTGTTAGTACCAAAAAGATATTTCAATCTACTCATGAATCCTCCTGTTTTTGAATAAGCTAATAAAAGAACGGGAAGAATTTTGCAAGCTGGAAGAATAAAGTATAATTGTAGTGTTTGAGGAATGAGAAAAAAAAATCTCACTTCTGGGAAACTATTTCTTTATGAAAAACTTAATACTAATGGTAATTCTAGGCGCTGCTAAGTCTCCTAGAAGAGCTGAAAAACAAACTTATTACTGAAAAGAAGAATAAGATACTGCTGGAACTAAAAATTCGTGAAGAAGTGACACAAGAATTTACCCACTATTTTGCTAAGCGGGAAAAAGATTTTGAGTAAGTTAGCTTTAAGTGGTTTTAAAGTTACTGGTTTAAAAAAATGAAAGTAAATTAACTTATTTCTTAAACCTGTCTCTTGGCTGTAAGAGACCACATTCTTCTGCTAGACTTATTGCCTTTTTTAATAGATCAATTTGTTTGGACTATGATTTCAGGAAAAATACTGTATAGGAAAGGCCTTGGTTTTTTGGGGGCGGATAGGGGTGTAACCTGTAAAGTGTTTGTTCCTGCAGAGCTCTGCCTAAGAGAAGAGCTCTGGTAGGATGTCTACAGAAAGAGTACACTTGCACATTCTTTAGTTAACACAATGATATTCCAAACAGGTGTTCTGGCTTAAGAAGCTTGAGAAAAAATGCTTGTAGTTAAATGCTGTCCATAATCTGCATATATATATATATATTTGTATTCCCCTCAATCTTCAGAGGAGTGAGTGGGGGGGAAATATACTTCTGTTTTGGTGTAGCAACACTGTTTTCTGTGTTGTTCTATCGTGCCAATTTTTTTTTTTTTTTAAAAGTATGTTTATAGGCAACTGTAGTAATAACTTCTTAGCAGTTCATGCTGGCTAGCTTGTTGCTGACTTATTTTTCCTACTATAGAGAGTACCTCTCTCAAGAGCGAGAACTCCTTGAAGAAAATTCTGATAGGCGTCTGGAAATCTTCAAGGAACTTGTAAATGGTTATACTGAAAATACAGATGAAGAAGATAAATTAAAGGATCAGCCTTGCAGTGGACAAGCTGGACCTCTGGTATTTTTATCTGCCCTCAATAACATTCCTTTTATTAACTACCTGTTAGGGTGGTGATATGTCTCAAGGGTTAGAAGGATGGATTCAAGGAATTGCAAGCTGTGTAACTGTATCCACAGCAAGATGTGTTTATCACATTTAATAGGAGTAGTTGCTGAACCTCAGGTATACATTTAGGAATCCTTGGGGTTTTCTGCACTTCTGCAACACAAAGTAAAAATTACTATATTCAAAGAAACTGGGGGAAAACCTGCCGTTATGGTATAAACACTGTTGCATTAAATGTCTATTTAAAGTATTTGAAGCTGACTTCTTAGGCCTCGTATATGGACTGTACTGGTCCCAGAGGCATTTTCTTTCTTAAGGCTATTGAAGCTACAATTGAAGCAATGAGAATTGTGTATACACTTAAGCCATATCTAGACTCTTAAACTGAGGCCAGTTCTTGTGAGTGTGGAAACCTTTGTTTTTAGAAAACAAAGATGAAAGATATAAAGTCTTTGTTTTGTTTACAACTTAATTTGACCACAAACTTACTTCACTTCACAAACTTTTACAGATACATGAAAACTTCAGATGTTATTAAATGCTATAAAAATAAAATAGCTATTGATACTGGAGACTTGTGTGTGAAGGTAGACAAATTGATGATCAAATCGCATATGAACCCACAAGATGACTTTGAAGCCAGAATTAACTGTACTTATTTGTTTGAATTCATAATGGTTTTCCAATTTTTCTGTAGAAATAAAGACTATTGTGTAATTTGCTATTTCTAGATGGATATAAATTATCTTCCAGGATGAAGAACATAGCATAGGGCCAGGCACCTACATTGATCTTGAAGGCATTATTGATTCTCTGCACAATGATGTCACTGATATCAAAAAGCAAGCAGAAGAAGCACACAGGTACATTGTGTCCCTCGATGAACCACAGAAGGCTATAGGTTGGCTTGAAAAACAACTGGGAAAAACTACCACTGAACTAACTAAGACCAAAGAAGAGCTGACAAAGAAAACCGATGAATTATTCAAAACTGAAGAACAACTGACTCAGAAAACCAAAGGTAAGTTGGGTGTAAGCGTGATGTGAAAGGCAGAAAAAAGAAATGACTGACTGCTGTAAAATAGAAATAAGTAGAAGTCACCGTGAAAAAAAATCAATTTATTCAAAAGCTATGGGGCACTGTTTAGTGCTGGAGTTAGTTTAGGTTTGGACTTGATTATCCTGAGGGTCTCTTCCAACTGAAATGATTCTATGAGATACCAGTAGATCTGGAAAAATGGATTAGTGAGTGAACTGTGTAACAGCTGTTTATTTGATGCAAGTTTCTTTTCCTCTTACAGAGTTTGAAATGCAGATGATTAAATTGGATGAGTCTGCTGAGCAGCTTAAAGAAGCAACTGAGGTAACTTTGTCAAGGAAAAACTTGTGTGGAATTACTTGCTTTAATACAAAAATCAAGTAGTTTAAAATGATACTATAGTATACTTATAGCAATTTTTATATCAAGTATAGCTTAACTGGTCTTGCTTCTAAATGCATGATATAGCTTGACACTGACTGAACTATTTTTTTTCCCAAGAAAATGAATACACAGAATAAAAGGATTCAAGAACTAATGAACATTGTGGAGCAAAAAGAGGATGTTATTACAAGACTACAAGATTTGATATCCCATTTAGAAGAAACAATAAAAGACTATGTAAGTCTTAAACATCTCAAGTTTCTTTATACAAAACATTAAATATATGTTTATAATGGACTTAACTACTTAGAAAGTTGAAAGTTTCTGTAAGTAATTGCTCTTTGCTTGAAGTGGTAGCACATGAAGTTGGCACTGAAACTTAAGTTACAGTAAAATGTGGAGGGGTGTTTGTGAAAAATGGGACTTTTGGAACCAGTGATCTGGAGTTATTAGTGGTGGATTGTAGATGAAACTGCAGAGCCATTCTGAAGAAAACAAACCAACCTCAAATTGGAAGAATTTAAGCAGTGGGAATAGAGGGATTATGTCACTGTCTCTTTATTTTTGCCTGAATGGAAGAGGAGGAAAGGAGGTTTTGCTGCAGTGAAGAGTCAGATTTAATTGAAGTTAGAAGTTAATAATACGAGAAGGACAGTGATTGCATAAATTGGCAACAAAAATCAGGGTGTTCCACCCACCACCGCCATGCACAAACACTTTCAAAGGAAAAGCAATAATATCAATGTATTGAGTAGAGTTTGAACTAAGAGAGCATGTGGTTAATAAAGCTTGCAACTTACTAGTCTGCTGCTAGATGCTGAATGCCAGGAGACTAGCCTGGCTAAATGTCTGTGGGTTAAAAAGAAAAAAAGTAGGTAGGGGGTTTTGTTGAGCCTGATGTCCAGTAACATGAAGTAGTTCTGATAAAATTTTAAAAGAAACTTAGCACTCTGATCCATTTCTCTCTTCCACTGTAAATGTAAGGCTTTGACTCCCAGAGCAACTTAGCATTCATACTATTGAAAAGCTCTGAGAGCGATAAGTCGTGATGACTGCTTCCTATTACTGCTTCTTCCAAGGGCAAGGCTCCAACTCTGTCCTGTGTTTCTATGAGATTGTGTGTCATGGAACTTAAAACATGACCAAAAGCCTCAAATCTGCTCTATAGATTTTGTTTTTTTCTAATGATTTACTGAAAGATGAGAAATTGGTCCTTGGCAACCAGCATGGCTTGCCAGTTGTGTCATCCTGCAAGTAAAGAAACTTTGTTCTCAGTGAAATATATAGCCTAAAGTATGTATGGCAGAACTGACTAGGCTTTCAAGTTGCATTAGGCCTGTCATAATAAAAATGATATGTGGCTTTGCTGAAGGTAGTTAAAACTCGCAACTCTACCAACGATAACAAGAAAGCAACAAACTTGTAGTGCTGATCATTTGCCCTTTGAACAAATTGGGAATTTGATAAACTCTTTTGACACTGGAAATTGTCTTCAGCTGGTAAACAAACTCCTCTTACAGGAAGTCTTGCATTTTTTTAGTTTCCTACTCTTGTTCTGTTTTCTGTGCAGTGCAAAGCATTGTGCTTATTAGTATCTGAAGGTGTACCTGCTTTTGGTTTAAGTAACTCATCTGTAACTGACTTATTCCTCTGACAATCCCTATATGTATTACCCAGATGGTTTTGTAAAAGTATTTGCATATAAGAGATTACTAAGCTTTTTAAGTTCTCACTTTGTGGAACTTCAAAGTAATTAATCTTATTTTAACACAGGACAACACTATAACTACCATTAAAAGACAACTGGCAGAAAAGAACTATAACAAAGTGACTGAAAGCAGCCAATTCAAGGATTGTGACGAAACTGTACTGGAAGTGGGAAGAAAACGTTGCTTTGAAAATAAGACTACCATGGAAGAAGAACCACCTACAAAGAAAGGTACAATTTCTACCATCCTTCAACACGGGGTCTTCCAAAAAAACTTGATTACTATACCAGAACAAAAGCAAAAAGCTGTCAAGCGTAAACATTATGGTATGGGGAGAAAATCCGCTATGTTAAACTGTAAACGGAAGTAACTTATGTAAATATCATCTGTTTTGCAGAAGGTCTTATACTGTTCACTCCTAAATGCTTAAAATAAAAGTTTTTAGTCTCTTTCTGCTGCTTTTTCTCACCTGTTAATGTACTTGCAGACTCAGCTGTAGTTCTTAAGCAATGTCTTAACTGTTCTTTTTGTACTAAACTTGCTGTTGCTGGACTTCTGGGAAAGTAGTGTCTCCTGGTCCAGTTTTTAAAAAAAAAAATCTAAGCAAGTGTCAACAGCATTAATAACTTGCTGATTGTTTAGTCATACAGTATGTGCTGTGAAACCTGGACTTTCCTTCTGTATGCATGCTGTGAACACACCAGCTCTGGTCAAGGGGACAGTGCTGGCAAAGGAGAAAAGCTTTCCATTTAAATGGAAGTAAAATTATTTGAAGTCCAAAGCTGACATATTTGTGTGGCTCTCACACTTGTACTTCCAGTCTTTTTGTTTTCCTTGCTTTATCTGTGAACTTACCAGTCTTAGAATGAGGTGAATAAGCAAGCTGCATTTGAAGACATTTAAGGATAAGGGTGAAACTTAAACGGACACAACTACTTATGTTATCCATTTCATTGGAGTCCATTTATCACTGAGATTGAGCTATATGAGACCGACTTCAGCACACAGCTAGGCTTCAGTTTCTCATAGAACTATGGAAAGCATACATGAAAGGAGAAAGTAAGTCTTCCCTTTGTGTCCCTTACTTTCTTGCCTTCCTTCTGCAGAACAGGTGCAAATGAGAATATCAACCGGGCAATGTTTGGGTGAGGGTGGGGTAGAAAGAGGAATAAGATTAAAAAATGGGGAGCAGAAATTATTTATCTCCATGAAGAAGAATAAAACATGTTAAAAGGAGACTTGTCAAATTTACATGATCACAGAAGACTAGGACACAGGTGGGGAATAAACTGAATGCTGGACTGTCATCACATTATGCAGTGAAAGAACTAAGGAACACTCAATCCAATAGAAGATGAGTTTCACTTTATGGAACAAAGCACTTCATAGAGAGGGTATTGAACTTCTAATATTTGCTGCACTGGAAGGTGGGAGAGACAGATAATTCTCATATTTCAGGAATGGTTCAATAAGCTAACAGCCAACAGGTTGATACATAAACACTAGAAGAGTTAAGCAGGGATGTATTGTCTTGCATTCCTCTAACATTCCCGATTGTTTTATGTCAGGAAAGATCTGTAGGAAGTGGTTGGGCCTACCAACAATAGCAAAAGGTTGTGAGATATTAGGTGGGTCTAGCAATGGTGTGTGTGATCCCGTAGGGCATTTCTGATGTTTGTACAACTTGTTCAAATAAATATTATTGGAAGCCTGTCATATGAGAACCTTCTCTCTCAGCACCAGACACATTGCTCATTTGTCTCTACCATCTTTGGTTGGGATGAATATTGAGTCCTAGCATGACTGTTTGATGGTGCCACCTATGTAAAAGTTACAGGAAGGGGGTAGAAAAAGAAGTTGATGTAGACTCCTTGATATGCTAGATAGTAGTAGGTTTGTTTTTAATCTCACGACTGAGGCTTGTTTAAACAAACAACACAAAAATAGAAAAGCAATAGCTCTTCTCAAAGATGAAATTACAGTTGCAATTAATGTCAACACTGAGGATGTTTTTTTTCTGTTGTAAAAAACAAGCTATTTGCTCATGTTCTAGTTTAGAAAGCAATTGAAAAAGAAGAGAGGAAGGTCCCAAACACTAAATGGAAAAACTTGTGCTGGATTTGTAGCTTCATTTTTAATCAAAGGGAATATTGAGTATGAACAAAACTTTTTGGAAAAGTATATGATACTGTTGCTCTTCTAAATGTAGAATCGGTGATTGCTGGCTGTATTAAAGATTTTATTTAACCAGTGAAGGTGGAAACTAGATGTAACTGTGGATGTTATCTAGCTCATAGGTATTTCTACATATTAACAGAACTAGCTAGATTTTTATACTAGTGGTACAGAGTAGAAGGCTGGGATAGAGCCATGGTAAAGTGTTCTTTAAGGCTCCTGCCTGCCTCTTGCTACAAAGTACGCCTAAAAGCACAAGAGGCACTTATTGCATGTTAAACTGCTCAGAGGGCTTTAACTACAAGATTTCAAAATGCAGTAAGATATGAGGGTGTGGCTTTCAGATAGTGACCATTTTCCATATAGCAATTGCTATTTGTTATTACTAGTGACTTGTACTATTGGTTTGAATAAAACTGAGCTGTCTGGATGTGGGTTTTTTCAGGGGATACGAAGGAGAGTGGGGAAGATGACTTTCTAGATGAAAAGATAACTGAATATGTGAAAACAAATACTTCTGAGAACTATGCAGAAATACTAACACTGAAGGAAAGAGTTGAAACCTTGGAAAGTCAGCTAGCTGCACTTGAAGAACAATGCAGAAGAGAAAAAACCAAAAATGAAGAGTTCAGTGAGCAAATAACAAACCTGCATCTCAAGCTCTCTACTTCCGAAGAAAGGGCCTCTGACTTAAGTCAAGAACTTCAGCAGTGTCAAACTGACTACCAGGAGATTGTTTCTGAATTGGACAAACAGAAAACTATAAACAGGGAGCAAGAAGAAAAGATTATTCAGCTAAATAATGAAGTAGAATGTGCTGAACAAAATATAATTGATAAAGTGTCACAAATTAAAACAATGCAGTCCAAAGTAGAGGAGTTGTATAGATGTCACTTAGAGTCTTATGCTATGGATATTGATTTAGTTAATCTAAAGGATTCCTTAAACTCTCAAAAAGATGAACCAGACAGAGCTCAAGGGAGTCCTGCGTGTGTGCAGCCCCAAACTGCATCTACAGCAGATCTGAGACGGGAAAGCTCCTTTCATTGTAGTGTTGAAAGCATGTGGGAAGAATGCAAAAATATTGTTAAGGATTCTTTACAAAAAGGTCAGCAGATTCGAGAACTACTTCAACAAGTTGAAGACTTAAAGAAGGAACTTAGTGACACTAAGAACTATAACAATCAACTAAAAATAAAATTAAATGAGATTGCAAATCAAGATTGTCAGTCTGTAAAGGAAAAAGAACTTCTGAATCAGTTACAAGAGCAAATCCAGAAGAAAACCCAGGATTTTGAAAAACAGGCTGCAGAAGATCACAGAATAATTGCAGAGTTTGAGGAGGAAGTTACCAGATATAAGGGAAAAATAAGAAAGCTTGAATGCCTCTTGGAGGCTTTCAGAGCTAAAGATGACAACGTAACAAAGTTAGAAGTAGTAATTAAAGAAAAAGAATCTATTATTTTAAATCTAGAAGGTAATATAGTATCTCTGCAAGAGAAAAATGCTAATTCAGACAAAAAGCTGAAAGAATTAAATGATCAAGAAGCAAATCTGAAGGAGGAAGTTGTGCAGTTAATGAACAGCTTGGAGAACATGAAACACTCTCTTAAGGAAAAGGAGAAAAAGGAGGATGAGCAAACACAATCCATAAAACTGTAAGTAAATAATGAAATGTCATAGCCCATTGAGAATAGACTCAAAATTACTTTCTGGGAACATCAGTTTATTTTGACATAACACATTTGCATGTTTTTCTATTTCATTAGTAAAACTGCTTATCTAAGTTTTAATACACTACTTGACTTTCATATTTGCATATTCCCTCGGCTATGTTTTTCTCACCTGTTTGTATTTTCCTTCAAAAATATAGATCTATATCATTAGCAATTATTGTAGGTGGAAACAGGAGCATGCGAGGAAATGAAGAATTATTTGAGGATTTCTAATAATTTTATGTGGCATACCCTTTCTGAAGGAAATGGTGTAATTTAATGTTCTATCCTGTAACTTGCATAAAAATAGGCAATGTTTTATTTGAAAAGGACTGAATGGTAAAAAGGAAAAAAGAATCCCAGGGAGGAAACAGTAGACAGCCAGTTTTGGTAACGGCTATTTTAGGTGAACAGAGTTTACTGTAAGAACTTGACAGAATAAAGGGTCTAGGAGAGTAGAACTTCCCCCAGCCCTCTCTATTTTTTTTAAACTTTTAAAAAATAAGAGAATAAATGTGTCTTAGAGATTATGTTTGCTATATGGTAAGGGAATTACAATAATGTAAACATAGCTTTGATTTGTTATGTAGTCCTTCTGATAAGAGTTTCTTTAGTGCCATGTCAGTGGCTGCCAGCATATATTCTAAAGTACCATTTAGCATGAAGATCTGGGGATTGCTGACCCTGTGCTTGTAAAGCTTTGAAAGCTTTACCTTTTGTGAGGCCTTGTTTTGTGTTGTCAATTATAGAATCTAAAAAACCTTCTATTGGTTTGTTTTAAAGTAAAAATCCAAGATGTCCATGTGACCATTTAAAAGTAAACCTATCAAACTTCTTAATTACTTTGTAGCACTTGTAACAACAGTACTTGGTGCTATGTTTTTGTTTTCTTCTATTTTCTTTTGATTTTTATTTATTTTGATCTTTACAAGGTCTGGGTTGTAGATATCAAGTTTAAACTCACTTGATATTAACCTTGTTTCTTTTGTTACCCTGTAAGGACATGTAATAATAATAATAATAATAATAATATTAGTTGCGCTAATGTGCTTTAAAAAAAATATTCCAGTGTTCAGAAGTGAATCTAAGCAGTTTGTTACTTCAGGATCATATAATGAGAAGCTGAAATCCAAAAGTACCATTCTGAAGCTTGTAATTGATCTGATAGATCTGAAGTTCAACTCATGAATAAAACCAGCAGTCAAGCCTGATTTAATGTGTAAAAGCTGATTCTTTGAGATGTGTAATACTAATGTTATTTATGTCTCTTAATTTCTAACACAAGGCTACGTAAAGATCTTTCTGAGAGCTCTGCCCTTGTACAGAGTTTGAAAAAAGATTTGCAGAGGAAAGAGGAAGAATATACAGATTTGAATGAGAAATTTTCTGATGCCAAGAAACAAATTCAGCAAGTAGAAAAAGAGGTTGGTAACTATAGGCCAAATGTTTCTTCTACAAATTTATGCTTGTTGTTCTGTCGTTAAAACCCATTTTCACCAATCTCAAGCTATGAATATTAAAAGCGATTAATAATAAAGCTCTTCTGAAGGATACGTTTCGAGTAACAGTGAATCTTAAGTTACACTGCCAATGAAACTGTAAATTAAAATAAGACTGGATGTCAAAACATGGATTAGTACAGATATTGAAGGAGAGAAGTAAATTTTATTAATACACTTGAAAAAGACTTGTGAAACTTATGACTAATCTAGTTATGGAGAAGGACTTAGGAATCTTCATAACAATCCAGTGCCATATGTTTTTATTTGTGCTGAATCCAAAGCCTCAGACTTCATACTTATGGAAAACACTGATCTCTGGTTGGAAGAGAGGGATTAATCAGGAAAGGAAAGCACTAAGTTCTAGAGGCTAAATCTAACTTGTAAAATAAGTTCTAAATCTAAGCTATGTTTTCTGTTAAGTTTGGGGAGAAGAAATGAAAAGATGCAATAACTTTTACTAATGTTAATTGTTAGTAGCTTAGTTATCAAGCAGTAAGATTTCTCAGAATTTCATGGGGTGTTGTGAGAACTGAATCCAAAATCCAAGCAAGAGTTTGGGCTTGAAGTGTAAGATTTAGAAAAGTATTCGTCTTCCTGCGCAGCCTAACATTTGAGGACCTTTTCTTACTCAATATTCAGTGTATAATCTTGTTTGAGAAGTAGCAAGGAGTGGATGGGATCACATGTCAGAAGACATTCTTATTTCTTAAAGGACAACTGAACTTGTATTTTGATTAGGTTATTTCCTGATAGCATGTGCATGTTTCGTGCTGTTGCTGTTGGTTGTTGTTGGGTTGTTTTGTTTTGGTGTTTGTGGGTGTTTTTGTGTGATTTTTAAGAATATATATATTAATTTTATTATTATTATTATTACATTTTTTTTTTCCTCTTTGCCAAATGTAAGACTATTCTATAGTGAAAATCCTTCCCTATGAAGGATGTACAGTATAGTGCACTTCCTGCAGCCCCTGAAATTTAGCTAAGATGCTTGCAAAAATTTGGCTCCTAAAGTATCTGGTTATTTAGATAACTTATGGAGATAGTGGAAGGCTTATAGGTAAATGTGAGCTTTGCTTGCTGTGTTTGTGCATTGTTACAGGTATGTACAATGCGATCCGAGGAGAAATCCCTGAGGAATAAAGTTAGTGAACTTCAGAAAATTAAAAACAAATTTAGTGAAGAATTGGAGATCAAACAGCGCACAATCCTGCAACTTAAACAGGTATTCTATTATTTAAAATTTTACTCGCTCTCAATTTGTTTAATTCATCTATTAATAAGACAAGTTTTTCAAACAACAGGAGACAGATTTCTAGAAATTGGGGTAAAAATAAGAGTAGCCATCTGAAATTAGTTTTAATGGCTGAGTGAAAGACATTTGAAGAACTTCTCACTGCAGGACACTGTCAAATTGTTTTAAATAATCTGCTTAATAAATACATAATTAACACCTGAGGATACCCTGGTTCTGATCAGTGACACTTAGATATGTTAGTAGTAATATCTTCCTCTAATCATTTTTTTTATCAACTTGAATGCTTCTTTATACTATGTGAAAAACCTATTTATTCTGGACTGTTTGTCTCAAATACTTCACTTATTAAAGCTCAGAATGAAAAGCTTCTTGCACTTCTTGCACATATATTTGTTTCTTTGAACACGTTTTCTTTAATTTGCTTTCAATGTGATATTTAGGAGCAGTTGAATAATGAGAAGCTGGAAGAAATTTCCAAACAGTATGAGAAAACACGTGAAGGTCAGAAAAAGCCATTATTGTTCCATTTTTTTTGGTGTGGAATGGCAACATAATGAGTTGTCATGTTGTTAATGAATTTGTAGAGTCTTGTACATTGATATTTTAAAAACTGAACATTAAAGTCTTACAGTCAGGAACTAATTTTTATTGTATCATTATTGGCAGGTATATTTCAAAGTAAAGAAACAGTCTCAGAATAAGAAACATAAACCCCAGAGAAAGTGTGAATTTGCTGTATCAGTATAAACTTATTAAATACTGGTATTTATTTGCCATTGTAGTTGGCCATTTTAACAAAATCAAGCACTGAAACATGAACTAGCATAATAACAGTTTTGACAAGTTTGATAAACACTTAGTGGTTGAACAGTGGTTAGTTTCTCATATAATACAAGCCCTAGTCTGTCTGATGTTAACACTGAAACACTCACCTAAATCAAGTTGACAACAATCACTTAAGAATTTGGACTTGAATAGTCTAGTAGAGATGTTCGATTTCTAACAGAGCTTTTGATCTCTGGGAATGGGGGAAACGACTTGTAATGGAGGCACTTTGGGACAAAATGGTGGGATCTAGGAGGGGGCTCATCTGTAAATTTATTTTGAAATCTTCAGATCTGTGTGCAAAGGAAAAAGTCATTGAAGACATGCGGATGACATTAGAAGAGCAAGAGCAGACTCAGATTCAACAAGAGCAAGTGCTTGAAGCCAAATTAGAAGAGACCAACAGATTAGTTCTAGGTAATCTTTCCATGGAAAGGGATCAGAGAAGCAAATTGTATTGAATGTGTTGGCATAACTGCTTTAAATTTGTTTTTATTTGTTGACTTATTTAGGCATTAATTTTACATAGTACATAATGAACTTAAAACAGTTAAAGGTTCCTGTTGTCTCTTTGTGGTCATAGCTGATAGTTCCAAGTAACTTCAGTAACTTCAGTAACTTCCAAGTAACTTCAGTAGAAGGATGTGAATGTGGTCAAACATGCATTTGAAACTATACATTATGTGACCTCATTTTGTGTACTGACTAGAACTGGAAGCATGGAAGCAGAAATATAGAGAGCTGAATAACCAAACTGATAGTGACTGTTGGCAAAAGATGAGCAGAAATGAGGAGAAAAACATAAAAGAAAATGAAGAATTAATAAAGCTGCAAAAAGAACTGAAGGTAAAATATGGTGACATAATTAATACTTAGTCTTAAAGCCATAGCTTTCATTTAGGAGTCTAAATTATGTGTGTGTCGCTATCTTCAAGAGGTAGAGCGTGATATGGCAAGTTGTTACAGTGGTAAAGGAAACCTGTGAAAGCTCCAGTGCATCAGTGCAGCAAAGCCTGGATGCAGTGTCTTTGTAACATGCAGCATCACTGGTGCCCCATAATGGAGTGTACCCTTCCTGATGTTATGCTACCACTGATGGTGCTTCTGTAGCTGAGCTCCTCTTACAGTTGTCTTAACCAATCCAACTGATATTCATTCTTAACCTCTTACCTGACAGTTGCTTGGGTGACTAAATCAAACTCTTTGAAGATCTTGTGCTGACTGCATGATGTAGAAACCCTCCCTGTTAGGCTGAGGATTTACCTCTACTTCTTGGATTAGAAAGCTGACTTTTTTTCCAAGCAACTTTTCAGGTGCCTCCTGTTTTATGTGGGAGAATGTCTGACAAGAAGTTTGTGATAGAAAAGGAGGCAAAGTTGCTGTGGATTGAAGTGATGTTCTTAGGTACACACTATCTCTGCCTACCATTCAATTTGTACTGCATTCGTTGTCTTTAAGTCTTGAAGTATAAGTAAGTTTTCTAACAGGTCTTGTAAGGCACCGTAAAATATTGGGCATTTGTAAGTTAAAAGTGTCTCTTTACCATTACTTTTGCTGTAACTTTCATAGTGTTTGACTTATCCAGATCATTTTTAGAGGATAAAAAATTCTGTTCCATGAAGATGTGCCAGACTGAATAGGAAGTGCTGAAGTTTGTTTGTGTGGTGGTTTTTTTGTTTGTTTTTGTTTTGTTTGTTTGTGGTGGTTGTTGTTGTTGTTGGTTTTGTGTGTTTTTTTGTTTTTTGTTTTTTTTTTTTTTTTCTTTTTAATAGAGAAGAACAAATAAGGATGTAATACTTGGGAATATGCTGGAGTAAAACTGTGCTAGTATTTCTGTTACCTGAAATGAATCCATTTAATAGTAATTTGGATTTTAAGACTTTTTTTGTTTGATTTCTACTTATGTTATTGTTTCTCATTAAATAAAATAGGAAAATGAGGCAAAGTATCTAACTGATAGAAAGAAGTGGCTGGAAGAAAAAATGGGACTCATAAATCAAGTAAAGGAAGCTGAGAGCCATCGCAACAGAGAAATGAGAAAATTTGCAGAGGACAGAGAACGTCATATAGAGCAACAAGCAGAAATTGTAAGTGACTGGAGGCCTCAGAAGAGGCCTCTAGTTTAAGTCTTCAGTACGGAGCAAATCTCATGTCAAGTGATAAGTGTAGGCACTTGAGGATAGCTGACCTTTGTCTAAGTCACCTCACCTTATTGCATTAGCAAAGCCTAGATGAGATCTTCTCAATATGAAAAAGGAAGAATAGGAGGGTCACAAAATGAAAGAGCTTAGTACGTAATGGAAGCTGACGTGTTTTCCTTTCCAGTCACCACCACCTCAGTGTGAATTCTTCAAGCTTCATCTTGTGTGTAAAACACCAATAAGTAACCTACACTGAAATTGCCACTTAATGAAGCTAAGAAAACATACTTTGAAAAACAAGATTTGTTGCTTGGCTTTTCTGAGGTGGAGGTGTGGGAGGAAGACTATGCTGCTTTAGAAGGAACAGAAAAAACAAGCAGAAGTTGACCAAAAAAGAAATTAGTTTGCAGATATAGAGTAGAAATACTTGGTCTGAATTCTAGTGGCTTTGCTCCTGTGTCACTTAGAAAGTAGAGTGACCAACAGTTAATAACAAGGTGGATACCTTGCCTGTTCACTGGACTGTGTCAAGGTTGTAATTTCTTGAGCATATTAAGTGATTACACGGATCTGTACAATCTAAAACTATATTTGCAGCTAGAAGTCGTTAGCAATGACTTTCTGGACCTGCAATCAGTACAAGAGGGTGTTAGGAGCTTAGGACTACTTCCACTTTGTCTGTGACTTTATTTGCCTGAGACTTGTTAGTAATAAAATTACAAAGCAAGCAAACAGGTGTGGTAGTTCTTACAAAAAATTATCTTCATAAAGATTAGAAATATAGATATGGACTTGCTAAGTGAAGGATGATTTGCTGTTTACTTTTGTGTATTTATAGTGAAAGTAGTTCTATGTGTGCTTTTTAAGATCGATATACGCTCTTGAGTTTATTTAAGCCGTAAAATACTAACTACACAAAACTAAATTATCAGAACAGTTCAGATAGTGTGTAGAAGTGGGGTTTGTTTCTAACCTATTTTTCCCCATTTAGGAAAGACTTGCTGCACAGCTGGTAGAGAAGGACAGCAGTCTTCAAAAGTGGCGTGACGAAAGAGATAAATTAGTAGAAGCTTTGGAAGTACAGCTCAGGACTTTGGCTTCTAAAACTACAGAAAAAGATAAAGAAATAGCAGAACTGAAGCAGGCTGCGCTAAAGGTGAAGGATTCATGAATTTTCTCTCTCATTCCTGTGTGGTTTGTTGTTGGTTTTTTTTTGTTGTTGTTTTTTTTGTTCTTGGGGGGTATATCCACTAGTTCTGCAACACTATCCTTGCTCTGCATTTTGGCTTTATTTTTTGTTCATAAACACCATCATATTGAAACCATTTGCACCTTTTTTTTAAGCTTTATATTGTTTTGAAACTGAATATGTAATAGTAACTAAGGTTTCAAAATATTTGTAGTTCAAATAAACACTCAAGTCTATTTGATCCTTTGTTTGCAAACTTGTACTAGAAATCTGAAACAACTGTCACATTTGCTGCCTTTTCCACAGCACAAAGGACTTAATGAACAAATAGGAGGTGAATTTATAACTCTACATAAGTAAAATAAAAATGTATCATTACATCTTCCTAGGCTATTATGACTTTAAGTAGTGGCCACTCTTACATGAAATTGACTTTGTTGGATAGCTGACTGTTTTAGCCTGCAGTTCCAAAACTGATGTTCCCAAGTAATCATAATGATGCTTGTTTTATTTGTTAATTTCTTTTCTCAGTCCTGCAACTTGTGGCTATTTTTCCTATGTTTATTAGGATAAGGAAACTGATATAGAAGAACTAAAAAACCAGCTGTCTGAGAAAGATGATGTTATAAAGGAATTGAAACAGTGCATTAGCCATGAAAGTCTTCAATCGTTGGCAAAAGTACCTTTACCTGAAAAAGGACAAGATAAAATAGAGCAGTCTGTAAACAAAGAGGTATGTTTGTTATATTTCTAGAAAGTATGTAGTAATTATATGTTGTTAATAACTTGGTTTTGTTTTGTTGTTTTCTTAGTATATATTTCAGCAACATTGGGAATCTCTCAAAAGTTACTTTTTGTGGTTCTTCACACTTTATCTTCAGTTCTGAGTTCTTGTTCATTCTTTCCCTCTCCCTCTCACACGCTTGTTCTTAGGGAAACAAACAAGTACTTTGGTTAAGAGAATACCACCTCCTTCTGCATTATAGAACTTTTATACCTGAGGGAAAAACTAGTTAACTAATCCACATTCTAGAGATCTGAAGACATACTATTTGTAGTGTCATCTTAGTTTGGTTATATCAGTGTTAAGGGGATTTTGGCTCAAACAACTTTCATTATATCACCTATAGTGTGGTAATAGAGATGATTCTGTAATTAGAGCTGCTAGCCCATATGGGGATTCGCAGGAAAAAAGGTGTCTTGCATCTCACTTAAAACAAAAGCAAAACAATCTTTGCAGTTTACATAAAGAAAAGATCAACTTCGCATATTTCCTGAACAAAACTTAAGACTTGCAACTGTACTGAGACTCTTGATTCTGACTGAACCCTTCTGTGCTGCATGCACAGTATTTAATGAGAGTGTTCTCCTGCTAAACTGAATTAATGCTATGTGGCTTAATTGCTCATTACTAATGAATAGAACTGAACATATATTGCCTAGCAGTCCCTCCCCTGGCTGCTAGAAGATGTGATTCTCCTCTCTTGTTGCAGTACTGGACTGTTTGACAAAATGCACCTCTTAATCTCTTTCCTGCCTGCTGCCAAATAAGACAGGCTATTTTCTTGCTGCTTCATCAATTCAAGTAATAGATAAATCTTGGGATGTATGAGGGAGAGTGGAATACCTCTCTAAAGGGTTACAGCTTTATACAGCTTTGTAATAGCAGCTAAGAGAGCACCATAAAATTAGTTGGTTTTGCTCTAAAATCAGTTATAGAGAATAATTGTGAAAAGCTGGTCCTGAAGTACTTACTTCAAGCCAGTAGCAAAATACTTTTTATGAGTAAGGAGTGGCTGCTAACAGGATTATCATGTTAGGGTAGTGTTGAAGTGAATAGGGTGAAGTTTTGGGGGAAATCAAATAGTTCTCAGGAAAGAGATATTGGAGATAAAGAAGAAAAACTAAGGTGATTAAGGTTGATATGTGTCTCCTGTCATGCGAGGGAGGGGCTAAGAAGCCGGCACTCTGACTAGGAGATGTTAAGGTCACCAGAGGGCTATGGGGCTGAGTCTTATAAAATCATGCTTGTGGTGGGTAAGCAGAAGGCAGTACTGTCCTTCCTAAAATCCTGCAAGAACTGGCCAGCACTTGATGAAGCTAATAGGAGAGTTAATTTTAAAACAGTTAAAATAACATACTCCAATAGGAAGCAGCTAGTGATTTTCTGGAGGTGGTAGAAACAGGCACTGTCATTGGCGATTAGAAAAATCTGTAGCAGAAATCCAGAAATGCATTTGTAAATGGATACTTTGAGAATTAGGCAGAGGTGTACTCTCTGATACTTCCAATGCAACAACCAAGAGTGCTGGGAGAGTATGGAGGGAACAGATGACAAGGTGGCCAGGATCACATGTGTTATCCCTAAATAGCATTTACCTTTGCCACACTTGGAGACAGAACATTGAACTATAATAGTGAGAAGCATTGAACTATAATAGTGAGAAGCAATAGATCACATTTTATGATTACACTGTCAATAGATATTACTAACTTAAACATGTGTTGTCTTTCAGCCCAGGTGTTATTTAGCTGTCTGTGCTTCAGCTTTTATATTGTAAATTTAGAAAACTCAAAATGTTTTCAGGTTTACAGTCCATCGTAATCTCTAATCATTCTAAATATTATACAGGTTATGGAAAAAAGAAGCAAGACTAATCCTATAGTTGGACAAACAATTCCAGTGAGAGAGGATGAAGTTGAAGAGAATTGCTCATTACCTCAATGTTCTAGCGGTGTCTCTTCTTTAAGCGAGGTTGGTATAAAACTTTAAATTTGAAAATTCTATGCAATTGTATTGAATTTGCTAAATACAGAATAGAGAAGAAAATGTGGCCTGTTGCCTAAAGAATTCTAAAGTTCTATTCTGCAAATCCCTTTCCTGGTGATCAGGTCCTTTGATTTAGTGGCTTTTGCTAGAAATTAAAGCTTTGTATCTTAATCATGTGAGCAATTATATCTGACTTCAACTGTTCTCTTGAAAACTTACCTCTCACCAATGCTTATGAAGTGGCTGATTATTAGATAAGTCACCTGAAAAAAAATCTTAAAAGAATGAGCAATAGCAGGGCAAAATTGCTTTCTTCCACTGCGGGATTCCTGTCTGTAGCTTTGTTAGCTAATGATACTAACCATTCCTATGTAACTTTTAGCTTGCTAACTCTTTCATGAAATAGCAGTTATGAATGTGTCTATTAGCTAACCCTGTTCTTAGAAAGGCAGTGGTGCTGGTATTCTTACCAAAAATCCCAGCAGAGCCTGTTGAAGAAGGTGGCTACCTTTTGCCTTTCTATGAGCTTTGATCACTTCCCTTTTAGAGAGGAGAAAGGTATACTTCAGGGTGAACCAGCATAAGAAGCAGCTGGTGTGTTTGGGACCCTACCAGCAGCAGGAGTAGCAGCCACCTGTCACTTCTCACCATCATCAACCCCAGCAGCCCATCTCCAATGTTTTGTTCAAACAGCTGCTGAATTCATTTTTGTGTGCTAGCCAGCAGTGGAACTGCTGCCACAGAGATGCAAGAGCCAGGGAGACCACAGGTCTTTCTTGCTGTTTTTTTTTTTTTTTTTTTAAGAAAAACAGGGTTGGGTGGATGGTGGAAGGTAAGTGCTGCTGGGGAAGGGGAGATATGTGACCTGACCTTTCCATCTCACCCTCATTCTGCAGTTCTTGAATTTTGGCTGTAAGCAGGTACAAGAGAAGGCCTGCAGCTTGCAGGCAGTTGTGGTGCCTGAATGTCCGTTCTTCTTCCAGAGAATAGTGATGTAGAAGTCTCTCATAGGTTGAATTTGGCTTGTTGATTGCCCGTTGGACCTATTCTATACAATTAACTTCTCTAATGTAGAAGAGGAAGGGAAAGCTCCCTAAAGATGGAGAAAGATTATCCTTTTCTTTCAGAAGCTCCTATTGCTTCCTAGTTCCTGAGGAGCAGCAGAGATAAGATGAAGGAAATCATGCCGATTCTAGCTGTGAAAATTGTGACTAGCTGTCTCTGCCCTGAGAAAAATGATTTGGAAGTGAAGTATGAGGCTGAATTCAGCAAGGAAAACTTCTGTGATCGTAGATAGAAATGTTAACTTTTTAAAATTTAACAAAAAAGTTTTAGAAAATAAGAGTTAAACTCTACTATAGTTGAAGTAGAATTCTTCAATTCTATTAAGTGTTGTGAAAGCTAACAGCTGGAAAATGGAATGCTTACTTTGAAATCCACTGGGGAGGGATATGTATTCTAGTTTTTTTTTAATTCATAGTTATTTTAAAACTTATTTTCTTAAAATTTCCATATGTTTGCAGGACCATTCGGAAATTGTCCTTGACTCTTCTGAAGTGTCCACAGAGAATGGGAAAACTAGTCGGTTCCCAAAGCCGGAGATGGAAATCCAGTTCACACCTCTGCAACCCAATAAGATGGAGGTGAAGCACCAGGGCAGCACCTTACCAGTTACCGTTAAAATGCTCAAGCCAAGAAAGAAAAGGAAGAGTGAAGAGATGGATGAGGTATGACCTAGACCAACTGATGAAATATGTTGTGCGATTTTTCAGTGTATCATCCTGCTAATTTGCTAAAATCATATATTTATCTTCTGATTCTCACAGACATCCTAAGGATATGTCTAGGGTGTATTTAAGCTACTTTGTCCCCTCCCCCAAAAGTGGTGGATCTCTCTCCTGTGGTGAAATGAGGTCATTGACTTCAATTTATTCAGACTCTGGCCCCTTGTCTCAGATTTGCACTTTCTATTTACCTTCTACATATTTCTCTCTCCATGCTGGTACCATTTGCTCTTGTCTCCAGCTCCAATCTGTGGGATTACAGACCAATTTTATAGAACTGGGTCTTTTTTGTATAGGTAATCATTGGTATCAATTATAATCTCTTTCAACAGGCAATTACAAATTAAGCCCCTGGGTTTAATGCATTTCAGAGTTTCAAGACCACTTCCTTTGACTTAATTTCTCCAGCCTGTGTTTTCTTTGAATTTTTTGTTCTTAGAGGGACTATACAGAACAAATTGTACAGTACCCGAATCTCCCTGTTTTCTGTAGACCTTAATTCCACTTTAATTCCTTTAACTCCACTAGGTTAAATGCTCTGCTAGGTTATATGCTCCAGCCTTTTTAATGTGCTGTGGTGTTACATGTGAGACTAATGTGCCACAGCAGTCCAAGATGGTAAAAATCTTCACTGCTCCTACCTGAACTACATGTTCCTCTCCCTTGTATCAGCATTAGCACCAACACAGCTGTCTCCCAGACACTTACAAAGGCCATGGAACCTTAAGGCACCACCACAATGTGGTCTTACATACTTGCAATCCTCCTTGTGGGGTTTAGGAGCCTTATACTTTGAAGAACTTTAGAATCTGGCAGGTGAAGATGAGGGAGGTGATTTGGCTAGGTGTAAGTGATCTAGTGAGCTTGTCTCAGTGCGAACTATCTGATTTTTTTTTTGTTTTGTTTTTTGTTTTTTGTTTTTTTTTTTTTGTTTTGTTTTAGCATTTCTCATTCAAGCATTCCCAAGTGATATATATATTTTTTAAATGTCTTAGTGAAATAGTTAATGGAAATAACCACTTCAGTGATTAGTGTTCATCAGTATTTCAGTAAACTCATTTTGTTGAACTTAGATTGCAAAAGTAACTGTTAAAAGCTGTTTATTTGTTTGGAGTTCAACACTTTGAAATCATGTCCAGAGTTGATTTATTATGAACTTCTTGTGTTTTGAACCAGTTTTCTTCTAGAGTAGCGTTCTCTCAGGCTGCTGGAAAAAGAGGTGTAAAAATAAACACCCTTCTGAAAGTATTGAAAAAATACTGAACCTTGTCTACAGATAAATATATTTCATCTGAAGTAGTTATCCATGTTTCTAGAAAAGATTCTTTTAACAATCCATGTAAATCCTTTTATAATGTAGCAGTCCATGTTCATAGCCCTATAGGATAACATCTAGCTAAGTAACTTTTCAACAACATGACACATGAATTTAAAAGTATCTTATTGCTGTTTTATTCACCTGAATGTTACTCTTAAATATTGTTTTCATGTTACATAAGCCAAACAGAAATAGATTGTAAAATGATTCGATATCTTAAATCGTAACAAGTCTCATGAAGATACAATTTGCTTTTTAAATTTCCTAAAGCTGAAAAGTGCATTGGTGGCACTAAAACTAAGGACTGAGGGGAATCCTGTGGTGCTCAAATAACCTTGTAGTATTCATCTCAATTTTTTAACGGTAAAACAATTATTTATTTATTTATTTATCTTTGTTAAAGAAACAAAACCAAATATTTTGCAGAGACTACATTCTAATTAAGTCAAGAATAAAATCCTCTTGCTGTTTTCTGATACTGTTGTCAGTCAATATGGCTATCGGTTATCTGAAATCTCTTGGCACTACTTCACAAGATAGATGATGTCTTAATGACAGCTTAACAATGATACTATGCTACAAACCTGTTTTTATCCTTGTTACTATGAATCTGAATTTACATTTAGATTTATTGAGGTAATTTCAATTGGAGTGTTCACTTGTCAAATCTCTTCAAGGCAAAAGTACAGGAAACAATGGAGAGAAGAAAATGGTGATGTCAGAATGGTTTGACTACTGGTATTTCTAGTTCCCTTCCACAAGTTTTAGTGTTTAATTTACATTTCAGTAGTTACCTCTATCCAGTATTAGCCATTGCCTCCCTGCTTTTAGTCATAGCATTTAAACAGTGGCTGCTTCTGTATTATAAATAATTGTTGTTTTTTCCAGAAGAATCCTAGTTAAAATTTGCCATATTTATTTTCTTAGGATTTTGTGAAAAATGAGAACAAGAAAAATGCAAAACCTGCTATGACTGATTCGCCTTCTACAAGCAACAAGAAAATGGTTTGGTTTTGTTCTAGTTTTGAAGCTAGTTTGGCCTCTTCTAGAGTGGTGGACTTGTGAAAGGAGCAGACATTCTTATATAGCAAAATATTATCCATGTATTTGAATAAGATTCTTAAACACTTAGGTTTTCTTCCGACTAAACTGTGAGCTAACCAAAGAGGGCGATTTTGTATTTGCCAAGAACATGTACTAGCTGCAGTGTACAATGATTCAAAGGGATGTTGCGTATTGAATAGTTCTGAAGACTAATTTGAACATACTAATAGTATATGTGGTGTTAGAGACAATACCTTCAAAGTAAAACTAAGGTTCGTGTCATCTGCATGCATGACAATTATAAAAATATGATTTTAGGCCTTAGTAGTAATCTGGTCACGTTCAAAGGGTGGGTAGTAGATTTATTTTCCCCATCAGTTTCCTCCTGGTTTACTTATGACTAGAACCAATTGTCTAATGAAATACTCTATAATTTTGAATCTACTTTTTTTTTTTTAAAGAAACTTTTTGTTTGCTATATTACTCATGCCCTTACATGTATTCTGTGAAACTTTTTTACTTCAGGGTATGAAAGGAGTTTGTCTACATTGTTTATTGTGGTAGTATCATTAGTAGAATGAACAGAGTTGTCAATAGCAAAGCTCAAAATGTCAGCTTGAAAATAATATTGAGGTAAAACAAAATGGAATTAAACCTGAAGTCAATTTTGAACTTAAACAATGATTTTGTATTTCTGTACAGATGTCTACTACACAGTCATTGGGAAAAGAAAGGCCCTTAAGAAAGCAAGAATCTTCTTCAGGTAAAAAGTCATCTAAAAAGAAAGATGGAAGACTACAAAAAATTGGAGATTTTTTTCAAAGTTCTCCTACTGTTATTCACTCTAAAGGTTTGTACAGAATAAATAAGGCTTATTTCATGTTCTCTGGTTATTGTGGAATGGCTTTTTTTTTTTTCCACTTTAATCGATTAATGTATATGTTGTTGAAGGACATGTCTGCTGCATTGAGTTGTTCTTCTGTTTATGAAATAATGGAATCTGAACCAGGGCCTGCTATATTGAATCTTGCAGAGTAGAAAAGACTGTCTTGATTGCAAGGACCACTTGGTTCTAAAGTTTAGGATAAGTGCAAAAGGTAAACTGGGTGGAATGAAAAGATGCAGCATAGAATATGTGCATATAAATGTATCATAAAAGCAATTATAACTGTTAAGCTCAAAATGTTTGAGTCACTTTGTTCTTGCTTACAGTAAAAGAGTTAAAGGCAATTTCAGAAGCTTGCCCTGCTGCTTTAAAAAAAAAAAAATAAATCAAAGCTGAATCTAAGCTCCAAATCTTACCTTGTTCTGTAAGCAATCCCTCTTTCCCTTTGCCCCACTTTGTTTCTGTGGAAACACTATTGACTTTTTTCATGTATGTATGTATGTATGTGGGAGGGGGATATTAGTTCTCTAGAATCTGAGAGACCATGTCTTGTGAAAATATTTGGATGACTTCAATATTTATGGATTATAGAGCTATTAATGGATTTCATTAAGTTTAAGCATAGTCTTGGGAAGAATAACTGCTAGGACTGTCTACTGGAAAACATTTTTATTCTTTCCTACAGTAAGACATGATCTCTGAGTTAGTGTTTTTAAAAGAAAGATTAAAACTAGCAGAGTGCACAAGGAATCACCAGTGCTAAATTCTAAAAGACGCTATTATGTGTTTGATTAAAACCAGGTCAGTTATTATTCAATGTGGGAAGTTAAAATGAAGGTCCCTACAAGCTTGAAAATTTGACTTGCTACAGAGTACATCTTAGTTAACTGCTGTAAGACAGTCTAGATGATGATAGTGAGATTTTTAAAATTTTCCAGGTTTGTTAGATTGGTTCCATAAAGATAACATATCATTATCAATAGAAGCCAAAGTCAAACTGCATAAAATTTCACCCTGAACATACTTAATCTGAGCAAATGAGTTCGAGTTTGTAACGTTTATTACTATGTCCTGTAACTTTTTTTCCTCTTTTGTGTGGCATAGCATTGTTCAGGATTTCTTCTGTCCTTCTAGATCATAATCTCTTTATTGAGCTAGTACTAGTTTTTTAAAAGTTTACAAGTATATAAAGAAAATTTACTCTACCCTGCGCTTCTGTCAGCGCAAAGAATTTAGGTTTGTTGTTCAACTCATGTTGAGGTGTTTAACTTCCAGTGAAATCTGAATCCTAACTGATTTTTAATGTGCTATTTAAATGTGTCCTTTCAGCTTTTGCATCTGAAGCTATGGAAAACTTTACAGGTATAAAAAACTGTGGTAGTCAAGTAGCACTTAAGAATTTTTATATTTAGACTTTAGACTGTATCTGCAGACTACATCTCTTTCATTTTTAAACTTTTTTAATAAAACTTGCTTTATTCATTAATTTTGAGACCTGTAAGGTATTGATTTACAATAATTTTTTTCTTCTAGCAAAGAAGCTGATTGAGACAATAACCTCTCCCAAATCTGCAGAACCAGAAGGCATAAAAAAAAATGAGCTCAAGCCAAAACGAGCTAAGAGAAAGCTGTATTCGAATGACATTTCTTACCCTCTAGATATTCCTGCTTCCTCAGTAAGTGATTACAGGTTACCATTCTGTCCACTGTAGTGTATTTCTGTACTCTTGACTTAAACTATGAAGGGGGGAGAATAAACCCAAAGATTTAATCAACTTGCAGAAGAGCTTGAAAGTACTGACTTATTTCTTGGTTCTACCTAACCATTCCTCCTTCTTCCTGCTGTTTTACTTAATTTTCTGCTTTTTCTCACCCTTCTTCTATGTGTTTGACTGCTGAATTACTGTATAGGTGATACAACAGTTGTGGAGGTATCTAAGTTTGGATTTGTAGATATCTTAGTTATGTTGTGTGAAGGATTACTTTTTCCTATACTATAGCAGCTGAGTCTTAAATTGTTTTTTCCAGTAGTTGGTGTTCATTGAAGTGTAGCATAAAGGGAGAATAGAAATAGACACCATTAAGGGATCCATAAATTTGGAACAGCATGATTGAAACACTAAAGATAAAGGTCTACATGTACAATTAACTTTTCAGGGCAAGTCTGCACCTAAAGTAATTTCTGATTCCATCTATGCCCAGCTAATATTTGGGTTACTTTAGTCTCTGGATACATCCATACTTTTCAAAGCTCAGTTTAGATAGCCTGCTGAATGTGCTTAAATTGTGTTGCCCTGTCTAAGCCTATAAAAAAGTCTTATAGGCCAGAGCTTGATGTATTCTCTGAAATCCAAGTTTATGGTTTTGACAGGAGCTATAGTGCTGAGTGTACTCTGGCTTTGTCAGATGTACATCTCTTCTATTCAGCCCTTTCTTCCTGTCATTATGGTGAATGTTTGCCCATACTGAAATATCCTGCTAAATTTTCTGTATGTTGTATGAATGGATGTGTCAGAAACTGAAATGTTGTCTGCAGGAAGGAAGATGCAGGGAAAAAAGTTAAGAAGCTTGGAAGTGAAAGGAAAAGTGAAAGACTGAATCCCAGGATAGTCAGAGAAAGCTAAAGAAATTTAAGATAATAATGTGTTTTCTGAACACTTCCTGCTTCATCAAATAAGTGTTAGAGTTTAGAAGTGATAGGTGCTTTCAGATCACATTTTTCTGTGGATTTCGATATTTGTTTCAGCAAAAATAGGATGTTGCATGTTCCCAGTCTTTGCTGCTGCTTATGACACACTAAAATGGTCTCTCTATACTGGAAACCTTAGAATAAAAGATAATAAGCAAATTTTATTCTGAAAACAGCTTCTGGGGTTTAAAAAAAAGAAGTTGTTCATTACATGGGTCTAGAAGTACATCTCATTTGTGTCTGGAGAAATGCTGAGTAACTCTTGAAATATTGTCTTTTACAGGTCCTTATAGAACAAAAAGAGAAGGAAAGTGACCATCTGATCATCAAGCGACGGCTACGACCAAAACCAGCTAAATAACCTTGCAAAAGCATGTTTGTATTTCCTAGTTAGGGCATATTTCCATTGTGTTATTTTGGTTCATTGTATATAGGAAATAATACTTAGTCAGGCTCTAAAGTCTGTATATAGATGTACAGAATTGTTCTGATGGCTTCCAGTTCTGACTCCATTAAAGCTGAAATACTGTTCAAGAAATCTTGTGCCTGAATCTTTTTGTGTGTGTTTTGTTTGTTTAGTGTGGTTTGTGGATTTTTTGGGAGGTTTTCCTTAATTTTTTATGTGACTATAGCTTAAATGTGGACAACGATTAGAGTCTGTTTAGTGGCAACAAACTCTGATATGCTTTTCTCTACTGTTCTCCATTAAATTGTCTGAGCATGAAATATCTCTTCCTAAGGATAATGCAGGGTTCAGTTCTGTAGATCCTGACTTGTTAAGATTAGATTCCTACACTGTTTTGTCTAGTTTCCTGACTGTGAAATGGAGTTGTGTGCCTGTAGTCTTCCATATCTTGTCCTGAGCGAAGAAAGATTGGTGTTTTGTTCTGTCTAACTTGCAAGTGGCAGTAAGCTTGATTCACAAATCACTCAGCTCTTCCATTTCTTCAGCTTTTTGTCTTCATCTTCTGTCTCTGCAAATGAAAACTTAGATTTCCTCTTCATAAGCTCATGGTTGGTATTGCCACATTCTTTCTTCCCTCTTTTCATTCTAATAGAAAAATGTAAAATTCAGGTGATGGTCAGATAATTCTAAATAAAAATAAATGCGATAAGACTTAATATCTCTTCACAGGAAGGATTTTGCACTTTGAGCCCCTTTACCCTTCCCCAGATCTTCTGTTTTCTGCTATCTCTGGTCCAGGTGTCTGGATTGATCTCTTTCAGGGCTAGAGAAGAGCAGAGCAGTGAAGATTCTTACTTCATGTAGGTACAAGTTGCTCTTTTTACAGAAGTTTCATAGCTGGAGACAGTTAATATACAAGTTGAAGTCATTTAGCTGTCTTAAACAATGGAACAGCACTTGAAATGTCTTTCTCTTGACACCTTGTCTGTATTTTCACATTTTTAGCAGATGTTCTCAGTCAGCTGTTCATGTTGACCCTTAACTTTTTTTACTGAATAGTTTCCGCTAATTTTAGAAGCTATCAGCACATGCCTGTTTAGCTGGATCATTCCTTCTGTTGTGTATAGCCTTGCACTTGCCTGCAGTGAAATTCATATACCATTGTGTTGCCTTGAATGACAGTTTGATTACTTATCATTAAATCATCAAATGGCCTGATAGCTTTTATCTAACCAAAAAACATTCACAAGGTAAATGCAGGATTGGAAGGATGCTGAATTAATTGATTGTTGTATGTATGGTTTCTTTATTTATTCAAATGTTTAGAAAATAATAGAAATATCTTCTGCCATTTGACGTCTCTGAAATTGCTGATTGTTGTTTCTTCTCCCTATCGAATAGAAAATTTCATCATTTCAAATAATTTATGCTTCTTTCTGGTTTTGTGGGTAAATAATAAGTGACAAGGCATTTAATGGTTTATTTCAATTACTCTGGTAAATTATTTATTTATCTGTGCAACTAACTAGGAAGTAGAATCTCTCAACTAGGTCAAGCCATTAATGACACTCAGGAATGCTACCATACTTCTGTCCATATTGCCAATTTTTCTAAGTTCTTGTATTCACTAAAATTTTATCAGTGTTGCTGAGCTATTTGGAGGCTATATGAAAACCTGGTTTTTCTGGATGTCATTTGATGGGTGTTTTCATTACACTCTGAGAATTAGAGTAGCTTTACATATGCACAAAATTTTGACTATTTCACTGTCCTTCCTCTGTAGGGGTAACCTTTGCAATTGCAAGCACCATCCTGAATTAACTTCATTCATAGGTGTAGGCTTGGCTATCAAACTCCATGGTTACAGATTTTTGATACATACAGAAATGAAGCATGCTTCTTTTGCTTTGGTAAAGGGATTGTGATTTCTGTACATGGGTCATACTTTGTGTACCCTCTGACTATGTCAGGATTATCAGTTATTTCTTGAGCAGGAAGAACATGGGTATGATATGACAGGGAAAAAAAAAAATCCAAGAAAGCAGATCTTTTGAAGCTATCACACTTCACTTTCAATTCTGTGGAAGTAATGGGAAATACATTTTGCTGGTCAAGACTGAAGGCTAGCTTGGTATCGTCCTCCTTTCAGCTCTTCTGCAGAATGAAGCAAAATGCTGGTTTAGGACATCATCTCCCTTTTGTCTTCAGACCTTTCTGATAAGTATTGTAGCTAACTAAAATCTGAGCATGAATATGCCTCTTTATTTTATTCTTACTTTAGTGTAAGGTTCATCAGCTTGCAGAGCAAAGAATAGTTTTTGTCCGTTAATGGAGAAGAGCTCATTATTTACCTAGCAAAGACTAAGATAAGAGGCACTTAATGGAAATTTGGTCAGTATTTTGACATGGAAAGCACATTTGTTAATACTTAAATTTTCCTTTTGTTCTTCAGAACTTTCTTGGCTGTAGGAATATTGTACCCAAACAATGTTGTGTGGTGCGTGTATCACTGGGGAATAAGAGCTTCCATATATGAAAGAGGGTTGCACAGTGCTGATATCTTAAGAGAACTGAAGTCCCACACAGCCTCCTGGGCTAGCAACAGTAAGTTCCACTGTTGTGCCAGCCCTGCACACCTCTCCCCATACCACCCATTTGAGTAAATCTACTTTCTGAAACAATCTGAAATAAGACAACCTAGTTCAATATCAATCTCTGTGTATTGAAAACTTCCAATATTTTAGATGAAATTTCCTTTTCCGGAGAGAATAAGCTTAGATCCTTTTTACTTTTGTAAAAGACTTAAGACTTGGCTCACTTCTTTGGTGTTTTGTTCTCCCACACAAGGAGGGAAACTTTCGTAGTACGAAATGGTTCTATTTTTGGTGTAACACCTGAATTCTATGAAGTGCCTTTTGCAGCAACACCATTGTCTTTGAATAGTTCCTTTTGGGCATGTCATGCTGTGAGGGATAATTCTTACAAAAGAGCCTATGCTATACTTGTTTAAAGCTGCCCCAACTTTTCCAAGGGTTAAGCTTCACCTTGCTTAACTTCAGCTCATTTGTGGTGAATGCTTTTTTTCTCTTGCCATCCTCATGGCATCCCAGTTACAGACATAATGAAGGCTTCTGGAGGGAAAATATGAGGACACTACTTCATATAAGTCAAGCTTTCCTCTTCAACAAAAGGAACAGTGGTAGCATTTGATTAGACAGACTGTTTATCGAGTGAGGGTGTTTCTGGAGTAAAGAAAGCAAGAAAAGTGAGAAGAATATTTTGGAGGTGATTTTTCAGGGGTAGGACAGCTTTCTGTAGATAATGTAAGTACTCGAACGTTCTTGAAACTTTATTAGTGCTGAGAGAGCAAAAATAAAAACCTTAATGAAACATGCCTACTACGGTCTCTGCAAAGCCCGTTCCTGACAGCAGGTGTAGGACAGCAGAACCCCCAGGAGATGGCGCCGAGGCGCTGCTGGAGATCCCGGGTCTTCACACCAAGAGCTGTGGCTGGGAGATGCGGGGCAGCAAGAAAGGTTTACTTGGTTTTCAGCTAACCCACTTTTCATCCTATTTAGTCAAGCTTCATTAAAAAATTCAGAACGGGCCCTTGCTGGACTGTATTCTCCTGGCAAAGTCCTAGTCCTCCAGATAATTTTTTCCTGCTACAATGACACCATGCACACAAGCAAGCCAGCATATAGCCCTCTCATATGGAATTTTGCTTGTCAGGTTGGGATTTTGAGGTGAACTGTTGGTTCTACATGCACTGATGTCTACTGTAACCTGTTCATCCATTGCTGCACACTAACATTTTGCAGGAGTTGATGTACTTACATCTTTTAATGAAAATAGGGACACTTCCACTGAAAATTCATTAGGCAGAACTCTAGAGGTCCTTCAAGGTTTAAGAAGTATGAGATCATGTTTGTTATGGTAGAGTTTGTTTCCAAAGTTGCTGGGTTTAATATTTATAGATCTTTGTACTGAAGGATAAAGTTGGACTATATAGTCACATTATAACATTATTTTCTTTTTTGAATGATCTATGAGAATAAGAAATCTGAGAAGTAAGCTTTGGCTTATAATATAAAAATGCCAGTTGTACTCTTCCTGCTGTGCACTGAAAACTCCATGTGCTTTCAAATTGCTACTGAAAAGTGAGTTGTGAAACTCTTATTTGGGAACAATGAGTTTTTTAGAGTTAAACTGAAAAACAGTTACAAGATAACACTGCTTCAACTTTGGCAGAAACTGGTTTTAAAAGTTTTATTTTACTTACTCTAAAGGGATGCATGCAATGTCTTACTCTACAGGGAAATGCCTGTATTACATCTATCCCATAATACTTTTTTTGTTGTTGTTTGTGTTTTGGATAGGATTGGGAGGAACAAACAAACAAACCCACACACACAACCAAACCCCGCATTAATACAAACATGGGAGAAAAAAGGAATTAACTCAGATAAAACCTGCTGTCTCTTTCCAGTATTAATGAGACCTGGTCAAATGCTCCCAGCAGAGAGCAGGATGCCTCAGGACCGGGTTGCAAAATTAAAGACCATAGGTTGAAATGATTGGTGAGGCCATTGAAGCTGACTCTGATTAACTGCAATCTGTACACTGTCTGAGCAAATATTTCCGTTTCAGAAATCTGCAGTTATTGTCTATGTGATACTAGAGGCAAAGACATTGTAGGGCTAAGAGCCAACAACTTGGAATAAGAGATGTTAACAGAGCTTTCGTCCATATCAAACATTTCATAATACACAATTATATCACAGAAGCACTATTTTTCTAAAAAAATAGCATTTTTATCATAAGAGACTAATTGCTAGTTTCTGTTGTGTAAAAAAAAAAAAAAAAAAAGGGGGGGGGGAGTAGTGCATTTACTACTCTGATCTTGTGTTTTGCTGCTATAAAATTGACCTTTTATAAAATGCCACTTTGTGTTTGGTGAGTCTCAGACTTATTTGTGTGCATTTTCATAATGCACAACAGGCAGGGAAAATAAGTTGCTTCACTTTATTTTTTTTTTAATGGAAACATTTAACATAGCACTTTTATCACTGTGACTTAATAGGGTGTTTTACCAAGCTATTGACAATTTTTTAAGACAGCATGTTGTCAGTAGGTTCCATCTGAGCTGAGGCCTTCATAAGGTGATGAAGGCAAGTGAGATGTTATTACTACACAACTTTTTTTCAGTAGTACTCTGTTACTACTAGATGTTCCCAGAGAAGTAGACAGTACCGACTCTCTGCAACCCTCCAGGATGCTACAGTGTTGTCATCCATAGCTGGGCCATGAGCACCACGTAGCAGTCAGCTAATGAACAGACACATTCACAGTTTTGTCGCTTTCACAAAGTCTCTGAGGTTCCTACTGCCCAGGGGTGTGAAATTACCTGTGTTTACTACCAGCTACATCAGCCTCTCAGCATTTAACATGATGTTACTTTTCATGTTTTCAATGAACTTTTTATACTGTGTTAATGACTTCAGTGGAACTGGGATTTGACTTTGAAATGCAAGAGTTGTTTGGAGGACTTGGATTTTGCTCCGCACAGATGAGGTTACAACCTTCTCTTCTGAAGTAGATGTTATCATCACAGATCCAAGTGTTTCCTTTTGGGAAGAAAGTTCAACAATCATCTGTGGTAATGGCTGGTTTTCAGTGGCAGCCAAGACGCTGCTGCAGAGGTTGTCATTGTCCCTTTCTCCCAAGAGGAGCTCTGGTTTTAAGAGCCATGCCAATTTGGACATGATTTATCTGTATTTTTGTGTTTAGGGTTTAAGATGCTGATGAGTAAGAGGCATTTGGAGAAAAAATGAAAAAACCTGTGCCTTTTGTCTGCCCAGAAGGACCATACTGCTGCTGTTATAGGGATGTCTTTGAAAAGTGGGTTTAAGTAGTGTTATTCTTTGAGCGTAGGTAGATGTTCAAGTAAAGGCAATGACTGAATTCCTGATGAAAGTAGTTTTAGAGAGACATCTCTGTGCTCATGCATATTTGAAGAAGTCACTTATTCTTCTTTTGGCAGAAAGGAATCTCACTAGCACTGATTTGATATTATTAACTGTGAGCTTCATGTGGGTACTTAAGTATGATGTATTTCATTCCTTTTAGGCAAAACCAACAGGAACATCCCAGAAAATGCTTTACTTGGACACACTCCAGCTTCTCTGTTGTTAAAGTGTTTCTTTCTTTCCTGAACTATGATGGCAGGTCGGGAGAAAGAGGCTACTTTTCAGTTATCTGTTTAACTTACGAAGTTAGAACACACCTTATGAAGTGTAAATCACCTAGTTTGCAGCTTTCAGAGCACTAAGCATTCCACAGCCACTAAGAAACAGTCTCTGTTTGCTTTCAGTGGTTTGATGAATAATTCTGAAATTAGAGAAGTGATTGCTTTGTGGAAACTCTGTGTGCAAGGTGGTCAGGATGTCTTTCTTTCCAAGCAGTTTAGCCAGCTAAAACATCTAATCCAAGTAACACATTTGAATAATCCTTGTTTTGTTTTTTTCAAATGAGAATTTAAAACATTTTGCAACAAATTCTGGAAGAAAATGCCTTGAGTTTATGTCATCTCTTTAATCATATGACCACAATGTGTGAAATGTCACATGGCATTAATTTTTTTCTAGCATCTATTAATAAAGTTAAGATGATTAGATAGATGCTCTCATCACTAATATTTACTGCTAAATTTATTGCTTATGCAAAAAGGCCAGGTGTAGTGTTTTCCTTTGCAGGCACTGCTTAAGCAAAGCTGGAGCACTGAGTTCCCAGTAAGAAATCTCTTGGACAATCTCACACAGAGGAAGTTTTCTCTTCCTGGTAAATTAAACTTCATAAACATAGTCAGAATCTAGTGATGCAGTCAGACTCTTTATGTCTCAGGACAGCTTTAAAAGAAAAACCCCAAAGTTGAATTTCATGAAAGGAGTGACTCCTGTTTGCTAATGAAATAAACATAACTGATGAAAGAGGAAATTTCTGTTATACAGATATTACCAAAATACTAAGTACTTCGTAACTTATGTTTCAGCATTGTGGAAGCTAGCAATCAGTCTTCCACTACAAGATTACATATATATACACACAATCTGTGCAAGCCATATTTGCTTATTTGTGATTAACAGAAATGAAATGTTCTGCTTGACTTTAACACATTTGTAATATTTTGTTCCTAAAGAATTCTGAAATTTCCTTTCTACTTCAGGGAAAAAAAAAAAATCAATCCTGTATAAAGTGACCTTTCTTATCTCTCCATTACTTTGATGTTATAGCTACTAGGGAAAATATTTCATTTGTAGGTCAGTGCTCTACAGATAAAAAGCAAGATAGACACTAACTGCTATGGTTATGAATTCCTTAATCTCTCCAGCAAACAAGGTTAAGTTAGGGGGAAAAGGGCTCTCTAAGTATGGAGTATTTCAATCTAGTGAAGAATACTATATTAAAACTCATATTTTGCATGAAATAATGTTTTCTAATATCTCTTTTGAATGCTTTTAAAAGTATTGATGTCTGCACCACTGCCTTCCTCTCTCTGACTTTTATTTTGCCTCTGTCATTTTTAGTTACTTCATAAGCCTTGATGTTGTGTGTAATTTTTAATTTCTAGGAAATGGAGAGTAAATGGAATTACAGACATTTAAAATGCTGTGCACTGTTTTTATGCATGTTTTCTCTCCCATTCTTCCTCAAAATCCAGACCATCTGAGCAACTTTATGTAGAATTCAAGGATATGGTTCCCAGTTTAATCATAAGTGTGATACCTTGTGCTACTTTATAGCTTGATGCAGCTGTTTCTGATTTTGACTATATTAATACATCTTGAGTTTGTATCAGCAATTGTAGTTCTTTCAGCAGGAATTTGAAGGGAGATTGGAACCTATCTGCCACTCTGATACTGGGAGAAGAAGCTGGATCTTCAGATAGCTTCTCCTATTGAATGTTGCTTTGTCTTTGTGTTGACAGTAAGGGCCCATTTCTTGCATTAAGATTTTAAATAAATTACAAGCAATGGCATTATTTAGGGAAATGCATGAAAGAAACATTTTCAAAGAGCTGATGGAACAGCATTAGCAACTTATTTCACTATGTGGACCAGTTTGCCTGTCAGCATTGCTGAATATACAGTCTGCAAATTGCTCATCTGGACCAGTTCTGTGTTTACAACAGGTACGAGGGTTGTGCTGTATTCATCTTTGCTGACTGATAGAGTTTTTGAATAGAAGTATCACCAAGCTTATGTGAACTGTTAGTAGAAGAGACTGGAACGTTTCCTCTCTTGTATAAGGTTTTTCTCATGCGGACACCACTCATTCAACTGCTGAAAAATTAGTTCATGACAAGTTAAACAAGGACAGATGACACAGAAACCACTTCTGGTTGGGTGTCCTTGACTGCTTCCCTGGCGACAGGGGCAGCTGAATGATCTAGTAAATGCTCCTAAGCTGTTAAGCTTTTAGAGACCAATGTAGCTTAGAGAGCAGCCCTCTGACAGTTTTTCCACTAACACAGGAGATCTGTGGTGGCTTAGTATGAGATTTAAGGCTTCAAGAAGTCACCTGTGCTGTCTCCCACTCCCCTGTAGTAGTTTGCAGCTCACAGTGTGGGGAGGGTGCCTCTATGGGAATGGACAAAGAACTCCTCCTTTCAAAGGTGGGAAAGTTGATCCCAAGTATCCAAAGCTGAAGATGGCCTGACCTCCTTTTCTGCCTTCCTCTGTAAATTACATAACAAAGGCGAAGGAAGCAATAGACCTGTCTCTCCATGGTGAAGAGACCAAAACATTATCATGGCAGAACTAAATAAAACATGAATTAAACAAGGAACTTAGAGGAGCAGGGAGGAGGGTAGTAAAAAGGATGAGGAGTCTGCATGACTTGTGGAGATGGAGTGACAAAGCTTTAGGCAAAGGAATGCTATCAGCTCCTAAAGTAAGTACACTACAAACTCTGTGGGCTACTCAGTGGTGACATTGACTTGGAGAACATAATTTTGGTGTATGCAAACCCCAGGTAAAGGCATTCAGGCATTTCTCTTTTAAGCCATAGGGAAGAATGTCCAGAATTAGCCTTGAATCTCAGCTTTTTACCTATACTCTTTCCTGGGCATGGGACTTCAATTTCTGTAAACTCAAATAGCTACAGCATGGTCAGTACCTGAATTTTTGCTAGCATAACATTTTGGTCATTTTGGTCAAAGATTTATGCTCTTCATCAGTATTTTGGTTTTATAGTTCAACAGAATATCATCTACGGTAAAACAATGCTTGAGGGTCCTGTGTACTACAGTTAGAATGAGCTGATGACTCTCATGAGATGGCAGGAGTGATTTTTGACCACCAGAGGGGTCAGCCCATGTTTGAATCAGCTATAGCTATACAGATGAACTTGTGCTGCTAAGCGGTATCTGCTGACTGCTCAGAGCTGCAGTGGTGCCCCTGTACCCATATGCTGATCTGAAAAACTACGTTTTCAGAGCCTCCCCTCTTTATATCTGCTCTGTGGCTTAAGGAGTAAGTGTCTCACCACACACAGCTCCCATCCAGGGCTAATGTTTTTTGACTAGCAGCTTTAATTACTGCAGAGAGACTAACTAACTTCACAGTGTTGAGGCTGTTCTGCTCTTGTAGATGAGGAGAAGGTGCCTATAAAGTATTGAAATCATACTATCTTGAGATAAAACAAACGTCTTGGTGGATGTTTCCTCAACCCTGCCTTCTCCCCCTTCCCTTGCTTTTTCTCCTAACATGCCACAACTTTCGAAATAGAGGCAGTGCTTATTCCACAGTTCATTCTATTCTCTTACAAAGATTTATGCTCTTCATCAGTATTTTGGTTTTATAGTTCAACAGAATATCATCTACGGTAAAACAATGCTTGAGGGTCCTGTTTACTACAGTTAGAATGAGCTGATGACTCTCAGTTCCCTTTTTATGTAATGTTAATTGACTTCACTATTTTTCTTCCAGCCCACATGGGGAATCAAAATATCAATTTTGCATTTGTTTTTAACTTTGCTGACAGAGATCTTATTGCTAGAGAAAAGCACAATAGGACTTGTGACATATTTTTAAAAGTTGGTTTTTAAGAATTTGTAATATTCTAATGATCTATTAGTTAACAAAGTCTTATTGTTTAAATAAAAAGTGGGTTTGAGATGCAATGAGTCACTAAACAGAATTTTTTTTAATGTCAACGTTCAAATGACTGAAAATGAATTCAATTATTACTATATAGACAACTAGTGGATTAAAACTGTGGGCGGTGTATTTTTCTCTTGATTGTTATCAGTTTTTCTTGCATTAGCTGAAGACACTTGAAACATGAATCCATGCAGTAGTAAGACTAATTTCAGGTGATTTTGAAGACCTCATGACAGATGTGGTGATGGACAAAACCTCCAAAATACATTCAGAACTGAGACACTGCAGAATATTAGGTACTTGGATAAAATAATATTGCAGAGAATACTGATATGAGAGTGTACCAATTTTAAAATTTTAGATAATTTATTAATTTTTTTCATACCTCGCAGCTTTGCTTTCCAATGCTGTAATTCAAAGATATGCACACTAAGGACTAATGCAGAAAAAGGAAACTACGTCATTATTTGGAAACATACATACCTTTTTGTTAGTGTCCTATCACAGCTTGGAAGGTGATTTAATTTGTAAATTGCATTGGAACAAATTGCCCGTGTAATAAACAATATGTATTAGCTGCTATATTATCCAACCTGCCCAGACTGACTGCTGTGTTAACTATAGTGTGCCAAAACCTGTCCTTAAATGCAATCAGATGTTATTATGTTGGCTGCCATGGAAATTTTCCTGCAAGCAGAATTTAGCTCTGTGGCTTCATGGGGAACTGTATTCAGAAGCAAATACTTTAGGAGATATAACCTCAGAGTTCTGAATCAAAAGCAAGAAATTTGTGGCCTAGAGCCTACCAAAACAGAAAAAATCCCTACAATTTCATAGACACCAGTCAACCAAAACCTCCTAAAGCACTGAATTAACTTGCTGGCATTACCAGAGATTCATTGACAAGCAAATGCTGACAGGTTGATTTTGTTTAAACAAGGAGTTGCAGAAGCTGATAGCAGCTGCTATTAAGAGTATAGCCTCAAAATTAGCAGAAGCATAAAGGCTAAACTACCTCAAGTGTTTGAAACAGTTTTTCACTAACAGGTACGTAGTCTCCGTAGTGCTTCTTTGTAGCACTGCAAACAATGAAGTGATGAAAAATAAATGAATTAAACAAAATTGCCATATTTCTAGCCTCCTGCCTTTAGTGAACACCAGATAATTTTTGACCAAAAAAAGAAGTTCTACAAGTCTGTCTCAACAATTTAATGTGAACTTCCTCTTTCTCACAGTTAGGTGTCAGCAGTAACAGGAGCAGAGAAACATCATGGAGCTCCATCAGTGACCAGTGAGAACAAAAACCAGCATGGTGGAAAGCTGAACTCCTACTTCTCCCCAGTCTGATATGTATTCTGTCAAAGCCATTACCTGACAGCTGTGAATTTATCCATGAAACTAGGAAAGGCAGAAGCTTGAGGCTAACCATCTGAGGAGGTGGTATTATCTGTTGCCCATCAGCAAAAAGACTTTCTACAGTCAATGAGGTAATTTTCCTGTAATAGAGATCAGCAGTGTCCGCAGGCTATTCAGGTATGATGTCTGTTAGAGCGGTACAACAAAAGCACAAAAGAACAGCACACCTCTGGCAAGGATAAAGCTAATTTGTAACTTCAACAGAAGCTGCAGTCAACATTTGCAGGACACAATCTTCAGAAAATGTCCTACATTGCATATCTCTGTGAAATTTGTTTTCCCCTTTTAAACAACACAACCTTAAGAAAATATCTAGGCATAAACATTTCAAATGTGTTTTGATATTGCTGACTTCAAATGCTTTTCATGGGGCTTTTGTCTTTTGAGTGTTTCAGTAAACTAAACAACAGAAAATTAAGGGAAAAAAAGGGTGGATTATCTCTATGAAAAGTTAGGAAAAGGATTGCTGATTGCAGTCAAAATAGCCTGAAGAATGACAATATGTAGAACTAGAAGATAAAAGAGAAATCCGATAGGAATAAGAGACTGGAAGAGGGTTAGACTGAATGAGTTTTCCAAGAATTAGGTTGCTCTGCTGTATCTGTGATGGATGGCAGCCCCATTCAGCATCAAAGCCCCCAGAATGGGAGTCCAGGCCTTTCTGGAAATCTAGTCCAAGAGCTCATCCTCTTTACCCTTAGATTTCCTTGTCTTCTAAATATCCATACTACCATATCAATTAATTATTCCTTGTTCTGTCCTAATAGTGTATAACCCTTTTATAACCACTTGGATGTATTTGAAGATAGCCTTTCATGTTTTGCGGTTTTCAGCCATTCTTGAAAGGTCATGTTTTCTAGATGTCTGTTCCCTGTGCTTGCTCCTTTGGTTATCCCTTATTCGGGGGAAGAAACATTTCTTTCTCCTGGTCAGCATGAGGTGCCAGCTCTACTTGCTTCAGGTCTTCCCAGCTTGGTTTGTTCTGGGCTATCTGGAAGTTGTGCTAAAATGTGAGATTTTTCTGTAGCTATGAAAGCCCAAACCCACATGTGTAACGAGATTCTGTAAACAGGTAATACATTTGAGATATTTTTTAGACTGACAGATATTTCTACAAAAATCAGACAGGCTTGTGCCCACACAGACTCAGTCCCCACTTTTTAGTTACTGCTTCATACAGCAATTTTTATTTTATCTTCTGTGCTAGGCATGGACATATATATGTAGGATCTTGCCAATATAATAGGCTCAGGCAGGATCTCTCAGCAAAGTATATTTTACTAACAATTTTTAAAACCAGCTGTTTTACCTAATGGTAAGCACACAGAATAGGGCAAACAGCCCCACAAATTCCCTGCCCTCTTCCCCATTGGTTGGGTACTGCAGGGTTTACAGGCTACCTGACACGTGCCTCAGTTTGCCCATCTCATTTATCTAGTCCTAACAACCCTCTCCCCTTATTGATGTAAAGTATGGATTCCTGGCTCTTTCGCTACGCTTTGCCCTAGCTTAACTTTTTAAATACAGTAATCAGTTTGCATTTTGGGATTAGTTCAAACAGACTTTGTTTTATGTTAAAGTTTCATAGCCAGATGTCTCTCAGCCCTTCCTGCACTGGGTTCAGGTGTCAGATCAGTTGTAAAAACAACATTTATCCTCTGATGGCTCCTTACATATATATAGCACATATACCATTCAACATACAGGATTTGCGGTAGCTGTGATGGTCTAAGGATGTAATCGTCCTTATAAGATCAAGAAGGGCTACATGTCTAAAGGCTTGTCTAATTCTTCCATCTGTACAAGACAAGTTAGTCTACTAAGTTACATTTTTTCTATTTGTAATTCTTGTCTTGCATGAAAAATCAGAGCTTTTATGCCCTATTGTGGCCACTTTATAAATCTATCAGATCTATGGTTGGGGAGTGGATTCTTGTTATTCATTTACATTGAAATTACTTTTAACTCAAGGAAAGCTAGGGTAAAATGTGAATAAGACATTTAGAATGGAAAAGGCAGGTCTGATCTACTCATCTTGCCATAATTAATTAAATGCTTCAGCAAATTCGTGAGAACATTTAAAGATTATTTAATTTGGAAAAGCAAGATGTGATTTTACCACAGCTGAAGGTAAGACACTGTTCTCTAGTCCCATGCTAAATGTTTTCTGTTCTTAGAGCTACTGATGTGCCATGTTTAGGGCTCACTTTTCTGAGTAGCTACCTATCAGTCTTTCTTGTTGAGGAGCTCATGTGGACAAGATGTAATCTAATGGCAATTAGACACAGATGAAACACTTTTTTATTTTAAGTATAAGCCTTCTGCTGAAGACTGAGAGTGAAAAATCTTCAATTCAAAACAATTACTCAGAATTTACAGGATGTTGTTTATTTTTAATCAAAATGTAGGTATTAAAAAAATCTTGCTTTTGCACTAAGAAATAAAAACTAATTTATAGACCACAGAAATCCAGTGAGCCAGTCTCTTCAGGACCAAGTTCTGAACATCTAATAGGTGTGAGTCATAGCTGAGTTTGCAGTGAAAGAGGACCCAAGAAAATGAAAGTTTCTTCTTATGCATGTACAAAGTTTATGAAACAACTGTGCATGTTACAATCCCTGCCCACCAATTCAGGCCTTGATTTTCTGTAAAGTAGGAGTTGAAATACTTCCGAGGGTTTGTCTGGGAACTTCATGCTTTAAAAGAAAATGTAAAGTGTATTTTTTAAACCTGTCAGAATACTACAAGTTGTAGAGCTGGAAAGGCTAATCTTTGTTATCATACCATAAGTGTATGGGGCAACACTTGGAAGGGGGACAGATAGAGCTTCATGTGAGTTTTCAGCTTTGTCTATTTGACCACATCTCCAGGGCAATGTAGATTATGAGATTTGGTAAGTGCAATATTAATTGGTATCAGGAGAAATTGTTTCATAGCTGATCACTAAACTGAGTGTGGGATACGCAGATTACTTTAGAGGTTTTCACACAAACAGCAGTCACAAATAAGATAAGACTATTAAATCTCATGTCAGAAAAAAAAGGATTTACCAACTTCTGGCAACAACGATGCGAAATCTTTCAGATGAAACAGTGGTGTACAGCACTTTGACAATTAGTAAGAATAGGTAATTGGTTAGAGGTGCTTGAATTACATAAATATTGTTTGCTTGCTCACAGAGAAGTATGAAATTGTACTTTTAGGAGGTTTGTGGTACATGAAACACTAGACAAAACAAGTGCCATATCTCTGCTGAAGATAGATTCTCCTTCCCCTGTCCCACAGCTTGAAAGACACAGAATAATACAAATGATGTGATTTTCTAGTTTTGGTTTTACTTTTAGCTTTTTTCAGTAGAACCACTGTTTTGAATCAGCATAATGAACTGACATTTTTTGCCATTGCTTCTGGCAATTCATTAGCGGCAAGATGTAACACAGTACTTATTATTAAGGGTTAACTGTAGCAATAAACCTGTTATTATTAATATAAGTAATCCCAGACCTCAGCTCTAAAGCTGAACTTTGCCAAAGTTCAGGTAGAGAAACTAGGTGATATGAATTTCCCCAGAAATCTTATTTCCCTGTTTTAAAAGCATCTTCTCTGCCATGCAGTCTGTGCATTTGCAATCCACATGCAAGCATGTTAGTTTTGGGTTATGCACTGAAACAATTAAGACGAGATAACGACGTAACATTACAAGCTGAGACCTATGGGCTTCTTGCTCTTGAGAGAAAACATCGTCTCAAAATATTTAAAGAAACTTAGTGATGTGAGCTGTGTTGTGCTGGGACCTGCACTGGCTTCCCTTCTGAACTGAGTGGAACTGGCAAAACCTGCACACATGGACCCAGCTGGGGGGCTGGAAAACTGTTGGCAGTGGTGATTTGTTCAATTGATCTTTTGGGGAACAAATACTTTCTTTTTTTTTTTAAATAATTTTTATTTTAATTTTTAAATTTCTGTTTCAAAAATTATTTTTGTTTGATTTATTCAATAAAATTCTGGATCAAACCAGGGATAAAACATTTTAGCTTTTGCAAAATAAACAGCTCAACCATCTTAAAGTGCAGTTTATTTAGAGATTAAGATGTGACTTCAGAGTCTTACTGCTTACATGTTTGAAAATGAAAAACTGTATTAAAAGAAAAGAGTCACATTCTCTCACTTCTAGACAAAAAGGTCTCCTTGCACATTTCTGGAGTCAAATATAAGGTATTTGAGCACATAGGAAGTGAGCTAGGCTCTGCTTCTAATTAAGGACTCTCAACAGCATAATTTACTGAGGTAAACTCACTAAAAGTGTGAGAGTTCACAGGTGTCTCTGCAGAGATAACGTGATGCCTGAGAAGTTGGTCAGGTGTTGGTAATGAAGTTTGATCTGAGAGATATTAATTGCAGCTGAAGTAATTAACTAGATAGATTTTTCTGGGACTGGAGAGAAAGGATGTATTGTGGTATAATATGTTGTGGTGTCTGCTCTGTGCAGAGAAGAGAAAAACTTTAAAGAGCAGGTGCTGATGTAGGTCTGTATCACTGAGCACAAGTTTGGGCTCTGTCTGCTGAAGGCACGGAATGAACCACTGTAGTTCCAGTTCTCTGTTAGGTGAGAACTGGGTGCTTATTTTCTTCTTTGCATCTTTTATTAAATCTTATTTTTCTCAAGAGGTTAATAATTTCACTTACCTCTAAAGTGTTTCTGCTGTTTGTCTGGGAGGTTATTGCAGTGGGTTCTGATGTAGACTTTAGCTTGTAGGACAGCGAAAGACAAAAATACCAGATGTTTTTCAAGTTCTCTGATTTTTATTTAGCCTGTGTTTTGTAAAACTTTGTTTCATTTCAAAGAACTCTCTGCTTGCATAAGAACTAAAGTGAGGGGTTTTAAAGAACAGTTATTTCTGCAACAGATGAAAAGACCTAGTGCTTTTCCTGGTGCGTTGGGTTGCATATTTATTGCTTTAGAAGTGAATACTTGACAAAGAATTTGGTTAAGTTAGTATTAATCTTTGGGCTTTCACAAGTGCAATGTGTTGGTTTCGTCTGTATTTCAGTAAGCAGATTTTTAAATAAATGTGCAGGTAAATGTTATGGTGTTGTTAAGGCATAAAAGGATATGAATTTAACCAAGTATTCAACAGAACTCTTTGTTCTTCTTTTCCTCGCATAATTGCACATGAAAACCTTTTATGTGGCCCCTCTAAATAAAATTTAGGCATGTTGTGTTTTAATGTGAAAAATGTAATGTTTTTGTAGTCTCACTCTCAAGTTGTTCCTTTTCCCTCACAGATAACTTTGCAGGTGTTTCTATTCAGAACACTATGTAACCTAAAGGATTAATTCTGTATTGCTCAAAATCCCTATTGCCAAATGTTTCAAACGTCATTCTTGAAACACAAGCAATCAAAGCTGTCATCTAACATGATAAAGCTCTGTTGTATAATGATGAGGCTCACCCATAATCAGATTGATATGCAGAGCTGCAAGGTCATTTTCTTTGTGTGATGGTGAATTTGTTGTGGGTGTAGTGCCTACTATTTTTTTGGCACACTGCATAGGTTTCTGCTTTAATCTCTTATACTGCTGGTTTGCCAAAGCTCCTAAGGGCTCAAATGTAGAAGCTAGAAGGAGATAATAGGGGCTGGCAGGCTGTCCTGAGGTCACGCAGGTGAAGGTCAAGTGATGGGTTGCCTACATTGAAGGTGACCTTGAGGTTAGCTGAAGCCTTTTGTGGTGAGTCTGAGCAGCCAAATGACTTCATGTGTTTGCTTGTATAAAGACTGGCTTAGAACAACAAAATATAGGGTCGCATTTGAAACAAATGCTCTGGGAGAAATGTGCTTGAGACAGTTGCGTGATCTGGGGAACTAGAGGATCCATAGGTGGCTTGGAGTGTGGCTTTCTGTGAAGATTTGTGTTAAACTTATTTAATTTTGTAATTTCTTTGACTCTTACTGCAAGCAGCCCAAGTGGGAAGTAACAATTTCATTGAAATGTGAGAGTCTGAAATACCAAGTTTTTAGTTGAAACACATGAGGTTTGTATGAAGAGTACAATTCGTCTGCTGCTTGTCTTGTAAAGTGTTATAAGAACTTAATTGCAGAAGTACTATCAGCTAAAAGCTGGGATTAAAACTTCAGGCAACTGGGAGGAAGGAAGGAAGGACAGCTATGCCTGTAAGTCAGCTACGTTCAATAAACCATGCTTGCTCTTGGTAGATCTAGTTTCTGCAAGCATGAGCCATGCTAATGCATAATCGAGTTTTTCTATTCAAACTTTGAACTTCATTGGTGGTGTTTCCATCATGACACCTCTGGATGGTACTTTCAGCAGATGGCTAAAGCAAAACCCTGTCAGAGATATTAAGTGGTATAGAAAGAAGTATAGCCAAGAGCTGCAGCATCTCTTTCCTGAAATACATGTGGAGGGATAGAGCCTCTCTACATTCACCTCTCCTCAAGTCTCCTTTCCCCCTCATGTGCTATGAAAACAAATGTTAAAACCACTAGTTTCTTCCCAGACAGAACTCTTACTGTTGTGGCTAGTGGTATTTTAACAGTTGATGCTGTTATGAGAGGGAAATGTTTAATGAAACCTCTCAAGAAAACTAACAGACCTCGTGAGGAAAGACTTCTGAAACTCTTACTATTAAAAAAAAGTCATTGGTCAACAACCATGGCACAGGACTACTGGAAAATTATTACCAACTGATTTCAGAACCACATTTTACACCTGAATAACAACAGGCATGGTATCTTTTCAGAGAGATTAAAAACAACCAACCAACCCACCAAAAACAAAAAGACAAAAACAAAACAACAACAGAAAAGATGCAAAACAACCAGATCATAGTGATTTATTGAAGGTTTTAACAGTCTGTAATTTGAATATTATGAATAGTTAAGGTTTAGAGGTACAGCCAGACAATTAAATTTGTTATCCTGGATTTAGGATATGTACAGTGATTATATAAATGGGTTGTTATCACCGGTATAGCTATGAGCCAATATAGATACATGGAATTAGCTGCTTCTATTTCCACATCATTAGGGACTTGTTTTTTCTATAAATTTATGCAGTCAAACCCTTTCTCTCACCTTGCTCCAAAAACTTACACACTGTCATGTTCATATGCTCTTCAGGATCACAAGCTATTGCTCAAGACCAGGTTGGAAATGAAATGGGCAAAATTAACAGGTGACAGAAAAAAAACCCAACTTGTTTTTACTTTTATTGCTTATCTATGACAAGACAGCTGTCCTTACTGAACCTCGCTGCCTAATTCACCAAACTTACTGAAGAATTATATCCTCAGTATGTTACACAATCCAATTAGCTCAGTCACTCTCATTTCTTGAGAAAATGATAGTCTGACTAATTTCCTCTGTTTTCTTGAGATTTTTTACAAGTAATTTAACATCTTGTAAAGATTAATGTCTCAGAAATGTCATTTTGTCCTTTGCTCCAATCTAATAACTATTCTTTTCATTTTGCAGCAAGAGCAGATTAGTGAATTTCAATTAATGCAGTAATCCGTCTTCCTGGATACAAATTTGCCTTTGAGCACTTTCTTTTTAAACTAAAATATTTTAACAGTAGTAAATATTACTGTTGAAGGAATCCAAATTCTATCATATAATTTCTCTGCCTACAGTACTCTATTACACAAGCTGCAATAGATGGTTGATTTGACTGTTCCATTAACTCTGAACTATTTCAGTGAGGGTCCCACTGGATTTTGAAGCTGAATAGGTCTTGACAATCTGACATGCTCTTGGATGTTCTTAACGGATTTTCATGATTCGGTAATCTTATTTCTTGGTTTGAGTTTTCTTTGTTTTCAAAGAAATCTAAAATGTTGAGTTGAATAAAAATAATTCATGAACTGGGTTTAGTTATCCAAGACATAAATCATTCACATGCTGTTCACTGTGTTGAAATAATTTTGGTGACTATTTTGACCTAGGCATTAACTTCAGGTGCCTTAAAGGTTTTGTTATTCTTTTTTTATGAAACAATATTTTGTGGCATTTTGGTGTATAAAAATCAGACACTTGCCCCTTAAGACAATGCTTTAGATGCACACACATATATATATTATGGCTTCCATTAAAGAGACCTGAATAATTTCTGAAAATCCTCAGTTATTTTTGCTGTCACTTTACATGGACAAAAATCTAAATAGAAAAAGAAGCAGATGTTGCCTAGGTGACTGCAGTATTCACAGCTCTGATTCTAAATGATACTTGACCTTACTGTTGCTATGTATTTATTTATACTTCTAATTGACTCTTAAAATTAACATTAATGTGTTTTGGGTTCTTTACGTTAAAGTTAGCCCGATCTCTCTCTGCCTATGTCTGCTCCTCTCCACCTGGATGCCTGTACAGATAAGCATCCAAGTTTGCATGATGAGCGCTAATATGACTGATGGGCTAAAGAAAAATGTCTTCAAATGTGCTGGTGGGGTGGAAGTAGACACATAATCATCTTAACTTTCTGGTTACCACATACTAATGTATGCACTCAATATACATATGGTTTTGCTAGGGATTGTTAGTAAGAGAATTAAATTTAGGAAATGGAATTATAGTGATTTCATTTCTGCTTGCAATTAAGTTACTCAGATCCATATCAGTAACTCCTCTTGACTCTTTCTGTCTACAAATCAGTGCTATGTAAGAGCACTCATTTTTCATCTAACCACTAGCACCATTTGTACTATAGCTGCAGAAAAAGCTGTAAAGATTATCAGCTGTGTGAGGTATAGGGAGCTAGAAGGTAGCTGAGCAGTTGGTAATAGCCAGGCAGCAAAGATTTGAAATGCAGCAATCTGAAACTTTCTGAATGAAGAAAACCTTTTAATGTGCAGTCACTGGGGCACAGAGGATAACCTTGTTTCTCTTGGTTGTGCATTGCCAGTATTTCCTCATCCTCTGACACATGAGGTAAGGTGGCACACATGCATTAGCCTGTTGAAGAACTTGTAAGAGTATGAGGCAAGAGAAGTTGATGCTCCTAGGAAGGGCTTGGTGCTTTAGTCTGTGTGGGTGCAACTGGCTGCTGGACCTGGGGCAAGGGAGAAAAGCTCTGTTGCTTCTGTTAAGGTTTTGTTTACCTGATGTATTTCCACTGAACTTTATCTCATCAGCAAAAAACTCACATTAAAAGTGAGCATGTTTAGGGAGGAGTTTCACTGAGGTGAAAGTAAATTGCTGCTGTGTTTTATAGCACTGTAACCAGTTAAATACAAAGAGTAGGACTGCCTGCTAATATAGAGTGTATATATACATATTTTTAATACCAATCAAGTGCTTAAGTTTAATAATTTGAATATATAAATCACTTGGCAGAAGTTGTTATATTTATGCATGAAATGTTGGTAGTGTATGTTTTTATAATGCATGTTCCCTGGATGCTGCTGATTGAAGTGTAGTAAATTTTCTGTGTGATTCCTTTGATATCCTGTAAGTAAATTTCCCGTTTAAAACCCTTTGTCACTGCCTAAAGAGCTTCCCATCACCTGTATTACATCCATTTATGTTATAGATAATACGGGTTGGGGGGAGGGAGGAAGAGTTTTATCATCTGTCGCAGTCATGTACCTCTATGAAATATATTGAGATTTCAATAGCTACAAGATGGTCAAAAATTCACCAATGTGGTTCTTCCCCACCCTGAAGCAGCACCATGTCTTTCTGCCAAGAGACTAGGGCTGCTGTCTTTTGAGGTGTGTTTGCTCTGTAATGCCCCTGAAAGTTTTCTCATTAAACATCTATCCCCTAAAATTAAACTCTCAAAAATGGCAGAGAAGAGTTTTTATTAGCTCTGTGTGTTCCTGGTGTGTGGGTTAGGCAAAAACTTCAGTATTTGCTTGTGCCTTCTTCATCCTAAGAAGTGAAACTGCCTGAAGAATTCTGTGTAAGTAACACTGCTGAATTGTACTTCATTTACATTAGTATAACATAACATTATCAAGCAAAATTAAGGTTACCACCTACTATTCAGTATATATCAATTTAACTGACTATGAAAAAAAAATCATAATTTGGGGTGTTTCATGAAAACTGTTAAAGTAAAAAAAAAAAAAAAGTCCAAATCGCAGTGGGAGCATGGTTATAATAGTCAGTAGCTTTGCACAGACGTAGCTTATGAAATGACTTCTCTAATGTTGAACTTATGGAGTTTTTTGGTTTTTTTTTATTGTAAACTAAGTGGAATTTTGGTCTTATTAAAATGAATGAGGAAATAAGATGCTTCCTTTTTCTTTCATGCCAAAAGTAAATCCACCCCTGTATCCTTAGGGTCTCGTGTTAAAGGTCTCCTGCACATCAAGAGAAAGTAATGAGATGGTAAGAGTTGGAAGAGCTGAAGGTCTGGGACTGTACAGCTAGGTGTCCAGAACTCATTTTCTTAGATATCCCTCTCCTCAGGATCATGCCCTGATATTTTCAGACATTCGTAAACCTGAGACCCCTTTATATATGATGAAATGTTTCTTTGCCTGCCAGTAGCAAGCACAAGGTGTAGTCTCACAAACCTTTGGTCTCTAGACATCTCATATCAGAGAGAGTCTGCAGTGATATCCATTTTCTCTTATTGTGGCGAGTGCTCTGTGTAATTGTATAACATATTAGCTTGACTCATGTGCCAATTAAGTGACTTTGTATCATAACTCTGGGTTTTAGTCCTGTTGAATAAATGCATCTCCCTCAGCCAAGTAATATCTGTGCTTCTTGCTGACCTTTGTTTTCAAATGTTCTAAGGAAGAAAGAAACAAAACAAAAAAAAAAACAAAACCAACCAACCAACCAAACAAAAAACCCACAAAAATATTATCATCAAATCTCCCTTACCTCAGAGTAATTCTGTCCACCACAGTGACCCACTTGAACATTCTCTCATGCTGATAATGTACTTTAAAGAGACTATGGTGATGTGACGCTGTTGACACCAGAATGATACTGAGCGTGCAGAAATTTCGGCGTTTTGCCACTTCGTCGATGTTTTCCATTCCTAATCTTACCCAAACTTTTCACCAGCTCTGCTTAATTTTATATGTAAGAGATAATCGCACAAAGGACCAACTTGCATAATGATTACCATAATATGTGAATATTATTTTAGTTTGTTCTTTTAGCTTATTATAAAGTACTTTTTAAAAGAGGCCCTGTGACTCAATAAATAAGTCATAAGAACACCACAACACAAAAACTTCCATTTTTGTACATGTCTATAAAAGGTAGCATTAAAATAAGTTGTTGTCTAGTACTTATTAAAAATAAGTTATAAAGCATCAATTTCAGTGAGATCTTCTAAGACATTTGTCATATTGCTGTTCCAGACTCCCTTTTTTTTTCAGCTCCCTCCTACACATCTCATTATTTTAAATCTTAAATCCTTGTGCTCAGAGTTAACTCTTTTATATGATTCTGTTACTTCAAGGAAAAATAGACCACAGCCCACTGGAAAATGACTGCAAAATGACTTGGCAGAAGAATAGTATCAAAGATGAGTAAAGTACAAGTGGAAAAACGTGCTTAGGTAGTCACTTTGAGGAAACAGGAATCTATTATGGAAACTTTTCTGATGTAGACAAGTCCAGAGCCAGCTGGTTCTCACATCAGCCCTTTGAAGGCAACTGCAAGACTGACGTGGCCCACACTGAAAATGATTTTGACACTGCTGGTCTCGTGTCTAGTTGTTGCCTTTATTTATTTTTTTAACCCTCAACATCTCTCAGTCTCATTGGGATGGTCAAGTCATTGTGCAGTCTAGTGGCTGTGTTGTTATAATGATTTATTAATACCCAAAAAACGTACTCTGATTGTGGTCACTTCTCATCTGTCCCACAGCCAGCTTTTCATACCTCCTCTGGTTTTTACCTGTCTGCTTTCTTCTCTATCTGAATTGTGATGATCTGTCTTTATTTCATCTCTGTGCCAGCCACACTTTTCATATTAAATAATTTCCTTTGCCTTCTCAGTTGTTTGGTTCAGTCACCTGCTCTTCCACCTATATCCTCCTGCTCTCTTTCATCTGGCTCTTGGTGAAGCTCTTGCACTACATGGGACAAAACAAGCTGCCATTATTTTTGCCATTGCTGGCTCTCTCTTGCTGTGCTCTGGTAGCTCTGAGCTAGAGCTAACTTACCTGGATGGTTGGTTCTATGTTTCCTTGGAAACAATAGTTGAAAACTCAGAAGAATGTGACAAACTTCATAATTTAACCTTCTCAGCTTTTTTGTTTAAAGTAGACAAGGAAATGCATCTTTTCAGGGGGCAGTGAAATAAAAATGATTTGTGCTCGAATCCTTGCTGTATTTTCTCCTGGTTTTGATTGACTGTATTATTTAGTAGCCCAATAACTAGAGAGTTCCCTGAAGAACCTACTAAGAGTGTCAAAACCTGAAACTTTAAGGCTTGCCTTAAAACTCTTTCTGCATTCCCTCTCTGTGATTGATATAAAAAAAACACCAGAGGTTTCTGAACCTGAAGAAACTATTGATGGGGGCTTGTGACTGCTGTTGTAGGCTCCCTACAATGGACTTGTACTTTCCTCTGTGTTCTTAAAAGCCATCTTTCTACCTGTTTGTGGGCTTTTGTTGAATTTTTTGTTTGTTGGTTGGTTGGTTTGATGTTTTCCCTCAGTCCTTCAAGAAAGAGAGGGTAATGCCATCCCAGTTCCATGGGATATAGGAAACAGGGCCTGCACTTAGTAGAGGATAACATCTATAGTGAATCTTCTACAAGCTGGGTTTCAGCTGATTTGAGCCCTGCTGAGTCAGTAAATGCAAGTATGTGCTGCTGTTGATGGCAGCAGTCAAGGCATCTGAGTTGCTTCTTATTGTATTTTGCAACTGAACCTGTGGCTGTTGAAAAGCGGGGAATCTCAAGACTGTGAGGGAAAGACTTGCAGCTTTATGTAAAGCTGTAACCTATTCTTTCCTGAAACAGTTTCTAAACTAGTTACAATTTCAGCCTGCTCTTAATAGCTATATTGACACAGAAATATTTTTTACTCTTTTGCCTTTTACTCTGATTTTTTTTCTTAACAGATACTGAAATATAATGACACACTTGACACCTCATATCTTAAAGTGTCAGATTACTACAATCGTTTGGAAAGCATCAGGATGTACCCTCTGATTAGTTAAACTTGATGGCTCAGAATGTTTTAGCAAATGAAGTTGTTATTTTGGAAGGAAATGGCAAATGCCCTTAGGATTTTCACTGTCTGTGACATCAGGTGAGAGCTTAATGCTCAAGAGTTGGGAGGTGGAAAAAGATCATGTTATGCTTGTCATTGTCTTGACAAATATTCCTTGCTAAACATTTCTCTGTTTCCTATCTAGAGTTATGAAGACAAACACAGAATATTTCTGTTGCTGAAAATAACCAGTGAAATACAATAGATTTGCACAGCTGAGCTGAACAAATGGTTCAGCAATTGTATCCCTTCCAACCGTGCAGAAAAAACTGCTTTGGAAACATATTGGGAAAATGAGTCAAATCTATATAAAGAATTGGGGAAGAAAAAGAAAAAAAGGTGGATTATAGCCTACAGGGTTTTTTCTCAGGCTTGACTCACTGATGCCCAGAAAGCTTAGTTCTGTGCAGTGGTACATCTTCCACCTTTGTATGTGAAGACCACAGTACCTTTTTTGGTGTTCTTGTTTGTTTCTTTTGTTGCTTTTTTTGTGTGCATTTCTTCCCCCCTCCAAAAAAAACCCACCTCTATAATAGTACATACTGGTTTTAGGGAGAAGGCTGACTTAAATGGGGTTGGATGTGGCCTTTGCTCTTTCCCTGTTTGAGGAGAAGGGCTGGCATGTCTATTATGCCTTGTAGTTCACAAAGTGAAAATATGGAAAAGTTAGAACAGGCTTCCATCAAGGCAAAAGGATTTTAAGGAACAGCTTTGGCTCAAACACCATAGCATTTAAAATAACTGTAATCAGTAGTAATGCTGTTTAAAAACAATAAAGATAGGGTTCACATGTAATCAACCATAATATTATATAGTTTAACTTGTAATTTTTAGATGTTTTTCAAGTTTCAAACAATTTCCAAGTAATTAGTCTGTGGCAAGGCAAGAGTGTGGCAAAGTGTAAAATGGCTGTCATTAAACTTATGTAAGATTATTAGGAGTAACTTGAAAAAATATTTCAGAAATTAAAAAGAATGAATGGTTTTAACTTCAAAATCAGCCTTTTCAGTTACAAAGTACATGAAAAAAATCTAACATTTCACTCCAGTTTGTAATAAGGCTCTAGTTTATTCAAGTGAAGAATTATAAATAATGATGGATTATCTATTCATGGAGCAGAAGAAGGAAGGATCTTGAGGGATTAATTACTAATTAAAGTTAACCTATGTTGCTTAAATAAGATGAATTTATTCTAAATTATTTTCTGCTCTGGGATTTTCTCTAAGGAGATAAGACTATAATATCAGCGAATATCACTCACTATTATGCCTGGATATCTGCCTGGATGTCTGGTCCAGATACGCACTCTTCCAAGTAGCTCACTGGAAAATTATTCTTCCTTTTCTGGTTCAAATACACTTTTTCCACTGTGTCTCACTGTGAAATTAATTGATAACCACCAACTCTGTTATATAGGGCTATTACCGAGTGGCTTTTTCAATTAAGTCAGCTACACCTGAGATGTTTGGAACACCATTTATTCCTTACACTTTTGATTGTGAAGAAATTGACTTTTTAAACTGTAGTCTTAGAGAATTTCAACATGGATGTATATCTTTGGCATCTTAAGGATACATAACTGCATATATTAAAAACAACAACAGCAACAAAACCCAAATAAATCAAATGATGCAACCCGATACCAAACCAAACAACAACATAATAAACTCGAAAGGCTTGGGTAGAGTTTGTGAATGATAGTAAGGTAATCCTCAAAGAGTGCAGTTTATTTAAAAGCGAGAGAGGCAGACTTTGGAGTTAGCTTTTTTGAATCTTATATTTTAAATTGTTTCTTTGGTTCAAAAAATAGCTTGTTACATAATTATTTTTTTTTCCTATTCTGCTTACTTGAATTATATTTCAGCTTCGGTGTGTTCTGCATGAGAAGGGTTTGCCTTTGCTGCTTGCTCAGTTTTGTGAATTAATGTGAAAAGCAATTAACCCCAATTAAGTTATAAAGTTTCCTTTTTTTTGAAAAGGTGGATAGTAACTTCATGTAGGTGGTATCCCATTAAAATAGGAAGCATAAAATATAAAGAAGAATTTAAGTACCATATAGGCAGAACAGGTTTTATATCTTCAAAAATGACTTTCTCCTGACTTGTCTGATAAGTGTGTCACTTCTGAGGAAAGGCTAATGCAGTCAAGCAGGTCTTGCTCACAGATGTGAAACTAGTTGGATTATTCCAGTTCCTTCACAGGGAGCTGTAGAATAGCAGGTTGATTGCAAGAATAATTTTGTGCCATTCTCATTCAAGCTTTAAAATTTGCATGGAAGAGACTATAATCACTGTTTCTGTTCTGTAGCTCTTGCATGCATGTTTGTTTTCTAATAGCATTTATTTCTTTTTCTCCCCCATCAAAGACAGTAAAACAATATTCTCATTTCAGAATTTAGGTGCAAAACATTCCTTTTCTTTTTTTAGGACTATATGCTATAACCTGTTTAGAATAGTTCTATAGCTGTAATGGTGAGAGACAGGCAGTTCATTTCTAATAAGGAAACAGCCTTTATGCGGGGAAAAATTTGTGAAAACTCTAGCAAAAATAATTGCTAGACTGGCTTTTAAATTGTTCAGACTAGGAATCTTTGAAAATGAAACTTATCAAGCAATCAGGTTACTGTGAATATGACTTGTTAGTAGATTCTCTCAGTGACAGTTGAAAAGAGGTAGTGTCCCATAGATGTGTAATGTCATGAGGTTAGTAGGAACTCTGGATCAAATGAGATTTAGCTTCTATATGCAAACAGGCTTTATACTCACTATTTGCAATTTTATAGCCAATGTGTTTGGGAGCTGAATAATTGCCAAGAATCGAACATTCCACCTTGGCTTCACTTCATGTTTCTCTCTCTTTCCGTTTCCACCCAGTTACATTTACTTCCCACGACTCTATCATATCTTCTTAGCCACATCTCGCCTACAGCAAACTCTGGTTTTGCATGTTTCATTTTTCATTGCATTTGTTACTCTGTTTTTTTCTTCATATCCTATTTCTCTCATATGCTTGCAATGGGAGCACTTAAATTATCTGCTGTTCTGTCTGTGATGCACAGGCACAATATATTCCCATTTGTGGCTGATGCCTAGCCACATTTAGAATAGAAGACTACGAGTGAAGAGGCAGCAAAAAATGTAGTTTTACTTGAATAGAAGAATAAAGAAAACTGCAGAGATAGTGTATTTAAGGTGATGTGAGACAGGAAAAGTATGTTTAAGATTTTTATTTTTGCTGTGCTGGCTTCAGTCACACCCTTTCCTTAAAAAGAATATCGTGAACTCTTCCAAAATAATTTCACTTGCCTCTTAATTATAAAATTCTTTAGTTATACTTTATCAGAGAAATGTCATCTTATAAGCTTTCTAGTTTTCTAATAACATTTTTTTTCTGAGAACATATTTTTTGCTTAAATTTGTGTAGTGGTATACAAAAGTTTTAATCAAAACTACAAAAATAAATCTCCCAATGGATTACTGCTTTTCAGTTTTGACTTTTGGCCTGACATAACTGCAGATTAGTTGTGCTTTCAGTGGTGGAAGTTTTTGTTGTGTGTGTTGGTTTTTTTTTTTTGGGTATAATTCACTGCAGAGGGGCATAGTTAATTAGTTGATAGTTGATGAGACAATTAATATGCTTTTGTTTTTTTTCTTTCCTTTTTTTTTTTATTCCCCTCTGTAAAGGTGAAGCTGTGAAGTGAAGCACAACAATATACAAGGAAGGCAGCTAGCTGGCCTTCACCAGTACCCCAGACAAATTCAGCCTGGCCTTGAAGCCTGAAATAACCTGCCTACCTACTGCCATTAAACTGGAACTCAAATGTGCATATTTATATTAAAAGTAGGTCAAGACCACAGTGAAGACAAAAGACAGCAGATCTGCTGGTTCTGTAAATCTATTGAACATGCTTGTATTTCTGCTCAAATAATTTTGAAAGTCTTAATCATGTATTGATATTCTGAGATTTGTTGATAAATTTTTGCCTTACTCCTTTTATTGTTTCTGCCATGAATCACTGAATGCCAAATCATCATGCAGACATCTCCATGGGAACAGGCATACAAGTTTGTCAAGTTTTGATGGAGATAAAGTCTTCTCATGCAGGTGACATTTGTCCAGGGCCATTTCAATCTGTTTTTAGGTTTGACTCTTTAATGTGATACAAGCTAAGTTTTTCCGTCTAGGCAATTGAAACCCAGGTTTGTTCTACTTTTGACTCTTTCCTTGTCTCTTCAGGGGTTAGATTACTTCACTGTGGAACCTCTATGTGCTTGGTCCATGCCTGGTTTTTGGTTTGGAGTTGGTACCGTTAATTGTTATGATACAGAGGTTATAGTACAGAAGGTGTGTTGCTCCTGCCTCACTGCCAGCAATATTTTGACCCTGTACTAAGTGAAGTGTATACCACTGACTATATTGCATTTTTAGTGTGGAATTTCAAGGCAGAATTTCTAATTTTGGTGTATTTCAAGGCATCTTGTTTTATTGACAGTCATACTAATTTTTTTCTATATGAAGTGGGCATCATTTTTTAGACTGTAAAATACACCCAAAGGGGTTGTCAACTGGTGTTTCACTTTCTTGTTTTGGGATCATTTAGTGTAATGCTGGCACTGTGATATTGTTTGCATACTGAGTCATTATTGATAAGCCTCTCTTTTCAGAGGTGACTGCATTGATACAACTTCTTTTGTTTAGTAGTTCATATTTGGGGAATATTCAAAGCTGGTGGGAAAATATAACTGCCTGTCTGAAGCTGTTGCTTTTGAAAGGGATTACTGTGGCACTTTTTTCTTTTTCACCAAGACATAAACCGAAGCATTATTCTGTACCCATTTTATTACAGTTGTTTCATAAAGACACAAAAATACCTTCAAGGCAGACCTTGTTGATGCTTGATAAAACTGAAAAATTCTAAGAAAAGTCAAAAATTTCCTTCCTTTTTTGTTTCAATGATGCTACAATTCTCCATGTGGGAGAAGCACCTGCTGCCATTGGAACAATTAATTTTTTTCCATAAGTATCTGTAACTGTTTCATCCTATCAGACTATTTTAGTTGTAGCTTATCTGATGGGCGAGTAGGTTTATAAAATGCTTATGTTCTCTCAGTGACTCAATTGTAAAATAAATATTTTTGAACTCTTACTAAACTTTCTTCAGCCTTTTTTCCTACTGTTAAAATTACCATTTCATATTTTCAGCTTGCGCATCTTAGTAAGACTTCAAAGGAAGTCACACTTCTTATTATATCAGTAGATGAGTAAAGGCTATGATTGAATGGTGATCTTGTACTGGGTGATGTGCAAACATGTTCATTGAATTAGAAAGAAAATCAATAAATATTGTACATCTTCTGTCATACTAAACTGGTTTCAAGGGTTGAGATTTTGCCTGTATTTGGAAATACACCAAAGAAACCTTCTCAGTAATTATTCTGGAATAGTTCCTTTTGTTTCAACCAAAACAGTTATTTTAGGATTACTATTCTGATAAAATTACAAGTGTAGACAGGTGTTAATAAATGCAAGTCTGTCATTTTGTTCACAGAAGTTACACTTTGACAATTAGCATTCTGTTTGCCTTCTCAGCTGCTATGTTCAGTGTGTCATTATTGGTGTCATCCAAAAAGGCTTTTTGTACTTAATTTGCCGTGGTCTTGAGGAAACCTGCCAGGTAAAGGTTATGAAACTTTAATCAATCTTTAGATGGAAAAAACCTTAAAACTTAACAGTGGAACTAAAAGCAAACAGCCCACAAACAGTTCAGTGACAACTTCATCCCTGTCAGAATCCAGGTATGCTGTAAAAAATTAAAGAAAACATCTGTGTTTTAACCACCGTGTAGCAAAGTTATTTTGGAAGGGAGGATTTTCTCCAACTTTAGAGATCATATAATGACAGCAGATGGTTGAGAGGGTTTTTAAAAGCTCTCTTGCAACCAAAAATGCTCATATTTTACTTTTGGGACTAATTTGTTCAGTGTCACGTGTATTATTTCAAATTGCTGAGAATGGAACCTTTTGTTATTTTTCTCAGTTTTTACATAATTGGCTTTTCCTTGCATGCAGCATATATTTTCCCCTGCTGAATTGTCTCCTAGAATATGGTGTTTTTCAACTGCTGTCTTTCTATCCTGACAGTGATGCTGTGGGAGGAAAGCCAGATGTGTTTCTCAGTATTAAAAGAGAAAAGGAGAGAACTAATTTTCATTTAAATATTTTGCTTTTAGATATTTTTTTCTGTGCTTTTTTTTTCTTCCCTTTTTTCCTACCAGTCATCACTGAGGTGTTTTGGCACTGCTGTGAAGTAGAAGCGTGTTGTAGCTGTTGTCTTTGGTTTTTCTGGCTTTTCCACACTTCCTGAACTTACTTGTTTGTGGTGTGGGGTTTTATTGGTGTGGTTGGTTGGTTTGTTTGTTTGTTTTTGTGTGTTTGTGTATATGTGGTGGTTTTTTGTTTGTTTGCTTTTTGTGAGATACTCAAAAAAGGACCAATTTGCTAGTAGTTGGGTCCTTTCCTACACCAGTCCTTCCCTGTGACTTCATTTAGATTACATAGGCAAAAGCTTTGCTTCCAGTAAAAACTGGCAACTAAATTTTCATGATATAAAACATCTTTCAGAGGTGCTCAGTATCTCCACTGTTTAGAAAGGTGGTGCTGCAGGTGCTACTTCTATGACTTGCTAAAAGAACTTCTTTTTTTTTTTTTTTTCAATAGCAAAATATAGGCTGTGGGAGAGGATGCAACTACTGGTATGAAGTTCTGCTCAGTGAGTGCAGGGAATGGCCCCTGTTAGCACAATGGAAGTCTGAGGATCTATGGGAGTTGATGACAGTAGCACTGTTGAACTGTGGATTTATTTATTTACTTATTTATTTGTAATTTGGGTACTCAGTAGGTGAAAGTGTGTTGACATCTCAACTTAACACTTTGCATAAATGCGAGTTAAATCATAAATGTTATCTCTCTCCCATTAGGACAACGAGTTCTTACCTGTTGTGGCTGGTACTGTTCTCCCTGCCACTTCTCCAGTGGTACTCCAGCAGATCCAGTGTACGCTTGGTGGTGTGCTCTGCTTAGCTAGCATTCACTCTGGCATCATGCGAAGTTTTCTCAGGGAGGTGAACAATATCATCATAAAAAGCACGGAACATTGTGATAAATCAACAAGAGCACATTTACCAGAGCTGCAAAGCTCTTTAGTGCAGACTCTTTCTGGATCTCCTGATGCCAGTAGGAGCTCTCACTTTATTTCCATTTTACTTTAAACACTTGTCACTCTGCCTGTTGTTCCTTCAAAGCCATTGCTTATCAAGGACACAAGGTCACTTGAAAACAACAGTGCTAGATTGCTACTCTCTACTTTATGACAAGAGCTGAGTCTAAGTACCTCAGAATTGGGCTGTGAGCTGAAGCAAGCATGAAGTGAAAATTATCTTCTTAAATAAAACCTTTCAGATGCTTTCCAAATTATGAATGTGTCACAGGAGTTGCCAGCCTAAATATGGCCATGTTTCATTTTAAGCACAATCAAATAAAAGCTTTTACTGATCTTGGACAACTTTTTTTTTTTTTTTTTTTTTTTACTTAGTCTAAAGGAAAAAACAACTTGGCAATCATGACAACAGAAAAAGCTCCAGAATCTTTGTTATTCAAGATAAATGTGTAGATTTACTAAAATAGAGGAGGTTAGAAAAGCTGAATTCCAATCAAGACAGTAATCATAGTATATAGAGAGCTCTGTTGAGGAAGCTGATTAGTCAATCAAAATGCAAATAATTTGCAATCTGCATAATATCTTGAAGTATTTGGTTTTTGGATACTTTTAGTAGAGTTCCCCTAAAACATTCACCGTGTTTGCATTTGAAAGTGTGTGTGGTTTGTAAAAGGATTAGTGAACCAAAGCGGTGTGACGTGATTTGTCTGGTAGAGGGCAAGCCTTTTCTTTGAGCCTTTGTGTAGCCTCTATGTGGATACAAATTTTAGCTCACAGGCCTGTGCCTGTTCTTTCCCATAAAATTGTATTCACTGTACTCAGAGTCCTTGGCTCGCAACTCTCTTGTGAGACCTCAGCAGACCCAACTGGGTTTTTTTTCATTAGAGAAATCTGTTTAGGTCCTGTGAGGGGGGGCTACGGAAATGGCTTCATTTTCTCCATCCTCACCACCCCTATATCTGTTGTAGAGTTGAAGAAAAAGAAAGGCAGTGACTCAACCAGATTTGAATCAAATTAATCTGGTTTTGTGTCCTGAGCAGGAGTTTAAGAAGGGGAAAAAAAAAAACAAACCACAAAAAACAAACAAACAAAAAAACCCCCACAGGTTTTAAGACATGTGGAACAACTTATGTCTGTATTTGCAGGAAAAGACAACTAAGATCTATATTCGTAGTGCTGGAGGAAGAGGCTGCTCTTTTGTGTATAATAATCCAGTAGTGAAGGTACCCACCTGGCAAGTGGGAGACTTGAAATTATGTTCTTCTGCCACCCAGGAGGATGCCTTAACCTCTTGTTAGAGCTGTCCTATCTCATATAAAATAATTAGATAGCTGATGAGATAGAACAAGAGAAGAATAGCTTTTCAGCCTGCTGGCAAGGATGCACTCTTGAGATAGGAGACAGGGTTTTACTCTCTGCTCCAGTGATTTTATTATTTATTTGTTTATATTCTATGCAGACCTTGGCTTGCATAAAGAAAAAAATTCTCATTAGACTACACTGTGTATGTTTGGGGAAGGCAAGCAAGCACAGAGGCAAAGCATTATTACTGAAAGGAGACTTGCCAGGACACCTTACTGATTCACTGAGGTCAGGGCATTTCCAGGATAGGGATGATGTGGGACCAAATCTAGTCAAGCAGAGGAAGGAACTGAACTTTTCCTTCTGTCAATATGCATGAGTGCCTCAATCCAGGGACTTTCAGGTCCCTGGGGACAGCACTGCTACTACTGACCTCCTCAGAAAGAGCAACTCCATGTTTCTGGGAAACTTGCTGCTGGCAGTGATCAGTGCAAAAGTGTGGTGAGCAAGGATTGTCTGCTCAAAATTTATCACTACTTATTCATCTGTGGAGCAAATAAGTTTATCGTATAAATGTAGCAATACCAGTATAATCCCTTATATATATATATAATTTTTTTTTTTTTTTCCTCTTTTCTTTATCTCATTGAATTAGGTGCAGTTTATCCCAAAGTTTTCCTTACGAGGTCTGTGACTGTGTGAGATGAGCACCTCCTTGTGACTCTGTGACGTTTTTTTTCCCCTGTACCTGGAAGTCAGGGCTGTCAGCAAAGCCCATTAATTTATGTTTTGTTCTGGGGACCTGGCTTGTGCATCTCTGCGGCAGGCTGGTAGCAAGAGCTTGGGTTTATCAAACAACAAGGACTGGATCAAGACCATTAGGCTGTTGTTTAACTTTCTAGGGTTTAATGTTTTTAGTGGGCAGTGTGTTTGTGATTGTAATGCATGAAACTAATTACCTCCTGTGTATTTTGCACTTTGGAGCACGGAAGTTGAAAGTTAATAAAGAATAAAACTTCCCTGCTTAGGACGATGCACACTTAACCCCGTCAGTCTGTCTCCAAGGGGCAGTAGCTACTGCTAATGCTCACCCAAGTCCTGCATATAGGCACAAAATGCTGTTTTTTATGTCTGCTGTATTACTCACTAGGCTATAATTTAAACTATACATAACTGCATATGTGTATAAAATGGAAGCAAAACGTGAAAAATAGAGACAATGCATTTGTTCTTCAGATATACCTCTAGCATTAGCTAATTTCAACCCTTTCAGAAGTGTCAGCTTTTCTTTATTCCATTCCATTGTACAGATTACTACTTGAAGGCTTTTGAAAATTGACTCTCTGGTGGCTCATTCATTATGTTGTCTCCTTTCTTACTAACAGGCAATTTCCAAAATACTGAACAGCACTGCCAGTAAAGTACCCGGAATTCTTGCCTAATTATACTGGAGAGAGAACATGATCAAACTCCACTATGTTCTGGAAAATGTCAATGGTTTTCTTGCTTTGAATATTCAAATAATTGCTGTGTGTTAGTGTGGTGGGGAGAGGGACTAAAAGAAGCCAAAGTTTGGAGAAACTTGTATAATCCAACTAATGAATGCTGGCATTGTGAGTCAAACCCTGGCTCTGTCCAAGTGCCCTGGGAATTTTGCCATTGAGTTCTGTCAGGCCAGAATTTCTATGTCAATACTTGAAATTACAATAAATTTGCTTTAGTCTTTGTTTTAGCAAAGGATCCCTTCTTATAAAAATCCCTATTTTAAATTCTACTCATGAAGATTGGCAATTATTATTCTAAATATAACTAATTGCTTAAATAGAAAACTTGGTCTAATGAGCAGATACAAATGAGCATGAACATAACCATTTATTTGGACAGTGCCATCTAGTTGTTGTAAAACGTAGCAGGTTTTCCTTGTAAAATTTAATTACCATGGCAAATCACAGCTCTATAAAAAAAACCTTCTGTGTAATTTAAGGCTGTTTTCATCCATTATCCAAACAGTTTTTTCTCTGAAAAGAGACTATTAATGTAAAGCACTGACTGCCTTAATTAATGGAATTTGTGGAGCTGGCTGTAATGTAATTTTTCCTGTGGTACACTTCATTAAAAAGACTTTATTTGCAATGTAAAAGGTAACCTATGAAAAAAATCTAACTTCTTCCTGGTTTAGCCAGAGCACTTCTTCCTAAATCTCTCCAGTAAACTTTATCTACCACAGTTGGCACTGTCACCAAATCTAACATTTATATTCTTGATACATCTGTGCCCAGACCGTCTATGGTCTATAATCAATTTGAATTTTGCGGTCATACAGAATGAGATTGGGCATCAATATCTTCTAAGGCATTTTTAAAGAACTGCAATGGTATTTCATGTTTCTTTGGCACTTGCCTTGCTATATGCCTTATTCTTGACTTCATTATTGCCCAAATGTTTAATATAATTGTTGTCTTCTTCCCAAGATTGCAGTCTTCTCTGTTTTTAATAACTGAGTAATCTTGCTTGTCTAAAATATGATGTCAAAGAAAGATTAGGAACATGAAAACCATTTATTGGGAAAGTAAGCCCTGAGCTAGTAGAGTAAATGTTACAGGAAATGTCAATATTAGTGGATCTATTGGAAAGCTGAGGCCTCTAAATTTTTTTCCCTGTTTATTTTCTATCACACCTATAACTTAATGTTTTCTGAGCACTCAGCTTATAGTTGAGTCTTTTTGTGACATTTTAATTCACTGAGTGTTACTCTGCAATAAGATGATGTGTACTTGGTAGCATGATTGCCTTTCCCCTGCCCTGCCCTCTCTTTTTGGAAAATTCATTTTATACTTCTGTAGAATCCTTAATCAAAAAAGCAACCCCCCCCACCATTTATCCATTTATCATCTCTGTTTCTTACAGTGGTCCTTTTTTTTTTTTTTTTTTTTTTCCTTTGAGGAAAAACTTCAAGTTAAAAAGATTCAGCAGGCACATCCAACAGGCACATCTAGTATTCAAGAGAGTTATTGAGTAGAATGATTTCTGGGATGATAGCTGCTTAACTGAAAACATCTTAATGTTAAAATAAGCTCTTGGTGTAACACTGGGCTCAAAGCAGAGGACCATGTAGCTCCCTAGGGCAGACTCTGAGAGCTATCTGTAGTGCATATGTTGGACAGAGTGTACTGCAGTCATCAACTTGCTTTCAGCAATGTAGAAGTCATGATACATGTATATGACAGAAGGCAGACCTGAAAATGGGACTATGGGACTACTCATGAGATGAAGCACTTGTTTTTCGCCAGAATTGTGGTGGGTTTTTTTTTTTGTTAATTCATTTTTTTTCAAGGGAATTTGAATCACAGTAGCATGCCAGGGAGCAAAATCCGTATGTTAAGAAATAAAGTCATTATGCGGGAACCTTATTCACACAGTTTTGTAAAGGTTGAAAATAATTTCCTTGAAAACAGTGCAAGTTCTGTGGTGCAGAGCTTTTGTGTATGGGAGAATAGGTAATTAGTCTTCAGTCTTGGAGCTTGGGCTGCTCAAGAGCTGGAAAAGAGACTGTGCTGAAAACATCTCACTGACATTCAGAGGTGAGGGCAAGATGTCAGCAGACTGCCTTACCTGAAACTTTGCAGTGAGTTTGACAGAAGTTGTCTCTTTGGCCAAGAGAATTGTTTGTGTCTGCTGTGAATGACACTAGGGAATCAATGACATCCTCCTCTTTAAGTTTGCCCCCTGGAGGAAACAGTAAATCATGATCAGTATCACTGTGCTCACAAAACTCCTAATGAAGCTGCAGGTGTACAGACAAAACTGTTATTACCATAGCTTGGTTTCTTCTGGGTGGTATATTTGTACAGAGCACGCCTCGTCGCTGTTTAACATTGCTCTATTCCTGTCCTAGCAAAGGGCTCCCTTCGTAATGCAGTTCTGACCTGCCTGGTTCAGAAATCTTGCTTTCACAAGTATTTAACTTGTAGTGATAGTTCCTGATATTTAATTAAGCTGCACAGTCTGAGCTGAGATGTTCTCCAAGCTTTTGGAGGAGGTCAGAATTTGAGATGCTGGAGGTAATTAGTTGGTCTTCAGTAAGGCTTGAAAAGGTAAGAGTAGTTTTGCCCCAGACTTTTCTAATTGATTGATATCAGTAAAGATTCATTGTGCACAAATATAAGTACAGACAGTACTTACTCAGTCCAGCTATTTGCAATGGAATCTTTCTTACAGGCTTATGCAGAACTTAACAGGAAGACAAAAACTAGAAGCATACACAGAGAAACCTAGTTGCTTTACCAGAACATGCACAACAGCTGATGCTGCAGAGCACGTGGGTTCCACAGAGGTATCAGTTGAAAAATTCTGGATCTCATTTTGTATTTTTAGTTACTAATTTTTTTTATCCTACTGGGAAGTAGTTATGATAACTTTTCATGTAGTTATTAAAAATACAGAAATGACAAACTGTCTTACAGCAGGATCCAAAACTTGTCAGAAGGGTTTGTTAATTTTTGGTCATTGAGATGAAGATTACAAAGTTGGGGAGGGATTCAGGGCAGGGTGTAATTTTTTGTTGTATTATAATTTCCCAGATTAGTTTTTTAACAAGGAATATAATAATCCAGAATATATAGTCTAGCCTATCTGCCCCTGTTTCAACTTCAGAAATGGCTTCTGTTTCTAAGTTATGCAGGTCCCTTTCAAAAATCTTATTTTCCAACATGATTACCAAAAAAACAACAACATACAAGGCCTTCCTTCTCTTGGGAGTTGAGACTACTTCTAATCATTCTAGATGAGAAGAGACAGAGAGTCCAGAACGAGCAATGTTCAAAGTATGAATAATTCATTTCTTGTTTCAAGTGAATGAGCATTCAGTTACATTTTAATTGACAAAATTTGTTTTCAATACAAGGGACTATGAATGGCTTGACAAAATTTGTTATTTGCTTGTATAATGCAATGTGAGACAGACATGCAATTGGAGCTCAGCTTCCTGCTGGGTCCCAAGTGACTCTGCTGTCAGCTGGCCCTCCAGATGGCACAGATCTTGAGATGACGACATGCTGGTTTATGAAGTGGAAAGTGTAATTACTGTGTTAACAATGCATAATGTTGGATTTACTGTTGCTACTAGATCTATAGAAGTTGAATAATACATCACTAAAATCTCTCTCAGGAAAAGACAAATGCTTTAATCCACAAAGAATGGTTTCACTGGAATCCTTAAAAATGTAAGTGTGTTTCAGAAGTTTTCTTTTTATTTCTTATCCATCAATGTAAGAAATAATGCACTATGAACAGATGCAAAGACTGTCATTCATTCTCTAACTATTTCATGACTTAAGTGTTATTTTTAAACACAACCATCTGAATGGTCACTGAAATAATGAAAATGTTAGGTGAATGTGAAGCACAATTGCATCTAAGACACCTGTACAACCCCTTTAACCTATTAATTATGATGCACTGATAGAGTGACCCAAGACTGCAAACATGACCTGTGACTCTATGACTAGCTTAGGTTATCCAAGGGACTTCTTAATGCTTTTCCAATCTCTTTAGCTCATTTGAAATTCTTGACATATTATGAACTGATGCATTACTAAGAAGATAGCTATAAAATACTGTACTGCTATGCATATAACACACACATCTATATGAATATCTATAGATTTCTGAATCTCTTGTTGAGCTGCTTGCAAAATGAACAAACAAAAAAAAACTATCACCACAACAACAACAAAACCCCCAAAAAATACAAAACAACAAAGAAACCATGCACACACAAAACCCACATTCCTCTGAGACAGTTTGCAAGTTATTAGGTATTAATAGCTTGTCACCACTGGGTAAAGTTTAGTGAGGTTATGGCAGGTAGGATCTACCTTAAAATGGCATGCATTTTAAAGTTTTTAAAGTATTTAGTTACAGTGACTATTGTGTCTATGGAAAAAAAAATAAAAAGGTACTGGGGAAAACATCTTGGTTGATGACATAGCTTGTACCTGTTTTGGTATTTTGTGCTTAAATGGAATAAATATTGAGAAGAATAATTCTCTGTCAAAGACAACGGTGACTAATGGAGATCAGTAAAGAGAATATTGACCAAAACCTCAGATGGCAACATCTCTTCAGTGTAAATGGAAGTGTCTAAGCCAAACTACTCCTGGTTCTCTTAGATAAATTTTAAGGTACATCTTTCCTACCGTATAGTGTGTAGTACTTGAAAAGCCAAATGCATTTATATCTTCCTTCTCTCCAGGGAAAGGCCAGCAGGTGCCTTCATATTTACTGAAGAAGAAGAAAGACAGGCAATAACTTAAATTTCCATCTAGGCAATGAAAGCTCTGAACTAATGCTAATGTATGCTAAGTTAATGTAGCATATTTGCTACTTTAATGATGAATGTGATGAACAGTGGTGAATGTGATCATGGAGATGGGTCCCAATAGTCAAGTATAAGCCTTGTTCACATCTGTACTTGCTTTTGTTTTTCTGCATGTGGAAATGAGACATGGCTGGATAGATAGTAACAGGACCAGTTGTGTGCCTACAGGTGTATTCAGGGCTACAGTCTAAAAGCCATGTATTAAAATAACTATAAGAAGACAGGACTTGGCAGTGAAATTGTTCCATTTTGGAGCGGGAGGGGGAACCAACAACAACCAGACAAACAAAAACCCCCAACTAGCATATTGGTAAAGGGTGTTTTATCTTTCAAGTATTGTGTAGTTAATAACTTTGCAGGCTTGTTCTTCCAATGCATGGGTGAGTTGTCCTTGGAGTCCAGAATACATAATAAGATTTTGGAAGTGGCTCTTGTAATAAATCATATAAACAACTGGGGTCAAAGTGATTCTTTTCTTGTTTTGCTTTCAGGCAGCTGATAGTAAGTGCCTTGTTTTATTCCTAAAATTTTACTTCATGTAACTTTTAAGTAATACATCTTTGCTGTTCTGTTTTCAAGTGCGTGAATTCCTCACACTGACTTGTTGGAACCAGTCCTCTAATGGGAAAATGAAGAAAGACTGTAGGCAACAATTTAATTCAGATGTCTTATTTTAGCCTGTTTGCTTGCACTGTCTCCATGCTAGAAAAATTTGCATTGGCGTCTGTCTTTATGATAGATACCTCAAAAACTGTCAAAGTATTTGTGGCTTGGTTTCCCAATTGGGTCAAGATTTGCAGCTGATGAAAGAATTTAAAGAACAGCGTATGACCACATGGAGCAGATCTTCTGTTCTTTTGAAATAAGTATTAGTCTCGCTTGAACAAATGCAGACACCATCTCAATTTTATGACCTCAGTAGTCCATTCCCGTATTTCTACGATATTTAAAGACTTATGATAGTGTGATATTGGACAAACTAGGAACCACCTGCAATGTTGATTTTCTAATAAATGTAACCTGTCTGCTTACAAAGAATTATAATGGCTGCACAAACATAATCAGAAATGTGAATATGAATGGTTCTTCTAAAATAAAGCTATACTTGAGGCACACTATTTAATGATGCAGAATTCTAGGTTTATGTTAACAATTATAAAAAGAAAATTATTCAAGACATGCAATTTTAAATGTCACACCTTAACATTTAAGAATTCCAAGAGCAGGTTCCAGTAGGCATCCTATATTATTTTATTTTTAGTTGAAGACATTGTTTTTAAGAATATTAAAAATATGGTAGAATTTTGCTATGTTTCATATCTTCCAAACTTCTTAAAGGGAACAAAGTTAGTGTGCAGGGAAAATGCATCTATGGTGACTGTTACATAGGGGAAAAAAAAAGCTGCCTGCTCTCTGAAGTAATAAGATTCTCTTCCTCCTAGAGCTCTTCAACTTCCTTAGTTTGTATTTGCTGTCAGCATTTTTCCTCACTGCAGTACCTTCTAAAATAGTTGCTATTCAGTGTGCAATATAAACTGAGCAGGTGGATGGTAAGACGTTGGGGGAGAGGTGATGAACACAATTGACCTTCAACTTATTGGACAGTTTTACAGCATTTTAGTTGCTCATAATGGTTTTTAGAAATTATTTTGGAAACTGTTTTCAGGCTGAAAGGGCAGAATAAGCATAGCATGAAACAATGTTTATTCTGAACATTACGCTTATTTTTGTTTTATGGCCTATTTTTAAACAGTAGCTGCTCAGTGCCAGGAGGTGCATACCTCAGCATATTTTCCATTATCTGAACTTGCCACTGCCTGCAGAAGCATAAAAAATGGCAAGCTGTAAAGCAACTCAGTGGATGTTCAAGAATCAATAATGATGTGGTGTGTGTGAAGAGGATACTTCTTATCAATTATTATTTTGACACAAAGGGTGGAGTGCAAACTTGGCATGTTCAGGGTAACCTAACAAAGGCAAGCCGAAGTCTCCCACTACTGGGGAAACACTGATTAGTTTAGACTTTGAACGTGTTTGGTATGTGAAAACATTTTTTCCTTTTGTCATTACTCTCCTCTTCCTTCTAGTGGTCTTTCAGTCAGACTATAACCTTAGATATATCCAGGAAAAACTGTACAGAAAAAAATAGGGATTTTTCTATAGAAGTATCTGGGCAAGTACCTAGAAATATGCAGGCTTTGGTGTGAAAGTAAAGGATTTCCTGACTAGTTTATATTGCAGAAATAAAAGTCAACAATTACTGAAATATTTAATAGACTATGTGCTTAAAATGACTTTATAATACTTTTTGGCTCAAGAAATAGATAAATTTGCATTGGTTCATGAAAGTATTTTCTTTTTTTTCCCCTCCCTGTCCTTCTTCCTAAAGAAAAGGTATTTAGGGTTGCATTAAAAGGAGAATTGAAATGTTAAGACATAGTTGTGCTTTAAGTGGTAAATTAATTGCATTTTCAAGCTAGGCTACATATCGTAAAACCTCAATATAAATGCATGTATGGCATATCCATGGGGCAGAACAGATGTTGCCTTATGAAGCATGTATTGAATACATAAGGCAGCGAGGCAATGGTAAGCATTTCTCTGTCAGATGCTGCATAGCCTGAGGAGTTAATAACTATTATCAGTGCAAAGCTAAAACAATGTGCAGAGGGGTTTTGCAGCTTTTACCTAATTTTCAGCACAGCTTCTTGTGCAATGTGAGCATGCAAGGGATAAATTGCCAAAGCCTGTCTCTCTGATCCTTATCTCGGAAGGATTGTTTGACTAAACAAAGGCCACAGGCATCAGTGACTTTCTCTTGATATGTCCTTTTTTCCTATGGCTGACATCTGTCAGGCTTGGGTAGTGTTTTTGGTTAATGTAGTTTCTGCAGCTGATTGACAAACAAGACAAAAGAAGATCTCTATGCTGGTTGCTGCAATACATTTGTACCATGCAGTGTCCCTTTGCTCTAGTAAGCTTGATCAAATTTGTTTGGGGTGCTTGTTGTTTGAGATCTGTCCTGGTACATGCCCATAACATAGGAAGAAATAAAGGTAATTGTTTCCTTTGATTAGAAAAAGGACCTCTTTAGAATGTTTCTCTCTTATGTCCTTACAATCCATGCTTTAGGATTTGTCTGCAAGTATTTTTTTTTTTTTTTTTTTTGTGCAATAGTGTGTCAGTATAATTAAGCAAAATGTAATTTCACCCCAACACTTTTATTTCAATATTTTCAGCCTCTCCAACTTGAGCAAAACCCCACTTCAGATCAGCTCCTGCTGGTCAGTTCAATATAGCTCAGCATTTTCCTCACTTACTAAAGAATCACCTTTTTGTATTTGGAATTGAATATTTGTGTGTGTGCATATGCATATTTCCCTAGCTGCTGCTTTGCTACTAAACCCTTTGATTTATGACAGTTTCATTCTTATAATTGCTCTGTTTTCACTACATAAAACAGAAAATGCTGTTTACTTTCATCTTAGATGACTCTTATTGAAATAAACATATATAGACACTCCAGGAGACAGGGGAAAATGATGTTCTGCAAATGGCATTGACCCCAATAATTGCCCTTGTAGCTGACAAACAGATACAGCCATGGTAGGCACAGTACACAGGGAACAGAATATCCTCTTAAATCTAATAATATGCACTGCTAAAGAACATATGTTGAGGTCTAGTTCAGAGATCCAGTCAATCTCCGACTTTGCTTTCTACTGGATCCCATGCTGACCAGAACAGCACCATACAAACAGCACAGATACGATCATATTTCACATTTTCTCCTTGGAAAAACATCCAGTTCCACCTCAAATGCTCAGGAGTTTAATCATAGTAGAAAGCAAGTAGGTGGCAAGCTTAGTGAGTTGTGACTTCCATTAGATGGTTATGCAAACTGTGGAGTTTCAGCGAATGCTACCTGCGCTCGCTATTTCAAATGCTAAAAATTGCAACAGCTATAAAAGGGCATACTTAAAGCTCAAGAAAACTTTTTCCAGGGCATGTGAAGAGTGAAACTTTTGTTCTCTCGAAGTAGCTAGAGGTGTGGGGAGTTTTTTGTTTGGTGGCTTTTTTTGTTTGTTTGTTTGGGGTTTTTTGTTTTTGTTTGTTTTTTTCTCCCTCAACCAGTGATTTTTCCATTAAACCGCATGTTCATTTAAAAGTGTTAAGAAATCATGTGAAGCATAGGCATGTTCTTACAGGCTCTCTATTTTTCGTCTGACTTAAAGGAAAGTAGGATGTTATAAGCTGTCAGATAAGAAATAAAGAGCATCTTTCTTTCCGGGGCATATCTTTTAAGAACGCTGGTTGGCAAAACTTACCTGGAGTTTGACTGTGCCAAATGCTGTAAGTCTGTAAATGTTATATGCCATCAGAGCTGAGAGGGCATGCTGCTTTCCAAGAAGCTCTAAGAAGCACTTTAGAGAGAAGCTGGTCCTCTGAATTTTTGGAGATCTGGTTCACTTCTGAATTGACCGGTAAGCTTCCCTGTGTGTTCTTTGATAAGTGGTTTCTTCCCAGTCTGTCAGTTATGGAGAAGGAAACAATATAGGTTTCATTCAGAAAAGTCTAAATACTCACAATAGTTGCCCAACCTCTTGGCAGAGCACATGCAATTGTGTTTTCTTTCACAGGTAAAATCCTTCTGTAGTCAGGGACTCCCTAGATTTCAGAGTTCTCTTCCTGAAGGATTAATATAAATAACTGTATTACACCTTAGTCTGTTTCTGAAATCATATTGACAACCTGCATTTTGCAAGAAAAATGTATATTTATGTTTATAACTACATATTCAGTTATAAGGCAACATATCTTTCTCTTTCTTTTTTCTTGACTTTAGTATTCTTGTGGTTTGTGTGTCTGAAGTGTATTGTATATTTCTCAGAAAACGCGCCTGTTTTTTTCAGTCGATAGAAGTGTACTTTGAGTGTCTCATACTATAGATCCTTCAAAATGCAGCTGTGGTTCCTGAAAAACAATGTTTACAAACTGTCTAAGCAGAACTGTGTTAAGAGAAACAATCCAGGGACCACATCTAATATGTTGTAACCTACAGAATCCATGCATATTGCTTTTCCTGTGCTTGCTTTTAATTTCCTTGGGCTTCATCATACTCCCTCTTTCCTTTTCTACACTGTTCTTACTGAGAGGTTAGGAGAGGCAGTGAACAATCTGGGCCTTTTCAGACCACTGTGAAATGTTTTCCAGGCTCCTGTCTTTGTCTCTTGGATCCTTTTGTTTGCACTCTGCCACAGGTCAGAGTAATTTTGTTTGTGCTTGTATAATGTCTTGAATAATGACTTCTTAATCCTCATTAGGACTGAGTATTGCCAAAATATAAACAATAACTGTTGTATGGTATTTTGAAGACTGACAGAGGTTGATGTTTAGGAAACAACTGCAGATACAATAAATGCTTATTTGCAGTTGATTGTTGTGAGGTTTTTTCTTTTTCTCCCCCCTTTTTTTTTTTCCCTTTAGGCTTTAGTTCCTTCTAGTCAATTTTTCCACCTAATCAGTGAATCGGTGTTGCTGAAAATGCACTCAGCATATTCTCTGCTTGATACTTGACTGTATAACTGATCTCCTTCCTCACTTGTCCCTCTACAATCAGCCTAAAAAGGCCAAATTTAAACCATAGGTTATTGTCTTAGGTGAAATTACTGCTTATCCTGGATTAATGATTGAAAGCTCAAGTTTGAGATGATAATGCTAGGAATGTGTCAGTGGAAAGCAGTAAGACAGTAGTGTAAACATGTGCCTAAATGTAATGACATGGGGACACTAAGCCGAGCACACTACAACAAACTTGAGTTCAGTCAAGATATTAGAAAGAAACATCAGATATTATCAATTACAATTGTAACTTGTGAAGGAATATTCAGGCTGAGCTGATGCTAGGCATGGCTGATGTGGTGGTGGTGTCCAGGGCAAAGGTGTGTTGTTTTCAAGTTAGACTGATATCTGGTTTTTATTATGTCTTGTACTTTTCAATTGAAGTTGAGACTTCTGATATTGTATGAAATGAGACCTAAAAGCTATATTCTATAATTTGGCTTTAAAAGTAATTCAAACTGACACGGTGGTTTGCTTCCTGTAAGGTTGTCATGTCAGCTCATGTGGAGACACTGCTGAGCTCTGCAGTTCTGAACGTGGTGCATGCCAGCACTGGGGTGCAGCACCGCAGGGTGCCTGTGGCAGATGCAGGCCTTCCAGATGTTCCTTCTCTTGACAGCTGCTTTCTGTTCTGGAGCCACAGGCTACCAACCTACAGTTGTGCCATTATAGCCACAGAGCTGCAATGAAAATGATGTAATTGGAATGACCTTTGGTTTAAACATGAATCCCTATATACCCCTCCTTCTCCCTCCTATGGAATTGGTGAATATTTCTAACACTATGGAGAAGGATATTTCTAACACAGGTTGTTTCAGTTTTGCATTTGTAGTTCATAGTCCAGCCTGACAAGCAGTGCTACTGCCACTGCTGGCGAGATGCTGAGCTGTAAGGCATTGGTGGAAACACCTCTGATATCAATGTCTCTTTGTGGCTGTGGTATGATGTTACACAGGGTTTGGCAGTAACGATGCCCTTTGATGTTACTGCCTCTCTCTCCTTTCTAGGTCTTCACATCACCTCTTCTGTTGTGCTATTGTGTTTTGCGCTACTGCGTTTAGCATCTGGACTGTGAAATCAAACTGGCTTAAAAAATTTATATATATTTGTACCTACATGAGTTTCTTGACAGTTTAAGCTGTAGTTGTGCAAACGGATATATCAGCACCACTGAAGTGCTGGTACTGTAGGAAAGGAAAAGGAATAATAGGGATAGAGACTTGAGAAATTGCTACATTGCTATCCATTGTTTAGTAATGTCTAACTGCAGCTGGCAAGAGAGCTTTATAACTTGCCATGCAGCCACTGTGAAATTCTTATTTTGACTGACTCACCAAATAATCATTTTTCAAAAAGACCAATACCTTAAAAGCTGCTTTGATTAGTAGCTTGGGGGAAGATGTAAGATTGCTGTGCTGCAAGTGTAAAATGACTTACTGATGTACAACCTTTTTATGTGATCATAGTTCCAGAAATGTTTGGGGGTGAAAATTTCATTTCTGTTCGCTCAGATGTAATTTCTGGTATGATCAGGCAAAAGCTATTCAGTAGGTTCAGACAGTGCGCAAATCTTGAATTTCTGTTGGATAAACTTTCAGAATGATTTATTTTGACAAACAATCTCTATATGTGCAGTTAAAATTTGGTATATTGCATCAACTCTTCTGCTCAGCCTATTCTCTTTCCACTCCCCAAACCTGTAAGCAGGAGTAATGGGCTGAACACCTACAGAGACAGGAATAACTGCCTGGTTGATGGTGTATTTGTTCAGGGGGACTGAGGTTTACAGTGTATAATGAGTGGAATAGAATCTACAGTGTTGTGATGTTGAAAAGGAAAAGGCTGTAGAGAAGCTAAAATACTGTTAGAAGACATTTGAGTTATTTATATTTCTCTTAGGGCTTTAGGTATTGTTTGTGTCCCATAGCGGTAGACAATATAAAAATCGAACAGAGGGCACCAGAACAGACTGATGTTGAGAACCAGCACTTCTAGAAAATGAGGAAAGATTGCAGGAATTGATGTTGAACTTGTCCAGAGACCAAAAGTCAATTAGGACTGTGGCACTACAGTTTTCAGATAAGTGATAGGTAAGAAGGATTAAACTATTCCCTCCCTGTGGACAAATAATGAGCAGGGTGCATAAATTACAACAAAAATAGTTTATCAAGCATCAGGAGAAGCTCTAAGGAACAACCGGAAAGCACTGCAATAACTGCCAAGGGAAACTGTTAAGTCACCACTGCATAAACACAGTCTTGAAGATTGCCACCATGTGTCCGTCTAGAACGGCATGATTTTATTGATTTCTCCTTTAAAAAAGACACACAATCATCTTCTCTCTCCTATGGAGGTGGAGAAAGATTAGGCAGGTTAAAATTTCAAACTGAAAGTAGCTGCAATACAGTGAAAATGGAAGAAAGTAGTGATGAAAAATGAGAATGTTAAGAAGAATTAAGAATCTGAAAATATGTTATGTGCTGAACAAAACTGCAATACTTTGCTAGAAGCCTGAAAACTGGAATGCTGAAAATGGAGCAGTTTGATAGTCTGATGCAGAGCTATGTTAATTAGAGAGTGTCTAAGCACCAGAGCTATGCAAGAATCCTCAGGCAGCTGTACTCTGGTGCAGTAGTCAGAGAGGAGCTGGCTGAAAATGTCTGAGGGGTATTAGTCTAACAGTGATTGCTACAGAATGAAGCAGGAGGGTTTTGGCAGAACTGCTAATGTCCTGAAAAGGCTGCAAATTCAAACTGCCAAGGGAGTTGTGTCAATTACTGTTATATGTTTACTGTATGATGTCATTATTGATCATATCACTTTGCAGTAGGATTGCAAATCACACAAAATGTGTTTCCCATGTCAAGGTCATGCTTGGTTCTTGGCACACAGATCATTTTGGGATTTGAGTTTCTGTGTCCAATCCCCCCTCCAGGAAAAAAATGGCAGTTTCAGAGAATGGAGCAGAGATAGGGAGGGAAGGGGATTGGTCCTGACACCCAATTGACTGCAATTTTTTTTACCTGAAATCAGGTTCTTTCAAATACCAATAGGTCTTGGTTCTCCCAGGGGAGGAGCAAGGAGAGGCATTCTCGCTCATTGCACAAGATCTGTTCTGATTCCTTTTGCTGTTATAATTAGATTTGTTTTGTTGTTGTTGTTAGTTCCCCCCCCTCCCCTTGACAGTGTTATGGAATTTCTATTGAATTTGCTAATCATATCATCTGCTGAGGCCCAGAACTGCTAGAAACAGTCAGACAGATAAAAAGATGAAATCCTATATTATGCTGTTTAGGCAATTCTCTGGCGCTTGCCATTCCTGCCAGCACATAGTGTTTGAGCCTGACTAGGTTACTTGAGAATAATTATGAAGGCATTAAATACAGAGCTATTATTGTTAGCCTTAAAACCAAGGTTTTGTTATAGAAGGTGTACTACAGAATAAACGCAAGAGTGTGTGTGTAACTGCACAGACAGTGAAGCTAAGCTTTACAGACTTAACCTGCAGTTTCGCTTGGAAGTGAGGGTGACACTTGGACTAATGACACCCAAAGACAGTCTTGTACTAAATTGGAAACTAAATTAGGATAACGCTATTATGACCTACCTTAAATTTGTCTCTAAAACTTTCCAAAATTATGACAATAGTTGTAGTGTAACACAAATTAGACTGGAAAGCTGTTAATGATTTTGTTTTGCTCTGTCATTGGTTCCTTGGAATGATTGTATGTTTGTGCAAGTATTATTGAGCTTTTAAACATACCAGATTCACAAGACTGAATTAGGAATATCTCAAGTGTACTTACTTATCTTGTTTTAACTGGCATAGGGTTTTATGGGCAAACAGTGAGCAGAACCATCCTATTTTACACCAGTGCCACCTTCATGAAATGCTGTTGTTTGAGATTACAGCAGCAGCATCTTCTAAAGTAGCTCTAGTTATAGTACTGACTCCCCATTTTGTGAACAATCCTACCTTCTCAGCAAGGCATTTGACTTAAAGTTTTCCTGTGCTTTGTCTTGAAATACTTATAAACTAGGAGGGGGGTGGGAGGAAGGAAGAGATTCAGCTTTATTTTAAAACAATAGGTTCTGGGGGTTTTTTATTTAATTATTTAGGTGCTTTTTCTTCACCATCTTGGGTAAAGCTGATTCTCCTGGCTTCCAGTCTGCCTGCTTGTCAGCTCTTCTTTTAAGTAATTTAATGGGAGGTAGTTTGGAAGCTCTGCAGAATGATCAGATCGGCTTCATCTTTTTGGAAGTCATTTATTTCTCCTAGAATGTTGTTGTGAATTTTAGGCTAGTGAAGGGTATTATATTGTCCTGGAAAATGCTGTGTGTTTTGTGTATTGATGAAAGAAAGTAGTAATTTTTTTGCGTGCTTTCATTGTTAATTTATATTGTTAGTCATTTTTATTAGGAAACTATATGGAATAAAAGGCAAATGTTTAAATGCTCATTATACCAGGCAACATTCAGATCTGTTTGCAGTTCTTGCTCCAGAAATTTATCATCAGCTAACAAAATATTAAGTATGGTGAACTTTATATACACTTAAGGGAAAGTAATTTAGCAATAAACACATGGATATCAGGTTAGCCCTGCTCATATTGGTGAGTAGTTTAAAATTAAGGATGTAATCTGGCCTTTGACAATCTGCCTTTAAATAGCTTGTTGAACCAAAGCATTAAAGGTCAAAGATGTAATGCTAACTTTGCTTATGTGATTTGTCATTACAGCGTTATTACAGTAGAACTTGTCTTTATAGTAGAATGAGGCTTAAAATGCTTAATTACACTGATTATTTAACATGTTTCATAAGCTAACTATGAGCATGTTTACTATTTGTAGCTGTGTAGTAATGAAAGGGTGCTACAGAGACTGTTTTGGGGACACCTATCATTCCCACTGGGTCTGGAAAGCAGTCTCCTTTTATTTGGAAGCAACAGCAATGGTCATTTCTAACAAAATAGTTTTCCATTAAATTTTCTAGCCATTGTGACTTTAAGGGACTTAAATCTTTAGAAGATATTAACTTTGATTGAAAAAATACTCTTTTTCTTTCTTTTCCTTCATTTTGAAAGCTATTGGCAAAATGATGTTGAAACATATATTTCAGGTTAAACCATGGCATGTTCTTCATACTAAATTGGAGCTTTTTATCAAGAGCAGCCCTTGGGAAGTCAAAGGTGAAAGGTAACTTTGAAGAGTGGTGCTACCTGATTTTAAAGGATTATAGGATATGGTTCTTCCTGGACCAAATGGATAGCCTTTCCCTCTTGCTTATATGTGTATCTTTCCTCAGGTAGAAACAGATGTATAAATAACTGTGAAATGATGAAACACTATTTTTAACTTGAAGAAATAGTCTCATTCCAATAGTTACTAAGGCTATAAAACAGAAAACTGAATTTGTCTTATTTTTTTTTTAATAGGCGAGCTTGATTGTTATTTTAGTAAATCTCAAAATACTGTAATACATATAAAACCCTTCAATTACCAGTTTGAAAGCTATCTAGTTAGTCACATTTCACCCAAAACACTCTGTTCTTTCCTAGATATTGTGGTTTTGGCTTGATTTAATTTTGCTCTCTACCAGGTTTAGTTAAGTTGCTGATGTTGAACTTTGCATGTTTCATACGATTTGAATACAATTCTTTCATGGTAAGCTAGTTCCTAAGAATAATTTTTGAAGCAGCAGTTGAATGATGCATGAAGACTTTTAAACCCACAAAATCTCCCCCTAAAGCTTTCCCTGAAAAGTTTTGCCAAAATTAATATATTTTCCAAAGTCTTATAGATAGGCAGCATATAGAAATAATGATTCAGAGAGACAGGCACTTGAACAGTATAATTATTAAATAATAAATTAAATTTCTCTTTGAAATAGCCAGAAATCTTTCATATTTGTTTCATATGTATCCGGTTGCATAAGAATGTCAAATTATGCTATCTTGCAATAAATTAATAGACCCCTGATGTGTGCTTATTCTCACTGGAAAAAATATGCCTTAACATCTTCAAGAATATGGACCAAAATGCTTTGGGTAATTGTAAAAACTGAATTATGTATCTTGTAATCCTTAATAAAAATAAGAGAGTATTAAGTATTTCCTACCTTCAAATAGGAACCTGCTGAGGCTTAGATAATTTCTTTTCAAGTACCTTTAATGAGATTTCAGTAACTGTCACAAATAACAAATACTAGCAAATATTGGAAGCAAACAATGTTTCAGGAAATAGAACACACATCTTAGAAGTAGGTGTTAATTATCAACAGGTATGCTAGTTTAAATTTTGCATAAAATATCACATTAACAGACAATCTGCTTAGGAAAGGTTTTAGCACTTAGAACTGAAGTTTCTGGAGCTTGATTACCTTATATTTCTGCTTATCTGATTATGGTGGTGTTACCTTTCTCTGATTTTATTAGTTGTTGTGAATAAGCAATCTAATCAGTCACATTAGACCAGAATCCAAGTAGTCTGAGGCTTGGTTCTACAAATAAGCTGGAATGCTGTTTCCCCTGTATCAGTGCTTCAAATATTTTTTATAAATGTTGGGCTGTGGAATAGAAAAGCGATAATCATGATAATTTAAAAATAAAAGCCTAAATCTATTTTATGGTGAGCCAATCCTTAAAACTCCATATATTTCTCGAGGAGAATAGCTGAGACCACATTTTTGAGTAGAAAGCCAACAGTTCTTAAAGATGTTGTCTTATTTTAACAGAGTTCAAAATGTTCATATATAGTGATGAATTTATATCAGTAACCCCTTACTTCTAGCACTTGTAGCCTGGTTTACAGGAGCAGCAAACAGATGTCCCACAGGTTCACCCAAATACAAGAAATATTAATGTAATAATATACTTAGGTCTGCCTGAGCAACTGTTAACAATTGTACTCGCAAACCACAGTATCCAGGTTCAAAAATGTTCATGCAGAAATGTTTTAAAGCATCTGTTTGAATAACAGTATAATTCTGTGGTTGCCTTAAAATGACTATTTGTTGTCTGAGGGTTTTTTTAATTCCCCCAAGCAGCAAGTAGTGTTTTAATTGCACAAAGCAATGCTTTTGATGCAGAATTAAATGCAAGATCTGGCTGCACTCAAAACTCCATTGATTGTCTGTCATCCTGCTGTCACACCTGCAATGTCTGTAAAACTGATTTTTGAGGGAGTGTTCGATGACAGTTCATATACTCCTCTGTCTTGACATGCAGTCACCAACAGCTGGAGATGGTTAGAGCAGTCCAATACTAATAACCAGAGAACAATCACATACACTAATAATGCTCAATACCAAGGCAGTGGAGCTGTGCAGTTGTAGTTATTTGTTTATCTGATGTAAATAAAATTGTGTTTGTAAATTCCTGTGAATAGATTGACTCGAATAATTACTTTTATGTATTTTAAATATTCTTACAGGTTTTGCATGCAAATCATAAAATTGATGCCAAAACTGGCTAGTTCATTTGCTTTACCCCAGGGCAGGATTAGCTAGGTCTAAATCACTTGTACAAGCTAGACTTAACAAAACTCCTAGGTATCTTCTTTCTGTATATTTAACTACAGCTATAAACTTCCGCTCATACGTAACATAAGCTTTTCTTGCTGCCGTATACAACTATTCCTTTTATGTTTGTAATAGAAGTTATCTGCAATTGTGGCACATTTTATTTCCCCTTTCATTGTGGCAATATTTTGTGGAGGAGAAAACTTATCCTTGCATCTAGTTTTGTCTTTCCCTGATTTCATAGGCATTGTTTGTGCAATTTTTTCTCATGGATCATGGGGTTAGCACCTCTGATCACTTACTGCTCTTCCATCACCGATCCAGATCTTGAATTCAAACAAGATGCTTCTATTAAAGCCTTGCCAAGGAAAGGTAGAAAGAAGATTGACTTTACAGACTTGCATGGGGCTAATCTGTTCCTGTACCCAAGTCTATTGTTTGCTCTCTCCTATTTCATATTCAGTTCGTGTTCCAAATTGCTCAGCAACAAGTCACTGTTTATTGCTTGAAGTGTTTGTTATTCATAATTTGCCAGCTATAAGATGGTCACCTAAATCATACCATGGGTTTTCCCCTCTCTTTCCTGCCTCATACAAATAGAGGGCAAACAATTAACTCGCTCATATATTTGCAGGTGAATGATCTCATTTGTGTTCATGTATAGTGGAACCATATAATGATTTGCTTTCTTTTCCTTAAGCATCTTAATGATGTTTTCACATTCACTTCTGTACTCATTATAACAGATTTTCAAATCCAGTTGGGATGGGCAGGAGAGGCAGTTGTGTTTTGTGATGGTTGGGTAGTTTGGTTTGGTTTCGGCTTCTTTGTTTTCCATTGCGTGTGCATTTGGTTTCTTGTTGTAGTGGTTTGGTTGGTGATTTTTTTTTTTCCTACCTCATTTTTCTTCCTCAACAGATATCCTTAAAGATTATGTAGACACAACTTGATGCAATGAGGTGTTCTATGCACTCAAAGACTTTAGGCTGACCAATATTAAAGGCATTTTATTACATCAGCAAATTTTATTTTTCATTATATCTTTATTAAAACAAGCTATAATACACTAGGTGCTAATACCTGCTTCAGATAGTTTGTTGATCTGATTTCATTACTGACATGCTCTGATGGGAGATTTTGGTGCCCTCTGTATCAGTTAAATAATGTAGTTTATTGTGGAGATAAACCTTGAAACAGCTTAGACCTACAATAGTGCACAGTCCTTTGGATCTCTAAATTCTCAGAGGTGGGGTTGTTGTCTTTGTTGTTTGTCTTTGTGGGTTTTTTTTGTTTGGTTGGTTGTTTGCTTTTTTTTTTTTTTAAATCTCACTAAATGCTGAAAGAATCATATGTTTTATCGAAAAGATTTCAAAATTTTTTTAAGCATTTAATTTATCCATCTATTGAGAACTTTTGAAGGTCTTGGGAATTTGTTTTGAGGCAAGGCTTTTCTCTGCACAGCTATGAAAGCTCTGAAATTTGAAAAAAAAACCCACTTATAAAAGTCTTTTTGAATCTCTGAATGATAAAACTATTTCTAATTGTACTTTCGCTGCTAGAAAGACTTTGAATTCTTTGCTTTATTATGCATATTTATAAGGCTTGTTTGAAAAAGAAATCATAAATCATGGATAAAGCTCCCTTTAGAATAACAGGATGAGTGGATTAAATCTCCCACAGATGTTCAGTATATTAATATCTCTCCAGCATCAGTTTCTCTATAAAAGAAAAGTGTGTCCACTGGTAATATTATTTTCAGCTAGATCATGTACCTGTGTCTGATGTGTTATCCAGCTCGTATGTTCATACATTGTTAGCAATGACATAAAATCAAAGAATGCAGAAGCTTAAGGACAAAGTACAGAACTTCTCTGCCTACCTTTAGGGGGAAGGAGAGGAAAGCTCAGAATGGGGTGGGTTTTTCTTTCTTCTCTCTTGTTGGTTTTGTGTGCTTATGTGTTTTGTGCATTGTGCTTTTTGATATTTGGTGTGTCTGGGTTTGTGTTGTGTGTGTGTTTGTGGTGGTGTGGTGTTTTTTAGCGATCTGGGAGGACTGACCAGCAAGTCATGTTTTAGAAAGCAGCTGAAAAACACTAACAAGAGAGTCTTGTTTGCTCTTCTGCCAAGAGACTGCATGTGCAGGATGCCAGTGTAACGAGGATTGTGTTCTCTGTGCCTATCAACCTGTGCTTGCCTCATTTCATGGGGGGCAGCAAAACTGGTATCTGAAAAAGTTGTCCCTGTCTGTTAAGGTCTTTTCAGAGGAGAATTTACCAAGATCTAGTAAAGTGAAATATTGATGTGGGAGGTTTGCACCCCTTTGTTGACAGGAGCTCTGCTGGATTGAGTGCCAGTTTTGTGGTTTTTAATGGATGCAGACAGCCCACCAATAAATTTACGATGGTATAAACCTATTAAATTAATGATTAACTGAGTATTGATCTAGAACGGAGCATCCCAATGAATACAGATTTTTTTTTCTTTCTTTCTTTCTTTTTTTTTTTATCTTCACTTTAGAAAGCAGGTGTGAATGCATGAGAGGAGTTTCAAAAAGCTGTCTAATGTTCCATACAAGCAAGAATGACAGAACTGCATCTTGAAAGTGAAGGTGATTAAATATATATATATATTAACAAATTGATTAAACTCAATTAACAGGTGGAGCACAGTAGGCTAATTGGACACTACTTGGAATTGTAGCTATGCATAGAATTAATTATCTGATAAGGTATGTAAGGAACTAATTGCCCTTTTTGGATGACCAAATATATATATCTATATATATATAGATATATATAAGTATATATATCTATATATATATAGATATATATATAAGTATATATATCTATATATATATAGATATATATATAAGTATATATATCTATATACTTATATATATATCTATATCTGCACATTTATGTACTCAATCTGAGTATTAAAGTGTGGTTGATTTAACTTTGGGGTTTGCTTGTTTGCTTTGGTTAGAGCCACAAAACTGAGATACAAATTTCAGGCAGATATTCATTGACATGAATATATCTTTTTCTCTCTGTACAGATAAAAGAAGTCTTGGCAAAGCTAAAGAGAAAAATTATCTCTGCTGTGCCAGCGCTATTTCTATTGAATGTATTGGCTTAATACAAAGTTAATATCTACTTCAAATGCTTCCAAGACTCAGTAAATGGAAGTACAAATTCAGTATTCTGAGTAAGCAGCTTAATTTAGGTAAATATTTGAAGTTGTAGCATAGAAAAATCATAAAAGTATTGGCTGAAGTTTATCCCGCTCTTTAGTTGCTTTTTAGTAGCTGTATTTTAGATTGTTTGATATTTTCCTCGTAGCCTTCCACAGGGGTGTAACACATTATACAAAGCCTAGTTTTCCATTTGAATTCTTCTGTAATAATAGTTTTCAGCATATTGGTCTAGATATTCATGTTTTGATACCAGGGACAAGAATTTAACTGGGGGAAAAAAAAAATGCCTGTTGAGAAAACAACCATGTGCTGGCTTTTGAAAGACTTGATGCACAACTTTAAAAAAACAAACAAAATCCCAAAACAAACAAACAAAAACCCCCAGCCAAACAACAACATAAAAAACCCAACCCAAAACAAAACAAAAACCTTCCATACTCAATAATCCATCGACACAATTCACAGCTGCACCAATTCTTTTCATTTTATGTCATCACCCACTTTCCCTTTAATCTCAGTGCACAAGTTGGCAGTGCTGGTGTGGGTGTTTGGATACTTTTAATGAAATTATCTGTTATATTTATATTGGTCATGGTTTACAGATTTTTATCTGGGCACATTAATGAGTCTGTTTATATGTATTTTTAAGTTATGATCGAAGTTGCTAGCAGCATTGCTATTCATGTTTACAAACTGTAAAGAAACTGTATAATAGTCTAAATGTTTGCCAGCAAGATTTTCCTCCTCCTCCTTTTCCAAGAACGCAATGCCTGTCTACCTAGCGTGGAAGGTACCCACCATAACAGCAATCCACTGTTCCTTGCTCAGTAACCTTCCAGGTGCAAAGGTGAAATAGTAATGAAGTGTTACTGAGGAATTAACTATATGATAATTACTAATATATTCAGCTACCTATTATTTTCTTAATAGATTCTTTGCTACCGGGGTTGGGTTCAGTCCTGCTGTACATGGAGACACAGAGCAGAGCCTTGTTTACTTTTGATGCAGCACTGTGTTGAATAGACATCCTGCTCTGCATTTAGTAACTGAAGTCAAGGCAATGTGCTCCACACATCCACCAAAACATGGGGAGGTTTGTAATGGCCCTTCATTCCTGGTGGGGAGGTTTGTAGTCTCAAGACAGCAAACATGATTGTATTGGAAGATGTTAGGTGGTAGTATCCACCTTGGAGCTTCATCACACACAAATCAGGTCATGTTTGTGACTTGGAACAATGCTGTAAAAGCTATAAGTGTATCTAAGCTGGTAAAATAATTTTGATTTAAACTTTTTGAACTAAAAATTTATTTTTGTGTAAATTATAAGAAAGTGAAAATCATCAACTTAATTTTTTCATAATTTTTCTACAAATGTGATAGAAACATTCCTGTTTCATTTGATTCCATTTAGTTTTGTCAAACTGTGCTGACCAATTTTGGTAAAATCTGTTGCCTATCTCTGTCTTTTTCCTGTACAATGGAATGAAGATCAGGTTTTGTTTTTTTTTTTTCCACTTTGATACGTGCTGTTAAATGCATAGAAAACTGTTTTGCAGTCTGACACACTTGAAATGACATTCTCATATTTTACATCAGTATTAACCTTAGTGTTTGTGTAAAACAGTTTCATCCAGATCCTTCAAAATGAAGTTGTTAGGGTTTTTACTTTCCAAATGAAAGGTGATGTGCCCAGATTCTAGAGAAAAACTTTAACCTCAAATTGAAGTGGAATTTTAAATTTCTGGCCGATTCTAGCTGCCGTCACTGAATTTAAGGAATATTTAAAAGCATATAATGAACTTCATCCTTAACAACTGTAGAGGAGCTAACCATTAGTCATATTTTGCTAGGAATTATTGGTTTAATAAAAATTGCTACTTGAGTCAAAATATTCCGCTGGAAACATACCCTGGGGTCTGAACATTGGATACCAAACGGCAAACATCTCCAGGCAGCTACCTGCCAGCCCAGGAGAAGTAGAATGGAATATGTTTTTCCCTACATGCCAGAGCTGGATTAAAAAGTAGCTAAAACTTTGAAACTCTGTAGAGTATGCTAATACTGAGTAAAATAATCTCTTAGCTTCTGCTCATAAGAGTGTGTTCAAAACATGGAGTTTTTTTGGTTCTGCACCTTCCCCCTCTCCCTGCCTTCTGTCTGGAGGATTACCAAGAAATTATGTTTTGCATCAAGCCTGTCGATAACTCCTATTGAAAAGATAAAATATTTACCTTTTATTTTTAAAAATTTAGTTACTGTTTGAGAAAATAAAGCTTTTATCTGCTGGTGGTACTTGCTAATGTTGTCAGTCTTCAGGAACAGTCTTCTAGAATTAGAAGCAATTTGATAAAACCTTTAAATACAATCTAAATTCAAATTGGCCCATCCCCTCCGATTTGGCTGAATTTCTATATAAAACTAGAGATAGTATTCTGTTGAAGATGCTCACACACATGAACGTGTTTATTCTATATATATATATCTAAAAACATACACACACATGCACTGTCTGTATTTGTGGTGTTTCTATTTAGATACACACTGACATTTTTTGCCAGTGTCCTTACCCAATCGATTTGCAGGTATAATTTTATTTGTAATTATGAATACAGTAATGATTATGAACTTATATGCAAATTAGTTTTGGCTCTTTTTTTTTTTCATTTTAATTTACTGCATTGATTCAAGGAGTATGAGGTAAAAAACCCCATTTGCAGTCTGTAATAAGCAATCAGTACTCTTTTCTCCCCGTAACACAGGCATGGCTGGACTTTTGATTTGATTGATGAGAAAGCTTCTACTAAAGTCCTTATCAGAAATCATACCTAGTGCATGGTACAATTGTGTGTGGGATCAGTCTGTAGCTATGTAATATATAATCATTATGTATCTAAAAGTAATTTTAAGTTTCTCTGTGTAAACACCCATATATGAGATTATGAGTTAAAGTCAGTGTGTATGTCACTGTTATGTAATGCCTTTTTTTTTTTTTTTTTTTTTTGGAGTGCTGGTGGAGGAGTAGTCACAAACACTAAATTACATCCCTTTATCTTAATGTTACTCATAAAATAAGCTTTCACGTTATGCGATGGTTGCTGTGAACGTCTCCCAGTGGCTTCATTCTCTTCCCCTCATTTACTTATCCTGTGTGCCCACGATATGTGTTGTAAAACTGTCCATGTACAGGTTGTAGAATTTTCTGGAAGTTGTAAACTTGATACATGCAGTGAGCAGATGATGGTTCCCAGCAGCTCCTTGACAGTGTCCTGTTGCTGCAGGCAGGGACAGGACATGAACTGCCCTGACCCTCTAATAGGGAAACTGCCTCAACTTTGACTGTGTTCTGTCCACTAGAAAGTAATAACAGAAATAATGTTTCTCTGTATACTCTGCAATACAAGTGTTCAAACAGTAGAAACACCTACCTTTTCAGCAGGGGTGATAAGTCAGCATCTTCCAAAATGGAAACTTAAGTAGGAGAGAGAGTTGTCCACTGGATGTGCTCTGCAGAAGGCTGAGCTTCATGCTGAGGCAGAGCAACAGGGCTCCTTTCAGACATTTTTCAACTAATCCGATGCTTCCCTGGCCCTTGTAGCTTCACCAGCACCCACCCTCCCAACCCTGGGTGTTGGGGAATGCCTGCAGCTGGGGTTCAATTTGGGTAAAGCTTGCAGGCAGAAAATGCACAAGGTGAATCCGAAGGTGAGGATGTTTTCAGCAGTGTTTGTTGTGGAGCAACAGTCTTCTGAAATTTGGTCCTTGCTAGCAAAATTATCCTCCACTGCAACTAGTGTCATATTTGAGTGAAAGTGCTAGCAGAGTGATGGGTGTTGATGTTTAGCAATGATGAGGACAATATCTGTGTCAAGCATATTCTGCAACACTTTCAGCTTGAAACACTTCTTTGATTTGAAGACTACTCAGTAACACTGCCAAGTGCTTTACTGGGGGGGGTTTGGAAAGCCAGATTGTTTATCATGTTGTGCCTAGATGGGTCAGAGCTGTTCTGTCACTGTTCCCAGAAGAATGTGCCGAGGTGTGTGAAGCACAAGTGAGACATCAAACTGTTATGTGTGATCACTGAACTTAACCTCCTCCACCTTTCTTTTTAGTGATGCTATTAGATATTTGTTTTACAATACTTTACATGTTCCTGTACAAAAGGGAGGTAAGGATATGTACTGCTTCTTGGAGAGGCTGAAAAATTCTGATCTGTATATTTTGATTCAAAAACTTTTGTGATATACTCTAGAGTGCCTTTCAGTTTACACCTCAGTTTGTTCCCTGGGGGAATGGAACTTCAAAATATTCCGTTTCCAGTTGTTCTTTGCAATATCAGCTCGTGGTTGGTCATCTTATAGCCAGTTGTCTTTGATCATATTTTGTTTTGAGACATTTTCACTAGCTTCGTTACATAATATCCATTATAGATTATTGTAATCATCAGTAATATACTGGAGCAATTGAGAGTCTCATTAAGAATGTTTTGCTTAATTGTTTTTACTACTGCAGCAAAAACAAACCTCAGTGTAATCAGCTCATCGTTTTGGGAAGGAATTTTGTGAAGTCTGGACTGAAAAGAAATACAGTCAGTTCTTGTGATTTATACTGTCCTCATCTCTGTTTTGTTAGAGTAGTGCCCCTGATAGTGTCTAGTTGTTCCTGTAAGCTACTGGTTTGTGGGTGGGGAAAGGAGATGTTAACATTGATAAAGTTTAGAAAGAGAAATTGTAATCTGATTTCTGGATATAAATATCAGAGTGCAGTATCTTTGACAGGTGTAAGAGATTCACCTACAGAGAAAATGCATTTCAGGAGCTCACAGAATTAGGTCACTTGAATTATATAACCCAGCTTTTAGAAAAGCAACATTGGGTTTAGCTTTTTGTTTATTCCTGAGGGTGGGGATGCCCTGTTGTACTTGGTGCAGCAGTATTTGTATTAGTCACAAAGACCAGAGGTTTCTTCATTATATAGAGATTCTAAAATTTCTTGAGAATTTTAAGGCAAATGTCTGAAAATTCATGTGCAGTCTCAACTGTAATACAAGGTTGTTTTGCTGGATTTTGAACAGTCAAAACTTTGTGAATTCCTCATATGTATTTCTGGGTTGTGTTTTTTTTTATTTTCTACACCCACACAGTAACCATTTATCAGGTGCCAGAAGCCCAATGTTTCTCTGCTTGGCTTTGTGATTGTATTCAGCATCACTAATAAGCCACTCTAATTCCACTTGTTTGTATCGCTTCTGCTTTCTGTTTAGATCTACACTTCTGCCTCACAGATGATGCACTGCAGTTGTCACCTGATTCTCAAACTTTTTTTAATCCACTTATTTTACGTATAGCAGGCTTAAAACTCTGTTAGTGGCAAGGTTAGTCAGAAGCTGATTTTTGCCAAGTTATGCAAAGCCACATTTAAGAAAACTGTACTATATATCCTTGCATATGGATGTCTACAAAGGTTTTGTTCCATGTGTCATACCTATTACTGAGTTTACTCTGGCACTGTGATTCTCCTTGTGTTTGGATGCAAGATGGCAAGAGATGTGAAGTGCTTATGGAGGTGTCTTTGCACTGTTGTCTGCACCCTGCTTGCTAGTCTTTAAGTCTGGCCTGACTGCTCTCTTGTCTGTTGGTTTGTTTGTGTTTTTTTTTTTTTAATCTTTCTTCTACTGACAAGGTTCTCACAAGAAGTTGTTTCCTGAGCTGTAGGAGGTGTGATCTGTTGCTCAGTTTTGCCTTGTATGTTTTCCACGGAAGGGAGAGATGAGTGATGGTCTGACCTCCAACATCATTTACCATGCGGAGACCAACCCTGATTGTAGAGAGCCATGGGTAGCTAGAGGCTCCGTTGTTACACCCCTCAAATATATCTTGTAGTTCCTGGTAATGCTGGCATGTTAGTGGAGCTGCCTTGGAAATCTGGCTTCTCTCCATGTCACATTAGGTGGTATCAGGCTTTGAAACTTGTACCTCCAAGGTGTGTCAGCTCTTGTAAAACTAACCTGCACTAGCAACTGTCCTGTCTTGCTTCCTGGACTTGAATAACTCTTTTCTTACCAGTATTTTGCATGTAATTGTTGTCCTGGTCCATAAAGGTCAACAGCTGTCATCTTTTTTTCCCTATACCATGAACAAACACTGAAGAGTATTAATGGGAGAGATGTTCTGCAGCCTTTTAGAGGTGAGTTAGGACAGAAAGGCATAACCATAGAGCTGTGCCAGATGGGAGCAAAAAGTGTGTGCAAAGCCATAGAACCTGCTGTGATACGCTTGGAAAGCTGGGATGGGCTGAGGGGAACTAGATGGCCAAGTTTTCTGTGCTCTGGAGAAAAGCTTGCCTTCGAACTGATGCACAGAGTGCAATAAGGGTTAGCAACCTGGCTCAAAACAAATAACTTAAAACTGACAATATAATGTAATCTTCTGAAGTTACTAAAGTGGGGGGGGGGATTGGTTTTGGTGTTTGTTTGTTGTTTTGTGGGTTTGTTTTGTTTGTTTAACTGGGCCTTTTCCATCTTCTTCCAATCCCCAGTGTAACTCTATATAGGTGCTATTAAGTAATTCAGCGAACTTGGCACTGTGACTATAATTTTCAGTAGGCAAGGAATGTCTGCTCTTATTTCTTCTTCTAATTGCCAAATATAGATGTGGACCCACTTGTTAGTCACACTTCCATCAAAGAAAGAAGTAAATTTCTAATGTTCTCACATGGCTTTCAGTAAATCTTCAATTTGTCACATTCCTCATTTGTGCTAATGTTTGTCATCCAGATGGCTAAGAATACATGGCAATGAATTAGCTAAAAATAATTCCCAGAAATGCTTCTAGGAACACTGAGGGGTAGATGACAGAGTCAGGTTGGGAGCAGTCCAGTCTTGCTTCAGAATGAAATGTTGGAGAACAAGGCTAGTTTGGTGAATTTTTTTTTTTTTTTTTAATCTTCTTGAACAACAGATTGACAAAACAAGGAAGCCACCATAACAAGAGAGAAAAAAAAGTCCCAGAGAATGAACTGGATGGTGAAACAGGTTTCTGATCATCTAAATGTCTCCTTAGTTGTGTGAACATCTTGTGCTGCTCTTGGAGACTTCATTTTGCAATCTTCACAAGTACAAAAGCATAAATACATTAGTATGTGAAGTGTTCGACATTGGCCAGACCAAGGGTCCACCCTGGCTCACATCTAATTTCCAAGAGCAGCCAGCAGCAGTGTGGACAGCAGAAATGATGACCACAACAAGCATGCAATGATACTTTCGTATCGGCCATTAGAAGCAGGTGTCTCCAGGTCAGTGGTGTAATCCATACTTCAGAGATAGAGACATGGAAAGACTGATACAACTAAGCTTAAGTGTTCTTTGTGTCCTCAAGGACACATATAAGTCACAGATTCACAAATAGTCTCCAAATCAGACCAGTCTCTATTAACAAAACAATTCTTGCCTAATAATTACTTTATCCCTTGCTATGTCTTAATTTGCATCTTGGTAATATATATTAGAGCTTCTTTTTCACAAAGTAAATAAGTCGAAACAAATAGACTCTCTAAACTCAAATTTTTAGAAGTAATTACAAATAGTTCTGTATCTACTGCAAACAGTGGCTTTTATGTACTTTGACATAAGATTTCAGTAGAAAAATAGCTGAATGCTACAACACTGGTAACTCATTCCACTAACAGCAGTAGGCAGCTGGTGGATTACCACCCCAGTTTAAAGTTCTGCTAATCTTGCCAAAGATCTGAGACTGTAGAATATAAGGCCCTTGCTTTTCTCCTCTCAAAGCTGTTTCTGTGCTTTTTAAAGCTAAATGAAAACAGCTGCATATCTCATAAATTATGCATTCAGAGAGCACTCTGACATTATATTCTTCAAAACACAGTTAATTTTAATCTCCCTCATGCAATTTTTGTGACAAAAAAGATTGGTGCTTTGTTTCCTCCTCTTTTCACTGTGATTTTGACAGTGAAATATCAGAGTATATTAAGTTGTCTATTAGACATCTGATTTAAAGGTAAGTAATTCTTATACAGACTAGGACCAGAAGAGATCTATCCCATCTATCCAATATTTCATGAAACAAATCCAAAATACAACACGAGAGATATACCTGGCAGAACAAAAAAGAAATGCGGACATAGCGCCAGGCTATATCTCTTTCTTTCGATGGGAGGTCTTCAAGTATCTATCCATTATTGCAATGAAGTTAGTAAGACAGTGACAGCTTAATTTAGACTTTTCTTTAGTGATATTTGTGAATTGCTTCTTATTTGGAACTACACTGGTTAAGTCTAGAATAGAGGAAAGTCTCTTAACACCAGAGTGCTTAGATGCTGAAGTGTATGGTAGAAAGTGTGTGTCCAAGAGCCATGACAGCAGCAGATCCTCAGCATTCAAGTGACATTCTCAAAAACAATGTTAATAAGTCAAGTGGAAAAATGTTTGAACAGCAGCTGTTGGGAACAGATTATTCGCACTTTTTCTAAATGCAGTGCTCATTAGTGCACCAAGTTCCTTGGCAGATGATACATACCCTTGCCACTTCTCCCTTTATCTCAATTCAAGAGAAACAGCAGCAAAATTTCTCTGTAGGAACTAGTAACCTTACAGATCTGCAAATCCTTGTTTTCCTAGTACCTGTTCTGTCGTTACTGCAAAACTGTGAAGTTTTTTGCTATGAAAATGACACCAAAATTCTTGCCATGGCAAAACACACATGACGTTTCTGCCATTGAGAAGTCTTGACCTGTCTCTGAACCCTGGTATCTGCTTATACAAATTAATAATGTATGTTTCTGTCATGATCTGTGGAAATTTTCTGGATTTCAAAAGCATTCCTATTAAAACCTGCAAAACAAATGAGTTGTGAAGGGTATTCTGAAAATTGAAATTTCATGCAAATAAGGAAAGTGCGTCATCCTGTTTATGTTTCCTTTCAAAAATAAGTCTTGTTTGCACTGTTTTATATCTTAAGGAATAATATTCCTTATTTCAGAAAGAAACAGCACCTGACTATCACAGCTGGGATTGAGAGAGCTCTTAAACCTTTTTATTGGCTTCATGTTGGCTGGCAGCAGAGCCCCAAGAAGACCCACAACTAGGTGACTCACAGATGACTGCTGTCTGTAACTACCTGCTGGGAAAATTGACTAGAAAGTGTGCTTTAAGCAGCTGTACCACAATTATGGAGAAGTGCAAAAATGAGATAGAAGGTGCTTTTCACTCTTTAGAAAGATGCACAAGGGACATCTCCAGCTCTTGAAATCCTGCAAATGTTCCTTAGGCAGAAGACTTGCAAAGCATTAGAAGGCACTCTTAATTCAGAACATACCTTTAAAGCCAGATATATCTTTCTAAAACATTATTTCCACTGTTATTAAATCCAATAAAATTCTAATGATATAATGAAAACTCAGCTCAAATCTTGAGAATGTTTTTGCAAAATAAAACCCTGTGGTTGCATCTTCCTTCTCCTGTGAGATTTGGACATTTTTTTTCCTATCCATAAGTCTTGTAAGTTACGTAAAATGGCTTTTCTTCACTGGATTTTGCAGCTTTTTTCTCTAGATCAATAATCTTGAATTTTTCTATATGATAAGGGTGATGCTTGCATTAAAGCAAAATTTGAACTCTTTAATTCGACAAAGTAAAAAGGATTAATTAAAAGTTCGTAGACTAAGGTGTTTTAGCTGTTTTTCATAATGTTCAGCATTTTTGAGCTAGGTGTTCTTCGTAATTTAAAAGACAGATATATAAAATGTTTCTTTCCTACACATTTTTGGGATTATGTGAAATGTTATCATGGAAAAATAAGATGTAAATTTTTCTATCGCTACAAAAAAGAAGAAATATCTTTTCAGTGTCTTTTATTATTGAATTTTCTTCTTCAACATACGACTAGTAAAAAGAAAGAAATGTGCTGACACTGGCTGTAGGAGCTGGTTGCCTAAAGTCTAAGAAAGATTATCTCTCTATTGTGCAGCTGTACATTGGTAGTCATCAAAATACGTATACTAATTTCATAAGCAAGAGATCTGAAACATTAAGGAAGGATGGTACAAGTGCATTCAGATGAACATTGTGCATAGCTGGAAGGGTCTGATATTTGCATGTGAAATTTACCCTTCCACACCAGAAAACTATAGCTAATTGACCTTAACCCCTGCTATTCTCTGGTTTTGCATTTTTAAGTAGGATTTAAAGTGATGAGGAAATTGTAGATCTATTTTACTTAAAGTTTTAATGCCGTTATATTAGAAGAACTGTGATTTGTTGACAAGAGATGTCTTCAGCACGTTACTAATATATTTTAGGTTACTTAATACACATGATAGTGTCAAGTGACTTGAGGGAAATCTGCAAGCTGATTATAAGACACAAGCAGTGAACTAGAACAATGTTAAATTGGTCCTGTATGACTGGTTATATACAGAGAAGTCTTGCAAAATAATGTAAACTGTATGCATATTCAAAGGCTTTGACCTTACATATTACTAGGAGTGCTTTTCCAGTTCAATTCTGAGAATGAGTACACAAGAGCCACAATGAACTGCTAGGGATATTATGCAATATACTGTTCAAAGCTTATGAGAAGACAGGAAACAAAATGTAGGTTCTTCATACAATTCAGAAATAGGTCTGAAACAGCTCCCTGCTTAACTGTCTGAGCCACCCACAGGCCATTGTAAGCTGATGGGAGAGCTCTTCCCTCCTCCTGTTCTTGTGTCCATTCAGGCTTGCGGGGAGGTGGTGCCAATCACCATATGCTTTTTACTGCAAGTGACTCAAAAGCTTTTGCTTCTAAAAGGACTGAACAACTCTTTTCCAGATCTGCTGTTAGTAGTGGTGCTGTTGTGGGTTTGGTCTGGAGTTACTATTGATTTTAAAAAGCCCTTTTTGCAGTTCAAAGGTGCATCAGTAATCGGTATACCTCTGCAAACGTATATACTGTTACAAGTAGAACACTTCCAGTTTGAAGATATTATTTGGGAGTATCTTGGAGGAAGGTTGACTTCAAAATGCGCTATAATGTTAAGAATTATTTCTGTGTAAAAAATATACTTCATTATTACATGATGTGAGCAGATAAGGATGTGGTAAATCATTTTATGATGGCTAAAGAGGAGCTGTTAGTTGTAGACTGATTAATTTTAATTAAGAAAGAAAACCATATTCCTTTTTTATGTCTGGGATTTATATGCAAAAATCATTTTATACTATGGGATCAGGTAAAGCGGTTTGGAACATGTGGGTTTTTGTTTTTTGGAGGTCAGAAGTCTTTGCTGAAGATACAACAAAGTTTATGAGATACTTATTTATCAGGCCAAAGAATGTCTCAGACTTAGCCTAATCACATGTTATTTCTGATGCATCTTAGCAAATAATGCTTTCAATCGTATAAGACTTCTGTCTTTTCTTTTTATTATTGTTTTCTACAAAATGTACTTCAATATGCAATATTCTATTCAAATAGCACTTCAAAGCTTTTAAATGATTAGGAACATTAAAAACTTTTGAATGACTGAACTAGTTTTAGTATAGCGCTCTTGTGCTCCACTTTGCAGTTTCCAAGTCCACCTGTTCTGTCTATAATACACATTTGACACCTCCACGTATCATTTTTGCATTGTCTGCAAGTATTACAGAATAACAAGCATTGAGTTTTTAAAGTCACCTGCTGTGACTCAAACTTGATGACTTTGCATTTTTCTAAAAGCTGTAGTTCTCATAAATGTTGGCAATATGTTATTGTGTGATGTGGCCGTCAGGCACTGCATCCCATGCTGAAAATTGCTTGCTAAAATCTTACAAAGCACTGGTAGTGGCTGGGCAGCATGGTGGAAGCAGCTGTTCAGGTATGGTAGTATGTCATACCAGCTGCTGTGTAAGTACAACCCAAACTGTGCTATTTGTCAGTAGATAAAACGTCTATATTTTTTAACTTTCTGATACTTGTGTTGTTGTGAATATAACCAGCTTGTTTTGGTCTAAACACTATGCAGCAGTTCACTACACTCCAGTTCACTACACTCCAGCAGTTCTCTCTACAAGACTCATGGTCTTTGCTGAATGCTTGAGTTAACAGGAATCTGCCCTGATTCTCAGAATATTTGAAAAAGTAGCTCTAGGAAGAGTATGGAGACATATTTCTCACTTATCCCAACATCTGTTATTTCTAGAAAGTTTTGAAACAGCACTTAAACATGATGATTGTGCTTTGAAAAATGAGATGTTATCTACATCATGAGGATTATACAAGAGATGGAGAATGTCTGCTTGGCTGGAAGGACTGCAGAAATGATGGAATGAACAGTATTTCCTTGCTGCAATGTGCTAAAATTAATTTTCAGGATGAATAATACTAATTTCAAAATGTGTGCTGTTTTCCTGTGTAGTCTTTCATCAACAAGTTTACTGTGTTTTAAGTGAAAATTTGTTTCATCACTGGGTGTTAATTGCTGCCTTTGTGTAGAGCAGATGAGTGACTCGATGTCATCTATGTAAGAGAGAAGCCAGACCTCTATTCTATGTACTAAAAGCCGGATTCTGTCATCAAAGGAAAGACACCTTCTCTTGAGGAATTCCTTTACCATGTGTGGGGCAAGGGCAAACAGATGTCTGTTGTTTTCCGTTCTGACATGATTCTGTGGACACAGTCAATAAACAATATTATGGCCTTTTCTCAGTGATAAGCAAAATTACAGTAAGAAGGCTTTAATGGCAAGCTGGACTTGCTTACAAGTAGAGTCTGTGGTTACTGTGCACCACACCATCCTCATAGTAATCCCCCTTTTCTCTGTATTTTCCAAAGCAAACCCATTCCTACTGCAGCTAGCTCTTTCATGAACCCTTTTTTCTTTGTCATCTTGTTATGAATTCTGATAAAATGCTATTATTTGAGTGATGAGAAGACTGATTTTTCTAGCTATTTTTATTTTCCATTTGGGAACAAAAATCAGAAAATCTTTGCTGGCATATGTCAGCAGAGAATCCATACACCACTGTGTAAAACTATTACTAGTAAATACTAGTAAAACTCACAGATTTGTCTATCTACTAAACATTTCTGTGATGTTTCCTGTCCACAAGGGTGTTATTTACATCCAGCGTTGCTGTCAATTTTAAATGAAAAAGAACCTAATCCATTAATGAGTCTGATGGCAGAGCATTTCCCTTTATTTGTAAGTGTCTGGCACCTTTTAGCTTCTCTGAGTTAGGAACTGAGTGAGGCTGCATGTAGAGCAGGAATCAGAAAACAGAGCAAGCTGCACATCCTTCACTTCCCTTTCATTTTTTTCCCCCCATCTCTACTGATGCTGCTTTCTCTACTTCTGGCTTCTCCCCAGTGTGACACTTTGCCCTTTTGTGTGTTCCTATTAAATATAACTTTGTGCAGACACTTCATTCTGCTTTCACTTAAAGCCAGAAGATGCCCAAATAAGCTATTTAGAAGTAAGAATCAGCTTGCTAGGAGATGTGTAACCAACTTTTTTCTTAATGCTCTATGTATAAAATAGCACAGAAAGAAATCTGACAGTGCATGAAATCTTTTGGAAAATGAGCTTTTAAAACAGCAATACTATTTATCAGTGAAGATATTGTTTGATTGTCCTAATTGCTCAGAGTTTAAACTAAAAGAAATATAATTTGCCCCCCCTTATTAAAAAAAATTCATTTTACATACATGAGAAGCAACTTATGGAGTGAGAGTACAGCCAATTAAGAAGTCTCAAGATGCAAATTATCATTATCTGTTTTTTAAGACTTGTAATCAACACATCCCCTGTTATGATATTAGTGATGTTAATGTGAATTCTTATTTACAATAACAGGAGTAGTCATTTTGTAACACTTACAAGACCTCTTCTATTGTAATTTTATAAGTTAGTTCTGCCTATTAGGCAATAATCAAGTCATAATTCTGGGTGATTTTGTCTGAAATTGCATGTCCAGAGGCACTATTGTATTTTAGATACAAGATGACTGACATGATACAGTAGAGCAACGTTGGACAATGTATATTTTGAATAGGATTTATAAAAACCCAATGAAGAGATTTGTAACAGATGTATGAAACTCAAATTATTCTTCCCCTTGGGTTCTGTATAATCTGCAATGCCATTGTATTGTTAGTCAGAATTACTTGCAGTAATACCTCTAGCAAATGAAACTCCTGATGCCACTGCAGCCTGGGTTGTGTGGATAAACTGGCATTTTGTTTTGTTTGTACAACCTCAGGTCGTTTAAGATGGTCCCTGAAATTTTAATAAGTAGTTGAACAGTGGTTGTAGAATAATATTTACAAATCCAGCAAGTAAACACTTTCTCTGGTTACATTTGATCTGTTTCTGTATCATAGCTTAATATTTGCTGGCACCATGAGTGGAGAACAAAAAGCTCATCACCATAGAGGAGCGCTCCTGAGCCTTGCTTCAAAGTTACATTTTGGTTTTGCACTTATTAGCACCCGTTGAACAATAATAATGATTACATTTGTTGTTTGTTACTAGTGGGCATAGGTTTTTCTTATTCTGTTTAGAAATAAGTGTTTTACTTTGTCTGGAAAATGGTCTTTACTTGAAAATTTTCAGTAGCTTTCCAAAAATGGCTGAAATATTCACCATATCCTTATGTAAACTAAAATCGATGTGGAAGAGATGAATTTCAAGAGACTGTAACTTGATGTTAATTGCAAGGTCAGTTTTACTAGATATACAAGTTTTACTAGGTATACAATCTTGGACACTTTTTTTCCTACTTCTAGGATTTGCTAGCTTTTTAATTCTTAAATCCTTTTTGAAGATACATCTGTTTTGAAGACACACAGGCTGATATTTATTTGTTGTTTGCGTGTTTTTGCTTTGTTTTTGGTTTTGGGTTTTTTTTGGAAGAGCTTTGCTAAGCTTTTAACTGTTTTATGGTTTCTTAAGTTTTCTTTCATTCAGCTAACGTGTATTCCTCCTGTGTCATATCCAGCAGTTAATTTTTTCCTTCTAAAATATTCCCCTCTGAAATAAAAGGTCTATGATTTAATAAAATAAGCATTAATAAACTTTTTTTTTTTTTCATATTTTAACATATTAACTATGCTTGGCATGCATTGTTACAAATGAATAGGAGATAGTTTTTATTGAGTCTAACTGCCCAGACCTGTCAAGGCTAAAGTATTTCTAGATGTGCCCAGGAATAAAGCTTTAGTTAAGTGCAAATGCAAATGTTGAAAGTTTAAGCCTCTGCAGTTTTATTTCCATCAAAGTCAGGTGTTTTCAGGTTGGCAGTGTTGGAAAGGTATGACTTGAATCCATCTTCTAGATAATAGAGTTTTTTTGTGGCTTTATATCCTAGTTTTTGCTTGGAAAGGATGAAATTAAGCATTTAATCAGCATACACATTCTTATGTCTTTCTGTGCTTGTTAGGTGACCCTTAGTGTATGATGTAGTTGATATTCCTGATTAAATGACATTATTTTCAGAATTCCCCTTTTCTTTGTAAAACCATGGCTATTTTCCTTTGGTATGCATACCAGGATGTTAATTCTTTGACTGCAATTCGCACTCTCCTATGCTGGGTTTTTAATCTCCAATTGAACCAGCCACTCCCTTGATTTATTTTTTCACTTAAGTGTTATCGAGGGATTTCAAGATGTTTCTATGGGGAGCTGGGAGACAACTGCTTTTAAAAACTCCAATAGTTGCTTCTCTTTGAATTTTAAGGGTACAACAACCTGACTTTGTAGCCTCCAGGGGTCAAACCACATGCTTGATGTTAGCTTATTTGACAATTGGCACCTTAGATAGTAGAAATATTTCCTGCTACTATTTGCTTTATAAATGTGAGTTCTGGTGGATTTGTGATTTCAGATATTTTTTTTTCCTAAATCAGCAAGCAAATTATATTTTTTTCACAAAAATTTAAAATAAAATTAATGTATGAGATTTCTAGCTATCATCTCAGTTAGGTGACTGAAAGCTCAGTTCCAAGTATATTCTGTAAGGATTGGCATGATAGGAGCTCTTGAAAGAAGATTTTAGATAAGTGAACTTTGTCATTCAGTTCAAATGTCTGCAAGTGTTGGATTGTTTCTTGAAGCTTTATGTGCTTCACTGTTATGAGGCCTATTCCACTGCATAATGTATTTTCTTGTGGATGTTCAACTAAAACTTTCCTGATGCAAATTTAATTCTTGCCTGAGTGATCTGTTTCATATGTTTTTGACTCAACTTATGCAACATACTTCATATAATTAGGTCTGCATCAATAAATATAGTTTTACTCTGCTATATTTTTTTTTTAGTTGTGATATACATTATAGTGAGAAAAAGCAGTGTGTTAATATTTGAAATGTTTTTGCTTAGTGTGGTTGCTGATGACATCCCTGACATTATCATGTAAGTTAATAACAGGAGAACAACTGGTTTGCTTCCTATCTAAAAATACCACTACTACATTACACAGCACATATGTCAGACTGTTACACATAGAGGAAGTTTCTGCCTATGGTAATCAATGTTCTGCTTCCTGATTTAATGAAGCCTTTCCAAAGACCACTTATTCTGCTCTTCTCTTATGGGAATAAGAGTCATCAGAAATTCTATGGCTAAACTGTTCCATGCTGAAGTCAGTGGAAATAATCCTATTAAAAGTAACAACTGTTTCTCAGCTAGCCTCAAAAATAATGTACTAACAGAAATGGAAGTTTTCTTAGGCTGTTCTTTAGTTCTCAGATGAATTCTGACCTTACAAGTAGGCTGTGCTGGTCCCTTTGAGAGACCATCACACTTTCCAGGAATGCTTAATACAGGAACAGCAAGGTCCATATTCAGGTATGTTGCTGTTTTATTGGATTTAGGTCCAAGCTCTTTAGATAAAAGAATGAATTCAACAGTGAATTTTAAACAGGGAAAACTCTGGTCTGTGTTATACGGACAATTGAACATGATCTGTATGATCATTTTTCCACCTTCAAAGTCTTCAGGCCTATAGAATGTATTTAAACGCTTGTTACAACTTAAATTGCAGTCTAAACCATTATTTAGCTCTGCTATGGGTGTCATGCAATAAGTAATTGTGTGAGCTTATTTACTAGTGTTGCAGTATACAATAATAGTGAGCGTAACAATGGTTCTTTCATTGGCATGGTTCATGCCCTTCAGGCTTGTCAAAGTGAATGCTTGGTTGTACTGCTGAGCAGCAAAAGAAAACCATTCTCTGCCAGGTAATACCAGGAGAAAATGGTATCTCTGTGCATGTTTAAACGGTATTTCAGGCTTACATAGCAAAAGATCTACATCCTCATTTCACTGAAATGCTTCTCAGCAGTAAATTATGAGAAATAATTAGTACAATGTCTCAGGTCCAGTAATAGTTGCACAGATCTAAATCCCAGTACTATTTAATTTTGGTAGGTGATTAAGGGGTGAAGCAGTTTAAAAGCAACGAAGAAAATTAAGCAAAAGTACTAGATTTGAATATGAGCAGGCTCAGTGTTGCCAAGATAGAAAGTAATAAGTATTTTTGAAAGAGCCTATAATGGTGAGAGAATTAGTTTCTGACTGCCAAGTTTCAAGCACATGACCAAGTAGTTATGTTCTGATTTTGGCTGTCTCACTTTCAGCTCAGTTGATCTCTCCCAGCTTCAGTTAAGGTATGGGTGTATTTACTTCATAACAACTGTGGCAAAATTTATCAGAAATATATTTTCTGTACTCAGAAATAGCTAGCACATTTTTAATATCTGATGCTATCCTAAGGTGACCTGGGAACTGTGGATTCTAAAAGATGTTAAGCCAGCTCATAAAATGTCATTAAGATAACAATTGTGTCACGCTACTGCTAGATTTTCTGGGAATTCTACTCTGATTATGAATACCTTAAAATACATTAAGAGCCTCTGAACAAAACCGTATGACCATTCAAGTAAGTGAAATACTGATTTCTTATTAGAATTTAACTAGAAACTGAATGCAGATTGGAAAAAGGGTAGCTTCCTTTTAGTAATGACAAAACAATGTTTGCTGTTTCCAGTAAGTGTAGTGGTTTGTAAACTGCTTGCACATCAAAGCAATGAAATTTCATGTGTGCCATGCAACATGTTTGGTTTATGCTATGAGTTATCTACCATGATGTATATTTTTGATAATGTAAGTGGTGGCCTTGTGTAGTTATAATGTGTACAGGTAAGACTTGAGAGGAAAACAGCAATTAAGTGAAGATACTTACTTGGGTGAACTAGGCTATTGACTCTCAGATCTCCAGGATTTTTCCCTGTGCAGATCTCGTGCCTGTGTAATGGCCATAGTCCCACCTGAGCCTGTTGCTTGTAGCAGCAGCTTTCCTTCAGAAGACACTGAAGCTCCTGGGAGCAGAAACATTTGCTTTGGTACAGATGTATGGATCCAGCTTCAATGAATGTGATGCGCCCACTATGTCAAACCTGTGTATGTCAAACCTGTAGCTGTTTTTGTCCAGCAAGCACAGGATAAGGAATTTTGGGTGCTGCTCCTCACCATGCAGAGTAATCTGAGGATGCAGAGGAATGGGGTATCCAAGAACCGTGAATGTGTAGAAATAAATACCTTTATTGGTATGCCTCAGACTTGATAGAACTGTTGCTCAGTAATGTAACATCTGTTCATTTGGCAGTGGGGATTTAACCCAGTGACTTAGGACTGGTAAATAATGCAAACATTTCAGCTTGGTAGGTACCTTGTATCAGTGAAACTACTATGGGAATGTATAGAACAGTTAGTTTTCTAAGCTGAATGGGTAATAAAAAAATCCTCAAAATCAGCTGCTAAGAAATTCTTCTTTAGATATCATAGTCCATGAAAAGCAGTAATTTTAGAGTACTGTTTGTTACATTTGTTAAAACTCCCAGTTTTTAGCATGCCTCAAAGATTTATGTGCAAGAAACCTCACTGAGCTAGATATTGATGTTTCTCAATATATTACTCAAAGATAAGTTTTCAAACTTTGCTTATTATCAGTGATGAAAATCTTGAATGAAAAAAAATGAAAACTTCATGATAATAAAATAATTTATTACAGGTCTGAAATTCATCCTTATAAACACTGTGCATTGTTATTATAATACTTCACATTTGCCAGCTCTGCAGAGGGTTTCTCTAGGAAAAGCTAGAAAAATAAAATCTTAGTGGTCTTTTCAGAGAAAGATATTAACAGACATTATACAAAGTTCTTTTAAAAACTACAGACATGAAAGTGAGAATGGATTTGGGGCATTTTTGTACATTTTTAATTGTACATAACATACAGTGAATAATAACTACAAAAATGCTTTTAGCCTTCCAGATGGTCTTTCAGATTCTAACCCTTTGGTGAGCTTTGGATGTAGCCAAGGGCAGCTGTGAAGAAGGTCAGGATCAAGGAGAGGTACAAAGCCTTCATGGGTTGACGACTGAGATTCTGTGCCTTTTCAAGCCCAAACATCTTGCTTGTTCTCACTTTTCAGCTCCAGCCCCCTTGGAGTTTCTGGTTTGGAGAGAGCATTGGCCACAGATGGCAATGCATTTATGAGTATCAGTTACTGACTTGTAAAGGAGATCCAGCAAACCTGCTGGCACTTTCTTATACCCTCATCCTGTAAGGAGCCATTAAAGGAGGAATGTTGTTTTTACAACTGGGGACCTGCGCCTGACCCCAGTGGGGGCGAGGACTGAGAGACATCTGACTGTGAATCTTTAATGTAAAACAAAGTCTCTTTGAACTAATCCTTGAATGCAAACTGATTACTGTATTTAAAAAGTTAAGCTAGGGGGAAGGGTAGCCAAAGAGCCAGGAATCCATATTTTAAATAAATCAATAAGGGGAGGGTGTTGTTAGAATTAGATGAATGAGATGGGTCAACTGAGGCAGGTGTTGGGTGGTCTGTAAACCTGCAGTACCCAACCAATGGGAAACAGGGAAGAAAGTTTGCAGCTGGGATTAGGGTGATATAAGCAGGGTTTTTTTGCCCTATTCTGTGTGCATACCATTAGGTAGAACACCCAGTTTTGCAAAAACATTAATAAAATGTGCTCTGATGAGAGATCCTGCCTGAGCCTATTATATTGGCAAGATGATAGTTTTCCACAGTCCACCTCTAGAACCTTTCTAAGAGACAAAATGTAAAGAAGCAAAACTTCACTAAGTACAGCCTTCAGGTTTACAGCACATAGAAATTACACCAGAGCAGCAACTCTGCGTTCTTCCTAAGGATATGTTTTGCCTTGCAGCTGATGCACTGTCTCATTGTTTTTATCTGTTGAAGAAATCCTTCATCTCAGCTTCCAACAAAGTACATGGGTGGTTTAGAAGAACCCATTCTTCATAGTGAACAATGCCTTGCAAGCTAAGGGAATATACAGTTTTCTAGGAACAGTGGATTACTTGCTGCTGTTTTATGGGGATTTGAGTTTTGATTATTTTCTGAAGAATAGCTGAGAAAATTCTAAGGAAACCTGTGAAGGAAATATATTAGTGATAGTTTTAGTATTTAACACAATTTCTTAGAAGGTATTCACCAAAACCAAGAAATGTCACTGAACTAACTCTATAGTTCTTCTGCTAAATATAATAAAAAGCTTAGGTATAAATTTTAACTATGAAGGGGAGAAAAAAACCTTAATTTTAAATCCTTGTTCCTAAAATCAAACAAACAAATCACCCACCACAACACCAAAAACACCATAGTATTGTAATATTGACTAATGCAGAATCAAAGAAGCTCTGTATTTAATTTGTCCTATGCTTTATAGTGTGCAGTACCTGTAATCTAAAGGTTATTTTATTGCCCACAGTACAGTTAAAATTCAATTTCCAAACTCCCTGTTCCTTTAGAGATATTAACTTGCCCTTGTCAGTTTTCCATTAAAGAAATGTCCATGCCTCGAGATGATTTGTGGTCAGCTCATGTCAGGAAATTGTCATGAGGTACACGAACACACTGTTAATCCATAGTGCATTTTTAAATTTTATACCTGAACACTAAGAACTGGATATAAGTCACGATTAGCCATATTTCTTTTCTATTTTACTCTGCTGTAGAAAACTGATAAATATAATATTTAATCTGGTATTACTGCTATCCTTTTTGGCTGTTATGGGACAGAATGTAAATCATGTTTTAATAACTAACAGCATTTTGAAAGTCGTCAGAACTTTAAATCATTTGAAAATGTAATCCAAACTAAATTATTCTTTTAGAGACTTGTGCTGCTAGTGCTGAAGTTGACCTTAAGCTAAAACATCAGTGGCTACTTCTGGTTGTGTTCACTGCTACCATAGAGAATATCATTACCTGTTGATTTATCTAAATCTTAGACAGCTATATGATTTAAATTTCTGCTATGGATTGGACAGATTAAGTGTCATTTTGTGGTTCAGGAGGTCTGTCATGGAACGGTGAAGGTTAGAACATGGAATTAACCTGTACCAATAAATATGCTTTTGATTCTTGTTTTACTTGATTTTATGGTTTACTCTCCAAAAAACAGTAAGAATCATTGTGGATGGATCTGCAGGCATTGCAGGGTTAAATCTGCCTAGTAGCAGCAAATAAACCTTTAAAGGAAACAAGTTTCAGGGAAGTTAATGATGTTGCTAGGTCGAGTTAGCTGAGACAACTTTGGTATGATTAAAAAAAGCTGTGTCAGGAATACATTGATGCTGAGTTTGCTCTTTGAGCAAACGGGGTTTTGACTTGTCTCAGTTACTTTGGATCAGACCAGGACTGACTGTAGCTCCTCTGAAGATCTGAGGGTGACTTTCCAAAGCAGGGACAGTGGCCCTTTGCTGCTCAGCATGTGCAGGTGAGTTTGCCTTAAAAACAGGATGGGCTATGACTGAAACACTAATGCTGCTTCCAGTGGTCCCACATCAGCTCGTGTCTGAGTGGAGACAACTGCAGGAGGGCTGCTGGGCAGTTCAGCTTGTTGAGCCCAACAAGTGTTTGTCCCTGGCAGTGCGTTATTCAGACCATGCAGAACCAAAGGAGCTTAAAAGTTAAGTAAAGATCTAGTGTGGTGTTTTCAGCTTACCTAGAACGAGACTTTTCCACAAACCCATCTTGAAAATAAGATTCTAGGTCACAGAAGTACCACTGAAATTATGCTCTGTATTTAGAGTGACAGTGTGGATGAAATTTTAATTGTTTTTTTAAATTAGTCTCATAATATTTTTTTTAATTTGTCTTATAATATTTTTTTTAATTTTGTAACTTTTTAAAATATCTGAGCTCATAACTGTGCCATAGATGAGAGACTTGGACAGTTACAGTTTTGTTAAATGGTGAGTTGCAGAAGTGGCAATCATGTGAATTTGATTCATGAGCAAACAAGTCACTTACTCTTTTACTTGCTTATGAAGATAATTGCATTACTAATATACTGAGCCACATAATTTAGTAATAACATCTTTGATACAGCAGCTTCATTATTAGATCACAAACCATTTTGCAAAAGAAGTAAATATAATTACCCTCATTATATGCCACAAATTCTGTAAAGAGAGACACAAACTCCATAAATAGATACTGTGCTGCAATTGTACTAAATTATAATAAAACTAATGTTATTATCAATTTTGTATTAATAAACTCATAATCACTAACAGCGGTGAGAACCCTATGAATTCTTTTGAATGATCACAGAAAACAGAATTCAAGTTTAAATGTTTTAATATTTTAATTCCCTTTATTCAAACGTATTTCTACACAATTATTTCGGCTGTATTCTCAAAGCTGGTAGTTAAGGTACTCGTAAGTTTTTCTTTGTCTGAACCTGAGGCTTGCATGCAGAAGAAGTAGGTAATATTAAGAACAAGATGATAAGGCAAAGTTGAATGTATGTTTTCCATCTCACTATAAATTCCAGTATATCAAAATGCTGACATTTCGATTTCTAAGGTTATTTTTTAAATTGAGAAATGCGAGTCCTACTATGTACCTATGTTACCCTCTAACCTCTATAAAGCACCTTGTAGTCTGTTTAGAGACATTAAGAGTTGATAGAGCCCTAGAACACGAGGCCCCCAAAATGAATAAAGTCCCAAAATGCAACTACCACCAAATGTTGTGCTAATAAGATGCTGATTCATTTTTCATTTTGAAATAATTCAAAATACAATGTTTTGAAGAAGTAAAAAAAAAATGAAGTATTCTGCTTTAATTTCAAGCAAACTGAAAGTAATTATAACTATTTCCTTGACCCAGAATATTTTCCTATCCCTTACTTTTCCTCTGCTTTTTTTCTCATGATCTCAGTGCTCCCCTAACATTGCTGCTATAGACAGTATGATGACTTCAGGAATTTGATCTTGTCCACCTGTGAAAACAGTACTGCTGGAGAGTATATCACATCTACTGAAACTGGACTTGTGCAGGGGAAATATTTCCTTATTTAATAACTTGCATAGCTTTCTAAGTAAATGAATACTGACACTGTTCAATATCTGCGTCTAGGACAACATTTCAGTGAAGTTTTCTAATTGATAGGGAGAAAAATCTTCTTTTTGGAATCTAGATCTTAGGAATCTTGAAAATTTTTCATCTACACGTAAATACAGTTTTTCAACTGACCAATATTTTAGTCAAGTATTTCTAATAGTAATTGAGAGCATAATATAGAGAGGTTCATTGAAAAAGTATAGTGGAATAGCAGATACAGTTGGATCTGTAAAAGCATGCTAATATAGTCGCCAATGCTGTTCCTTGCATAGATTTGTGGTTGTAATGTTACTGTTGAAGAAATAACCTGAGTGAGATTTTTTTTTTTTTTATAACCACTGCATACTGATGAGGTTGAGTGAATATTTTGTGCTTTTGCTTTGGAATTCCATTTAATTATGTATTTCCCTGTTTTATGTTCTTGAGTTCCTTAAATACCTGACAGGATAACTACAGTGCTATTTAGTAACCTGTACATGTTTATACAGTAAAACCCAGCTTGTTTGTGGTTTGTTTTTCCAAATTGCAATGTGTGATGGTAAAATGTATCAGTTTGGAGACAGGAGTTGTTTGGTTTTTTTAGGAGAGAAGGGAACAGATTAACTGAATTTTTGAGATCAGGTTCTTTGTAGTCTTCATCGCTCTGTCATAAAACTGACTAAAGTAACCAGTCAGAAATTATGATCAAAATGTAATGTACTGTCACTGTGGCTCTGGGGACAATTAAGCATAGGGACAGCTTGCCCAAGAAAGAAGAACCCTCATCACAGGGGGCTTTTTAGAACAAAATATACAAAAATCTGTTGGGAACAAGGTAAGTAGAATTCATGCAGTGATTTCCTAGTGGTGCCTGTAGTTCTGCAATTCAGTGACTAATAGATCACTAGGAGTAGCAAAAAACCTAGTTCTTCAATAAAAATAAAGCTGGTTTTGCTTTGCATTACAGTAAAATGAATTATACTTTCCTAGCAGTATTGTAACCAGTTTGCCTCTTTTTTTTTTTTCTCATTGCAGAGTACTATAATTCCTTATTTCTTCACACACTGAGTCCTAAATTTTATGGTCTACTCAAAAGTAACACAGGCATTTGCAATTTTCTGTGAAGAAAAAAAATTCTTCTATGATAGTTCATTCTGCTGACATTTTGGTGGAAATTGTTCCGGATTTATCAGGTTTATAATGCATGAAAGACATGAATTAATACAGCTCATAATAGGCAACAGAAAATGGCAGGAAATATCAACATATGATACGCTTAATGACCGCCTTTGTGGGGGTATGGCCTTTTATTTCCCCCCCCCCCCCCCCCCCCTTCCTTTTAGCATCATGCGACATGCATAGCTGCGCTAGTTTGTTGCGTTTGTGCTTCAAACAGACTGGCTTGCTCAGGAGCATCTGTATGTCAGGAGGAGCAGCTGCTCTGCTGCATCTGGCTGCCTGGTGCTGGTGGTCAAAAGGAGTAGAATTTAATGAGTGGATGCAGAAAGTCTGACTGTTATGTGGTTGTTAGCAGTTAAACTCTGCCCTTCAGTGACTTTGTGCTATGCAATGCTAAATGGTATGGTTCCTGGTATGCAAAAGCTAGAAGGCGAACTAGCAGCAGTCAGAAACTGTCTCCTTCGGTGTATTTCTTATGTGAGGAAACTAGCAACTCCACTTATTAGTACATGGAGCCACCTATTCACAACAGCTCTTACTGAAAATGTATTTGAATCATACTGTAATATCCTTACTTAATATGTGTAACCAAAGTTATTGTTAGCAACCACAAGAAGATACACAGTTCAGTCACAATTTAGTAGTTGAGAAGTGAAACAATGTACAGGGCCTTATTGTAATCCAAAGATTTGACAGGGAGACACATATTTGTCTATTATATATTATATGAACGCCATCAAGGAAGATAGGAAATGGCTTCTTCTGCCTTTTAAAACACAGTAGACAGTAAAATTGGGTGCTGGGAGTGATTCAGTGTAAGAGTGTGTGTGTGTGAAGTCTGTAATTATGAGCAGGTTGACAGTCATGTGCACAGTAATTCCCTTCTGATAGAAAGCCAGAGTGCTAATACTGGTGGGCATGCATGGATAAACATAAGAAGAACAGGCCAAGAAAACCTGGTTTGCCTGGATCTGATCCCTGCAACAAGGCAAGCTTCGTGAATTACTGCTTAAAATTAAAGCATTCACAGATCCAAATTCTTCTTCAGTAGCTCTAGAATGCTTTCACTTCTTTTAAAATTAATTTATTAGTATTTTCCACCATCAATTTTGTGATTAATTTTTAATGGGTATTCTATAAGATATATCCAAGGATGAACTTTCAAGGCTTATGAATTGCTGGGCTGGAATTTGCAACACTGAAATACAGTTCTTTCATTAGGCCAGAAAATCTTTCTATCCCAGTTGTCACCAGTTTAAAGCGATTATTTAAAAGCAGTCAATTGACCTTTAAAATGCCTTCAAAGATCCCACATAATTACACAGATGCCAAGCTCTACCCACAAGCAATCTGCAAAATTTCCTAGTGCTTGGGAATTGCCTTCATCTAGACTAAAAAAGAAACTATTATCCTTGTTAATGTATCTGATTTTGAAATGACCTGGATCAATTTTAACTCCCCTTCTTTGTTAATTTCTAAAATAATAAAATTTATTAAATATTTACAATATTAAATTAAAAGTATTTATCCATTACGGTAATTTATTAAGTCAATTGATAATGGAAGACACTGTTGCATTATAGTTGTCTCTTTATCAGTTGAGAAGGACTTCTTGGGCAATTAGGAGTGCAGTGAAGATGGACACACTATGCCAAGTGACTTCACTAGCTTTGTACAGAACAGATGGGCTTTTCTATTACAGGAATATCTGGGGAGAATGTTTTGAATTTTTTTTTAGGAATGCCTGGTCTAAATTTCCTATTTCTTGTTTTGTGTTGATTCCATCCTACTCACTTGTTTTGTAATATGCATGGGTCAGATGTTGTCACATTTACTGTTATTTTAGAAATGCCTTCTCTTCTACCCCTAGCCTAAATGAGCAATGGCTATTCCTAACAGTAAGGAGAGTTTAAAAGATACAAGTCCATGGCTGATTAGTAAAGAGCGAAGCTCAATCCTTATCCCCAATGCATGCAGGACTGAAAAAGGGAAAATAGAAAGTATTTGACATGGCATATAGGGAATGTAGGAAAGGCTTCTGTAATTGTGTAAATACAGAAGCACATAAACACATGCATAGTTGTGAACACTAAATATTTACTATCATGGCTATGGAAAGGAAGGCTCCATCTAAGACACCTGTAGTTAAGTGTTCTATACATGAATGTATGTTTTTTTTTCAAAGTCTGAAATCTGACTTCCTAAGCAACTCTGCATTGTATACATTTAGAGTAACACTAACACAAATCATACCACACCTATTTAATTTGTCATTATTAAATAAAAGCATTAGAGGACTGCAGATTGCTTGCTGTGCTTTAGAGTGGCAGTTTCTTTTCCCAAATGAAGTGGGTATGGTGTTTTGTTTTGTTTTGAGGCGTTTTTTTTGCATGTGTTTGTTTTGCTTTTAAGTAAATAAAAATAATAAAAACCCAAACAAAACACAAGATGGATCTGAAGGAAATCCCAAAGCCAAAAGCGCAGGGGTAAATATGCAGATGATCATTGATAAGAAAATGCAGAACATTTGGCAAAAGGAGAAAGATCCTGACTCTTTAAGTCATCAGCAAGCATGCACGCTATGTCTCTCAGTATTTAAATTTCTGATTTAGAGAACTAAAGTAAAGCTCTGGGTATTTACATCATGTCCTACATTCAAATAATCATGTACAACAGGCGTTGATCTTAATCCAGGAGCCAGAAGAACCCCGGTTTTCTGGGTTTATGACCTTATGCTTACCCTGAAAAAGGCCAGTGTTGTTCTCAACCCTGAGTTTCACATAGTCATCAGTTTGTGAATAAGCAGAAGCTTGCTGACTCTATTATGTGCCATTACTGGAGAATGCATATCTCTGGCAATCAGCCTTGACTATTTCACCAGCACTAACCACAGAGCTGAACAATAAAATTAAGAACATAACCTCCTCCATAATGCTCTGAAAGAAAAAGCTAATTATCAGTTGAGCTCTTTAGAAGAAACTAATCATAAACATGTTTTTAAAAACTATAACCATGCTATTATCTTACGCTGATACGAACAGGAAGGAAAAATACTAAATAACAGTAGCAACTCATGTGGAAATAAAAGAGGTCTCACATATAGGAGCTGAAAAGGCACCACTTATTTATAATGACCTAGGTTATAGATACAATATGGTCTATAATAAGAAACAGAAAGGAAAAATAGTCCCCATATGTTTGTTCAACTAAGAGCTTCAAGTTCTTGAAAGGAATGATGCAACTATTATACTCCTTCATAAATCTAAATCAGGATAAGATTTTTATTTTTTTTTTTTTAGCACTTCAATATTTTTTAAAAATCCTCTCCTAATAACTTTTAAGTTTTCTCTTGTGTCCACTTCCTTGTTGTAGGTTTTATTTAATCAATGTATATTTACATGTAAGATTAAAAGACCTGAGCAATATATACCCAAGATAATGCTCATAACCCCCGGTTTATGCCTTTTTTGTATCTGTTTTCCAAGAGCTGGGCTCCCTGTGGATGTAGGGTTGTCAACCAGGCAGATGTTCAGATTGCTCAACATGTTCTGGCTGATTCTCAAGAACTGTGTAAAGGCTTTGCTGATTCACAAGCCCTTGAAGGATTTGCATCTTGAAAAAAGGTGGAGGTGCTCTTTGGGTTTTTTAGGTTTGGGTTTGTTTTGTTTTGTTTGTTTGTTTGTTTGGGGGGGGGGGGGGGGGGGATGAATTTGTTTGGGGCTTTTTTTGTGTCTATAAATGCATGCCTTTTCCTTCCTAAGAAGTGGGTACAATCTCCTGCTCAAATATGTGGCATATCTCAGGACCACAGTGAAACTCTGTTTTGTTTGTTCATCTGAAGGTGCTCTATACTGATCTTTGCATTAGGCTAAAGGAGTTTTCTCTGGTCCAGTCTTTCACTCAAGAACAAGACTTCAGCCTGATGATCCACTGTGATTTCAGCCATGAGTCAGGGAGTCTCAATGCCCAGTCTGTTACCAGCAAGAAAAAGAAACATAAATTTTTACTTTTTTCTCCTTACAATCTTTACAGGTTGTTTACATGAGTCTCTCTCAGGACTTCAGATTGACAAAATCTGTGGGTTTGGAAGCAATAGAAGTACTTTCAGTGCAACATTTCTATAATTTGCAGGTAGCAAAGCTTGAGTTTGCAACTTCCCCCACGTGCCACCCTCCTCTCCCTCAATTAACTAAAGACAAAACATTTTGCATTTTCAGAGACTGAAGGCTGCTAATCTTGCCCCATACCGCCAAATGTATAGGCTGTCAAATGATACAAAGAAACTCCCAATCATTTTCTGAGTTGAGTGGTCTCACCAAGTTATAAAGCAGTGAACCCGAAATTCAAAGCAGGCTAAGCTGTCTGCTTCTGCAGGAACTCAGTTCATTTCCTTGACTGACTTTGACATAAAGGTATTCCTATTTTCTGATCTTGTGGGTGCTAAGCTGTGTAGGCTGCTACCTCAAGGTGCAGCGGCGAAGATCAACTATTAACCTGCATTAGCTGGAGGCTCTCTGACAGTCAAAGGTTGCATAGGAAATCTGATACAACTTCTAAGATTTCGTGTGAATTTGCAATTAATACAAAAATTGTAGGAAAGGGGGAATTCTGTGATTTAGGATTGTTTTGAAAGTCTTGGATGTTTATGATGTTACAGATAAGCATTTCTGCAGTTGCCTCACATGTGGAATGATTGCTTGAGCATGTTGCTGTAAATAGTTCTTTAAGCTCAGTTTAAAATACTTTTTTTTTTTTTTTTGGCCATTTCTTACATCAATTTGTGATTTCTTCTTCTGCTCCTGCCCACAAGAACATCTGATTATTGGTGTTTGCAGCAATCTTTGTGGGAATAAAATCATAACTAGCATTGTGCTCTGACTGAGCTCATTCACTTGATTACTGTCTTTGTCTCCTGACTGCAAATGGGCTTGTAACAATAAGGCCATGTAAAAGAAATGAAAAAAATGTCAGAACCAGATCCAGCAGTCCCTCCTGAGGACTGCAGGATTGACAGAAATGCTTGTTACAGCTGGTGAAATGAGAGAAGTAATACCTCATCCTTGAGCTCTAAGCTATAAAGCTTTGCACTTAGAGTTCACATTAGCAAGGATTGTTTGTTAAAGCATCCTGTATCTGTGCTGCATCTCAAATGCAGCTTAAGCACATTTATTTACTTAATAATTTAGAAAGAACAGTTCTGAATGTTAGGGAAAACTGATACGTTGGCCTTTATTTGACAGTTTAGTATATTGCAAAGGACATTGCATTTCATGGAAAGCTGATTTTGGATATGTCAGTGAGTGTCTCCAAGTGCCAACTTAATGCTTCTGAGCTTCTCTGCAAGCAAAACTTTTCTAGTGCAGTGTTTTGATTCATCAACAGCAATTCCAGCTACATCTCAACTAACTCTTCCTCCCTCTCCTTCCCAAATCAAATTGCCTTGCAAGTTGTTAACATTTTTACTTGTTTTTTGTAATGTTTTAAGTGGACAGTGTGGTTGTCAGCTACTGCAAATCTATATGTGTTATTTCCAGAAAACGCCTTAATGTTCACTGATGGAATTGGGCTTTTCTCAAAATAATATGGCACTAGCTCGTCTGTTCTTGCCTCCTTATTGCAAAATCCATTCATGTGATATTTAGAGAACTTAGATGTATGGAAGAGACATTAAATTTTTAAGTAAATCTAAGAGGATTAAGCTCCCTTCTTCCAATGAAAAGACTGTGCTAGTATACCGGGTGACACACCATAAAAAGGGACAAAGCATCTCCCTTCTCCACTTTTATCTGTTCTCTTGTGCAGAAAATGATTCAATGGACTGAAAATGCAGTCAAGTCAAACCAGAACTTTATAGATCTGCAGTTAGGGCATTTGCATTGGAGAAGAGAGTCCATAGTTCTTGTTCTTTCTTGAAGTATTTATTTATTTATTTTTAAGAAATGAAGCATTCCTAGAGTAGAAACCATGAACTAGCATTCTTATAGAAGAGTGCCCAAACTAGCGAGCTTCAGAGCCATACTCATGCTTACCATCATTTTCTGGTTCCACACAGTCACGCAACAAAACATATCTACATTTCTATAGCTGAAAACACCTAAATGGAGGAAGATGAACAGGTTAAAACTCTATTTACATATTGCATATTGGTTTGTATTAAGGTGATTTAAATTCTTTTCAAAAATAGTTATGATGCTTGTCTCCTATGGAGACAGACTTAAGCTGGAAACACCCTTTTAATAAATAACATTAACAGTAAAAAAAGGTGCTTCTGATATCCGAACACTTTTGTTGTTGTTGTTGCTGTTGTTGTTTGATGTTTTTGTTGTTTTTTTTTTTTTTTTTCACTTACAACTTCATTTTGCAGTTTTGCAGATAAGGAAATTATTTTATTGCAGATTGCTTATTGATTATTTCTGAAAGCATTTATTTTGAAAGCAAGTTATTTGCAATGCTTGCTTCTTAGATTCTACAGATCAGGATTTAGACTAAAAGCTTCTTGAATTGCCTTAGATGGGAATTTGTGTGCTTTGGGGGCTGATACTCATCCATAGACATTGCTCATACTTAGCTGTACAGGCAAGATGCCTTTAAAGGCATTTTGAGATGCTGCAATTTTAGGTTAGAGCTGTAGAATTGCTGGACCTTCTCTACTAAGGAAATACAACTTTTTGATGTTGATTTAAGAAGTGATCACCCGTTGTGAATAGAATATCTGGTTCTTTTTCCTCTTTTATTATTTGTTTAAATGCAGACATTTTAATCCAGAAGGAGTTGGTAAACTTTTTTGCAACTGTTTAAAAATAGGATTATTTGTTAGAATGCATTCCATAGACAGTGTTTGGAGGCAAAAGCATGATGAGCACATTTGCAGAAGTAGGAAGACAGTTTCTTAAATAGACTTTTACCTTTTGTCAGACATTCCTGAAACTTCTTTCTTTTTGTTCCATTAATATTTTATCTTGTGTGCTATTTTGTATGTGCTATTTTGGTATGTACTGTGGCCAAAGTTGAAGTACTATTACCTGGGCAAGCCACTCTAGACATGATTTAGAAGTCTTTACAAGATAATACTAACTGGAGAATGATAAATTAATGAAGATCCTTGATATTTATTCACTTGGAATAATTCCCAGATAATAAAATATAATAAAATGGGTCATTTCATTAGAATAATTTTCTTTTGCTGAGTAGAAAAAAATGAATGTAGCTTCTTACTGCTGGAGTATCTCTAATGTAATAGTGTAGGTCACTGTGAGTCCTGTAAACGAGCTTTGTTTTGAAAGTTCAGTGATTTACAGGCCACATTTGAAGTCAGTTTTCCTGCCAAGACCAGAGGTCTCTAAGATAAGCAGTCTACTGCGTATAAAATGCACGTTTGAAACTATATATGGCTCACTGTGTATAATACCCATAGGCCATATATTGAATCGTGTTTCATATGTGACTACTCATGATAATAACAAAGCACAAAAGAAAAACAAGTTACTCAGTTGCAACCTTTTCATATTAACTTTGCTTGCCATTGTTAACAAATTATTCAGTATAGTGATACGTATGCAAATAGAGGTGGGATTTAGATTTACACACACCCAGAAGGACTATGCTTGCTTATGTGATTACACTTAATCTGAATTTCCCAAGTGCGAAGGAAATGAAGTAAGGTCCAAATGACTAGTTTCCTCTCAGGTTCAGTGTTTCCTGGTTAAACACACATCAACACGAGAACTCAAACAGCCCAGTTTCACATTTTTCTGCACTATGGAAACGAAAGATAAACCAGTTGCAGCTCCCTCTCTGTGGATTCCTATGTAGCATGCAGGGGACCTGCAGTAAGCAGAGAGCTGCTCCTGCTCAGACATACCTTAAACTGTATGTTTCTGACTGTCTTTCTTTCATAGCAAGTGCTTCTTATTGTACATGCAAAAGGCCCCTCTGATTCTGTAAGTGAAGTGTGCTGAGGCAACGCCTCACAGGAGGCACTTTCCTCATGTCTCAGGGTTTTTATGACCCATGTAGCTGACAAATGCTTAGGTCATCATTCCCAGATGTGTCTTGCTTTCTTCACCACTCACATGAAAATATAATGGATATAGAGACTTGGTGTCTCCAGGACAAGAACAGAAGGCACCCAGCTGTGTTAGGAGGTACCACAGTGACATATCTGAATTCAAAGGTTTGAAGAAGCAGAAGTGATCTTGAGGAATCACGGAGAAGAGCAGAAGACAGCTCTTACTCCTTCCTGTCAGGCTTAGCATGTATTATGTATTTTCCTTGCATTTAGATTATGGAAAAGATTGAGGGGGGATACATGGAGCAGAGATTGTTAGAGCTCCTGTGGGTGATGGAGAGGCTGCTGGTTTGCACTGACCTCATTTGGAGAGGACGGTTTGCTGTCTGTCCTCTGCTGTGCTGCAAGGAGCTTGAGACACTGGAATATTTGGCCTTGGTTTCAGAATGAGCTACTAGAAGCGGGGAGAAAAAGAGGAATCTTTGCATTTGTGGGCTGTAGTAAAGCGTGTGAATTTTGTTTGTTTGTTTGTTTTTTTTTAACTTCATTCTTTGCTTTTTCCTCACATGGAATAAGCAGTAAGTGCAAAGTTAATTGCTCATACCTTTGTAACTTTCTCTCATGATTAATTCTCTCTATTTTTGCCTTTCTTTTCCAAAAATATAAGTATTTTGCAACTATTTTTCCCTAGTTGTATTTCTTTGCATGTTCCATCCTACTTTTGCGGTGTAGCTCTAATAGATTAAACAAAAGTGTTCTCTAAGCATTGTGTCAAAGCTTTATGTGAGTACCTGACAAATAATCAATGTTTTGTTACAATATCTCACATGGATCTAAGATAGAGGGACAGCCACATAATTCCCTGTCACCGGCTTTCCCAGCTACCCACAATTTTATATCCCAAAGCAGGGGTGAGTAAGGTTGGCTGAACAGGGCAGGACAGAACTTGAATTTGGTATATCTCAAATTTCCCAAATGTTTTATCTATACTGGAAAAATTGAGTTGGGAACAGAAGTGCTCCTCTACTTTCAAAAATTAAACATGTAGCATGTTACATATTTGCTGTCTTAGTAGTGTACCTTCATGAGATGGAAGCCAACAACATGGTCTGTGCTGAAATACCATGGTTTACCCACTTTTAATCACATTGCAGCAGGGTCAGATTGTGCCTGAAAGTATCGTCCATTCAAGAGAGCCAGAATTATTTTAAACAAAACCTGATACTCTTCTGAAAGCTGTGTCAGCATCAGAATAGCAAGAGTTGGACTCTTTCCATCTGTACTTTTTGTTGCTGGATTAATTTTAGATGTGCTGTATATGGATTATGCATAAATTGTTGTTTTTTTTTTTTTTCCTGTTTTTGTTGTTGCTGCAATAATCTCTACCGTAAGTAACTCTTCTGGGAATTCCACAATCCAGCATGCAAGCTTGCTTTGACTGGGCTGTTAGCCCTGGGAACAGGTAAGGAAGACATGTACGGAAATCTGAAAAGTAATTATACATGCATTGAAAAAAGCACCATTTATTGTTTTAAAGAGACCTTTGACTGGGAACGGGAGATGCAGCCACTAGCACAGACTCCATCAGTCACAGCTGAGTTGGCTGCTGTGCTTTGTCTAGAGCTGGGTGTAGTTAGTGGTGTGCTGGTCATACCTTCCTTCAGCTTATGAAATTACCAGACTCTGGAACTCAATTAAGATGCAAATAGATAATCTAGTTTCATGTGTTATACTTTACTCCTCAAATATTTTCTATTGACTTTTGCAATGATAATAAAAACAGAAGCTGATGGTTACATGACAAAAATGTATCCTCTGGTAACTATGGTCTAGTTTGTCTATGTAGATTTCCTTTATTTTTCAGCTGCTGGTTGTTTACATAGTAATGCAGGGTCTATTGCTATTTACATTAGTCAACAATTCCTTTATCACTGAAAATACAGCTAACACAGGGAAACAGGACTTTTGTTTTCATTTAATTGAAGAAGTTGAAAACTTACTTTAGAAAAATAAGCACCCTTTGGTGAGAATGTTCACAGGAAGTTGTATAAATGAATACAAAGAAAGCGATGTAGCCCTTTAAAACTTGGAACCTTTTCTAGCACTGCACCATTCTTTTAAATATGTACCCATGAAGAATAAGTATTATATTACAGAATTTATTTTCAAGGCACTTAATTAGACTTTTTTATGCATGCCCCTTTTTATTCTTAAAAGGAGCCTTTATGGAATGTAAAGAGAGAGAACAATTTAAAGTGCTTGTGTAATTAGTAGGCTAACATTAGTGTTAAAAATCTCTTTGAGTCGAAGCTGCAGGGTGAGACTCTTCTGATGCTGACAGTGTGTTGTGTCCTTTTTTTCAGCACCTGTATGGATTTTGTACTATTTCTGTGTTTCAGAACACAAAAATAGACAGAAAGCACACAGAATGGAGTTTGTCCTTGAAAAAGTATAATTTGCTTCAGTTCATCGAATTCGAAGGCAACGGGATTCGGGTAGAGTCCGTTTTCCTAATTTTTAACTCCAAGGCATAAAATTCATGGCTTATTCCAGCACTACTTTCTAAAAAATTAAATTATATTTTCTGTGCATGTCACGGTAGAAGTGCATAAAAAACAGCTGGAATGGAGAGCAAGCCCATGAATGAGGTTATCACTGACTTTTACTTCTGGAAGAAGGATATGGGTGTTTGACTGTCAATGGCAGGATAGGCTCTGTGCGGTGGAGGTGTGTACCTGCAGCACTTTGGGAGGAGGCTATTTGAGGCATTTCATGAACAATAGTTAGTGTTTTGTAAAGTTCAGAGAGAGAGCAACTTGGAGTAAAAACCATGAGAATGAATGCCACGTAGAAATGTTCACTTTAGAGGGCTGGAGTGTGTCTGTGGAGCAGGACAGGCTCCAGGCAGGAGGGAAACCTCAACCCAGGTGGTAAGGAGCTCTTAGATCAGCTCAGCCATCTGTTGCAACTTCTTTCTGAGGTTCACTGAGCCTCTTAAAATAGATAAATGATAAAATTTCTTTCAGACAAGTGATTCCGATGCAGTTTGAGGGATGATTGATTCAATGGATGGTGCTGCTATCCACATATAGAAGGACCAAATGAAGAGAGAGAATTTGTTAACAGGCTTTGTTTTTGCACTGAGCAATGCAAATTTCCCTGATATAGGACTCTTGTGGGTAAAACAAGGAAAAAAGAAGGCTTACAAGATGATGTATACATCTTTTCTCTAATTGATAGCCTGTGACTACATATCTTTCTTATTTCTCCCACTTCAAATTAGCTATATATGTATTTTTGAGTCCTCTTTCATATCTTTGTGTCCATTCACCATCACATCCATTGCAGGCACTTTCTTTTTCTACTTATACTTTATCAGTATCCTGCTGCTGTCACTTAATATTGTCATTTCAGCATAAATTTTCAGTATAGCCCAGAAGAATCACAAGCAAGAGTTAAGTTTTAGTACACCTGATAAAATTTTCATTCTGTGCAACTTTTTCTCCAAATCTAAATTTCTTATTTCAAATCTAAATTCTAATTAAACCTTGTAAAAAGGAACTTAAAGCCTGCTTGCGAGGTAACGGTGCACTGAGCTGAATAACAATGAGAAGAGAGAAACATAAAAGTAGTCTTTTTTCAGTGTTTCTTACTAATGAATGCTAATGTGTCTCTTCAGACACTGTAGCATCTACAGTTGCATTTATATGCCTTTAGGGGGCAAAGTACACATCAAAGTGATAGTTATATGTCAAATGGCAGGTGGAATAGAAGTATACTTTTATCGTTTGCTTTCTGTACTTTTTTTTTTAAGAAAATTTAGTTTTCTTCTACGAAAATCATAAAGGCCTGTGCTCGCCTAATGAATCCTCCAGTACTGGTTGTGTACAACACAGAACGCGGCTTTTTCTCTTATGCTCCCTGGCCACTTTATTAAGCATGAGGGCTGTTCGTGTAAGGCTGTTGCAAATTCAGACCCCACAGATTCTGGGCTGTGCAGAATGAGAATTTTTTTTAATGTAGGAACAATGTGGTACCACTCCTATAAATATTGGGAGTAGCCAAATATCTGGGTACAAATCCTCATTACTGATGTTTACAAGTTTAAATGTGCATTTATACTCTAGTGCCAAGTATATTAATACTTTTTATATTACGTTGCAAATGTTATACTTTTCTAGTTGGTACTCTCCATAACAAGAATATTGTGCTTTATTTCCTTACAAATGCTCATTGCCAGTTGGTCACTTAAGGGATATAAGTGTATTTTAGAGAACACCCACAGTTTCCTGGATATGTCAGATTTTATCAATAGGACGAAGCTAGAGTGGGTTAAACATTATGCCCAGAAGTACAGTTTGATGAAGAGAGTTGATTATGTAGGAGAACATGCCCTCAGCTGTCTACTTAGTATGCTGAAGACTCTGACTTAGGGAAAATAGAAGCTGATATCTTATATAATTAGACTCATTCAGGTAGAAAATCGGAAGTACAAATTGATGAAAACTGAGCTAATGAAGATTAACAGCTTTGGTCTTCCTCCAATTATTTTCTTCTGTCACACTAAAATTGCTTTCCTACCTCCTTGCTAGCGTTCTGCTGTCCTTCCTAGGTTGCAACCTGGGATGTTCTGTGATTCTGTGAAATTGTTGCTTAGGACATAATATAAACTTGCTCCAGTTTAAAGGTCACCAGTTCAGCCTCTGCACTGGGGCAGCCTGATGAATATTTTAGCACTAGACTTCTAACCTTTAAAGGAACATCAGAGCTATTTCTTTGTAAGTGGGCATAGAGTCCCTGGGGGAAGAAAATGATTTATAGTTTTCACCTAGCCTTTTTCATGTTTGTGCTCTAAGCTGTTCCTTGCATTCCCACAGGAGATCAATATAACAACCCCATCTTCCTGTTAAGCAGTAAATGACTGAGTTTCATCTCTAATATGTGTGTATATGAACTAAGTGTAAGAGACTGTCAAGGATGTTTCTGAGGGAGCTCTTCTCAGGCAGAAAAAACATCAGTGGTTGGATGGATTAAACGGTAAAAGGTCATAATGGGCAATGAGAAGACTTGCAGCAGTAAAAGGACAACCAGCACATGGATTAAATGAAGGAACGTAGAGAATCTAGAAAAATTGTGTCAGTGACATTGTTTTGAATAAAGAGAAAAAGGGTGCTGGAATCAAAGTTTAAAAATAAGCTTAAGTATAGTATATTGAGGTCTTACAGATGTGAGTGGAATAAGAAAACATGGTGCAGCTTTTTGAGATACCTAATTAAAGGAAGCTGACAAAATCTGGAAAAAGCCTAAAAGTGCAGATCCAGATGAATGGTTGAGAGCAGTTTAGAAATTTCAGGACTATTATTAGAAAATATTTGTGATATGAAAGAGAAATTTTTTTTTCCCACGTCTGAAAAGGTGCAGTTGGATCACAAAATGCCCAGAGTAGTCTCATTATCAGAAGAATTTTGTCTAAATCTGCACTTGTGGCATACATAAATTAATTTACTTCAAAGCTTCAAAGGCTGTTTGACTGATCACCTACCAGTGAAATATCATTGACTGTTGTGAGAAGAGCAGGCTGTATCTGTAGTTTATGAAACCAAACAAAAAGTAGTTAAACTGAAATTCTTTATTTGAGGCTATTTAATTTCAACACATGCAAGGTGACTTCAAGTGTATCTAATTCTGAAATGTTTTCAGGATTGTGACAATAGTAGTACATCACCTTGGTTAGAAGTTATTTCTCTACAGAAAACCTTTCCTGTGAGAAATGCAAAAATCAGTTTCTCAGTCATGGTTCTCCTCCTCATGGCCAGCACTATGGGTGCAAAGTAATTTATTGACTTGATGGTCACCCATGCCTAGATGATTAAATAACATGTAGGTTTCTTTGCTTTTATGATTTCCTTTTCTTCTGCCTGTTTCTATATATGCATTACTGCCAAATATTTGCAATATATTTCAGACTATAACCTGCATTATACTAATGCTGTTAGGATTCGTATCTACTATTAAGTTCACATTTTTTTATATAAAGTGTTTTATTTCAGTTAATTTTAAAAATAATTTAAGTGGTAGTTAAATTCTTAATGTGATGTTATATTCCTGTACATATGTTGAATAAAAAAATGGATAATTTCAGAGTTTAAAACACAAAATGAAGCTTTTATAGATTTAACTGATGTATGGAAAGAGAAAAAGGTGTTAAAAATTATAGAGGTAAACTCCCTAAAATTGCAAAAACAGATTAAAAATCTTATTTCATAGTTGCTTCCTAAAACCCATTGGTCTAGCATGAAAGCTTTAAGTGTATTGCTATACTGGAAGTCACCCTCTTTCCCAGTCTCCCATCAATACCTCTTTTACAGACACTCTATATACCAGGAGTGCTTCTTGAATCAGAAATAGCTCCTGAGTTGGTTTTTGTTGTGTTAATGCAGAGGGAACCTCACAGTTGTGGTCTCATGCAAATATTTAGTATTTATTTATACCTTTGAAACCAGATCCTCAAACAAACAGAAATTGTGTCAGATACAGCTGTATTAATTCTCCTCACTTTCCTCATTTTTGCCTAACTGGGGCTCTGTTTCATCAGACCACTTGAGCTCCACAGTCTTACTGATTTCAATGAGACTGACATGTTATTGAATACATTCTTATATGCTTTACTCACTACTGAGGAAATTAAATGTATGCTTAAACAGTTTACTGAAGCAGTACAATGTTCTTTGCCTGCCTTTTAAATATGAGAGTATGTGTCTATATATATTCACATCTATACAGGCACAAATATACACACATGTATAAATACACACATGCACAATGTCACTTAGCTGACTAGCCTGTAAGTAGAGCAATAAATCCACTCAAAAATTTTCCAGAACCAAGTTGTCTCAGTATTGGAGCTCTGCCTCACCAGAGTTTTGCTGTATAAACCTTTGCATTATGTAGAAGTGCTGCATGCCAGACCTTCTAGAGAGGACAATTTCATATGGCTTCCTCTCTTACTAAAGCCTAACAGCAATATTGGATAAAAACTGGAAAGTTCTGTTGCTGCCTAGGTTTTGTGGCACATGGAATGGACTATAATGATGTCAAACTTCACCATGTTTGACGTGGTAATCAGATCCAGATCTCATCTTCAGGTAGGTTTATTTGATGCCTGATAGCAAAAGCTATTCAATAGTCCCAAGAAAATGTAGGACAGTTCTCTGGCAAGCTTGCTGTTTCCATTTTGGGAAGGTCTACAATTCTATTTTAGTTCTTCTCTCTCCTCTAAATCTCCAGGTTCCTGATAATCTGTATCAATCTCCATGTCTTTTACATCACCAGTTTTACCATTCTGGTTTCACCGTATGCTCCTGATTTTCAGCCATGTTCATCCTTTAGTATCTGGTCTCCTTTCAGTTCAGTCTGCTTTTGTTTCCTTGAGTTATACTGTTATGTGCACATTATTTAATTTCAAGCTTCATTTACTTTATCCCACTGATCAATCATATATGGTACTTAAGGTACAAGCTGTAGCATACATATAGCCAGCTGTAGGGTCTATAGCATTCATATTCAAGGATTTATTACACCTTGTGACCTATGCTCTTAACTGAATGAAGGAGGTGAATTTGATATTTGGTTTATGTTACACGTTCTTGTTCCATTTTACTCGAGATGTTGCTTATTTTTCAACAGTCATTCAGAGTTAAGAGATCCAATGCATCTTTTTCTTCAGATTATGTCTGTGTGGACACAGCTCTGTGTATATGTAGCCCCTAAGCAGCTACATGCAAGAAGTCAACAGAAGCAACAAAATGCTGCTCAGCATAGTTGAGGAGGAGGATAAAGCTGTCTGGGTGGAGCACTGTCCTGTCCTGTGGTGGGTGAGCACACCCTGCTTCGTCATGATGCTTGCACACGCCTTGCCATGCAGGAATGTCATCTTTGAGTTTTAATTGCTCGGTGTTGGGAATTGTGAGCATCCTGACAATTAACTCATTTGATTTCAGCCAGATTGTCATAAAGAAAACGTTTTCTACAAGCTACTCAGTGTAGTTGTTGTTTGCAACCTCTATCTTTACCTGCTTTTTCTGGTTTGACTGCTCCTGCACATCTAGCCCATCAGGAGGCATTGCACTTGGGCTGCTGGTAAAGTTCAACTCTAGGATTTTCAGCATGAAAAGCCTAAGAATCTGCTAAACCGAAGTAGCAACAGCCAAAGGCAGAACAGGCTCAATACAAGAAAAGTGAATGATGATTTTGCTTTGTGATGCTTTTCTAGAAAAGCATTTGGTGTAGTCACAGTTTTGATGCAAGAGAGCTCTTAAGTCTTTTTTTCTTACAGTCCTAATTAATTGTGCTTGGAGACACAAGGGAGTTAATAATTAACTTCTAGATGTTGAATTATCTATGCTGAGTGGGAATTGAAGTACCAGCTATTAATATTACTTTCTGCACATTCAGTAACAAATAATTACCCTTTATTGAAAAATAGTTTCATAACGTGATATAAACCACAGTGGAGTTAAAACAACAAATACATTTGTTAACAAAATAACAATTTCAGAAGTTGTTTTTTATTTTCCCTGCTATTATAAATGTGAAGCTTTTTGTCCCTGGAGTCTGTTTCATGCAGACAACTGCATGATGTCCTGTTTTGAGTGTTCTCAGTTTAATTCACTCTGAAACCAAGAAAGATTCTTTTCCTCTTTGAATCCATGGATAAAGTGTGCAATTAATTGTTTCTAGTGAGCTCTGAAACACTGAAAGACAGTGGGACCATGAAACCACAAATTCAGCTCATTAAATAGAGATCACATTACCATAGGTTAATAAATCAGTTTTTGAAGTGCAAAACACTTATAATCTTTTCTCCTTTGTGTTACATAATGAATCAGTTGTAAAATGGTGTTTTTCTTCAAATTCATTAAATTTCGGTTTCCATTCTAAAACACTTTGATATATGACACCAGTTAGAAAGGCTTTAATCAGTAGCTCAGAACTGTTAATCTTTAATTAGAAATGTCATTCACCTGTTACAAAACTTAAATTTTGAGAATCTGAATTGCATGTGTGCTAAACTACATAACTTCTTGAACCTCTCCATCATATCCTTTTCATCAGTAAAGGCAATGATCAAGTTTAGAGTAAAGGCTTTATTTATCTGTGAATCTGCACATGTCAATAATTTCTAATTAATGAGACTTAATTACTCCTTTTGCAAGATAGCAAAAAGTACAAATACAAAAACTAAAACTGATCTTTTAATCCCATGCTTTTTACTTGCTGGTTTAAATTCTAAGTAAAAAGGTGATTTAAGAATTTCAGTTTAACAATATTGCACATCCACTAAAAATTGGTTCAACTGCCAATTTTTAGAATACTTTTAAAGAGAAAGTGAACGTCTGAAAGCATTTTCATTTTTAATTTTTTTTACTGAATCACCATCATGGCAGATCAAAGGGGGTGTAGGAGGAGAAATTTTTCTGTAATTTGGTCCTTTGTGACCTTTAGTAACCGGCATAAACTAGAACTTGCCAATGTTAGTTAACATGGTGTATAGGATACAGGGATGCGGAGACATGCACCCAAAGTCAGCTATGCAACCCATAGCATATTTTATCAACCACAGGCTCATCATCTTGAGCTACTTATATGCTGAAAATAATCCATAGTAAAAAATGTGTGCTCTGATTCTCTCTTCCTATAAGAGGGAGAAAATGAAACCTGCATCTTGTAGTAAACAACAGGAACAAGCTTGTTTCATGAGTCCTTGAGGATTCAAATCAGTCAGCTAGCAGACGTGTTTGGCACCAGCAAAAGACGCAGATGTTTGTTTTCACTATAATCCACAAAGGGTATATATGCTCCAGTTTCTTTCAAAACCTTTATAACCAAGAAGCACTGTAGTCTGTACTACAAGTTAAAAAGATGGAAATATTTATCAAATGTCAGTTGGGGGACAAAGATACCCATATGAGTTTGTATCCCAAATAATCTCAGGACCATTTTCTCAAATAAAGGCTTAATCTTTCTTTGTGCTTTATCAGAACTTTTCAGTCTTTTCTATTACTTTGTTCACTAAATCACAGTTTAGGCTCTACAGACTGTAACTTGTAGATAAGAGTTTCAAGGCTAAATGGAAAAACGCATATCTGTGTGGGTTGCTGCGTATGGAACTATAGCAGAAAAAGATAAATACGTTTTTGGAGCTGATTCAGGTTATTTTTCTTCTAGGTGTGCATTTTACAGCCTGCTGCGCTGTTTACCCAGCTAATTAGGCAGGGCAATTCAGGGAAATGGAGAAAATCTGATCTGTTTACAGCCTCTTCTATGTGCTAATTTAGCAAACTAAACAATGTTCTTTCACCTTGTCAATTATCTCGGGCAGTTCTAAATGGAGCATTTTAAAGGCCATGGTGTTCCTTTGTGGCAACAGAATAAATTTGAAGAACACTTTAAAACTTGTTTTAGTATAAAAGCTTTTATGCTTAACAGTTTGAAGATCTTTCACCCAGAAAAATCACATTGGAGTGGAAGAATAAGAGGCTGCACATTATGAAAGTTGCTGTCAATTCTTAATTTTTCAATATAGTGTTTTGATATTTTTGAAGCTGTTACCTAGGCTTACCCTGCCAAATCCAAGCTTATAGTATGTAAAATATTAATGTATGATGTGCAGCACATACTTTGTTAACTTCAGTTATGCTCTGTGAAAGCATTTTTGCCACCTGAACTTCTGTGGATAGCTAGGAATCAGTGATAAATTCACTAGGATAAATCCAAATAATGGAGTTTGCCTGACTTCTGTTAAGAGTTCCAAGTGCTGAGCATTAGGATGCAGAACATTCTTCATAAGACCTCACTGAAGCAAGTAATATCACATCAGTACTAATGTAATGGCCAAATAAATGCCTCTGGTCCAAAGGCCTCCCTGAAAGTTTTATTTTTCAAGTTGTGCTTAATGCATATTCATAGCACTTGCTTAGTTTTTCATTAATGGGCAGAATATCAATGCTTTCTTGTGAAGCTTCAGCTGTCACTTAGATGTGACTGAACTTTTGCATTTTGAGGGTATGTTTGTAAATCAGAGCACAGACATATGCTGCAGTAAACAATCAGAACACAAACTAAGCTGAGCTTCCCCTCTAGGCTCTCTCTCTGGGTTTATTTGGCTTTTCTTCCTCCTTGCAACCTTGCTACAGCAAATTCACTTCCCACTCTGCTTTTTTCAGTGGGAAATTAACTGTTCTGTTTTTTCATAAAGCATATAGGACTGAAGATATACTAGTCTTGCTGAAGTAAAATTGAATTAATGAATAATCTTACTTAAGATGATCTTTACAATAAATGTGTGGTTACTTTTGCATTGGAAATGTCAGCTGTTGATCAGTGTCAGACACGGTGATTAAACTGTGTAAAGGAAGATGTTCCAGCTTAAAGGCTTTGGCTTTATAGTGGCAGGGTCAGACTGGGTATTTGGTCTGAAAAAGAGGGCTTTGCGAGTGAAGGGGACATTGAAGTAAAGTGTAGCAATAAATTTAGGAAAAGAGTTTCCAGAAGAGTCCTAAATGGAGGCTTTGATAAGAAACAACAATATTTTATAGGGTTAGAAAATAACCTTCCAATAACACATTGAGAAACATAATGAGAAAATGACCTGTTAAAACAGTCACTTTTCTGAGTTGTATATCTGCATCCAGGTAGGATAAAATTATATGAGGAAAGACAGTTATTATCATATGTTGGCATGCTCTGAGATGCAGGAGTAATGTGTATAGCAACAAATAGCTGCAGATTATTTCAGCACAATTTTGAATAAATTTATTTTCTTAGTTTTTAAATGAATAATCAGTAACGGATCAAAATATCCATAATGAATCAAGACGTTCATATTCAATGAGTACTTTATATGAAAAGCTAGTGGACATATAGCATTAAAGCCTTTGAAAAGTAAATACAAGCTAGTAACTCAAGCAGCAAGATGAACATAGAATTAAAGGCTTTAGATAAATCACTAAAATATACGTGTTGGTTGATTTTGGTTTTCATCTTAGAGAAGTTCTCTATCTATATGCAAATCACCAGTAACACTGGCAATTTTTTTATTTACCATAATTTTGAAATGCATCATAACAAAGGAATTACTACTGTTGCTAATAGAAACATGTCTTCAAATACTCAAAAATGAAAAGTTGCAAACGAAAGTTTAAGATACTCTCTGGTAAGCTACATTAATGAATGTAATCATTCACTGTAAAATAACATTTTTGTCCCTGTGGTAGCTGCACAGTGGCTCTATCGACTTAGTAATTCTCATTACATTTTAGTCAATCCTCAGAGAGAACAGTATATGTTTTCATTAATTAAAGTTAGTAATATAATATCCATTACTTCATCCACATGTTTGTGCCAGCATACTTTGAAAATAATTGTATCAAATCCAATGTAGAGGTTAATTTCTTAGGTGCCTGATGCCCAAAGTGAAATGTCAATGCTCATCTTGGGTATACAGGCTTCTTCTGCAATGTCTGAAGAGGGGCTGGAAGCCTCAGGGTGGAATCTGAGAGCAATAAAGCTTCCTTCAAATAGCCACTATAATATTTGAAACTACTTTCTGGCACTGGGATATGCCTACTCTTTTTCTGATTCATTCCTAGAGACAGGCATCTATGCTCTTTTCTTCCGAAGATTTCAGTGAAGCTTTCTATTTCATTGAAAGGGCAACTGTATCATGGACATTTTGTAGGAAAAAAGTTAGTGTTTGTAACACTCACTATGGACAGTGATCCTTACCCTAAGAGAGCTGAACTTGAGCTGCCTCTCAATAACGCACAAGGTCTTCTGATTTGGTGGTGGAATGATTTCAGTTTCTGTTTTTTGATTAATGATCCTTTATGGGGAAAAATATTGGAGATCTGTGGGCCAAACAGAATCTGCAGAGGCTGTCCTTTTAATCTTCATAATATTTTAGATGAGTGACAAGCTTGTAGTCAGACATTTTTTCTCCAATGATTCATCTATAAATCATGATGAGTAAAATTATTTTCTTTAGCTAATTGCTATCCAGATGAAAGTTGTTATTAAAATTTCGTTTCCTACCAGTAATTACTCCTCAGAAATTATATTTTATTCAGTCTGTAAATCTACTGCACCACTCATAATGCTTTTATACCTGTGGCATTGTAATAGCAAGAGTAAAAATCAAATCAACATTCTGCTGACAGAATAAGAACAGTAAATGTTGATCTAATGAATACAGAGTGGGCATATGTAAATGGCTTAGGAGAGGAGAGAGGTTCTTGACATTTCTCATTCGAAGTATAGATTGACCTAAGTTTTACTGTGTGAAAGAAACTTACACAGTTCATCTGCCCTGGCTGTAACTTCATCAGAAAACATTTAAGAATGGCTTCATATTCCTGCTAAAAAATAAGTAATAGTTAATTGATGTTTAGCTTGACAAGAATAAATTAAGAACAAGGATAGTGCAAAGATTCCTTTCTGTTCAGTTAAATGACAGCTAGACTCAGAAAGATGGGAACTGGAAAGGTAAGGTTTTTTTAGCTCTTCTCCATTCCCACCAACTACCTCCTCAGAGGGAGCTCGATGAGTCCTTTCACAGAGGTCACTTCTCCAAGCAAAAAGTTAATTGTGGCTTGGTGTGCTCTGGGAAAAAATTGGTGACCTGACTTTGAGCATGGGTCTGTAGGACTCACTGAGCTCTTGTTCCTCAGCAATTTGTGCTTCGAGGTTAGACATGCCTTGTGGTGTGCTCCAGAGCTGACCAGAGCAGGAGGCATGTTGATCTGTGCCCTGTCTTGGTGCCCACACACCCTGCTCCCCTCCCCATGCATGTAGTTGGGGGACCAGTGCTGGGGAGAAAGCACGCACTCAAGTCTTGTGGTACACACCCTGAACGCACTTCTCTGTGTTCAGGTGCTGGGAGGTCTCCAGACTGAGAATGCGGGTATAACCTTCTTTGTTTCTATTTGGTCTGGAGTACTGCATAGGTATGTCTAGGGTCTCAAATGCTTCTTTCACCAGCTTTTCTCCCTATATGATTTCTTATTATGATTTATGTTGCTGTTTGTGTCTTTCATGTTTTCTGAATCTAGTAATTGAAACTATAAGGGATGCAGTTGGCTACAGAACAACTCAAATGGTTACACATAAAACTATTTTTTTTTTGAGAGCAGTTTCAAAATACTCTGTCTTCTAAAAATGTCTTTTATGATGTGCTGAAAAAAATGATCATATGTGACTTCTTCATTTATTGGTTTATTTTGATTTAGCTGGAAATCATCTGTTTACTTGAGTAAATACCCAGCCTAGATACTTAGATACATAACATTTTTAACAAAATAATTCAGATAGGTAGTCAAGTATAGGAGGTGTTGACTAAAGAAATAAGCACTGATACAACAGAGGGAAAAGGGAGAAAACACTTTCCACTAACAAAATTTATTATAAAATGTGTGAATATGGTTTCCTGTGGATGTCCCAAGACGGATGCTCTCTACGCATTGAGTAGGTCATCAGAAGCATAATATAGATGTCAAGTGTAGTCTAAAGGTCTGGATTATCTAAAACATATTTGGGTTGAGGGGTTGTATTATAGATCAGTGATTACCAGCCTGTGGCTATTGAACTATCACTATGAGTAAAAACTCTGAAAATGGTCTGCAAATTGCAGAAAAAAGTGTTTGAAGGGAAATAACAAAATTATATAGTATTCATATATGCAATCCTGCAAGGAAACAAATAAAATGAGTGTCAATGATACAAAATAAGATACAAATACATACAAATGAAAATAATTTTGACTACACTAGTCAAGGTCTTTGGATTTTTTTAAAAGAAATCTTTCTTTGGTCATCCATTTTTAATGAGTAAGACACTAATATCAGAGGATTTCCTAGACAATATGGTGCATGACTTCTTTAAATAGAGCTATAAGTAAATCCATATTTAGATTATTACTTAAGAAATGTGACAAAATATCCTTTCTGGTCTGAGTAATCTTCTCTGGAATGAAATGTAACTAAAATTTTGAGCATTTGCCCCTCCCTTAAAAGGCTTGAATTGATGAAATCAGCTTTTGCTCAGGAGCAATTAATCTCAACTTACTCAGTATGGCCTGAGCCAGTGTTTTTTTGTAGCAGTGCTTGTGCTGAAGAAACCAAACCACGCTTTCATCAAGAGAGTTGTTAGAATTTCCCATCTATCATTCTTTCAGTTCAGTGCTATCCAACAAGTGTAGGTACATTTCTTTAATGGTAATTTTGATACAGTAAGGATTTTAAATGAGCCAAGCTGAAAAAAAATCAGACACTTTTTATACATGAGAATGTCCTCCATTAATCTAAATTAAAATCACTTAAACAAATGGATTTTCTATTTTGTGCAGCATTAGTTCAAAGAAAGCACATGACACAGAGATTAGTATTCAGTAGACTTCTTATTTTATTGTATAAAAGTAATTACCTTTTAAATACTATCCAAATTAACATTTTAATATCCCTCTGGGTTTACACATTTTAAAAGTCTAGTATAACTCACTACCTAATACAGAAGAACCCTATTTCCTTTTTTACTAAATTAGTCTGCTGTATAAATTTGAATAATTTGCAGCGCAAGTGGCAACAATTCTTTTTTACGAATAAGACTCATATTACAACCAAAGACACTCAACATTTTCAGCATGTGCCTCTTACAACTTGAAGAACTTGATTTCCTTATATTTATATATTTTTATAAGCTATTTGTGGGAAAATAGTCTCTTATGTCAACTGGTTTTACTTTTTACTAGATCTCATCAAGGAAATATATATTACTTGAAATATATAGAGTTCCATCTCAATCCTTTGGTGACTTTTGCATATTAAAAGTCCCAGCTGACTGAAATAATATATAAAATTCACTTTTATCTATTGAATTTATCAGGAACATCTGACTGTTTTCATATTATTCATATATATATATTTTCATGCTTTCCAGTGCATCTTGTGATAATAAGAAAAACTTTATTCTCTTAACATTGTATTTGTTTTTTTCTGAGATCTGAAGCAAATTAAGCAAATTGTCATATGAATACAACTAGCTAATATAGCAAGAATGTTACACTAGAATCAAGGGGGCAGCTAGGAAAAGACGTTACGTTTGTAAAGAACAGATCAAACTGGACAAATAAAAAGATTACAAGGGAAGTACAATAGAAATATAACAGAGATGTAGTAGGCTGGTCCACCAAACATCTCAGCTGTCTTTTGAGCCCAAGAATACACATGGAGAACAAGACAGGCTGGGGCACATAGTTAAAGATCAGGGGTTTTGACAAACTTTTGGGAAATTCATTTTATTTATTAAAATTGACAAATGCAGTGATAGATACCATAAGGCAGCCCTGTGAATACGCAAACTGCTCACTGCAACATCCCAGAACATACTCAGTGACAGAGCTGGAAAGGCATCTTGTATAGACCCAGAAATGTGAGTCTGAGCCTTGTTTCTGGCATTATTTAGTCTGCTGGGCTTATATCTACGGCCCAGGGACATGGATTTTCTCACTGTAAGGCAGGACCATGTGCTGCTTTTGTACTATTGGCTACAGAAACTGTTGAAATCTTGTTTCATTATCCCAGTAGGCTATCTAATCTCTTGACTTCTTTTGATCAGCCTTACTTCTTTAATCTTCTAAATTATTGTATGCATTATTTGCTAGTCTTGAAACACATACTTAGCCTTGAGTGACTCTTCCAGTTACTGAGGGGGTTTCTGTGCTGGTTTGAGAGAGGTGCCAACCTGATAGCTACAGGAGGAAAAAAATGAGCTTCATCTTGTATGACAAAGTATTAGTGTTGTGTAGTTCCAAATGCTCTTTGTGTTGTCTACATGTCTGAAAACTCCTTTTTGAAAAACACTTTATGAAAAAATCAGAACTCCAACTTTATAGGTCCATGTTGCCACAACTTATTCTAAAATATTCTTATATTTTCTGCAAGACTCTGGGAATTTAATAGATATTAAAAGAAATGAATGTTTATTAGCTAACAATTTGTTGCCTTCTTTTCATGAGGCAGTACCATTCTAAACTATGAGGCATAGATTGTGTGTGTTATATAGATGTATACATGTATCTGTCTAGAATTGTAGGTGCCTAACAGCTTCAAGCTCTCTGTCTTTTGCCCTCTGGTATATCTCTCTTAAAATAAAAATATTTACTTAAGCTTAAAATAACATCATTAAAAATACTCCTGAATTTTCACAGAAAGATGTCACTGGTAGCATTTGTTTATTGTTTGTCTGGAGTGTTTGTTTTAAATAATTAAAGTTATTCATATGAGGTGTAAGTTTTCCATTTCACTTGAAGTTAAGGTTTTGACATGACAACATGAACAAGGAAAGCAACAGCCTAATTAATCTAAGTAAAATTGTTTCATTGCCTTCATGTAATGGACATACTAGGGAGACCATAAAGCTTAAAAATGAGTTTCAGAGTGTGACCACTGCTCTTTATTTTAAGGTTTGGGGGTTTTAAAAGAAGAAACCCTTATTTATTTCCTTTCCTTTTTTTTTCCTCCCCCCCCCCCCCCTTTTTTTTTTTCTTTTGTCTTCTTCTTACTGTTACATTTGTGGATCTATTGTCTCCTTTTCTCATTAGGTCCAGTTATAATATTATTTGCCAGTGTAATTTTGACTTCAGCTGAGTTTCTCTGAATGTATGCTCATGTAATTCAGTCAGAACTGGTTCATTTGCCATTGACAAGAACTGTCCCATTTCCTGTTAAACACTTAAGTCTAACCAAGTAAAAAGCATTGCAGTGTCATTCCCTTTAGGAAATAAAGCAAATTACAAGACTCACCTTGCTTCAAATACAGAGTTCAGAGTGATTAGTTTATCAGTGAAGTCCTGAAAGGAGTCTTGCTGATCTAGTACGGTGAAAAGATGCTACTTTGGTGCTCTCTTTTGTAACAACAGGAGTTAGCTTAGGCTGTCAGGATAGCAAGCAGAAGGTGGGTTTGGGTCTCTGTCTTAGGTTTACATAGGCCTAGCATGAATTGATTTCCATTTCCTATTTATCTCTTGTTGATAAGTAAAGAATTGGCCTGTGCTGGTATGCCTGGCTCCTTATTTAGATAACTATTGTGAACTTGAATATTAATTTAAACAAAGGAAATCGGAGCTTTAATGGCATATGTAGTCAGCAGATGATTTAGCAGCAGCATTTTTGTTAGACTGAAAGTAGGAGGCTAAGTTATCACAAATTGTATGGCTATGAAAATAAGGCAAGTGCACATAGAGATGTACCATTGGAGAAGATAGCCTTTAGGAATGGTACATCCCACTGTATTGTGCAATGTGTAGCCACTCATAGTTTAGAAACTCTGAGGGGAAATGAATATAAGCAGCTCAAAAACAACAAAAAAATATTCAGAGGCATATTTAAGGAATGATCCCTTGAATCAATTTTCCCTGAGACAAGTGATCATTAACATTTGCCTATTTAATTTTTGGCAAGTTAAAGTGCTTTGTTTTGATTGTAACCAAACATTGGCAGAAATAACTTTTCTTAAACACATTTTAAAAAATAACAAATTTTGTAATTCTCAGTCCAGTCTGGCCAGCCAGGAAGACAAAAAACTTAATGTGATGTAAATTCTCCAGCCTTTTATAATTATTTGAGTTAAAATGAGCGAAAACTTTTTTATAAATTGTCAGATCAAGAAAATTACATTAAAGCAATTGTATTTGTAAATTAACTGTAGTGTAATACATGTGTATTCTGATTCTTTTGCCAGAATGTAACTGAAGGCAGCTTTTTTAAAAGGTTAGGGAGAACAAACCATATGTATGTTAACAAGTAAACGGGCATCTGCTTTGTACAACAGAATGCTTTTCCAAAAATTGGTCTTTTATCATTACCTTTCTCAATCCCATTCTAGATACACAACATCTCTCTAACACAAGCCTTGAAAGCAGCTTACAGAGCCACTATTTCTTCGAAAACCTCTTTTTGTAGTACAGCAAAATACATTTGGTACCACTGATAATCCCAGTTATTAATGTCACTGTTCTAATCTACAAGCATGGTAAACATAGGTGAGTGTTCTACATTATTTAATGTGGTGGAAATCTGTACAGTGCTTTATCTTTGAGCTTTATTTGCATTTTTGTTCCCCACCCCATGTGACAAACTCTTATTGCTGAAGTGACTTGGCTTTCTCAGGCAGAAAACTATTTTCATTTGTATATAGCAGCTCTTTTCTCCATAACAAACAAGATGTGACTGCTTCCAGTATAAATGTGTTTAATGTAATGTACTGAGCTCATGGAGTATTTTTAGAACATTCCCATCAAAAGAAGATGAAGTACATAATAAATCCATCGAGTTCTTCAGAAGCCAACTCTTCATTTTTCTTATTCCAGTTCTGGCTTGCCTTTTTCTGGCTGCTTTAATGCACATTTGGTCATCAGTCTCTTTCTCTGGAGAAATCGGGATTTCTCCTGTTTTTAAAAAAAGTAGAAGAATTAGATGAGAAATATCCTGGACCAGCTAAAAGTCCTGATCCAGATACCAAGGGAATACATGGAAACGTTTCTGAAGAGGCAATTAGATCGTGGTTAATGAGATAGCTCTCAGTGGTGCTGTAAAAAGCAGGAAGCTATGGGAAAGCAGAGGACTCTGGTGGTGGTTTTCAAGTCCTTTGTATTCATCTCATTTCAGGTTGCTGTGAGAACTGAGGAAGTTCCCAGTCCATCTTACAAAATTCAGTAACACAAGCCCAAAATTACTTCAGAAATGTAGCTGGTTTTATTGAGAGCCCGAAATCTGGCCCAGCCTTCCAGCCCCTGGTGGCAGCACAAGCCCACATGTATCACTGCTCATGGGGACCTCATGCATGCAAGAGACAGAGAAAGGAGCCAGGGTGGTAATGAAAACTTCTCTCTCAATTTCATAAAATCATCTATAGACAAATAATTCGGGGACAGACATTTTAGCAGGGCCTGTTGCAATAGAACAAGGGGTATGGTTTTAAACTAAAAGAAGGGAGATTCAGGTTGGACATGAGGAAGAAATTTTTTACAATGAGGGTGGTAAACAATGAGGGTGTAACCGGTTGCCCAGAGAGATAGTAGGTGCCCCATCCCTGGAAACATTCAAGGCCAGGCTGGACAGGGCTCTGAGCAACCTGATATAGTTGCAGATGTCCCTGATCGTTGAAGGAGGCTTGGACTAGATGACTTTTGAAGGTCCCTTCCAACTCAAACTATTCTATGATTCTAATTACTGCAAAGGCTTGGCACGGAATACACATCTTAAAATACGATGTAATTGCAGCTATCCTATCTATAACACCATCACTCTATAATTAGGGCATATACCTGTCTCTTTCCTCAAGTTTGGTGAAGGGAACAACCAATCCTGTAGAGTAATCAGGCTGAAATGTTGCAACAGAAATGTCTGCGAGATCACAAGACAGGTTTTTATGGTATCCCAACTCCAGTTTTGCCTGGCTGTAGCATGCAATAAGGTGATCCTTTGTCTTGTTATAGCCTCCCTGTTGAAGCCATTAGATTATTCAAATCAGTAAGTGTATCAGGAAGAGGCATTTTTAGAGACAAGCCTGCATTCTCACTCATTTCAAATGTGTTATTAAATGAAAAAATAACTTGGCAAAAATGGATCCAAATTAAAGGAAGGTAAGTAGGAACTTTTGAAAACTGACAGGGTAATTACATCCAGGTTCAAAACCAGTTCTAAAGGAAAGCAAGAACTGAATTTTTAAAATGTTATGTTTTAGCTAATTGTAGGGCTTTTTTTAAAGACAGAATAAAATTCTGGACTTTGCATAATTCGCCTTAGGAAATGTTATTATCTGTTCATGTATTGCATTAATTGAAGGAACAACCTTAAAAAAAAATATATGGACAGTTATGGCTAAAATTTTGTTTATATAAATGTTCGTAATTCTAAATGATTTTGGTGATGATGATTTTTGTTGTTTTCTGGGCTGACAGGATTATTTTGGAAAGAGAAGACTGATCTTAAATTAATGCAGTAACTTTATTTTTTTATGTATCTAATTGAACACCTATTTTTTGGGTGTGTTGTTTGCTTTTGGTTTTGTTTTTTGTTTGTTTGTTTGTTTGGTGGGTGTGAGTTTCTTTTGTTTTGTTTTTGTTTTTTTTTGTAATTGCAAGTTAAAAGCCCTTAGCATGGTTTTCAATTTCTGTATATCCTACTTCAAAGAGAGAAATAGAATTTACATATTTGTCAAAAATATTGTACACATACTAACAAAAACTATGAATATTCTGTGAGGGACAGATAGGTTCTCTGCATGTTTGCGATGAAATATCCAAAAGATTTTAAGTTCTCAGTACCTGATTGGTTCCCATGTTATTTTTTAATTAGTTCTGTTATGTTGTCTTCAAAATGATGAATATTTGGGCTTCTTTAATGCCCTTAGCTTGGAGAGGCAATATGTGCTTTGAATAGGTCCTCAATAGTACATCAATATACAGAAGGTTTACATCCTCTATACAACAAACACAAGCTAAGTTAAAATTATTTTATTATACCACAAAACCAAGGCAACTTGCTCCAGCATTCCCTAATGAAAGTCTCCATCAATTAAATATGCTAGGAAAACAGTCTCTAAAATTGTTGGTAAGTATCTCTTACTTGGTTTGGAAACACAAAACATTAAGGCATTAATTTCAGTATTTCTAAGAAGCAGCTGTAATATTTTGGTATTGTGTGCTGTTCAAGTGTTAAGATTGCAAAAATATCATCATTGCTTTTACTTATTGGGTGGGGTTGTTTTGATTTTGCAACTATTGCTGGTAAGTAAATGTTCGTTTAATGTGCCTAATTTTATCTTTTCCTTGCAGCCATCTTCGGGATGGTAGCTTTGACTGAAAAATCTCTGCTGTTTTATCATAGACCTGCCAAAATCCTGGTTAGATTAGCCAGAGTTTTCTGAGACATTAGTGAGTTTGTCCAGATGCATTCTGCTATGTTTTTCCATGCTTTAAAATACAGCTTTTCCAGAAGGGCTGGACTAAGTGTACTACAGTGGCTTTCTTTCTCTTCTCTCACAGAAAGTAAAAACAAGTATACTGTAAACACAATTTTCTGGAACTAGCAAGACCACACAACTGCTGAATTAATGAAATATTGTTGGTTTTGACTGAGTAGATAGAAAACTAAAAGGAAAATATTTATTCAGTCTGGTATGTTGGTTTATAAAAGTCCAACATTCTCTTCTGGAGACTTTGATACATCTGTTTCCATCTTTTTTTTTTCTGAAGTAACCTGACGGGTTTTATGTGAAAGATCACAAACTACAGAAATAATAATCTTGATTAGTAAAGTCACTAAGTTACAAATTATCAAAATATTATGCCCTATAGTAACCATACATCAATATACTTAAGGAAACACAATATTACAGTGGGTGTTTTTTTGCTTGTGGTGAAGAAAAGGTAATGTGGGAATCCTAAGTGTCTTTCAGTTTAAAGTAAGTAAAAGCCATTCTGCCCTGTTGGAAATATTGCTGCATGAGAAGGGGTTTGGCAATCCAGCAGGGTGGCTGAGCAGTGTGCCAGAATAACGAGTGTGGGGAATGACAGGCTGTTTGGCAAAACATATACAAAGCAGGTATAGAAAACAGTATAAATTAACTTCAAACTCATGATGAACCCACTTTTTAGTGGCAATAGCTACTTAAGAGATTAAAATCAGTAAAGAGCTGTATAAGTTTGTATTTCTCATATGTTGCAAAGATTGTTCTTCTAATGTAGTGTTTCTTAAGCTGTTGTTGTTGTTTATTTACTTAAGCCCTCCTCTTATGAAAAAATAAAAATCCAGTCCTCACCTTTCCTATCTCCTCAACCTTTGAAATAAGGACTGTCTTCTGTTCCAGGATATTAATAATTTTGCACATTAAGACTATTCCCCATGTCTCTGAAATTTCTCCATTCCCTCGCCCTGTGTCTTCCTGAGAAACACTGTTTTAAAAGATGAGAACTGATTCTTAAGCAAACTGTGAACAGGATTTGGTGACACATGGATCTTGCACGTTTTCTAAGAATATTATGCTTTGAATACTTTCCTGAAATATACGAAAAATAATATGGGAAGCAAAGTTGATAGCTAGGGGAAAGCAACAGAACAAATGGCTTTGCTTCAAAACACCTTCTAGTTCTGTACCTACAGAATCTTGGTTAGCAATCCGAAAACTTGTTTGAATAATGTTCTTGTAATGATGCTGTGCTGACCCCAATGTCTGGAGCAGGGGCTGTCTGAAAATTAATTTTCCTGCCATCAAACAGGGGGATGGAGTGAATGGATTGTATCTGCATTATTTATAGTATTAATGTGAAAAATAACTCAGCTCCCTAGGTCTTATTGTAATAGATTTATTTTCCTCTGTTTGACATATCTTTGTGCAGGTGGTGCTAGCTAGTAAATCATCTGAACAGAGCATAAAGAACATTACTTTGATTTTAATGAAACTGAAATGTGAAGCAATAGACATATTATGAGATATTGCTATAAATTTATATTTTACTGCTCTCTTATTTCTATTATTACCCAGTAAGACTCTTGCTAAACAGAAGAGTTTGGTAAGTGACAACACTGTGCCACAGTATTAAACCCACAGGCTGGTAGACTGCGTGAGCTGGGAGAAAATGTTAGGAATGAGGCTTCTGCCACAGATGGTCTCCCTCAAAAAAGCAATACTCATTGAGTGAGGAAGAACAGTTTAGATGATATATTGATGCTGCAACAAAACCTCAAGTTTTGTTTGGATGATGAGGAAAAATACCATGGGGAATACTGTGTTGTTACTGGTTCTACTGCAGGTTATCTGCTACTGCAGAATGGGACAGTGGTTTACAGTAGGCTAGCTGTACATTTACAGAGGCAGCTGTCAGCAGGAATGGCAAGAAATATAGTCATATATGACTCTTGAGAACCTCTGAGCAACAGTTGCTGATTTGACTCTGAATAGGTCACTAGAAAGAGAGATGGTAGTGTGTGGAGTGGGCAGGGATGGCTGCAAAACTAGCCAAACCAAACTCTCCACAAAACCATTATCTCAAATTCTGCTCCAAGGACATTGCTTACACTGAGGAGAATTTTTCAGTTTAAGTCTATTCATTTAGAGCTCTTACTGTGAGCTGCTTTGTGCCTTGTTTACTGAGGAAAAATGACATAAATATGGCACATCTGAGCAGGATGAGACTGTCACAAATAAAGGAGGTTCATCCAGACCCCCTCACCTGGATCCATTGAGAACTAGTTTTACCTTTATGGATAAATTATAGATAGAGTATTGCTAATACCATATAATGAGGTGTGTAAAGGTTAAACTTTTTTGTGCCTCTTTCAGAGCTTTGCTCTTTGGCTTTTGTTTTGGCCACAGCTCGTTTTTATTTTGGGTAAAAAATGTTCATTATAATGAAAGGTGGGTTCAAGGAAGGATCCCTGGCACAGCTATGACTTAGTCATTTTAGGGAATCTACTTACTCAGTGGCTGCTTTCGAGGATCTTTACGTACACTTTAGAGGTGAACAGAGACATAAATGTCTGACTGATATCTTCCTGTGGTGATGTCTAGATAATCTTGGCAGCAATTGAAGATCTCAGTCTGCAGCTTGTGCTGGATGAAGAGGTGATCTAGAAGCTGTCAGCAGCTGCACAGCTGCTTCCTGATTTCATCAACTCCTAGTACACACTATGATAATAACTTTGAAAATGCTGCCTGAGCATTTCCCAGTATCACCTTGTTTTTCCCAGTGTTTAGACATGGTATAGCTGAGTGATCATTACTTCATTCAGTATAGCTGACTACATTCCCCCAGAAACACCAGCCAGAAAAGGAAAAAAAAAAAACAACAAAACAAACCCTAATCTAAAAAGTCACTGTGGTGACTCCTTCCCTGCCTGAATAAGGAGAGGTGAATTCCCACCTGAGAGCTATGGAGGCTAGACAGCCTCATGAGATCCTGGGAAGCAAACACAAGTGCAACATGTATATGAACGAAGCACAACTGCTTAAAAAACTTGTCAGTCTAGTAAATGTTGCAAAAATTAGGTACCATTTTCCTTCCACCATCACTGTCCAGAAACTAATTTTGGAACTGCCAGCTGGTAGTCCAGGGTGTGCAGCAATATGACTAAACTTTTTAATCAGAAATACTGCATGTCAGTACTGTAGTTAATAACAAATGCTGCATTGAATTTCCTCAGACAAAAAGTCTGTCTGGTAAGGGACAGTTCTGTACTGTGGTTAATGGACAATCTCATTCTCTAGGACAGCTTTTTCCAGTCTTTCTTGTTTTCCAGAATGTGTTGCCCTGTGCACCCAAGGACCAACTCCAACCTTTCCTGTCAAACACTCAAACATTTCACGAAGTGACAGCTACCTTCACAGAAAGCCTGAGATTGTCCAACATTTTGAGTCTTTTGCACTCTATAGTTCAATGTGGGACTTCTCACATCTCAAACTGTGACTTAATGATAGCTGAAAGCTCCCAGGAGTGGGGTTACAGCATTAGCTGTCACTGTCATCCACATCCTTCTCTGACTAGAGTTTGTGGATTTAGACAACATGCATTGTTTCTTAAAAAGTAAGATTGGCTTAGATTTCATTGCTTTTACATATCAACAGCTCTTACCTAAAGTCAAGATTCACTTCATGTTGCTATTAAAAAAAAAAAAAAAGTTAAATCCGGAGTAGTGCTGATTTGCAGATCCCAGCTGCCCTTTAAGCAATGAGGTAGCAAGTGTTTTTTCACTGAGGTTGTACAAGCATGTTTTAGAAAGGTCTGCATCTTTATCCTTAAAATCTTGGATATGTACCCTGTTTGCCTCTACATTTTTGCATGTTTTTCAAAAAGTAACTATCCAATCACAAGTTTGATACTTAAAACTACTTCCATGTCTTGCTTCCAATATCTCTCCTTTCTCTGTCTTCATTCAGTTAGTCTTATGCTGGTCTCCCTATGTTCTGGCTTGTTCTGGGAATTTTTTATTACCTTTTTTTCACTACCCCATCTATTTGATCCACCTGTCTGGCTTTCGCTTGGTAACATCTGAAAGGACACACAGACCAAGACTGTGATTTCTTTCAGGGTTTTGAACTAGCATGTAGCAGTCTGCACGCATGATGATGTAGACTTCTGATTCACCCATTCCTAAGTCACCCCTTTGTCAGAGGAACAGCAAATTATCTAATTTAAAAAAATGCTACTGTCGTTAAGTATTTTGATGCAGTTCTATTTATTTATCTTTTTAAAAAGTAAAAAATACTGTTCTTGAATATAAGCAATTATTTTCTTATGCTTCTTATCTAAGCCTCTTTCAGCTAGAACTGTCTGAAAGCATTCTCCTCTTCTCAGGGCTGTGTTACCCATGTGCTGGTACATTGTTCTAATCTTCTCAACTTCTTTACTTTTTCCCTCAAATACAGCTCCATCTAACAACAGCTTCTATTTGCCACATAGCTGTGGTTTGTTTTGGTTGTATGAAGAAACTTGGTTTTTACTTTTGTTTTTCTTCTTTCTTTCCAAACATGTCTGGAGATCAAGGGTGGCTGTTTACCTCCAAAAACTTCAAGGACTGACACACAGTCCATAACAACTCTTGTTCTTTCCTGGGCTCTCATTACTTGAAACAGATGGTAGAGGAGAGGTGGAGTCCTCCAGGATACTTTCCCTGAGGAAAGTAATTGCCTTTTATGACAGTTGGCCGAATGTCAAATTCTGATTCAAAAGACATATTTCATTTAAAAAAAAAAATCTTATCTGGAGGGAATGCAACTTCTCAGACTTCCCTGTAGAATAAAAGATGTCCGAAACTTCTGCCCAGAAGCTTCAGAGTTTTAAAATCCTATTTGGAATTTTCACAGCTTTATTTATTTGCATATTCTTTTATGTATCCTCACATAGGGAAAAAAATTTACAGAAGGCCTGTGAAAACTCCTCAGTTATGCTAGGAACTGAAAAAATGATATTCTAATAGGTAACAAAGTCAGAAACATAATTTCATGTCAATATAGAAAACAGGCTTGAACTGCATTCTGCTCTGTACTACAGAGCTTGTGGATATTCTGAGCTAAAAATCTCCTTTCGTCCTTCTGCACATAATACTTTTGGAATACTTAAGAGAAATGGGACTATCCCAAATCAATTTGATACTTCTTTAGAAAACTTTTTTTGAAGCTGGGTTATAGCCTAACTCTAACTATTACAAAACTATGATCCTTCTCTAAAAATGAGACAAAAACATACTTCCTGCTGTATATATCCTAGTATATAAATCCATCTGAAAGAGATTAACCTTGTTTCAGCACATGTAACTCAGGACATCAGTCCAGGTCTTGTGTATCTGCCACTCAGAAACTCAGGTGTTTGCAATGGTGCGTGTATGCTTTGAACAAGAGATCACAAACTTCTCACTACTTAGTTCGAATTAACATCACTGAATTCATTTAAGTCACTAAGTTGTCATACTATAGAAAGCAGGGATAGAAGTTAGCCTAAAGTATTATTTGCTGCTGAAGCAACTTGATAACAAACATGTTGTCTCCTAATTGATGTCTCAGTATCTGAAAAAGCCTTCATTCACTAACGTACTCTATGCTTCATCTGGAACATGGTGTGCAGTGCAAACTCAGTCCAGAAAAAGCATCTTGTTCTTATAAGTTGTTTTAAATTTATTAATATTATAGGTTATTATAGCAATATATTACTTAATTAGTGCATTTTATACTTATACATTACTGCTAATATATTAATATAATTAATGTTTTTATTATTGTTAAACTTTAAATATAAATATTGTTATAATATTTGATCCTGACCTATTGAAGGAAGAGGTTTGTTACCCAAATCAAAAGTAGAATCACATACTTGGGTAGGATGGGGGGGAAACAACTAGAAACAGTGGATTATCCTGATTCTAACACAAGGCAAGGCTTTATGTCATTTTAAGCAGAAGTGGTTACCGAAATCAGTTTGTAAGGATAAAGTGCAGATGTTTCTGAATGTCATAAAGCCTTACATTTACTTTTTCCTTACTGACTTCAGGAAGGAAAGAAATCCCAAAAAGCTAGAAGAGCTTTCAAACTGATAATAAATTAACTACTGAAGTGGAACAATGACTAGCCATACATCAACAGAAATGACTTGAGCACAGACTGAGTCTCCACCTAGATTAGAGAACAGCTCTGCTGATAAAGACAAGAAAATTAAAGAAAGAAAAGATAGACAAAGACCAGGTAGCTCCTGAAATACACTGTAATCAGGCATATTTGTTATGTTAGAAATATAAGACAAGATCTTTGCCTGGTGTCGTTGGCATAGCAGCACTGCAGCTAATTGTGCTGCATGACTATATGCAGCAGCAGATGTTGGTCCATGCGACTTTACTCAAACTTTAATATTCACATTGGAAATGCAATCTTTCAGTGCCATAGTTGCTGTGTGAAGGGAACATTAAATTTCACAAAGTAGTTTATTTTCAGGCAATCCAATAAATTAACCTTTAATGGACATGTGTTTTTTAATATATAATAGAGTATTTCTAAACAACATAAGTTCTTTGATCCAGCCTCTTCTTAAATTGATTGTTTTTATAATAACAAAGCAATGAATTATACTGAACTTTTCACCATTTTGTCTTTATTACAGAAAAAAATCTCTAGGATACAAGATGCATCCAACATTCAGATCTACTGAAAGTTGTTTGGGGCCGAAGGCCAAACAAAAGGGTTAGGCCAACTTTGCTCTTTCCTCACTGGCAACTCAAACATCCTGCACTGCTTTTTATCCTTCCCTTTTCTGTTTTTTCTCTTACACTCAAATTCCTGAAATGATGGTCTTGCTTTTCTAGGCTCACTATGACTAGTGGGCTGTATGAGAATTAAACTTGCTACCTTCTGGTTTCTTGATGACTGCATTAGCAGTGCTCAAGAAGCCTGATTCTTCCCATAACTCTTCTTCCAAATCTGTGGGGGGAAAAGCTAATGTGATAAACCAATAAATTATCGTAGTAAAGAATGAGCGACCTTACAGAACAAATTCTGGCTTTTCTGCCAGCTTCAGAGCCTCATGCATCCCTGCAGCTGATAGTTTCCTGTTGATATTCCTGTATCTGCATTGCAGGAGGTTACGATAAGTTGTCCTTAGGTCCCGATTGAAGAAGGCATATATAAAAGGATTAATGAGAGAGTTTGCATAACCCAACCATAGAAATGTTCTCTCAACCCACAGAGGGATACAGCTACATGCCGTACCACAGATGAAGGGCCTGGCGGTTGAGAGGAGAAAGAAGGGTAACCAGCAGACAGTGAAAGCCCCAACAATAATCCCAAGTGTAGTGGCAGCTTTCTGTTCTCTTTTAAAGATGGAAATGTTTTTCTTGTCGTGCTTTAGGAGTCGTGAAAAATTAGTACATTCTTCAGATTCCTTGTGCAGTTTTACAACTCCATTCATAGAAATCCCTTCCATTTCTTCTGGCCGGGGAAAACCAGCAAACTTGTGTTTCGCAGCACTTCTCTTGGCAGCTTTGTAAATCTGGTAGTACATGAAAAGCATCACTGACATTGGAATATAAAATGCAACTGCTGTAGAGTAAATGGTGTAGCCGAAGTCTTGACTGATCAGACAGACCTTTTCATCATTTACATTTTGGGCCCAACCGAAGAGTGGGGGTATAGTGATGGAGGCAGACAGGAGCCACACACAGAGAATCATTTTGGCCATACACTTCCCATTCTGCCTTACAGGATATGTAAGAGGTCTCGTTATTCCCAGGTACCTAGAATGATAACATAGAGTTACTATATGGTGCAGTGGTTAACTGATAAAAGTTATTTCATGTAGTCTACCCGTAAATAAAACACCTTTGGCTAGGGTTTCTATTTTGCATTTTTCAGTCCTCTCTCTGCATGTATTTCAAACTTGTAAATTCATCTGTCTTTCACATTGAAATTTGTAGTCCTGGTACTCTATATGAAAGGCCTTTTGTTCCAGAAGGAAATCTCCCATTGGGTGTAACAGACTGCACTTTCAACGAATTTGTACAATCTTCATGCAGATAACTAATTTTTTTGTTTTTAAGGAAATGCTGAAACCCAAATTTTCTTTGGCTAGCTTATGAAATTTTGGAGTATAGCTGAAAGTTCACTCTACAAAGCCTACCGCTTTTTGTGTTGAGCATATGGTTAAAGTAAGCAGGCATTTGTCTTAATTCTTCTGACATATTCAACAGTTATGAATATTCCTGCCGCTAAACTGAGATGATGAGTTGCCTTTCTTACCGTCATGTTTCTGATAGGAACAACAACCTGCAAACTTATGCCAAAAGTAGATTGTTTCAATACTACAATAATTCTTCTTATCATAAGTTAATTAGGAATAAATTACATTTATTCAATATTTGAATTTTTACTGAATAAAATAACAACACATCACAGTGCCAGTTCCAGAAAACCTGGAGAAAAACATTAGTTTTACCAGAAGCTAAGTTTAGGGTGGTAAACTGTCAACAGACAAGAAAAATGTTTATAATGTGTCAGGTTTTCACTGGAGAGGGGGGAAAAAAGTAAAGAAAAAACAAAACTCAGAACTTGTTGACAACCACATTTTCTAAACAGTGATAGCATAAACTGTATTTTTTTCTAATAAAAAATATATGTGACTACGGCACTACATAGCTGGACAGCAATATCCTAATTTTGTGTTTGCTTTCAACTACATACAATTTCTTTATTTCATCTCTAGATATGGTAAGTTTCTCTTATATGGAGTTAGATGGTGCTTTTTTTTTTTTTCCACACACCTAACATTTTTACTTTTAAATTGGGTTTCTGCTCAGCTAGAACTTACGTATGAGTTACTGTTAACTTCTCAAATTGTACTTTTTCCTCCTTCCAAAATGAAGAATTTTGAGAAAAATCAGTGTGATTCTCTTTGTTACTTGTAAAAGAAATGGTTTCAAATCAGGTTTCAGAACAACATTTTGGTTTCAAATGGTACCAGTGTTTAGTTGGAGTGGAGGTTTTGGAGGGTTACAAAGAAAAAGTATAGTAATGTGATTAAAGTATTTTAGGAGCATTTTTCTCTTTCCATTCACCTAGCAAATCAAATATGAGTATTTGCCTGGCTTTGCAGAATGCTGCATTGTTGATTTTACTGCAATGCAGTAAATTATGGCTAGCGCTGCTGCTTTACACAAACAACCAGGTATGCTACAGTCCTGGAAGTAAAAAGAAACTTAATTTCATTATCTGTTCTGATAAGTAACAACAATCCCTCTCAACAATGTAATTGATTTTTATACTACTGCTATGGCAAGTGTTACACAAAGGATAGAACTGGTTTATTGTACCTGATTTTCAACAGCATGCAGAACTAAATCACAGCAGGTCAGTATTTTGGCAGCAAAGCTGTGCCTGGTGGGGCTGTAAGCTAAGAACAGTTACTAAAATTGTCTGTGCAACATGTGGACTATTCTCCTACAAGAGTCTTTTTCTTGCATTACTCATCAGCAGCATTAGCTGTCACTGTACCAGCTCTGATGGCCATGGGCATACTGTAGAGTCCAAAGAGATTTCTGCTTTACAGTATCATGACCAAAACTGTTTGGACTCCCAAGGAGCTGAGAGTTTTCCAAGGCACTCCAAGATGTAGAAGAGCAGGGTTAATGCAGTGAAGTTTCAGCATTTAACTGCTGAAGGGATACATCGTACTGCTTTAAGTAACATAACTGCAGCAAGGATAAAGTTATTAGCTGTAGCCCTTCTAGGACCGGAGTGGCACACTCCTAAAATTTGTCTGAGAATACACGATTTAGCTACAAAACAGTTAAATACATCATTTGTGCAGAGAGATTACTTGTCACTTGCAAGGCATAGTTAAAAACAAACATCTTTAAAAAGTTGATCCACCTTCCCAAAATATGTAGTATTCTAGCTACTACCCAACTGGTCATTAAAAATAACACACTTACTTATAAAGTGAGTTTTGTTATATAGCTTAAAAAGTTAAGTTGGATTTTGTAAAAATCAGATCTGTGGAATGCATGCTCTGAATGCCTACTGATGCATTCTCATGCATCAGAATGTAACAAAAAGAATTTGTGAAAGCAGAAGTATACTGAAAGGAATTAAAATTCATTAGTTTTGCCCTGGCACCACTTTTTTGGAAGCTATTTGAGCGTCCAAAATGCTATTTGAAATTAAAATACTTTAATTAACATAAAAATACACCAGCATCCTTTCTGTCTTATTCATTTTGCTAAATGTAATATGATAGGGAAAAGAAGTTATCAGGCATAAATGAAGGAACATTATCTTTTTATCTCTATATATGAAATCCGTTACCCTTGAAAACTTACTTGCAGCTTCAAAATAATGTAAATCACTGCTGTTGTCTGATACACTAGAGAGAGTCCAAGCCTTAACAGATACTTGAGCTTCAAAAGTGTTGTGTCAGATTCATCACAAAAATATGCTTTGTATTGCTTAATGTTTAATTACTACCTTTCAAAAAAAAAAAAAAAAATTAAAGGTAAATTAGCTGAACTTAACGTATCATTCAAAAACATGTAATGACTTGAGGCCTTACTGTTGTGAAAGAATGAAGCCAAATTCCCGCCCCCCAAAAAAACGTTTCATGTGTCTCAGCTATCCCCAAGAAGGAACAAGTGTCTCAGACTTGTTATTCTGAGATTTGTTTCTTTTACATGCCACAGATGTTAATTTTGATCTTGGTGGGGAAAAAACTCTGCCTTGGCTCTCATTTGTAAAACTCCAGCACAACATGGACTATATCTAGGTTACTCCCTAAAAGCACAGTATTGCAGATATGCAGCCTTTATTTCTTATAAACTGGACATGTTATTTCTCATTCAGCATTGCCAGATGCTGTATGCAGAACACCGAAGTGCAGTATGCTACAACAACACTGAGAAGCACGATGCATACCCCAGTTGTGGTCCTGTCACCATTCCAAGAAGAAAGGCTGCTGGGTGAGCAGAGAAAAATGAGAAGGCAGAATCTGGCTTTAGCATCTAGTGGATACAACAACAAAAGTTTATGAGAACTTTTTCTGTACTACATCACTGAAATCTGGAAAACAGCCCATTACCTGAAGAGCTCAAAATAAGATCAACGTAGACCAAAAGGAGGGCAAATGTAGAGGGACAGAGTAAATTTATTTTTAAATGAATGTGCATAAACGCAAAAACACATTCCCATTCTGCATTGGTTTCTTATGATTACTTCGGTGCCGCCTCTTCCCTGTTGGAGGATCAGAACCCAAGTTCTCTGCCGCAGTCCCATCCAGTTGTGCGGCACACACACAGGGTGCCCAGCTCTAGGGAAGAAAAATCACCCCTTGCCATCCTCTCCCTGGAGCTCTGTTCAAACACAGGTGAGGGGAGAAGAGCTTTCTCCTTTGTGCAGCGTACACAATTGCCATTTACTACAGTCACCCAATGAACACCAACAACGGACAAGGTAAACGAGTAAGTCCTTTCTTTTGTTTAGTAAAAATGTGGCTCCCTGTGATCCAGTATTCTTTCCTAGTACCTCTAAATTGTTACCATCTAATGACAGGTAATTGTTATAGACAATTTAATGTAAAAACATTATAACTGCTCCTGAAACAAATCCATTTGTGTTTTTTTTTTTTTATTCTGTGTTTTTGGTTGTGTTTTATTTTGTTTTTTGATACTGATGCATTACAAAGACCACATGCAATAGTTTTTTTTTTGTTCTGTGCTAAAAGGTCTCCATTGTTCCTTGAACTGTAGATCACACATATTTTTTATTATAGTGTGTTCAATATATTAAATGTTATAGCAAGTGTTAAATGTAATGTACATGGAAAGTAAAAAGGTATATGGCAGAGGGAACAGGCATCCACAAGCCCTAGTTTCTGTTTCCGGCACATTGCTTAATCTCTCTGTGACTCTTTGTATTCTCTCTTCCCATTTATGTTTGTCTTAGCTATTTGCTTGTTGTGAAGGCTGACATATGTTACTGCTTGCATAGTAATTCTCAAACTGGAAACTGGACTGCCACTGTGTCCCACTAAATGTTACTATATTTAAAAATGTGAAAGGTTTGATATGGTTTCATTTCTTGAAAATATATTTATTTCATTATCTAATGTAGGAAACCGTGAACAGTAGTTTGCTTTATCTGCACTAACGTGGAGTTCACACAATCGCCTATTTATCATCTACTAGAAGAACTTTTCAGGCAGATCTTTCTCATCACCTTCAAGTGAACAACTCTGCATTTTTGGCTGAAATAATTAGTAATTCTGTAGTTGCAGAAGGCACCAATTTTTTCCTCCAAGAAGTAAACATATCCGCAGTGTCAGGTATGGTAGCATTTCAGGTTAACCAGGTAATTTTTTTTTCCCTTTTTTCATGTGAAACCAATTTTATTTTTTTCAGAAGTAGCAAAATTCCTTTCCTTTTCTTCATGCTTTTTCTGAGGAAGCTAAACATAGCTGTAATAGTTAAGCTGTAAAAATGGCGAATTGTTCATAACTACACTGGAAACTTTGAGATGTGTCCAATTCTTACACCTTTTGACATATCTAGAAAGCAAACTGAGATGTAACAGCTACATGAACTTTAACAATAGAAAGAAACTAGTAATAAGGTGGTCTAATTTGGGATCTGGTGTCTGAAATCTTTCTTTTATATAACCTCTGTTATATGGCTAAAAGATAAAGAAAAAAAAAATAATAGGACTTGCTTTTCACTGTGAGCAAAGTCACAGACTAATAGAAAACTTAACAATTAAAAACATTAAAACTGGGTTGATATCTCCTGCCCAACCCAATAATAAATTGAATGCACTGTGACATCAGCATCTCAGCATCACTTATGATACTTTTGAAATGCACAAATGTAACTCCTGTGTTTCTGATGTCTATGTACTTTATATGCAGAGAGAATTCCATTCTAATTAGTCCACATTCATTTCTCAGAATTCACTGATCTAATAAGCAATTATTCTAGAATCAGATTAGCATATTGTATTGTCTTTTTTTACAAACAGACCAGATTACTGTGGGATAAAACTAGAAACATTGTACTGGAAGTTCTGTAGATGTGTATTGTAGTTATTTCTAACAGGAATCTTGATATTGTTCTGTTATTACTTACCATTTGACTTGGAGTTGTGCTTAACCTCAGTTTCTTTCAGTTCTTTCTGGTTTTGTATTTTAAGAGTCAAAACTTTTATTTCAAAGGCCAGACAAGTGTTTGCTGCTTTGCTTTTGTGCTTTTTCTCCTAGTACAGCAGCTTTCCAGCTTCAACATGTATCTCCTTGTATTAGTTTCTTTGCCAGCCTGCATCTATAGAATCCTGTCTAATGATTCACCTGAAATAATAACGTGTTCTGAAGAACAATGCTGATCTACTGATCTTCTTTTGGTTGCTGTGATTCTCTCATGATCTTTCATATTTTTTTTTCTTTAATTCAGTGCAAGATTTAGAGAAACTTCACAAGAATAGGATCACAATGCCTTTCCTAAAAGCTATCTAACATTCAGAAATATTTTCCTTAGTATAGTGATTGATCTAGATTATTTATGTATATATATACTTTGAGATATAAAGCAGTAAATTAAAAGTAAATGTAACACGTTGAAACATTGATCAAATCTATTATGTCTGTTACAGCTATCAAACCACCTAACAGAAATTGTTCTCTTGTTTTCAAAGATATCATGTTTACACTAAGCAAGAGATACTGTGTCCCACAGACCTGCTTTTAAATAGGTATACAAACCCCATCACATATTGTAAGTAGTTGAAATTGAAGTATAGGCATAGAAACATAAAAAGACTTAAGTGTTGAGATATGAGCATTACAGCGCATGAGTATGGTGTTATAATGTGAAAAGTAACCTTGTTAATTGTTGTATGACAGTATTGATACCTGCCTTTCTGCACCATGATAACCGCCAGTTTATTGTCTGGGAAGAGGAGGATATTTCAGAGGCAGTAAAATACTTTTCTCCTTCACAGAAGTGAACAAAGTTCCTTATTTCATTGGATATATGACAGCTTTCAGAATATGAATTAGATTACTTTAAAACCTAAATGTTAAATATTGTGCAATGTTACAGTGAGACAGCAGAACTAACAAAATCAAGCTGTTACTCAGTGGAGGAAAAACATTTTGTTCAACAAGTTCTGTGTTTCATCTAGTTAAATGTTACATCTTTTCTATGTAGTGAATTAGTATATTGTTTATAAAAAGTCTCAGCACAGTGACCAGCTTCCACATCTTTCACATCCACTTGCTAGAAATGGCTAAAGCTCTACTTTGTCCTTCTCAGTTGATGGTAAATGTAGTAATGTGAAAGACCTTCAACGTATGTTTCCATATCTATTGTTCTAGATGCTTATGATTCACGTTTCATGCAATTTCAACATTATTCTTGTTATTGAAACAGTGATACTTTAATTTTGATACTTGAATGAAAATGAAATATTTGGTTTGCTTTCAGCGTGGTTAACATTTTCTGTTATTCCCTTCTGGTTCTCAATTAAATGTATTTCCTCAAATTCTCTTTACAAGAGGAAGACACTTGTTCCCACTGTCAGAGTGGGTACACATTGAATACAGTACTATACTTTTATCGTACATAGTAAATGTTCTGCCTTGATTTTTCTTTTTCTCAAAAATCATTGTAAGGGTTTATTTTTAATGGAAGTTAGGAAGTGTAGACTTTCCTGGCAGTGGAGGAGGATTAAGTCAATCAAAACTAAATACCTGTTAATTCTGAAGGAATGTAATTTGCATAGTAGATTATGTTCTCCTCTCTTATACTTTTCAGTTTCTCTGTACTTGCATGGATTTTTTTTTCATCTCATACTGCATAACTTTACAGCTTCATATTTTCTTCATTTTCATTCATTTTTTATTATTGTATTTTACTTATTCTAATTTTACTTCACTTTCTCGCCCTGTCTTATTTATTTTTCTCTCTTAGCTATATATTTGTCCCACTTAGTTTTTGCCTACTGCCATAGATGGGGAGAATACATTCTGCTGTCGTTCTAAGAAAGACATAACTGTATTGTCAGAAAGACATGTGCAATATAATTCAGCTTAACTTCTGTTATCTTAATTTCTGAAAACATATGTCTCTTTCCTTTTGGACCCTGGCAAATTTCTTTTACCTATCCTCACCCGTTGTCTTTTATTTTCCCCCATGTGACTGTTGAAGTATTTGTCACCAGTCACCACCTTGTTCTTAGCTTCCTGACAGTTTGGTAGCCTTTGGTTTTCCACCATAAATAATATGCTGTTTGGAAGAAAGGGTCCCAACATGTAGTTGCTGATGTTTATCTTGCAACACTGCCTGAATGTTAGATAATGTGTATTTCATAGCAAATATTTTGCAATTACCCAAATAAATATTTTAGAATGTAAACTAAACCCTCTTATAAACTGTTTTTGAAGAAAATAGTGCTTGTAGTTTTTTCTTTCTTCTACCTTAACCAGTGACATCAAGGTAGGAGGCACAAGAAGGGGAATGGATTTCAGTCCGTTCACCAGCCTCCTAGAATCTAGATGTATTTGAAAACTGAAAAGGTTTGGGCAATGAAATATTTAGAATTAAGTTGCATGCTATAATGTAAGATTTCCTGTTTTAATTTTTTTTTTTCAAAATGTCTGAACTCTAATATTGTGGATTTCATAATCTCTGGGTTCCTGTGTGTAGGTATGGTTTGCTTACTGATTTCAACAGGATTAATTACATACACAGCTCAAAAGTGCTTTTCACCTCCGTTCTTGATAGATAATCTGTAACACCTCAAAAGCTCTCTAAATCTGGGCAAGTCATACATAGGAAGAATCCATTTCTCTTTAAACTGTTCAACAGTGTGCAAGGTTGGGGGAAAACAAAAAGTAATTTCATGCTTTTCTAAAAGAAAATGGCTGTGTCAGGGCATGCACTACCCACTTCTGCCCTTTCACCCCCCATAGATTTGCAAGTTCCCTTTATTTCATATTGATCTAGTCCTTTTGTGGAAGAAGAAGTGTGAAGAGAGTTGAAAGGCTCTTCCTATTTTATTCTGTCTTTTCAAAAGTAAAAAATTGTATTAATCAAAATGTAAGATAAAGTACAATTCACAGTACCTGTTGCTAACACTTCAGAAATATTCCCTAGGGAAATAACTTACTGTGCTCTTTAAGGAATGTCTCACTTCACTGGAAAATTCTTCATGGAATTCATCATAGCATACACACAAACTGCTTCACAAATGCAGAAGGCCAGGCCCTCGTACACTATTACAGCTTCGCACCCTATGGTATAATTTACACCAGTTGTTAAGTCACTTTATCAATCAAGAAGAAAAACATCTTAAAAGATGGCTGTTCATTGTTATATTCAATAATGTAATTTGTATTAGAAAACGTTATTTTGTTTAAAGTTCACATTTCAGTTTATTCCACACTGAGTGTCTCTTTATTATTCCGAGATATTTTAGGCTCATAGAAACAAATGCAGTGCATTTGCATCGTGTCAGCTGTTGTACCTGGGTATCTAATTACATGTAGACTGATGAGTGTTTTATGTGACTATTTTTCTATCTTGATATGCATGATGTGGTATCTCAGTAAGTTATTACAAGATGCCTGTCCGCTTTTTGAAGGGTTAAAGAAGATATTTCAGCCTTCTGATACTATCTGAGAAGACTAAGATTGAAAAAGCTTTCTTCTAGAAAAGAATTAAAGAGAAATCACATTCTCATTTATTTCTGTATAGTTGTGTTGCAGTGTTTGTTTGAGATGGGGTGTGCAGTGAAAAAGTTCAAGTTGGAAGAAAACTAGTAAAGAGGTTTTATCTCATATGGCCTTTTGTATGGCAGAGGACTGCTTAAATGTGAAAGGAGAAAATGAATCTGATGACAACAAGTAAAAGATTTGCCATGAGTCGGGGGAGGTGGCACCAGCAGTGAGTTTGAGGAGCAGCAGAGAAGACCTTGAGCATGAACACGTATAGATCAAAAGCTATGGAGGAGGCATGAGGCTTGTCCTGAAATATTGCTTGATGGTGTCACATGGGACTCAAGAGAAGAGGCAGGGGGGTACTGGGAGTTACTTATGTTTATCTTCTTTTTATCAGTCTAGAGAATCAGAAACAGCAAGTGAATGGATCAGATGAAGGACTTGACCACTGAATTGCTGGTAAGGCACTTGAGGAGAAATGACGTAGCTCTGTTCTTTCTTCTCTTTAATAAAGAAATTGGAGAGGAATGCTTTAGCACTGGAAGTCATCTTTATGATGGCCTTGGCTCGCAAGGAGGTAATCTTGTGTTCTGATCCTTGCTCCCAAGCATTTCTATGTCCTGCACAACAAACCTCACTGTCTTTCTGGCAATTACAGTCTGCTAGAAGACAGGCATCAATCATGATGCTTTGCTGAATGCCTACTTGTTTAGAGGATCTAAAGCCTTAGATGATTAAATTGCTTATTGTCCTGAGCCACGTATACATCTGAAGATCAGGTTCAAGTACCTGAACTTAATTGGATCCCATGTGCTAACCAGTATAGAAAAATATGAGATTTGGATTTTGTCGTGATAACCCAAGTTCCCTAGCTGCTAGGCAGAAGCACTCCAAACACTGAGAGGAAAAGATTTATTTGCTGCTTTGCCTTTACTGTGGGGGAGCAGTTACTGAGCAAAAGAAAACAGAGGAATGCAAAGAAAAAATGTTTTGCAGATTATGAACTGGAAAATACTAATTTTCTGCTTTTGAGTTTCCCTCATCTTATCCTCTCATCCTTTATGTCCAAGGGTATTGTCAAAGCCAGTGAAGATTTCAGGTTTTGTCAGACTCTGCAGTACTTCTAACATGCTATTTTGCCTCCTCCCCTTGCTGTCTTCAGAAAGCGTTTTGTTTCTCCAACTCACAGCTTATTAACAGAGCTCAGATCTCTCACCCTCTCACATCCTAACTGGTGGTGTCCTGTGGCAAAGCAAGCACTTGTGATTCCAGGCCAGCTGGCTGGCTTCAGCCAGGCCAGAGAAGACATGCCAGGAGACAACCACCAGACATGCCTCAGTCTGGGGACCAACCTGTTCTGTGAAAGCATTCAAGTAGGCTGTAATAAAAAGTGCAATGTGTTTCCTCTCAGTTCTGTACTCTGCCAGACACCAGCACAAACATCCCTTAGGTAATCAATGAGGCAGGCTGATAGCCTATAGGATCTGTGTCTGTATTTTGGCTAATGCATTGGGCTACCACTTTCTCCTCCCATGTGTGTACAAGCACATGCACACACACACACACACCAGATATGACCCCTTTGTATCTGTCAGCAAGGTGGGTCCCAGAATGTATTTGCTACAAGCAAGTGAAAACCAGAGTAAACTCTAGGAGAACATTCAGAGAGGGCACTGGGATGCCTGCATGGATGCAGCTGAGGCAGCCTGGATAGTTTCTCAGGGCAAGTGGTAGAGACTCAGACTGGAGATGGAACACCATGCACTTAGACAGTTCTCAGAAGGAGGAGGTTGCCAAAATGATACAGTGATATCCAGTTCAACGACACAAAAAAACCCGACTGAGTGCTCTATCTGTCCCTTGCACCATAGGGGCATAAGCCACAGGCCTCCTTTGCTCCTGGCCCTTGGCAGGAGAAAGCCCAAACACCCAGGGAGCTGCAGAGAGCTCTGCTCTGGGTGGTCAGGGAACATGAACATCTGGGTTTGCCCTAACCATACCAGGCTGTCACTTTAGGGGCAGCTTAAGTGGCTTGCCCAGAACAACTAAATGAGCCCATAGACCCTGATTGCTGGGTCATCACAAGCCAAGGTTGGTGCTCTATTTGCATAACCAGTTGTTTTTTCTGCTGCTCGAGGTAAACTAGGAGATACCTTCAACTAAAATGTGTGTGGGCTCGATTTCAGGCCTATGAAAAGCTATCTTTTTTAAAAAAAGAAAACCTCATCAGACTCCCATAAAGTAGATATGGCTAAGGTGATTTTCTCCAATTTCACCACATGAGTCATGCTTGGATTAACACTAAAAATCAGCTTTAAAAGGAATTATTTTGAAAGTTATAATAGTGTTTCAAAATGAAAACCTCCTACAACTTTAACTAGAAAATCATGACTGATGTCTTTAGTATAATTAAATGAAACATTTCAGAAACTTCCACAGTGTAAGTGATAAATGAAATGAAAAAATCACAGCCCATTGAATTGATAGTACCACTATATTAAAACAAAGAGAATACATCTTTAAATATGCTGATATTTGTGTCCCCTCTCTTCCTTCCTTCAATACAAAAAAATGAAACATAATATCTCCAGACAAAGCACTTAAGGAAAACCCCCTTCTAGAATACTTTTCTCTTCCCCCTTTTTTCTCTTCCCCTCTCTGAAGAGACAGAAAAAATACTGAGAGGACCCGGTCCTCTTTGCTTTTCCATAACAGTAATTTTGTAAGGGCCCTAATGAACACCTATATTTATATTGATTTTGGATGAATCTCAGTACAGAACTAACCTACTAAGACATTTTGGGCTTTCTCCATAGCTATATTAGCCTGAAGGAAGATCTGAATTTATCAAAAATCACACAAAAAAAATGCTGTGTTCCTTTGGGTTGGGTATGTCAAAATTATAAATGTTCACCTCAAGTTTATTTTTTTGCCCAAACTCAGCAGGAAAAAAAACCCCCACACAGTATATCAACAAACTGTGTCAGATACACAGGAAAATCTAAGTCTAAAACAGGTTTAATTAGAAGTCTTATTTCTAAAACTTTGGGATGTGCAATATAACTCTAATTGCATTATTTAAAACAAACAAACAGACAAAAAAGTCTGGCAAAATCACCCTAATTTCCTAAAGTATTTTGATACAGAACATCCTGTTTTGATCTCCTACAGTTTTTTTTAAAGATGTAGACTGGATTTTCTTCTCCTCTGCGGCAGTAACAGCTTGTCTCACTTCCTGATATGAATAGGTCCCATCATGGGAAGAATTCATAATGGGTTTTGGAAGGGGAGGCAGTGGGTTGGAGAGAGCACAGCATGAGGGGAAGGTAATAAGGAAGGAAGGCAGGAAGTCAGGTCAAATTGTGTATCTGCAATTCAAGAATGATTTAGAAAACTGCTATTAGCAGTCCTTTCCACCAGAAGCTTTTGGAACAAGACTCATCAGAACATAATAAGGTGATTTCTTCCCTCTAACTTGCACTAACAGCTATTTATTTGCCATTTCTTGATATTTTAGTGGTATATTGTTTGCTCAGTATGTGGTAAGCATCAGGTTATCATGTTTCATCACTTTTCATGTCAATGAATGTGAGGTTTACTGTAGCTGCCACATCTTTCAACCATATGTCATTTATTTTTTTAGCATTCATTTTAACTAACTTTTATTTGCAGCATGCTTATAGACTAGATCCCAAGTTCTCCATTCACATGTAATTCTCCTGCCTACAGTCATTTTCCTCAGAAAAATGTCTTATTCAGTGATATTTTGGAATTTAATTTTAATAAATAAATTGCTCAGACCAAAGTCTCCTCTATAAACTGAAAACAGAATATTTGTAGGTATTTAATATTACTTTACAAACGTTTCTTCTCCTTGAAATCATTCAGAGTCCTTAAATACATAACCCTAGGTGCCCTTTAACTGACGGAGAACTTTGAAGGGTAGAAACATCTAGTGGTGAAAAATAACTACAGTAAAATCCACATTGAGGTGGGTAAAACTGTATGTTCAGCCCTTCACAACCACAGTATTTAATAGTTTATTTATCATAATATTTATCCATTTTTACCAGCAAGTTTGGGAATGAAGAATGTAATGGCTACATGGGCACTACTACTTTCTAGCTAAGCAGTCCTCCACTCCAATGAACTTTGAACCTTCTGGTTCTTGCTCAAACCTGTCAGGCTGTGGCTCCAAGTATCTGGCTTTTTCCAGCTTGCTGCTTCAGTAGAAATTAATCCAACTCCAGAAGTTCACACTCTCCATCTCAGACATCACCAGTTTTACTTTTGCAAAGTTGGCTGCAAACAATCTTAGATCTCTAGACAGGAAACTTGAACAAAGGAGATTAGCCAGGAAAATGTGTCCTCTTTGTCTTGTTGAACAAGGGCCTGCCCACAACTGGCTTCAACTACAGTGTACCCTTTTCCTTCAGAAACATCTTTAATAATTTTTTATCCTTTTTAAAATAATTCTAAATCTGCAATACTATATGTTTAAAATATAGAACAAATTACAATACTACACCAACTGCTACCGTCCTCTTCACAGATATTAAATTATAGTGCTTTCAATGTACAGAATAAAACTTTTGCGTTTTATTCTTGTCAAGAAAGGAGTTTCTGACCTTCTTTCCCTGAACTTTCTATACAGAATGACAAAATTTGAAGCCAGATTCAACCACTAGTTATCCAAAAAATGACCATTTGTCCAAGTCATTGTGTAGGGTTGTGTGTCAATTATTTTATCATGCTTTTTCACATTCCCCAGAATTCAATGTTATACCTTTATGCTAAAACAGAAACAGAGCTTGATAATAGACAATCTCTTCCCCCAAAGTACTTAAGGATAGCAGGCTTTGGAGATTATCAAGGACCTCAGACCTCTCTTCTCTGTTCATTTTATAGATGCTACACCACACATGAAAGCAGTGAAACAAATGGGATCAGCAGAAGGAAGCCCTTCTTTTCATCTCTCAGTGAGTACGTCTTTCCTTTGCTTCTCTCAGCAGCAAATTGGCAAGGTTCTTCTGAGACGTGGTGGCATCAGCTTTGTGTGGATAAAGACTATATCTAAGGTTTATTGCTTTGCCTACAGCTTCCAGTAATATCAGTTCTCATTGCCAGGCTAAGAACTTCAAAGATGCGTTTGAATTTAGGAGCAGAACTTGGGTATCAGTGTGGGATGAATCATCCCCGCTAGCCTATGGACCTCTCAGGAAGCTCACTGCAAACTGTAAGTGTTTAGAATATTCAGTAAAATGCTCCCTTTATTTCAACACTTAGGCAGCAGCAGAGAAGCTTTGTGTTAAGTAACAGGCTTTGGAAATGTTAAACTCCTTCTTGTATTGTTTAATTCACAGTCAAAGTCTGCTATGCTATTTTAATTTCAGTTATTTTTGAAAAAGTTAAGCTTCTGTTCTGCTAATGACCAAACTCGTTTAGCAAAAATAGCTTTTTAATATGGGACAATGGACTCTTGAGAGACTACAATCGGTAGTGTTGCTAAAACTACTTGTACTAAGAAGTGGGTCTCCAAATGCAGAGTCGCAAGGTAAAAGAGAAATTGCAGCACATAACAATACAAGAATTAAGTCTTTAGAGCCAAAGACATATTATTTTTAGCATCAAAACATCTTATTAGGCTATTAAAGAAGAGCTTTGCGCTTTGTCAACAGCTGTTTTGGGTCATGCATATAAATATTTCCAAGCAATTTATGGCCAGACAACACACTCTGACTTTGTTTAGGGATTTAGTATTTCAACTATTTGTTAAATGTCGACTTCTACAGCAAATAAAATTTAACAACCCACATGGAGAATTGTTTACAAAAGATTATTCTGGCAAATGGTACTGTGTATCTGAAATGTTTCATGATAATCACAACATGTTTTCAAGGTCTGTATTCACTATGACAGTTATGTTGCAAATTCTATAATAAGTTTAGATAATAGCACATACTTCTGTTATCTGTGCTCATGCCTTCTGTTTCCACCTTCTAATTTTTATGCCTGTTGCCAATTTCTAAATACCTGTCATTAGTGTAAGTCTTCCAGGCTAGTATTCTTTACTTTGATTCGCAAATCCCTATATTTTCTTGTATGGGAACAGTCCTCTAACTAGTAAACACACACTACTGACAACAGATCGGGTTTTTCTGGAGTTATTTTTTGTGTGCCTCTCTGGAGATCTGCAAATGATGTGTTGAAAAACATTCTCCCAAGTCTCTAATGTGTCTCGTGGAAAGCAAACAGTTTATAAATAATGTACTTAAAGTTTAGTATCTGTCACTCAATTTAACTTGCAGCAATATGCCATGTCTCTGAGCACAGGTACTTGTATAACTGATGAGAAATGATGATTCCAATGCTAGCAAGGTTACTGATCAGTATTCTTCAGTGTGAATGAAGGTGGTGCAGCTGTAGGCCAGGTCGTAGAGAGGAGACCTCATGATATGTCTGCCTAGATCTCCAATAACAAGCTGTCCCCAAAAGACTGGAGCTGTCAACTCAAAAGAGTCAGAGTTCCTTTAAATGAAAACTAGAAATTTGATCTTTTTAAATACAGAAAACTCATCACATGGTCAATTAGAAGTGAAAAGATTTGTACACAATTGTCCCACAGAAAGAGTGCCTTTGTAGGCAAGCCTTTGTTCCAGTTCTGATTTTACCCAACTCAGTGCATGCCTGAGATACAACAAACTCTGCCCAGTCTCCCTTGGTCCCTGAGCAGTTTTTCTACCATTGTTAATACACAGCAAGCTGCTGCTTGCTCCTCAACTTTGTACATCCTGCAGGACAAATAGCTCCCAATGGGAAGAAAGTGTTGCCTTTCGTATGGCTCTATCTCCAGTTTCCACAGCCTCCTTAAAGAAACATAAAAAACTGTAAACAAAAATGGATGACTGACTTTTCTTTTTGTTATATTTTTAACTTTCACTTCCACAAGCTAAAAAACTTGGTTTCAAGTTTTTGACAGTAACAAAAACCCACCCATTTCCTTGATACATGTCAGGAAAAAACTTTGCTGCCAACTTTTTCATCAAGACACAATGTACCTCTAAGAATAGACTTCACCCTGGTTTCTCCTTACTTTAAAAAAAAAAAAAAAAAAAGTTATTTTTGTAATGTCCCTCCTTGTTTTTTTTCTTTAGTTTTGTGGGGTTTTTAAAAAAACCATGATCATTTTGTAGGGAAACAGCTGCCCACAATAATATTAACCTCCCTCAGAGGTCTCTTGTGCTAGCTCACAATTTGATAGCAGAGACCAGGATAAAGACAGAAAGAATATATTCAGTACTGAATTGATTTCCCTGCCCATTGCAGTTCGGTGCATTATCATTATTATAGCAGGCACGATTAGAAATTTCATTCTTGTCTGTACATTACACAAAAATCTTGTTTACTGTTAGAGGTGAATCACTACCTGATTTGCATACATGCTAATATGTGCAGAGCCACCCATATGTATCAAATAATCTGAATGTTCTATATAAAGCCTCCTGAGTAAACAGCAAAGTACAAGAAGAAAATCAAAGCCGTTCCACTCCTGAATTTTGTCGTGTTAGTTCAAACAGAATAGAAACAAGCTTTCCCCATGACATATTTAATTACTGGAGTCTTTCAGAAAGGAAAACTTCACCTTTGTAGTAAGAGTTTACTCAAAAAATTTCGTCTGTTTTTTCTGTCTTCATTATACATAGTAATAAATATTACTCAGTCCTTTAGAAATAGTTGGCTATTCAGTGCAACATGAAAAACAAAAGCTTGTAAGCTTTCCAGATGAAAGATATTATCCTCACCTTATAGTGAGCATTAGGACAAAACTGCAGTGAGCATTGCTTTATGATGTTTATGCTTTGTAAACATAGATATCAGAACTTGTAATTTTGATGCCTGATCTTTGCTGTATGATACCTTCACCTTGGCAGACTCAACTGTTTCTCAAGCTCTTTTGTGTTCACGCAAGACCTACAACAGCCAGCTCTTTCTTCAGATTTCCTAGTCTACAGAGGATCTTTGTCCAGATCTTTGTGTGATATACTGAGAGAAAGAGATAGAGGTGTTTGTAGCTGAAAGACAGCACCATATGGACAATATCAACTGCAGATGAAATTGGATATTCTGTTTCAAAAGTTGCCACAAATGTTTCTGATAAAATGTTTCAAACACAACAGCAATATTAAAAAAATAAATACTTTTTTTTTAAATCCTGTAAAAAATATTATCCTTATAAAATTGACAGGGATTTTTATATATAATTTTCAGAGGAGACTATTCTAGAAAAAGTCAAAGAACATTCCTTGATTAATTTCTGTTCCTCTAGAAGCTTGTGAGAGCATGTTAATTTCTGTTCCTCTAGAAGCCTGTGAGAGCGTGTTACCATTGATATGATAGTCTCACTGCAAACACAGTATAATGACTACAAATGCTCTGATGTTCCAATCTCTGACATTCATTCAGTTCAAGAAAAACATTCTAAGAAAATATAGTTTGATACCAGTGTACACATATTACGCTACACCTTCATGCCAGTACGAGATGCATTTGCATTTTCGTGATCCATATTAGGAGATATTTCTGAAAGCCCTCTTCAAAAGCTAAAAGGAGCGTTTCTAGAATTGTATTATTCCTGTGAATCTTGAAGTAAATCCAACCTCACTTACGGAAAGTATTTTTGCGACCTTGACAGGAAAAAAAAATCACTTTTTAAATGTCTCCAGAATTTCTGGCTTGGCAAAAATGTGATTTAACGTTCCCTTATCTCTGACTATCAGGCTCCTTTGAAATGCCTGGATGAGCCCTCAAGAATTAGGGACCCCAAAGTCACTTCTAAAAACTCATCCAGTGTTAAACCCTGGTAGGAGCAAACAGAAGATAATTTTAAATCTGGGAAAAAACACAACAAGCCAATTTCAAGAAAAGGCATTCACGTAAATGTGGTGTAATCGTAAATTTCCTGTTACTGAGGCTGAACTATAATCCCCTATCCATGCACAACTTGGAACATTACCAGTTGCAGTCACCTTTTCACTGCAACCTCTAGAGTATCTTGCATTTCCACACCCCATTACTCCCTTTTGGTAACACTACTTAAACACATCCAGTACATAACAGCAATAGAATAATCAGTCTACAGATTTTTTCCTATAAGGCCCCCTAGTTTCCTTAACTTTGTCAGCCCCTGCTGTGCAGCCACAAGACACAACTATCAAACTTCAGATCTTATGTCGCTTCCCACTACAGAAGATCAAACATCCAGTCATTTTGGTGGTAAAAGAACACTCTTTACTCCAGAGTTGTTAAGTCTTCACAAAATAATCTACCTGTTTGATAAAATATCTCTTATTTGCTACCTACCACCTTACTTACTGTGTATCTGGTAGTCTAGTCATGAAGCATAATGTCTCTGTAAAAACATAGCAAAACAATTGCTATAGCCAAGAACAGGTTACAGCATAAATAACTCCATCTCATGCAGGCTGCCTATAAGACGTGGAGAAAGATACCTGTGAATGCCACAGAAAGGTACTGGAAGAAGTGCAATCACATTAGTACGACAAAACACCCCAGCTTCATTTACTCTTCTGGAGCTGGTTCTCAAGGTGCAAGGTACGCATTGCATTGCCTTATACTACTAAATGCATCCAGCTTCCAATTCAACATCTTTATCTTAGGATTTGGAAAAAAAAGTTTATGTTGTACCTCTTCTCAATGTAAATAATAAAAGAGAGATTGCAGAAGTGTTTGGCAAGAAATTCTCTGCAAAAAGAAATCACAACAACTTGAAGAATGCTCTTTAAGTGGACTAAATTTGAAAAACTACATGGAAAGAAATAAGAATAAATCTGTTCCTTTCCACTGTTGTTTGTCAATGTTGTTTGTATCTTTCATAAGCTTAGACAAGTTATTTACAGACTCAGAAAGAGTACAGTTGTTTATCAGGCTACACAATGGAAAGAATAGCTCTTGTGATGGTGGTGGTGATTAGGAATTAGCTGCCATATTGACCCCAAACTTTCTTCTGTAATATAGACCTTAGTTGCAGTAACTCCAACACACACTTTTCCTTTTAGATTTTTCCTGATTCCTTAGTTATTTCTGTGTAAATATATATACCAAACAAAATCTCATGGTGGTGGGGCACTGCTGGTGAGCATCTATATGTATTCTGGAGCCAAAAGATATGACATACAGGTTTTTTTTTCATATCCATCTCTGCATATATATCCTACAAGTATTTTCTGAAGGAACTGAGCAGGGCTGGCAGAACCAACCACAGCCTTTTCCAGCCATGGCCTGAAGGCAGAAGAAAAGTTTCATCCCAAATGGGAAGCCATGCAGGGCTGTTAGGTGCCACTAGGCTTAGGAAATTGCTGACAGTATTTTCAGGTCACATTGTCAGTTTTGGATGTAGGCAGAATTTAGGCACCTGCATCCTATTGAAAGTGCTTAAATCTTTATTTAAATTTAGTTCCAAGTTCTTCCTGTGAGGCACTTTGAGGTCTCTTCGGTTCTCAGACATGCACCAAGGACACTAGAAATGAGTGAGCTTTGAGGGACTGACATATTCTAAGGTGACACATAAGTACTCATACTTACTTGCAGTATGGCAAAAGATACCAAACAGGGAGAGAGAAAGAATGATCCTTGTGTATACAAATCTTAGGATCAACAAAAAGACCCATTGGTATTATTTGCACACAAATTCTAAATCCTCATCAACTTAATGGAAGTCTGGAATACTCATGAATCGTTGGCTAAGATTCAGACTTGAAAAGTTCCCCAAAAAATGTTTGATCGCTTGTGTTGTGGGTTTGGGGGAAGTGTTTTAATTTGTCTACTGCATCTGAGTAGTTATGTTGCTTTATCACTTTCTACGCCAAAGAGCTATTTTTAAATTGAATTTAAAATTGCTGCTTGTGCAGTTACCCAGTGGATACTCTCCAAAACAAGATTTCTGTAGCTGCCTTCAATCAGAAGAACATGATGAATCAGCATGCAGACATCACCAGTTTAAATTCAATTATTTCCCTTTATATGTTTATTCACCCACTAAGATGTGATTTGGAACCATTCCTCATAATTCACTCAAAATATTTGCTCACTCTTAAATGTGAAGGAACCTACATGTGGTATAATTTTTTTTAATTCAGAACAAGAAAAGTGTAGCCTTAGGAGAAAAACATACAAACAAAACAACAAACAAAAATACCCACACCACTAATAAGAAATGCTTAAAGGAGGCTACTATTCACTGAGGCACAATTACCTGCTAAAGTCTCTGTAACTCCTACTTTTCTCCAGAGCTACCCCTCATATCATGGATGGAGAATATAGCAAAGTTATTATTGATTATCTGGAAATCGAGCTGCCTTGACTGTTCAATACTTATGAAATTTGTAAAGGGAAAAATGCTCTTGTCACTCTGTCACATCTGTCTGTCTTCCGACAGACCTGCCTGCAAGCAGATAGCTTTCTCCCAGAGAATAAATGAGAGATACCTCAAAAATAACATGCTCATCTCAGGTTATCCTGATAGAGATCTGTGGATGTTCTCATGTTGTGAAATAAAGGAAAGACATGATCTGAAGAAAAGCATAGTTGTCCAAATCTTCCTATTGTCACTGACTTCATCTCATCATCTCCAAAAATATAGTTCTTCGTGGATAAGAAAATGACCTTTTCAGACTAACTTCATTCTTGTGCACTTTATACAAAGTTAGAGATTCCCATAACAGCATACTACCATGTACTTTGCAGTCTTAACATTTATAACACTTAAGAGTAGAAGCAACTTTAAAAGTACAAGCACTTCTTGATGTGTTTGACTAGGAAAAAAAGGTAGGGTTTTTTTTCAGCAGAATGAAACCAGCCCATTTGTAGACTCCATGCTACTCTGCATCTTTCAGAGCTTTATGACTGATAAATTCAGCTGAAAAATGCATCTGCTGCTAAGGGCTGTGCAGCAAAATATCTCTGTGTGCGACAGGCCTGCCAGCTGCTGGTATTTCAGGGCTCTCGGTGGCATGAGCAGAGTAGCACATATTTGTGACAGGGAAACAAATCAAAAAGCCTCTTCAACTTACTCATTTTATCCTGATTGGAAGGGTCTCAAAGCTTCTTTTTTACCACCTATATTTGTTTGTCTAATGAAAGATACCACCTGTTTTTAAAAACCTTGTCTAACAGTTTGTCACAAATATTTTATTTTATTATTTTTTTCTTTAAGATTTTTTCAGTAGTAACATTCTTTCAGCTATTTACCTTCAACTGATTCTCACAGCTGCTTCAGGAAGAAGCTAGAGGTTTAACAATGAAAATTTAAAAATACCCAATTTATTTGCTGTCTCTGCACTGCCTGTGACAGCCTCAGCTTTGCCTTCTGGAAAGACTTTACTGCATCACAACAAAGGCTTCCTAAACTGTCCCAAAGAGCCAGGTGGCAATGCAACTCAAAATTATTCTTTGAAAATGTTCCTTTTTGCCTTATCTTAACCCTCCTCCTTAAACAAATGTCTCCTGCGTGACCTCAGGACCATTTAATTGTGCTACAAGGTTTAATTGTATCTAAGTGGTATCAAGGATAGTGGCCAAGTTGGAAGACAGTGGATTTCGTTCATTCCTCCCCTGCTTCTGGGTTTCCTGGTTCATCTCCAATTTGTATTCTTTGCACTGAGATAATCAGGGCTGTATGACTGGAAATCTTCTCCTAGATAATATAAAACACGCAAGTGTTTCCACCAAACTCATGGAAAAATGGTCCTTGTGAAAATGGTCTGATCCTGTCATACAGTATATACATCACAATTTGCAGGCTCCTGCACCACACACAGTACTTTATCTGGAGGTACTCATTTTTTTCAGAGATACATCTCCCTCACTGATCATTCAAGGCTTTCCTAACTACATAAGAAAAACTGCAGGTAAGAGAGCACCATTAAATCAATGCTACACTGGCAGCACATCATCATTCACATTTAATTTTCATCATTTCACTCTGGTTTGCACATTTTGTATATATTTACTATTCAAAAATTACTCAATATAACAAGCTAATCTTTGGCCTGACTGAGAAGTGTTACAACAATATAAGATTGATTATTTTTTACATAGGATTACAAATCATGGAGATTTTAAAGTTCTTTACTGCCAAGTGGTAGACATAGCTTGCTAGTGAATTGCTGGCTTGTTTTCTCTTATTTATGGTATCACCTGTCTTAACCATATAATGGATTTGGGTGACAGAGGTTAAAACATCATGATTCACATAATTTTTACACCACAGTGTAATGAAATATTAAGAGATCATGTTTAATAAATATTCAGTGACAGAAGAAGGAAGGCAAAGATGAGAGGAGAATAATTCTGGCTTAATCTAGCACTTGTTAACAAAAATCAGTCATTCATAATAGGTTATATTCTGGTCTAAATACATAGCTATATCTCTTGTCATTTTGGAGAGAGGGGTGTGTGGAGAGGGGATGGAAAGAAGACAGCGAGAGATCAAGTCATCACTGTGACCAGTCAAAGCATCTGTCCAGCATACAGCAGTTACTTCAAATGCTAAGAAATGAAAAAGAGTAAAACTAAATTACTCCAGTGCTATGATGTGAATCAGCCACATACCCTTACTTGAGTAAGAAAGCCTAATTATGTTAACCTGTCTTTAAAAGGTTCTTAGAAATAGAGGTGGAAAGCTCTGTCATGGACATTAAGAATGATCAAAGAATGGAAGTACTTTACATGGAGAGAGTGGAAGAAAGAAATCACCTATCTTAAAAATAGGTAGGATAGAAAAACAGAATAATGGTGAGAAGGTAGATAGGCCTATTCATATTTTCTTATAATACTGGAATTAAGTTAAAAGACAGCAAATGCCAAGACAAGAACAGAAAAAAAAAAAAGAAACAACACACACACACGCACACACAAAAACACCCTTTGATACTTGGTCAAAATCTGTGGATTTCATTGCTACAAGATGCCTTGCAGCATTCAGATAACTGCTAGAGATTACAGAAGTCACAAAATAAAGAACATTGAAGCAGGAGATGCTGATATAGAAATTAAAGTTTTGAAATGAATATAAACTGTGATGCTCCTTGGCATGAAAAGATCTCCAGTTACTGTAGGAAAATCTTTTGAAAGACTTCTTTTTTGCAGAAACCTAATGCAGTGTTCTTTCCCAAAACTTTCTGAAGCAGACAGTCAAGGCTGCTGTTGCACATCTGGGTTTTTAAACTAATTCTACAGTCTAGTTAAGAAGTTCTTCAGTTTCTGCTAATTGTTAAGTTGTAATTAAAACAGTCTCCCTCTAGATGCTAAAATCCTCAGCATAGGATTTAGGCTGTGGAAGATGAAAGTTACAGGCTGCAACTTATTTTCAAACGGTACTTGCATGCAATAAAGGACTCTCTTAGCTTCCCTCTGCAGAGGATAGCTTAGATGTGGGCAAATGTCAGATCTCAGGTATAGCCTTAACATCATAAATTAACGTCTAAGGTCCTCTTCTGCAGTCTGTATACAGCTCCTTATTGTCCCAGTGCCTGCATCTTTCAGAAGAAGCTTTGTGTCAGTGAGCATAGCCTGTTTTTTAAGAGGGCAGAAGAAATTGGGGGCGGGGGGGGGGGAAGGCAAATATTTGAAAGCAATTTTTCCTTCAGACAAAACGTTATTTCTCAAAAATGGTTCTATCAAATGGAGCTATTCTGAGATTGTCTTAGAATAATTATCCAACCCTCATCAGCTACATTTCTGAGCCATCTCTGCTCTGGCAAAGCTCGACTGAGCTCAGTGGGTTTACACTATCACCAGCTTTGGAAGAATGAGCTCAAATCTAGCCGTGGTATAAAGCAGTTTAAAGACACACGTTGGAAGTTTTAAAGTAGCTGTAAATGCCCCATTATTCGTAAAGAGCCACAGTAACCGTATACAGTTTAGCGCCAGTTTTGTTCTGATACTTCGACTCTGCAATGAGAGCAGGGAAGTTACCCAGAGGGATAACGATGCACCTGGGCTGGGACAGCGGGCGGCAGCACGCACCGCTCCGGAGGGCTCCTCGACGAGCAGAGGCTGCGAGGCTTGCGCTCGCCTCCCTCCCAGCTTTGAGCTTCTCTGCAGCTCCTTTCCGAGGGAGCCGGAGGAGGCAAAAGAGAGCCCTGGGTGGAACCGCTCACGGCAGGTCCCCAGCGCCGGCGGCCGGTCGCCATCCTCGTTGCCCGGGGCAGCGGCGCCGTGCCGGTAGCTCCGGGAGGGCAGGGCAGGCCGCGAGTCGCCGGGTGTCTCACCTGTCGATACTTATCACGCAGAGAGTCATGATGGAGGCCGTGCAGCACATGACATCCATGGCGATGAAGACGTTGCAGAAGAGGCGCCCGAAGATCCATTCGCCGCCGATGAGGTCGGTCACGCTGACGAAGGGCATGACGGCCAGGGCCACCGAGAGGTCGGCCAGGGCCAGCGAGACGATGAGATAGTTGGAGGGCTGCCGCAGCTTCTTCACGAAGCAGACGGAGATGACCACCAGGCAGTTGCCGGCGATGGTCAGCAGGGTGATAAGGGAGAGGACGGCCCCGATAACAACTTTTTCCACGTTGCCGTAGCTGAGGATTTGCTCCCCGCATTGGGAGTCGTTGGCGGGGAGGGGGCTCGCCGTGGGCAGCACCGACGGGGCGGGCGACGGGCCGAGCTTCGCCAAGCTGCGCGGCGGCCAGGAGCCGGCGATCATGCTACCGCCGCTCAGCGCCCGCGGGTCTTCCAGGGCCAAGGGCCGGAGGTTACCGTAGAGGTGACTGCCGTTGAGGGCGAGGACCATATTGGCGTGAGCTGCCCATGAAGCCACCCCGCCCGCTCGCCGGCTCTCCTTGCTGCCCGGCGTGCTCGGCCGGCGCTCGGGCTCCTCCTCGGGCACCCGGCGCCGCCCGCCCCCTTCGCAGCTGGTAGAGCTGCCTGCCGGGGACCCCAGCCTTCAACTCCCCCCGGAGCAGCCGGGCTCGCCCACGGCGCTCGCCGGGCGGTCGTGGGGTGGGCACGGTACCATCGCCTCCGGCCCCCGGGGAGAGGGGCCGAGGCGGGCGGGGGTGGCTGCCGTTCCCCGCCCACCCACGGCTGCTCTCCTCCGGGGCTGCGGGAGACGGGTGGGAGCCGCTCCGCCTCCCCACTCCCTCCTCCCCTTCTGAGAGACAGGTAGGGGGAGAATCCCTTCTCCACAGCCCCTCTGCGCCGCGGCTTCGGGAGCCGATTTCTCCTCCAGCTTCTTCTCTGCGGCTGCCTCAAGCGAGGGGCGCTTCGGAAACCCCCTGTGTCTATATATGTGTCGCACCCGAGAAGCTACGGACGGGTGGGCGCGCTTGGAGCAGGAGCGGCCGCAGGCTGAGCTGCTCCGGTCGGAGCCGGGGTGGCAGCCTCTCGGCGTGCTGGCTCCGGCACCGCCCCGCATCGATAGGATTATAGATCGACCTGTATCTCCGCTACCAAAATGCGAGTGCTGAAAGATTTGGGTTCGGGAGGACCCCGGTTGCTGCCTGGAGAGTTAATAGCGTCAGCTCTCATAAAATCTACCCCGACAACATGGTAATCTTCAAAGCATTTCCTTGTATCTCCAAGCTCACAGATTGTCAATATTAAGATTTCTTCCTTCCTACTAAATTAATGTGAATCCCACTACTATATTTTTAGTTAGTATTTATATAGCATTATTTTCAATTTATTCACCGTTCCATGAGTAACCCTTTCAGTAAAGTTAAAAACACAACTATTAATAACAAAACAAATAAACAAACAAACAAACCATTGCTTTGAAGTATCTGCTTTTCCTGCAGAGATTCCTTGAACTCTTGGATACTAGCCCATTTCTGGGACTCACTAGCTTTCTCTATTCTTTAAGTCATATTCATGCCTCCAAGTGGGGTAAAACTGTTTGAATTGTCAGTTTTCCGTGGGATGCCAGCAGACTACACCTCTTGGTGTGGTAACATGCCAGACAACAAGGATTAAAACCAGGAAACACCTCCTCCTGAGTGTCCCCTTATATCTCCAACGAAAGACAGAAGCCCAGAAGAACTAGAGAAAGAGGGGAAATGAAAGCAGGACTGTTGACCCCAGATGGATCATTGACCAATGTCAGTGATATCTGAATGAGGGGAGGTCTTGCAGATAGCAACACTACAGCAAGTTTTATTCCAGCATGCACCAGGTAGAGGGAAGAACTGTGTGTGTGGCCCAGCAGCTAAGAGAGACTGCAGTATGTGGTCACATAATACAGACATAAAAATCTGCTTTGAAGAAAGACTAACAAGTACACAGCTACCAGGAAAAGCCTCATTTGACAGTCATATGCACTACAGAAACATAATGTCGTAGCAATTGAGGCTTCCATACTTGGCTCATAGAATTTAATTTTTTAATGAAATCTTCCATGCTGTTAGCAGCACCTGCTCGTGACCCACATTGGCCCAGCTCCATTGTGATCAGGCACAGGACTGAGGGGCTGAGGTCGGATGTGCCCAACACAATCTTGGCACTGGTTGCCGTGGTTAGAACATGCAACAGGCAGTGAGCAGGGTTCAGGAGTTGAGTTGCTTGCTTTCCCTTCCACTGCTACATCTTTATTTGACTAAGATAATAAAATAAGCGAGTTTCATACGGTAAGGATGAGATCTAGTTGGGCAGCTCTTTGTCCATTATCAAACTGAAAGTGGTTTCCTATTCAGTCACGTATTTTCCTACACTTTGTTAGTTGCCTCATTGTGTCCATTCGCAATAAAAGCTTTCCCTGTTTAACCACCCAGAATGTGTTCACAAGGCTTGAGCCTGAGGTAACTTACCCTTCCAGGGTGATAAAGCAAGTCTCTTGTCCCTCCTCCCCAGCTAAGCAAATATTAGGCTGAAAAAGACCTGCAGAAACAGCAAAGGTATGTCAAAGTAAGTTAAAGAATTAGATCAGAACTTGAAGAAAGGAGAATATTTCCTCATTGTGTAAATAAATTCTTTTCAAAATACTGTCTGAAGTACAGCTAGGCAGATAGGAACTGGGTAAATTTTGTTCAAAATAGATTGATATCATAAAAGCTGATAACACTGTACAGTTTAATACTTACTGTAAAAGCAATTTTTCAGTTGCTTAAAATGTTGCTAAGGCAGAGCAAATTATAATCTAGTGCTTCCTGCAAATGTGTTGACACAGTTCATTAAATCAGTCATTCTTCTTGACAGCTTTTCAATACATTTCTGGAATGTGACTCTCTAAGTGTAAGCAATGGATTACACACAGGATTTGTGTGTTACTCTTACCCATGCCAACCTGAAAGGAAGATTTTAGCCTCATCTTTTATTCTGTATCTTACATTCCCATACAGTTCATTAGCAGTTAATCAACTGATTTCTTTCATTCTCAAAGGTCACATGTTACTGTTGTTTGTATTTACTCTCATTATCTTATCATTTAAGAGATGAACCAATTTAAGTCAATTTACATATCATTACAGAAAGGTATTTACGTACTATTGTAGAGAAGCCGTGAAACCCTGGCAAGGTGAAGCAGCTGACACCTCCTCTATAATTTTTCCCTTGGAAGCTTTCCACTGGGGCTCACCTAGAATAACATTCCAGTTTCCAGGGCTGGGCTGATTCTGGTGAGGTGCCTTTCTGCAGGGCTTTAGAGGCTTTCACATCCACAGTGTTTGTGAAAGCAGAGAGCATCCACCACTTCATGGAACTACATCTATTCTATGTGTTTAAAATAATGATACATGTAGCTAGGAGTTGATCCTTCCAAGTGTACATCCTGTTTTTGTCTTCAGTGACCCTATTCACAGATTCTAACATGCTTTTCCAGACAATACACAGAAATGAAACAAATGGCTGATTGGGTGTCGAGAATAATAAGTTGCCATTTGTTCTGCCACCCCCAAGACATTCTTTTTTCATCTGCCATAGGCTTCAATAAATATAATCAAATCACTTTTCTTGCTAAGCTTAGTAACATCCTGTTCTTTGAGTAATTTAGGCTTTCTACGTATAAAAGCCTCTTCATGTTTCTGTATACCTCTGACTAGGTGCTAAGGCCCTTGTCCTTCATTTGTTATGCACTTATTGAAGTTAAATTATTTTGTTCACACCTGATAATGTACTTTATTTGCAAATCTCATCTTTGATATTTCATTTTTGTTATGCAGAAATGGTCCAGATCAAAAAAAAAAAAAAAAAAAAAGCAAGAGAACCTTTTTTCTTTGAATTTTTTCCTCTCAAAAAATAAAGACTTCCAATTTTTTCCCCTCCTCCAGAAACAGTATTAATCACATGACATTTTCTTCATTTGTGATTCATATTAAGTGTATAATACAACAGTGGGTATTGGTATAAATTCTTTGCCCCCCTGCTAGTGAGGTAAGATAGACATAATCAGAGCTGACTAAAGCGATACAATTTCCCCAGTACATGTTGATTTAGTGAAGCCAGACTGTTATCTATCAAAGTGTTTGTGTAGAAAGAATTTGCACTAAATCCTGGATCCTTTGTCCCTCTCCTGAGGATTTAGTGCTTGCAGAATCTGTTGACACAGCAGATCTTTGTTAGCTTGGAGCACCCTGACTGAAATGGGTCAAGAAGTGCAGCACAAGAACTTCACCAGCAGAGGAGAAAGTGCTGACAGCCTGGCATGGTGACTCTTTCCCACACAGCCACCTCTAGGAAACAGCAGTCGTGCTCATCTTAGCCTAAAAGCTGAAAGGCGCTGCTACAGTTCCCTTCTTAAACAATTCAATTTTGGATACATGGCACAATGGTTACACAACATCAGTATGCAACATAATAAATAAACAGGGAATAAATGTTTATTGCTCTTTTTCTGTCCTTATCACCCCTTTTTTTGTCCTTCTCTGCCTGAACCAGTCCATCTTCATAAACTGTTGTTTTCATTTGTGTGTTGTAATTTTTTTCCTTTGCTTCTGCTTTCGTCTTCTGTTCTTGGAAACCAATATAAGCCTAGTGAGGACCTGCTGTTGGAAACAATAAATAAAGTACAGGTATATGTTTCTTCTGCCTTGGAGAAATATGTTGCTAAAAAGTTTAGAATATTTTATCAGAGACTGGTTAGAATTCCATGGGCAAATATCACTGAAAGCTCCATTTTTTATTCCCAGCATGTGCTGTTTAGCAAATAACACTCTTGTCCAACTTGTAGCAATGATGTTGCAGCTGCAGTTTTCTTTTTTGCCTTTTCATGCCTTTTTGAAAATAAATCATCACCATCTCATGGTAGGAAAAGAGAGGTAACCGTTCTCATCTTTGGTATTTCTTATAATTGTCAAAATAGATACTCATATCTGTGCAACTTAAATGTGAAATAATGTCTTCCTTTTTTGGAACCAGTGAATGCTAACAACATCAAACTGACATCTGAAGAGAAAACTAACAATTAAGGTGAAATTCATGCTAAAAACTCTGTATTGCTCAGAAAAACAGAACTCTCATTCCTGAAAATTCAGTCTGCACTTTTATGAAGGAGGTTATGTTATGGTAAAAGTGACCATGAGATTCATGTTACCAAGTGGCTGAGATAGATAGTACCAAATAACATCTTAGCTCCCTAAAAGTGCCAAATGCAGAACTAAAGTAAAAAAAATCAGTTACTACCATATGCTGCCCATTGAAAACATATTAGAAGAATTGTTAGGGTTTCTGCATGAAAATTTACCGAAAGGACTGCCCTGAGATCTAAGTGTATCGAGAAAGAAAACACCTGGAGGGAGGAGATCTGGTTCCACTAGAAGGACTTCAGGACACCCATCTAATGAAGCACATTAGAAGCTTGTGACTTAACAGTGAGGACCACAAAGATGTTATTCTGTGATTCTGTGACTGGGGCTGACCTAAACAAAAACAGTAAGATCTGAGTAACAGATATTGGTAACAAGACTGTACATGGGTCTGAATACTTGATTCTGAATACCTGATGCTGAAAGTGCTTCATGCTCAGATTCTTATACCATTACAGCAAATAGGGTTCTGCAGATCTTCTGCGCAAAGCTCCATTGTAAATGCCTCAAGGAAAGCTTTGTTCTGCTTGTATATTGCCAGACACAAAAGCTGCTTAATCCTGCTTGATGTCTCTGAACACTGCTACAGTAGGGTAATTCAAAAATAATTTATAAATGTTTATGAATTGCTTCTTTACATTCATTAAGACAAATTAAATCAAGTTCCATCATACATTCAGTCAAAGAAAACTGGGAATAATACCTCAAGCTCTTTCATTTTCACACACATCAAATAAAAGCCTTGACAATACCATTCAGGCTATGCTGCTTGATTGAATGACTGGCAGAGAGGCAATACTGGCTGATCTCAAATAAAAGGGAAGCACCTTACAAATGCAGATAGGCCAAAACAGAATTCCTTTACTGAAATATCTTGACCTCATATTGTCAGGAAGAAAACACTGTGTGTATGTGGCAAGAGTAAAAACAGTTTACCAGCTGTTTGGTGGTTTTGTTAGTTTGTGGTTTTGTTTGTTTGTTTGTTTCCTTTCCAGAGTGACGTGTCTTCTCCCTCTTACAGAGATGTGGCAGGCTGCTGTCTACCAACCCTCAAAGCTGCCCTGAGCTCCTAGTCCAGACTCTGCAGCCCACAGGTAGCTTCTTTGCTAACACCATCCTATGTCTTTGTAACTCATCACACAGCAAGCCCAGAAACATGAGAAACAGGCACTGTTTTTTCTCAGTCATCCATTGTAAACCATGTGATCTGTTTGGTAGAAACAAGCCACAAGTCCTCAGGCACAGCTGGCACAAGCTGCACCAAGGACAGACTCCACAGGCAGCGGTGCACAAAGAGTCGGCAGCATCACTGCCTTATTAAGAATTCAGAGCCCCAGGTACCCCACAGACTTCCCTTCACGAACGTTTAGCCTAGTTTGAAGAAAGAGAAAGCTGAGGATTCCCAGCACCACCAGGGCCCTGGAGTGCCACCTGAACTTGGACAGGTATCACAGACCTGCTGCTTTCAGCAGCTGTCGCAAGTCCCCAAACAACAACAAAAACTAATGGTAATTGCTACCTGTGTTTTGCATATCATGTGCTATTTATCAATGGTAGAACAATATTTGTGGTGTTTGTAACAGTGCTACGTAGTGGATGTGTATTTGACTACTGGTCAGTTACAATTCCTCAGTCCTTTTGCATGTTAGGAGATATCTCTTGATATGGCAGCTTGGTGCTCTCTTTCACTTTTTTTTTTTTCTTTTTCTTTTTGCTAACATAGGAAAGACAAGCCATTTCAATAACCAGAAAGGATTAATTTTTACTTTTTGTTTGTTTGTTTGTTTTGTTTTTTTTTTTTTTGTTATTAACGGTGTTCAGGAAGAGCACAACTAATTTAACTGGTGCTACTTCAGCGGAGCAAGGTTACTGCTCCACCTGCTGGGTACAATACAAGATTGGGCTCTCTGGAGAGCGAAGTGCCCTTGCTGCTCTGCTCCAGCTGTGCAGAGTGGCAAAGAACCAGTTTTAATCTCCTTCAGCCACAGGTTTAATCTTCTTCAGAGACAGATGTGATCTTTCTCAAAGCCCCGCCCGAGAAATTGACCACACAGGCTTTCCCCGGGTCACGCAGCCCTTCGGTGGAGCGCCTGCGACCGAAGAGCGCCCGGGATTATGTGAAACACCCTCTTCGCTTGCTGCTATGGTTCTGTAGCTGCCGCTGGCGAATACAGCCAGGCTGACCCCCGTCCTGCGGGGTCCGGCCCTCCCGCACCGGACGGGACTACAAAGGACTACAAGCCCCAGGCTGCCGCGGCGGGGCGGTGCCGGGTGTCGCGTTGTGCCGTGCCCGCCCGCGGCCCGCCCTGCCGCGCACAGCATGGCCGGCTTCGCCGACCTGAACCTGCCCCAGGGACCGGACAAGAAGAGTCTGCAGAGCCTACTGGAGGCCGCAGCGCACCGTGAGTCGCTGCCCCGGGCAAGGCGGGAGCGGACAGGGCGGCGGGGCCGACCCGGGGCTTGGGTCGGCGGCGGGGTCGGGGCTGGGGAGGGCAGGGCCCGGGCAGGAGCGCGGCTCCGCCAGGCTGGTGCGAGCACAGCGTGAGTCCCTGCGCTGAGCTTTCCCCCTTGTGGGTTGAACCTCGCCATCTGCCTGCCGAGGGGTCGGCTTTCCCCTCCCTCCTCTGCCCCTTCACCTTGCTGAGCAGCGAGGAGAGCTGGGGTTGTGCCTTGCAGGATCTGACTCTGCCCGTTTATCCCGGTGCAGCAGTTCCGGTGGGTTTTTTGTTTGTCTGTGTGTGTGAGCGGGTTGTTTGTCTTGGTTTGTTTTTTTTTTTTTGTTTTTTTTTTTTTGTGTGTGTGTGTGTGGGGGTGGTTTGTTGTTTTGTTTTTGTTTTTTTTTTTCCTCCCCCCCCATTGTGGACACATTTTCGCCCCTGACGTTTCTTATTACCTAATTTTCCTTTTTCTGCAGAACTGCCATGCAGCCAGATGCTGCCTGTCTAGTGGTTGGCGGGCGGTTTGTCTTGTGTATTTCTTCCTCTTACCCCTGGTGAATGAGACCTTTCCGTCAGTTTTGTCAGTATCATTTTGAATGCTCGCCTTGCCTTCTGCTGTAGTTGTTGTCTCTCCCAGCTCTGCGTTTTCTGCGGTTTTAACAACTATCCTGAATGTCCTTAACCATTTTCCCTAAAGAAAGCCATCAACAGGATTGAACTAAGACATAATCTTCGGGGAGCCCAACTCCATTATTCCTGTTTATAATAGCACTGCTATTGACTAAGTGTTGTCGGGATGGCATGTTTTAAAAGCCAAACAGTGGGGGTTTTTATGTTAAAGCACTTTTTGGGTTAATTAATCTTCAGAAAAAATAATGTGAAGGGTAAGTGTGCCTGTGACTATTAATTTTGAGACATTGATGAGTGTTTAACAGGTTTCTGTTTGGATTTGTTTCCATTAGTTTACTAGGCAAAATATTCTTACGGTGTGTTTTCTTTTTCAGTGGGATATTCTACAGTTGCTCTTAATCATGTCATTGATTTTAAGGAAAAGAAACAGGTAATTTTGTTTGGGTCATTTATTTTTAGTGTGCTTTCTTCTGTAAACTTACATGCCTTATTACATGTTCCCAAACAGCTTTATCTGCAGAATGCACGTTTAGATGCAAGTACAAATGCCTGAATTTGTAACAGAACTCCCCTTTTATAATTTAGTGTAACTGCACTGGAGTTAACTTTTAATATGGTCCATGTGTTGTCCCTGGAAAATAGTTTTGCTAGCAGGGCAAATTTCTTTTTAGGATTGGAGTACAGCTTTTGTTTACATTATAAACTTAACCCATGACATTTTGAATAACTTTGTTTTGTTCTCTTTTAAGGAAATCATCAAGCCAGTGTGTCCTTCAGAGCTGTTTCCATCTTTGCCTATTGTACAAGTATGTCTAGTTACGTTCCATCTATGTATTATTATTCTGAGTTATGTTTTTTACTGTAGTGTGTTTGTATATGTGATTTTGTATATCACATTTTAACAAAAAAAGATAAATTTTTCTATTGCTTGATTATTAGAACTTCCAGCATTGGAAGAACGATGCACTCCTATGAGAGTAGACTCTCTTCATTATTTTAGAAATTATTAAAGAAATAGCTTTGTGTGAATTTTGAATCTTCTTGTATTTGAATAATTACAGTATGATTCTTGAAATTTGAGTTTTCGAAATAACTTCCTGGTTTTGATGAAGCAAGTTTTGCATGTAATGAACCAAGTCTATATTTCAAATCACTGACATGCATGAATTCAGGAACTGCTTTTGCTTGTAGTCGGGGCTTACCTGGGAAACCATAGCAGTATTAAAACATACTCAGTTTTTCTGCATAATTTTCCCTCCTTCCTTCTTTCGGAAAACAAAATTATAAATCAATATAATATAGGGAAGTGCAGCTACAGACTTTAGAAAATCAATATAGGCAAGAATATGAGCAAGACGCCATTTTCTTTTTATGGCAGACAGGATGAAAGTTGCCACATATTATTGCTTTGGAGTGTTTAAAGTCTTTTGTATTATTTCTTTTTTTGTAGGGGACATCTAAAAGAATTAAAGTCTTAACCCGGTTAACACTTGTTGTTTCTGATCCTTCTCACTGTAATCTCTTGGTAAGTATATTCAGTATTTTAATTTGCCAGTTTTTATTTCCTTTTCTCAATGAATGAATCAAATTTTGGAAATTGTATGAGGAGAACTTCATGAATTTTATAGAACGCTCAGCAGTGATTTCTCAAATCACATCTTTAGCAAATAAAGTGATAATGGAGAGTTGCAGACTTACAAGACTCATTATGGTTTCTGTTTATCATTTGCCAATATGGGACAACAGTTCTGTCCCCTGGTTATTTTCTTTGATTTCTGGACTTTTGTACATAAACTAGAAGTCTATGAGCAAACCCTGTGCCTGTTTTAGTGCTACATAATCCAAAGCTAAAGGTGTAAGTGCCTTACTAGGTGGGTGAGAGAAGCCTCAAAATGAGAATGAATAACTTCACAGTATGGCTCACTGCAGAGAAATACTATGTAATTGGAAGATTATAGGCTTTGTTTTAATACTTGAAAGTGAAAAAGGGATTTTCTTCTAATTATTTTGATTGTAACTGTTGTGAATAGGTTTGGTCTTTGTCCAAATTTAAGGTAGTAATGGTTTCCTCCTTCTGTAGAGATCAACATCTGCAAATATAAGGTTATATGACATCATAGCAGTATTTCCGAAGACTGAGAAACTGTTCCATGTAAGTATGATCATCTGATCAGTAATGACTGTTCAATAACTTTTGATGCCTTGGGCTAGTTTGGCTACATGCTTTGTTTAGATTTTATTTCCCATTTTGTACAGGCCTGCATTTCATGGGGCTAATTAAGCAACATAGGCTGCCTGGTGAATTGATGGACTGGGAAGGTTGGTAGGGTTTGCAGGAGACTGCAGGGCCTTGAGGTGACTGGTTAAAGTCTAAAACATCTACCTGATGAACGGATTCGTTTGCCGCTGTGCAGTGATTTCCTGTGCATGTCTTGTACTCTACTGAGTACTCCTTTCTAGCGAGGAGAGAAAACATCCTTCTTTTTTTCTAATACAGATATATATATATATATATACACACACACACTATCAGCGTGTGGAAAACTTCCTGTCTGGAACTTCTGAAACTTCTCAAACTCTGACAGCTTCCCCAAAACACATTTGCAGTCTTCTGCTAGCACCAGTTGTTCCTGGTCTCTGAAATGACAGTGGAAGTGGGAGGATTTTAAAGCAGAACTAATGTGGTTCTGAAAGATACCTTCTTCCTTTTAGTCTTGGATCTTCTCTTGGAGGTTTCCCCAAATGAGTAGCTCATCTGTTTTTCTTTCTTTTTCTTTTTATTTCCTTGTTGTAAATCAAAAGAATAAGAGAGAGTTCAAGTTGTCATAGCATCTTATGAGAAGATAAAATAAATTTACCAAAAGTAAATATGCCTGATTAAATGTAACAACCCTTGCTCCATTGCCAGGCTGAGATTTCTGGGTTTGTTTTGTTTTGAGTGTTTTAGATGCTCAAGCTGAGTGAGAGTATTGTGACTTCATGATATGTTTGTTACTTTGCCTGCCAAGATGACCATTGGGGCTGTATGAAAGTAGAGCAACCCAGGGGGGAATACTTGAAGGGCAGACAGTCATTTCCTCCCTCAGATTTTATTCTGGCTGTTAAGAGCAAACTTGCAACTGAAAACTGCCTCCAGGAAATTTGTGAGTCCTTGAAGGTGTTGCTCTATCAGTGTTACTGAACAAATGCTGGTGTCTGCAGCAGTGGTAGCGCTCTAAGCGTGCTAGTGAGAGAAAATAGGGGGTGTGAGTAATTTTCAAAACCTTAGTTAGGATTAAATTGCCACCTTAGCCCAACACTTGTTTCTTGCATTGGCTTCTGTTAATACAAATGCAAGTATTTTGAACAAACATCTCTATATTCAGTCACTTCTGTGATTTTTAGAAAAACAAGGTGTTGCAAGTGTGTTTGACTGAAGAAGATATTTACTGTAATTTTTAGAGGTGATACCTAAATACAGTGATATGCAGTAGTTCCTCAGCTGTTACTAACAGCACTGAACATCACTTTGTCTTCCAACTTTTATCTATAGATGCTTTATCTTGAATAGGCTCTTCCTACAATAAATATTTGTAGTTTTAAAACACCATCCAAGGCAGAATGATCTCAGTTAGCTGGGTGATAGGTGTTAGTTATCTTTGTGTCTCATATTTTTAATTAAATTGTTCTCCAATAGCTGATGTGGGTGGCCTGATAAAGTGCAGCATCTGGAAGCAAGTAATTTTTTTGTCAGAGTGTTTTATCTTACAAAACCCAAAATTGTGACATTGACCTGTTGCAAGCTCATAAATAATAACATTAGCTCTGACTCAGAAGAGTAGGTAGAAGCATCCTGTCTCTCTTAGCCTTGGCAGGCAGCAGACAGGCATGCAGTAAAGCAGCACGAAGAAGGCACAGGGACACCAAAAGCAAGCGTGAATCTCTTCGGAGAAGTGCCAGAATTTGCTTTCAAAGAGTGCCTGTCAGTATAAAAGCAAGTTTGGTTTTGTTTGCGCTTTTTTTTTTTTTTTTTTTTTTAAGCTAAAGCTACTTTCTAGTACTGCTGAGTACCTGTTTTGACACATTAAAGTGATATTCTTTGGTTTTATTTTTCTAAATTATTACCCCTCCTTTTTGAAAACTTGTCCAAGTAAAGTACAAAGCAAGAGGCTGTAGAAGAAGGTGAACCTTAAAGAATCTCTCAGCAGAACAATTTAAGCATTAATTGTAACAGTTACAGCGTAATGAAACATTTGACTGCTTTTTTTTACCTTCAGGAGATTTTAGGATTCTTAGGGGCATGAGAGAGGTGAATAGTTGCACGATACTTTTGGTGGTCACTCTCAACCTCTTTCTTGTGGTCTCTGATATCTCGCTTCTCAGGTGAGATCAGTCAATTTATTGTGTGTTAAAATAATCACCTGAAGCCAGGTAATCAGCAAGAGCATGCAGTGCTGTTTTTGGGGAAAAGGGCTCTGTTTCATTTAAGGGTAGCTGTATTTTATTTTTAGCTGTATCTTGATTTCAGCAGCTGGATGTCTGGTTGCAGCAGAGGTTAAGCTGGCATAAACAGCCACTTGGTTTTTGCACGTCCCTGTCTGCTCTGCTGGTGCAGCTGCTTGCTCAGCTCGATGGCACTTTGGTTTGAGGAACATGGTTTTGGCTGAAAAGTAACCAGTTTTTGCCAGGTTGTTTTGTAGGCAGGTCCACTTTCCCGCTCTGATTCAGCGTTCAGCCACGCGGTTAGTTGTGCCGGCACGAAGAGGATGGCTGTGCTCTGGGCAGGCCAGCGCAGGCAGCGACTGCCGAAGCTGATGCTTGCAGGTGATGGACAGTGTGTTAGGAAGGCAGGAGGACTGTCTACAAATCCACCTGTGGTGCTTCCATACTGGCAGCAATTTGAGCTGGTGAGAGAACCCAAGCGTGTCTCTCGCAAATTGTATGAGGTGAAAGACTTCATCCTTACATGTTAACATTCAGGGCAGATTTGGATGCTTGCCTTTTGTTTAAAGCTTCTAGGTTTTCTAACTCTCTGTGGAGAGCTGTGTTGGTTTTGTAGAGGTATCAGCAGGGTGAGTCTAGCACAGGTGATGTTATGCATGGAGTCTCAGCATATACCTCTGACTCTTATGACTCACAGATGTGTCACTGTTAAAGCCTAGGGTAGGTCTTGCACCACAAATTAACTTTGTATTTTAAAACTGTCTGTTAATAACATTACTTCCACAGCATCATCTTTCTCACCAACAATTTGGCACTTGTACTATTCTAAATAGAACAGGATTTTTCATGTGTTTGTGAAAGAAATATGTGACTGTTTGAGATACACTCTAATTTTAGCATGGCCCAAAACCAGTCTGTGTCCTCTTGTCATGAGCCAGGGAAGCTTTTCTGTGACTGTGGCAGTGATATGTACTGAAAGATGTACACAAATTCTTCAAATAATTTATATCCTGAGGCATATAGGGAAGCTGTGTTTGCCAAGGTAATTGTAGAACATGCTCCTTTATAAAATCTCCCAAGAGGATCGTTTAGGGCTGCAACAGGAGTGCTTGCTCCGTGCCATCAGTAAGGTCTGTCCCTGTTGCTTCTAGAAATCTTTGCTTTTTAAGATTTCTGACTGTTTTAATCATATTAGTTAGTTCTGCCTGCTGTTTGTAAGCCATTAGCAGATTACCAGTATCTAAAAATATGTGTCTGAGAATGTAGTGCAAAGCCAGATTTCATTGTTTATTCCTAAAACGTTTGTCAAAGGTTTCCTCAGGCCATCCAAGCAGTGGTGAATGTATTTATTCCTGTCTGTCTGAAGTTCCCCAGCAGATGGGGCTCCTGCCTGCAGTGTGGCTGGGCAGGCACTGGGCTCAGTGACTGCTGCATATCGTCTGTATGAAGTCTTTGCACTTCAGATCCTTTCAGCAGGCAGGGTGTAGCTTTAACTCGCCTGTGTGTGTGACTTGTCCAGAAGCCAAAGCCAGGGTGAACATTGGAGTGTTTGGAGAAATCTGCTCTCCAACTTTCCATGCAGTGCAGGAGTTCCTCCTTATGGGGAGGTACGACTCTTAATTTTGTTTTTCCGTGGTGGTGTTTTTTCTGAAATGTTCTCGTCACTGGAATCCTGTAGATATTTGGGTCACTCCCTTTCCCACTGTGCTCTAATTTGCAAAGTGGAAAAGAGTTTTCCAGTGTTTATGGAACTGATTAGGAAGACTTATTTTCTCATCACACAGGGCAACTTGTGTGTTTCTGATATGTATTCTTGCTTTTCTTCATTTTCAGCTTTTTTCTGTTCCTGAATTTCTTATGGCCTCAGTGGCAGCTTTTCTAGCACATGATTCAGAACTACTTGCACTGTGCATGTTCCCATAAATCACCTCTGCCTAGATGGTTGTTTGTACACCTCATAAGAAAAGGGTTAAAACTGGCTGTAGTAGGGCTAAACTTACACATGCAAGTCTAATTAGATGCAATAGATTCCGACTGTGTCCAACCTAATAGGGTTGGTAAAAGTGGGGCATGAAGATAAAGTTTAGTCTGGATGGCCTGGCAGAAACATTTTAACATCAAAAACCTTGTGGTTTGCTGGATCTTTGAATTGCCTGCATGTGTGCTGTGGCTCTCTTGTCTACGAGGGAGTACTATCCACAGCTAAGAAACATTCCTAAACCTGGCCCTCTGCTCTCTTCTCCATTCAAATTTTGTGTGAACCACCTAGAAGACTAGTTTGCAAAGCAACAGCCTGCGCTGCACTACAGCAGAGCACAGCTGCCCCGTGGGACCCCCTGCAACCCCCACCGCTTCTGTGCTGGTGCAAGTAGGGATGAATGGCTGGCACCTGGCCCAGGTGTATTTGGAGTAGTTGCTGGCAGGTTTCTGAAAGCATAGAGTTCCCCTACATGTAGAAAATTCCTTTTCAACATCTTCAGCCCACTTTATCTTCTTTGTTACGACACTGCTTACAGACATTAATCTATCTGCGTAATCATCTTTACAGGCTAGGCATATACAATTTCTACATGTTTTGTGTGCATGAGATATGTAAATCAAGGGCTCCTTTTTGTGTGTATTTTATCTGTATGTCAGCATGGAGACTCTCCACTCTTTGTTCGTTCCTTCCCTCTGTTAATACAGGCTGTAAATTGTGATGTGAATCCAAAGGTAAGCTTTTAGACTGTGACCTCCAGTGCCATTTCTCCAGAGGTGTGGCTTTCAGGAAGGGCTGCACGTTCCCCACCCAACCAGGAAGACGAGGCCCTGTGGATCAGCCTCCAGTACTGGGCATGCGGCACCACCAGTCACTGTCTAATGTTCTGCTTCTGTTTCGATTTTTTTCTTGGTTGCTTTTGGTAAAAATATTTAATCTGTAGAACAAATGGTTGCTACACTGGAATTAGAGTGTTGGGTAAGGGGCAGTTCCTTGGATGTTCCTTTTGTAATTAGCTGCTGAGTCTTTTTGCCAAAAGCCAGCATTGCTTCTGCACATCTTATATGAGATAGGAGCAAAGCAATAAATATTTTCTTTGGGTCGATCAGTATTTTACTGAAAAAGTAGTTCTGTAAGTGAGAGAAGGCTTGGGTTTTGATCCTGAAATGTTCTAGCTGTGCATCTGTAGCCCTGCTGTTTTATTGGCATACTGCAAGGCATAGTACCTCTTCATTTTAAACCTGAACTCACCCTCGTGGGACGTTTGTTGTATTAAGAAATGAAGGAGAGCATCACTGCACCTGAAGTTGAATACGCATTTTTTGGCATATTTGTTATTATAATCTGTTCCTATTTCTTTGCTATAGATTGCTTGCACAACTCTAGATGTTGATCTGGTATGCATAAATGTAACAGAAAAGCTGCCATTCTACTTCCGAAGGCCCCCTGTGAATATGGTAAATTTACATCTAAATTGTTTTCTTGCTGTTAAATTCTGTATTTAATGTCAGTCTGAGTTGAATTTCCTACCATTTCACTCCCACCATTCCCATCCAAGTGTTCTTTTATTTTCTTGCATAATGTGTAGTGTTGTTTCAGATGTCCTTCTCTTTAAGGCCTCCACTGCAGCATTTAATACACAGTGATGTTCTTTTTTTCTTCTTCATATCCCCCACTTAAGAAGGCAGAAGTGGTGTTCCCAAGGAATGGAAACAGAACCTTCAGGCCACTACTATGCTAAGCAGTGAGATGTGGTGTTATTGCTGACTAAGCTGCTTCCCAAACCAGAAGTGGTACAGCTGTGTCAGAATAGATAAACAGCCCTGTGATTTAAAAGACAGGAGGATGTGAATGACAGTTATTTGGAGGACAACTGTATTGAATCCATACTTAGACAAAGGAATGTCTTGGCAAATGAACCAAATGTGCAATTGCTAAATATCTGCTGTGGGGTACAAGATGACTATCAGCATGGATCAAATATTTTGTTAATACAGTTCTGCCTACTGTTGGTGGTTTGCCAGAAAGCTTAATCTGAACGTGCTCATAGATAAACTATTTTTTTCCTCTGAGTATCTGTCAAGATTCATTCTGCATGGGCATTCTTGGCTGATGTAGTCTTTAGTGCTTAAAAATTTAGATTTGGAATTGGCTAGAAATCCTACTTCCTCTTCTACAGAAAGTTTGACCTAGAATAAAACTTTTAAATTGACTAGAATTAATGCTGAAACACACATAAGGTAATACTTTGAAATTTACTACAGATCGGGAATTTCAGCATTCCAGTTGGAATAACAATTTTGTATGAAATGTTGTTTGAAAGTACCCCAGCTGCCTAAAACTCCAGCAGTTGACCCAGGTGAGGAGCTGAGTGGCTCTTGAAGCCCTGTTTTTGGAAACATTTTCTTTACAAGCTACTTAGCTTCCACACTCCCAGCTTCAAGGCAGGCTGTTTGTCAGGCTGGTTTTGTGCATCCTAGGCAGTCAGTTTTGGTGGTTGTGATGCCAGACAGATTGGCAGGCAGCTAAAGTGGTGGGGATGAAATTAAAAATCTGCTTGACTGGAAATTGGTGTATTGCCATCACCTGTTTTGGTTTTGATAAATTCACGCTTCTCTTCTTGTTTGCAGATGTTGGACCAGCTCTATGTAAAACATTTGATGTGTACATAGCTTCTGTTGTGCTTGCATGCAGAGGTCATGCATGGATGGGAGCTAAATTAATTCCATCTGTATTCAGTTACTGGACTCTCTTACAGTATTGACATTGCAGCATTTTTTAATTATATGAGCATAAAGGATAGAGTAACATTTCAGGCAAACATAGTCTAGGCCATGGAACAAAGCTCCTAGCTTTGAATTGTGTCTTTATTGCTAACTCACTGTGTCCTATAGCAAGCTGCTTAACATTTCTTTGTGTGTTTGCAAAACCAAGAATACTAAGCTTTTTGTGAGGTACTTTGACAGACAACAAAGGATTTTAAAGCAGCTGAAAATATAACCAGTATTACTATTTGGAATCCCTCCTGTGATTTACTGTTATTTAACATTCTCACAAAGACTGGAGTATGCTGTGAGACAGGAGAGAAGGGTTCTCATCATTGCTGCTTTTTTGCAAGGACAAATTCCTCATCTGCCAGATGCAGGTACTGTGGGAAGCCGTGGTCCTGTTTAGAGCAGTCTGTGGGGTTAGAGGAGGAGGGTCCTCAAAATTTCAAGGCTTCTTCCTGACCAGCAAATACTTGTCTCCTCAACTGTGATAGTGGAAAGTGAATTACAACTAATAAGTGGTTGGTATTTCTTTGTTAAATCTTATTTATCTGTCATACCAAGATTCAAGTATACATATCTGGGGTACAGTGAAACCTTCTCTCTCACCCCTTTCATGCTGTGCTATGCTCTTGCTGGAACAATTCCACCTCAATTTTTTCATATATAGCACAATTAAACTGAGAATAAGCTGCATCAATAATAGACAGCAGTTGTTAGATTGTTATGCTTCTGTCCTTTTGATTTTTTGATCACTTTCTTTCATGTGAAGGCAATAGATCGAGGCATTTTCTTTGAACTTCTTTACACACCCGCCATCAAAGACTCCACAATGAGAAGATACACAATTTCAAATGCAATCAGCCTGATGCAGATCTGCAAAGGGAAGGTAAGTTCTCAAAGTGAAAACAAGCTAATTAATTCAGTTCAAATTCTTCTGGAGTTGTACAGACTGAGCCATTTTAAATGAGTTTGATTGTGGAGTTTCTGAAGCTGTGACTGAATCTTTGCCTACTAATACAAGGACACAATTATTCTAGCTCCAGATACTTCCAGCCATGCACCACTGCATGCTTTCTTCTTAAGTAGTCAAACTGTTAGATTCTCTTTTTGGAACAAGCTAGCTGTTATTATGGTAGGCAATATTCAAAACAAATGTTGAAAAAAAAAATAAAAATGTCAGAGACCTAATGTTTGCACTAGAACTGAAATCCACACATTTCATATTTCTGATGGACCAAAAGCTCTATTTTGGTAGTGTACCTTGAATATAGAGGGTAGAAAATATAAAGAAAAAAGTAGAAATCATGTTTTATTAAAAGTAAATTCCCAGTGTACAAAACAGACCCAAGAGCTAGCTGGCTATCAGCCAGGGCTTTCCTGCAGTCAGCTGCATTCTTCCCTGCTACTGAAACCTGAGGAAGAAGTAATGCTTGCAGCTGAGACGCCTGTAATCCATTGCTTTCATAACTTACCTCCTCCTAGGCTGCCAGGCTAAGCTGCCTGTCGTGCTGGGTCCTCTCAGGCCATTTTTTTTTTGTTTTTTAAAGGGAAGCATATCATAATGCATATCCAAGTCAAAAGAGATTGTAGCTCCTACCACCTTGATTGGAAACAGCCTTTTCTGCACTTAGCTGGTCCAGAGAAGCTGAAATTGGCATTACTGCTCAGATCTAGTCTGAAGTGGGATATACAGCTTGGAAGGCCAATTAAAAGCAGATCCGTCATTACCTCTGTTCCTCTCAGGCATGGCAGCCTATTCTATAGGATAGCATAGTGGGTCAAGCAGATTCATTCTCTTGGTGCTCCAGAAGAAAGTGAGTATTTGCATGGCCTTTCCTGAGAAGCCCAGCTCTGGGAGTTAATCGTGCAAAATGCTGACTTTGAGTTGAGGTACACACACACACAAACCCTTTCCTTTGGGTTTCCTTTTTGCCAGTGCTCCTCTTTCCACCACAGTTACTGATTTAGAGAGCATCAGTTGAGTTGGTGTCACAAATAGAACAAGTGAGATGTTCCAGCACTCGGTCTGTGCACAGTGCCCTTTCTTTCTGCATCTGTCAGTCCAGTGTTATCATCTGTGCCTGGAAGGGTAATCAGTTGGAGCTGGAGATGACGAGTCATTGTTAGGCGCTGGACGAGCTAGGTGAGGACTGCTAGCTTGCCTTTATTTTTTGTCTCCAGGTGCAGTACCTGGTGGGCCAGCATATGTTGTCTGTTTCTCACAGGCAGTTTGAATCCATCAGTTATATAAAGGCCTTTTTTTAAGAGATATGGGATGGCTGGTCCATAGGCTGCTTGCATTGATGCCTGGCACACAGCTCTTGCCGTCTGTAACCTACAGTTGCTGAACTTATAGCAGCTTTTGGATCCCTTTGTTCCTTTCTCGTTGTAGTAGGGCAGAGAATCTTGTAGAAATTTACTGGTGTGCTCAGAGCCAGTGCTGAGCAGAGTCCTTAAAACATGTTAAAATGTGTAGGGAGTGAGAGAGGGACTTGCCTGCCTTGCCAGACAGAAGGTGTGTGTACCCACAGTTCCTTACCTCCTGTGTTTTGGTAACTGAGTGTGTATACTGTGCCTGGAGCAGTGCACTGAACAGCTTCTGTCTCTTTACGTGAGGAGGTAATGCTTTGCCTTTGAGTTCTTCCCTTTAGCCCTTCCCTTGGGTTTGCCTTGGACTGCCTCTCCTTCACTCACTACCAGTGCTTTTCTTGTCTGCTCTTGTTTCCTTCTTGTGTCCTACCCGACCCCTAATTGGAAACCATCTGCCTTTGAACCAGGCAGAGAGCATCTCCAATTGCAGCATGAACCATGATCCCATGATGGTTCAAGATGGTTGACACAGCTGCTCTGGGAGCTTCTCTGAGCCTGGGAGACAGGCACTGGTTGTTACAGGTCAGAGCAGGATACTTAAATTTTCCCAGCAAACTCTTGCACTCAGCACCAGTGAAGCTCAATAGCACCCTTGGGATCCATAGTGCAGTCATTGTAAAGGTGAACTACACAGGAAGAAATGTCCTGGTGTCCATCATGATATGTGCTATTAAGTCACTTTCATGTATGTGTTGCTTCAGTTTCTTACTTGCCTTATGATAAGGCAGAGTTGTATGTCCCAACCCTTGCTCCTCAGCACGTGAGGAAACATTGGGCAGTGTGAACATTCAGTCATTTCCTTGCGAATAGCTATTTAATGGGTTGCGTTCCAGCTGCACACAGAGCATTCTCTTCCAGTGTCTGCCCTGCTCTTGGTGCTGGGGAGGTGGCATGACAAGCAAAGCAGTGCAGGAAAGGGATCAAAAGCCCCACCTCGTAACTGGAGGTGGTGTGATGTGTTGGTGGTATTGATGTCAGAGAGGGCGAGTCTTTCGCTGCCTCAGTACAATTCTTATTCCCACCCACTCAAGCAGGAATTCCCAAGGCCTTTTATTCAGTATCATAAAAGGTGCAAGGATTTTTTTTTTTAGTGCAAAACAGTCTTCCCCTCGGTGAGCATCCTTGGAGATTTAACATCAGAAGAATGCTGGCAGCTGAGCTGGGATATCTGCCAGCCCCCAAGCAGTCGCATACCTGTTCTGTAGAAACCCTTTGGGAGAGAAGGGAGAAGGATTTCTGTCTGCCTCGTGATTTTCATGAGGATGCCAGTGCTGAGGGAAGTGAGTGTATGGCATGACTTGGCAGCCACTGCCTGACTGCAGACAGGTTTCCTCAACCAGTGTGAGTTTAGGGCCAATGTGAATGGGGAGGTTAGGATTGAGTTGTGCTGCAACACAGAGAGTAGGCTCTAAATTTGGGAGCACTAAACCGTCTAAAGGCACTATTTATAAGCTGCTTCTGGGGGATCTTAAGTCCATTTCCATTACAGCTCAGGTAGAGTTGTCATTTTTGTGGGGTCTCTTGCAGCTAGTGTAGATAGAGGGGGCACTTCTTAAGACAGTGTGTGCAAGTCTGAATTTCTTCTTTACCCTTAAGGTCTGTTTAAGGTCCACTATGAGAGATACAGTCTGATAGGTGCTCACTTAATGCCATCACTGACATTTATTCTTCTTAGCCTATCCCTCTAAGAGGTGCAGCACTTATTGAATTCACCTCTGCCTGTGAGAGGTTTGTAACTGCAAGGTAGGGCTTGGCCCTGTGCCCCTCTCTCTGTAGGGGACAGGGAGATAACTTGGGTTTATTCCTGTCCCCAAATTAAGATCCACGCTCTGTTAGAGTTCATTTCATCTGAGGGCATCAGGTACTCTGATGGTTAATTGGGCTCTGAGCCCAAACAGCTAATGCTCATGAAGTCTTTGCTGCTTGCTGATTTTTTTTGTTTTTCTCTCTCATTTCTTGATGCTGTGTGACAGATGAACATTTGTTCTTTTTTGTTTTCCAGAACATTGTTATATCTAGTGCAGCTGAAAGGGTAAGTCCCAGATTTTTGTTGATGTCAGAACAATTTGAAGATTTAATTAAACATATAAAAACTGTAGTTTTAAATATGGTTGCCATCTTGTGGGTTTTTTAAGTCAAGCTGTTTTACTAAAGAATTTTATTGTGGGGTTTGGCATATTTTGTTTTCTTTGGGTGGGGCTTTTTTCTGCCATGGTATTTTCAATGGCAGTTTTCTCCCAGATGAGGACTCTGTTTTTCAAAATAGTATTTCCTTGATTTCCTAGTGCATCTTGGACAGCTTGCTATTATGTAGCATTTAACCTTGCCTTCCTGATAGCCCTGTCCTATCTGCTCACATTCTGTCAAGCCTGAGAGAGATGACATGCACATATCTAACCTTCTTTGTTTTGTTTTAGCCTCTAGAACTACGGGGTCCTTATGACATTGCTAATCTGTATCCTTTCTATAAGTCAAAAACAGCAGATAACATCAACATGTGAAAGTTCAAAGTGGTTTTGAAATATTTCCATCATTCACTCTCTTTGAACTTTACATGGTGAAGCTTGTTGGTGACCAGTTCCATGAATCAGGCCTCTGAGTGGGTGTGGAAAGAGCAACAGATCTTGGTCATGGGGTGGCACAAGCAGTAACTGTAAATAGTAATGTCTGTGTTCAGCTACAGGTATGTTTTGTTGTGATATTCATTGCATATTGCATGGATGTAAGTGGAGAAATGAATAAAACCCAAAAAATCTACGGACACAGTGAACCAAACCAGAAGTTATTACTTACGATCTCCAAGGTGCCACTTCTTTGGTAGAAGAAGCTATACAATCAAGTTTATATTAAGAAAGAAAAAGTTCCTATTAGAGTACTGGTTACTTCTGAATTTTCCAGTCCTTAGTTACATATATGCTATTAAATAAGTTGTTGCATTCTAGAAACCAAGGAGAATGTGGTTTTTTTCCCCTTTTTTTAGGAATTCGGATACATTTTTACTACTTTCCCTTTCCTGTCCCACAAGCCCAAATCTGGACTGTCCCTCGAAGGGATGCAAGGGAAGCATGTTCTGAGTCGTGAGAACCGTGTGGGAGGGTGTGCAGCCTGGAAGGATTTTATGTGTGTTTCCTTTCCTCTTAAAAAGAGCAGTCAGGCTCAACCCAAATTAACATACCTAATCTGACGTCATCCCTGCTCAAGGCGGCTGGGAACTTTTCAGTTTAATGCTTTTGTATCAGACAGTGCCCTTTCCTCAAACCTGAAATTTCCCATGGGGTCATTTTTTTACTTATTATGCATATACAAATGTTCCTGTGTTGACAGACTTTTATTTTTGAAAGTAGAGCTTCTTGTCTGGAAATAAGCAACGTTGCCAGGAGCTTTCCAGGAGGGCTGCTGAGGAACTTCAGCCAGGAGAACTGGGTGCATCAGTTCCCTGCCTCTGGGTAACCTTATGCAAAATGTCACTTTGAGTTACAGCCTTGCTAATTCCCAGTTATTTGTAGAGTAAGCAAACCTACCATGCAGACAGACTTCACTATTCTCTTTGTTCCTTTCTGTGCATTTTGATCCTGAGCAAAGGTGACAGAGGTTTGCTGTTTGGCCTGTCAGAAAGTGAGGCAAAGGCAGCCGTGTCTACCAACTGCAGAGCCGCCATCCTTCATGGAGGTAAGGGAAAAGCATGTGCAAACTCTTCTAAAGAACACTTGCATTTGTTAAACTAAATTCATGTCAATGCATATTTTCCAAAAGATCTGAGACCTTATAGAGTAACTCAGCTTGAGGTTTTACCTCTTGTCCAATGCAGACAAGAGGAGCTTGTGCACCAAAGGTGTTTTATTTTCCCGTATTGCCATGTTAACAATTCAGTGGCTGAATTGATGGTGCTGTCTGTACTGGAGTACTTGCTTAACCACGTTAATAAGTCAAAAATTGTTTAGCCAAAACACAGTTCTGCTTCTTGTGCTTCATAGTGGAACTATTCCTTGTTTCAGAGAAGGTTGAATGCTGATCTCAGTGACACCAGTAGAAACTACGTCATTGACTTCAAGAAAATCAAGATGTGCGTGTTTTGCATTTCCCCTCTTGCAGCAGGAGTGCAGAAGGAGCCTTTGCCATGTCCCTTTCTGATTCTCCATTATGTAGTCTGTTCCTGACTCGCTCTTGGACCATTTTGAACTCAATGCCAAATTAAATACCATGAGTGCTTACTGCTTAGAAAAAAACGTTTCAAATAGTGTATGATGGCTTGAAGTGATTTGCTGAAACAAAACCTGCTTCCTTATGCTCTCAGCAGAGACAGCTCACAGTAGGTCTCTCCTACTTGCCCATTTTAATATTAAATCAAGTGGAAATTTAGCTCATGGCCCCCTGCACTGGAAATCAAAAGGTTTCCAGTTGTATTTTGTGTCCTAGTGTCAGCATAGCAAAGAGCTGCCACAGTTTGTGTTTCAGGAATCAATTTAGACCCTTGCTTTCTGCTGTAGCACCCATTTCTCCATCATTACCACCCCTTTTACATGCTTTTTTATTGGTTGTTAGTGTTTCTTGATTTTTGTTGTTTATTCTGATAGCAGTTTATACTGAGTAGTCTCATCTAATTTTTAATTTCTGCCTCCACCAAGGTTTGCTGGGTAGGTATGATTTCTAGTTACTTTTCCAACAGCTTGAGTTGCTCTAAGTTTCAAACTCACAGTAGGATTTGGGTTGCATCTCTTGTTTTAGCAGAGGTGGGACTTGAATCTGCTGTAATTCACAGCAGGTAGCTTTGATCTCTTGGAGAGGACATTTCTATGAACAGGGTCCTCTGCCAGCCTGCTGCTTACCTACATGAGGACAGAGTGATGGAAGAATTTTTGTCCAGTTTATGTGGAATTTCTCAAGACCGTCATCTGTCTTATCTGTGAAATTAAATAGCAGATGTAATTTCCTTGTCCCCAAAGAATACTGGCCCAGAATAAGTAGTTATATTGTTTTGGCAAGGTTCTTGGAGAGCCTCTTTGCTAACAAGGTATTTGAAGGGAATCTCTTCTACTTCAAATTTTGCAGAGAATCCTCCCACCAGTATTTTTGAAATTGTATTGGGCTCACTAGGTTGTTTAGCAAACATGAAGAGCTGGGTAACATCACACGATAGTATTGTATAGTAATGCTGAGGGTTCTGTAAATGAAGTATTTTTGAATACCATAAAGCCACTAATTTGGTATGTATAGGCAAGCCTCTGCCAATATAGCTGTGCCAGCATAGCCAGTTTAAGAATCTTGGGATATGTGAATATGTTTGGGGTTTGTTTGTTGTTGTTTGTGTGGGTTTTTTTAAGAACAGTATGTTTTGCTCAGAAACACAGAAATGCTTTTCACAGTGCTTCCAGAATGTGCCCTTCTGTGACTATTGAACTGATAAAGCCTGCTTTCCTGTGGTTTCATGTGTCTGCAGCCCCTCAACCCCTGCAGAACTCTGTTTTCTCTTACGTTTGCTGTAATTCTACACCCACCATTGGATTTCTCCCTTTAGTTTCCCCCCTCCACAAGGCAGCGTATCCCCAGCTGCTGACCATGCAGGTTGCTTACTGGCTGTGTGTGCAGGCTGGTAAACATGTTGAACTGTGCTTTGGGGCATGGACACCTGCCATTAGTATGCATTAAATGCACTAATGTCATTTTATTTGAGGTACTACAGTTTCTACTTGTATATTCCAGAAACTCGGAAGAGTGCCTGTGGGGTTGTGTACACGGTGAAGAAGCCTCGCAAGGTTGAGGAGGAAGAAACAACACTGCCAGCCTGCAAAAAAGCTAAGACTCAAGCTTGAGGACTGAACCAGTTGTCAACAGGAGCCTCCATCCCATCTTTATCCATTGTTGAGTCTTATCCCAGACTTCATCGAGCTCAGTTACTCCCTTACTGCTTTATTTAGACTGGAGAATAATTATTCTTGTGGTGTTCAGGGGAGGAAAGCTGTAGGAATGAGACTACTGTAGTTCACCACATCTGAAAGGTCATGCTGGGCTTCTGGCCAAGTTCAGGAGATTGTCTCTTCACCCTGTCTTACGTTTTCTGGAGTTAGTGCAAACTCAATGCAACGTTAGTAATACATGGAATTTTTCAGTTGTACAAGTGCATTCCTATTTTATTAAAAATGTTTTTACGAACACATGCTTTCAAAGTGTAGGTTTTGTGGTTTCTCAATTTTGAGCACATTTCTGTACTAAACCTCACAACCAGATGCCAGTAGATGTTTACCTTCAGTGACCTGTGAAGAATAATGGTGCAGTAAAAAAAACACAACTGCTTCCCATGCTGTTTTGTGATCAATGGGTATAAAGAAGATCCCAGCATCTGCCACTTACTAGGAGGTAGCTTGGATTTGTGTTACAGTAGGATTGACCTGATCTGCTTGACACGCATCCCAAAGGCCATCCCTGTCCTGCAGCTCTTATAAACCAAACAGTAACATGAGACGGTTACCATACATAGGATGGAAGAGCCCAAGGTTATGCTGAACTTGTGCTCAGCATGGTATGTTGCAGTCACAGTGTAACAGCTGGCTCACCTTGGCCTGAGCAGTCTCCACGTCACATCATTTTTACTGCATCATTTCCTTCTTTATGTCCTGGTATGGCAGTGTTGTCTATGAGAGTGTTCATTTTGCTGCCTCGTGCTTTTCTGTTTTCCTTCCTGTTGATGCCTCAGTAAATCTAATCTGGTTGCCAAAATAACAATCATAACAGATTTATAATCGGCGGAGCATTTTCAGAGCTCTTCCAAATGTTGACTGAAGTTTTGCTTTTGATTAGACCAATATAAAAATTATGTAAGCTGCTGTACTTGAGATACTCGTGAGGCAGCTTTACTGTGAATACTCCAGTTCTCTATTTGCATCTGACAACAAGTTGAGAAGTGGAAGTTATAACATGTAAAATATTGCAGAAATCTTGCAGTGGGTCATCTCTGAGCTCTCATTAATCACACTGAGCAGAATGGAGGAAGTTCTCAGTAGACTGATGGTTCTGTATAGCGCTGTTGTAATTCACAACAACATTCAACAAATAATGAAATTTTTCCTTTCTGTTATTTTATTTGTTCACTTAGTGATTTGAATCTGTTTTATTATAGATATTGGGATATTATACAGTAGTTTGTCATTTATGCACTTAGCTCCAAAGTAATGCTGTAACTAGAGAAGAAGCAGAAATGTGTTTGTCTGGTGCAATTTTCTGAATGACACATTATGTTGCCTTGGCCAGAGAATAACCTACCGTGAACAAGAGAGAAGTTGTTTGGTAGCTTGCACATGGAAAGCATATGGAGGCTTTTGAATGCTAGAGATCCTTCTTGCTACTTGTTTGACTTGATTTTAAAAATTTAATGTCTGCATCTCTGCCCTTTAAGTTGCTGCAGTGCTTCAGAACTGATTGAAAAGTTTCTTCTGCCCTGGTTTCTTGAGGCGCATTGTTCTGGCCACTTTGGTGCCCGAACAATTGGGCTGCTTCTCGGTTAGGATGATAAACAAACTGAGTTATCCAGCACTGATGTCATTTCTATTTCCTGCAAGGCATGCTCCCAGTGTCCGGGTAATTGTGCAGAAACAAGTAGTGAGTGAAGCAGTGGCTTGCAGAGAAGGGCAGCAAGCGGAACTGTCCCATAATTCTTATGGAGAAGAGTGTCCACAAATAAAGCTTATGGCTGGCAAGGTGACACTCGTGAATTATAGTGCTTGTGTGAGAAAAGACTAATCTGTCTAAAGCTGTTGGCCTCAATCTGGGATAGCTGGCTGCAGCCAGCATAGACATTTCTTCTGCTTGCTCCTCTGGTGTTTCTGTAAATTCACTTAGTCTCCAAATTTGGCACTCCAGTAACAATTCGTCATTGCTGCCCACTTCTGACCCTGCCTCGTTGCCCAGGACATTGTTTTGGTCAGACAGCAAAGCCTGCTGGCTAGAAGCCAGCTGACACAGGTTGGTGAAGGTGTGTGAGAGCCTGTGGTGGATTTTGCGGGGAGGCCACACTGTGAGGCATTAGGATTTTAACTGAATGCAGCGTGTAACATCCCAGTGAAACTGGACACTGGTGTCCCTGCTGGCAGCACTGTTAAGAGTGGTCTGATTCTGCTAAAGCAAAGAGAGAGGTGTCTGCCTTTCCCAGCAGGACTCAGTGTCTTCATTGGCTTAGACAACTGAAGCTGTCTGATGTGCTCAACATAGTAAGTACTGCCTTGCTGAGAAACAGATTTTTAAATCAAACTCAGTAATGAAACTGTAACTTTGTTTTTCAAGCTACCTAAGTTCTGTCTTTCTGGTTTTGTATATGTGTCTCCATTTAATGCTATAAGTAAGAGATGGCATTTATCTAACAGGGGCAGGGAGGTCACTGAAGGGCTGGCTGCTCTAGGCAGTTGAGACTTTTTTTGGGTTTTTAAGAATTGTACAGAGGCCAAGATGTGAACTTTCTTTAGAGAGAGACAGAAACACCCTGTGCATGCTCACTACTCCATAATCCACTCCACCAAGTAAAAAGAACCACTCTGTTTATTTAATCTGAAATAGATCAGTACAAAATGTACAGAAAAAGCAGTACAAATTTACAAATATACATAATTTGCTTCAATTATCAGACTTCACAGTAGTCCATCTTAAAAAAATTCACATTCCTGATACTGTCTCCTCTCACCTTCATAACATTGCACCTGAATCCCACAGTCCAAACAGCTACGTGGTGGTTGGAGCTCTGTCCTTGAGCTCGTTGTCAACCACAATTGCCAAACCCCATGTAAACCCCATTACTCAACTACTTCTTCAAATCCACTTGGCACCTCAGTACACTTTCATTGCTCTTCACGTATCACCACTCATTTAACATATTCTAATAATACTGAGAATTTGGCTGAGATGAGGTGACAGTTGCAAGTATTTGCTATTTAGAGCTATTAGAAGGCTTGAGGGAAGTTGCTAATGTAGTTGGAAACACTGCCATTTAAGACAAAAAGATTTATGTTGCTGGCAGAGGTTGCATTAGGATGTAAAGCTCTATCAAAAAAGCTATGATAATACTGAGAATCATTAAAAATTATTTTTTAAATAAATAAATAATAAATAGTAATAAATAAAGTCATCTTAGGACCAGTGGAACTTTAACACTCAATCTGCCTTTTGAAGTAATTTCTTTGCATGTTTGTTTTGCAGTTTTCAGTGAAGGTACTTCAAATAATCCAGTACCATAAATATTTTCACTAAAAATACTATGTTCAGGACTATATTCCTCCAGATTCACTTGAAGCATTTAAAAGCAGCAAAAAGATAGCAGTCTGCTTTCTCTCTTCAGAGCTTGCCTAGATGGACACTCTTATAGGATTTGTTTTTCAGGCTGTTGAATATCTCTTTGGTGCCATTCTGCCACTGAAGAACAAGATCCATAGGGGTTTTCCCTTGCTGGTTAAAAAAGAAGAGGAAGCAAGAGTTAATTTCAGCCAGTGATTTCTGAGTTCTTTGTTCTTCCCTAGATATTTACACAGTGTATCTGTCCGCCTGATGTGAGACCCTTCTGCAGGCACAATGTCAGACTCTCTTCTCCCTGATATCTGAGTCCTTTTGCTCTACAGGTCTAGTCCCAGTGCTGTTCAGACTCATGATGAAATCTCCCTGTGTTTCAGTGGTTCTAAGCCATATTAGCAAATAGTGTGACTAGCAGACCATGCAGGTGTTTCTTTTGATCTAGTTTAAACTGATGAGGAATACTTTTAGATGAAACCTCAATAAGGCACTCTTCTGTTTGATGGTGAATTCAGATAAGAGTTTGTACTGGTTTAATTGGGTTATGAACCACATGTAAATTAAACAGAAGCAACTTCTGTGTGCAGACGAAACCTGAGAGAGTAAGTCTTTGGCCTTCGGGGCTGTGCTTTTCATAGTTTCCTTACCCTGGTGAGGGGTGATGCTGGGAGTGCCCTGCTTTGGAGAGTGTGGGCAGGGAGTCGGGAGTGCAAAGTCCTGCAGTGACTGGTTTCTTCCTTGCCCCCTTAAGTTTTGATTGATTGCCAATCAAAAGCATTGACTGGCATTGGTAAAGCCCACTGTCCATTCCACTGCTACTTGGTTTGGGAGAAAGGGTCTGCAATGTTCTGTGTTTTAACAAGTGGCTGCAGAGCTCCAGCAATGCATCTGCTGCTGCTGCAGTGGCTATGAGAAGAGTCAGGTGTGGGGCTTCTTAAATTGGAACTCCACTGAGCCATGGGGGTTTATTGCCCAACAGTCCAGTTAACAGCCAGTCATCCAGATGTAGTGCTTGGGCTCGCCCTCAGCTGCAGACTTAACAGAAAGGAGATTTCTCTGACAAGTGAAGGTCTTTGTTGTCTCAGTGGTGGTTGAATCCCAGGCATTGTGCAGAGAGCAAGTGTCTGTATGTTCTATCTTTTCAATAAATGATATGTGTAATTAAAATAAATTGCAAAAAGATGTGATGTTGTTTTAACTTCCAGCTGCTAGGTTCTGATTTTAGAAGAGGCACGGGTTTGTCCTCCCTGACCTCCCCCAAGTTATATTTTTGCTGTGTCAGCTCCGCGTTAATTAACTAAGAAGTCATCTAATTAAGTCTGTTCACAATAGCCTCCCCTGGCCTTGAAACCCATGAAACTGCTCTGAAGGGAAACATATTCTAAAATTTTTTGAATTACTGCTTTTTTGGTTTTGCTATTACTTACGCAGTTCTTTATAGTTAGATCAGCTCCATACAGAATCAGCAGCCTGATCATTTTGTAGCGGTTCAGCCTGACAGCATCGTGCAGCGGTGTGTCGCCTTCCTGGGGGCAGGAGACATGGACCACAGTGTCAGTCCCACTGGCCCAGCACGGCAGTGCCGTCTCAACAGCATAGCCAGGGATCATTACAGGTAAGTGAAACTGTCAAGGCAGAGAGCAGCTTGATGCTCCCTGATAGCTCACAGGTAAGAAGTTGTTGGTACTCACTCTGTCTCTGGCATTGAGATCTGCTTCACAGGCGATGAGGTGCTCCCCACAGTCGTACTGACCCGTCCTCACAGCCACGTGCAAAGGGGTGCTGAGCAGCTGATAGGCAGGAGGAGAAGGCAGTCAGTAGAATGGAACAGGTAGAGACCGCTTGAAGAACGGCCGACAAAAATTATCTACTTGGAGTAAGGGTCAGCTTTGCATCTACAATTTAAAAAGCTGCAAAGTCCCAGAAGAACATACCTTGTCTCTTGCATTTCTGTTTATTCCTTTGTCCAGTAGGAATTTCACAACATCCAGGTTCCCCCCTCGACAAGCCCAGTGCAGGGCTGTAGATTCAAGCTGCAGCAGGAAAAACAAAAGGAAAGTAATTTAATTCATCATTATATTTTTTTAAAGTTAAATCATTCTGATCAAATTTCTAAATTAATCCAAAATAATTTTCATGCAGTTTAACCTAAAGCACTTCACTGTGATCACTGAGTTGCTTCTAGTAACAGCTTTTCTTATTTTGCCTTAATTTCTTTAGTATTGTGAGTTTCTCACTCTTCACACTCACTGCATATTTCTCTTAAAGACTGAGATCTTGGCAACACTGCTGTGAGAGAGGATGTGTTTTGTCTATTCTGTGAACTTAGAAGTTATCATTAGCCGGGTATGTTTTTTTTTTTTTTTCTGGCTTGTATGTGCTAGTTAATATTTTTTATTTGATGCCTTTTGGATGTAAAATGCATAGAACATGGAGTTCAAGGGCAAGAACAGTTCTCTTTTTAAAAAATAAAAACTTATGTAGGTCCACAAGGTGAATTAGAACCCTTCTTCTCTCCAGGATTCACTTTCTCTCCACTCAGTTCTGCCAGGAGGGGTGGAATGCTCTACCTGTTGTTCCTCCTGTTTCTTACACTAGCCATGAGCACTGCTGGGTTAAGCAATGGGAGCAAGGCTGGCTGGTTCCAGCTGTTTAGCAAAGGCATAAATAGCTGGGAGTAGAGAAGCAACAAAACCAGCTGTAGAAGCAGTTGAACCTCAGCTACCTGTGTAGCCGGCATTCCAGAGGAGCCAGGGGTCTCTTCTGAGAGCAGCCTTGAAATCCTGGTGGAGAATGTACGCGTTGTCCTGCGCCCTGGATACAGGCGTGGGACAGTGGTGTCTCCAACACCTGCCAGCAGGCTGGAGCAGCAGCCTGACCTCAGCTCCCTTTCGCTATGCTAGAAGATGTTTGTGGTAGTCTGCTGGCCAACAGGTTCCTCCCTTTCCTGCATTTTCCACTTTGGCAAAAGGAGGCAGACACCCGCTCCTGAAACCTCTCCTCAAAAATGTCATTTCAAGGTTAAACTTACAAGATGTTGCAACAGTCCTCTTCTATAAGAAGCACTTCTATAAGTGCTTCTCTTGGCATTTATGGAACAATGAGCAATTTTTTTAAAGAAGTGTAAGTTGTTGTACATACCATGTCTTTCTGTTCAAGCTGGGCTCCAGCTTCCACCAACTTTTTCACCACCTCTAGATGTCCTTCAGAGCATGCCCTGTGCAATGCAGTGCGTTTGTACTGCAAATTGCAACAGTATGAAATCAGATATTAAATGTGGCACAAAAAAAATTCTTTAAATCTTTTCTCCCCTCCTCCCTAGGATGATGGCAAATACATACTTTATGCTGATTCATTTTCAAGAGCTAATACGATGGAGACCTGAAATCTGCAAAGTTTTAATAGCATCCTGTGAGATGAGAGCTGCCTACCCAGCATTTTAAAGGGTGGGAGAAATATCTGCAGTATGGCATTCAAATTTAAAATTATGTCTGTTGATTTCCACCATCCAACATGCTAGCTGTGTTTTGTAAATGCTTATGCATTATGGAGAGGAGGGCAGGCAGCATCACTTTCTTTGTCGTTCTGCAGACAAATTTCTTGCCTGTTCATCTGTAGCGTTGGAAGACCACCTGCTACAGAAAATCAGGGGCTCCTGGTGACCAACAGTTTGCTTTTAAATATAAAGATTCTTTCGAAGTAATATTACTTTGAAAAGTCCCAATGGCCCCATTATGACTAGAAAACTTAGTATACAAAACTTATGGTGTTTATTTACTCCCCCTACCCTTTTTTCTCCTCAAAAGTGTGGAAGCTACAAAACCTAGTAGTAAATGTTATCTTTGCTCTGTAATAACCTCTCATCTGTAGCAGGCCTTGTAATAAGAAGGAAGATTGTACCTGATCACAGACATTTGGATCCCCTTTGTCTGACAGGTATTTTTCAATTACTAGCAGCTTATTCTCCAGTGCAGCTCTAAAGAATGTGGGTATATCCACTGGTCCTGTCTGATGGAAAGAAATACACAGAGCATAAATGTGTGTGGCACAAAACCCCATCGATATTTTCCAAGAAGAAGGTACTTTGAAGTAACTTACAATAACTTCTGGTTCAGGTTCCTTTACAATGGGAGCTTTCACTTTCTTGCATTTTTTCTTCTTCTTCAACTGAATGATTTTTTCAAGATCCTCCAAGTTTTCAAGTTTTGACCTCTGCTCTAATTTCTTTTTCTTCAGCTGAAACAAATCAGGGAAGCCAGCAAGTTGAACTGAGTGTGACCACCCCCTTTGGAGTGACAGGAGAGTGTGTGCTATTATTCAGCCAAACTCAGTTAAGACCAGATGAAATTTGAAGTAAGTTGTCTTCTTTTGAAAAAAACAAAACAGCCTAGGGCTAATTGGCCATTAGAATAAGTTACTAAGTGTGTGAGAAATTCTACATCACCCATAGTTTTTCATACGCCATTGAACCTCTTCCTAGCTGCTGCTTCAGCTGTATGTTTTGGGGTATATAGCATGAATTTTTGGTCTGTGTTAGGCCATGGGCCAGAACAGCACTGCAATCCTTTCTGGCCCAACAATTTAAGAAATCTCATGTGTATATTATAGGAGCTGGGAAGCCCCTGCACTTTTACTTGACTTCCAACAAATGTTTTTTCTTCAACCAGTTCTATGATATAGCCCCTGATTTATTGCAACTTAATCCTCTTTGGTGAAAAATATACCCTAAAGTGAAAAGCAAGTTTTAGACCAATCTTAGCATTTCAGTCAGAAAAGGTTACGTTTTGGTAAGCTACAAAGAATGTCCCCAGTATCCTTGGAGGGGCAGTTCAATAAATGTTTAACACTTCTTGAAGCCTGCTTGTAAAAAGCATCCCTGCATGAAGTCAGCATGGGGCACTGGTAACATGAAGAGCAAATGTGTTGCCTGAACTGAGATCCCAGGTACCATGAGATGTCCTTGACTTCAGACGGGGGATTCACTAACAAGGGGTAACTCAGGGTGAATACAGATAACAGATTTTGTACCACGGTATCATTAAGTGTAAGCACATTAGTGAGACCCTGCCATATGGTATACATTTTTTTTCAACTGAATTCTTATTCAGGTTATTTCCACATCTTCTTTTTATCATTCTCTGCATTTAGGGTTTGATCAATAGATAATTGACCTAATGGAAAATAATTATGTTGGCCAAGTGGACTGTAGATCAACTGGAAACCCAAAAAGTTTTTAGGACCCTGTTTTGGAGGAACTCAGAAAACTTCCATAGTGAGTAATGATGCCTCTGTTGAAGGCGTAGGTCAGTAGTATTTATTTTAACACTTCTGAGGCTCACTTTCCCACCCTTCTTTTTTTCAGAACAAAGTCTTACGCCTCCTGCTAGTTAAACTTTTTCATTCCCAAAACGCTTTAAACTTTTAAGCCAGATGGTTGCTTATTCACCAAAGAATTTAAGATGTTACAGCTGCTGTATTTGGGGGCGGGGGGGAAGTCAGTTCTTAGGGACAGTGAGAGAATTGTCATGCTCCAGGAATACAAAATGATTCTTTTCTGTAGACCAGTATTCCTTTCATTTGTAACTGTTTTTCTCAAATGTGCTAGTAAGTATAATGTATTGTTTGCATAAAAAGAGCACTTTCATGGTAGCTAGGGCTTCTGGCTTCAGAAATGCACTCTTACATCTTCCTTGGGGTAGTTATATTTGGTGGCAGTCATTAGGTGTGCAAGCTGAAGGAGACTTACTGGTTCTGATTGCTCCCCCCTTACCATCAGCTAACAGCAGGTGACTTTGGGCAGGAAGGAGCCCCTGGGGATTTGGTCAAACATTATAGGGGGAGTTTTGGGTTCTGCTTCACAGCATTACTGCCTGCATCCATAGGCTACAGGAGCCAGCAGATCTCCATGGCCTTCAATGGACTTTAGACCAACTTCCTCTGGTGGTAATCTCCCAAGAGTTTATCTAGCTCACCACGCATGTATTTCTAACTTAGGCAAAACTTCGGGGGCTGCAGCAGAAAGTGCACACAGGACGATAAAAAACCAAGCACAAACCCCAAGAGCCTACCTCTGCTTCTATTTTTTTCTCCTTCTCATAAGCCAGATCACCTCGATTCAGTGAGTGTTCAGGGACGGTCTTTAGGTCCTCCTGCTTCTCTAATCTTACAGCAGCTTCATACTCTCCATTTTTGAAGTCCTCAGGGAGGAAACTGCTAGTCTCTTTATCATCCCCCTTCTTCCCAGTCACCTGTAAAAGCAAACATGATATAATATAGGCAGCAGCAGCCAACCCTGGGAATATGGATTACCCAGGGGCTAATTACATGTCATTCCTGTCCTGCCCCAGGAGTGTGTGACAGACAGAGTGCAGACCTCATGCAGCCTGTGTCTGAATTAACTATGTATGCGAATGCCTAGAGCCATCTCACAGGCAGATCCTCTGCATCCACACAGCAACCCCCCTTGGATTCTCCAGGTCTTGGGACAAGATCCTTGAAGCCAACTCATGGTCTGACTCTCTCCTTGAGGCTAAGGTCCTGCTGTACTGACAAAAGTCAGTGAGTTGGGAAGAGCATATCTTTTTTTTTGCTTGGGATTTTGTTGTTTGTTCACTCGCCTGCATGTGTGAGACCCATCGGAAGGCTGTAAAAGGTGGTGGTGGAAAGAGTCACCCTGACCAGCCACCAGCACCCTGCAAGTGTTGAGCAGGGGATCAGACCAGGTAGAGTGGGAGGAGAGGCTTTCTCCCTTGAGACCTTACAGTTTTATTGAAACACATCCAAGGCGGTTAAATCAGGTTGCTGAGTAATTTCAAGGCTGGTTTTACCCATCATTGTCAATACCAAAGTCCCCATTTATAGCATTCAGCAAAAGAGCGTAAGGTAGTTCCTGTACAGAAGCTGCATGATGCTGTGCAGTAGCAGAACTTTCAATAGCTTTTGCAAACATTTCTGAAGTTGGATTAAGTGTGTACAAAGAGATAATATGTCAAATTTAGTAGAGGCTGTTGTGTATTTTGAGAGTGGTTCAGTAAATTAAAGTGTCCTAGACTGCCTTGCCATTCAATCACCTTGTAAAATTGTCTTTGTTATAGAGTTTAACACTAGAGAAACTGTCAGGGCCTTGCCAAATAATTTAAGGCAGCATTAACTAGTTAGGCTGTATGGCATTTGCATCTTAACAAAGCCATCAGGGAAGAAAAGTGGTTTCTGTATGATGTTCTAGCGTTTTACTGGATCATTCCCATTTTCCCAGTTTATTGATGAAATCAGGCATTCGTAGTCTGAACCCTACAGTGGAATGTTCCATGACTTGTGGTCTGGTTTAGACATTTATTTTCAGTGACTTTTTATGTCATGTACAGCAGTACATGTAGGAACTGTTAGTTTATTATTAGAAAAGAATACTTATTACTAAACTGTTAGTTTAGATTTGGAAAATACTTAGGTTTCTCTGTATTGATACCTCCTCCCAGTTCCTTACTGGATTGGAATTACTCAGTGTGATCATGAAGTTAATAGCTTCTAAAAAAAAACCAACTAAAATCAAGGTCAAAGGAAAATACATAGCTAAATTTTGGTCAGTATCTTCTTCCTCATGAACTATGTTCTGATGCAAACTCCAAACAGCTATGTAGTTGTATCAGTGGTGAGCCCACTTTCCAAGGAAAAGTTAAATTGAGAATATAATAGGATAACATACAGTACACATTTTACACCTAGAGCACAGCAGGGCTGGTAACCTGCTAAATCATCTTGATGATCCACAAAGGTTTTCTCTCTCTGCCTGGTATAATGACAATCTAGAAAGAAAAGTAATTTTGAATAAATTAAAGAAGGTTGTACCTACCAGCTCTTCTACTTTCATCATCATCATATTTGCTGGTGTTTGAAGGCTGCACTCCTGTATGACTGAACCTCCCAAGTGCTGAAGCCAGCTCTGCAGGGACCACCACACTGGCTTTGCTTATATATCTGTGGGAGAACTGTGCTTGAATGAGATAATCTTCCAACCTGGGAATCCAAGTATGCCTCCTGGCCTTGCCAGCTGAGAGGTGGGCTCACGCTCATTCCAGACATGTTAACAAGCCAGATCTGGTGTCGGGGCTGGGAGGAGGGCGTCAGCGGGGCGCGGAAGGGTGAGCCTCACAGTCTCACCACAGTATGTGAATCAGAATGAAATGTGAGCTCATCATTCCTTCAGCAATGACTGCAGGGCTCAGCAATGCGAGTCATTCGGTGTTCCCAGTGCCCACTAGGACAGCTGTGTGTTGATATAGCATTATAACTTCATCTTCTTTTTTTATTTATTTTTTTTTAACTGACATTCAGATGACTGTAAGACACTGGAAAGGGTAAGTGGCTTATGTATGATACTTGTACTAATATCTTCCTGATAAATGGATGGTGATCCCTTAAATCTCAGAAAGCCATTCTTTTCTTTGCTATTTATTCTTGGATGATAAGCAGTTTTAGGGGAAAGGATCTTCCTCATCATGATGACAGTCTTCTATATTTGTTGGAAGGAATTTTCTGAAGGGATTACTAAACCAGAATGATGTCTCTGGTGCTAAAAGGGCCTATGACATAGTAAGTTACAATCAGTGTAAGATCTCAAAATGGCAAGCTTTGCATTTTTCTGGGACTTTGTTAGTGATTATAAACAGAAAAATAAATTATGTCCTATAATGCCAAAAAAAAAGAGTAAAACTAACACTGTTTTCTCAAATAATATTTTCCTTTTGGGTCTGAAAGAACAGGGGCATGGAAGCGATTTGTTCCATCTTGGAGATAAGATGGGATACAGACAGATATATACAGATGATGCGTGTGTTTTGGCTAAAAGGTGTTAACTGGGTCCTTTGGAAAAGCTTTTCTTATGCTGTGATTCAGAGTAGCCCGGAAGCAGGAGAATGAACACCAGCAGAAGACAATTTGGTGAAAGGAAGATGCAGTCATCTTTACATTTATAGTGTGGATAAATGCCAAGAAAAATCAGTTCTGTCAATCTGTGATGCTTGGAGCTCCTGTCTGGTGAGGTATAAGCCTGGGTGTAGGCATCCAGGTCACCTGGCTGAAATGAATACAACTGCTCAGGTGCTTCAAGTACAGCATGTACATAAATGCTTCACCAAATCAAGACCTAACTATCTTGAGTGTTGTTTATATCATTAGCATCATTAGCATGCTGCGTTCCTGTCACTGACCTTTCAAGGTGTCTCTGTTCTGAACTGTCTCCCAGTAATCTGAGTACATCCAAACTTGTTTTCTAGTGCCCATCATACCTATGCCCTCCCTTTCCCTGAAATGAAGCTGGACATCAGGTGGTTCCTTTACTACTCAGAATATATATGACATTAGAGGATGAGCCCCAGAACTAAAATAGAGTATGTGGTAGCAAGAGAACCTCTCAGAACATTTTTTTCCAAACCTAAGTACAGCCAGGCTATCATTCCCGTAGAGTGGAATGTCCTGAATCACACTGCTCACCTTTTTTTCGCAGCAGTTTTGTACTCCTGCTATATGTCTCTTTGAGAGACATACAAGACTCAGGAGAGGGAGCTCAGTTTGGCTTTTTCTTGCTTAGAAATGTGCTAAAACAGCTTATCTTGTCTGTTTCATTCTGTGATACTTGTTTGGGAGATTGTCTTGAAATGCACATTCCTAACAGTCCTAACCGCTGGTTTACTGGAAACAGATCACAGTGGAGAACTGATGCGGGAAGAGAAATTGAGGGCTTGTTAGCAGTTTGCTTTAAGAACAAAAGCTTTTGCTTTAAGAACTGCAAACTACCTCCAGCCCCATTGTATTTGAAGCTTACTTTTGTTTTTTCTTTTCAGTCTAAAATATGAAACTGGCTCAGCAAAACCTAAAGTGAATGGTTTAAGTGGATAGATATTTCTTTGCAAATTGCATGTAAGTCCAGAGCCCAGAGTATCTTTACAGTAAACCTCAGTGTTCTATGGGGAAGCACAAACCCACTTCTCGCATCATGAGTGCTACCAGAAACCCCCAGCTGCAGTCATTAATTATCTTTAAAACATCCTGTCCCTGATGACTCAAAGAATAATAAAGAACAGAAAAAAATCTTCCTTGATTATTCCGAGTTTCTGTGTAAAAATGGTGGCACACAGAAACCCACTTTAATCAAAGACTGGAGTCTAAATTAACCTCATAATAAATGTTTTTAAGCTAAAAGTCATGTAAACTAAGGTAGCACTATTGAAATAGTAGAAATGCACTGATTGGTATCAGGTAAGACTCTGAGCCGGATGCTTATTGCTATTGCTTAATATTGGAGGAGGAAGTAGTATAATGAGCTTGCAACCTTGTGCTGGACTGTAACCACTTAATCACCTTTCAACAAGTGATTTCTCGTTAAGGTGGAAATAGCAGATGGTCAGTGGGAGATGTGTAACTGGAATCTGAAAAACTCTTGCCGCTCCTCTAAAGGATAAGGGCAGAGCAATGATCTGCAAGGTGTAAGGCGATCAGATATTGTCACAAAAAAAACTTTACAGACAAAACCACAAAAAGGCAGTAGACTCAGCATGACAAAGAGAAAACTATATGGCACACCCTGTTCCCTGCTATCGGAAGAGAAGTTGTCTGAGTAGTGTAAAGAATTTTTGTAATTAATATTTTAGAGAGGTTAATGGTAGAGTGAAAGCATTATGTGTGATACAGATTATATTGCCACCTCCTGTCAAGTGTATTACCATCATGTTTTCAATGCCGTCATTGCTGTACATGGCTATCTTACATTTTCCAGCACTCTGCCCTTGGCTGTGTCCTTGCATCTGAAGATGTTGCCCTTTGGAATGCTGCTGTGCCTGGCTGTCTCTGTCCATCTCCTGCTGCTAAATAAGTAAAGGTATGGAAAAAATCAGTTGCTGGGGAGTGGGTTTGCACCAAAAAGGGTATTAATCCAGCAAACTATGTTCCATGTGTATGCAGTCAAGGAGAATTTCATACCCAAGGTACACCTCAGGAGCAGAAACCCATAGTTTACTCCAGCTGGATCAGTGTGCTGTTGGTGTGTTTAGCTTGTTTATTTCTCAGTATGTATGAGCATCCACCATGCTTTTTTAGGTGTTTGTTTTCCATAAGAGGCAGGAAACACTTTCCTTTGTCTACCATACACTCCGATATTGTCCAAAAGCAGTTTGGATGTAAGTTAGTGTTAATATGCAAATTATACCACTCATGCTCTGACTTTTTCAACATAGTGATATGTATGTCTAGCTGCTTTTTCTAAAGTGATTGGGGAATTGCTACATCATCTGTTTAAAACAACTTGGAGACTTCTTATCATTGTATATTTTTGTGTACAAAGCTACTAAATAGAGTTGTATTCTTTCCTTAGGAAAGCAAACGAACAAACCTGGGAATCTAAAGTTAGTTTTAAGTACAAAATAAGAAGATGAGAAATTATTAAATTAAAGCATGTGGCTATAAATTCTGCTTCTTCAGATCTGTTGTTGTTAAAGAAACAAGCGATAGTCCAGCGGGTTGCTGGCCTGGCCAGCACAGTCAGTCCTCTGATGTCAAAAGCCAAGCCAGCAATGAGTCTATGGTTGCACCATGTACTGCAGGGCTTAAAAAACCCCTCCTCAAATGATGTTAGGGTTGGGGATTTGGAAAGGAAAGGAAAGGAAAGGAAAGGAAAGGAAAGGAAAGGAAAGGAAAGGAAAGGAAAGGAAAGGAAAGGAAAGGAAAGGAAAGGAAAGGAAAGGAAAGGAAAGGAAAGGAAAGGAAAGGAAAGGAAAGGAAAGAAAAATTAAAAGACAAATTAAAAATAAATAATAATAAAATAAACCCCTGTGTTTTTTTTTTTTTTGTTTGTTTGTTTTTTGTTTTTTTTTTAAACAAGGGATTTGAATTTATCTGAGGCCTTGAGCTTTATCATGATGGCATTTATATGACACGTGAATCTGGCTAATTCATCTTAGTGGGTTTCAGTCAACAAGCAAATGCAACAAAACACGCCAGAAGGGTTGTTATCTGTGGTCAAATGTGTTTATCTACTGACTGCTTGGCTTTCCTAGTCAGCAATACGGGTAAAGGTTCTGCTGCTCCAGCACACCTGTGTTGATGCTCTGTTCATGTAACCTTTGACTACATTTTTGTGTGGTCAAGGAAGTACGATATTCCCTCAGCTGCTGCAAAAAGGCTTTTCTGTATCAATATGGAGTTGTCTAAAAGGTTTCTGCCATTCATAAATACTCCAGAACACCTCCAAGTCAATCAAGAAAGGAAAAGTGCTTAAAGTAGAGAACTGCAGAAGTTATTATCCTTACAATAACAGCATGCCTACAAATCTTGGTCACTTAAGTCATGATCCAACAGGTGCCTACGTCAGCCAGCTGCTCTGCAGTAAAGTGTAGCCAGTGCTTTTGATTGGCAGCAAGGGAGAATTCAGCTTCCCTCCAGAGAAGCTGTGACATTTTAAAACTTAATTCTTATTTTTAATTTCACACTGTCTAACTTAAAACCTTCAGTTATTGAATCTTGCTTTATCTTTTTCTGAAAGCTTCTAGGTGCTCCCTATCACCTTTTTGCTGTGTACTTGTAAGTGGATGCTATAGTTTTGGGAGATACAAATACCCCTCTGAAATGCTGCATAGCATGTGCAGGACTTTTACTTGTTTATGCAGAAAAAATTCAGGTCCTAGCTGTCCTTGTCTCCATTTACATAGGAAAAGTAGCAGTTCAGGTGACACATGAGGACTCCACTGAGCAGCAGTGCCAGACTTCATGGGCTGAGGAAGGGATGGTAACCTGCATCTGGCTGCTTCAATGTTGGGAATTCCACTCTGGAAAAGTAGCAAGTTTTGTGTGGGGCTGCTTACTAGCAGTGGCCAAATATCATCCAACCATTGCTTTTCCCTGTAGCATTATATTACAGCACATGTTGAAGTGGTTATCTAACAGGATTCCCAAGTAGCTCTCCAGGCAGAATCAACCAAGTTACAGTCATAACAAGAGATAACAGGGAGGGCCTTAGGAGGCCATCTAGTCCAAGTTTCTGCTCAAAATAAGGTCAAACTTGAATTCAGGTAACATTCCTCAGAGCTTTATCCAGTCAGATCCTGAAAACCTCCAAGGATACAAATTTCATAACATCCCTGGCCATCCTCATCATGATTTTTTTTTTTTCCTTATATTCAGTTGAAAAGGTCCCCGTTCAATTTATGATCATGTTTTCTCATTCTCTTCCTGTAAACCTCTGTAAAGAGCCTAGCTAGCCTTTCTTGGTAACCTCCTTGTAGGCTGCCCTTAGTTTACCTGAAACCTTGTCTTCTCCAGGCTGAACAAGTCCAGTTCACCAGCCGTTTCTTACACAATAAATGCTGCAGTCCCTGACAATCTCGGGACTGATTTTACATCATTGTTTGGACACGTGATGAAAATACTAAACGATGTTGTACCAGGAACTGATCCTTGTGGGAATCTGCTGGAAATAGTTCCCCTCGTTACTCTCACCACTTTGCGATCTGTCAGTGAGCCAGCTTTTAGTTCTTCCAAAGTGCATCCTTTTAATTCCATATAATGCATGCTTTTTAATCATACCAACATATGCCATGAGATGAAATGCTTTGGCAAGACCCAAGTAAACTGCATTAACATGAATGCTACTCTCAACCAGACCTTTCATCCTGTGGAAAGAGACTTGTTTAAAAAGATCTGCTTTTCATCCAGCCACATGGATTGGCGTTTGTTGCATGTAATGTGTCTGATTCTTTCTTGATAAAGCTTTTGTTAACTCTTCCCCCTGTTTTCCTGGAACTGAATCAGGTCAGCCTGCCTGTTGTTCTCTTTCATCATTTTCAGCCATTCAAAATATCTTGGGAGCTAAGGAGAACAAAAAGGAGCTTCTCTGCTTGGCTGGCCTGTGAGATCTCTGGATGCAGCCTAAGCAGATGCTCTACCTCAGGGAGGTTCCTGCATTTTGTGAATAAAAGAGAGCACAGGGAATCAAGGTGAGAAAGAATCAGATGGATTTTACTTAAAAATATGAGAATGTTTTCATAGAACATTGATTTTTGTAGTCTCTTACCAACACAGGCACAGCAGCCTCTCACTTATTTGTTGAAAACATATCCTCTATAAAGTTAGAAACTAGGTTGAGATTTTGAAAATCACTTACTTGGGAAAAACCAACCGTTTTATATGGGGTCTTTTTGGTAGTGGTGGTTTTGTTGTGTGGTGGTGTTTTTCAGGTTTTTTTGTGTGTGTGTGTGTGTGTTGTTTTTTTTTTTTTTCTTTGAATTCACATAGCAATTAAAATGTAAATGCATAAATCTAGTTCACATTAAATTTGCTGAACAGCTTTTTCACTCCCTTTCATGAGATGAGGTTTCATTGGCAGTGAGATATTATTGGATTTGTATCCGAGCTATTTTTAACAAATATCTCCTTTGATTGCCATAATACCAGGGAGGGTGGAAAAGCACTGGTGCAACTTTGGAATTACATTACATCATATTATGCTGGTCATCCTCATGGGGCTAGAGGGTAAGTATTTCTGTGACTGCAAACACAGATTGAGAAATATTTTTTTTTCTTTTTTTAGTCAATTTGTTACAGGTACAGTGCATACACTAAAAATGCAATTTGAGTTTAATTTTAGAGAAGAGAGTAATTAAAACAAAACCAAAACCAAGCAAAAAAAACCCCAAACCCACCTTTTCCTCTAAAGTATCATAATCACAGGCAAATTTATGCCAAGTGATGAACCTGGAAAAAACCTTGTGCTCTTCTGTAACACAGAGAAGTTTTACAGGAGTCTGTTATGACACTTTGCTGTGGGATTTCTGTATTCTGTTTTATTTCAGGAGAAAATGTAGGGAATGCTTGAAAAAGGAGGAAAGAGGAGTGAATAATCTAAATTGGTTTCTCTGGGCCTGCAAACTGCAATGTATTCATCTGCAGGCACTATGTTTAGTAAGTTGTTATTTCACAAGAGAAAATACCAAAAAATTCCCTCAGAGCTACTTGCACTTAGCAAAGGCATCTTCACACCAGAGCCAGTTGGATAAGGAGACCATGGGCTAGGCTCTTTCCCCAAAATATCTGTTGTTATCCAAATTAAAGAACTAGAAATGTGACTAGGCTGTGACTAGCCAGTTCTTGCTGTAGTAAGACCATACTCTGTCCATAACTCACCCTCTAAGAAATTTTCTATGAGCTTTTCTTTTTTTCCCAATACTTTTTAGACCACTTGTATGGCAAAGCCAATGCAGGGGTAGGCTGTTCTAACTGTAACAGGAAAGAAATGCCAATGAGAGCCTTTTTTTTCCTCCTCCCAGGGCATCAAGGTGGAGGAATCAGGACAGCATTAATCCAAATGAAACACTGAGTTTCATGGTGAAGAAATGTAAAAACAGATACATATTTTCCTCTTTCTGATGGATAAAAGAAAAACAATCAAGCAACAGGGAACACTGAAGGGCGTTCTTATTTATCTATGCCCAGCTTTTCAGATAGCCAAGGATTCTCACTAGGTGACCACAGGAGTGAATACATTCAGTGATGTTCCAGTCTGAACGGAATGAAGAGGCTGCTGCCTTTGCTGATGCTCTGATTCAGACCACTGCGTTCCCTTTATTTCAAGGGAGCGGCTGTTCAATTCTGTTGAGTAACCTTTTGCTTTTGTATCACATTGCATGACAAGGAGAGGAAAGGGCATTGCTTTCCCGCTGAGCAGCACAGGTTGGAGAACTGGTCTGGAGGATATAAGAAATCACCCAGACCTTTGACAAGAAACTGCAACTTGTGAAACAGCACAGTTTTGGCTAGTTATTTTGTTTTCTTCATACAGTCTGTCTGCGATTCTTAGCTTTGGCAGAAAGTGGAAGAGAAATGCTGAAGCATTGCATGTTTGTCTAAATTCCGCATGGTTCCCAGCTTTCCTGAAGTGAGGAGGTATAGCACATCTCAGACTGACATCAACTTTGTCTGATTTCTAGCCCAAATAGGTGTAGGAAAACATTTTGTCTCTTTTTCAGTGTTCTTGAGCCTTAATTGTCAAAGGTCAAACTCATTATTACAGTCAAATTCTTACAGTCTATCATGCTTGCTTGTCATGATAGACTGCTGAGTTTGTAGCCAGGTACAGATGAACTGTGGTTCTCCTTGCATTTTCTTCTCTTAGTAATTGAGCACAGAAATCAAAAGAAAAATATTCTGTCTTTCTTGAGAGGAAAAAAAATATTCACTTCAGAGGTATATGACATTTGTCACTTCTTATCAGAAATTCCTACCAGGTGACCCAGAGACCCGCAAAGATGGAAGATACAAGAATTGTTGCTTTGATCGAAGGCCAATAAATGACCAACAAGAGAAAAAATATATTTTGAAAAGGGCCATAATAAAGCACTGCCATGTGCTTTGAACATCTACCCAGCAATAGGAACATTATTGGTGTAAGCTATGTCCTACGATGGTCATTTAATTTTTGCAAGCTACTACCATGTGCAGCCTCTGTCCCAGAAGCACAAACGGAGTGACTTCAAACATTGAATTTGGGCTACCAGCTCTTGTAAAACTTGAAGACATGAATCCCAAGCACATGCACCCATGCTTCCTTCAGCTTAATGCCTCAGATTTCATGGAAAATTGTATAGGTTAGTGCTGATAAGGACAGAAATGATGTTGCTTTCACTAGGGATTTTTAAGGGACAAAGAGCACCACGATCTGTATCAACCATAAATTGCTGATGAAAGGATGAAAGCATTGTCTCATCAGAAATTAATATTTGGCAGAATGAGGTCTCAGGCACTACAGCATCATCACAGGAACACATATATCTATGAAACAGACCTCTAGCCTGTTGAACCAAGCAAATTAATTCCAGGTAAAATACTAGAATGGTCAGTGCCAGTTGATTGAGAAAGTCAAGTCAACTACTAAATGCACTTTGCAAGTGCAAAGGACTTTCTACTTCTGATGTGGACAGCCAGGAACTAGTGGGAGAAAATGGTAGATTTTATCTTCGGATGGAAAATGTGTAGATGAAGCAATTCCTGGATATGAAATCATAAGGCTGTAGTGCCAGATTTGACTTTTACTGTCTGAACAATTTTTTCAGAAATGAGGAATAGTCATATGAGGATTATTTTTCCAAAGAAAGAATTTCTAGACAACTGCAGCATTACAATTCTGAGATTCAGAGAAGTCCTCTCCTTTCTACTCTGAAGTTAGCATCAAGCACCTGCAAATACTTATACAGTCCCAGAGCTACTGAAGAACATGTTTGGACATGTTTGGTTGCCTGCTTTTCTGGTGCTGAAAGGGAACAGTCAGAATACACCTTCCCATGTTTAGCTGTAGATTAAAAAAAAAAAAAAAGTAGCCGTCACATTTCTTATACTATGATGAAAGTATATTCATGTTTGTAGTAACTTATGATTTTTACTACTCAATTTTCCACTGACTTTTCCTAAGAACTACTTTTTTTTTTTTTTACTGAGCTGCTGAAGCAGTAGCGTGCATGTGTTCATTATGGTCTAGGGCAAGCAACGGTTCTAGAAAACAGATGAAAGTAAATTTGATTTTGCTCTTCTTTATTACAAGTTGATAAGTACTTAGACAGCATTTCAAGGAAAGCAGCAGGCTTGCTGTCTGATTCTCGCTTCACCATTTTGCTGTAACCTGTCACCTAGTCTTTCGAAAACTGACACCACTATTCCCCTCTCCAAGCTCATGTCCTGTCTCAGAACTCTTGGTGCATGCAACGTGCATAGTGTTTATTTGGTGGCTGGTTGTAAAAGAATGAAGACATTGAAAAAGCTGCCTTTATCCCTGGGTGCCAGAAGTCATTCATAAATAAAACTAGAAAAAAAACATAATACTTTATAAGGGGTTAAAAAGTAGTTTATATATTTTTTTAATTACAACTGTACATTTGAGAATGGCACTTGCTAATCTCTTATCAAAGCATTCTATTTTTCTTTGATCTAACTATAATTTATTGAGAGCAGTTGCCACGGGCATCTGTAATCTCGTTCGAAATCCCTCTATGCATTCCATTCTCTTCTGGGCTGGCATTTTTCCATCCAGCATGGTGAATGTATTCTCCCTTTTGTATGTGCATCTCTCATTTGTCTCTCTTGGAGCTACAGGCACTCAAAAACACATGAATCATCTTTTCAAGGGTATGTTTTCTTTGTATTTTGTTTCACATGTTCATTAATTAGTATGACTATTTGCTACTTGAGCAGATCTCAGCTGCCTATATTAATGGAGCCTTCAGAATATGGGGAAAACATAAATATTTTCTTTCTCATTATTGTTAAAGAATAATGGCAGGGACATGTGGTAGTGGCTTTCACAGAGTGATAGTGTTTCATTGACATCTATATCACATTCATATTAAAAAAAAAAAAAACCACGACTATTAAAGGGAAAATTTTGAACTTCAGACTAAGAGCTGGAAAATGATGTAACCACTGCCACCTGTAAATGCCAAGGCTGGGCAATTTTGAAGCCATCCCATAGTCATTCCATACTTGCAGTGAAGTGCCGGTCTTCCTTACATTTTGCATTGATGGACTGTTGCATAGACTTGGCATAGAACACTCCAGTGAAATGTACGCTTCTGAAAACTATCTAATATGTTCAGAAACTAATGGACCCATTTCTTACTGAAAATAAAACCAAGCATAGTGGACTTAGCAATTGCATAGCTATCAGAAATCATGGGGGACTTAGGTGCCAGCTTGGAAACAGAATCAGGTGACTTTGCAGGTTCGTGACTTGAGTGCACTTCCATGTGCATAACAAGGTGACACCTGGGTGGAATCAGTCCATATGGTGTCTATAGATTTTTTTTTTTAAAGCATAAACCTATAAATACACAACTGAACAGATGAATAGTCAAGCAATTCTGTGACTAAGCTAAATTACTGCAACATGTTAATCTAGTCATGACGGGCATAGCTATCCCAAGGACATCAGTGTTAGGCAGACTGTTGTGTTGTTTTGGACTCTAACCTCTCCTTGCTTCTCTGGTCCCCACAGTGAATCACCATACAAAGATGTGTGTGTTGGCTTTTCTTAAAGAAGCATTGCTATGCAGGAGTTTTTCTTATTTCACCCTTTCCATGGTAACATAGGTCTTTCCAGGGATATACAGGTGACTGGCAAACTATAAACAGTAGATTTTGAAATCCAGTGAAGGCTCCTCACTGTCCCAGTGACAAATTAGTGTTTACCCTTAAGAAGTTATTTTAAAGTGTTATGACATAGTGGCAGGAGAATCAATAAAAACTTCATAAAAATAGGCGGTATTGTAAAAAAGAAGCATTTGAACTTTTGTTTCATCTTTGGTGCTTTTATCTCACAGGATTATTCCCGTTTCTCATCAGTGGCAAAGAGTGCTAGAGGCTCAGTCAAGTTTGGAACAGGTGACGATAGGTAACTCACCTTGTTGACCTGCTTTTCACTCAGGTGGCTTCTCTGTGGATGGCACTTAGATCCGGCTTCGGATCATACCAGCAGTTTAAGAGCCCGAGGAAGAGGTATGCTTGCAGTCTCGCAGAAAGATCAGTTCTCATTGTGACTGCCTTTTTGGATTTAAAGGCCAAGTGCCACTCCACATATTCTGGATAATCAACTTCATCCTGTTCTTTCAGCCCAGGCACTTGTTTGAGGAAGGACCAGGCCAATCAATGGGCATGACCAGTTGGCTTTTGCATACATATGAAAGCATATGAAAGCAATATGTGAGATGGCTATCAAGAAAATAGAGCTTGAGAAAATAGACTAAGGTAGCAGATAAAAGATCCAACCTCAGCAGAAATAATCTTTTATCGGGAAAAAAAAAGTCATGATGAGTACTTTCTCTTATGCATGCAGTTTCTTTAAGCAGTTACTTCAGTGATCACAGCTTTTCTTGGGGAATAATACAAACTTGTGCTACATTCTGTTGACTTTTGATCTGAAAACATGCACTATTCATCATTAAATGATCACAGGATTACTTCCAGGCTGAGCTCAAATCTGGATTCACATGCTCCCAAAAATTGCTAAGGAATAAAATCTATCTTGAGAGGTGTTTGGCTTTTTAACAACTCCTGATAAAACTTTGTTTTTCTGTCAGGTGTCAGTTCCTTATTTTTTTGTAGTCTTCTTTTATAAGCCTACTTTCAGACAGACCATGACATGCTTCTCTTAGGGTTTGTTATGAGTTATTTAATATGCTGGAGGGGTTCCTTTTAGCAAATTTCCCCTGCATCTCTACTTGGAGTCCTGTAGTCCATCCCTTGGTGGGATCAGATTCAGTTCACACGCTGGGGTGCCCTGGAGACAGGTTCAATGCTGATGCAGATGGAGGGTCCCCCAGCAGTCACCACACCAGCCATGCAGGCTGTGAGCTTAAGACAGGCAGCCTTCTTGCTGGTAAAGGCACTGTGTAGTCATACAGCCCCAGAGCCATAGCACACTGCAGCACGTTGTACCCCAACACTTCCCCATATTTGCTGAATGAAGTGGGCAGTGTCACTGCACCCAGAGAGGCCTCAAGGACACATAAGGATATGTGTCCTCTTTCAGGCTTGCCACTGGCTGAGAGAGAATGGTAGGGGAAAACCCACTCTGCTTTGTTTCTACAGTTATCATGAGTTTTGTGTTGCACACTACAAATCATGTCCTTGTGCACAAGCCAGTAACAGAAGCAGATCGGTTCCTTGAAGAGCTGATGGCTTTGACCAGCTGGTGACAGACATTTGAAATACAGAATGCTCATCACAGCATAAGGATCTGCCAATTTCATCTTGACAGAAATAGCTACAAGCACAAATTACATAAATTCAATCTATGTATAGAGTCTGTGAAATCTAAGTGAATTAATGGGTGTAGGTTATTGAAACATAGCAAGTCCTAATGAACTATTCACTGTGGACATAACATAACAAGTGTTATCCCAGGCATAACCTGTGTTTTATTTTGCATTATTATGCTATAGATACTGCACGTCTAATGGCTTTAGACCTATTGGAAGAAGCTATAATTCTGTGCTTGTCAGAGTAGTCAAAAATATTTTGTTTAAAACTTACTTCAAATTCAGAATTTACAAACATGTTTGATTGAATGTTTCAATTCACTTTAAATTGTTGTGCTTCCAGCATTTAATTCAAGTAAATAATTCAAAGTTTTTGGAAGGAACTGGTAAGTTTTACTCATGGATTATCTATATTTCAGGATATTTTGTCTACTTCTTTTTCCAGGTAGTAAGCACTTCATTTCATAACCTACATGAGTTGAAGGCTATGGCCTAAAAAGCCATAGTCTCCTGAGGTGTCCTAGATCAGTTTGAAGCTTCTCCCATAATCAACTCTTACCTTAAATTGGCTAAAAAACAGCTAGCTGAAGCTAATATGTCCAAAACAGAGATGATACTAACAGAAGAACTCCTTGAGCTATTCAATTGCTACATAAGAACACCACCAGTTAAAAGCAGAAATCACAAAATCAGAAATCAGTCTATAATGGTTTTTGAAAACCCAGTAACCACAAAATAAGTGCTACCTTCAGCATCTTTACGGAAGGTTGTGCCATATTTATTTTGAACTTGACCCTGGTTGCCCCAGTTCACTTAAAATGACAAACAACCAATTTAGCCTCTCTTTGACCAGCACACATCAAATTTATTTCACTTATGTCCTGCTGGCTGTGTGCTGTCAGCCAGTGAGGTGCTCATGAAGAACTGTCACACAAATCAGAGCATCCATAGAGAAGGCAATGCCAGATGCAATAAAATGACCACAAACATCACCATGTGGAAGTGCATGGGTTTTCTCTGTGTCAAGGCTTTTCACCTCTCTTTCAGGACAATATTTGTCCAAAGTCAAGTAAACACAAAAACTCAACCATAAGACTTCCCAGCTGACAGGAACCAGTTATTAATACCAGTTCTGCTCAGAAGAGAGAAATGGAAACAGCTTCTCTGAAAAATTCATCAAGTGCTGCTTGTTATAAGCATGGATGAGTTTCCAAAATCATCTCTTCCCAGCTTGCAGGAACAGTCATCTTTGATATTATTGCCAGGCTGAAATTCTGTAGTGGACTCTTCGGGCTTAGCATACTTCCTACCTCATTAAGATGGCTTGAGCAAGAGGGATGTGAGGAAATAGCTGCTAATAGTATCATTTAAAAAAAATGACACGAGGAATTTATTAGTCATAATAGTCCCAAGTGAGAAAGTGGAGTAAATTAAGTGTTAGAAGCATCAATTAGAAGTGGACAAACTCAGCTACTTTGAGGAGCTGAACATGGAGCTGTGAGCACACTTCCCTGTCAGAGCACATGCACCGCCATCTCTGCAGCTACACATTCGTGGAGCCACTAAATCTGGGGAAAACACGTGGGGTCAGAAGCTTGCAGAGTTTGGGCTGAGGTTTAATAACCTCAGCAGCTGCTGACTCTCCCTTCTACTCGGTCTGTACAGGGAATGCAAGCCCTTCACACTAGTAACTATTCTCAGCTGCAGCTGCTAGGTATTCATAACAAACGTCTAATGGTTAAAATTGTGTGCTGTGGACAGTGTCATCTTTCATGTCACATGGGGACATTGTATAGTCTCCACTGCAGCTGAGACACTGAGCTATCGCCCTAACATCACCTGGAACTATACCCCTAGACCAGGAACTGCTGCTACTGAGCAGTAAGTTCTGACCCCTCCTCATGCCTCCTTTGTATCAAGTTACCATTTTCTAACGTTATAGATATACCAGAACCAGGTACCAGCCACTGTGTCTCACTGCAAGAGAGGAAGTGTAACCATATTAGCCCCATCTATGACTTTGCATTTAAATCAGGGTCACAGCAGGACAAGGGACATGCATGTCCTGTTCCAAAGTCCCTGCAAGACTGTGCTTCCTAAGGCAGCTTGCCTTTTGTACTGATGTTTGGGATCATTCAGCGAAAACACGAGGAGGATTTATTCTGCTGATGAATGAAGGGAACTGAGGTGCTGGTGACCAAAGTGAAGTTTCTGCTAGATTGCTTTGAAATGCCTTTCTTCAAGTAATCCTGAATCAGTCTTCTGGAGAGAACATGCCTTTCTACTGACTAACACTGTAGAACTGATCTGAAAGAACATTTCCATGAATCAACCCATTTTTTGAGTTCTGAAATCTTACAAAAATCTGATTTTTGTTAAGAATCGTTTTGTTGAGATACACCAAGATGCCACAAAGAGCCTGATGAGCAGCAAAGCACACGGAGAAACTATTACAGTGTGTAGGGATGCCAGTGCAGACCAGTGACCAGAAAGTGCAGTGTATTCCACGCATTGGCTCTGTTAGGGACACACACTGTGCCAATTAATGTGTCCTTCTGCGCCTCATGGGGCCCAGAGCCTTCAGGTCACTTTAATCCAAACACAAGTGGGTGGCACTGTTGACCTGATCATGTATCATGTTCAGACACATCCTGGATATGCTGGACTTAGTGAAAGTATTTGGAGCAACTCTGTTGTGTGCACAGCAACAACTTGGCTGGGATTTCCTCATATTCAGTAGCCAAGTAATTGGGAGGGTTCCTCTTGGTGTGGTAGGTTGCATATTGCCTCCCCAAATCAGCAGAATTGATATATCTGATCATCACATGTGATTTTTTTCATCTTTTTCCAGTTCTAAATATCTTTTTCCAGAGATTTGAACTCATGGCCAAAGGTGCATACAGAAGAGAAGGAAATGTCATTTGCTTTCTTTGCTTCGTAACAGATAAAACACTAGAGCCTAGTTCTGCTTCTGTGAAAGGACAGGATTCGTTATATTATATACTATCAACCTTTAAAAGCTTCTGGGATTATTTTCAAATGACAAGAACAAACACAGGATTTCTTTCTTGTTTACAGGACAAATGTTCCCCCAAATAAATCCAGCAACAAAGGGGAGTGGCAGTGAATAGCATTTGGTTTCACTAACAGTCTAGTCAGATGAAAATATCCTTCCTATATCTGTATCTCAGGGTGTGTTGCTGGTCGAGTGAAGCCAAGTTGCATAATGCTCAGCCACGAGTGGACCAGTTTTGGTCTGATGTGTCAATGACGACATATACCAGATTGTATTTATGTGTATAGAATCAGTATAAAGAGGCACTGCAATGTTTGCTATCAAGTGGGGAAATGTCCTCATCCTGAAAATGCACTGAGATTCCTTGCCTGGTGCTGAGCCACCAGCCTCCTCTGGGAGTTAATTGGAGCCAAGAGCTTTCGGTACCTGAGAGTGCACCCCATACAGAGGGTGATGTACAGGATCCTGCTTCTCAAATGCTGGCAAACCCTCCTTCTCCCTTGCAGTTCAATTCAAGAATTTGGTACTGGCAAGTATATTTTTTGTGTCCCTCATCTCCACACACATAAATTAAGGTGCAGCTGTTACTGAGAGGTGAGAGGTACAAGTCCTTTTTGGTTAATTTTTCCGTAGCTGAATGAACTTTTTCTGATGCAAAGCAGAAAAACAGTGTCCCCAGGGAAAATGAAAAGTTATCACAACTTTGAGGCAGCAATGCCTTTTCCCCACTTTCTGATGCTCTTCTTAGATGTGCATCCTCTCTTCATGTACTAATTTAATCTTTCATTTCATTAATAAGCAGTCCCTGCAAAGGTTAAGGTTTCTTAGCATTTGCAAGAATTTTGTCTTTGAGTTTGACTAGGGTTTTGGTCTGGGTTTCCATTGTTGAAGAAATGATCTTAGAAAACTACTGGAGTCACTCTATAACTTAATTACTCTGGATTTCTAAATTCACACCTTTTACAGAAAAGTATTAAGTATTTTTATGGAGTGTTTTAGCTCCAACTGATCCTCCAAATTGGATGCCAACAAAGAAGCAGTATATACAAAACGATGCATCTGAGAAGGAAGAAATAACCCTAATGACTTAGCAAATTCAGGAACTTGTTCAGAGTTTAAATTTATACAGGATCTGAAGTTTTTCCTTTCACGAACATGAGAAGAATCCTTCCCAGTCCCTCTGATGGTGGCATTGTGTCTGCATTTTTGAATATCATAAACAGATAGTACCAAATCCATTCACAATTACATTTCTTAAATTTACACTCACAACATGACTCATCATGAATACCATTATACTAAAAATAAAATGAATGGTGATTAAGTAAAATAAATCCAAAGGTTTACATTGTTCTTTGCTATTCCTTTACTATTTGTTTGCTGTTTCTTTTACACCCTTTCTAACAAGACCATGGAAGTGAATCTCTAATCCATAAATTCTAATCTCTGATACCATATTCTAGCATACTAGGATATTAATGAAATAAAACCCTTTAGTTTCTTATGTCATTTGTATTCTCCAAGTCCCACCCACATATTTGGAAGCCTTTGAGGCATTATATCTGTGTTCATACCATGACACAAAAGACATCTATCCACAAAGCTGCAGAATTGTGTGGTATTAATTTACATAAGGTAGGTGCTTATAAATCACAAAATACTTCTCTATGTCAGTGTGATTTGATGTAATTTATTCACATTCATACTGTATCTTCTTAAAGCAATTGGAAAAACTGGTATTTGCATGTTATTGCGTTTTCATTAAATGGTGTAACAGTTTATTAGAATATTAGAATGGTATTGATTGAGCCTGAATGCAGCTGGTTGTAACCAGAAGGATAACATAAGAATGCCTATTACAGCTCATGGACAGTTAGAATTACAACAAAGTTTATTAAAAAAATCATTAACTGTATCCTTTTGCTTCAAATCCCAGCTATCCCTGCCTTCTGCTAAAAAGCTGTGCTGGGCTAGCAGGTGTTTCTGCTAAGGACCACCAACCAGCTAACCACCTGGCAGGTAGCTAATAAGAGAGGAGAGGGACAGGGAGAGGGTCTAGCCCAGCCCTGCCACAGACGGGAAAGCAAGCTGGAGTAGAGCAGCTTTGGGTGGCAACAGCCTTCTTTCTAGTCCTGAACTGAAGTAAGTGCTGCCTCTATTTTGGACTGTGGCTGAGGGAGATCTGCTTGTCTTGTTTACAGTAATATGCTGCAGTCTATTTACCATGCTTGTGTTTAATTGTCATATACAATGGTGTCTCAAAGGAATTGTGTTTTGAGACTATTGTCTGTGTGATCTGAGATCTTATGTAGATGATGAGATTTTGTTTGGATTCTGTTCTTCAATTAGTTGCCTTTCCCCAGGGTTACTGACAAAAAAAAAAAAAAAAAAAAAAAAAAAAAAAAAAAAAAAAAAAAAAAATTGGGTGTTGGGTGTAAACTTCACTAACTTCTCTGAAGCTGTAACTCTAAGTTTGCTATGTTTTAAGAGTTCATTCATGTCTAGGAAAGAAGATAATTAAGAAGAGAGGGTGGTTATGACACCTCTGTTTCTTGTGGAGCAAGAGATGTGAATAGAAACATCCTGTTTGTGTGATGGATCACTTCTACAGGAGCAGTTCTTTCAGTAGGGGGGAGGAAAAAATTACATTTGCTTTTTTGATGAAACTGCTTTTCTCTGCTGTGGTCTCTAGTTTCTCAAAAAAAAAAAACAAACCCACAACAAAAGAAAAAAAAACAACCCTGAACCCTCAGCTGGTCCTTCTATTATTTCTCAAAAAAACCCACAACCAACCAACCAAAACTAAACAAAAAACCAAACCCACAAACAAACACCAAAAACAAAGCAAACAAAACAACCTTGCCCCTCTTAAAAAGCTACTATAAACCTGAGCACTCAATACTCTTTGTTCCCTCTGTGATCCCAGTTCTCCCCCAAGCCTGCAGAAGGAATATAGGACACTGAACTAGGAAACCACCAAGGCACAGGGGCTGCTGTGAGACATACTACTTATTGCAGTACATCTATGAAAAGTACTGCCAAGTATTTCAGTGCAGGGCAAAAGAAATGTGTGTGGGGTGTTCTTGTTTATTCTGAAAGCTGGAATGTCCCCACAAACTCCCACACATGGAGATGCTTGTGTCTGGCTGGAGTGGGCATGGGGGAGCTCTGCAACTGCCTGCATGTGACCTCTCCTCCAGGGGCTTCATCTCCACTGATGATAAAGGGTCAATGAGTCCTGGAGGCAACAGGTTTCTCTGTTTCTGTTACATTGTGAGAAGGCAGAGGTTGTTACTGAAAAGTAGCTGCTAGCATCAAATCCTGTTTTAACAGAGAGTGCTCCAGTATCCACCTTGGTACTTATCCTTAGGTCTTAAGGAGTGTGAAAACAGTGTTTAAAAGAGTTGCCAAACAGGGCAAATACAAAGGAGCTTGATGTTTGTGGGTTTGTTTCCCTTTCGGCCTTGCTGCTTCACGAGAGTCAGGTGGCTCTCCAGGCAGCTTTGCAGTTTCTGGCTCTCTGTAACCAGCAGCAGGTCCTTATCAAAAGCCTAATTTTATTGCTGACCTTTCTGAGTGACTACAGGTCTACAGATAGGGTAGGATGCTGTCTGCCTTGCATCCATGATGACTTTCTTTTTCCCCCTCAAATATTTAAAAATGTCATGAACGATGCTTTGTACCTCCTGGGCCTGAATCTTCTCCCTTCTGTGGCACCTGGAGCAGGTGAGCTGGATGAGTAAATCAAGCTTGGCTGCAGTTCTCAGCCAGAGCCTTCCTGTGACTATCAAGTACTGCTAATACCCTGCTAACTCTCTCCAGAGCTCCTTGTTGCAGGTGCTCTCATTATAGACACTAATTCTTCCTTCTTCTTGTCCCCCAGCAGCAACGAGGCTGCAGACGAATAATGCACAGCAAATAGTTTGACTCATGCACACCTTTAGCCTCTGTTCTCAGCAATGAGACCTGCATTTGCACATCGGCTTACAGAGGAATGATTTCCATAGCAACAGCAAGGATATGTGGGATAGTATGAATACTGCCTCAGAGAGCATATAAAGCACCTTCTTAAGAAATAACTGGCTACACAAGCTCTGAAAAATCACAATTGGCTGTGTGGAGGAAGTGTTGTATAATGTTTCAGGGTGGGGGGTGGAAAAAAACCTTATATTCATGTTTTGTTTTAGACAATGCCACTTTAAAAAAAACCAAATTCCTGCATTTAGGAATTGATGACTTCTGCTTTGTTTATATAAACTGCTAGTGAATATAGACAGTATGGAAAGATCTGTGGTGACCATTTCTTCAGCAGCACAGTGAACTAATACACTTAGTGAAGATCTAGAGGGGAGTTACCTGAGGGGAGCATCAAGGTGGGAGAATGACAGATCAGTTGATTGTGGTGGAGTGGAAGCTGGATCAGCTTGTAGTCTCTTAAATAACAGGTTTTACAGTTATTACTGGGGCTGGATTTTTTGCTATCAAAAGACAGAGAGGCAATGTTCTAGTACTTGGGGATGCTGAGGAATAAGACAGGAAATATGCATGAAGGAATGGAAAACGTTTAATTCTTGGTTACATGTGTTTGTGTCTCCTCCCCTTGTTGCTGTTCCCATCCTGCTTCTTTCTGTGCTGTTTGTTTGTTGGGGGTCCAGAGCGTTTGGACATCCTCACCAGGCTTCTCTGGGGAAGATGGTGAAAAAGGCCTATTGGCTTCTGTAGGTTCAGGTGTGTTACCACTTCAGGAGGTTTGGTCCTTTCCTTCTTGGTCCTTTGAGCTCCTGGTTGATGTGTCCCTGGGCACACATCTGCAGTGAGCTCTGCAGTGCCAGCAGTGGTTACCTGGATACATATGGCTGTGTCTTTCTGAATGGCAGGTGAGTGGGAGGAATTGCTTCAGCTCATTATAGGTGGAATGAATAAAAGTAACAATGCTGATTTAATTGCTTCCTTAGTAAGGCAATACCTCATCAACTCAGTGTGCTGCACTGCAGCACAAGTATCTTAAAAATAAGCAGTTTTGGAAAGGGGAAAATGTTTTCATTTTTCAGATATTTGATTTAATCTGTTAAACTTTATATTTGGGACAGATAAAATCATTAGAAGTCTTGAATCCTGTGCTTGGACTGGATGCTGCAAAAGAGATCTCTCCATATGCTATGGAATCACTGCACATTAATCACAAAAAAAATCTGGATGAGTTTGCACAGCCTGTATTCCTGAACTTTTTACTAGTTTTGATAAATGGTTACTGTCCCTGATAGGTTTTATTTGATGACTTATACAACCATGCAATTTTTTTCTTCCCCACCCTATTAGCCTCAGAGGTTGAGTCTTGTCATTTTTGTGTTTGCTTGCAAAGTTAGCAGCAACAGTGAGAGATTTAGGAAAATTGAGTGTGGGAGGTAAAAGATAACATGCCTGGTTTTGTCTGTTTTGTACTCTTGATAGTGAGAAGGCCTGTGTGGGGACAGTGACAACTGGATGGCTCTGTGTGTCTGTAAAGCAACAGCTGGAGGAGTAGCTGGGCCCTCGTGTTTGCCAATTCTCTTTGGAAATACATGTACTCCAGCTCTGGCACTTGTGCTGTGTAGGGATCCTAGACCTGTCTTCAGAGGGGAGCAAAGAGCAGCACTGTGGGATCTCTGCAGGCAGTGAGATGGGGTGGCAAGTCCTGCCTGCAGAGATCGATAACTGTGGGTTATCCCACAGCATCTGCTGCTGTGGAGTTTAGATCTCAGGAACAAAGCAAGGTTTTTTCTTTTAATGAGTATCATGTACTCTCAGTTTATGCTTTAATAGGATTAAACAGTCCCAGTATGGCCGTGGCAGGGTTGCATGTATCCCAGGGTAGGAAAGTCTAGATGGTCTACCCCAGGCATCATCACCCCCTTGGTGCTGGCATGTGAGGATTGTGACTCTGAAGGCAACTTGGCAAGTGTGGTGTGCCTGAATCCAGCCCTAACATAGACTGTCTTAGACTGATATGTGGTTCTCCTGTAAGCATGTATTCACCCGCTAACTTGAATTAAAAACAAGCAAAAGATAAGCTAGAATACTGCACGTACTCATGCAAGCATGGTAGTGAGGGATGCCCTTTTCTCTGAAGAAAACTGGACAGGAGCCATTAGGAGTTCAACGCCATATCCCTCAGCAGGAATCTTTCCCTCCTCATCTCTCTGCAGGAATCTTTCCCTCCTTCCTCTTTTGTCATCTTCTGTTCTCTTTTCTGTATATGACCTGGTCATATAGAGATATGTAATGTCTAACACAGTATGACCATCTGAGGTGGTCCTTGTCTATAGAGCTGCTTATTCCAGGCTGATCTGTTAAAAAGTAAAGGAGGCTGAGAGTCTAAACAAGGGTGGGGTGACAGCCAGGACTAGACTGGTGTAAGCAGCAAGCTTCATGCTGGGAGCAGTGGGTCTCATAGTGAGACAAGAGTGCCTTCTCCTCGCTCTTTCTTCTCTGCAGAGAAAGTACACCTTTTTTTTTTTTTTCATTTACTCTGATATCCCACCAGCTACATCTACTCTGCTAGTATATCAGATTTCCTGGCAGGTCTGAGAGATGGAAGCTGTGGATCCATGTTTTGGTGCCTGCTCAGCAAATGTTGCAGAGGAAGAGTGTGTGCAGTTCCAGGATGGAGCTCTCCTCTTGCTGGCACCTCTGAAGGCAACTCTGTGGAAGCAAGTTCCAAACAAAACCAATTACTTTAGAAGACCAGTGGTGGAAGTTGTTTTGTTTTATCCCACGCATACATTTTCTTCATGGAAATGCAATTTGTCTGTGTCAAGGCTATAAAATACCTATTTTCCTGAAATGAATATATTAATCTTGACTATGTCAGATGGCATTGTCACATATGCTGAACAGAGAACAAAGAAGCAACAGTAGCTTGTAATGAAATTCTTTTTATTGAAGCAGTAAAGATCCACATGATCTTCCACCTACCCTTTAAGATAGTAATAAGTGACTCAGCTTGGCAGCACTGGTAACAAGTGGTAGATGGCTTTAGAGATTTTTGTTAGAGGAAAGATACATTAAATACAGTCTTGGATTGATCAGGCATTGGCTCCTGAAATAAGCGTGGGGAGGAGGATCTGCCTTTACTGCTCCAAGGCTCATGCTAAACATGCATTGTGAAAAGAAAGCATCCTCTGCAGCTGACACTACCACTCTCTGCCGTCTTCCTGGGGAGGCATATGTAAAGTGGAGCTGAACAAGCAAACAGGAAAGTGTTCAGAGTCTTGCCAGAGGCTGAAGCTGTGGCAGAAAGGGGAAGATGAGACTCTCTGTTACCTTAACTGCCTGCTTCTCACAGGTGTTTCTAATTCAAAAATCACTGCTTTGGTGTCTTGCAATGGAAAGCTCTGTAGCAGAGTGGGATGTTGAACTCTGTCATGAAAAGTCAAATCAGGAAATAGAGAGTCCCTTGTCCCGCTTTCATTCAGCTACTTCTCTGTCATAATCTCCAAACATTGCATATCCATAGGAGGTCTATAAGAATTATTTGGTGACGTGCTTACCTAAAATAAGCAGGCAGAAAGCTGTTTACATAGCACTGGAGTGGATGGAGCAAAATGAGCAGGGGATTGAACTGGAAGCACTTATGAAACAGGCAAGCAAGTCCCGTGCTTCTATCATGTACCTCCCATGAGAGTACAAAGTGGGGGAGAAATGAGTTTGACAACCTGCAAAATTAACAATGTAACTGGTCAGGGATCCCTGTGAATAATGAGGGGTAAGAAATATCTGCAGAGGAAGACATCAAATGCTGCTCTGGGGGCTTTACTTGTGCAGGCTGGTAGAAAATCCCACCAGCTGAGGTACTCTGCTCTGAGGAAGCTGGTTTGACAGACCAGCATGGCCCTTTGAAATGAGACTTTCTGCCTGACTGCAGCCCTTTGAGGTCTGACTTCCTGAAGGAGAACCACTGGCCTACACAGAAACCTCTATCATGTGTAGCATCTTTGGTAGCTCCCTTGGAAGGAAGCTCAGTTCTGTGGTCCTGGTGGGACTCCATTGAAATCATCACCTGCTTTCAGGATCTGGGGAGTGAAGACAGGTCAGAGAAACCCTAGTGGCTCCACATGAAATGTAATAGCCAGGACAAGAGGAAGAGAGGGAAGGGGTTCTGTTTTGCTTTTACTTAAGTAAATTTGCCTAGATGCTCTGGGGAAGGGAACATCTGTTGGTGCAACTGGTTGTACATCTTGGAGCTCTGAAAATAGTGTATTGGTGGTCTCACTTCTGAAAAGGGGTAGCTAAGGGGTTATGGGACTGATTCTCAGTGGTCTGTGCCTTCTGTAGGTACTTGCCTATTGGGTATGCCTACTGGGCATACTCATCTCATGGCAACGTGGTGGTGGTATTCCTCTTTTTGTTTCCCTACCAGAAATTGAATTTTTACTTTTCAAACGGTCTTTTAATCCATCCTCAGCTTTGACCACTGAGTGAATAAACCTCTGCTTTCATCTTTGACAGGGCCTACACAGCTCTGGCTTTAGGCCAGGAAATTCTGCAGGTTCATACTCCAACCAATACAGTATTGCTTGGTAGTTTAATTTTCTGCCACTGTAGGTTGTGCCTGCAGACCTCTGGAGTTCAGATTCAATCATCTGCAGGGAGACCCCTTAAAGGGTGTCTTAGAAGAGCAGAGTAGAGCTAGTGCCCTGTGGTGCTTCTGTGTGAAGTAGAAAGATGTTAGGGATGGCTTTGGGAGGGGGGAATCAGTTCAGTTTAATTTGAAAACACTTTGGCAAGTGAAAATCCTATTATTAGCTCAATGCAAGGAAATGATGCTGAAAGCTGAGGAGTTGAGGGGAGAAAGGGATTTTAGCTGTTGTGCTGAAAATGCTCTTGTCTCTCGGTGCTGTTGGGGAGCAGGTGAGATCTGCTGGTGTTTGCTTCCTAAGGCAAAAAAATTGAAGTTCTGCCCCTGCTGGGCTCTGGAGTTTCTCAGGAGAGAAAAGCATGGGCAGGAGGACCCTGCATCCCAGCCAGCAGTGAAAGAGGGAGAAGAACTTCTGTTAATAGCCCATGGTAGAAAATGGCTCAGGTTTTCCCAGAGCAGCACCAAACTGTAACAGAGCTTGATTAGCAGCCTCTGGGGTTGAGAAGTTATTCAACCTTGTCATCTGGTACAGCAGCAACCCTATTAAATGGACCTGTTGTTGTGAATAAAATATTTCAATGCACTGCATAGCAAGTGAGACCTCTCCAACACCAGCTGAGAGTGGGAGTGATCCTCTTGCTGCACCAGCACTTACCTACTGATGCTTCTGTAAGCTTCTGCAGACCCTCATTTGTAGTGTGCAAAACTCATAGTATAATAGTTTCTCTTCTGTGCTTCAGAAATTGAATGGGGCTCATGTTCTGTGATGAGTACAGATGCAGATAACCTTTAAGAACAAAATAAGGGTATGTCTGCTTCACGCAGCAGAGTGCACAGCTAACACCTCCAAACCCACATGCTCAGTTATCACTGATTATGCTCTGGACTTCACAGAGGGCAGCTCTGTGCACCATGACTGTTCCTCTGGACTCCAAAAGCAGTGGAGCTATTGGGAGGGCTGCAAGCAGCACACTGGCTGATCTGGGTGCTGCCCTGCATGGATGTTGCTTCTGTTGTGAAACTCACCTGGTTCTGTGCATCTCCATCGTCCCACAGCACTGGAGGCAGAAGCAGAGCTGGTGCAGAGGTAGCTCCTGTGTCTTTGCCACAGAGCAGCTACGCCTGTAGCACCTTTAGCAATAGCACTGGATAGGAATTTCTGTCGTGGACTCTTTCAGTTAACTTATTGTCTGTACTGGCATTCTGGTGAATTTTTAGCCAAGCCTCCAGGTCTCCCGTGGTCAGTAAGTGCACTTTCACATGCAAGTTTGCAAAGGAGATGAATCTTTCATGAGACAGTCTCCAAGATGGTGAAACATGTTCTTCTACAAACTAATAATCACTGCAGCTTTCAACAAAAATCCGAATAACAGGGCACATATCTTGTGTTATACACAAATGTATAGCAGTATGTATGTATGTATGTTTTCGGGGAGTGGGGGAGGCTACAAAAACAAGGCACTTTACTACATGTCTTGTGGGGGGGAGATTAGAATAAACAGCATGTAACAGACCTTAGCTGTGTTTTCTAATGCCAGCCTGGAAGGTGCTCAGCTGATTAGCTGGGTGTAGGAACCTAGACAGAAGAGCACTGAAGAGATTGCCATGGATCAATGTGCTTTGGTTACCAGGGCATTAAGCAGTCTGGGTCAGTCCTCTTAAATTCAATTTGAAAAAGTACGTAATAGTCAATCCAGCTCTGAAATTGTTCTTGGAAGTTAAATGAGACTTCTCAGGGCTGGCTTGATCTTCTTGGATGGGCATGGAGAGGTTCTGGATTAAGGGTGTCAGCTGTACAAAGCGTATGTCCAAGCATTACCTTGGGATGAGCAATGTGGTTTGTTATGTGGTGGTGTTTCCTGAAAGAAAGCACTTGCCCATACTTTTTGAAATTAGGTTTGAGTGTGGTAAAAGAGGAAAAAGTGAAGAAAGAACTTCACTGTGAAGACTATGGTAGCTGTCAAAAATGGGAGGGGGGGAAGAAGAGAAATGTCACAGTAGCTATCAGAGAAGTTACCTTTCTACTCATGATTTAAAAACTGTGTTTTAGGCTGCCCTCAACCTGTTTGTAAGACATAGTGATTCATCATCTTAAGGATGAGTCACTTGAAACAGTGAACAACTGGCTATGAAAATATTTAACTTCAGACTCTTCATCACAAATTTGACCTCTCCCTATTTCTTTAGTGAGAACACTGTGTCCTGTTCCTTCTGCTCTTTAATCTCATGATGTTACAGGGGTTTTGATAACCTGGCATAGACCAGATGTGATAGGTAGGGGAAACAGGAACAGCATAGCGCTGTTCTCTGTGGATGGTAGAGATATAGTAGGAGAGGGGTGAATTTGTGCAAACCAGCTCACAAAGGATTAGTGGGGAAGTGGCAGTTGTAAGGTGCCTCAAAATTAATTTTAAGAAAACTATAAGCAGCTGCTTGGGCTGAGATATTCCATGCTGATATCTGCCTTGGGACAAACATTCCTGGGAATTTTCTCATTTTCAATAGACAGGCTTCGGACTTTAGAAGATACAGGGACTTGCAATGTGGAAAATATTCTGGCAATTTGTTCTAGTAGACAATGTTTTGCAATTATTTGTCTTGTATCAGAGACATCCCATAATGAACCAAATTTGTACCTTTATACTTGCCATATAACAAGCATAGGAAAAGAGGCGTTCAGAGTTATGATGGAAAATAAGTGTGATGCTCAGCTACTCTGAGAGCTCACATTGTCAGGGTGAAATCCTTCTCACGGCATTGCTTTGGTCTGGATGCCTACAGTCTTTCTGTGGCTGACTGGGAACAAGTAACGATTAGCTTCAGTTTACATACAGCCCATAGTTCCAGGTTATGTCTTCTGAGCTTAAGTCAGTATCCACCTGGACAGATCTCATTGCTTTAGTTTCAGCTTATGCAGCAAGCTGTACTTATGGGACAGCCTGACTCCTTCAGTTCAGTCAAGTGTAACTGTTGCTAACTATATAGCAGCCAATATCAGGATCAAGTGTGGATTATGGACCCCCCCCTCTTTGACTCCAACAGTAACTGTTAGTGATCTTTAATTAAGCTTTTTTTCTGTTATCATGTGAATAAGCTGTGGTATAAAAATTGTGACATTTATAAGAGTGATGATAAACTTTCATTATCCCAAGTTGTTGGCCCGTGAGTAAGATGGAATAAAAATTCTTGTCCAACCTTTGAAGTACTGCAGGACCAATCCTGGCATTTTCTGTTGCAGTAAAAGCCAGCCCCATTTGTTTTCAGGTAAAATGAAAAGTAATTTTTGTGGTAATGACATGGAGCTATCAAAATGCTCAATTCAAGGCAGACAGGAGCTTGGGAATCACCTTTAGTCAAAAGGAAGGAGTGAGAGGTCATGTAAGGTCATAAAATCTTCACAAAAATGATGTGCAGGCTGCTCTTATTATTTTGATGATTTTTTTTTCTTTAAGACAACTTTATCATTAATGTAAATATAAGTGTTACTCATTGGCTTTTCCTACTCCTTGTTTTCTTGTTTCTTTAACATGAAAGAGAAGGTGCTGCAGTTCCTCCCCTTCTATTCCAAAGAATTTCTCATTTTCTTCTGCTCTCATTTTATTATAAAGTTCTAAGGCCAAGCCTTCCCTGAAGACTCTAGTTTTCCAATAACTCTGGGTTCATGCAACAGAACCTTACTCTCTTCCTTGTGCCTCTGTTGATCATGCTTTAGGTTCTGCTGCTGCGTATGTGTCAATTTCACTTTGAATGCTTTTTGTTTTCCCCTCTGTCTGCAGTAAATTTCATTTAGTACCCTTCCAGCTATTCATCCCTCTCACAGAGGCTTTCTGCAGAGCAGAGACCTCCTCCTGCTGGAGGGAGCTGCCCTGCCAGCCTGCAGCTGCTGAAAGATGCCTGGAAAGTGGAGCCTCCACCTGCACACCTGGTGCGAAAGTCCCTTAATGTCATTGAGAGAAGAACTGATAACGATTTTTGTTTTGTATCTGCTCTCCATATAAAAATATTGATTCACTAAAACAGATTAATCTCATTTTCATGGAAACTTACTCTTCCTTAAATTCTTGCCCCTAGCAGAATCAAAGGCAGAGCAGCAAGTAGCTACTGATTAGGACATTTTTCCCTGCCCAGAGAGAAGCAGGTTCAAAGCTCTTGTCAGAATAGGACATGGTAAGGTTGTGAACTCGGGTACATGGTGTCTCAGGTGAGTTCTTGAGTCACTGAATTATTCCAGGATTGAAATTTTATGCCCGTTTATCAAGAAGTTTCCTCTATTCCTTCACTCTTCAGGGATTTATATAATGAAATGGAGGAATTTATTTTTTTTTTCTCCATAAAACTCCTTTAAACTTATACCAAGTTTCTATTTTTGAATTGTGTATTTGATTTGTCATGTCTGGAAATTTGCTTAGGGAGCTCTCAGTTGGTACTTGTTAAATCTGTTTGTAGATTGCTAAATCCTATTGTATAAGAACACACTTCTGTAGCCAGGAGCTGTACAAATACCTGAATAAATGCTCATGTGGTTAAATTGCTTCTAATAGTTTTGCTTTTCTGTGCAAACAACAGTTGCTTTCCTGACAAGGAAAAGTATTGCAATAAACATAAAATGCAAAAATATGAACAACAGAAAGTACTTCTATCAATTAAATACCTCTAAAGAAGTAAAACAAGAAATGTAAAGCATTTAGTGTTATTTACATGTGATGTTTGGCATTCATTCTTTGTTTAAATGTTGATATGAGATTCCAACCAGTACAGATAACTGATGCATGCTTGGCTATATGCTGAGGTGGTGTACTCCAAAGTGATTCCTTCTTAGGGAAGGAACTGAGATGTTCCCAGACAGGGTTATTCCTTCCATAAACTAAAATGCATGCTTTGCTGAAGTAATTAAATCTCATTTGACTGCTGTTATTACTCCCTGGACTCTGCCCTTTGCTTCCCTGTAAACATGCTTTTCCTGTGATATCTCAACCCTCTGCTGCACCAATTCATTAACACAGCTACAGCCACACAGAGTCCCAGACTGTTGAATTTACTTTAGCTTGAACCTGCTGCTCATAATAACCATGTCCTCATTCAGAAATAACACTTAGCTGACAGGTGAGTAAGTTCCTCAAACAAGGCCTTGGGCATTGCAACAGGAATTTTTTGACTGAGTCTTCCAGGTACTAAAGTAATACAAATAAATAACTGCATCTTAACATGGTGATCTGCATGTTGTTTTGGCATTCAACCCTTCCAGTAAAGTCAACAAGTAAAGCATAAAATTATAGATGCAAACTTGTTCTAATGGATTTGTGCTGATGACCTCTGCTTATTTTTCTTATGTAGTTGTTTGGTGATGTGCAAAAGGATGAGAGGAAAGGGCTTACCCTTTAGCAAGTGAAGTAATTGTCTTACAGTGCACTAAGGATAGTCACTGCAATGGTGTCAATAACAATAATACTAATGCAGCTATCTGGAGGCAACACTGACCTCCAAGCAAGCATCAGGATTGTGTTATCATTAGCTCCCCTGAATTCTAGTTACTGGGATGCCGAGAAGGCAGTTTCCTCTGCCTTCTACATGTCACAGTTGTAAAATAAAGGCTGCCAGAAGAAAACTACTGATTTGTGCCAGGCACTCCATCATGGAGTGATAAAGCAGGAAAGTCGAGCCATAGGAGCGCTAGTTTGTCATGGAAGGACCATAGCTCTGTCTAGCTTCATCTGCTCTGGGAGTATGAGTACTTACTTGTTTGCAGGATCAGGGCCCATGCTGACAGCAAAGATGCAGAGTTTCTCTTCCATTTCCATGTAAGACAAAACTTCACATGTGGTATCTGTAGCTATTTGAAGGAGAAAGTCCTTATGCTAAGAAAACAATAGTCACTGCTTTTCCTATGTTGTCCTTATAAAAAATTTTAGTGTTCTCCAGTGCCATTTCCATGTTTCATTCTGTGTTTTCATTCCAATACTCTTCCTCCTGCACCCTTTGTGACAGGTGTGTAAACTTCTTATTCAGTAGTTCAGAATAATCAGGTAGATCTCAAATTTATAAACAAGTTGCAGGGCATAAAACAGAACAGAAGCTGGGAGTGCAAGCAGGGCAGCACAGGAGGAGAACTGGAACTGAAGCTCACAGCATCCCCTTCCCTTAAATAGGGCAACCAGTACTGGCTGGAGGGGAGAACTTCACTTAATACCCAACAGCAATTCCCTAAAAATAACATGGCTGTGAACTCATTCTAAAGTACATCACGGTATTGCAGGCTGGTGTTGACACCCCCTGAAACTGAAGCAAGAGGGAAGATGCAAAGCAGCTTTCTGTGACCAGTCATTTTACTTCTAAAACTCCCTACTATGTAAATTCAGGTCTACATTGTTTTTGTTTTGTTTTTGTTTGTTGTTTGTTTGTTTGTTGGGTTTTTTTGTTGTTGATGTTGTTTTTGTTTGTTTGTTCGTTTTAATGTAGTGAGCCTAGGGTCTACACTTAATACCAGGAATAGTCACCAAATCAGTGGCTCTTAAATTTCAGATTTCAGAATCTGGTTAGAAAACAAATACTAAAGCTGTAATAATGAGCAGTTTTATTGGGAAAGATGATGCAAAGTGGTGTTTGTGACAGCTGGGAGTTCATCTGTTGGTAATATGTAATACAAAATATAGCTTGTGTTGTCATGCGTCTCTTTTATCATGTTTCAACTTGAAGGAAAAAGTGAAAGGAGGAGAAAAGTGATACTTCCGGTAACTTCTTAAATCAATTTACAGCAGTCCAGCTGACAAGTCCTTCTTCCCTAACCTCTGAAACCAAAGCCCAAGGTTGCAGAGGGAAATGGAACGCATTCAAACCATGCTAAGGTGAGCAGAAATCAGGAAAGCTGCCACCTCAAAATAACAGGCTTGCTCTCCCAAGCACCAGCTGATATAGCTGAGAGTACCAGAGCAGAGCTACAGAGCACAAGTGTTGTGCAAGTGAACTTCTATGGTAGGATGGTGAAGGTTTAAAAGGAATCTTTAGTAATGGTCAGTCCAGTGTTCTTTTAGATATGAGATTTGTATTCAAGACCAAATTTCTTTTATTATTCTGCACAATTCAACACTAGGTGCACAAGTGAACATATTTTATAAGAGGTAAAAATAGAAACAGAAGAGTTGATTTATCCATTCCAAGGGCTGATTTTTTTTTTTTTTTAAGATTTTCATATAGTCACTGTACTTAGTTGCTGTTGCACCAACAGCCAAAGGTAAACTTTTATTTATTGGTGCTAATTAGTGCATCTGTTTACTGCTGGCAACAAAAACGTGACACAGGATTAGGGTCAGAAGACAGAAGCTGCAATAAAATTATCAATTCAACAGGTGTTATTTATGTGGAATTATTGTTATCAAATATTTGCTAGTCCCACAGGTTGGAGTAAGAAAAGTGTCTGAATCAGCTGTTAAAAGCACCTTCTCTGTTTTCCAAAGTCAGAATAATTATCACTCATCCTAACCTAATTTGCAGCAAGAAACGTTGGTAATGCATGACAACACCAGCACCACTTCTCATGGTGACTGATAAATTTCATGGTCTCCAAACGTCTTTTTAATGTTAACAGCTTTTGCTATTCCAAACTTTGTTTTGTAGCCTTGTATTGGAACAAGTGCATGTTTTTTACAAGTAGACTTCAATAAGGTAGTGAGGCAAAAATTCACACAAACCAACAATTTTTTGAGTTATTAAATCAGCACCTTAATTCTGAAAGAACAGATTTTCAAGGATATAGGACTTCATGCAGTTTCTTCATAAGAATTGTTTCTGCCAATAAGATCTGGGTTGTGGAAACCCTTCCCTTTTGACCAACTACCTTAAAACAAACAAACAAAACTACACACACACAAGGTGTCGATATTACTTGGAAAGTTGTTCTTTTCTATTGCTGAGAAATGATTACTCAAACATTCAACTTTCATTCAGCTCTACAAATGTCATAGGCACTGGAGGAATACCTGGCCACCTGAAGGTCCATGCAGCTGAAATAGGTTCTACAGCTAGGATAACTTAAAGGATAACTTAAATCTGCATTCTTAAATTGCATGTTGAGGTGGGTTTTCCCTTTAATCAATGCAGTTTCTCCTATAGTTAAGCCTACAAAATGCTCACCTTTGAGCATAAGCAAAAACCTCCTCAGAGCCAATGGAATTGGTTGCAATTAGAGCTGCCTAAATAAGCAGGGGCTTTTGGATCAGTGGCTAAGCCTGGATATCCAAGAAAAATATGTTTGGTTAACTCAAAATGAAATTCGCTTGGATTTGTTTTCTCAGTAAAATAAGGAAGAGATCTCCTTACCTGTTGACTGTTTCACTTGACTCAAAGGCAAAGAGTTTACTTTGCTTTGGCATTTGTTTGGCAATTTTCAAAACGTTAGCTAAATGTCAAAGTATTTTCACTTTCCTATTTTCCCTTCTTTGGTCACTGTTGCATACTAAACCTGGACTGAATTCATGAAAGCTTTTTCTACCAACTTCTTCTTCCCAAGGAGAAATTTCTCAGCAAAATATTTACTGAAGTGGATTTATAATTTCAACTCCACCTTCAGCTGGAAAACTCCAGTGAGAAGTAGGTCTTGTGGCCTTTGAACATGTTAGGCATTGAAATATCTGTCCAAAGGATGATGAATTCAAACAGCCTCCAGTGACTCCACTTGTCATCCAGATGTTTCTCTTTCTATGTTAAGAGCCTGATCCATGAGAGGCTCTGGTGTCCCTTGGGTAAGGCTGGGATTATTGAGCTGATGTAGCTGCCTGGGGTTCTGTTGCATAAGGTGCTGCCTGGTTGTGAGGATAAAGCTGGTCCCTGCCACAGTGCAGTATAATTGTCTTTTGGGGTGTGCAAATAGATGGTGAGGGAGACAAGCAGCCAGGCCCCCCAAGATGGTGGGCAGCAACCACTGCATAGGGGGCAAAGACAACCACATTCAGGTGCCAAACAGCTGTTAGCTGTGTGTTCCTGCTAAAGCAAAAGAGCTGGTCAGGAAGGATTCAAAAGTGGATAAGGAGCTCTGTAAACACTGGCAAAACCATCTCTGAAGCGTGTGAGACAGAATGCCTGTTTGAAAGTTTCAGTGGGCAATGAAGACTGACAGTGTTCTTCTGCTAAGGGCAGGACAGCATATTGCCCTGCTGCTCTACACCCTTTATGCCCATAGCTGTAGCTGATCAAGCCATTCTGTTGTGTAGGAAAATTGAACAAAAGCTGCAGGTTAGATGAGGAAAAATAAAAATAGTTACATGCAGCATTGGTGCTGACTGTGGTCCAGAATGAGCTTTCCCATGTGTATGGGGCCCTGGAAGATGGGAGAGGTCAGAAATTCAAACCACCTCCTATCTGCCAGTGTATTAGGAGGACCGAACAAAGAGATGCTAGTCAAATAAATTGGATTCCTTTGTGCTTTGAATGTGCATCCATTCTGGATCTGGGGAATAGTGGGATCAAGCATATTGAGCCTTATTCTATATTTTTTCTCTGTGGTTCTGGCTGGAGATGTGGCTCAGGTACTGGGTTTGGGACAAACTGGGGTTGCCTGAAGCTTTTGTGCACAGGAATTCAAGTCAGAATTTCTTTTAGTTTTTATACAGTGGCAGAGTGGTGTTTTGTATCTTGTGAAAGCACACAGCCTCAGTCCCCAGCTTTCACATCTGTGAAACCCTTAAAGCATTCCCAGCTCACTTGCTATGTGCTCCCTACAGCACTCTTCTCATAGAGCTTTTAGGACAAGAAAGAACTGTATGTGTGTGTGAGTTCATGATATGTAGTTTTTAGCGGTGAAAAAGGCTGTATACTTTAACCAGAGCTAACTTATTTAACAACAAAGCTTTACGCATTCATTTGTGTGGCTGCTGAATTTGTAAACTGAGTGATTCAATAATTCTTCTTGTATTCTGATAATTACTCAGAAACAAGATAATGTGAGAAAACTACAGATTTCTTTCAATGTTGAATTGTAGATGTGGAGGATTTGACTAAATAGATTCATTAAAATACTTAATTTTTAGCCTTGCCAATTCAGGAGGAAAGTTAAAATCGCAACTTGGGCTGACACAGAATTTTATAGTCAGGAATACTATGAATTATATTATCCTATATGCATATTTTAGCACTTATAAAAGAAGGTAAAGCAGAAAGAGGAAACTTTTGAACAGATTTTCCATTTTGCAAAGCCCAGAAAGAAAATATTTCCATGAGGGTTTCCTTTTTGTTTACACTTTTAATGTTCCAAAATGCACTCAGTACTATAGGAAAGGCCCCTCAAGAGAGACTTACCATTGATGTCAAAGGGAGTCCAATGCTAGTCTGCCATATGGAACTGTTGCAAAGCAAGGTGGATAGTCAGATAAAATAACTCTTAACTTCATTTTTTCCCATAACTTAAACTGTCATCAGCTCTGTCCTTAGGTTACCTGCTCACAGCATATCCAGCTGCATGCCAAGCCGTGATTTCCTGTGCCTGCTCTGTTCTGCTTGGGAATCTGTCCTGTCCCCACGGTGTTCCTGACCCACCAGACCCAAAACACAGCCTCTTCCTCCACCTTTGACCCCCTCTCCTTTGCTCACTCACATTGAAAACACCTGTAACACAAGTTTAGCCAAGCACTCTGAACTGTGCCAAACTGCATGATATATTTTAAAATTCAGGTCTCTGAGCCCACAGTTTAGAGTTCTAAACCCATGGTGCATACCTCATCTCTTGTTAGACCAGCTTTTATCTTCATAGCTCCCTAATTTTATGAAATAATCCCTTGGCTCCTCTTATTAGAGCATTGTGTTATAAATGACTGTCAACCAATCTATTTTCCTTTCTACTTGGCAGTAGGAGACAAAATTAAAATTGCTTTGCACTGGTGGGAGACAAGGGAGTTCCAAGGCTGAGTGTGACACAAGATGCATTCTCTGCTTTAGGCAGTAGAAAAAAAAAAAAAGTGTATTTTTTAGACTATTAATAAAGTTACAACCTCAAAGAAAGAGATGCTATGGAAGTACTAACTGTAATAACAAAGGGAGGGTGGGGTGTTTTGTTCCACTACCTATTTAAAGGAAGAAAAACCTGGCAACCAACAACTATAGTGAGCTACTTATCTCAGAAAAGGATGCAAGAACTATAGTCAAAGGTCAGTGAGATGTTATCAGCTCTTCTTTGTGACCACAAAAGTGCCTCGTGGTATACGTTTTTCTTCACAGAGAGGCAAGACAGATGACTCTTGTATCATGAGGATCAGCTTGATAAATCACCACTGTTTTCCCTTTAGGGAACTACAGGCGAAAGGTCCTTTGGAGACAAGCTGATAGCAAGGTCCTGTAAGTGCATGAGGTCTCTTGGACAGTTGGCACCCTGCCCAATAGGAAGGCGCTCTGTTTCATGGCCCTGGCTGTGGAAGAGGAGGCAGAAATCGTGGAGAAGGATGCAGAAAATGTCTCTAAACTTAACCATTAATATGCTTACATCAAATGGAAATAACATGTTAATATTGCCAATCAACTACATCAGGTTTTACGTAATTTGTGGCCTGGTTTGGTAACACAATAATTACTAAAATGCACTACCCTCATTAGAAGAAAGGAGAAGTTTGTTGTACAAAAGAGCAATTAGATTACTTATGCCCTCAATGTCAAGAGTTTTTGAAATCAAACCAATAACTGTATAATTCATGAGGTTTGTTTTTCTTCCATGTGTAATTACTTATACAGAAAACCACTGCAAAATGAACTGTGATTTACCTTTGAGGAGCCTTTAGCTCCTCAGCTGTGGATTAAAGGTATAAATTAGGCCTTAGCCATTTAAAACAAAAAAGACAAAACAAACCTGAGATAGAAGGGATCCCAGGGAATCTTAGACCATTCTTCCTCCACAAACTAGGAGAGACTACATTCTTAAACCCTACTGATTATATGCTTGCTGGTGCTCTCTTCCTCTCTCTTCTGCTCCTCTTGGAAACCCCTGGTGATGGATAGCCCATGTGGTGTCTACTGAACCTACTGCGGAGCTTTACTAAAAGGATTATTTCTGCCCCCTTGAGCTGTAAGTTGCCAGTTCTTCTGGGACATTTTGAGATGGATAAACACCTTTCTATCTAGTATGCTCGCAGCATAGTAATAAGACACAGCCTCGATGATGTTACCAGCACTCTAAACAGTCCACACAATATGGGTTTATTTAGCTGGAGAAAAGGAAACATAAAAATCAAACCCAGATAGAGGAACTCTGCCATTGAGGTACATCTTGAGAAAAACAGCAGAGCTGTTAGACTATTTCCTGTTGAGACTGTGGAGGGCTTCCCTCCTGGTTTTAGTGGCAGAATTATAAAATTTGATTCAGCTATTGACTTTTATGGCAGCTCAGTCTGACAAAGCTAAAAAAAAGACAGCTCATACATTGAGTGCTCAATGATCACAAAGAAGTAAATCATGTGGAGGATGCCTGTTCAGTCATGTAACTCCATGTTGGATTTTGCCTCCTGAGAAGGAAATAAAGGAGTCCTAGTGATGCCAAAAGTAACTAGTGATACATTCTGATGATCAAAAGACAACTGAAGAAGCTTTGGGCCAGATCTAATGCAGCTACAGTGCTCTAAGGCAATTGGTTTATGTCAGTCTACATTAGCAGAAGGTTTTAATCCTCCATGTTCAGGTAACACCATGGTGGAAAAGCACTTCCAGATGAAAGTGCTTCTTTTATTCCCTTTCTTCCCCATCTACTCTTAAACAGTAAAAAGAAGGAAGTGGCAATATTAGCTGGCTTTTTCTTACCCAGAATTCAAGGTGCATAAACAAGTGCCTTTTTACTGTCCCTATGATGCATAGCTCTGGCATTTGCTGATGTGTTAGCCTAACTAGAGAACATGCTCCTACTAAAATCCTCCTGGCCATTGGCATTACAAATGCTCACTGAGACTGGGCTGATATGCAGTGTTGCAGCAGGGAGCTGAGGGTTTGGGAGTTCTTTAAATCAGATACAAAAATAAGAAGGTAGGTTAATCTTTTCAGATAGATGCAATATGCTGTATAGCTTCCCAAATCTGAACACCCAGGTGGAGCCATGCAGATGCTGGGAAAGAAAACAGTAAGACACTGCAGATATGTAACCATGCTCACTATTACAGTGGAGAAAAGTCATGTCTGAGCATTATCAGAGGTGCAATTACTGAATGGCTAAATGCAAAGTGACTTTGCTGCCTTGAACTCTTACAGAGGAAAAAACTCTCTCCTGTCGGTTTCCTCAGTCTATGTCCTGGTTATGCAGACTCTGTGCTAGAGGTCGGGATTTGAGCCAGTGTTTTGCAACTCCAGAAATCAAAGACTTGGCACTTTGACTCATTTGCAAGTACTGTATAATGAGCTTTGAGAATTCCTCTTTAGTCTGTGTTTGCTCTCATAAGGAGTTCTGTAGTCCGTGTATATTAGGGCAGCATAAATGACAGATGAGTCAGTCTTTTTTAGTCTCTTTTCTTTTGAACCTGAAAAAGAATTGTCTAACTTGACTGTCTGTGCTCTCCTGAAATTAATTAGAGCTTTACTTCCACTACTTTGAGTCTCAGTGAAAATTTGTTTCTTACTCATCATGACAGTTAAGTTTCTTAAACAATATTGATCAGCAAGTTCAGCACTTTCTGCTTCCCCCAAAAAATTCAAAGGTGATAGTTTGGGTTCCTTCCCAACCATTTCCAGATTCTAGGAAGGTAACTAAAATCCTGAAGCTAGCAGAAAAATCTGCACAGAACTCTGATTCAGCCTTGTGGAGTGAGGAAGAAATACATCCACTAAGCTGAAGACTACAAAACCAAGACACATCATAAGCAAAATAGGCTTCAATAGGCTCTCTTTATGAGCCTTCCAGCTGTGTGGGATAGACATGGATAGGGTTTTGGTTTTGTCTGCCTTATTTTGAAAACTTTTTCTAAATTTTGAGGTGTATTTCAGACATCAGTTTTGATCTGGTCAGACATTTAGATCTGATAGTGTTCTAATTCCATATGGAGTCAGCAGGAGCTTCAAGTCATGAAGTGACTGTAAACCAAACTCACCAGAGTGACCAGTTGCAATGGAAAAGATAATGGTCCTACCAGGAAAGGGAATGAGGTGACTTCTTGGGACTCAGAAAAGTACCTTTGGTAGCAGGCTTCTAGTGTGACAGCAACACATCACTTCTCCAGTGCTTAAGTTACCCTTGCTCCATGGGGAGGATATTTCCTTACTCTGCAGGATATTATCTGAGATACCTGGCAAGTAAACAACCTTGTGAATGCTGACTCTTGCAACTGACTAAGGTTACCCTTCTCTCTAGTGTAACTGTAATTCCAGGTCTCTGCTGTGGTAACAACGTTTTCTGGCTTAACCTCAAAATCAGGGCCAAAGTGCCAGACTTGAAATCTTAGTAAGGAGCGATGGCGTGACTGTGTGCCTGTGTAGAGTTCTAGCAATGTAGCTGCATCCCACCTTGATATTCCTGTAGATGGCAGTAGTATGTGTTCTGAACATGGGACATCTCCAAAAGTGATGCCGTTTGCCTTATGAAAAATGGTGAAGTTACAGCTCTTGCAGCAATGAGAAATACTTTCTTGGAGCTCTGCTTTAGGACTTGCAGCAAATCATGTGACTGCTGAACACCAACCAAAACAGCCCCTTCCTGAAGTTCCTTCCAAAAGGAAAGTAGGAACTCTGATAGGAGCAAGGACTGTCTGAGAGGTGAGGAGTGAGAACAAAACCCAAGCAAGATATGTGGGCCAGTAAAATGCAGGCTGCATCTTGCTAGGCTATTGTTCAACGTTAGCTACCTCTGAATAGTGGGGGAAGTCACACAAACAAGTGCCTCTTCATATCCAATTTCTTTAACAATTGACAAACTAAAGACAAACACAAGCTACCAGAAGTTGTGCTGGTTGTAATGCTAAATACCAACAGCTTCCTAGGAGTATTTTTGGTACAGCTAAACAAGAGCAGGGGGGAAGTGCAAGGCTGTTGTTGCTATCCTTTTATGTGTGTTTGTATGTACACATAGTACTTTCAATTTGTATATAACAGCATATGTATAATTTCTGGGACAACATTTGGGCTTTAAATTGGACAAACTTTTTTAGATTTGAGTTTATTCACTGGATAACCCCACTGTTAAAGAGCTCATCAGTTCTGCCTGACAATCTCAGCTTTTGGTGAAAGGAGCAGGAACTAATATTGTCATCTTACCTGATGTGACTCCAGTTTAAAATGAAATAATTGATTGAAAGATTAATTTCTTAAAATTAGAAATTAGGTTCTGCTGTTTCAAAATCTAGTTGCATAGCTGGTCAGTTTTGATGATATACCCCTGCTGGTGATCATTTAGAATGAAATAGAGGACTCAATACTTAAATACTTACTATAAGATCTATTCCTGCAGAAATCTTGCTTTGCGTGGTTGCTGTCTCTCTTGCATATCATCCTCTTAGGTCCCTTATAGTAATCAGCATAAACTATACTTCCTACCACATGTCTTTTAAAATGCCTTTTGTTATGAAGGCAAACTCAAGAGGAGCACTTGATGGAGATGATACTGTCAGCTCTGCTGTATAATGGAGGAGAAAAATGGGGAAAGGAAGGATTTGAATCTTGACTTCTTATGGCTGAATGGAAACAGAAACATTTTTGGGGAAGAAAGACTTTCTGGAGACCTTGAGCTAGAAGTAAGCCCTTTGCACTATGAAGTGTTCAAGCCATAAAGTATAAATGGAGACCCTTTTTATTTTTAAAAGCTAAGTGGATTTATATTCTCCCATCTCAAAAGAGACCCAAGTGCCAAATCTGTGCATTTGGTTGTAGAATAATGGTAGAAAACTACTTGTATGTGAACTTAAGATATGATCACAAGGGGGAGGTGGCGAATGTAGCAAGTCTATCTAGAGCATACTCTCCTCCAGCAAGAAAACAAGATAAATCCTGAGCATAGATGCTTAATAGCTAATATTAAGAAAAAAAGGTAAAAATTCCAATCAGTACTCATCTGAATCCTCAAAGCTGCACATGACAAAGAAATTTACCTTGTTTAGATCTCATCAAAATCTTTTCACTTCCCACCAGGAAAAAATGTGATTCTGATCATCAGCGGCCTCTATTAAATTTTAGTTTTGTGCTATCATATTTGTCATTTTATGAGCTGGTGCTCAGTGCAGAAATAGAGATATTAATGCATGTGGATGCTTGTATTGGATCTAGCATACAAAGGAGCAGTTCAAGAGGTAGAGGTATCTGGCAGGCTGCCATTTAGAGATGAAAAAATAATTCAAATGTGATAAGAAAGTTACAAATAACCTGTATATGAGAGCAGTAAAAATTCTTGTCTTCATTAATACCTTGCTATTTCTGGGTTACTCCAAGTCCACTGAGTGTATTTTGAAAAACGTACATGCTCAGCTGAATTAAAGTTTGGTTTTTAACTGTAGTGTAATTGCCAGAAATGAATTGAGCTCCTTGGTGGGGATGGACTGAAATAACTTCAGCTGCTCAGGTTTCAGAATTGTCTGGTTACTTCTGGGCTTCCATGTAACTGATGCAAAACATAGATAATGGGCTGGGATGGGGGCAAGGAGGGGTGAAGGTTATTCATAGATCAGTTCTGAATGTGTGTTTATTTGTACTCTTGGCAGTTACAGCAGTCACTGCTGCTTGCTAGGGATTTTGTTTCCCTGGGAGAGGAGGCCATCAGAAAAACAAACTCACTGCCACTGGTACAGCTTGTCTGCTAAGAAGACAAAGCGAGATTGTTCTGAGAAATGATGCCTTTATAACAAGCACTTACGTTACTCCTGAAACTTGGCACTTCACTAACTCTTCTCTGAACAAACTTCACAACCAGCTATTTACACATACCTGGACAGCTGGTGAGAAAAATTGTACTGTTAACTAACAGGAAAAAACAAGACTCCAAATATGTTTGTTAGAGGAGGTCTGTATTCCCTGTAAGGTAAAGTGTTTAATTAAAAAATAAAAATTAAAAAAAAAAAAAACCAACCACCCACCACATAAATAAACCTTGACTTGAATTTAACCAGTATATATTGCAAGGAGCAAACTTTAAGAGAATTAAAAATTAGTATGAGATGGCAGCTAATTCAAAAGCAAGGAAAGGGTAGAAAAATGTAATGCCATCCTTTAAGTGACAACACAGATTGCTTAACTTTTGGTTCTATAGTCTCTTATCCAAGTAGCAAATCTAATCTATCTGCCAACTTAAGTATTCACAAATGCACTACCTCCTGTTTACTAAGCTGCACCGGTGTTCAGCACAGTCTCTGTAAACTGAGCCCCTCGAGCTGTGCTGCATCCAGGTGAATGATGCCTGTGCACCACAGGCAGTCATGTCAGCAGCTGCAGTGAGAAAAGCTGTGACAGCTGGCAGGGATGGGTTCCACAGCTGAACACTTATTTACCTTGAGCATCACTCAACTAAGCTCACTTCAGTGGAAACAACAGTGACCTTTTTTCAGTCTATGCAAAATCCTGGCATGTAGGCAAATTCCAAGTGTCACCCTTTCTGCAGATCTACAGTAGCTTGGATCACACTGCTTGGTGCTGCTGTTCCAGTGCAGGGATGATGGAGCAGCTGAGAAACAGCTGCTGAGAGAGAACAGAAATTCTTGTACTTAAGTCTCTCTGAAAAACAAACAAACAAAAAACTTAGAAATTAAGATGGACATTTATTGATGTCTTTTTGCTTCTACAATAAGAAATGTCATTTACTAGATAACATTTCTTTAACACAATGTAGTGCTTTACTTACGATGGTGAAGGATATCCTTTGGTAGCTCAGTTTTTACTGTCTGAAAAAGTGAAACTGTTTTGGTAAATGAGAGCCATTAAGGTGTTTTTAATCTATGAATATTTGCCTCAGGAACTTTCTTTCATGTTTGTAGATTTGCTGTGGATAGGAGTTAGGAGGTGCTTTTTAGCTGTTGTCAATCTACTGTTTAAATTGCTCTTTCTCTGTAATTTCCTTTTTGTGGGTCTGGGAATTCTTAGTCTGGTTTTCTAAGGAAACAAGGTTTATGCAATCATGTGATTTGGACATGGACATACACCTGTCTGTCCTGCCGTGGCAGCATTTAACCCACTAGCAAATTTTAACCAAATTAGAGAGAAGCAGCAGCAGTCTCCAAGCAACTTATAGTCATACAAATTCATGAAAATCAAGAGCCCATCACAGAGGGGAAAGAGGCTTTAGGAGCATCCCTAACAAGGGAAAGCCCTTCTGCTGAGGACTCAACTCTTACAAGACACAAGAGACTCCACACAAGAGGAGCTAGGTCATGAGTATCTTAAATCCAAGAAAATATTCACTTAGAATTCACACCTGATTTGCTACCAGTGGACTCAGCTCCCAGACAAAATCCGTAACACACCAGGCTCCATTAGCTCCTCTACTCAAACTATTTTTTCATATGAGACCTTGGTCAAGGGGAAGCTAGATCCAAATGCCTCTGTATTGCTAATACCCTGTGTAGTTAGAAGTATCTGGATTAGGCGTGAAGAAATAATGACAAAAATGCTGCATTTTAGGATTCATTAAGCTTTCAGTTGACACTTCGTGACATAATAAATAGAAGTGCACAAAAAGCGTTTCTAGGGCACTTTATTAATTGCTCTGTTTCTGGGAAATCTGTTTGGAAAGTGGCCTGTTAGTGCTTCCTTCTCCCCTCCTTTGCAACATTGTGCGGCTTTTTCACCTCTAGTGAAGTTTAATCAACACAAAAAAGTGGTAGGCATTCCAGGTCACAGGCATTGTGCTGACTCAAACATTTTTGAGTGCTTTTGGTGGACCAAAATGCACTTTCCAAACCTTTCCTTGCTCTTCTTGGATGAACAAAGGTAGAAATATGGACTCCTTCCTGCACTCTGTGCATCGTTTTTGTCTTGATGGGAGTAATTTGTTGCTTTTTTTTTTTTTTTTTGCATAAACTGCAAATTAAATAATTCTTTTGGCATGTTCTCAATATTTAAATTCTCATCCTGTTGTTGTTCAGCGATCTGATAGTTCTGCAGAAAATAACTGGTGGACCACTGTGATTAATATTGAGCTGCTGGGTCTTATTTTCCTGAGATGTTAAATGCTTCTTCATTACATCAATCAAGTAAAAGAAAAGATGATACTTATAAAATGGTTAATGTCTTACAGTGTTATAGAGCTGATAATTGTGAAGTTTTCCTATATGCAAAACTAGAGTTTCTCTATAGTTGAGGAAACATCTATTACTTGTTGAGGAAAAGTCTTAAAAGGGAAAACCGAGAACATATTTAGTTTTATACTTACAATGTTTATACCTGAAGCAAAACTACTGTTCTTGCCTACCACCATAAGAAATCTTGTACACAGAAAACATCTCCCCTTTGTGTTGTTCACCTTCCATTTACAGTACTGATGGAAGGTAAGAACATTCATCTAGCAGTCAGTCGGGTTCTTCTGGTTTTCTTTAGTAGGTGGGGACTTTTTGAAGATCTGTCACCTATCTCTTGCTTCACTTAAATCTCTGGGCATGGATGAAAGTTGAGCTGTGACATTTTCATTCTGTCTATAGTTCCTTTGTGTTCACAAAGGACTGGAAGTATCACAACTTGTGTCCCTCCAACAACGCTGCCAGTACACCAGAGGCAAATGGAGGTAAACCACCGGAGTGGGACACTTCTCACAGGTTCACTATTAGATTTGCTACCAATTGCAGGTGACAATTGGGATTCAATGGCAAGTTAGAATCTGAAGGCTTTTTAACTGTGTTGCAATAGGATTACTTCAGCAGTGTTGAATTATTTCCACACCCCCCCTCCATGAGGACAGCTTTCTATTTTTTGCTGTTAGGGAAACCATACTGCCTGGAGAGATGTCTATATTAAGATGACATATTATATGCGGTTGGGAAATAGATTTGCATCTGATTGGCTTATTTTTAGAAGATTAGAGACTAACCAAATACAAAAGTAGTTCTTCAAATGTCATTTCTTATGTTTAATGTACAAGTTGAAAAGGAAGGCTCTGCTAAGAGCTGTCTTCAAAGATGCTTAAAAATTTTCACAGGAATTGAATACAGGCAGGGAATGATGCCTGACCCCCAAATGCTCTCATAAAACTAAGTACTATGTGTAAAAGTATGCTCTTGGCTTCTGTAGCTCTTTACCTCCTCTTCTGTTTACAAGAATTTCTTTTGGCTGGCTTAAAAGAGCTGGCTGCCAATGGGAATATTAGTACAACAGGAGGGAGAACAACTGGAAAGACAAGGTATGTTCTCTTGCAATCCCAGAGATGCTATTTAAGCAAGGAGAGGGGCCTGAATTCTGCTGCCTTTGGCACAGTCTGCTGGGAAAGCAGCTACACTTGATGGGGAAGGCAGGGGGGAAAAAAATCTATGAAGGCCTTTTAAGAGAAAGGGATAGGAGTAGGTTTGCACTGCCACCTTCAGCCCCAGGAAAAACGGAGCTCTTTCCCACATGTTCTGGCTGCAATACAGGGTATCATCCCACAGTCTGCTTACAGCAGCCAGGGCAGAAACTCAGGCATGGGGATGCCAAAGAGCCTTGTATGAAAGGTGCTTCTAGTCCTCTTCATCCTGCACTGAACCCACTCAGCAGTTGTGTGGGAAGAGATGGAGGGATTTAATCCATACAGCAACTAGGGATGCTATGGAAAGAAAATGTATAATCCACCCAAGATATGGCAGGACAACAGAAATGAAGGAGGAAAGTAACTAACAGTGAAGTAAGACCTGTGTTGGGGAGAGAGAAATCTGAAAAAATAGGGCTGCTTAGAGTCCTAAAAAGGAAAGTGAACAAAGAGCAGAGGAAGAGCCTGGGAGGAAAACAGAAGGAAATTTGGGACAATGTATCTCCAAGTCTGCATTTGAATTTTGAAAAATTGGTTGTGGTTTTCCCCTCAAACACAAACACCTCTTTCCTTAATGCAGTAACATAGTTTCACTGGTGGTCAGAAGACATGTGATCTGGTAATGAAGTGCTTAAACAGCATTTGAGACTTTTCCATCAAGTAGATATACATATCCACCAGAGAAATTCATTATTATTATTATTGGTTTAAATTGGCATGATTTTTTTTTGTTTGTTTTTTTGTATCTTCAGAAGTCTTTTAGTGACTTCTTGGAGAACATGGAGCATAAAGTACTCTGAGGTTAGTGGGATATTTGCATTATTAACTGCTCCTGTTGCTATATCTAGAACAAACTTATTTCTTAGGAGTTTACAAAAGGACTCTACTGGAAAGCCCAAGTGTCTTAAAAATACAGTAATGTTGCTTTACATAAAGCTGCACATGTCTGGAGATCTAACTGCAGAATGAGCCATCACATTACTGTAAAGCTGAATAGCTTTAAATACAAAATGCTGAATTTCCAAAAGCTGCTATCAGTAGCCTTTCTGTTTTAAGCACGATTAAACTGGTGTGCAACAGGCTGTCACTGAACATTTGTTTCACATTTTGCTGAATGAATGTAAGGCAGCTAAGATACCTCCCCTGCAGAGAGTAAAGAGGAACAAATTGGGAGCTGCTGCAGGGATTGAAAAGGAGAGGGGTGGGTTACCAGCAGTGTGTGCTACAGTGATGCTTGTGTGGGGATTGTGGGAGAAGGAAGCAAGATGCTGGAACTTACTGAAATTGCCAGAGCTATTATATAAGTCATAAAAACAAACAAACAAACTCTAAGCTGTTATTTATGTGGACTCTACTGCTAATAAGAGGAAAAAATACTAGTTCTCATTTGGTGTCTCTCTTGCAACTGGGAAAAGGTTGACAGTGGATTGTTCTCAGAAGACAAATCATCAGTAATGGCTGTAAGGAATGATGATCAACCTTAGGAGTCTGGCTAAGCATAAAGCCTGTATAAACTGCATCTCTTAATCACCACTACTCTTGAATCTACTCCTCTAGCTGACTGTGTGGAACTGGCATCAAATCTGTTGGATAAAGGTATCTGATTTCTCTTGTTAACAATCCAGCACCCTTCACACCTCTAGGTCTACTTACCTAGGAACTCTGGTAAATGTTGCTGAGGAAAGATGGGCAAAATGTTCTGAAAAGAGAGATGGTATTAAAGTAGGCATGCTGTCAAGAGGGATTAAACTTGGGCTGATGAAATGTGCCTAAAATTTGTGCTGGAGACAGAAATCTTCTATCTACCAAACAGGATTAGCATAGTTCATGCCAGTGTAAGTGTATTTTGTCACATCAGTGTGCCTCTTCCTTCACCTCACTGAGTGAGGCAGCCATGATACCACAGCAAGGACAGATCTAGCTTCAGTTGTCATTCTTAAGCAGCTTTGCAGGGCAAAGTGCTAATAAATAGAAGATTGGTACTACATTTTTATAATAAAGAAGGTGTCTTTTGCAAAATCCCCCAAATTCTCCTAGTCACTTGATGTGGTGCAGCAGGGGCCACACTGGAGGTGTCTGTACATCACTGAGGGGCTCCATCTAATGGATTAAGAACTCCTGTTGCAAATAGAAAAATGAGAGGATGCCTCAGGCCAGGCCTGCTCATGTTTCTGTGGCTTTGGAGATATTGAAATATCAAATGATAAACAGTCAGATTTCACTAAATACTATTACTGGTCAGGGTGTGGTCTCTTTTAGACACCCATCCTATTCCATTATTCATTTCACCAGATACTATGACTGTTTTTTGAGCCTAGTATTATACTTGACAATTGAAAGAAATCTTGAATAAAAGCTAAAACTTGGTTGTATCATACAGAGTGTTCATTTTGAATGAGAGCCCAGTTAGGGGTGTCTGAGCATTGAAACCTGAAGTCTGAAGTGCTGTAGTCGCAGCAAAATTAAATTTGCTCACTTCCATCTGTAAAAGCAAATCTTAAAATATTGGTGAAGCAATTTGAAACTGAAAATACCAACATTCAAAGATCTGTCTGTCTTTGGATATTTGTCTATATTGAATTTCTGTCTATACGTATATAGACTTGATTAAGCTTTACCTTTGTCAGCTACTAAACCAGGTCTGACCCACTTATTTTGTGTGGTGGCAACAACAGGATTATGAAAACATAGTTCCAAGTAGGAAATAAAAATCAGTCAGGAACAAGATAGTTCCTTTCTAATTTTTAACATATGAGGGCTTTTTTAATAGGTTTTGAAGGTATTTAACAGCTTCCCTCCTATTTTTAGGAAGATACATAGACATAACCATTTTTAACGGATGAAAGCATTCTGCAAAACTTGCATTTGTACTTAACTGGTGCCCTTTTTCCTTGTGTTTCCAAAATGTCTCTTTGAATTAGAGCATCACAATAGAGGCATAAGACTGCAAATGAGGATAGTATCCTAGGTAAACTGAACCCACTCCCTTTTCACTGTGCAGTTCAGTCAATGGTTGGTGCATCCATGTTTTTGTTTACTCTTCCATCAATGTCTATATCAAAGCAATTATGAAGGTTTCTCCTTTCCTCTGATTGGTCTACATGATTCTCTATAATGCACTTAATTAGTATGTTTAAAATCAGTGACTTCTGTAACTAACTAAGGATATGTGGAGATGGACAGAATGTAGCAGAGGAAACAAACATAAACCAAACACAGAGGGAGGAAGAAGGAAATTGCAGTAATTACAGTCATCCAGCCTGGCAAGCCATTGAGCATCTTTGGCAGATTTCATTCACAAGATCTTGTGGGCAAAAAGTAGCATTGATTTTTCTTTTTTCTTTTTTTTTTCTTCCTGCTCCAGAGTTTGTTAATGTCCTCTCCTAACAGCACGAAAATGCAGTGCTGCCCCTGTTCCCAGAGCTAGCTCTATGATGGGCAGAAGAGATGCTGGTGCAGTTGAGAACTTAAATTATACAGGCACCTGACATGTGTCTTCTTTCTACTGATCTTTTTTTCTCACTTTGTTTCCTCATGCTCTGCTGCTCTTTCTCATTTCATCTCTCCAACTATGAATCTGTCTTTATCGTACATGCTATACACTAGTGAAGAAGTAACACATTAAATTCCAAATTCAAATTAACTCCATAACAGTGCATGAATTTGGCAGGAATTTAGATGAGATCTTGAAATTTCCATTGCATAAAATTTAGAGGTATAAAGTCTTTGTTTTACAAATTCACCTTGTAGATTCTTCCTAGTTACAGTTTTGTCTGTGTATAAATAGTTTCAATGTTAAGTTTAAATGCCCACCTGCTTCCACTGATTTGTCACTAAGGATGTCAGTAAATTTGGTTGCTTAAATCTCTTCCTCAAAACTCTGAATTTCAATTTAAAAAATATGTTTACTGTAAGGTTACTGAAAATGTAGTTTGAGCTTTTAGCCAGCATTATAGCTAAGTGTTTGGTTAGTATTAAGAGAACTTCCAAAGGCTAGATCTAACTTGGAGTTCAGCTGGGTATTTGAAGGAAATAAGACCTACAGTCCTGCTGTTTGCCCATCTGCTGGCTTCCCCTCCCAATGATATTTGAATGAACTTGACAAGTTCCAGCTATATTTGACAGAGAGCCTTTGAGAACATGAAGCTTCATGGAAAAAAGCAACTGGTCAGAGGAGAAGAACCCAAATTAATGCCACCACAATTAATGGCAGTTTAGTCAGCTAGTCCCTGATATGTGCTTAGCTCGAAGAGGGACAGCTGTAAGGGACGCATGACAGCGGGTTATGCTTTGTGTGTTGTGGTTGGGAGGGGAAATGGGCATCTGGGAGCGTTGGGAAAAGGGGGAGCATTAGTCTGTAAGACAAAAATAGGTAGGGAGCAGGTGGCCACAGTCCTGCTGCTCAAAAAAAAACCCCCAAAAAACACCACACACAAAAACCAACAACAAAAAACCAAACAAAAACTGGGGAATAAAACAACGCCAAACTTGCTGGCTTACAAGGAAAGTAATATTTAAAAAGAGCAGGAAGAGGGGATGTGATGAGAGAAGTACTTTTTGCATGGCCTCATTCCCCTGGTCTTTACAGACTAACTACCCAGCGGTGAGAGATGGTTGTCTCAGGCAAGAAACTTCTTTCCATTTGTCCAATGGACAGAGTGTTTCTGCAATTCTATTCCTGCGCTCTCTGAATATCTTACAAGCAATTGTCTGTGTGCAGTCTGAGGAATGCCAGGGTGTCTCCATGTTTCCCAGCAGCCATACTTCTACCAGATTTTCATATGCAAACTTGAAAATTAATTGAAAGGACAGGAAAATATCCTGTCCTTTCAATTAATTTTCAAGTTTGCATATGAAAAAAAGGCTTTCTGTGAGGTATTCAATACAGCAGTGTGAGGTGTTGACAGGTCTGCCTTGAACAAATAAAAGCCTCCTGTGAATACTCGCATTGCCTACCATGATGCTGTAGCCCTGCTCCAGAGTCAGAGGCAGCCCTGCCTAAGCAGAGTGGTCAGGAGAAATAACAATTGGATATGTGACTGAAACACTTCCAGTTTGCTATAAACTCACCTGTAAATAGCAGAACTCAAAAATAAAGAGGTTGTGTACTTCATTAAATAAAAATAATGCTCAAAATAGCATTATGGAACTATGCAGTACCTGGTTTTGAATGTGATAAATTAGGAAAGCACTGTATTTTTTTCTGCATGGATTTGCAGCTAGAGAATCTTTGTTTTAATGAGTGAAAAATTTCACACAGTGGGAGAATTTCATTTTGATAAACCAAAATATCCTGGTAACCATTCTGATTAGAAGTATAAAGAGCAGGCTGTCAAATTTTCCTTCCTTATCTCTTCATTAAAAATATCATATATGTTTGCCAAGAAAATACACTAGTGCACAACTGCCTGATAAGTAAATCTTTCACTGACTCATTTTAAAATATATATATATATATATTGCCTAATAAAAATTGAAGCTCTCAATAGTAACTGTTCGGACTGCTCAAATATGTTTTTTATAATAGTTTTAACAATAATTCAAGAATAAAAACTGCTAGATTCCTGCCATTTAGGAGGAAGTTTATAAAGAATGTTACTGTGTTGCAAGTGATGGTGCTATCAGGTACACACAGAAGGGATAAAAAAATGTATAAAATATATTCATACTATGGGGCACAAAAATGCAGTTTAATATAGTGCATTTGAGTATGTACTACAAAGATTTTTTAAAAAATAAAATACCATGTGGGCTGTGTCATCCTAAGCATTTGCTAGGGAAGAGGTTTGAGCCTTAATAACTAGAAAAGCTCCATCTCATATAGGAACTTTTCAATACATCTGTGCTCCATCCTGTGGGAATTCTTAGTGGCTGCTTGTTTTTTAAAGAAATTCAAGGAAGATCTCTGATCTGTGGGATGGTTTTGTCACACAAATATTTTTTCCTTTTCTCCTTGTACTGTTGCATCCCATCGTAAAGCAAATCTCAGATATCAACAGCTCTAGTTATCTGCATGGAAACCTCAACTGCTCAATCCTAAACACATGAAACTCCCTTACAAATTGCTTGTTTTCAACAAAGTCCACAGGCTAGACTGAAAATAAATACTGCTTAAGCAGAACACTTTTCTCTTTACCTATTAAAAAATCTTTATTTCAACAATCCAGCTGACAAAAACCAAAACTTCATAAATCTGCTGTTTTAGTACTAACATGTTCAGATGCCCCAGTGAGGACCGTGATAAAACATAACAGGTGAAACACTTGTGACCTTAAGGATTTTGAATTCTAACTTAGAAATTGGTGTAGTACATGAATGTGATTGGTTTTAACTGATGTTACTGTTCACCTTGCCAGCAAGACCCACTGCAGGTGTTTTAGTAGAAACTCTAGAAACTAAAAAAAAAAATGGTTTCTAGGGACCTTAAAACAAGCAAACATAAACCCCCACAAAACAAATTCAGCAACATAAAAAGAAAATAAAGACTCAAATCAGGAAAATTTTTCTTTAGGATAATCTAAAAAGTTTTACATGGCATGGTATGCACACGATCTGAATCCAGGTATCTAGCTGAGCAGCAGCTGCTTTTGACTGACTGGTGAGCTGTTTTGCACACCATAGGCTACAGGAGGGAAGTGCAGGACATCAGTTCGTCTGTAAATGAAGAGGAAAAGTGTTCCTGGATACTTTGCCAACCTCCTTTCCTTCATCCATCCCATTCAGCAGTGTAAAAGTGACTGTCTAGTGTGGGTGCTGGGCTGCTAAAGGATTGGCTCCATTCAGTTATTATGCTCTGAATCTCTTGATAACGGATTGTCTTCTCAATGACAGGAGGGACACTTTCTCAGAAACAGCCACTGTGATTACCAAGCACAGGAATCAGTCCTGTCCTGCCAACCCACTCAAACAATTGTTAACAGTTTAGTCTATTACAATCTACTGTTGCAATTCTCTATGAGCAGAACCCCCCAGTGTGAAACAACACAGCTCATTAATAGGAGACAACCTGCCTATATACTTGTCTCTTTTGGAGGGAGATTGCCTCTAGTCACTCACAGGTATTTTATCGCACCTGCAAAATGACATGTTGTCACAGTCTCTTATGTAATGTAATTATACCTTAGTTCATGTTGCATAAAATGATGAAATTCAAACTACTACTGGGAAGCACCTTTCTGACACTAAAACTAAAATGCTTTCCAATAATACTAAGCTGTATGGGATTATTTCATTTAAAAACAAAGAGTGAAATGGAAGGAAGTAGAGAGAGTTTTTTGGAGTGGTGCAATTGGAGATGAGATGTGAGTTACTTTGAAGTGCTCGAGCAGGTCTGTGGAAACTCCTGCTGCCTTTGCAGGAGTGCTGAAAGCCCAGGGGATGGTCTAGTCTTGGATGTTGCTGTAGCTGTGCTTATGATCTGCCCCCACGCTGGAGATGTTGGTCTTTAGTACCAGATGCTGGCTGGTAGCTAGATGACATTTGTCAGTTATTCGCATATTGACAATGCGTCAATAAACTATATTAAACATGCCGTTTACCCACTGTTCTCAACACCTTTGTCCTGAGGAGGAAGTAAACTCTTACATTTTCTCACAGTAGGCTCTTTACCAACTTTGTAATTAGGCAGGTATTCCATCTGACAGAAGACAGAGATTATCTGGTAACTCCTTCTTCTGCTGGAGCTGAAGCTAGGCTGAGCAGGTGTTTTTATCTCTTCCTTCCCCTCTGCAACTGAGTGAAAACTCTGTCTACTCCCAAAGCAAGAGAACACTTGTTTTCTGCCATGTAATTCATATGTTACTGTGTTTCAGTATTTATACAACAGAAATAAAACAATGCTTAAGTTGAACATATCCACTAAAAAGCAGAATTTATAATTTATTCTCACTGTTGCTATGAGATCCTCTGGAATCAAAGTACCACTAAGCTGTGCTCAGTAAAACTGACCAGTAAACACCTGATAACCTTGCTTGGAGAGCCTTTTGTATATGACGCAGTAACATGTACCACCAATGAAACTGAAATGCAAAGTCCTGGTGTAAAATACTATAGTATTTAAAACAGAATATTGATTCTAAATAGGGAGTTAGTAGGGGTGATGCTCTCTTTTCAAATAGTAGTCATGGAGTGCCCTAGTACTCTGCTGAACAAGAGAGCTTAGTAGTCAAATTGTGGATGAAAGGGAGAGAGGGACTCATCACTCACTCTGGCAAGAAGTCTTAGCTCATAAGATAGCTGCATAATTAATGCTAGATATTTTAAAGCCATGTATTTTGATTCCCATGTAAGCTTTGGAAATGGAAAAATGTACTCTGGCAATATTCCTGAGGAGGTAGGGAGGGCACCCACTGAGATTTATGTGTATTAAATCAGAAATTGAGAGCCAGGGATCTGAAAGATAAATGTATATCAAAAGGTTATAGCTTGTCCTTCAGTGGAAGTTATGTGGGCTTATTTGACAGGCAGAATCTGCTAATGACTTGTAAGTTAACTTACAATACTAAATGTAGAAACTGCTGAAAAACAAGTTAATCACATTGATTTTGCTTATTTTTAGTTTTAAAAAATATTTCCCAACCACACATTTTATAGCTGAGAACCACATTTTTTGTAGTTCTCCAAAGATGCATCATTAGAAGAGGAGATTCAGATATGGCTGTTGCTCCAGTCACAACTAACTGACAGCTTGTAAAAGCCATCATTTTGAGGAAATATCTACATGTTGAAAAGCTTGGGATCAAGAAGAGAGCCCTGGGGAGTAGTTTAAGGCTCCTTGCTCCACTAGAAATCAGCAGAGGAAGTGAAAAAATATAATTAGAAAACTGAGTCTTGACCCAGACAAACCCAGCTGTATAAGCTATTTACACTAAAAATTCAGTATCATTTGAGATATAAAATAAAACTGGAATCTGTAGTTGAGGATCTGTAGCCACTTAATGGATTTAAACACTTCTTTCACATTGTGACATACAAAGCGAGTGGTACCAACTCTTGTGCTTTGATTATTAGTCTCCTACTATTTGGTGTCTCCTGGGAGCCAAGCAAACAAGATAAGCTTTCATCTAAATTTACAATTATGTATTATATGTATGTACTTATGTTGAAAGTTCTGGCCCTCTTGGCTGTGAACAAAACCTTGAAAGGGGGAGCCCACATCCATCATTGAGATAGACCGAGAACACTGGGTGAGATAAGTCTTAATACTGAATTGTTTTGCATTGAATTTATTGTATGCTTTCCCTGCTTAGTGAAGAAAGCCAATCTCTTCTGAGCTTTGTCCTGCCATGCTTAGACCATCACTTGTAGCTACATTTTCTCCTTGCCACAATTCCTCAAGTATCTTCTGGTATGGTTTCTTCTGTGACTCCAGTGTAGGCATCAGTTGTTCCCCACTGACAGCCCTCTTTCTGTGTGTTACAATCTGGTACTATCATCATGCCTCCCAGGAACAGGGAGCTCTCAGAAGTTTTATGCAGGATTTGTTTTCCAGTAAAATTATGGTGTACTCAAGTATCTTTACGTACAGAAGGAATGTTATTTTTCTGCCCCTTTTTTTTTTTTTTGGATAAACGCCCCAATGAGAACCCCCTTCTCCGTCTGGAGCTGTTCTTTCATGATCCAGAATTTCTTTATTTTCTGCCAATGAAAGCTTGTAGTCAGATGTTTTACTTATCAACACCCCTCCCCTTCAGCCCTCCCTAAACCTTCCAGGATAGGACCCAGGTAAGACAAGTCTGGGATGTCTGAGTTTTCAGTGAGCCTGATGCAAAAGCTGGAAGTATTGACAGTGCAGTTTATTTTTAGTAAAGTTCATTTTAATCTGTAAAAATATTGTGCGTTGTGTGACCTCCATTGAGTATAAACTCAAAGGAATGTACTGCTCTATCAAAAATCTAGCTGATTATCAGAAACTCAATTACAAACAGCAGCTGACCTGACAGTCAAGATGAACATTAGTTTGACCAGCAAAGCCTCAGAATATTCATTTACTGACAGTGCACATTGATGTCTAAATGTGATGCTGCAACCTGGTCAGATGCATCTTAAACTCAGATATCCTGGTAAATGCTCCCAGGAAGGCTTGAAGTGGCTAAAAGTGAAAAATATGTAAGTAGGAAAAAGAGAACACTTCCTTAGATAATGGGGGGGGAAGGGAAGGTGTTGGTGTTTGGTTTTTTTTTTTTTTTTTTTTTTAATGCCCTGCTACTTGGAAAGCATCATGGATAGATTAAAGTTAACCTTTCTAAAACACTCTCCTGCTTTCCACCTAAGAATGAAAGTTGAACTTGTGAAAGGTGCTAGCTTGCAGGTGAATGCTTGCCTATAAATGTCAGCAGTCCTGACTGCTGACCAGCTGCCCTACTGGCTTGCAGGGAAATGGTTTCAGCAACACAAAGCAGGTTACAGGGAATATTGACTCTTACCAGCATGAGGATATTGAGTGCTTTACTACTAAATCTCAAGAACACTTGATTGAGAAAGTTTGCTTGTCTAAAATTTAGGGAAATCCCTGTGGTGCGTACTGAGAATGCAAATTAGAGATTCCTATTGCGAAGAGCTCTTATGGCTTATATTTTGATACTACATTTATTGCCATTGGTGATTGTGGGATGGGAATAAAAGGAACAGTCACGCGTTGCTTAGAGTTAATGAATACATGAGTAGTCATACAATTGTGTTATGTTTTCATTAATTCATTTGTTAGTATTATTTATTTCACTAGAAATTACTGAGTATGAGTCATGACAGAAATAAAGGAAGGAGAAAATACCCATTACTGCACTGGCCCTTTTGCTTACACAAACTGGAATAATATGGTATTTCTGTGCAGCAGTTGTTCACAGAGCAGTAAACCTTGCTGAAGGTGTGTGTTCCTCACCTGATAGGCTTTGCTCATGTACTACTCAACCTGGGTAGTTCTCCTGATCCAATGTACTAAAGGCATGAGGTGAAAGGGTCATTTTTCTTATTAATTGGTAATGTTGTGCTCTTGTAATGATATGAATGAACCTCCAGGCCGGCTGTGCTCAGCCTGATCCGAGACCCCTGGAGGATGCACCTGCCCCCTGACGGGCGGGGAAGGGGCAGTGGCGCTCCCCGGCTGCTCCCGCAACCTGCCGGGAGCCGGTTCTTCGGCACGAGTCGGAGAGAGTAAATTAATCTCTCTGACTGAGAAAAGCAGCCACATAAAAAACGCGGAGAGCTGTCCCGAGGAGAAGCCGCTCCTTCCCAGCGGTTAGCCCGAAGACGCACCGCGCGTTACATAACGCGTCCCGGGGAACGCGGCAGCCGCGGCCCCCACGCAACTCGATACGTCTTCCCTCCGCCAGAGGCGGGCGGACACCGGTCTGGCAGCCCCTCTGGTCGGTGAGCCGGGCTCCCCAAAACTAAGCCTCCGCTCGCACGGCGACCCCCCCACCCATCTCCGGCGGGAGGTGAGGGCAATGAACGGGCAGCCGCTGGGCGCCAGCCTCGCCGCATCAGTGAGCGTGCGCAGCCGCGGGAGCGCATGCGCCTCCGCACCCCCGCCAGAGCGCTGAGCATGCGCGGAGGCGGGGGACGAGCAGCCTCCGAGGGAGGGTTGCTGGCGGCCGCGGGTAGCGGCGCATCCCGGCGGGCAGGGGCGAGTGGACGGCAGCGGCCCCATGTCCTGCCACGGCGCAGCCCAGCGGGGGCTCCAGCGGCGGCCGAGTGGCGCCGGGGGCCGCCGCGCTGCCGGGCCAGCAGTGCCCGAGCCAGGCTGTGCCCCAGTTTGTGTCCAATCAGAGAGTGAAGTGCGTGCACCGAGCGGGGCGGCAATGCGTAAACAAGCCCCGGGTAACTCCTCCGCCCCCCGCTCTCCCTTCCGCGCCGCTCCCGCCCGCTCCCCGCGCCGCCCCGCAGCCTCCCCCGCCGCCCGCCAACAACTCCGGCGAGGCGCGCGCTCCCGCCGCCCAACCGCCCTCCCCGCCCCCCGCCCGCCCAGCCGGCGCCGCCCGCGCTGCCACACGCACCCCACTCCCGCACACGCCCGCGGGTGCCCGTGGCCTCTCGAGGGGGAAGGTAAGGGGCCCGCCGAGCCGGCCGGCGGCAGAAGCGGGCGGGAGCCGCCGGGCAGCCGGGCGGCGGCGGGGTGGGGATGTTTGAGGGAGGGGGAATCATGTGTCATAACAAGTTGTTGAACGTGACATTGCTCTTGAACTGCGCTGCGGCGGCGGCGGGGAGCGGGGCCGCCAGGGGCAGGGGCCGCCGAGTAACTTTCTCCGCGAATTCTCCGCTAAGGAGGGAGCCGGCTGCGGCGCGGGCAGGGCGGCGGTGCTGGCGGCCGCGGGGACGGCGGAGTGCGCTCGGGAGAGGCTGATGCTGTTCGCGATGCTCACTGCTTCCTGAAGGGGACGGCGCGCAGCGCGGCTGGTGACGGGCGCTTCGTGTCTGGCTGCTGCGGGAGCCGTTTCCACCCCGGGGAGGATTTTTCTAGCAAGGCGCCGGGGCGGCTAGTTAGCGATGTTCTGTTCTGGTCCTGCCGGCAGTTATCCCCGGCTAATGTTCCGTGGCAGTTTGGCTCGCTTCCGTCGTGATTAGCTTGGCTTATTATGTAAGATGTCACCGGCGGAGGAGAGGCACAACTCCTCATTGTGGCAGGGGGGCGGGGGAGGCTGGGGACACCGCTCCGCCGTGCCTTCCCGCACCGGGTACCGGAGCAGAGGGAGCAGCCCGGCCCGGGCAGGGCGGGGAGCTCACCTCGCAGCCCGCCGGTCAAACACGGCACTTCATTTTACACGTGGGTTGGGTGTGTTTCCCAAACCTTGCCTTTGAGCAGAAACATAACCTGTTCTCGTTCCTCTCTACATGTCTGATTTCTTATTTTCTTAAAAAAAAGAAAAAAATCATCACGAAGTTTAAGAACTTGATTTTTGCTTCCTTTATGTGCATGTTCAGTATGTTAATGTGATCTGGAGACGATTGAATGAATCATCAGTTCCATGGAATAAAAGCAAGTGAATCATCACATACACATACACACACACACAACTGTGGGGGAGTATAGTTATTGCTGTAGATAGTGAAAGGTTAGTGTCAGTTTCTGGTACGCAATAGGATGTAAGAAATATAGATAGTGATGTGAAACCTACTAGGCTTCCTGGGGCTAGTTTGTGAGCTGTGAAAGTTTTGCAACACTCAATTTCTGTTTTCCTGGCTCAGTGGTTGAATGGTAACATCCTTCTGTATCAATTTGATACCCTTTATTTTAGTCAGATGCTTAAAAGGGGAATGTTAATGGTAAAATTTAAGTAACTCAGTTATTCAAAGTGTATTAATTTACAATAAAATTTTAACAAAAAACCTGCAATGGTATCGCACTATGTCCATACCCTGAAGCCAGACACAGATCCTAGATGCTTTTAATATGAGATTTGTTTTGTTTATTTTTGTTAAACAAAAATAGTTAGTCTGTGTTATAGTAAAAATATATAACTACATGTTTGGAAAACAAACCAAGCTAGTTTATTTAATAAACACATTAGCGTTGTACCTAGGTAGACTTCCATTGCTGATCCTCTAGCCTGTTGCTGTTTTAAATGGAATTGAGGCTAAGTCCTGTATGTAGTTTTTCTTTCAACTTCGACTTGATTCCAAAGTGGAATTTCCATCCTCCATGTTTCCCTGACACATCTGTCTCTTCCTGCACAGAGGCAGAACTATGAATTTTACAAAATTTTTTTTTTTTTTTTCTGTCAGCATACCTGACATTGTTGAGAAATTAAATGACTGTTTACAACAGGAACGTAGTGCTTTACACATACTAGCACTTGGTTTTACAATATAAAAGTATGTGCGGATCTTTGCATATCTCACTGGTAAACTATTCTTTGTCCTTTGGCATCAGGTATCCTTTATCTTGCTGCCTGTGTTTTGTACCTCTAGTCATTCTCCAAACAGGAATAGAGAAATAAATCAGTCATGGAAAAGGGTTAGTTTGGGTATTTGTTAGTGTTGGGAGAAAGGGCATGTTACCATTTTTGCTTGTTTAGAACTGAGTGCGCTGGCACTTCAAAACCAATTTTATAGCATTAATTAATCACAGAATCACAGAATCACAGAATCGACTGGGTTGGAAAAGACCTCAGAGATCATCGAGTCCAACCCTTGATTGGACTTAAAGATTGGAACAACTAAGTGTGGGAACAATGTATTACTTCACTGTGTGTCTTCTACCACCTCACTATCAGAAGGTTCTAAAGTCAACCAAGTTAAGACTGCATGTGATTGTGAACACACTGTGGTAGAAATTCTCTTAAGTTAGGGATATTGAGTGGTCAAGTTAACAAACAGGAAAAAATGCTGCTTGATTTGTGCATTTAAATCAACAGTCAAATAGCATTCATATGTTTTTATTTAATTTCCTTACCAAGAAGACAGAACATACAGTGTGTATGGCATTCTATGCACCCAGACCTCAGCTGAAAGCAGTAACACAAATAATACTGAAAGTGGGCTCACCACTGCTCCAGCTGTTTTCTCCCACTCTATATGCACTCTGGGCTTCAAAGTAGAAGTGAAAAATTCTAGGTTTCACTTTTAAGCCTGCAGAATGTGCAAAATAAAGTGAGATAAAATGGATAGATTTAAGGTTGCTTCTGTGCAGCTCCATTTTTAGTATTGATAAGCAGATTACTGTAGGATGCACAGGAGAACTTTTAGATCAGTGGAGGACAATGCAGATAAAAGTGGAATGTCTGAACTTTGTATCTTGTTTTTTGCTATGTTGAGATACATAGGCTCTGTTCTTAGCATGATAAATTTATGAATAAACATCAAATCTTACACTGCCTTTTATCAAAAAGAAAAAAAAAAGATGAAGTTATAATGTTTATTTGAAATTAATGTGCTTTGTTCAAAAATTTTTCATAACCTGCTTTTTAGAGTCTGTGCTCTGAAAGACTGGTGCCAACAGCATTTTCATATGTTCTTCCAGGTATCTCAACTGAAATGAATAGTTAACTTCCCAATGGAAAAAAAAAATAATAGATTCCTTCCTTTTGACAGGTTTTGCTTTAAAGACCCATTCCAGACAGATGCAGCAGTCCCAAGCAAAGTTCTGAACTATTCCTGTAGAAAGACATACTGTTCATGTCAGAAAGAATCCTTTCTTCAACTGCTGAAAACTTTGCACAAAGTACTCATTGGCCTGAGGCTTGTTTGCTCCCAAATCCTCAGTTAAAAGTATTTGTTGCAGTTGTCTGGGAAGAAGTTTAATTTCTATTACTTGTCTCAATAAGTTTTCTGTTAAGAAAATAGTTAGAAAAAGTTCATACTCTACCAAAGTATATTGCTTTGTATATTAGAGTTGTAGCTAATCTGTTCTTGAATGTTGGTGGGTAGTGCCTCAGACATTTCCTACAATGAAGCTTATTCCACTCATTGTGTTTTTCTCTTTTCTCTTTTCTCTTTTTCTCTTTCTCTTTTTCCAGTAAATGTAGTGTCATGAAAAGTGCCAGCTTGACAGACTTGGAGACTTTTGAGATCGAAGCCCTTAATGAGCAGAGCAGGTGTAGTACTGGCAGCAAGCTGCACCCATGCTATGACTAGACTGTATATCTGGCTGTATGTGTGCATGTGGGAAATATCTGTGTTACTGTCTCTATCTTAATTATTGCTTATAAAATAAAAATTATCCACTGCTAAGTGTAGGACACTCCTAAAATTAAAGATCTGTAGTGTTACTTGAGCACTGTAATCTCAACAGCCATCACTATTAGTTCTTACATGTGAAACAAATAATTTTGACTGATTACCTAAAGCTGAAACCATTTATCCCCTTATTAATAGTTCAATTCATGCATGTCTCAGCAGGTTTCCTAACATCTGGCTAAACTGTTCATTTGCAACTGTGCATTGGTGATTTCTTTCCTATAATGGAATGATTTTCTTCCTTTGTTTGTCATTGTTTTATATGTGTTTTGAGGTTTGGCTGAAATAAAAAAACAAAAAACAACTAAAAACCTGCTTATTTGCCATAATAATCCTATTTTCATAAAGCACCTAACTAGGAAAAGATGGGAAGACTTACTTTCTTAGAAGAGGTTAAAGATGAGAGTAGAAGTTATTAGGAGGATCTTCACTTCCTTAAGACACTGTCATATTGCTGACTGATGCATCGCAAAGAGGGAGACACCAGGCTTTGAGATGCTGCAATCTGTTATGGTTTGAGAACTTGTTTCCTATGTTGAGTCTTCACTGGCAGATGAGTTTGCTGATTGTTTTAAAGAGTGTACCACGTGGGCATGGAGCAGGGACTGCTGAAGAACCAGGTCTCCACACCTAACTGGGATGCTCTTGGTGACCCCTTGTGCACATCGTCAGTATTGGTTCTTCCACAAGGAGGAAGCTCACTTTGTACTCATAGCACTTCTACGCAAAGCAAATTCTTGTTAAAAAAGCCCTTCCTACACACTAAATCACTCATGTAGATGTACCAAGAAATAGGGTTGGGACCTAAATGGTGAAGCTGTGTTTTTTCCCTCATTCATGGGTATGATTCGTTCTATGCATATTAGTGATGGCAGCATTACAAAATTATTTTCGGACAAAGATACATTGTTTCTGGCAACTTTCTGGTAGTTATCTGCTTTCTCAGAAAACTAGGTCTCTGTGCTTGTGGCTAGCGATAACTGAAATCAGTGAGTACAATCTGATACCAGCAGGGAGGCTTGTAGTTTGTAATTGCCGTAGAATTGCTTACAACCCATTTATTTTTCCCATCTTCCAAACTCCACCCTGCACGCTTGTTTAGTTCACCTGTTACAGCTTAGTTTTTGTATAATGAGCTCTTGGGGAACACATTGTCATTCATTCTGTATTTGTAAAATTTGCAGCACTTCAGTATCCTGTCTGATTTGGCTTCTGGTCTCTATGGAAATAAGTAATAAATAAGAGCTTTCATTTTAGATGTTTTTGCCTGAATCTTTACTGTGTTTCTATGCCAGTGCAAAGAAAACAAAACAATTCTTCTGCAGTTTTAATAGAAGTTTGTCCAAAACCCAACACTATAAGTAAAATATGACTCCAGATAGACAACAGTATGAATGAAAGAGAATAACAAATCCAGATTCACATTTTTGTGACTCATGTGAAGCTCCTGTGAGGGAGACCATGAATACCAACAAAAGAACAAAATTAAGCCCTAAGAAAAATAATACTTCAGTTTTGTTTTAACATAGTTCAGCAGGAAAAATATCACAGGAATTCTCAAATGTGATGAACTTCTGTAAGGGTTGTAATTTTCTGAGAATGTTTTGTTCTTTCTTTTAAATAAATAAATAAATGCATGAATGAATGAATAAATATATATATATATATATATATATATATATATATTCTTGTGTAGCCAAAACACTCTGTGGCGCCCTGAGTAGAAATTCTGGACTTGGAATCATACAGTTCTTTTTCTACCTGAGCGTGGTTCCTTTCACAGAGATGTGGAGTTAGAGACAGCTTACACGGATTGTTGAGAGGCGAGATTGCTACAATTGACTTCTTCCATGAGTAACCAAATGCGGTTATAACTTGATGACAGGGAGGCAATTTATCTTCACCCTGTGAGGGTGATTTCACATTGGCACTCTATCAGTATAGGAAATATATGGATTTTCAGTGTAGTGTTATTTGGTACATTTATATTAATTTCTCTTTGCAGTGGTCTTCAAAAGCATTAATGTTCATGGATTACTTTTTCAGGACTAATATAGTTGTTATGTAGCAATTTCAGTCAGTCCTAATGAATTCTATTTTACTGAAACAAGAAAATACCCAACTTAGTTTGCAAGAGCTGTGAACCAGTAGTTGTATGATCATATAGATGATGAGAGGGTAAAATGTGTTTCCCAGTGGCTGCAGCTGACAAATTAATTTGCAGAAGTAGAATGGCTGAGATTTCTCTCTAGAACTATAAAATGAAACATTTTAATATGCATTAACATTTACATTTTTTTAAGAGTTTGTACCATCATATAAGAAATCAAGGTATTTTAATATGTATTAATACAGGTAGTATGTGTGTAAGGGAACACACTGGGATTAATTCTTGTTTTCATCTGCCTATAGACATTTCATTTTTGTTTTCAGTCATTTTAAAATGGTGATAATTTATGTAAATAAGAGTTTTTAAAAAGAAGCCCTAAGACAAGAACATAAAATGTATTCTGCCCCAGTTAGTTTGTAGCTTTCACTGAGTGTCCTAACCCATGAAAAAGTTCCTGTTATGTAACAGTCTTAATTTCCAGTCTTGGCATTCTTCTAATCCCTGCATTTTTCATAGTCTGTGAATTTGTGATGCAGAAAGGAAGTACCTGCAGATTGAAATTACTTCTATGGTCATAATTCCTATCTTAGCTTTGTCAGTACAGTGATAGCACTTATGGGCCTTGATCAGCAGCAGGGCTTGATTCATAAAAGCAGCTTTCCAAGTCTTAACATTGAGTCTCCTCAGCAATCGCTGACGTAATTATACAGTATAACACTGATGATGTGACCTATAACAAGATATTAATTTTCTGATTTGAAGCTCTACATAGAAGAAAGAAAAGGCACTGGAGTTCCTTTTGATAGCAAAAGATTTCACGTTGTGCTTCCTACTTCTGGTTCTTCTTTTTAGTGATACTGGAAAGATATCACCTTATTAATTACGAGTGGAAAATCTGTGTATTGTATTGTATTATTCCTTTTTTTTTTTTTTTTTGTGATGTAAAAAGTTTGTTTGTTGATGTAGCATAAAAATCTGTGCTTTGGGATTCGGTGAACTCTTGGGAAGCATTTTCTGCATCCTGCTGGTTGTGGAAGCACTTCCCCTGCAAAAAGTTGTCAAGATGCTTGAAGAAGTGGTAGTTGTTTGGCAAGTGGTCAGGGGAATATGGTAGATGAGGCAAAACTTCATAGCCCAATTTGTTCAACTTTTGAAGTGTTGGTTGTGTGACATGCAGTTGGGCATTGTTGTGGAGAAGAATTGAGCCCTTTTGGTTGACAAATGCTGGCTGCAGACATTGCAGTTTTCAGTGCATCACATTGGTTTGGTGAGCAGACTTCTCAGATGGAATGGTTTCAGATTCAGAAAGCTGGAGTGGATCAGACCAGCAGCAGATCACCAAACAGTGATTGTGACCTTTTTTTTGTGCAAGTTTGGCTTTGGGAAGCACTTTGGAGGTTCTTCTTGGTCCAGCCGCTGAGTTGGTCATCACCAGTTGTTGCACACAATCCACTTTTTGTCGCATGTCACAATGCGATCAAGAAATGGTTTGTTGTTGTTGCATAGAGTAAGAAAAGATGACACTTCAAAAATGATGAATTTTTGGATTTTCAGTCAGCTCATGGGGCACCCACTGATCAAGCTTTTTCACCTTTCCAATTTGCTTCAAATGCCAAACTACCGTAGAATGGTCGATGTTGAATTCTATGGCAACTTCTTGTGTAGTTGTAAGAGGTCATTGTCAACTTCTGGTGGCCGGCGACTATGCTGCTCATCTTCAAGGCTCTCGTCTCCTTTGCGGAACTTCTTGGACCACCACTCCACTGTACGTTCATTAGCAGTTCCTGGGCTAAAAGCGCTGTTGATGTTGTGAGTTGTCTCCACTGCTTTGCAACCCATTTTGAACTTTAATAAGAAAATTGCTCAGATTCGCTTTTTGTCTAACATGATTTCCATAGTCCAAAATAAATATAAAATAAACAGCAAGTAATGTCAGTAGCAAGAAACATAAAGCAAGAAAAGCTCATTAAAATTATGTATAACATAACCACATTTATTTAAGAATGTATTCCAATATCAAAGGGCAAATTTCAACAATGCAAAACCAGTGATTCCTTTTACACAAACCTGATATTAAGAAGATAGATTTCAGGGCTAGTTACTACTGATCAGACCTGACAGACAGATAAATTCTCTCTACCACAAAAAAGTAGTTGATCTTGAGATAAAAGTCTTGAGTGATTCTTAGAGAAGCACCACCAGTAATTAAAGCAAGTGCAATTATATTTATTTCCTCCCTCAAGAAGAAGAATAATGGAATATGTAAGAAACCAGGCTCTTAATTAATTTCATAATGAAAACACTGTTCTTTTTTCAGATGGAAGATCAGCTCTTAAATAGCGAATGTGTGGATTGAATGAAGTTAAAGATGTTTCTTTCATTCATGGTTTTATAAAATTGTTATTTACTTCTTTGAAGAATCATCAGTACTAGCTGCTGAGAGAAAAGATCCTTTATATGATATAAATGATATTTTGACTAAGTACTCTTGGTTGATTCTGGCTGTAGAATTTTCCTGCATACAAAGTAATTTTGAAGAGCTGCTTAATCAAACCAATATTTTTCAGCTTTCCATCTTAACTCTTTTGATATATCATAAATAAAGTAAATTTTCATGCTTTCATGCTAAATATGTATTTACCAAAATTTGCAAATGTTTTGTGTGGACAATGATCACAGAATGCAAATGGATTTATTTGAAATAGAGTACTCGGTGACAGTTGGTGCGTCACACAGGCAAGTGTTTAAAATCTGCTATTGATGTGTAACTTTTGTGAATTCATTGCTGAAAATATAGAACGTAAATTTATGTGGGATTAGTCTACAACTCAAAATTTCCATTAATTGCAGAGGAGCTTTCCCAGTGAATTCAGGATGAAGCTGGATGAAACCAATCACAAACTTGTAACAGAGGCACTTTTCTATAACATCTGGTTTCTCAAGGTATAATAGCTCTTATTATATCAACTAATGCAATAGGGAAAACCACATGAACTCTTGGGCATACAATCCTTTCTTCAGGTCTCAAACAACAGCAGCGAACCTTGAACCAAGAATTTGGTTTCATAAGGCATCTGTAGGCACTGCTACTGAACAGGGGAAATACTGCTACTGTCTCTAATGCTGACTGAGCCCTGGCAGTCATTGAACCCCCAAATAAATTCAGTTTAGCTTACCCAGCAAGAACCTAATAAAACCCAGTTTTCTGCTGGGCCACTGTGTTAAATGGACAAGCTCCAGAGTGGTGCTTTCCTTTTCTGGTACAACTGGTCCATTAGATCGGCTCTGCTGTTCATTTAGGACAAGTTGGGAATAGTTGCTTTGAGTTTATTGTAATTATGGCAGTCAAATAGGTAATTTGTGGGAAATAGTGTGGTTACCATCTGTAAAGCAAAGGGAATATTATTATAGGGAGAAATTGTGAGTTAGTGCTCCATCACAGGCATAAAGGAAATGGGTCATTACCACCAGAAGACTGAAGGCTTTAGCTGGAGTGTCATCATGCGGTAGAGACAGTATCACCACTAAGTCTCTCATTTTTCATATCTACAAGATCTGTGAATCCTTGTTTCCAGGTTTGACTTAGTGATCAGGACTGAGAAGAGAGAGGTGAAATCTTCTGGTGAAAAATGTTGTCATGGAATTCATTCTGGCACCTAGACATCCTGCTACTATGTGTGCAATTACACTGACAGAAGAACAGTATGAATAGAACAGTGCACATTAAGAATGCAGTTTGCTAATATTTATGTAAGGTAATCTCTGGTCTTTCTTTCTTGGATAGTTACTAGTCTGCTGTACTAGAAATGGGTTTGGGTCACATGGAGTTACTGGAGCAAGTTTGATGTTTGCTGGTTGTGAAGTAGTAGGTGCAGACTCTGCATCTGACTTCTTTCTTGGCAGTAGAGAACCTTCCTTTCTTTCCCCACCTAACTGTCCTATACCTAGATTTCTCAAGCATCTTTAATATGTAAAGAATATTTGCAAAGATCTGCTGAACATTGGGCCTTTGGATTTACAGTTTCCATCTCCTTGGGTGGGGGAGTTAATATGTGATAACATTGATAGGCAGTGTGCTGGCAAAATAAATTTCCTATATTTCTTACCAGTGATTATAGCAGTTTACTATGTCATTTTTACTGCATATTTTCCAAGGAAGTGTCTTGGGTTTCGTGAATCCAAGGTAGAATCCATAAAAATAAAAATAATTTAGAATTTAGCCTTAGCTGATGAAAACTGCTGTTACTTAAACTTTAGTTGATCTATTTGACTTCATGCCAATATTTAACATGGCTGTAGATAGAGGAAAGCCTAACCACAAGTACTGCTTGTACTTACCATAGTTAAGTTACCATAGACCTTGTCTTGAATTGCTTATAAAATTGTCAGGTTTTAAATAATTCCAAGAACAAGATTAGGGAAAAGTTGTCATTTTGCCCAGTCAAACAATTTTTTGTAACCTTATCATTAAGCCATGACTTCAAATTTGACTTCATTATTGCCCTTGTATTATGAATGTATTTTTTCTTGTTCTTTTGAAAAAAGAAGTGTTTGATCCAAGTATAAGCCTTTGAGGAAAAAAAATCTAAGTTTATGTATGTTCTTAGAAGAGGCTGGTGCAAGTTTGGCAGCAGCATTTTCCAAAGACAGCATCTGCAGCCACGTAGTTGAGCAGCAGTTTCCCTGTTGTTGTCCTCCTTGAATCCTGATGTGCACCCTGATATAAGTATTAAAAAGGAAGAGATTAGCTCTGCTTTGACTGTTAGAGTCACAGATATAATGAAGGATAAAGAAGAGGTGACTGCTCTGCAGAGGAGTGAGAATTGCAAGTGTCTTTTGTTTGCAAGTAGCAGAGCTTAAAGGAAGTCAGAAAATCCTCAGGGAGAGTCTGGGCACAGGGAAATGCGGAGATGGATGCTGAGTGATCTGGAGGGGTTCCCTGCTTGGGGGGGGGGGTAGGAGTCCAAGGGGTCCAACACCAGTAAAGAGCATACTTCCTAAAGCTTTTTTTTTTCCTTCTCCTTCCTTTCTCTACTATAAGCAAATAGCAGAGAGAACAACAGGCAAAGAACATCTCTTCCCCTCAGTGCTTGCTGGTTTGGTATTGATTCAGTTTGTTCATACATGTGAGGTCTGTTTGGCAGGTGCAGAATTCAGACTGCTGACACCTCACACTGCATGGATTTATACTCACTGAAGTAGGATTCCAGTATCTTGGGCACAGCTAAGTATAGAAATTAGACTGTTCTAATGTAGCTATTTTAAGGCTAAATGGTTGAAATGTTAGGACATTTCTTATTTTAGGCTGTTGGTGTGACCATAATTTATCCATTGTAATGCTCTTCAATTCTATTCTTAAAAGGCTTTCTTCCCATCAGCCCCTTATTTATTGCACAGTTATAATGTGTTTGGGGATTTATCAGTAGAAGTTGTCTGCAATAGAGTGTAGAAAGGGTGCAGAGCAATGCAGGAAGACAAAGAATAGTGTCAGGTTAGGAGAGAAGAACGCCGCCTTGGAGGACTGTTTCTGCTCATCATGGATGCGAAATGACTATTTTATGCTGAGCAGGTAATATAGGTCAGGAGTTCACAGGTGGCCATTGATTTTTTAACATTTGTGAGACACATGTAGCCAAATTTGCTGGTGTTCTGACATCACCAGTACAGATAAAATGATGTGAAACTGAGCTGTTTACTGTTAAGAGTCCTGAGCATTCTGAAAAGTTGAATCTTAAAACTTGCATCAGCTATATGAAACTAAAGAGTACTTGGGACAGCTTGGACCTAGATTTCTATGTCTCCTTCTTCTGTATCTGTAAATTATGGCTAGCAGTGTTGTCTTGTTGAATAGGTTATGGAAAAATTTTTTTACTATTTGGGGAGCATTGAAATACCACAGGAATGAGTGGGTATATGTGTGTATAATATCAAACACCTAGGGTAACATTTTTTTAAAAAAGAATAACTGCCTTTTATACTAGATTGCTTGGTAGGAAATATATATTAATAGTATTAATATATAACTGATGTTATAGTTCATGTGTATAAAGGCACAGATTTTTTTCTTCAGTTCTTTTGAAGACTGTAACTTTTACTGAAGTTGTACTAATCTTGGAAGGCCCTATCTAGATATGGAGTTCTGTTGAGTTTGGTTTCATGGAGATGTATGAGAGATTGTTTTTGCCTAAGGTAGTATATTTAGACAGAGAAATGTAGTAGACAAATTGGGCTCAGGGAGAGGCACTAGTCATACAGGTGTATTTGTCTGTAACGTACTTGGGCGTGCTGCTTGGAGGTACAAAGGTGCTATTTTATTTCTTAAACTAAATATACATTGGGGACATCTATGTGATTTTAAGCAGATATAAGCTCCTGCTGTCTGTGCTTGAAGAAACTGAGAAGATACGTGCCTGTGGTTAGTGCAATATCAAGATACAGTGTATTTGCTGTGCCTCAGTGCCATGGTAACACCAGAATAGGGTTTCTAGTCAGCTTACAGCACAGACATATCTCACTGCTAGTAGACCCAGCCTGCAACTTTTCTTGTCATTAAAACAAACAAGATTCATTAAAAATACTTTACTAAAACAAACAAACTGTTATTTCAGAAGCTGTGACAGTCATCTTATGGATGTGTTCTGAACGTGGTACTTGTGGGAAGAGACAGGCAGAGTTTAGGAAAGAACAAGTGTAACTGTAGAAAAATAAAAAAGCCCACAATTCTTAAAGCTGGACAATGCAGAACCTTCTCTTCTTTCATACCTCAGTGAGTGGGATGGTCCTGATCCTGCTTATTGGAGTGGGTGAGATTTACTTTGTCCACAGCAGTAAACTGCACATTCATTGAAAGTGGTAATTGACAGTTAAATGTTGATTCCCGTGCTTTCCTACCAGTAAGTAAACCATAAACGTTGCTGAGCATCCTGTATTGTTGGATGTCTCAGGAGCTTGTGTTGCAGGAGCTTTTTGTAGGCAAGAGTAGATCAGACAACTTAGTGTGGTATTACTCGGAAAGTGAGTAGTAAAATGTTAGCATTAGTGATTTTGACTAGTCAGTCAGATGTCTGACAGGGGTTGCATCTCATGTCAATTTCGCTGCTAAACTATACTATCTTTTCTTTTTAATCACTCCTTTCTATGTATCTTGTGGGCTGCACAGGTTTTAAGTAGTGGCTAAAAAACTTGATACTCCATGATTGCTCATTTTAACATGTTATCACGAGCAATACTCAGTTGGAAGTCACCAGATCTGCATGCATCAGTGCCTGGACCTATAGCAAATAGATCACCAAAAGCAGCAATTCCATAGAAGCTACAGAGCTAAACAGGCCAATGAAATCCAACTGCTCACTGTGCAGTTGCTGCTCTTGTCTCACCGTGTACCAAAATTGGTCACTGTAGTATGCCCATAAACAGAGCGTAGAGCAGGAGCTCCAGAACTTTTTTGAGTGCTACCAACATAAAAAAAAACCTGTATGATAGTATAGTTACTTTAGCAGATTGTACTTTTTTGGGGAGTGGGGGGGAACATGCACAGATGCAGGAGATGTTTAGGCTGTATGGAGGAAAGGCCATAGATAGATCTTTGCAGGGTACCAGTTCAAAGTACCTACATAATTAGGAGGTCCCTGCAGGAGTGAACTGCATTAGAATTATCTGCACAAGATATAAGTGGGCTTAACAACTAAGAGTCTTTTTCAAAATTTTCCTGTGAGCAAATAGGTGCTAAATATTTTCAGTTTGGGGGAGTGAAGTTGCTGTCTATGTAAACATACGTTTGCAGTATTTTGGTTTTTAGGTCCTATCCTTGTGCTTTTCTCTGCAACACTTCTGTTTCTGAGTTAGCGAGGTTCTGTATTCAGGGTTTTATTATTTCATTGTCTCTTTTTTTTTCTTTTCCTTCCTTTGCATGTTCCTGCTTATCTCGCAAGCACAAAGAACTGATTGAAACTCCAGGTAGAAGATAAATTTCAGAATAAGAAGAAACTTGTGTACACTGAAAAGAAATCACACAAGGATTGTGGAGAAGAATCTGAAGTACAAGTTCTGGTATGAAATTCTAAATATTTTCTTTGGAATTCAGGTGACTGCTCTAGAAGATAAACCTCACTTAGTATAGAGTATAGCATGTAAAATAGTTCAACTGAGTCTGTGCTGGCCAGACAAAGATCACTTCTTACCAGAAAAACTGGGTTTAAATAGGTTCAGACTAGCATAGTTCCTACTCTGTTGTATGGCGTATCTACTCAGATATTTTTCATGCTTTATGCAAATGTTGAAGTGTCTTGTATGTAAGAAAATGTGTTTATATAAAAACCAGCCACAAAGTCAGGACAACTTTCTAGTACTAGATTTTTTTTGCTACTGTTAAGAATGTTTTGAGTATATATATTTTTTTTCTTCCTTATAATATCAGAAGGAAAACCATATGTAAATACTTGAGATGCATTCTTCCATTTCCACAATGTGAAGTCAAAAGGCAATTCATTTTCTTACTACTGAAGATGCTGAAATCTTTCACATGTTTAAAAAACACTGTATCAGTGTTCACCCAGAGAATACCTTGGTCTATTTCTGACTCCATATTTCCACTGATGGTACTGGCAAATGTTTCTGCTAATTTAAGGAGCCACAATTTGAATCCTTTATACTTATTGTGGAAATCTGAATTTAGACCTCTGAATTCGCACAAAGCAAGCAAGAAAAGGTCCTTCCCTTGAAATCAGATTATCTTTAAAACCCAAGAAAGCTAATTAAAATTCAGAAAACTGGAACTGCTTTTTTCATGTCTGTAGCATTAAATTTGCATTTTTTTGTCTAGTAATTATTTCCAGAATTTGGCTGTGTAAAAGCTCATCAGGCTAAAACCAGGTATACTTGCATTAGAAGTTGACTGGCTGGAATCTGTCACCTAATCCAAGAGAAATAGCTTAATTATTTTTAGTCTTTTATAGATGGACTTACAGGTACTATTTCAAAAGTTTTCTCTTTGTAAGTGCCAGTCAAAAGACTGGAAAGTTGCCCCGTATGTTTTCTAGGCCCATATCCTAGGTACTGTTATATAGAAACACCCATTTAGTGCGCACTGAACTGAAATTCAAGTTATGATCTCGCTGTCGCTAAGTGCCAACTTTGGCTGGTATTAAATGCTGCAGGTAGAAGTTTGTTAGTTCTGTGTTCAGGGTGACCAGAAGAAAGGACAGGGGCCACAGAGAGGAGAAACTCATTACAAAAGTATTTTAACTAGGTAACACAAAACCTCAAATAAGGACCAGTACATCAGCAGAAATGAAATGGAGATAAAATCTGGCAATATTCTTAAGGTAATATAATAATGATTTCCCTACAACAGACATTTGATTAAAATGTTAGACTAGAGTACAGCTTAACTGTGAATCAAAAAAGCATCACAAAGGAGAAGGAAGCCAAAGAATGCATATGGGGAGGGCTTGACATTCATATCCTTCCTCACTTGAAACTGCAGAAATAAGTATGTGGTGTTTAGGTGTTCATGATGGAAATAGCAGAAAACAACCCATGGGGCTATTTCTAAAATCAGTATATTCCATGTAAATGTAATTAAGCTCCCCGACATGAGTTCAAATAGAAGTTTAATATATTTCCATGGGCATATTCTGGAGCCCTCGAAGATCTGAGATAATAAAATGGAAGGACAGGATAAATAGCAAAAGAGGACTCACAACGTAGAAGCTGTTCGTATGTTCTGTTTCCATAGTGCCTTATTCTTCCCTTCCAAAGCACAGACTTCTGAAAGAGTTTTAAAGGGTCATAGTATCATCACCTGCCAGTGTCAAGGGGAGACAAAAGAATGAAGGTAGTCTTGGATGAATGGGCAAAGGGAATATCTAGCAGTTGTCAAATTATATTGCTCTGTTTTTGTTAATGCTGTGATCACTACTCACATACCGAACTTGGTTCTCGTAATTGCACTTCAAGGAGGATGCAGACAAATTGAAAAGGGAAGACCTAAAAGAAGAATACAGGACTTGGGACACATGCTTTATCATAAAAGACCAGAGACACAGCTTAGTAAAAGTAAAGCTAATGTGGCACTTTCAGCCAGTAACCAAGCCATCTCTTAATATTATTTTTGGTAAACTAAATGGAAACATTTGAGATCAAGTAACTGATATTCAAAACCAGATCCTTCAGTCTTAAAGATTAAAAGAAAATCAAATGACTGTAGCTTAGCAAATGAGGTAATAAAAAACAGACTAATTCAGACCACAATTAAGGATTTATTATTATTTTTACTATTTTACTAATTGGAACTACTAATAATTGTGGTAGAATCCTTGACGCTGGTAATTTTGAAAATTAAGAAGGATGATTTAGTCAAAGTAATCCATTGAACTTCAGGTGGGAATTAGTACAAATATGTCCTATGGTTTGTGGTGTGTGGGGTTTTTTGTTTGTTTGCTTTTAGTGCAGCTCAGACTAGATGATCACTCTGGTCTTTTTTGACTTATTATGTATTACAGTAAAGGTTGTGCAGTCAGTCTTTACTGTAAGATTTGGATTTTTAATTATGCCCAGCTGTGGCAGATAATGTTCTGCATGCAATTACCTGAAATTCTCCAGAATTCAGCTTGCTAATTCAGTAAAAGCGGAAGAGGAGGCATGTATATCAAGGAAGTAAGATGTATTAGACAGATTAGATGTTTTCAAGTGTGGTTTGTCAGCACTTTATAAAGGTATGACAGGGTCCCTTGTGAAATACCTGGCTATTTAAATTTTAAGTGACCTTGTAGCTTCTTTTGTGGTTGGTAGTATTCAAAATGTGCACGGGAAGTAAAGCAACAGCTAGCCCTGTAGCTCTGCAAAAGATAGCCCTTGGGTACAAGGGAGAGCTATGTACTGTACTTGCATAACATCTTGGTCTTAAAGTAGGTTAGATATCTGCTTAGTTTTCTGTAAAAATACTGTTCCCTATTTGTTCTGTATTAAACCCTTCTCCACTTATATTTTTATGTTCTGTAATAATAAACATAAAAATGATGTGTTTTTTTGACAACTGATAAAAGCAAACTAGCTAAAGTGAAGAACGGTCCAAGATCAGTGTTCAGGAAGAGTTCTTTCTGAAAGAAGAACGCCAGACTTGAGTGTATGTCTCAGATTTATTTTGCAAGTGATAAGGTTAGAGAAAATAAATATTGTGTGAAAGTGTATGCCTTAGTTTCCATAAGGTAACAAAAGGGTGTATGTTGTGTAAGTAGAAGTAACAGATGCTTGGGAATCCTAAATTCTCAGAATTCCAATCTTTCAGTCTTCTTCTCTTCATTTTGGCAGATTTTTTCATACCACTGCTAGAAAATGAATATTTTATTAGATTTGATAAACATCTTTGTCAATAACCACATTCTTTAAGTCATCTTTGTACTATATTCCAGTGCTGTGCAAGAACAAGATTTGCCTCAGATGTACAGTAATCTTTAAGCCCCCGTAAGAGATACTCAGTTTAAGAACTAGATTACACTAGTTCTGCCTTACATAGTGTTTTTCATATGTGTGACTGTGATGCAGTGTTTATTTTAAGAGTCAAAAGCTACAGGTTCAAATCCCCCTGAAGTCAATAGGGGGGTTGCTTGCAACAACTTTTAACTTATAGCCTGTACATTTTTATTTCTATTTTATCCTTAAAATTTCTGTATGAAAATCTACTGCTAGGAGGTTTTTTAATTTTTGATGTAATACAGCATTTTCATGCTCAGAGAGAGGCCATTAAGAATATTCAGTAACACAAATGGTGCTTTACTATGAATGCAGTAAAAGTAAGAAGTATCCATGAGATGGCACTCAAAAATACTATCATTTGTATCTAGTAAATTACCATTTTTAAAAAAATAAGTTCATATCTTGATATAAATATGTATCTGTTATGAGATCATGTCATTATTCTATATGGCTTCTTACACAGAGTTTATTGCCATATAAATGAAACCTTTCCCAGCAGTTTGTTAAACAATATGTGTAACATCTGTCACATGTTTTTAACACATCCTCTCCCTCCCTAAACTCCCCTCTTTTCCATTTTTATGGCTGAGCATGACATTATGTGGCATGGAATGTCTCTTTGGTTTAGTTCAGGTCATCTGCCTGGTTGTGTCCTCTTGCAACATATTGGGCACCCCTCAATTTCCATTATGGTGGGTAGTGAGAAAGAGAGAAGGCCTTGATGCTGTGCAAACACTGTTCAGCAATAGCCAGAACATTAGTCTGTTACCAGCATTGTACTGGTCACAAATCTAACACACAGCGCCATATGAGCTGCTATGGAGAAAGTTAACTCTAGCCTAGTCAGGCCCAGTATAGTTATTTAGCAGGATGACCTAGGAAGAATTTGAGACTTAAACTATAAAAAGCAATAGATAGCATCTGAATAACAAAATATTTGTCAGGAACGAAGTAGACAGTCTTTTATAGATAACCTTAGTGCTTTTGAACACATCGTTTCTATGATGGGGGGCATGATGAATATTTCTAACATGGACAAAGAAATCTACACGTCAAAGATATTCAGGGTGTATATTTAAGCAGAGTGTCCCACTGAAGTTGTTCAAGATTTGAATGAATTGAAAACTAAGAATTTAGGTTTGTCTTGGACACAAATTTCTACTTAGGTCAGTAAGTGCTCTGTTTCATTCCTTTTACTGTAGAAAGCAGACTACTTATACCATTCTGTACATTGCGTAATGCTCAGCTTTCTCAAACAAGAGTGTTTATTTTCTTGTGCAGGAGTCTTTTGGATGTTTTGCCTAAATGTCTTATGTTTCCACCCACTCCTGTCTAACATAATGCATTTCTTTTATAGAGAAACTGAGATCTGAAAGATCACATTTGGCATTAGTCTCTAGTGAAACTGAAATTTTGCTGGAATCTATTGAGACTTTTGCAGGTTTAGTAGCACTGCTGTTTTGGGAATAGAGCAAAAAGGTTGCTGTTATTTTTGTTGACATGGAGTCTGTAGGGATGTAAGCAGTCTAGCATTCCTCATGTGGGCAGTTTCCTTTCCATAACAATGTTTGAATATTGCATTGAAACCTTATTCTTTCTGTATCTCTGCTAACATGTCATTAGTGACATGAGTCACTGACTCCACTGTGAAGTAAAGAGTTCGCTTGAATGCTTATGAAGTGTCAAACTACTTCAGACAGAGTAGAAGGTATTTACGGTATCTAACCATCCTGAGTTTGGGAGGTGTGAGGAAGGGACTAGAAAAAATAATGAAATTTGGCATTTTTATATGAGCAGTTTCTGCCTGTGCAGTGGTCATCACAACCTAAACAAAGATAACGAAACATCCATGGGATTATAATGCAATCTTTGTGGGTTCAAGACTAAGAAGTGTAATAGAGCAGTAGACCACAAGTCCACTTTAGTTCTTAATAGTGGTCACATGCTTCTAGAACATTTTTATTAGATAATGTAGTGCTGGAATTTTATCACATAGGAATGCTTACAGGAGTTAGGATGAGTGACACTTTGCTCTCCCACTTACCAATGCACTAGAGACACCAGCAGTATCCTTTATTTGACATCTTCCCTCCTAGTTATTGGGAGACTGCAGTACTTGTGCATGTGTGGAATTAAGAGTAGTTTACAAGTACACTTCGAACCATGCTGCAAAGAAGGGGTAGAGCAGTGGATGTTGTCTACCTTGACTTCAGCAAGGCTTTTGACACTGTCCCTCATAGACAAGCTCAAGAAGTGCAGGCTGGATGAATGCATGGTGAGATGGATCATGAACTGACTGGATGGCAGAGCTCAGAGGGTTGTGATCAACGGTGCAGAGTCTGATTGGAGGCCTGTAGTTAGAGAGGTTCCCCAGGGGTCAGTGCTTGGTCCAGTCCTGTCCAACCTTTTCATCAGTGACCTGGATGAAGAGACTGAGTGCACCTTCAGCAAGTTTGTTGATAATACCAAACTGGGAGGAAGGGCTGACACACCAGAAGGCTGTGCTGCCATCCAGCAAGACCTGGACAGGCTGGAGGACTGGGCAGAGAAGAATCTGATGAAGTTTAACAAGGGCAGGTGTAGGGTCCTATACCTGGGGAGGACCGGGCACCAGTAGAGGTTAGAGGTAGACCTGCTGGAAAGTAGCACTGCAGAGAAGGGCTTGGGAGTTCTGGTCGACAACAGTTTCACCATGAGTCAGGGGAAAGGGACCTGGGGGTCCTGGTGGACAGCAGGATGACCATGAGCCAGCACTGTGCCCTTGTGGCCAAGAAAGCCGATGGCATCCCAGGCTGTATTAGAAGGGATGTGGTGTTCCTGCTCTGGCAGGGGGATTGGACTAGATGATCTTTCAAGGTCCCTTCCAATCCCTAACATTCTGTGATTCTGTGAACAATGTGCCCTTGTGGCCAAGAAGGCCAACATTACCCTGGGGTGCATTAAGAAGAGCGTGACCAGCAGATCGAGGGAGGTTGTCCTCCCCCACTACTCTGCCCTAGTGAGGCTGGAGCTGGAGTACTGCATCTAGTTCTGGGCTCAGTTTAAGAAGGATAAGGAACTGCTGGAGGGAGTCCAGCGGTGGGCCACAAAGATGATTACGGGCCTAGAGCACCTTTCTTATGAAGAGAGACTGAGAGAGCTGAGTCTGTTCACCCTGGAGAAGAAAAGGCTGAGAGGGGATCTCATCAATGTTTATAAATATCTCAAGGATGGGTGTCCATAGGATGGGACCAGACTCCTTTCAGTGGTGCCCAGTGATAGGATGAGGGGCAATGGGCACAGACTGAAGCACAGGAGGTTCCATCTGAATATGAGGAAAAACTTCTTTACTCTGAGGGTGCCAGAGCACTGGAACAGGCTGCCCAGAGAGACTGTGGAGTCTCCTTCTCTGAAGACAGTCAAGACCTGCCTGGACACATTCCTGTGCAATCTACTCTAGGTGAACCTGCTTTTAGCAGGTGGGTTGGACTAGATGATCTCCAGAGGTCCCTTCCAAGCCTAACCATTCTGTGATTCTGTGAATGCAATGATGGAGATGTTCTTTTTAAATGTCACTGCAGAATATAATATGTGTGTGTGCTTGAATCTGTAATTACATTATTTTATTTGCAACCAAAAATACTTTCAGTTAATTACAAATACAAAGTGAGACAGTATTTCTGTTTCAGTGATTGTTCATATTAACTGCTGCTTTGGAAATGAGCATAACTGCATTTTTATTTCCTTTTTAATAATGAATGTGTAGCTGTAAAACACTCTATCAGTACTAGATGTGTATTAACCAACAACCTCTTCATCACAGCAGAGGTAAAAGTACATTTAATTACGTCATAGAGACATAAAAATAACTTGTTTCAGGAAGTCATGGAGTTATTGTCTGAAACTAGGCTGTGGAAACAGTGATATTCACATTCATGAGATGTTTGTTAATATGAAAAGGAAAGATGAGTTGATGTGTCTAGTTCTTTGTCATCTTAAGTGGTCATTTACTCTTGCTTAAAACTGAATGCAAAAATGCAGTTGAGACACAACATCCTGTTTCAGTCCTGTTTTGCAAGTGTGTAAAATTACGTATCTATAAATACACAGACACATACTATATAAGGTATGAAATTCTGAAGAATCCAGCTTTTTATCTTCAAGCATTTTAGTTTGCAAAATGTTATACTTGCCTCCATATGCTGAAAATATGAGACTTACCTTTTAATTCCCTATCTAAAACTAACTGCAAATATCTTGATTATTTTCAGGAGCTAGTATCAACAGCAATATGAGGTAGTATGTAGGTTAAGTGTTCAATATGGCAATTTTTTTCAAAATAAAATCTCTCACCTCAGATATTAGGTGTCTGGCTTAAATGCATGTCAAATGAACATTCAGATGAAGAATAAAGTTGTGATTAACACATTGTATTGGAATTTGAGAGCTGGAAGTTTAATTCCTAGGCAGTCATGTCTCTCTGTGTTACTGACATCAGAAATTTATTAGGAAACCAGCTAGAAATATTTTACTCTTTGTGTAAAACATGCTCAGTAATGTATTCTTTTCTTCACACACTTTAGATTGGAGGCTTCTTAGACCAGATGGACTCTCAAAGTGTGTGTTTCTACTGCAGCTGAAGGTGTATTAGCTGAATTGGATATATTTGTACTAAGTGTAATCTAGTCAGCTTTATTAAATAGCAATCAAAATAGAGTCAGGTGTTTCAGTAAATAGGACCCAGCTTGCCCTGGACCCTTGTGTGGCTAGGTTATGCTGTTGTATATTCTATATATTCACTTCCATAATTACTGGAGTCAGCTACATTAAACGTAGATCTGCTTTTCTCTTTCAAAAAATGTATTTTGATCAGCTTTTGTTTTAATTCTTAACTAAATTCAACCTTTAGATTTTCTTCTGATTTGTTCTACAGAAGCAAGCTTTTTCCATGTCAAGTTTTTAGACATGTCACAGAGAAATGGGAATGGACATAGAGCTGCTGTGTAATATAATGATACTGGTCTGTAATGATCTTTAGGAAAACCCAGTAGCTTTTGTTTAGTTTACACTGTGGTGCTCACAACAATGGATCCCATAGGACAATGAAGACAAGGAGGCGACAAAGCAATTGCATGCTTGAGTGTATCCCTGGTATCCATGCTGCACACTTACCAGGGATCAATGTCGTGGCTGTGAGACGAGAGCCCAGCATTCACCATGGCATACACCTCTGCTACAGTTCAGACTTAACTGGAATTACTAACGCTTTCAGTTCACAAGTAGCCTAGAACTGCATATAGTGAGCATATTCCAAACCTATCAAGTGATTCTGGTTAGTATTTCACAGAATCCCAGAATCACTGAGGTTGGAAAGGATCTCTGGAGATCACTTCGTCCACTGCCTCTGCTGAAAGCAAGGTTGACTAGAGCAGATTGCTCAGGACCTTATCTGGTTGGGTTTTGAAAATCTCTGAGGGTGGAGACTCTGCAACTGCTCTGAGCAAACAATTCTAGTGTTCAACTAACTTTACAGTAAAACCCTTTTTTTTTTTTTTCTGATGTTTAAATGTTTCCTGCATTTCAATATGTGTTCATTGCCTCTTGTCCTTTCACTGGGCACCGAGAAGACTCTTGGTCAGTGTTCTTTATGCCTCCCTCCATTCTCCATCAAGAATGTATACACAATGACCAAGATCTCCCCTAAGCCTTCTTTCCTGCAGGCCAAACACTCCCAACTTTCTGTCTGTCTTCATGTGATAGATGTGCCAATCCCTAAGTCATCTTTGTGGCCCTTCACTAGACTTGCTCCAATATGTCCATGTCTCTTTTACTGGGGAATCCATAATTAGACACAGCATTCCAGATGTGTCTCACCACCTCTCTTGACCTGCTGATAATGCTCTTCATAATGCAGCCCAGGTGGCTGTTGGTTTTGTTTACTGCAAGGATGCATTGCTGACTCATGTTTAGTTTCATGTCCATCAGGACACCCAGGTCCTCTACTATGAACCTGCTTTCAAGCCTGCCAGTCCCCAAGGATATACTGGTGTGGGGGCTACTCCCTGAAAATGCAGGACTTTGCATTTCCCTTTGCTGATCTTCATAAGAATCCCATAGGTCCATTTCTCAAGCCCTTTGTGGTCCCTGTGAGTGGTGGCACAACAGTCTGATGTATTAACTGCTCCTCTCTGTTTTGCATCATCTGAAAAATTGCAGAGTATGCACTCTGTCCCATCACCAAGTCATTAGTGATGATGTTGAGCAGTTATCACCCCACTATCAACCCTTGGGGTACTTCAGTAGTGACTGAGTTCCAGCTGGACTTTGTGTTGCTGATCACAACCTTTTGAGACTGGCAGTTCAGCCAGTTTTCAGGCCACCTCATTGTCTGTATAGTCCAGCCCCTCTATTCAAAGCAGGCTCAATTAGACAAGTTGCCAAGGATGGAGTTCTCTGTTGATAAGTCTCTTGTTCTGTCTTATTTACTTCCCCCATCAGGTATTTATTTACATGGATAAGAACCCCCCTGAGCAAGGCTAAACAATCCCAGTTTTTTCAGCCTCTTCTCATATGACAGATGCTCCAGTACCTTAATCATCTTAGTGGCTCTTCAGGCACTTTGTATCATAAAATCATAAAAAGAGGGATAAAATTATGTGGTAGAGTAGCAGTTACATTTATTTCACTCTTTATTGTCAATATTTGCATCTTGTCTGATTAATGTTACTGTATTCTGTGGCTTTGAAGAAGATACACTTATCAAAGAAGTAGGGATCTTCATCATCTTTTGTCTATGCTAAATAACATACAGTATTCTTGTAAGTGGTTACAAGTTTGTTATTCTTTGGGCACTAAGTCCCATTTAAATTGGCTCCTGTTTCCAGCAGTGCCACTGGTTTGGACAATAATGTCTCTAAGAGGCCATGTTCATAGTGAGGATGTTTTTTTTGTAAAATTAATAATATTTGCCTTGTTACTAAGTAAAAATCATGTTTCTAAAGATTTGGACAGGTGGTCCTAGACTCCAAACAAACTATGTTGCTATTTTTCTCCTTCATCAAAAAAGTGACTGTATATAATCTATCTGCAGCAAAACTGTATACTTTCCATTTTTCTTCTCTGTAACAATCTTTGGTATGTGGCTTTGTTAGCACCACATCAATTGTACCAAAAATTGTAGTTTTCAGGAATGTTATTGAGTCTCTCTGTACTAAAATTCATTATTTTGTTGTCAATGAAGAGGGACACTAACATAAAATAAGATTATTAGGAAGCAGTTTCAATACCTCACCTTGAGGGTTTTCAGCTGTTTTTGCATTTTTTATACTAGTCACTGTTTTGTGGGTTTTGTTGTTGTTGGTTTTTGGTTTTGTGTTTTTTTTTTTGTAAAGGGGGTGGGGTATGAATTGCTTCACTGGTACAAATGCAGAGACCAATAGATGCAATGAATAAATTAGTACAATAGATTTAAAATATATCAGATAAAAATGTAAATTGGTAGTCTGTATTTGAAGGTATCTCTTTTGATGTATTTTGTAACAACGGTTCCTCTCATGATTTTGGTAAGTCGCTGCTTAGTGGAAGACATAGCCCCAAAATACATATTTTAGTTGCTGACTGATGGAGGGTTATGATGGCACCAGTGTTTCTGACAAGTTTAAAAGACAGAAAGATAAAACACTAGACACCATTCCAGATTTCTCAGCAGGAAAATGTAAATCTCCTTAATTTTATTCCTACTGAGCTGTGGTAACTAAGGTCTTGTATTTAAATGTGGATTATAAAATAGACAGCATGATGATGATAGGAGCAGACTATATGTTATATGTATGAACAAGTTCTCATAAGCCAAATACCTTGTCAAAAATTCATATTCCCATCTAAGCATTTGTGATAAAGGGAAATATTTTTAAGAGTATTATGCCTTTTATTCTTAAATGCCTACCAAGGATATTAGATCAGAGAATGGAGTGAGACTTGCCATGTAAATTGTCAGGTGAAGCCTTCTAGCTTTAAGCCTCTAAAACCTAAACTTAACACACCACTGAAGAAAATAGTCAACATTTAAAAAAACTCAGCAAAGTGTAAACAGGTTGTAGTAATGTAGAAAGGTCAGATATTGTATGATATCCTTATAATAATTTATCATTTACTTCAGAAAAACATCATTGAAATGTATTTAACAGGCAGCTCAGTTCATTACCGGTTGTGGAAAACTTTGAAAGTTAACAGTTTTTTTGTTTGTTTTGTTATTGTTTAAAATGTGTTGATACTGTTAAAAAAGGCAGCTGGCAACTTCAAGCTAAGGTACTATATCTGAGATAAATCCCATATCTTAGCATCTCTTAGTGTTTGATCTGACTATAGGATTTGGAACTCTTGCAATACAGATTAGTTAGAAATAGCAGTGAGGCATGAAACAATAGTAAAGAATGATACATGCTCTCTGCTGATTTTATACACCTTTGTAAAATATAAGGAGGTAATTGTTACATATATATGTACACTGCTACCTGGACTTACATACTAAGCTTGATGCAAGTTGATAGTCAAGCACTTTAATCAGTTGGACTGTAAACTTGCATGGGCTGTGGGCACAGACAGTGTAGCATGAATGCTCGTGTTTATGGAATGGGGGCCTACACAGGAAAAATAAACAGAGTTCACTTGCCATTTCAGTATAGATATCCCTGCAGGAGAATGTAGTGAATTTAGCAAGAATCTGATTCTTGCTCAATGGCAACTTTTTGAAGAGGAAATAAAGATCTGGTTTTATAAAGATAAAGCAAGAATATTAATAGAATGATCCAATTTGTGCATTTTCAGTAAGTGCCATTAGATATTTAAGGGCCCAAACAGACATTATTTTGTTTTTCTCAAACAACTGCATCTGTAGAAGGGTTTTGCCTGTACTATTGTGCCTAAGAACCAATTTCTTAGACTCAAAAGCATGTAAACTGAAGAACTGTCTACATTTCTTACCATAATTTTTTTCTACAAAAGTAGTTCATGATCCTGTCTAGTTGATGAGACTGGACAAATTAGTAACGTTAGCATGAACTTCTGCAGACAGTACAGCTTTTTGAAAGCAGGATTGTGTATATTCTTTGTATTCTGGAAGGCACTCAGCCCAGCTCTTCTCCACACCCTAAAAAGAGAGTCCAAACTGCCATAGCATACTCAGCTAAAAGCCATATGATTGCATCAGCACCGTGCTGAACCCAGACTTCCAAGCATTACAAAAAGGAAGCTCAAGATGCAAGGATGGTAAACACAGTCTCACAGATTTTGGTTGATTTTGTGCTCAGTCTGATTAAATGCACATCAACCCAGAGTAGGCTGTTTACATGCAGGCAGAGTCTGAAGGCCATGATTTTGTAATTGCAAAAAAATTTCAAACATTTTTTTGCATACTTGAGAACTGGTTTATACATATTTTCTTTAGAAAACTTGGTGATGATAATGTGAGATACAGGCACTGCATATGCAAACTTTTATGATTTACTGCCGTCATGGGACTGAAGTTGGGAAACCAGCACCGTCAACTTCCTAAGCTAATGTGACTGCCGAATTGACATGTGATGCCAAGTTACGGGCTGAGGAGCAATTGCTCACTTGAGAATAGCTGCTGGCTAGAATCCTGAGCTTGTCTCTCCCTAAAGCTGGCATATTATTCAAATGAAGAATCAATTAAAAGTATCAGTTTTGCTTAATCTGCTTCCATTAGCATATTGGATAAAGACTATTAATATTTCAAGATAATGCTTTCAGTAAAATGTTACCTGGAGTAACTCTAATTTGTTAATGTGAACTGTTATGTCCAAAATACATAAATAACTTTTTTTGCTTAATCTTAGGGAAAAGCGGAGATAATGTCTTTGACTTAACTCAGTAAGCCAAATTCAGCTGTGACAATGGTCATATGATTGAATGGACTGGATCACATGGAACATGCTGCTCCACAGAGTTTGACTTTCTATATATGCTAATTCGCTGACAAAATCAATCCTATGAGGATGTGAAGCTAAGGTTGAAGTAACTTGGTCTGCCCTTTATTTTCTCTCAATTTATCCAGAAAAACATTCAATATTTATTTTACAAGTTAAAAATGAAATTCACAAGTATCTGTGTTAGGTTTCCTCCAATGAAGCCTACTGTTTTAATTGGCAGACAATGTGTTGGTTCCAATGAATGAGAGTCTTCCCATGCAGTTCAAATGAAATGGAGTCCATCCAACATTGTGTTAAGTTAAAGATCTTATTCTTGAAAGAGCTGGAAGGAGAACTTCTGTTGAAAATCAACTGAAGTACATAACTCCCAAAGACATTGTGAATGTCTTGAATTTGTCTTGTAAAAGATGAAACAATTTGGTTGCTACATTTTTATTCCCTTTCAAGCCTCTTTGTTTGCTGGTCCTGGGCATCAGTAGATTTCTTGAGGATTGCTTTTGCCGAGCTTATTGGAGTTTTAAATTTGTTTTGACTTAAGATCTAGTAGCAAGTCTTGTTTTTAATTTGCAGTGCAAGTAGATTGCATAATTGTGAAGCTGTTTGACATGTGTGATACAATTAGATTTGCATTCCTGCCAGTTTTCAACTGTAAGAAACAAAATCTGTTAGTAACAATTTTAGCAGGAGTCATTGGAGGGTTCTTACAGTTTTCCATTTCCCAGAGACTGTAAGATGACATTCTTCTAAAAGTATTTGAACACTTCACATTATTGTTTAGCTGAGCTGTATATGTTGACGTATGTGGCTTTGATATTTTCAGGGAAAAAAAGAGTAAAAGAAAAATATATATACATATATAATATAAAATACATAATATATAACATATAATATGCGGAATGGAAGAAGCAATATAATGCTGACAGAAACAAGGATTTGAAAAAAAAAAAAGGTCATTGAATTATAGCAAATAGCCATTAGGATGTCTTGTGGAAACGCATATACTTAATTTTCATTGAGACCTGATTAGAAAACTTGAAACCTATGATTGTACAGGTATAGAGAGGTACCTTTCCCCTGGAAGTATACATACATAGAGTCGGCAGATCCTGGAAATCCATGGAGGAGACATAGTCTTGCCCACACAGACAACTGCTATATTCAGGCTGGCCTGTGTATGTTACACCCCTTGAATTTTTCTGATAATGTGGCTCTGATTGTCACTAATTGATTTTTCTTTTTTCCCCATGGTGCAGTAGCAGGGAGACTTGAAAGAACACTAATTCCCAAGTAGATTTTCTTTGGAAAAGCCACAGAATAAGCAGGTGACACTATTGTAGAGAGCAGAGTAAAAGGAAACTGAACTGGCAGAAGCATATAATCAGATAGCAATAGAGGTAAAGTAGCCAAGAAGTACCAGAGATCCTAAATAATAGAAGAGGCAACACAGGTGTGATTTCCATGAGTTCAGAGAAAGTCTAATGAACTATGCAGTGGAAGTGAAATAACTGGCAAGAGACCAAAAAAATAATTCAGAAGATGCAAGATCTTTGTGGTGCATGGAGCGCAGCTGATTTAGAACCAAGGTGGGCTGTTTCAAATTATGCATCTTCTTTTAGCTGTTACCAAAATGTGTGACTGTTACTTGCTCTAAGTACTTATACAGAATTGCTATAAATTTATATAAAACATAGGACTGTAAGAGACTATTTGGTCATTCTCCGTGGTTTCCCACAATTGCAGGTAACCATGAAATAATGCCTATTGCATGTCAACGGACAGAACATCATGAACCACAAAACATCTTTTTCAATACCCTATAAGAAACTAAAGGTGATGTAGTACAGGAGACCAAAGTGCATAGTAACTATAGTTTGCTGTAAGACAAAACCAGAGGAGGTTGAGGATACCACCAGTATTTTAGTTGTCTACATTCATAACCCCACAGAGGCAAATGGATTCTCTGAAGCCTCTTGATTGCAGGTCGTGTATCCTTCCCGCTGTTGTTCCACTGCCTGTGAGCAACATCTGGTGGTTCAGAGGCAAACCCCTCTCTCTCCACCTTGTCACCAAAAATCAATTACATCTGAAGAGAATAAAAAATATTGTTGTGGCACAATGCAAGGCTCTATACCATAATGATGATCCGCCTTTGAAGCCAAAATAATGTCAATAAGGTCATTTTCAGAGGAAGAATCAGTTTGGCTACATGGCAGCTTATAGTGTACCTTTACTGTGCTTAAAAACAAACAAACAAAAACCCAAACAAACATAAAAACACAAATAAAACAAAAAGCAGAAAGCAGCAGCTGATTACAGTTCACACAGCTGGACACTACAGTAACTGAACCAAGAATCTGGCCAGTGATATTTAAAAGTTTTTCCCACTTTCTCTGGGAAGTTTCTACAGATTGCTTTTTAAAATTCGCAGTACCCCAGAAGCCTGTAACCACAGTTCTTAAATCTGTTATTCACAGGGAGATAGCCAAGCTGATCACAAGATCTTCCCACAGTGTGTTTAATAGTCAGATAATAATATGTTTAAAGCCAGCTGTTTTTTCACTTCAACCTCTGCATATAAGCGGCTAAAGTTAAATTGTCTCCTTCATGCAAGTCACAATTTCTAGTCAATTATATTTCACAGTTGTGTTTATTTTTTTCTTGTGGTGAAAATCTCCTTCTCCCACTGTTACGGCCTTGCTCCTTACTTGTTTTCTGTGTTTCTGTAGCTGGGAAGAGACAGCATGTGCTTTGGCTGATCAGTATTTTAGTGTGCCAAGGAAATACTTAAAAATACAGATCTGCTCATCTTTCCCTTGGTAAAGCCACTAATTTGATTTCTTCTCCTTTACTAGCAGCAAATTCTTGTAAAACCCATAGGAACTTTACGATTTATCTTTTTAAAATTTGCTTGGAATTAGTTCAACAAAGTTGGAACGCTTTGTGACACAAATTTACCTTACTCTTGAATCTATCTTGAAAGCATTTGTCTTGTTTACTTATTGGCATAATAATACAGATATTAGCATTTTGCAACCTGCTTTGCTACTTCAGCCTATAAAAGAAGAGTAAGCATAAAGAAAGAAATGCTGTATATATCCCAGATGTGCTATTATGCGCTAATATACAGCATCTTATATAGAGCTCACTAGGGATGAAGAAAAGCTCTTACAGTAGAAAATCAAAACTTCATTGCTGATCATTTTAACAAATTAGAGATGGGGATAAGAATGGCCTAATTCCTATCATTTCCTATCAAATCAAAGACAGTCTTCACACGGAGCAGAGTAATATTGTTTATACAACAAACAATGTTCCGACTCTGCCTAAAAAGCAAAGAAGTATGATGCATGATCCCAATATAAGGGTAAAGACATTGACAATGACAGTAAGAATTAAGTTTACTTGCTGCTAGTAAATTATTAATATATGTAGGAAAGTACACAAGATGCAGCAAGGAAAGTTTCAACTAGACCTAAGGAAAAAAATCCCCAATAAGGATTTCCAAGGGTCAAGGCAGGTTGTCTAGAGAGGCTGTAGAACTGCCATCCTTCAATATAGTCAAACGTTATTTGGATGAAGCCCTGAGCAATCTGATTTAACTTTAATGTTAGACCTGCTTCGAGCAGATGTATTGGACTAGATGGTGTCCAAAGGTCCCATCCAAGCCAATTAGTGTTTGGTTCTATTCTAGATACTGTTCTAGTGGATAAGGAATTTAAGAATGGAAGTAAAAGACCCCAAAGTGGTTATATTTTATCTATTTTTCATACCTGAGTAAATATGCAGTAATTTCAAGTAAGTTGCCAGCAGTTTGAGGGAGGTGATCTTCCTCTCTATTCAGTACTGATGGGGCAACAGCTGGAGTGCTGTGTCCAGTTCTGAGCTTCTCAGTACAAGAAAGATAGGAAGCAAGTCCAGCACAAGGCCACAAAGATGGTTAAGGGACTGAAGCATCGTTCATATGAGGAGAAGCTGAGAGTGTGGGGACTGCTCAGCTGGGAGAAACGAAGGCTTGGGGGGATCTTATCAGCATGAATAAATACTTGATGGGAGGGAATGAAGATGAGGATGTCACTGTTTTCAGTAGTGCCCACTGATAGAACAAGAGGTAACAGGTACAAATTGAAACACATAAAACCCCATCTGATCACAACATTTACTTACTGCAAGGGTGGTCAAAACTGGAATAGGTTGCCCAGAGAGATGGTGTGGTTCCCACCTGTGGGGATATTCAAAACCCAACTGGACACCATCCTGTACAACCTGCTCCTGCTGACCCTGCTTGAGCAGAGGTTGGACTAGATGATCTCAGGAGATCTCTTACAACCTAAGCAATTCTGTGAAGTTTTCAGGATTTTAAAAGTCATAAAATGGCATTTCCATCAGATGTCTAGAGACTCAGTATTCAGTGGAGTGCTGTGGCTCCCTCTAAGTATCACACAGATTGCTCCACAATACCTGTTCAGAAAAGTAGGTATTTTTTTCATGATTCTCCCAGTCCAGATATTTCTCAGTAATTCTTCCATCTACAAAATACAAGTAACTCTTAGGATAACTGGAGGGCAACTGGTGACTTGGCTAGAAACAGACTCCAGTGCAGCTCTAGAGCAGGAGTGTCAAACTCAATTTCACTGGGGGCCACATCAGCCTCGCAGTTGCCTTCAAAGGGCCGAATGTAATTTTAGGACTGTATAAATGTAACTACTCCTACATGGGATGTAAGGTTGTACTCATGTGGATCTCCTTGTAGAATTAAAATGATTCACTCATTTCAAATGTTACTGAGAACTTGGCTGTATTGAGGAATGTTTATTTTCAGTCTGGAATTTACCTGAGAACTGACATAAAACATTGGTATTTTTCAAAAATGTTGGAAGTATATTAATGAGTAAAATTAATGAAATGCTTGGAGTTCACAAGTTCTTGTACATCCTGGCTGTTCCTTTAAAAAGATCCATTTTATTCATATCAAATGTAAAGAATTACTCTGTCTCACATTAGGATGATCCAGTAGTTTTTCCAGGATTTCAACAAACTACTCCTCTATTTTGATAATGCTTAGAAAGCAGCCTTTATTTTCTGTATGTTAGACAAGCTCATATATGTAAAAATTAATTTAGTTTTTTAAAAAAACTTTAAAAAAAAAACTTAGTTTTTTAAAAAACACTAAGTACTGTGTTAGAGGACACTGAGAACTGCTGTGTATGAGTCAGCTGACAGGAAAGTCAGAAGTTTAAGAAACAAGGAAAAATGAGAGCAGCTGTATTTTCATCGAATTGGACTATAATCACCCTCTCTGCAATACCATGTTTGCTGTCACTAATACATGATATTTACTCTAAATCAGTTTATTTTGTTAATTCTGTTTCATAATATGAAAATGACCATCTTGTTTGATTCCAACACTATCCCTCTCTTACCTTTTAACTGCTACAAGTAGACCAAAATGCTCACACTCTATATTTTTAAATAAACCTGTTGTATGCAATGCTAGGAGATAACTACCTTTGAAATTATAATTAATTCATAAGCATTTATTAACATAATTAGCTTCCTCGTGATATAAAGTAGGAGTAAGGATCTTTGTTGTACTACTTTGATCTGATCATGAGAGCTGCTTCTGCACTGCCTATTTGTTCTATTTGATGGTCTTGAGAGGTGCTGAATGCCTCAACTTTCATCATATTTAGTGAGAGTTAAGGGCACTCAGCATCTCATACATACAGCTTGGTACCAGCAGGACCGAGCTTCTACACTGCGGAGAGACAAGGCAAGAATGTGTCATGTACACTGTCACCTACCTGGGAGTCCTTAAAAGAAGGGCTTCAGCTTGATGCAATCTATATCAGCTGTGTGTGTTGGCAAGTATCACAACTGCTGTGCAATTACTACTGTATGGGTTACACAGCATAAAAAATTATGTAACTATGTGTTTTTAATGTGCTTGGATAGAACACTGTGTATCCATTATTGTGTAAACATGAGCCTAGCTTGTAAATTTGTTTAGAAAATGTTGAGGGTTTTTTTTGTTTTGTTTTTTTCAATAGGGACGCTCGATAAACTATGCTTTGAAATCTCACTTAGAATCCACTGTATTTTTAAAACAAATTTTACCAGTCATTTTGAAACACCCAGAAGAACAACAGCAGCTGCTTGTTTTAAATGCGTATATATGTATAAGCTTAATAACACTGTATCATGCGTAGTCCACATTCAAGCAGGGCCACTCTCATGCTCACTCTGAAGAATGTCAACTTCTGCTAAACTGACAGAATGTGACTAATTAAAATATTCCAATTAGATATATATGTAGTCTATGTTTTCTACTTTGTTAGAGTTTAGCATTCTCTAATCTTTTATTTGGCAGTGTGTATTTTATGGTATAATAACGGAAACAATGGCTAATAATAGAAGGCCAAAACCATCAAAACACAACCTTTTGTTAAACTTTTGTACTACTTGCTGCTTCAAAAGATTTTTAGTATTATAAACTTTTGTTCATGTTGTGGAGGAACAATCTCATACAAGATGAACATTTTATCAGGAAAATTATGCATGTTCTGTTGAATTACTCTATGTCAGGTTTATCGTGCATTCACCGCTGCCTTGTAAATTCTTCAATGCACCTGACTCATGGCAATTGAATTCATATAAATTGAGATCTACTGGAGGGTAAATATTCCAGGAGCAGGAATGGATGGCAGATGCAGTCCAAAGTTATTAAAGCCTTCTGCTGTTGCAGCAGGATCAAAAGGAGACTGCACTAGCAGGCCAATGCAAAATGAGTCTTTATTTCAAATGCAGAATGGAAAAGCAAAGACCTAGCACAGTCACAGGTAATGTGATGGTATTGCAGCTAATACAGGAAATGCTTCCTTGTATTTTTGTTATTGTTAAAAGGAGTGTAGAAAAAACGTTTTAGAAATAGTGCAACAGAAAAATACTATTAAGGCAGATTTAGTTTTATGGATAATTTCTAGGTAATACAGTGTACTTCTAAGAACAGGGCAGCAAGCAGCAGATGTGTTGAACCATGGAGACAGCTTTAACTTGTGTTTATCATTCTCTGGCTAGTTGGTCCTTGTTAGAGGGATGCGCAACTGTTCACAGCATTTGGGCCTAACTTAAACCAGTGATTTAGTATTTGCTTTTAAAAGCTTTGGGGGATGAGGGAGGGCAAGGATTGGAAAAAAGAGTTTCAGTTTCACCCTTCCACAGGCAGAAGCGTAAGTTATTTTTAAGAAACAGAGTTAAGGGCCGAAGCCGGGCGAGTAACGCGCCGCTGAGAACAGGCTGGGGGGGGCAGGCTGCGCTGCGACCGCTCCTGCGCTTACCTGTGCCCGGCAGCGCCTCCGCTCCCGCCTGCCCCCCGCTCTACCTCCACGGCCCCGGACCCCCGTCCCCCCCGCTCTGCCTGCTTCCCAGGCGGCGGGGCCGCCCAGGGGCGCCCGGCGGCTCCCGCTCCGGAGCGGCGCTGCGGGCTGTGGCGCAGTAGGGCTCGGCCGGGGAGCAGCGCCTGCGCGCCCGTCCCGCCCGCCCTGGGACCGGCCGCGGCAGCCTGGCGGGGAGGGAAGGAGGGAGGGCTCGGAGGGGGCGGGCGGCGCACGCCGTTTCCCTTTCTCTTTCGCTGGGGCGGCTGCCCGCCTGAGGCCGCTGGGCTGCGCCAGGTACGGCAGGGGGTCAAGGCGAGGTGGGGGCGGGGGGGCGACCAGGAGGCGCCGCAGGTGCCGTTGCGGGGAGATCCCGGCCGCCGCCGAGCTGCGCCGCCCGTTGCCCTCGCCGGCCGGCGCGCTCCCGCGGGGCTGCGCGGCGCTGGGGCCGGGGAGGGCTCCGCCCCGCGGGGGCCCGCCGAGGCCTGCGGAACGCGGCGCGCCTCGGGGGAGCGGCCAGCGGGGCGCTCGCGGAGCCACCGGGGCTGGGCAGCGGCCCCTGCACCTGTCACCGCTGCCCCGCGGCGCCCGGCAGCTCGTCCCACTGGCGGCCGGAGCCTGTCGGGGGCAGCGGCGCTGCCTCGGACCTCGGCTGCCGAGTGCTATTATGTAAATAATAGCCCGGGTGCCCCCGCCAAGTTAATGGCGACACTTGTCCTCTGGGGCATCGTCACCGGTGGTGTGCTACCAGGTTTACACACCTCTCTCTTTCCACGTGTGTTACAGGTAGGAAAATGACTTGCCTGGTGCTGGAATTATGAGCCATGTCCCTGTGAGACCTCCAGAATTAAGAGCAAATGCCTGGAGAAGTCCAGCTGCACAGAGCAGTGCCGCAGCTCTTGTGAACCACGGGCATCAACACCTCTCAAACTTGCTCCTCTGGCCCCAAGCACTCTGCCAGCATTTCCTGCCCCACGAATGGCTACTCAGAGGAAGCACTTGGTAAAAGATTTCAATCCTCATATCACCTGCTATATCTGTAAAGGCTACCTGATCAAGCCAACTACAGTAACTGAATGCCTCCATACCTGTAAGTAATCCTTTGCAAAATGTCCCTCTTTCATAAGTTACACTTCCTTGAAGCATTACATGTTTGAAGTGTTGCATGAAATGCTCTACAGTTTCTGGTGGGGTTTCCTAGACACTGGTCTGCCATTTGGGTCATCCTTAGGGCACGTCAACTCTGCTTAACACCTTGTGGAGTAAAGGTCCCCCATTTTTTTCCCTGAAGCTAGAGCTGAGTGTGGAGGCTCTAGCACAAAACGTGTCACTGTGGCCTGGCTGATCTCAAGATCATTAGGTCAGGTGTGGTATTTTGATAATATAACTATGCTTTTGAAACTTAAGCCAGTGTATTAGTTGGCAATGTGCAGGATACACCAGTTTGGTCAGTACTGGCGTACATATCTCTGTAATTTGTTCCATGACACAATGCATAGAAATACTTTAAAGTTGGCAAAATATTTATTTAGGGAGGAGATTTCTTTGAATGAAACTGACTCAGGGAAAATTATTCAGGTTGTCTTTTGCTCCTGATGCTTCTAAAATATCAGTGTGTATGCATTATATTAAGCATATAAATGGTCCTATCGGACTCAGACATCCTATTTCCACAAGCTATATTACTTACATACTTGATTTTTTTTTACATTTATTCCTGAATAGAAGGTGGTTTGCTTGGACTTTGAGAATTTGGCATATTTCCAAATAAAACTTGAATTATTCTAAAAGAAGACTAAGGGAAAATATGTTTTGCAGTATAATTCTCATTTTTAAACCTTTACTAAAAATCAATTAAAAGCCTTGTCTTAGTATTTCCTGCTATTTCTGCATGGTATTGTTGCAGACTTTACTGTGTTCATTATTAATTTTTACTTTATGGTGTTATGTCCCAGTATATCAAGAATATAGAAATTAAAACATATAATTCCTGTATGTTGTTCATAGTACAAAGATAATATTGTTTACCGTTATAGCAACAATATTTTTAGTTTAGTTTAGTTTTTTAGAAATAATGTTGAACTGACTTTTTCCAAGTCTAATATCAGCTAAGGATTATGTGTTTTGTGATACTATTCTCCTGGTTTGGGTTACTTAGTAAAGGAATTTAAGTTCAGGAAAAGAGAAGTTAAGCAAAGTGTCCTTATAAGAGCTTGGAATAACACAGGAGTGAGAGAAGTATATTAGCTACTATTAAATTATCTTTCCCTTTAAAGAAGATAGAAAAATTCCAACGTTAGTTAATTTCTTTATGGTTGAAGTGTAATGAACAGCAGTAACTTTTTAAAGGTTGAGGTGAGGGGAAGAAAAGTTGCATCAGAAATCAGATGAGACTTAGGAGAAATATTTTTATTATGCTGTCTTTCTGTTTAGATAATTTATTTGTTTACTTTCACTCCCACTATAGAATGATAATGACGGAGCATTTTTTTTCTCAGAATCTTCAGTTTGTTTTGTTCACTTGTAGATTGTGAGCTCTTCACTGAGACCTCCCTGCTGCTGCCTAGTCCCCAGATTAATTTTACTGAGTTTCCATACAGTTGCATAGGTCTCCTCACAGAAAAGCTGCTACAAAATGCAATTATTTTAACTGTCTTTTGGTATGTGTCTTGTGCTACTAATTGCTGTAATTCAAAATAGTGTTGCAGAAGTGATAAAAATCTTTAGATATTAATGGTTTAAGAAGCAGCATAAATTCATTAGATTCTCAGAATACAATGTGTTACCCTGGATAAGATGGAAGGCATATGTTGACATAGATGTTCTCTAGTGATCACAGAGGAACTAATATGATCAATAGTAACCAAATCAGTGCTTAATTCACATAATCTGTGTTGCTGAAAATGCTAAGTAGTAAAGTTCTGCTCTGAGAAATGTGTACCTTTTTAATAAGAGATATTTCTGATGGCATTTTTGGAAATTTTGGACAGACAACTCCACCATTTACTGGGAAGAATAAGTGCAACTTGGGCAATAGCAGTACAAACTTTCCTGTCTCTGTTGGGTAGGAAATGCTTCTATTACTGCAAAATAATTAATCTGCAATTTCAGTACTTTGTTTTCTCTATTGCTACTTGCAACAGAATGGTTTTGTCTTATAGACTGAGACCTTTTTTCTAGCCTGTTACACCATTGTCAAGGATGTTTAAGAATTACTGGTCAGAGCAGGCTGGATGTGAGAGAAAGGGTATATGTCCCATTATCTGTCTCCTGAGTTGCTCTGTTGTTTAGTACCATGTGCACTTGCAAAACTTGGGAAATGAACTTTCCTCAGGAACATTCTTTAGTGTTCTAGAAAATATCAGACTGTTCACACAGTCATAGAAATGGTTGGAAGGGACATCTGGACACTGTCTAGACCAACTTCATGTACAAGGCAGGTTAGTTGTCAACACTATACCAGGTCAAGCTATTGCTCTGTATAGTTGAGTTGTGAATCTCCAAGTGTGGAGTCTCCACAGCCTCTCTCAATAACGATTTCTAGTGCTAAGCTGTTTACCTACTGAAGAAGTATTTCTTCGTGTCCTACCAAACAACAACTTGTGATCATTGCCCCTTGTTACACTGTTTGCCACTACCAAGTAGAGCTGTGCTCCCTCACTGCCGTAACAGCTGTTCAAATGGTATAGGCTGTTATTAGATCACATATTAGCCTCAACCATGATTTGCTTTTGTTATATCAATATTGCCTATTCCTGATTACATTTTTGTCTGTTGTGTACTTGGAAATTGTTTCCAAAGGATCTGAAGTGATCTGCCATCTTTTCAGGGGGTTGGGGGAGACTGTTTAGCTATAGTTCCCTGGGTCATCCTTCCAGTTCTTCTTAAAGGTGGGCATGACATACTACCCTTTTCCAGTCATCAGACATGTCCCATAATCACCATGATTGTGGTGAGAAGCTTTCAGCTTAGCGAATCCTACCTATCCTAGAGATTTGAATATATCCAGCTTTTCTTTGTAGGTGCTAGCTAACTGCTCCCCGGCTGCTGGTCATCCTTCTCCTTCCCAAGTCATGCTGCTATGCCTGGAGATCTGGGATCAGGCTCTGCCTGTAAACACTAAGGCAAAAAATATGTTGAAGACTTCAAACCTTTCTATATAATCTATTCCTTAAGTTGTTTCCCTCATTCGTTAACAGCCTCACATTTTGTCTCAACTTCCTTCAGCGACTAGCATACTTGCAGAATGTCCTTATGTCCGTCATCAGTTTTAGCTATGGCTGGGCTTTGTTTGGCCTTCCAGATTTTGTCAGAGCAATAATTTTATCATTTTGTTTTCTAAACTTGTTTCCACTTATAATGTGCTCTCTTTCTGCATATTAATTAAGAAGCTTGTGCACCAAGCAGTTCTTGTGCACTAAGCAGTTTTTCTGACAAAATTCCCTGTACAATGAGCTGGTTAGTTTTTGAGGTCTAACTACATTTTCTTTAAAATAATCCAGACAGCTCACCTAAGTACCTTTCTTTCTAATGATAGCCTCCCTGAGAAATCTGAGTAGCAGCTGCTTAAACCAGCGAAGTCCCATCTCCTGAAATTCAGAACCTAACACTGCTGTTTCAATTTGTATCCTTCCTTGAGATCCTGGACTCAGTCATCTTGTGGTCACTGCAAGGCAACCTGCCATCTGCAGCTGTATTCATCACCATTTTTTCCCCATTTATGAACAGCAAATCAAGCGGTACCTTCCTCTAGTTGGCCTCTCTAGCATTTGCAATAAGAAATGGACAACCGATGCAATCTGGGAAGTTTTAGAAATGCCCTTCTGTGGAAGAAAAGGACCAAATATGGAATTTTTAATATCAGACCAAGAACCTTGCAAGCAGAGTGTTTTTCAGATTTTACTATACAGTGCAAAAATGTATGCTTTCACCAGGAGATCCCAAAAGAACTTAACTGCAGCAAAACTTCCCACCCTCAGACAAGCAAGCCTCGCTGCGTTTGTGCTCCTTCTTCAGTCAATAGCATGCAGCAGGTCTTAAAGGTTAGCAGACCTGTCTTATTTGCTTATTTTTGAAACAGAAGATTTTAACCCAGAAATCCTTTCTTAGTCACCACTTGCTGAAATTATGTCTCCCTTTTAACAGGAAGCATTCCAGTCTGACTGTGTTCGGTAATGGTAATTAGCAATCAAGTAGTCTTACACGTATAGTTTCTGAGAAGGGTGGTTAGGTACATAAAAGTTTTCTGTCCTGTTTTTATGCACTTTCCCTAAAAGTAAGTGCTTTAAAAGCAGGTTTAAGGTAGCTAATGAAATACTTCATTAAACATACCAAACAACTTGTTACATCTCTGTGCCATCACTGAGATGGGTTTGATGTTCCACTGGCTGTGCATATCCTGTGCCCCTCCTTTGCTCACTGGATCAAAGAGTGTTTAACTTTGAGAGAGGAGATCCTTGAAAGAATTCAAAGGATGAATTCTGACAAGGAATTTGTCCCACAAGTAACTGAATAAACTTTATTCTGTAGAATATTTTGCTTAACGATATGAAACACGATATGAAGTTTTATTTAGGTACCTTGTTAATAAGCACTTAAAAATTGACCTAAGAAGAGTCTTCTCATGAAAGGTTATGTGTGTAGATACACGTAAAATGACATACAGCACTTGTATCTGTATTTTTCAGCTGATTACAGAGATCTGGAAGTGTGTGTGGACCAGATATCTATGTATCAGAAAACATAGAATTGTGTAGTATGTTATAGTTGCCAGCCAACTTGCATATGTCACACAAGTACTTTTATCAGCTGTAGTAAATCAACTTATGTGAATTTAACTTTTATTGTGGCTTATCCAAAGTGTCATAGTGTAACCGTGAAATTCGGGTCCTCCTTCCACTGGTGTGTGTAGCACGTACCTCAAAATTCTGCAAGCTGTGTACATGTTGGTTAAGCTGTTCTCTCATGTCTGTTTGCTATGACACTGGCCTACAGTAAAGTGGAACCACCTAATTTTGTTAATCTGTACCAAAAGTGTTAAAGTTTATCTGTAATTTAATTGTGTTTCAAGATTCCTTTTTTTCCTACCTTTTTCACGTAATACTTAGACTTTATCCCATTCTCTGAAACTTCAAAGCGATAGGCTTTGAAAAATGTTCAGTGTTTTATATTGAGAATAACAGAGGATGATTATACCTATCATATCTTAAAATACTGCTTGATGATCCTACTCCTACTAGGAGTATCACGTATCAGTTCATTATTCTTGAATGCTAGAATTTATATGTATTTTTTACTTTTACTTTGCTATTAGTAAATCACATTTAGTTTTGACAGGCAAATCCATAGCTTTACATGAGAAAAAGCAAAGTAGCTTTAGGTTACTACAGTATTGATTTACAATTTCAAGGGTTTTTTCATGGTATAAGATGACCTCATGATTTGAGCTGGCTACACAAAGACTTTATCCAGATGCCTATGTTTGTTGGGGTAAGGAATGCATCCATATAGGACTGGCTTAAGATTCTTGATTCCTTATGATGTTTTATCTGTACGTATTCTACTTAAACACCTATCTTACATGCCAGATTAATCTCTTAATTAATCATAAACCCCTGTTTCCCCAAAAATAAGACAGGGTTTTATATTAATTTGTGCTCCAAAACTTTTCACATATATAGCTGCCTGAACACTATTTAAATTTATGTTTTTTATGAACTGTAAGTAGGGCTTCTTTTCAGAGTAGGGCTGATATTTCGAGCATCCTTGAAAATCCTGAAGAAAATCATGCTAGGGCTTATTTTCAAGGTAGATCTTATTTTCAGGGAAACAGGGTCTTTTTCTTGGACAACGCATGGCTTCCAAGGTTGCCATCTTCTCTCAAAAAAAGGTATGAAGAAAGCACATAAATATATTCAGATGGAGGAATTCAGTTTGTTTCCATAGATTAATTTATATTATAAGTATTTATCCAAGTTACGTTATTGTGGATTTTAGCAGGCTTTATGTTTAGAAGTGTTTAGTATTTGGGAGGTTTTGAGAAGTCAATCATGTGACTAAATAAGTGTGCTAGTTATCCATCCTGTGGCATAGAGTTCTTCTGAACAGAGTTCACTGAACAGTGAATGAAAGCCATAGCTCATATGACCTCTTAATTGATAGTGATATGCATGGTTTTCACTGGAAAACATTAAAAATATTTCAAACAGAAGACTATATGGAGACATAGTGGCTAAGCTGCATTTAAATTTATATATTCAAGCAACCCAGAGATTTTTAGGAAGAAGGTAACTCTAGAAAAGGAAATATTGCCAAGAATGGAAGTAGTTAACATGGCTGAAAATCATATCTTCACCCTTTATTAATGGAGAAGATGTCTTCTTCCTATTTATGAAAAAAAAATTCCGACAATCGGAATCTGCCCTGCAGCCAGCACTGCTAGAGCCACTTGGCTTGGGGAGATCTCTCGCCAAAGCCAAGCAGCGAGCTCTGATGTCTGTCTGTCAGACTGAAAGTGGAAACTTCATTGTAATTTCTATCAAAGCTATGAAGTTAATGTCCTTAAGTTAGTGTTTCAAAGCAGTTGGAAATACACCTCCACGGAGGTTTAATGTGTGTGCATTATCAGCATCAGCTGATTCGTAGTAACTTTTCTGTGCATACAATGGCAAAAATAAATATAGGTTTTGCTTGTTAAGTGACATTTGTTAAAGGAATTTCAATATTCTTTAAAGATTGCCACATAATTAGGATTTACCAGCTTTTTAGAGGTACTCTTAGTTCTTTAGGTAATTGATGAAAGAAATTACAGTGTTTCAGCAGAAAGTATATTGCAATTGCAGCAGTCCATTTATTTTTTCAGTCCATTTACTGATGAATTTGCAGTTCTCATTTCAGTTTAGCTGAAGTGATAATAAACAGAAGATAGAGTTTATCCCCATCCAGAATGTTATAACGCAATAATAATAGTGGGCATATTTGTTCTCATCATCTTAGCTTCCATTTTCTCATTAATGGCAGTAAAATCTACAGTCTGCAATTAATCATTTGGAAGCAACACTAATGTAGCACCTTGTCTAGTTCAATTTCAGTTTATTGGATTTTAAATTCATGTTGTTGTTATGGGTTTCTTATACCTGCCATAGTCATGATCCTGATTTTTCATTATAAGATTCAAATATTAAATGTTTACAGTAAGTTCTGTCTTTGTTTTTGAAGGAGCTTTGTCAAAAGAGAAACAGCCACTTTGAACCTGTGTACAATTTCTGTGAACTTATCTCTTAAAAGAGTATTTACAATAGTATTTTCAGTTACCAGCAATGCTGTTGGAAAGAAAATAATGCGCCTAAGTAATTTTCAAATAATCTGAAGTGATGGTTGACTCTGCTGGGCCAGAGCCCCCCAGCATGCCCGTTCTCAGAATCTGCTCTTTACATGTGCCACGTGGTATGGGCTTTGCATTTTATGATGCTGGGAGAATTGTAAGTAGTAAAAATATTGCAATACTTTAAAGCATCGCTTGTCTAACCCATTCTGCTGAACTCAGTGTCTTTGCAGAACAGAACTAGCTATGGCTTTGAGGAACAATGAGTGGATAAGATACAGAGTATTTGTTTGTTTTAAAATATCACTCTTTTATCTTTGATGTGTGAAGTAGTTTGCTGATATCATTAGGTAATTTTCAAGCAATATTATTTAGATCTTAGTCTGAGTTACTTTTTTTCTCTCCTTTTTTTTTTGTCCCTCAGTTTGTAAGACTTGTATTGTTCAACACTTTGAAGACAGCAATGACTGTCCCAGGTGTGGCAACCAGGTGCATGAGACCAATCCACTAGAAATGTTAAGGTAAGATGATATTGCACAACATTTGTTGAAATGGAAGAACAAAAAATAATAATTTAAAAAAAAATCTTAATATCTTTATCCTGAAAGGGAATTAATTCTTTTACTTATTTGTATAATACATATTTCAACAGTTCTTGGCCGTAGATTCTGTCAGTTTTTCGTGTTCCAATACATTGTAAGCTGAGGTTTTTTCATATATAATAAAAGGAGGAAAAATAAGGGAAAGACACAGAAAGGCTGGGTATATTGTACAAATAAAAATAAATTAATAAATACCTTTGTTAAACAAATAAATGAACCAAATAGCTTTTATTCTTTATGTGAAATTAAATTACAGAGTTTCTTTTTTAAAAATTACTTAGGTCATTCCAAACTGCATGCAGCTTTTTTTTCTTCTTAGTGTAGAAAATGAATCATGCAGATAACTGAATGTTTTCCAGGGCATAGATCTACCAATCTGAATTGAAATCTGCTGTCAGATTAAAGAAAAGACACTCATGACAGAAAGTTTTGATACTGAAAATGCCCTTTCTTTAGAGTTTGTATTTTTTGTATTGCAATAACACATATTTGTTTAAGCAATTTTTTTTCTGGAAATTCTGGATTCTCTTTTAGTAATGTTATGTTGAAACACAGGTGGTGGCCATCTGGCAAGTATAGTACAGAGAGATCAAAAAATGTCATCGTAAGTGGAAGAATTTCATGCTTTCCTAAAAGAACGAAGCCAGTCCCTGCCCTCACTCCCAACACTCCCTCCACCTGCCAAACCTCCCCACTGTTACTAGTTTGTAATGCTGATGTGAATTTAGGAAGAAATATTTTTACATAAATGTTAAAAGAAATATTTACATCTGGCATTTACTAGGGATTGTAGTATTTCCTAATGTCATTGTGTTTGCTGCAGTTTGCCATATTTTGCTTTGATTTTTGTAATGGAGACATGTGTGCAGAGCAATTCCCATGCTTCAGCTATTAATATATACCAAGAGGATAGAGAGTAAATTCTACAACTGTAAAGGCAGTTATTTAGTTAAGTCTTTGTTGTCTGAATGGGGGGAGATGTTTCCCTTAAATACTTTTCTGATCTGTCAGTGTCTGAGGTGCTATGTCAGCTGGAACAGAAGCTTCTATGCAGAGTGCATCAGGCTCCTAATAAGCTGGGAAAAAAAAAGCATTTTAGAAATTTGTTTTATTCTGACAGGACTGTTTCATAGGAGCTGAAAAATGCATTTTTTGAAACATCTAGTAGATGTTTAGTAAAATAATAATATGCTTTAAGGAGGAATTGATAGAAGCGTGAGAAAAGTTGAGACCATAAGCCAGAAATGTGGGAAGAGCTGTTTTCTTTGCAATTATTTCCTGAAACTCCTTTTAGAGTAGTTGGGTTTATTTGCCGACAAATTGTATATAACTACTAGTTTGCTGCTTGTATTTTATTAAACAGTTTTAAACATTTGTGAAACTAATAATCAGAAGAGCATATGAGCAGTGTAATGGAACTATCTTTTTTGGATGTTGCTGACATAACTCAGTATATCTTATAGTCTGACTGTAGAGAGCAGTTCAATCATTGCTCAAGAATGCAGTCATTTTCTCAGAATGGTCTTGAATACTTTGGGTAGTATTTTAAACTGAGATCTTTGAGAGAAACTTTATAAACTACTTTATAGACCCAATTCTTAATAACTTCATAATTATGTGAAGTTTTTTAGATGTATCTTTTAGTTGGCAGCACTTAGGATCTGTTGGAACTGTAAGCCTAAGTCTGAAATTCAACATGGAGCTCTCAAATGAAAATCCAGGAAGAGCGTTAAATTCTAGAATTCCCTTTCCCGGTTGAGCAGAATTCTGCGTCAACAATATTCAGTTGGGTCGGAGGTGGTTATACCATGAAGGCAGGGTTCTTTTTCTTGTTGGTAGCATGCTTCGTTGGATGCACGTTTTCCTGAGTGATAACCTTCATTTGCTTTACATCAGATAATTAGCAACTATCAGAGAACAGCTTTGATCTTATAACTCATTCAATATTGTAGAAGAGGTCAAAAACCAAACTATACAAAGCTGACATAAATGCTTGGTTCTTCTTTCTGCACCTTCTGGTTTGGAGGCTGGAAGATGTATGGGTGGCAGGAGGTGTGTCTTGAATCCAAATGTTCTTTTTTCAGCGTTAACAGGGAGTATATTAGACTGAGACCAACTTTGGAGTTATGTGATGCAAGTCACAGAAATAGTAATCTTTGTTAGAGTTCTCATAGATGTGGATAATAGATACACTGTAACATGCATCTAAAACTGAGAATCTTTTTATAATTTCCTATATTTTTTCCCTGTAGTTTAAGTCTAGTTTCCCTGTACTTAAAGATCAGATAAGTGTTATTTTTTCTGCATTTTTTAAAGTATTAATCCGTATTTATACTTCATAAGGACAAAATAGCTCTTTTTGTTTGGCTTTTGAAAGAAAATGAAGTCTTTGACTAGAGCGTGAAGCCAGTTCTTGCTGTTAGCATTGTCAGTTTGCTAAGCACACAGTTTTTCTTGCTATGTTAGCATGACCAGTGACTTTTCTTTTGGACCATTGAAGACAAATTAGGAAGCAACAAGTGGGAATTGAAAAAAAAAGTAGAAAAAAGGGCATGCATTACACCTTCCTGAGGAATGATTAGTGGGATTTTGAATTAAAGTAGTGATGTTCTTTTTTGAAGTCCTCATTTATTTTCTCTGAATGAGTAATTTATGAAGATTGGAGCTTGCTTACAATGTGAAATTAATTCCGTTTGCAAGGCAGGTTCCCAAGATCCCGGTGCTCTGCTGTGGGAACTTCATAAAAAGCAGTACCATCTAGTTGCATTAGATATTGAGAGACTAGAAGAGATAGCATACCATTTGGAAAGGTAGACCTATATTGTCATCTATGAGAAGATACGTGCGCTGATATCCAATGATTTTGCTTTTCTTCTCATCGGTGAGAAAGAACTCTGAGTGCTGCTTTGATTTAGGGAAGGTCTGTTTCACCTGTCTTTGCTGGTTTTTGTTGTTGTTCTGGTTTTTGATAGATAACAGGGAATTAGACTCAAAACAAGCTTATTGGCTAAGAAGTCTAATTGTAAACTTTTAATTACAAATACAATTTCTGTAAAGAATAGAACCTGGAATGCTCATGTATTTATTATAAGCAGATAATTGTTATCAATTAAAATGGCTTATATTCATTCCTCAACATTAAAATCATTCAGCCTTCTGCCTCCTTTGCCACTGCTAGTGAGCAAAAGATGGAGAACAGTCATACATTTTGTAATGGGCCTATAGTGTATTATCAATAACATGTACAAATACATGTACTTATATATGCTAATACATATACATAGAAAGATACATCATTATTGAGATTAAAAATCAAGGCAATTTTTATATATACTTCATTTATCTGGCTGCATTACTGAATACTTTGTGGATGAGAAATTAAATGCATAGGAGAGTAGGTAAAATTCAGAGAAAGGGGAAAAAATATTTTAGCTTCAACAACAAAGATAAATGTTGTGTGTCCTCTAGAAGGGACTGTAATAGCTATTTCTGGCATCAATACAAGGATATCGGAGGACATGCCTGTGCTTTGTACTGTTGTCTGGTAGACAAACTCACGGCAGATTTAAATAGTTTAGATGGTTTAGGTTGGCTACTGAGAACTGTCTGGCCAGAGCAGCATGGGTGCTCTGTGGTCTTCTTTATCCTGCCAAGACTGGTTTGCCTGTGTTGTAATAAGTAGGGAATAGTCTGTTCAGTTTTTTATAACAGTCTTATTACCAAAGCACTTGAACACGTAATGTGATAATGGAGTTTATAATTTTCATGCTTACTACTCATGACCTGGACCTTAAAATTGGATACTACTTTTCCAGTTTGTTCTTTTTAGTAACTCAATTGTTTGCATGTAACAAATTAAACCAGTGAGAATTTTAGAGTATTTTTTTTTTCCTCTTTTGCTTAATTTTTGTCCTTATACTTTAAAAAATGAATTCCGTGGTTATTTCTAAAATAAATAAATTGAAGAGTTGGCTGAGATGAAGTTTAATGCTGTTGTCTCTCAAGCTAAAATCAATTGGGTTTTACCAATCAATTGGGTATTTACCAAAAATATGCAATTCATTTTATTATTCAAAAGTTTTTGTTGTTTAAAGGCTAAAAATATTCAAAGTGCCAGTTTCTACCTAATGTGAATTTTTTTTTTTTCCCCTTTGAAAGGCTTGATAACACCTTAGAGGAAATTATATTTAAGCTGGTTCCTGGACTTCGAGAACGTAAGTCTCTGGTTTGGTTTCGGGTACCTTTTTGGTTTGATGGAGGGAACATGCCTATTTCTAATTACATACTGATAGTATTGATTTAAAAATTCATGTTACTGTTCTTTGATATTTACTAGAGGAACTGCAGCGAGAGATTGAATTTTGGAAGAAAAACAAACCTCAAGAAAATGGACAAGGTGATGATTTTTTTTCCCTCTCTTAATCTGAATGTTAAGTAGCACTACTTGTTAAGTCCTATTTCTTCAAACACTTACGCACGTACATTGGTTTTACTTCATTCCAAGATACTACAGAAACTCATAACAAACTTGTGTAAATGTAGTTTGGGCATTCATGTACTGCTGCTTATCCATTAACCAGTTGTTTTACAAACACTGGCTATTTTACCATTGTTTTTATTTGCATTTCCCTAAGCTCTCACATTCAACTGTCATGCAATTTTCTACTTGATTTCTTGATTTTCTTAATACAGTGAGATGCTATACTACTTGAGTTTTTTACAGATTATTTTCTGTTACTGAATTTGACCAGCTGTTAAGTAGGAGGATGTCAAGAATTAGTTATGACAAGTAGTAAAACCGTTTTCCACACATGCTAAACAATTGTTTTATATAGATTCCAATGTTGGTGGGTTTTTTTGATAGTTGACCCGTGAACTTTGACAACTCACTATTGAGGTGCTAAGTGAGGTGACATCCAACTGTTTTTATGCCCCTTTAATTTGACATCAGGGTATTGATAGCATAGCTTATTGGATTTGGGTAGTTTTTAGAATTTTGAAAGGCTCTGCTAAGCTTAAGGAATAGGTATTTTTAGTAAAGGATCACTGTCAAGTAAATGTCTTGGAATACTCTTCTGCACTTAGTTGATTATAATATCTTCTTTTCAACTTCATAACATTTCATTTTCTTTCTTACTAGTTTTGTTGATTTTCATTACAAGGGACAAGGTTCTTTTCTCTGTTATATGATTAAATTAAGAACTCCAGGGCAGTTTATAAGAATTAACATTCATTTACTACAACATACAGTATAGTATATACCTATGTAGTTTTTAAAATAATTAGATAGTATTTTTATGAAATATAGACATTTGTTGACTGCTTAGAAAATTATTTGCTGCCATATATGTAGATAGGAAAAGAAAACATATAATTTGCAAATTTGTAGAATGTGACTTACTTTTAACCAATATATTCTTCTGGTTCTTACCTTCCTTCTGTAATTTTGTGGTAAACCTAGTGGAGATCAGTTACTGAGTGACTGGATTGTTTTGTGAATCAGAGGAAGGCTCTAATTCTCAAAATGCATTTTAAGTAGCTATAGATGTATCCGGCTCTGTTAGTGACTCTATCATTTGTCTATGGAAATTTGGCTTTACAAACCATTTGAAAGTTGTGATAACTCATTGAGACAAATTATGAACATATAAATTATTTTCTGCCATAAACAATATTTAGAACTTTCCCTTAGCAAAAATTATTTACTGAGAAGAATTTCAATAAGAAGGGACTGTTTCAGTTGTCAGTACCATGCCAGTCTAGTTTAAAAGAGTCTGTCAGTTATGTGCTGTACCACAGGTCATGGCACAGTTCCCAACCTTGGCATCTAAGATCTGTAAAAATAAATCCCAGGACTTAAAATTTTCACATAGCAGAAGAAAAACAAAACAAAACCAAAAATCACAGGGCATGTCTCAGGCCTTGGTGACTCCGCTTAGGAGAGTGGTTGCTAGTGAGAATTCGTGGATGATGGTGGGAAACATGCGGTGGTACAGAGAAAAAAAGCTTTACTGGTCTTCTCCAGTCTGAACTGGAGAAGGAAGAGGGCAAACAGCTTTACAATGACTGACTCTGTGGTGATCAGTTTGATGTTGAATAGCTGAGAAAAGCATAGGAAGTAAATTCCAAGGTTTGCAAGGAAGATGAGAAAAAAAATTAGACACTGATTTACACGCACAGGATAGAGGAGCAGAGTTGGATGAGATGTTGGTTTGTTTTTCCTATTCTCTGTTCCTGATTTGATGCTTTTGACTTGGAGAACAGAGTCCATTCTGGTGAGTTTATTTTTTGTATTTTTTTTTTTTTTAAACTTCTATCATGTTGAACTTTAATAACATGCCTCAGTGGACCATTGATTGATTTCTGGAGGCTGCTTGTAGAAACAACATCTACAAGGATTTTTTAGTAAATAGTCTGGTGCTATTTACATGGAGGAGCATTTGAATTTCTATTAAACTACCTTGAAAGATGTGACTTTTCTGTGTCTGTACCTGCCTCTGGAATGATTTTATGATTGGGAATTTTTTCTTCTATATAGTTCTGAAGTTGGTTTGCCTTTCAAGACTTTTCAGACTCCATAACTAAATTTTCCTCCATTACTCAGCAGTAATAACTGTTGAGAGTTGTGGATGTGTTTGCATTGCCAAATAATCTGTGAATCATAGGCAGACACTTCTCAGGTAAATGCTTGTGCTAGGTAGACTGCACCTGCTTGACTGAAAGAGTTTGCTTCCTGGACTTTCACAAAAAGAAAAAAAAATAACCTGTAGTTTTATACTGTGAATTCTGTTCATGGCAAGATGACAGGAACGAAACAGATGTATGATACACGTTCAGTTAACTTGTCAATAGCTAGTGGGGACTTCTGGACAAATTAATTCTAAAATACTTCAAAATTGTAGGAAAGAAGAGCATTAAATATAGTTTAAAACTCATCTTGAATACATCAATTGAATAAAGTGAGCTAATTACTGTGCCTAGGAACTTAGGCATAGTTTGATAATTGTTAAAGTTTTCTTTCTCTCTTCTCATCTTAACTCTTCTGAATGACTTGGGAAGTTTGTGGTAAGCATGGGAAAACAGCAGGATTTGATCTGAAAGTTCCTCATGAAATGCAAAAGTAGCCTATTCAAGTTACTTGTGATAATGTTTTATTCCAACAGAGAGCAACCTTTGTTTTAAGTCAATATAAATAAGTTGGGTGTACAGAAAAAAAACGTTACAACAAACATATATAAATAGGCTTATTGTATACTGTATTCCAAACCTGTAAAAATTACTCCATTTTGTGGTTCATTGTATGGGTATTATTTGCATACATTGTGACCTTATGTAGATGTACTTGCTAGTTTTAGGATTCAAGTATTCATCTATGCTAAACCTTTGAAAATAGTAAGAAATGATTTTCCAAAGAGTTAGACTTTTAAACAAGGAATCAATAGAACATGTAACACCATCAGTGAAGAGAGATATCATGGTATATGTGATTATGTAGGATATATTTTTTTTATTTTTAAAGGGGAATAAGGAAGTGTATGGCTTTACAGTTTTAAAATCCTTCTGGAGAGAGACACATGGAGTTTTTACAATGACATTATTTAGACCAGGTCAAAAGTGGATGAAAGTTAAATTTTATCTTCCCTTAGTTTATTTTATGGTAACACTTCAGGAACTTATCTCCACTGGTTTATTGTGATAGATGGTTAATATGACTTCAGCACCCATGTTACTTTGATATACAAGTGTTGGGATTAGTTATTCCACTTTTTATTTAAAAGCAATATTTTTAGTAGTGAACTACCACACCATAGAGTAGGTTTGCATGGTTGGGTGATCTTGATGTATGTGCAGCTGAAGGGTTTTAATCACCGGACACAAACAGAAGTAGACAACCATAACCATTAGTGGTCCATCAGCCTAGTTATTTTCTCTTGCATAGAAGTCTGTTGTCTGCATATATTACATTAAAATTTCAGTAGTAAAACTTTTTTTCCAGAGATTTATAAATGGATTAATTTAAGAGTGCGCTGAATTAAAGTTGTGTAAAGTTAATTTGAAGGAAAAATATGCTCTTGAAAGTGAAGTATCACTTTAAATACGTTTGTTGCTGTGAATTTTCATTATTTCACACTTAAGTAATATGATCTTCATATTTTACAGATGAAAGCCCAAAAGCTGATAAACCCAAAGTAGATGAGGAGTGTGATGAAAATGAAGACGACAAAGACTATCACAGGAGTGACCCACAGATTGCTATCTGCCTCGACTGTTTACGCAATAATGGGCAGTCAGGAGACAATGTAGTCAAAGTGAGTAGTCAAGATAATCTGTGCAGTTGTTGTTGGCAGAATAGTGTTTTACAGGAACCAAGTAATTTTATAACAACTAACAATAAACTTTAACATGGTGACCTTCCTCCACTTCTACGCTTATTTAGTCCTTTTGTTTGAAACATTTCAATGCATCTTGGAATTTTGTAAAAAAAAAAAAAATACGGTTCCTTACAGAAATCCATCTGTGACAACGGATTTTTTTCTTTTATTGGATTATAGTTTTGTAGTCTACAGCCTTGATGGTATATAACTGCATTACGCAACAGATTACAGCATACCGCAGAGGTACTTTAAAAACTATCTGTAGGTGAGCTGCCTCACACCTCGAGGATTGCTGTCTTACTATGCCAGTATGAACCTGCGTTTCAGATATGTTGTGTGCTGAATGACTGGGATTCAGGTCTTCTAAGCTCTAAACCTTATCTGACACTGATGCCCTTGCACACGTGCCTTGGGGCTCATCTGTGCTCTTGGGTAGGTTGCTTCCATCTGTAAAACAAGTAGGGTGGTTAATACCTGCTAACTTCTGTTTTAAGAATCAGGGATGTTTGGTTTCTGTTAATGAAGAGAAGATTACCGAGTAATGTTGAGGCTAGAAAAAATGTTTAGAAATGCGCCTAGATTGTAATTATGTTTTATTAAATTACAAATACAAGAATTAAAAGAAAATTTTAAAAATATTTAACAAAACACAGTATATTTTCTTTGTACTATGTTACCTGTATAATTTTGGAAATTCTTACACAGTAAGAAAGTTTTTATTTCGAAAGAAGCTAATGTATGTGTTGTCACTGTCTGCTAGATACAGTAAGAAATCTGTATCTCCATCACCATGTAGGCATCTCAGGTTTCCAGATTTTCTGTAGAATCAAGTCTGTTAGGTTCTGGATCACAGAATCTGTGATAATACAGGGTGTTTCAAAAAGGTGGACCCAATTTGAAATCACTGTATCTTTGAAATAGGGTCTATCTTTTCGAAACACCCAGTAGAAGATGTCTCAGGTTTGTAGCTTCTCTGTGTTTCGCCTAGATTATTTGAGGATGTTTTTACTTCCTTTTGCATTCAAGGTCTGAAGAAATTCTAAGAAATTTAACACCTGTTTGACCCCTAATATTACTAACACAGACACTTAGATTATTTAAGTTTTTCTAGGGGTTTTGGTGGTTTTGGTTTCCTTTTTTTTTTCCTCTCTTCTGTATCTTTTGCAAATTTCTTTAGAACCAGAGATGGGTTAGGTTAACTCATTTATTATGTAAATGTTGCAAAAAAAAGTGAGCAAAAAGGAACCTATTGTGCCATTATGAATTAGAAGAAAATGCAGTAAAATTGGTTACTGGTTGAAAAAAAAATCATTTGTGGCTGTTCTTGCACTAAAGATTGCTTACATGCTCCAAAATTTCTAACATGGTTTTTCTGATTTGTTACTCTTGCTTTAGGGTTTAATGAAGAAATTTATCCGCTGTTCTACTCGAGTGACCGTGGGAACTATCAAAAAGTTTCTCAGCTTAAAATTAAAACTTCCAAGTTCTTATGAGGTACATTTGAAAGAACAATGCTTGTATTTTTGTTTTCTTGCAAAGTATTAGGTTTTTATGAAATGTAATCATATTTGAACTTGAGGAATGTTTTTTTAGCCCAAGCACTAAGTAGTGCTCAATATTCCAAGTTATATTGTCTGCCCTTTATTGAGAAGTGATCATTTTATCACAGTGACTAAAGTTGCTGATCAAAGACTCCTACAGTTCTAGCAACTTCAGTTTGTTGCTCACCTGTGAAGGAACAGGTACATTAGGTTTTGATATTTTTATGTAAAAAATAAATGCTTTCTCTTTCCATGTGGCTCATAAAAAACTCATTTAATACAGTTTTGGGCTAGTAGCTACTGAAGAAAAGGAGAGATCAACTAGATATACACCAAATTACTCTGCAGTTTCATTTTCTTTAGATACAAGAAACTATCCAGTAATTATGAAGTGAGGAGCAATACCATTTAAATGTTTCAAAATGTAGATACGTATTTGTACTTTCTGTAGAATTAGGTGGAATTTGATGGAGAGACGGTCTTTGTTCCATTAGTGATTTGATCTTGGCTAAGGCTATTCCCTAGGAGGACTTCCTAACATGAGAGAAGTTGAGATACAGGATGGAGTTGGGAAGTGTGAGACTTCTGCCTCCCCTTCTTTCCAGGGATACAGGAGTTTTGACCTCAGCACAGACCATTTCTTCAGCCCATTCTCTTAAGGAGTCAATGACTCTGTGAACTGCTTTCAGCACAAACGGCAGCATCCCAGCTTTGGTCAGAGGGGGAGCTGAGTTAGGTTAGGACACAGGTTATTGCAGAGCTGTACACAGGAGTTTGTCACAGTACCATGACATGCTGATCAGCCATTCTGTTGTCATTTAGTTTTGTTAATTATGTCAATCTCTCTCTAGTGCCTTGATGGCTTGTGTTACATAGTATCCACTTACTTTTTCCCTCTTAAAACCAGAAAAGCATTATAGCTATAATAATGAAAAGATTTTTCAGTAGAGAGTAGAAGATGCTACAATACAGTTTAAACCAGTCATTTTTCACAGCAAGATCATTACTTTTTTTTTTTTTATTTTGCCTTCAGTTAATGAAGAATCATGTTTGTATACTCAGAAATGCATTTTCGTTGTACTTGATAAAGTAATTTTAAAATTACTTCATAATTTATTTTTTTCTTTTAAAGAAAATTACAGTACTTCTGTTTTGGTTTTTTGGGTTTGAAAGAGTGCTGACAGAGCAGGAAGGCCTTCAAAATACAACACAAGGGTTTCTCTTCAAACAGATAAGGTGTAGTATTGATAAATACGGGGAGTGATTGTTTACTAGAGATTTCCTGCCTAGTTTAGCAGACTTTCTTCTGTCCACACTTTGATTGAAAACACAAAAGTGAAAAAATAAAGTGGAATACTACTATTAAAAATAGCAGTATAGTTTCTTGTCCATATGTTGTATTTATCCAGGTTTGGCATACGTGTCTGATGGAATTGCTGATAATGATAGTAGTTGGTAGAGTACATTTAGACATTAAGATTTTGCATCCCTTTGTCTTACTGTTTGCTCTGTTATATTTTAAGCTGGATGTACTATGCAATGGAGAAATCATGGGGAAGGATCATACTATGGAATTCATCTATATGACAAGATGGAGACTAAGAGGCGAAAACGTAAATGCTGTTACATTATTAATAAATGATGTTTTGGTGTATTTATTACAGAGAGTATACATGCTTTCAGAGGTTTGTCCAAAATATATTCTGTGACCCTTCAAAATACCCTTATTTAAAAATGCATTTTACATGTTTTTTGGATTTCTTATGGAAAACTCTATGAGTGAAACCCTGCAGCACATATATTGTGTAGATTCTCAAACTTAAAAAGAGCAGGTGTACAAAGTTTATATGCAAGTTCTGCTCTGAGCTTTAAGTCAAGTGTCTGAAAAGTCAAGCACTTGTTCTTTTTATGCAAAATTGCTTTTAGTGACATTCCGAGTCACAGTAGTTGGGAAATCTGCATCCAGCAGTTCTTTGTTAAGAATCTGTTCTATTCAGTCAGTAAACTGAAAGTGATACTGAATAATTAGTATAGAAATGTAGTTGTTTTATTATTGTTTCTGTTAATACTACACCCATGGTTTTTAGATGTGCTGTATAACACTAACATACAGATAACATAGCTAAATGGATTTTCCTTGCTGCATGAGCATGTTTCAGAATTGCAATATTTAACTTACTAAAAGGCATTTCTTTTGACTCTGATATTCAGTATGATTTAGGAGCCCTTATATTGCCTTGTATATATATTCTTCTGTTTTGTTTTGTTGTAAGTCATATCCCCGTTTCTTCTTTCTTTTATACATTCATTTGTGTGTGGCCGCTGGTTGTTCTTCACTCTTTATTGCTTTGTAGTATATGTAGATTTGTGGTCTTTCTCTACCAGTGGAGGCTGTGTTGGAGTGCAGCAAAGGATAAGCACTTAATGTATGTTAATGCACTGATCAGTAGAAAAGTCCAAACTTTCTGTGCTCTTTTTTTTTTAAAGTTTCATATTTCTTGGAATAAAAAGCACTGGGGCACGGACAGAGAAGACAGAGGATTAAGCACACTGTGGAGTTAATAGTTTAGAAGCTTCTTAAAGTTTTGCCTTATTCTGAAGAGGGGGAAGGGTAGACTTTGGTAGGAATTGGGGAGTTAATATATATAGGCAAGTATTCATCAAATTTGAAAGTAATTTGCAGTGAAATTTGATGATTGCTGAAATCTCAATATTGTACCAATAAGGGAGATTTAAGTAATAATTTTTTCCAATACTGCCTTGCAACCAGTGGGTGTTTGGCTTGTCATCCTATATTTTTGTTAGCATTGGCTATACTATTAGGAAATGTTGAGGCAACAGCTTTAGTGATAGTGGAATTCTTTCATGATGTTTAATCCTGCAGACCTTGCCTACAAATGGACTTTTGGCAGTTGCGTTGGTCTGGAAGCAACAGTAACTGTCATCTTGACAAAAAGGACGTTATTTGTGCTGGTTAAAATTTTTCAAAAATCTCATAACTACCGTTTTTAACATTAAGTAAAGATAAGAGTTGACAACTCTTGATTTAATTTTTAAGTTGTGTTTACATGCACATAGTATAGTCAGGTGTGTGCTCATCTTTTCCTTTATGAAGTCAGACATGACAACTAAAACCTGTAAAATTTACATTGTGCTGATAAGAAATCCAGTAACATCTGGGCTTCTCTGATTTGTTTTCCCTGACTGTTTTGGATCTTGTTATAACACTGAGGTTGTGATGGTAATTAATTAACAATCTTTCCTTTTGGATGAAGATCAAGTAAATCTATTACCTCCATCTTTGGTGCTATTCACCGTGAGCTATTACTGCCATGCCCATGGGCCTTACAAGAGGTAGAGTAGTAAAGGAAAAACATCCATGTATTCATTAGAGAAGTCTTTCCTGTTTTAAATAAGTTAATTTATTTTAAGCTTTACATTTTAAAATGTAAAATAAATAAATAAATAAATAAACGGTAAATGTGTATGTCCAGCTGTGGATGCCTCTTATCTGATCAGAAAATCATCTCCTTCGCAGTTTCGGTGTCAGAACTGCTCATCTTCGCAAGTCTGCTCACAGGATGGCACTTTTTATCAGGTAAGAGGCACTCACAACTGTACATACTACAGTCATTAAGGTCCTGTTAGCACTTCAATCGTAGTCTAAGTTGTGGCGTTTTTATAATTCCTCACTACAAAGAGCTAAAACTCCATGAGCAAGGCCCAAGTGTTTTCATTCATTCAAAGAAGACTTTATTGAATGAATAAATATTATTCATTCAAAAGGTTTACGGGTTTCTTTTACTTTACATTAGGCTATTTATCTTTTTGATAGGTCTAATTCTGTAAGGTAGTTCTTGCATCCGTCTGGAAAGATGATCTACCTCTTCCCATCTCATCCTTCTAACTAGTAGTATTGGGCAGACACTGACAAGGGATCAAAACTGAAGAGTGTGAATCGAAAGAAACTACATGGGTTTCATCTCTTTATGGCAATTCATATATTCTTTTTAATGGAGTAAAGAAATTTGTCTTTTGTTTTGATACTGTGCACCTTTCATATATTTTAAAATTAGGAATGGAATAATACCTCATCTATAGAGTGTAACAAACCGAAACATCCAGAACCTGCAAACTGCAGTTGATTTCTAAATTTCTTTGATCAAACTGGTTCATACCTATATGAAACAATATTTCCGTTTCCTCACTGGGAATTTTGGTTTTAATTACTTTCTAAAAGAAACTTTGGAAGTTTGAAATAATATTTTTGCTTGAGCAAAAAGTTAATGATAGAGGGTCACTCCCCACCATGGATGGGAGTGACCTACTGAAGTCATGCCCACTTTGATATTTAGAATTGTTCCCGTATAGTGCATTTTATTTATACACTTGGTTTGTAATTCTCTTTGCAAAAATGCTGAGCCTCTCTGGTTTACATGGCAATTTCAGTGAGGTGACTGCTCTGTCTCTGCCTGTGTGCACTTCCAATTAGAGTACTTTTAGAGACAATTTATATAACCAAAGTGAAAAACGTGAAATAGCATTTAAATAATATGGTAGTCGTATCCTATGCAAAAAAATCAGAGACCAATGTCACGGTTGAGACGGACAAACGACATGGACCAAGTTCTTTCAAGATGAAAGTAATAGATGCCATTTATTGCTACAAGTGCATTTTTATGCAATTCTACCAGTTCATGTGTCTTTTCACTATTGGTTACAAGTTACAGCACTAACATCTCATTGGTTAATTTTTCTATCATCCATGTTATTCTTCTATCCCCTTCTCTCTCACGGGTGCATCTCTCCTCTCTCCGGATACTCCTTTACTCCCATCCTTCTCAAGGGTAAATCTTAATATCTCAAGGCTGATCTCTACTCTCATATTTTCTGTCAAGGATTCCACAGACCCGCTGCAGTTTCCCACAGACCAAATAATTTATGATACTGCAAATATGTGTTGGTTAATTGCACATACAGTCTACACATGGTGCTCCCTGTCTTCTCTCCTAAATACTCCTGCTGTTGTTGAATACGTCTGGGTTTATATTTTGATTTCACTGCACTACTTTTTGTAAATCCCCAGCAAGTGTGATCACATTTAGTTCTAGTGGTCGTTTCATTACCATGGCATGGAAAGTGTATTAACCTGTATAGGTCTCTGCAGCGGTATCTTTCTTTTTTGGTCACAGAAGTTCATCTGTATTGCATTTGAAGAATGTGGTAAAATATTTCTGGTTTCAGGAACAGCTTCTGTAGTAATTCTTTATAATTCCAAATTTGTAATAAAAACAGACTTCAACTAGCTGTGTTCATCTCCCCTGCGGTGGAAAGGTAGTTAGGCACATACAGTTGCTGACACAGTAAGATTTTCCTGATTTTTATGCTATAAAATACATCCAGTATCCTAATTAAGTTAAGAGGAAAATATCAGACTTTACATAATGAATAAATAAGACATTCAGTAAAACAGAACTTCCAGCAACAACTGCCCAGGTGTTCCATGGCACTTTCTGGAAACCTACCCACTCTTGCCCCCTGTTCCACAAGAATTTTGTCCAATTCAGGGATCGAAGCAGTTGATTTGCCATTTTTTTTCTAGTAAGAACTGATAAAAATGTATCACTAGATCTGAAGTTGAGAAGTTTGGATTTGGGGGAGAAGTTAGCCCTCACCTCTCTGAAAATCGGCTGACAGCAATTTAATCTCTTTTTTCTTTTTTTTTCCTTCTTTTTAATACCAGAGTAGCCTGGCTCCCATTAACTAGTGCTGACTACTAGTATAGCTATGGAGCCTCCCTACATAGAAGAGTAAAACCAAGTACATAATCCGTAAATGGACTTTATTTTAGAAAGTATAAAATTTCAAGATTGTTTTTCCTCAAACACAGCAACACAGAAATAAGAGGGATTGTTTGAGTGCACAAAGTATATATGTCATAAATCATATAAATAATGAAATACATAAAAGCAGATACAGGGATTTTACATTAATGATGAATAACTACAACTAGCTGACTTGGAGATTAAATAGAGATTTGGAGTAAAGGTATGGATTTAACCGTTGAAATGGATTCATGTAAATGGAACTGATTGGCATATACGTGTGTCTTAGGGATAAGATCTGGCTATTCTTAAAGCAATCTGTACTTGCATTTTCTTTGTAAATTTTATGAATGACATCTTCATGTTTTCTTGTCTGCTTTTGTTGTTGTTTTTCTCTTGCTTTTGTTTTTAGTCTTACCCTATGGTACTTCAGTATCGACCTAGAATTGACTTCGGTTAGACCAAAGGGCCAGCTCCCACTGCGATGAATCCTGCACTATTTGTTTACCCATCGACAGATTGCACAATGAATGGATGTGCCTGGATTAGGGGGACACAACCAGATTTTCAGCATGCAAATAAGGACATTGTCTTTCTTAAAACTGTCAGTTGCATCTCTGTTGTTTCTATTAGAGCAAGCCAAGTGCCATTCTGCTACTGAAATGTGCATAAGATATTTGTGTATCTTACGAGTGTGCTGCAAATCATAGCCAAAATCATGAAGTGTACAGTCAAAATTCAAAAACTATGGAATTTTTTTGCTTGCGTGTTAGAAAATTTTCCTGGTCCTAATATTGATTACACTAGCAAAATGGCAGAGTGCTCATTCCATGTGGTGTTGCAGATTCACACACTATTTTACCGAATATTGTTGTTTAAATCATAGAGTACTGTACAAATAACTAGGATTATACCTTGAAAATATTTTGTATAGAAAATACATTTAGAAAAGTGGTCATTGGGCCACTACCTTTTTCTGATAAGCTTCTCATGGGTCCAGGTATAGCTCACTCATGAGTGTGCAACAGTCCTTTTGCAGTGAATGAAGATTACTTACCCTTAACAAGAGATGTAGAATATGGTCATTCAAAGCAGCGATTTTAAATCTTCTAAATAGATTCTGCTAATATTGCTTACAAGCATCGCAGCCTTTGTGATTGCACTTTTCTATGGTTTCCCTGAAGATGGGAATTTGGGGTACTAGCTATTGTTGGAAAACAGCTTCTGGTCAGATTACATTTCTTCTAATAAAGTCTTCATAATAATGAAGTTTAAAATAATGTAAATGGAACAAATAAATTTCACTATAAGTTTACAAACAAGGCAAAATTTTACATAATTGTTGCCTTTCAATTAAAAAATGCACAAAAAACATTTCCTTTTAAGGTTGATTGGAGGTGTAAAATATGCTAAGACAAAAACAATATATATCTTTAATTAGATTATATATCTCTTGTGACTATCTGGAGTTTAGAATCCATTATAGGAATTTTCATTAATTAAAGTCACATAATAAAAGTATTTCCATGAAATTATAGGTAATGCAATACTGAAGATAAGCAGTCTGACCAAAATAATGGTTCAGGTCCTTTTCCCTAAGACCTGGTAGTGCTGGACTAAAAGTGATTGTTGCCTTAGGTATTGCAGGTGTAATGGTTCTAGTATAGAATGTTTATTGAGGTTTCTGGTAATGTTGCAGGGAGTGTAGTAATGCATATGTTTTCTGTAGTCTTCCATTGTCTTTGCTCTGCTTAAAAGTCGGTTGAGTTTTTCATTTCAGTTTTTGTGAGGATAGTTATAGTTCAGTACCTTTATGTAATTTCTACTTAATACATGCTTAGTATTGTAGATAACTATTTACTTTCTTACGCCTTCTGCATACAGCAAAAAGGAACCAAATCAACTTTTCAGAAGCTACCTATAGAGTGAACTAAACATATTTAGATAAGACAAAGTAAAAATTCTATCTTGGGATCAAGTACGAAAGATAGATGCAAGACTCCTTTGCAAATTTTTGTTCATGTACATTGGTATGTTTCTGTAGGAGAAATAAGCATGTTGTGGATTAAATCTGGCCCCTTTAATGTTAGTAGGAGTCGCAACATTGATGACTTGAGGAATCTAATACAGTTGGGTTGACTTCTGTAATTGCACTCCAGAGCCCATATGACGTACAGAAATAAAAGTGCTGTCAGTAGCAGTCTGTTTAGGAAACCTGCCATTGCAGGTCAAGGTTGCACATATTGTGCAGATGCCAGTGAACCTGGGGAAGAAAGCATTCAGGAACCTGCTGCTCCTTTCTTTAGGCACAGTGTGCTGACTGGTACAGGTGCAGGTTTGCCCATGCGGTAGATGGGAAGGGGTGCGCATGCTGGCTGCAGGAAGCGCTTGTCCTTTTGCCCACCCAGTTCGTGATGTGCTACTTGACAGAAACAAGAAGACACTCCAAGTAAGGAGGGCTCTTCTCTGCAGAGACTCTAGTGAAAAATAGTTTCTTTGTGTATATATTAATACAAGTCCTCCTCAAGGAGCAGCTTGGAAGAGCAGAGCATGCATTCTAATTGCCAATCATTGTTCTCTTTAGTATATGCAGTTGTTTTGTATGGTAGAATTAGGATATGAATTGTAAATACTTAGATGCACATACAAATGACACCTTACAGTTTTTATACATTTCACGTGTTTTTATACCAGAATTTTCACTGTAGATTCACTTGAGATAAAATGCCTGTTTCAGTTTATCACAAAACTAATGGTAGTACTCTTAAGCATAATTTCTTCTTGGTTCAGGGGACAATTTTTTTTTCTCAACGATTGCACTTGCCATTTTGACAAGTTTGAACTTTTTTTAAAAAGAGAAGATTACATTATTTTTAATCCATTTTCAGTTACTTTACACAGAAGTTAGCATCCATCTGACAGGACCCCTGAAACAGGAGTGCTTTGTATTTGCTTCTGAATGACAACTAATAGAAGCTTTGACTGTTTAATGACTTCCTGTATTCACAATTCAGAGAACCATGAATTCTCTTGATCGAAGTTGGACATTGGTTTAATTCATGGTATTTTCTTGATGCAACTTGAAGCTAGATTACAGAAGGCAAATCTTCATTTTAAGCATGGGAGATACTGACAGATATGATTTAATGTTCCCAGAGGAGAATCATGGCATTAAATGCATATGATCTACCACCTACACTTCATGCATTTCTGATTTGATGGCACGGTGCCAGAGTACTGTTATAGATTAATAGCTCTTGTAGCAGAGAAGTGCCAGTGAAATACATATCTTAACTGGGCAGCTTGTATAACACAGGCATTGCCTTTTTCACAGGAAATTTATCTTATGTATGATATGTATGTGCCATGTGTCTACAGATATGCATATTTAATTCATTTGTGCCAATTAAGAATATCTGAACAGCATAGGAATATCAGAATGCATGTACTGATTCCTGTGTGCCAAAGATGGGATTAAGTGTAATGAGTACCTAAGCATTCCACTAAAACTGCGCCATATGCCATCCTAGAGCAGGTTAATGTATACAGTCTTTCTGAGCATTTCCATGACAAAGTGTTACCACTGCATGGTTGTAAAGAACAGACATAAAAAATAAGGGTTGCTGCCACTGTTTTTCTATGGCTTTCCCATATTGGCAGTACCTAGCTGCAGAGGAATAAGACCTAAAAAATTCCACAATACTACCTAATCTTGCTGTTTCTTATTTAGCACATTTGGTGCTTTTTTTTTTCTTCTGAAAGTGAAAAACTTGTATCTGCTTTTAACTCTAGTGTAACTCATTAGTGAAGAGCATAGGCAACTTTTTGCTGAGCATAGCTGTATGCTGCATTTGTCTAGTAACAAACTGTAAGCCAGAACTTACAAGCAAGATCCTATAATAGCTCTAAACAATATGGAATTAGATGATTAATCAAGAAGTGTATCTTCCATCATGCATTACTATACTGCTTGTAGCTAAGGGCCTAGTCACATAAACATATTTTTTTATTTGTATGAAATACCAAATTAGATTATTACAATAATCTAAATGACTCATCACTATAGTAGGTACTGTTCACATGAAAGCTTCTGGAATTTGGGTATATTGTGCATACTCAGCCAGCCTGCAGTTATTATGCAAAAAAAAAATTCTAAAAAGTATTATTTTGACTTTACTTAAAATGTTATATAAAGCAAAGTGCCTGATTATTAATACAGAATACCTTTGAAGCCCATTATTAGCATTTGGCAGGGTAATATTTGCTTCTGTATTTTATCCATGGTCCTAGTATTTTCAGCAAGGCTTTTTCATAAACATGCTGTATTGAGAAGCTTTCTTTCATAGGAAACAAGCTGAAAATGAAATGTGTTGTTAGATAATTTCAAATTGAAAAGACCTATCTCAGTATGAAAATAATTAATTTTATGTTGAAATTATTTCATTTTCCGCCTGAGGAACCCTTGAATTCTGAAGCTTGGTCTTTTTTCTCCTTAGGCTCCAACAATTTGACTTTAATTTTCTCTTCTGCAGTTACTGAAAATGGTTCTAGTTTATCTGTAAGAGAAAAGAGATTAATCACATTACCTTTGGATACAAGTTAGGCTCTTGTTCTCCACTGCAGACAAAGTGATGGTCCGGAGTTCCATCTTATCTCCCCCATGTATAATTGTTAGACATGACTTTGTGAGAGAAGTAAACAATTTTTCTTTTTCTGCTGTTTTCTAAAATAGGCCAGAGTTTAGTCCTATAATTGAGCCAATCATTGAGTTGTATTATTCCATTTTTAGGTTTTTTACATTTTCATGTCACTGAAGATGCCAAGAGGCATTCACCCCCCAGAAAAAATATTCTTGGAAGGACTTGCACCAAAATGAATAGCATCCAGCTCAGCCAGGTAGAACATGTGGTAGAAATACTAGAGAACAGGCAGTTGTTCAAAGCCAGGCTTAAGTCTCAAATAGATTGAACCCTGTTTATAGAGGAGCTACATAAAATACTGGTCAGTTGCATGAACTGATCCAACTCATTTTTAATCCTGGAAAAGACCAAAAGCAGTAAAGACTTAAATGCCTATCCACAGCAAATATATATACCCAGAATTGCTTATATCAAGAGCTTGGTCCAGTTTCTTCACTTAACCTAGAAAGGTTGAAGGCATCTATTTGATTTCATCATGCATGTATCTTGCAGCATATTCCCCTCTTGTTTTACTTTGTGTTGTTATTTTATTATTTGTCTCAGTTAAAATGTTTGTTCAGGCACCCTCTATCATGTAATTCTGGGTTCTTACACATCCTTTGCACATTCTCATACCCCACCCCAATTCATGCCTAACATGTAGGAACGTTGAGGAGTTACAAAGGAGAAATTGCACATGAGGGATCAGCTCATAGGTTTGGTTTATCAGGCAGTTCTCTTGGATTTCAGCAAAGTTTTCAGAGTTGTGCATTTTGAACCAATTGGAACAAGGTAATACTTCCACAAGGTGTTCAGCTAAAGATACTTGATTGAAGAAGGATTGAAGCCTACTGGGGCATGTTCCAGGATAAATTCTAAGACACAGGGGCATTGATTCACCCTAAAGGAAATGTGAAAATCTTCCAACTGCTCATTTACCACTAGTTTTATCACATATGGGCAGTCTGGTCTTCAGATCTCAGCTGACACATCCTTTTACAGAAATGTCCTCCAAAAGATGATCTTATAATGGTAATACATATTTCTTCATATGCAGATCTACCTGTTGATGTTTTTTTTTTCTTTTTAAAACTACTGTCTACACCGTTTGTAGGTCAGATTAAAACATCAGATTCCAGAATAGGAAGTTGATTAATTGACGAATTCCTGACAGATTCTTCCATCAAGGGTATGTGCCATAAATCGTCTTTTGAATTCAGGTAGCTTGCTACTACAGTTGAGTAAGGACGTTGTTTCATTCTCTGGTAAGTGATTTAGATGCGTACAGTTCTGGAGTGTGGCAGTGCAAGGGAGGAACTCTGCAGACAGGTGGGAAGACCCAGTTCTGTGGGCTCAGGATGGAGGAGACATTCGGGAGTTGAAGATGTTTACAAGTGGAAATTTTTGTAATTACATTAATTTTAACCAAAGAGAGGCATTAGTTAGATTCTGCATCTTTATCTGAGCCATTAGGCATACTTTTCTTTGAAGTAGCTTTTACTTATATTTTTAGCAAATCCTTCTAACTAAGTTTAATAATGTTTAGTTGACAGGATGAGGTGAACAGAAGTAGTTACTGTGTGTTTTCCTTTTTCCTCATGATAATGAGTGGAAAGCAAAGTAAAAGTTGAGAGTAGGTTGCTATACATTATACAAAATTGCAGCAAGAGTGAAGCATTTGTGCTGCTAGTTAACACACTGAGGTTTGTATTACAAATGAAGTTATAGTAAAGATATTTATTATCAAAGTGTGAGGCACATCCGGTATGATAGTATTCTACTCCTAAAATTCTGGTTTGTATTATATTGAGTATAGCAGACATTGTTACTGTTGTCTCCTGATTCTGATGCGGTAAAAAGAAAATTGTTCCCTTTTTACTGAAAAATGTCACATACTAATTGCTTTAAAATTACTCTTTGTTGTCAGATATTTAGTTTGTTCATAAAAAAAAAAAAAAGAAGAAAAAGCACTATTTTTATGGATAATCTGATTGCCTAATAGTTTTAAGGGACCTTCTTAATACCAAAGGTAAAGCCACCCAGAAACTGCCTTGGACTAAGGCATTGACACTTTTCTGGAGTACAGTAGTCAAGAGTTACACCTGGAATCAGTCAAGCAGAACTTAACTAGTGGTAGCTGTCTGGGTCACCAAACCAAACGGTTAGGCACACGTTGCAGTTTACCAAGCAAAACAGAAAAGGAAAAAAACCAACAGGAGTAGCATAAAGGTTGAGTTAACAGACTTAGAGTAGCTCTTCGAGTCACAGCTCATGTTCACGAAGAAAAGCACAAAGGCTTGTATTGCTGATGGGTCTGCTATACCTGGCCTGTGAACTCATAAAAACTTCAGTGTGCTGTCAGTCCTGTAAACCTTCCAAAGCACAAAATAGTTACCAAGTGACTTTTGGGGTTTCTAGTTGTAGCTCAGTGATATTTTGAAGGGTGGAGAGGGCAGACTTGGAGGATAATGAGAAGATATTGAGTATGTTTTACAAATTTTTATAGATATTTTTTTAGTAAATGGCATTGCTGTCCTTGGTGTGAGACTATTGATTAGCAAGAAGTGGATTATTTTATTTGTGCAGTATAAAATAGAAAGAATAAAGAAATTCAAGTATCTTGATTTCCAGGATAGTGATTAACTAAACTGGAAAGTAATAGGACAATTTAATTATTTAGCTGACTGAAATATTTCATTCTAAAACCTTACTGATCATATTTTTTTTCTCAAGTACAAGCTTCTTAGAATAAACATGAAGCAATGCATCATTTTTTCCCTTATTGCAGACTTAACTATTGAAAGGAAAATATTTTGTGGTTTTTAAATTTAATGCAAAGCCTGAATTGTTGGATGTTCCAGGCTACTGAATAGATGATGTAGAGTTACTCTCAATGTACTTTTTTTTTGGGATGGGGGCCTAAGTGTCCTTATAAAAGCTGTGATCCAAGTTATGATAAGAAAGGAGCCTATGGTGAGCAGTAATCATGTTCTAATGCTTCCTTGCATTTGACCAGTAGTTACCAGTTCTTAATATAACAGCCCTCACAGTACTTAGGAGCTCATAGAACATATTGTGATGTTATGTTGCTAATTTGTTTTAAAATGTAAAATGTGTTAAGCTTTTTGTCAAAAGTGATAACATCATATTACAAATAAACCTTTTTGTGGTTGTAAAATATAGCTTTTAAGTCATTCAAATTGAAGTGAAAAAAAAAAGAACAGGTCATTGTTAATGACAGTCTATCCTACTATTAAGAATATATGTATTTTTGTAAAGGAAAAGCACTTGTAGATATTTAATCAGTCCGATATCTATCTATGTTAATGTTTTGGAAAAAAAATAAAAAACAAAATGCTGCTTAGAGAATCACTTACATATTTTCATTTTTTGTGCTCAAATGCATTTTCTGTTGATTTATGGAATGTTTTTTCTGTGTGAAGCTGTATAGTTAGTGCAGCTGGGCTAAATGCATTTCTTAAGTTAATCAGTTGTATCTGTATGATAATACGTTTTCTATGTGGTCAGAAAGCTGATTGAAAATCATTAGACTGGTGGTGCTGTTTTTCATCTTTGATATTAGCTTCATCCATATTTCTACTTCATAATAATTATAAAAAAATAAGAATATTTTGCAGTGTTTGTATTTTAAGTGATGGTTTAGGGTATATTTGGTTATTCAGTTGTATCTCATTATACCTATAAATATTTTTGCAAAATAATGACAAAGTTTTACATACAGTATTTAAAAAACACTGTCCCAGATGAAAAAGTTTGACAGATTAGTCCAGTTTAATATTTGCTTTCCTCCAAAGGAAACTACTGGTGGGTACATGCCTGGAACATGTATCACTCAAGTTTCTGAGCATTTGTACAAATAGTACTTTGAAATTCAGAATAACCCATTTCTTGTAATATTTTTTGGCTATTTGAAACCTCACTCAACTGTATTTGAATTCAACACAGTGAATTAACACAGTTTCAGAGAAAAAAAGAAAAAACATTAAAGCAAATCATTTTATTAAATAGAGTGGCAACCACATTTATTTGTAGTTATTATTGCACATTCCAAAATCTGTTATTTCAGTGGCATTCTACAGGCATCTACCCTGTGGGCCTGATGCTGAGTTAAGCTCTTCAGCCTGACCTCAGTGGAGCTACTTTGTTTAAATACCTTTGTCACTGAGAATTAACCCAGACTTCCCACTTCCGCACTGAATTTCCTTTCACAGGTGGTCAATATTGTTTAAATTTAATCTTACTATATTACCTTTCCGTAAGTAAGTAAGTGTTACAACATCGAGTGTGTACACTAGCAGTAGAATTCCAGTAGTGTTATAAACTTAGCTGAGGAAATGCTTACATAATTGTCAAATTGAGGGAGAATTTCACTCAGAATATGAACATGTGTAATGCCACTATCTCATTAATGTGCACACTTCACAAAGATTTGTTAGTGATCAGGTTTTGATGTAGTTTGTTATTTGAATATTGTCCATTTTTATAATTTTTGTGAGGAGCTAATTTCTGTATTAGTTCATTGGGGGTTAACATGTCAAGGTCTACAAAGCAGCATTTTAAAAACTTAAATCCATTTGCGCTATGAGTGCAACACCAGCATTGCAGTCTTATAGCTTCTAAAGAACCAAATATGTTGTGTTTTGAAGTATTTAGAAAAACACTGTAAAGTTCACCCAGTTCTACCAAAGGAATGTTTGTTGGTTTGTTGTTTTTTTTAATGTGTGCTAAAATCCTTAGAAGCGGAGTGTGGCCCTGGAAAAACGAGAAACCTCTGAGTTAGCGCTAGTGAGCAATTTTTCAATTGGGGAGGGAAATGCTGGTACTAGGGGTTTTCTGGCAAAACTCATGGTCCTGCCTCTTGGTACAGGGTGAAGTGTGCCTCTTTGAAGCTCCATCAACATTTGTAAGCAAGATTTATTTTGGAACAACAGCTCATGCAAACTCTGTAAATTGACCTTTGAGAATCTTGTGTATAAATGTATCTGACATGTAATGATCTTTCTAATTATGTAACTACCTGTATAGCTCAGTACCAGTGATGTTAAATTGAGGGCTTCATGCTAATGTCAGTGATGTCCACAGCACCTTTATAACAGCTGATAACAAAGGACTATTTGGTCTGACCCGTATGCTGCAAGATGCCTCTAGCCCAGTTGGATTAATTTTATGAAAAATCTAGATGAGCAAGAAGTATAACTAATCTGCTTACTAGCACTGAATTGCTCCTTTCTCAAAGCAATAAATATATTCATGTTGTAACATCTGTTGTGCAGCCTACAATATGAGTTGTTTTGTTGCATTGTTTCTATATAATTTATTTTGTGCAATAAAAAAATCTATGGTTTTATCTGATTTCTCTCTAGTTTGTAATAATGTTTGAATTAAAACATTTACTAGCTTTATATCTTAATCATGCAAGCATACTGTCAGCTCACAAAAATGCACAGTAGAGATGGAATGCAGTAATATTTTGTCTCAAAGAAAAACCATAAGGTACTCACATGGCCTAATTTTTTTCTCGTTATTGTTGTGGAGAGGGTTATCATTAATTTTCATAGGTGCAAAGCCTGCCTAACACTAACGTTGAATGTATTTGGCACCCCATTTGTAAAATATAAGCAGATGGATTACACAGTGTGACTGTGTATTTGAGGCTTTTTTTAAAAAGTATCTTTCTTTGCTTAACAGTGCCAGAGAGCTTCTGCCACAGTTTTTTTTTAAACCTAATTTCACTGCTTTTCATCATGTCAGATTTATTTTTTCCTTTTTGTTCTCTCCCTTTTTGATGTTTTTCTGAGTTAATAGGTTTACAGTAGTATTTATTGTACTGTCCACTTCTGATTACCCTTTATTATGTTGTTGGGGTTTTTTAACTCTAAGGTAATGCAAAATGTGTATGCAAATTGGAAGCTAGAAGATAACATTATAAATGAGCCCTTTGTGTGAACTAGCAGTCTTCATACTATATACTGGGTCATTGCAAACAAAACAATGGTGAGGTGTTATTCAAGAAAACTCATACCTTTTATCTGAGATGCTGCTGTGAAACTTGCAATACCACCACATGAGATCTGAAATGTAGTTCAGATTTGGAAATGACAGAAAGGATTGCTGATTAAACTAAAACATCCTGAGATAAATAGCATTTTGCAACCTCTTGGGAAAGTCTAGATTCTAGCAGAAGAAGATAACTGTTGCTTGTGAACACAAAATGTGAAGGTGTATCTAGTATATTGCAATATGTACATATGATTAAATGAAATGTGTTTTCTGCGGGAGTTGTTAGTAATGTTGCAGTTTCCTGATAGGCAAGGAGCAGTCAGGTGGCACCACTGGCTGCTCTGTAACCTGCACAGCAGCAGCAGTTGCAGCCTCACTGGCATTCTTTGAACCCTTCTCATGTTGCATATTTGACCTCCAGATTTGTAAAAGGTCATAGACTAATACTTTCCTTTCTTCTAAAGATGTTCTTGAGACTTAGAGTCATTTGTTGGGATTAAAAAAAAAAAAAAAAAAAAAAAAAAAAAGCTACTACATTCTTTATAAAACAGAAATTGAATCATATTTATAAGTGTAAAGTTCTGCTCCTAGTTAGGGAGCAATGGTTTCTTAAACAAGATGTCCATTAAAAATGTTGGTGATTAAGTTATTAAGTTATTTTAAAGAATTACTTTGTTTCAGGTAGCTAAAAAGAGAATCATTGTGGGGCAAAAATATGCACAGGACTACTAACAAATGCCTGATCAGTCATAAACCTGGATTATGTTTTATGGAAGGAGGAAGGTAGGTGGTATATAAACAGCTATTTACATCAGGGGCACAGGATATGAATTTCCCTGCTAGAACTGTGATTCAAATTGTTTTCTCTCCTCTTTTATTCCAGAGGAGAATATGCTATGCAACATCATTCTAGGCAAGAGTAATGTTTTTCAAAATAAAAGTGATTTAGTAATCTAGTTTTCATTAAAGAAACAGAAATGTGCTGGCAGTATGTAATATGAGCACCTCGTTCCAGTGGCAGACTTCCAACATCTTCATTTGGATAGAAGACTGCTGCATTCATAATTCATAAAAGCATTGGCATCTATCCCATTAAACTAACACAGGAAGAGAAAACATTCTTATATTCAAAAACACTCTGTCTGCCTTTTCTAAACTATTTATAGGTAAAGTTCTGTCCTTTCCTGCAGTACACAAATAACTACAGTGCATTTATAGATACGGAAAATAATTACAATAATGAACCTATTCTTAAGAAAAGCTGTACTTAACACCAGTTTTGGGGTCATTTTAAATTTCTTGGATTTAATTTCATCCACTAGTGATTGAAGATGCATGACATGTATGTATCAGTGCCCCTGCAGACTTGCAGTCCTGCTGCCAGTAGCCTCTACAGATTTTAATGACCCAGTACATCTGTGAAACTGGCAGGGCTTGTTACTGGCCAGTATTCTTACTTTAATTTTTCTGTTCCTGTCTTTCACCAAGTGGTATGTTTAATCTTGATGACTTCCTAAAGGTGTTTTGTTGCAATGCTTCTCCCTATAAACTACTAGAAGTGATGCAAATGTAAAGAGACTGCTCTATATGCTTATCTTGTCCTTACACTGCACCCCACATCAAGATTTCTGAAGATCTTAAAAAGTAGGCTCAGGGAGTTCTCTGCTGCTCCTGTGCTTTGCTAGTTTATGTTAAACTTGTAAACCAGCTTATAACTCATTAAGAGCTCCCAGCAGAAAAATGGCTTTGAACAGCAGATCTAATGGCCTCTTCTGAAACAGGTAATTCATGACTCATGCTAAGAAATAAATTATTTACTTGTGGATGTAAGGGGCTACTTGCGTAATTCCATGGGACTCACAAAGTTCAACACAGTAACTTGATTCTGGTTCATGTGAACAATTTGACAGTCACCAGCCTTGATATAAAAGAATTTTATCACTGCAAAAAATGTCCCTTGTTCTAGTTTACATCCAAGAAGTGCTAGCGTAGCTGAAAAGAATGGATTTCCTAATATTTATTGTAAAACCTACTATATAGCATTGTATATAGACTATGTCCGAGGTTTTATACTGCATATATTAAATAGTTCCATAGATTTTCTATGGTACAGCATCCAGAATTGACTATCTGGACACCATTCATTTTCCCTAAGTTCTGGAATGTATTTGAGTCCATTAAAAGGGAAGGAGAAAGGGATGTACTTCCTATGGGTACCCCTTGGAAGTAAACAGCATCCAGAATAGCACCTGCATTATTATGCATATTCTTTTTCTCCAGGGTTGATTGCATTATAACATTAAACAGCAATTTCATGGAATTCTTCTATAACCTTGTCTTTCTGCAAATGTTCAGCTCAGATTGTTCTCTGGTAATGAAAATCCCGGGAACAAGAAGGGGGAAAAAAAGCATGGATCTGTACAGGTAAATTGTTCAGTAACTTGCAGCAGTCAACCTACCCCCTCTTTTCATGTTCTGCTGATTGCCAGAATATTTCTTAGAGTGAAAAGCTGCTTCCAGAGTACCTTACAAATAAATGGAAGAACATTGCTAATCTGCTTGAGGTAAGGAACATGTAACTTGTTTTTCAATTTTTGAATAATTGCTATTTTGAAGAGGTGTCTGGCTAATACTTTCAGAGGATGAATGTGCATGTTCAGACCATTACGTATCTAACCTGACATTTTTTTATTTATTCACAGATAGATAAAATCAAAAATGTTTGGTCATTGTGACAGCCTAGTGGAAATTTGTGCTAATACAAGAACAAATAAATAAATAAATAATACTATAACTTAGAGAAGTTATACTATGAAGGATAAAATCTGCGCTGTTCTTGTTTTCAACCAAACGCTGCTATAATAATTTCATTTTCTATACTTACTATGAAAACCACAGGGAATTATATTGCAGAATGATAACAGCATGAAACCAAAGACATGTAATGTAGATGCCTGAGCGTAGGAAAAGGTAAGTTCTTAAACAGTGCTCACATGTGTAACATGCAACAGGTGTACATAGGATTTTAGTGATGCTGTTGTGGAAATATGAATTTGCCTTCTGGTAACATGTTCTTCAGTTGTTTTACAGATTGTATCTGAAACAAGAAAATCACCTGGAAAATAGATGCCTACCACATCAAAGGAATCCAAAGTGCTTTGTAGGTCATGTATTTAAAACATACACATGCAGGAGTGCTTTGCCATGGCAACGTGGTTATAGGTGAAAGTAGAATAGAGAAACTTAGCTCAAGAAATAATACTACATTCAGCTGCAACTGCAAGATAACTTTTCAAGGTAACAGTAACATGAAATCAGAATGCATGCTGAAATCTGTTCAGGTCTGTCCCCTGGCTTTGGAGAAAAGTGCCCAGAAAAACCCTTTCAGTGACCACACATGGTGAACTGCTCACCGTCTGCATTCAGCCTCAAAACACTCATTTCTGCCTGCAGCTCCTGGCCAAGACCTACTCTATGGCAAACAAATTCTCAGGATTAAGCATTTCTTTCATCGGGAAACAGATTAAGATGCTTTGTCACTATGAGCCCTAATATAGGCTCATTTCCCAACGTGAGGAAAGTACAATAATCACTGCTTAAAGAAGCTGAAGAGATGCTAAATTCTTCTAAGTTCCTCATAACATCTGCTGGATTTTTTTGAAGAGGATGGACATGGTAGGAGAGACTACTCTTTCCAAGGGAGAGGGCTGTGTGCTAGTTTTCTTCACTCGGAGGTCATCTACTGCTTGTCGCGGGAGGAGCCTGGCTAAAGCCAAAGTTGAATAACGTGTAAGAAATTCAGCCTTCCGCTCTTGTAATTCGCAGCTCTTTCAGTTGCACAACAGCAGGTGGGGCCAAGAATTACCAAATATGTAGCATCAAAGATAACACCATGAGGAGGAAACTGGTCAGCGTGCCAGCACAAGGCAATACCGGGCAGCCACCCCACAGAGCAGCAATGAGGCAACCACTGGAGTGCCAGCACAGTTGCTGCATTGGTACAGCGCTGTTCAAACTGTTGGCAGCTCCGTGCAATGAGTGTGGAAACTGGCAGCAGATAGGCACTGGCTGTGGGTTTTAGGTGAAGTACAAGCTTGAGTCATTGCTAGCCAGGCTACCTTTACACTATGCTCCATTGTGCACAATATGTTTGTCCATGGGGTATATATAAAACACTGTATTTCCAAGTATGTTATCTTTCACCAACAAATACATTTTTAGTATCACCCATCTTAACTGCTGCCAAGCCATGCCTCAAGTTAAAATAGGTGACCAGCAGGTATGACTGTTTCTTAAATGTCCTCACATTTTACTACTAGGAAGTTTAGAGTTCGTTCCAGCTTCTCTTAGTGTTGAGTTACTAAAGAATTTGAAGGGCATCCTAGAGCCTTACCATAGAATTACAGACAGAAAAAAAAGGTGTCCTAGCTATGGCAGGAGAGAGGAGGCTTCTTGGTGTGGCCATCAAGCCGAGACTGAGGCTGTGAAATGTAGTGCAAGACTCAGTCTGTGAATTCACGTTTCTTTTTACTAAATACTTTGGGAGCACAGGTCATGGGAAAGGAAAGCTTCCTGTTGTGAAGCAGCTATATTGTCCAGTCTGCTTTTATTTGCCCACAAGCAACTACTGGAATAAGAATATTTATTTGGGAGTGGTAGTGGTGGAAAATAATGTGGTAAGGATTGCACCGTTGTGAATACAAATAAAACATTTCTGTGAGAAAGTAAGCACTAGATAGTGCTTCATACTATTAATAGCTTCTAAGAAAAGATACCACGTCCCAAGAGTAAAAGCATAGTGGGTTGTCGCCTGCTGCTAAGAGAACTTATCTAAATGTAGTCCCCACAGAGGGTGACGGTTGTTTCCATCTATTCTGAAAGTCAAATGTGTTTTTTCCACTTCAGTACAGGATCAATCATACACATCTCTAGAAGCCTACAGGTACAAGCACCTCTAATGCAACAGACCACAAGGCACATATACACTTTGAATTTGAAGAGCTGTTATATCTCTTCATGCATCAGTAACATTTAGGAAAGGAGGAGAAATCCAGCTTTGGTGAATGATAAGCTGTGAAGGTTGCATTAAGAACACTCAGTGTCATAGATCCCCTCCAAGCAGCACTTCAGATGCTCCAGTTCTGCTTCTACAAAATTCATAGAGAGAGGTGGTAAGATTTCTTCTGACTTCCATATGTGAGCAAGCCAGCAATGCCCAGATGCCAGAGCAATTCTGAGTAAGAACGAGGAGCACCAACACAATACAGCTGATTGCTACCAGCAGAGCAATGCGGATGTGTGCTAGACCCATGTTCAGAGTGGGACATGGAGAAAACAGAGGTAGAATGGAAAGGTTCCCCCATGGCTCTCCAGAATGAGATGGCTCACAGCTTGTTTAGCTTTCACCCACACCCAGTGCTTTTGTAAAGGGTGAAATCCGTATGGAGAGTTTGTGCTTTTCATTTGAAGAAAAATTACTTTTTGACAATTTCACAAAAGCCCCAGACATTTCCTTTTCTAAATTTAGTGGTAAAACCCAATACTGGAAGGCCATAAGGCAACTTTGTCCCTTAGTACTGAGAGACCTTCAGCAGCAAGGAGAGACTGCGAATGTGACAGCAGCAAAAGAAGAGGGTTCAGTGATTGGAAAATGTCTTATTAAACAGAAAAAACTACAGAATATTTCAAAAATATCTCACTGTATTGTAGATCAAAGTAGAAGCCAAAGAAAGCAGAATTTTTTTTTTTTTTTTTAAAAAGGCTTTCTAGATGTTCTCCATGTTCATTAATATCTGGTCTTTTTCCAGACAATAGCTGAGACCTAAGCTGTTGGCATAGAATATACTACTGTTAATGATCAGTCAAGCAGTCACTCACTGGGTTCAGATGTGTCCAAGTCAGGATTTTGAACTGTAAACATTACCTTTACAGTGGTTAGGCAAAAACTAAGCTTAAATGCAGGAGACAGCTGCTGTAGATCAGCTGTGATAGCTGGGAGGGAGGTGTAGGGAGTTATCTAAAGGTCTGGAAACTCTATCTGTGGGCGGTCTGTCATCAGCCCTGACCTTTAGGAGTTGGTGTTCATACAATAGCATGACTCTGTACCCAGGCAGGATGACACACCAAACACCACTTAGCAGCTCTAGATCTCTTATGTGGTAAAGATTTCTAAAACCATCCTTAATCTCAGCAATCTTCTGCTTTCAACCAGTGATACAGCTGGACTCTTTTGATAGCATTTATGCTAGGTGGTTATGGAGAAAAACTAAGCTAAATTGACCTGATAGCAGGCTCTCTGGCAATAAGCAGAATAAAGAGAGCAAAGCAGTTACTTATATTCAGGAGCTATTGATTGGAATATGCTGGACCTCCACCTCTTAAACTCATTATATATGATACATGTCACAGATATTTGTTTAAATTGTGGAAGGATTTTGCTCACCATCTTCTGTTAGCAATTCATTTCAAGTAGCAGAAGCCAATGAGCTTTTGCTATTAATTTTACCAGCAAGAGTGACAGTTTGGTTTGTTCTCTGCACTAGAAGTCCCATCTGAGAAGCCAGCTGCATTGTGTTACCTGTTTCCAGCCTTTCAGGTTATGTCTCCTATCAAACCTATCTTCTTACACAAGATTTTTCTCTGTCCATCATTAAAATGTCTTTGTCCTTTTAATAGCAACAGCTCTGCCTGAAATTACAGTGGTTAATTTCTTTGCAACCAGCTCTCCTGGTGCTGCTGTCAGCAGAATGGAAATTGCTGCTAAACCTGGTGTCGCAGGTATGTGCAGTTGCTAACTTCTGAATGCAAAGCTGTCTTAGTCTTTAATCACTCCTTCCTTATCAACACAACACCAAAGCATGGGGCATCCTCCCCAGACCATCCCTACTCTGGAAAATTCCTGTCCCGCCTTGTGTGAGGTGGCAGGAAACTCCAGACGGTTTTCAGGGAGCTGCAGCATCTCCCCAGCCTCTGCCCTGACTGACAGGGGCAAGTTAGTTGATTTGCACCCCCTCTGCCTTCCAGTTCAGAAGAGACCCAGGAGATAATGCCCTGGGAGTTGGCTAATTTTGTCTCTTGAATGGCAACACCTGTAATATAAGTAGAAATCTGTAGTGCCTAGGGTAGTGAGATTCCTGATGCTGTAGAGACAGGAGGGTTATTTTAGGTGTGTGACTAGATTCATTCTACAAGTGGCCTGATTAGCTGCACTTGATTAAGAACGCTTTTTTTTTTTTTTAAAAAAAAATCCCAGTAAGTAGAAAGTAGGTAGATAAATTGGTTTCTCTTTTTGTTCTCTTTCCTTCTGTCTTTATTCACAGTGTTTTTCTGTTGGTTTTACCTTCAGATCATGTTCCTTCACACCTCTCTCATATTATGCTCCACAACTGCAAGGATGCATGCTCTACACTGGTATAGCATTTCTGAGTCATTTCATGATGTTTGTTTTGCCCATGAAATCCCCTTCTCCATAACCAAGTGCTTTTTCTTCTGTTTTTGTTTTTTTTTTGTTGTTTGTTGTGGGTTTGTTTCTTTGTTTGTTTTCCCCTGTGCCTCCTGCCTCTGTGGAGACCTGCTTCAGTTGTTTAAAACATGTCTTGATATTATGCCTGAGAACAACTGTAACATTTTTTTCTTAAACATTAAATGTAAACTTTCATTTTTATGTCTTCTTCCGAACTTTATGTAAGGCCAGCTAACACACTCACTAAATCCTGCTTAAGGGTGTCAGTGCCCCTTCTCCCCAAGTGTAACTCCCAAGGAAATTCAAACTGAAGTCAGCTTTGCTGCTGCCTTTGCCAACATATTAGGATCAGGGAGATGAGACTGCGTGTGGCAAGAATTTGGAAAAGGTAAGACCCTTCTGGAGGAGAACCTAGTTCTAAGTTTTCTCACTTTAAGTTTGGACTTGTTCCACAAACACCGTGTTCACATAAAGCAGACTAGATTAAATCTCGAGGTTCTTTTTTTAGTATATGCAATATTGAACCTATTTTTTCTTATTGCAAGCAAAACATGTAAAAAGAGTGTTGTTGTGTATTTTCCTCTGTGATTAATGCTCTGTGCATTACTTGCCACAGGTTGCAGGTTTGTAAAAAAAGACCCCACTCAAGAAGTTTTGAGGGTCTCTCCAGTGGTATACATAGCTAAGCTGAAGTAATGCAGCTGCAAGACTTCCTCAGGATCCCCAGGTAAGTCTTTGCTCCCTTTCCAGTGTGAACCTCCTCCGGGAACAGAACAAGTCAAGGAGACAAGTTCTTCTGTCCCACAGGGCCAACTGCAGAAGCACAGTGATTTGTGCTGTACACAGGGAACACCCAGTTAGAGTTAATGTCACCTTTGAATTTGTTTCAACATGAAAACAACATTTATAGTAGAAGTGGGTTGACTGTAAACATAGCAAGAATGGACCAGGGCTTGTCACTGCTCTATTAATCTTTCAGTGTAGCTAATTAAAGCAGCAGAACATGGTCTTACTCTTTCCGTTGCTTCCTACTATAGATAAAGTATTAATTTCAGCCTTAGCTGCAGGAGGACATTGGCAAGAGACATTTGGATCTGAGTAGGTTTCTGGCTTTGTTTGACTCTGTTTCTGAATATCTGCTGGGGTGGGTGGCTGCTTCAGGGGGGAGTGAAAATTAACTTCGTTATTCTGAAAGATCTGAAGGGGATGGCTGCCTGTGGAAATAGTATTTGTTTAACGGCCATATTTGGAAAATGAGTCAGTGAGAAAATAGCATGCAAATCCCCCAGCTTATCTCCAGCAGGGAAAGAACGGAGATGTGCTAAGAAAGGGGGGAGATGCTGACTTGGAGATGCCAAGCTAAAATTACTCTAACAGGAATTTTTTAAAAATTTTGAACTGAAAAATCAATTAGGAAAATGTTAGAAGTGGCCATTTCAAATGCTAAAAGTTTTTCCTAATGAAAAAATTTGCACTGAAACAATTGTCCACCTGCAAAATATTTTTAAGTTCACACGAGTCCACTTGTAGTGGGTATGTAAGATTTTGCAGCTCTATCCTTTACCTACTTTCACCTACTTTTTCTAGAAAAAAGACCTAATGAAGAACAGAATGATGTGTAAAAGTTATGCATAATAAAAGAGAGGGAAAATAAATATCTTTGTATGGTATGAATTATATCAGCATAATACACAAGGCTGGCGATGCACCTGAAAGTTAAAATATCTCACAGACAAACCCTTGGGTTTCAGACAGCTAGGCAGCACCCCATCTAGTTAGCTACTATTACCGTCTCTAGCCACTTTGTCACCACTGGCCTTTCTCATTTACTGTATTTGTAAAGGACATTTTCTGTAGTCTTTTGTCCTGGCACCTGGCTCTTTAAATCCAGGAGCAGACAAATGTTTCTACCTTCTCCCTGTTTGTGAGTGTCCTTGGTCTCATTTTCTCTTGTGTTCCTCCTATTCCTGAAGACATGCCATGGCCTCACTTGGCTTCGTGCTGATGTGGACATGGGGTGACTGCTAAGGAAATAGTAATGCTTGTTACTTGGAAACATGGGGAGAGGTGGGAAAGGAGACTGGCAGCAATCTGATCAGAAATGCAGAGTTATATCACTGATTTTGGTCTTAGCCCTGGGACTGGAGTGGGAAATGGTAGATGAAACAATATGAAATCTGATCTTTACTTAGTAAGCCTGTAAAACTCCTACAGTAGGCTAGGAGGCTGCCCATGGAGCAGAATAACTCTGCCCTGAGGCAACGGAACTATTTCCTGCCAGAGTTAAAACCAAAACAGCTCAGCACCAGAGAGGGGTTCACAGTCATGTGCTGTGGGGTCAAGCAGCCACTTTGGGAGCACTGTGAGATCCACTGTGCTCAGGACTGCTGTGTCCTTAGGAGACCCTGAGGCTACACAGCAACTGGGAATTGCTTTGAGACCTTAGGCTAGAAGGTGTAAAAGGTTTACAACAGTATTTACTCATTTTCACTGTAAATCCCTCCCCACCTTACTGTGTGGTATAGATATCTCTACCACCAGCAACACTCCTCTTTTAAAAAAGCATGCAGCGAGCAAAGCAAGCTTGATTTACCATCTGATACCAACATTATTCTCTTTCCCCACTGATACTGTACTGCATTAAAGCAAATGAAAAACTCCTGAGTCTCATCTGTGACAAGGAGTGTTTTCCAGCCCACCTGAAAACTCTCATCTTCAGACTGGTTTTGGTATATAATTTTTCAAAGATGCAAGTTCCAAGGTTATTACAGGGAGACAGTTGATCAGAGCAGTATTGAAATATAGTGCTGCAAATAAGGGGAGAGTTGTGAGGTGTGACACATGCACAAAGCAAGCTGCAACCCAGCAAACTATAATGGGGCATGTGTGGGATGGTCCTTCATTAGGAGATAAGACAAAGAATTTTAAAAATGTGTCTCCCTACATGTCAGAGGGCATTAGGTCTGGACAGTGAGGGTTTTACAACTCCTTAAAAGATGATCCTTCTAATAAATTTATTGAAACCCTCTATTTACCGTAAGGGTTGTGTTCTGGCCCTGGACTGCAGAACATCGTTATCCTTCTTGTGTTTGGTTTAATAAAAGATGGATGTATCACACATGTCCCAGTGAAGTACAAATGAGTATTTTCCTTCTAGCTGAAGCGTCCTCTATGTCTTCATTAGGTGTATTCTAATTCACTCTTTGAGGCTGGGGAATAGGAACACACTGTGCAGAAAAGCCTGCCCAGTCCTGGTCATGTAGGAGGTCTAATGAGTGGGCTTCTGAGGTTGTTCCATCAGCTCCCTCGATCTGCCCCAGAGTACCTGCTTCAGTACCTGTCAGCTTGCAGAAGAGAAAATGATTAAGCGTTGCATAAAAAGTTTGCAGACTACTTACAGATGGAAGATCTGCACTATTGTATATAACACGACACACGTATTGAAATACTCAGCATGTTTAGAAATTCCTAAAGTCTTCCACTGACTTTTTCCCCAGGCAGCAAATTAAGAATTTCAAGGAGGTGATACTAGTGCCCTTTTTCTTCTAGCCATATTACCTTGAGCCGCCCCCTTTCTGTTAGATGCTAGTTATACATTAGCTAGCTCCTGCACTTGTAAGTCAAACAAGTATCAGTTCTGATCTCTGTTCTCAAATAACAAATGTTCATCTGCTTTGGCACTGGATTTAGTGTAGAGGATCAAGTTGGTTAGTTACACCTGTATGAAGAACAACAAAAAACAGCCCTGCATTTCCTGTAGTAGATTTACTCCATCTCTGTGTGGACTTCAACAAGGGCACCAATTAACTCTTGTTGAGTCGGCTGTAGCTGGTTCCACAGGCAAGGAAAAAAAATCCCTTCTTAATAACAAAAAAGGCACTTTAATGTCTTGCATCTTGCACTATATTGTATTTGGGCTTACTTCCAGTAGGAAGACCAGCAATATACATATATTTGAACAAGTGCAGTTATTGACAAATATTGACAAAATTCAGTGGAGAATCTAACTGCATTCTTATGCTACCAAAAAGGGGGGTTAGAGAGTTAAAAGAGGTAATTTCAGCATCCAGAAACTTCATTAATGTGCTGGTTTGACTGAGAATGAGTTAATTTTCTTCACGCATTTAGAAATCTTTCATAGCTAACACACTTGTTATTTGGACTTAGTTTGAGAACAAGAAGATAACACCCCAGCACAGAGCTCATGTTTTTAATTGCTCTGGTCTGAGAGACAAGGACACTGAGTGCTGTGCTTACAGGTGTGCGGCATTGAGGAAGGCAGGGCAGAGATGGGATGGAGTTTGACTGACATCCACACTGATCAATAAGAGTATTCCATTCCACTAGCATCATACTAATTATTTAAGAAGAATCAGGACTTGCCAGTTTGTTCCTCTGCACTCTCTCGCTGTTGCTTGCTCTGGGGCACAGCCAGGGGAGTTTGAATCGAGAGTTTTAGTTCGGCCGTTCGTGATTTTGCAGAGACCTCTGAGCCTTTCTGCCTTTTTTCTTCTTCCTTCTCTCTTTGGGACCAGCTGCTGTTTCCTGGGACTGACTAATCAGTGTGTTCATGATGGATTGCCTTGAGTATCTTTTATTTCTATTTTATATATGTATTTACTGGTAGTGTATTAGTATTTTGTTATTTTATTAAACTCTGCTTATCTCAATCCAAGTTTATCCCTTCCCTTTTTTGATTCTCTCCCCTATTGGGAGGTGCAGGCAGGGGTGAGTGAGAGGCTCTTGTGGTTGCATTGCTAACTCAGGTTAAACCACAACAATTAAATACCAACATTCTTTGTAGGCAGAGGAACAGGGACTGCCACGGAGGTTGCAGTGTACTGAGAATTACCATATGCGTGTGTACTGGTAATACCTGCTCACTGCTAGAAGAAAGCCAGCTTAAGCAATGTTCATCACATATTTTCTGAGAAGTGAACATCTGGGGTTTCCAGTGCTCTTGGGATTTCTGAACATGTATTGTGTCCTTGGAGTTGCTGTCCTGACAGTGTGTGGGAGAAAATAAAAAGCCTCAAGTTAGAAGCCTGAGTTTCATGGGAATTGTAAATGTCTCAACAAATTTCAGTGGATCTTCAAGCAAGCAAAATGAGAGACTGCTCCAATGCCTCTGTGTAATCAGTTTCAACATTTATGACTCAGACTATGAAACATGCAATGCTGAATTATGTACTCTGGGACAAGAAGAAAAATAAGGCAACTTATCTTACCATACTGGAAAATATCATTACAGGACAGTGGTGGTATGTTGAACTTCTAAAAATCCTATTAGTGTAAATGAACTGAAAAGTAGCAAAACAGAACAAACTTGGCTTTCGGACACAGAAAATTTAATTTCATAGTCTTTTGTTTGTATGGTCTTTAAATTGTAAATTGCACTTTTCTCAAAGCATAGGAAAAGCTGAAGTGAAAATACATATATTTGTGTATTGAATCAGCATGACATAACACAATAATTGTCATTTCAGTTGCTTTTGATCTTTTGCACACAGGACAGTAGGACTTAAAAAACTGGCAAGGTCACAGCCTCTTCAGCCATTAGGCCTTCACTATGGATGCCTGAAGTGGTCATCATTTGACACCGTCACAGCAGCCTACAAAATTCAGCACGTGATCTAAGCCAAGCTTGTGAGCATCTGATGGCATTTTTTCAGAAAGATCATGCCCCGAGACAACGATTTTGCAGTTTGACTATCTCTAAGTAACTCAGACCTAATACTAGCACCACTTGAAGTTATGAGGGAAAATCACTTTTCAGCCAAAAAAAGTAACTAAATCAGGTATAAGACCATTTTACCCACACTGTAAGGTCAGTGTAGCACTTGTACATATTGGCTCAATCCTGAAACTGTCATTATTACCATACCAATTTTTAGACAAAATCACTGATTTTTTTTGTGTGTGTTTTTTTTTTTTTTCCTTAACATTTTAGATTAGCAGTCAGAATGCATGAGGAAAGGGTTATGCAAAGTCTATATGCTCAGCAAGAAGTTGCCTGGATAATTACCTCAGTGAAATGTCCTACTGTGGGCTTCAAGCTTCAGGGAGAAGCCTTCCTGCAGGAGCCTGGTGCTGGTGCTCCATGGGGATTGTTCCAAGGTCCATTCCTTCAGTGCACAGAGTATGGCTTGCTGGGTGTGTCGGGTGTGCACTGTTCCCATGGCAATGGGTGGTTACAGCCCTTACAAAGAAATCAGGGAATTTATATTCCATTCCCTTCTTAATGTGAGAGAATTTGAATCCACATGTCCTATTTTTGAGGTAATCACTTATCCTGAAAGACCTTCTTTCCCCTCTCCTTTTGAATGTGTGCCACCAAACCAAAATTAATTAAAAGAGAGTAAGCATGAATATAAAGAGACAAAAAACCAGCAGGACTACAAGTTAATACTTAGGGCATTCATGAGGAAGATGGGAATTGTGAGCTGTGGTTCCTGCCCCCAAGATGAGTTGTGTTCGGCACTTGAACAGTGATATACACAAGCATTTCTGGCAGCAGAGAGAGAACCGGGACTCCCTGCTTGCCCTGAGCATGCTGAGTGCTCCCCTGAATAGTGTCATGGCTTGATCTGGTGGGATGGAGAGTGTTCCCTTGTGAAGGATGAAGCTGTCACCTAGTAAGAAAGACATCCTGCTCAGAATCACAGCTATCTTGCCCACAGGTAGAAGCTAAGCATCAGAGTGATAATGAATTTAGGGGACTCCACCTCATTCTTTGTTTTACAAGATGGCAGGAACCACTATCGTATATGTATGCATCTCTGAGACTTGGAAACCAAGTGTGTGATGACTGAGTGATTCCTGCCACCTGGCTGAGCTAAAGCCCTGTCTCTGAGTGCAGAGCAGGAGGAAGCAGAGATGGATGCTCAGCTCCTCTGCTCTGTCTGAGCAGAGACAGTTCTGGACGTATAAAGTGGTGCAGCTCAGGGCACCTGGGCATTGTGAAGTGGAAAAAGTAGGTATCTGTCAAATTGAGTTTTCTCCAGTGCTAGGAGGCAACCATGCAAGGTGAGTCTGGGATTAGGTACTTCAGTCCTGTATAAGCCCTTTTTGATGTTGCCTTGTATCCTTTTCTTGTCTCTCTCTCTCTTTTTTTTTTTTTTTTTTTTAATTTTTTTGTTCTTTCCAATTTCTCCATTAATCTAAAGACTGTCTGTTCAAGAAGCTTCTGATTAAAGTGCTGTTCATTTTAGTACTTAGTGAGACTAGCTGCTTTTGAAGATGTGTAAGTTTGGCTGTAATGACTTTTTAGCCTGGACATGCTCAGCCAGGACGTGTTACTGGAAGAGGGATCAGCGCTGGCTCACGCCTGTGTTGGCAGGCTTTCCCCAGCACTGATGTCTGTTTTCTTTACTGCTGAAGCCAGAGAGAGGAGGCTGAAATGAAAGTTAGGATTGGCAAGGAAAGAGCGAGGTGTAAAAATGTGAATTTCAGAATTTTAATCACACCTATGGTTATAATTAGAGATACGGCAAAGATAAAATACGCAGCAAGCCTGAGGGATCTATATATCTACTGCTCCTGGATTGCTATCTGACAAGTTAATTAACCACAACAATGTTGAAATACATACTCAGAATGATTGCTTGGGACTGGACTCAGCTTTCTCTCATCATAATGACGTGGAGAGAGCAGATAGAAACTTAAGGAAGTAAAGAAAGGTTAAAATGACAACTATTTCTAAACCAGAATGAGGGCATTCAGTCTAGTAAACCCTGCATTACAACTGATGTTAAAGATGAGTGAGTTCCCTCCTGCGCTAGCAGAACTCATGCAACATGAAGGAAGAAGAAAGTTGTTTTCCTCTATGGCCACCTCACTGCAAATGATTTATTTTAAAAGATCTTTCATGGTTTTGAGGAGGCTTCTTGTATAGTACTCCTGTTTTGTAGTGCCCTCCATTTTCCCTTGCCCAAGAGTCACTTTTGAGTCACCAGGCTTTCTGTGGATGGCAGAGCGAGAGCATAAGCAGTGGAATGATGATGGAGTATTTCTTGAGGGCGAGCAGAATGAGGCTCCAGATTTGGCTTACCAAATGAATAGCTTGCTCAGCTGTAGGTACACAGGCACATAGTGCTGAGTATTTAGACTTAGATATATCACTGGTTTTGGTATGTGCTGACAGATACTGGTACAGAGGAATGAAATCCTTTATCCAAAGGACAAAAATGCAGAGGTGGCCATAAATGACAATTTCTGTATTGTGAGAAAAGCTGGTGGGTCAGCGTTTATTCTTGTTTGGTCTGCTTGGGAACAGAGAGATGAAATCATGTACTGTTTATTGCAGGGTGAGGGGGGGGGGGGCGGGGGATGCTGACCTGTAGAAGATGTCAGTCATGTGGAAACTTTCTGGAAAATTTCAGATGGGTTTCTATACATACTGTAACTACAAAGACTTGGCAGGGCATCTTGGTGGCATCTGAGTGGCACTCTGCCAAGTCACTCAAGCCTACACTTGCTCACCTTTTGGTGTCTTTGCTGGCTATCCTGTATCCCCCTCTCTGTTGCTCCAAGGGAGATGGACTGTTGCAACATCTGTATGTTCAAATAATGGGGTCTCTCCATCTACTCAAATGGGAAAATTTCAACTGGAAACCATAATTCGTGCATGGAAGTTGCCACCCGTTGAACCGATGTGACTAGCAACTTGAAACTATTAAAGAACTACAGGTGATATAGGAGGCCTTGTGAGTTGTAGATCCCCAGTCAGACCCAGCATCTTTTCTCTTGCAAGTAGAGTTTGATATGTGTGGTTTGTTGCTAGAGAAAAACATATCTGTAGGAGATGGCACATCGAAGAGATCCATTATTTGCCTTGGCTCTGTGTATATATATTCATTAGAAGGGTTTTTAAAAGTAACTTTCAAAATTTCAGCTTCTTTTCTGCTTTAGACATGTATTTCTGCTTGGTCTGATCCACTCCTTGTGTATCTTGTGTTTTTGCAGAAGTTTTCTCTTAAAGGAGCTGCTTACAGTAACTGACAGGTTTGTGGCAGAGGTTCCTTTCTGGGTGTGAATGGCCGGGCTACCTTCATTTCCTGAATAATTGATGAGCAAATGAGAACATCTCCTCTGAACTGAAAATTAATTGTAACCAAACTTCAGGGAGCCCCCAGTGAAGATAAACAAAAATAAACCACCTCATAAAAATTCAAGTTGAGTAAGCTCATGCTTTCTTCTGCTTTGAGATACACATCTCTATTTAATCAAAATATTTTCAATTGCACTGTTTATTCACCCACGAGCACCACAGCACATTCTCCTTCCCTCACCACAATTCCTTGTGTTCTTTCAAGCCATTAATTCTCTGTTCCAGGAGAAATCTGGAAGGAGAGCATGGAGGGGGATTAAGAAGCCAGTAGAGCCATACTTGATTATTACAGGTGGTAGGAAAAGGTCACCACTTGCTTTAATTTAGCTCCTTTAGAAAAGTACTAAATGTCACTGTGTTTTGGATAGATGTTTATAATTATTGCAAGAGAACAGTAAGATGCAGTACATGTAGTATTCATTTTTTTAATATATATTGGGTATTTCTAATTGAATGAGAAAAACCCACAATGCTAATAGACCAAAATTAAGTTTTGGAGCAAAAGTCACATCTTGTAGTCCTTAATCAAGCAAATCTCCTAATAATTCAGTTGCAAATCTTGCTGCAGGAAGGATCATTTTTTGCCAACAAAATAGTAAAACATGAATAATTTTGACATGATTTCATTTGCTTACTTTCTTCTTTGTAAATGACTTTTTTTCTTATTTGTGCTTGTAACAAGAAATCTCCTTCTTGTACAGCCAGAGAGCCTGCTTTAAAACCTAAAATTGTTATTGGCTTTTTTTCAGCTGCTTCTCTTGACGTCAGTAGGGAGATCTGGCTTTCCCTGAAACACATTAAAGTAGTGGATATGAATGTTATAAATATATCAAGAAATAAAGACTTTTCTTCAAAATAAGGGAGCAGCAGCTTCAAACTCAGCAGACAGCCTGCCACTTCCACTCAGCAATAGGCAGAAGCAAGGCTGTTTGGAGAGATGCCCCTCTTCTGAGCTGTTGTCTTCTGTTCCAAAGCACATCTATTATTTCTAAAGGATTCAGTCATACCAAGTTAGATCTAAACAAAGGAAGATCCTGACAAGTCAGACTAAAAAGCAGTATCATTTTACTAGAGTAAAAAATTAATAAAATATTTGCTATAATTTTATATTCCATGTGCAGAAAAAATGCTTACTGTTCAGGCACAATGCCTGGGATTTTTTCACTGCTCTTTCACACTATAAGAGATGCAGAGGGTAACCCAGGACATAAGTAAGTGGCTTTTCTTGTAACATGAGATTTTCATGCAACACGCATATGAGCAAAGCATTTGTGTGCAACTCAGCATGAATAATCCTGCGAAGATGATCATACTTGGTTATTGATGGAAAGACGACAGCTCCTCAGCCACACAGAAGCAGCTCTCCTGATGGTTTGTGTTAGTTCATATAGAAGGCATCCGGACTATGTCACTAGCAGACAGCTCTGCCTTATTTGGATGAGGCATTTTTCTTCTCAGAGTCTGCGCTTTCCTGGCTTGCACAGGAGCCTGATGAATGGGTAGATGTTATACCAATCTGACTCTCACTTTTTTCATGCCAGATTGATTATACTGTTTCAAAAAGCTAGAGCCCTTTTCCTTGAGCTATATGTTGGCATTTCTTCAAGTCTAAATACGTAATTTTCTATCTTTGGGAAGGCATAGATTGTGTTCATCGCCATCTGTGGGTGGAAGCTATATTCTTCACACGTTTAGGTCTACATACAATCCTAAAGATGTGTATGCAGGAGGGAGAATTTCTACCTGAACCTTTTCCCTCCTCAATCTGCCAGTGGTGTCATTTTTCAAGTGGGAACTTCCTGAGGAAATGCTGTAATACTCTACAGCAATTATTATTAAGATTACTTGAACCAGTCAGCTCTGGGGCTTGAATGATGCTGTGAAGTAAGCACAGATATAAAACATTGGGCACTGGAATTTTGGAGTTAGGCACATGTCTGGATTTTTAGTCCAATAAGTTCTACACTTTAAAAAGCTGCAACAGCAATAGAAACAGCTTTAATGAGACTGATTATAGTATCCTTCTTCCCTGAAGAAATTTAACATGATGTGACTTTAGAAAAATTTAGCAGAGCCTGGTCCTTTGTGCAAGTGAAGGTGTTGGTTTCCACTTGCAGATGCTGAAGCTACGCTTAAGATGTGTATCAGCAGGGCAGCTGGTCATTCACGCCCTTGTGCTGATCTGTGGAGCTGAAAACTTGCCCAGGACCATGGGGCAGCTCAGACCTGAGCCAATTGTTCATTTACTGGGAACTGGCAAAATAGTATTTTTGAACTTTGCTCTGATTTCCACCATTTGATGTATTCTGGCCCATACTGTCCAAGCAAGAGTGTATCCTGATATCTGCCTCCAGCTTCAAATACATATTTTTTCTGAAGCTGACAAATTACTTTTGTTTGTTCTCTGGTCTAAATTTGCAAACAAAACAGGACTTTCTGTATAATCAGAAAACACCTGAAAATTTTGTTCCAGAATAGACTTCACCAGGCAACGTCTGCTTTAAAAAAAGAAAAGTCAGACGCGAGGCCACATGATTGAACATTTTCCGAAAGCATGTTTCTCAGTAATGGCTTTTTCCAGTAGTAAGTGTAGGCTTTCACAGCACCACCTTTGGAGTGGCTCTGGGGTCAGTGGTGAGGAGGGCAAGATTTGGAGTCCCACTGCATTGAGTTCCTCTCATTTTATATAAGTCACAAAATAATAGTCAGTCACAAACCCCTGACTACATCCCCAAATTGTTTAAAATTCTCTCTGTTGCTTAAATTGCTATCATAGCCATAAGTAACAAAACAGCAGAATAGAAAAAAACTCCTCTCAGTCCTCCAAGTGAGAGGTCCCAGTAACTGCTCTGGCGGAACTCATCATTGCTGCAGTATTTCATTTATTTTTCTGCAATAAACCATTGATTCCAGAAGGAAGATAACTGTCTTCTAGACTCTCAGTCCAAGAGGAGATTCATTTCTCCTAAAAATTTGTATCAGTTCTCTTACCTAGATTTTTCTCTTTCTAGCTTTTGTTTCTGTAAATTTCCCCAGGGACATCCCACATATTTCCTGCTCTAGACTTTCACCAAAGCCAAAGCTTGCTACAGCTACACCCATAACTTCCTTAGACACATTCCTGAAAGAATGCAAAATCTCCCCCTTTTTTTTTTTCCTTTTTATTTTGGCTTGCTGTAACATGCTTAAGTTTTATAGGTGTTAGACCTTTTAACACTTTGTAAATTTATGCCGTGAAAGAGATTAACAGTGTAAATGAGCTCTAAATTGCATCTATGATGTGGCTCTCTGTTAAATATACTCGAGAATGCAATGCCTCTCATCTCACAGAGATTCCATTTTGTATCAAAGAAATGTACTTTTAGTAAATAAAACCTGAGAAAGAGCCTAAAGCAGAGGTGTTGTCTTGTAAATAAGTCTCGATCTGCAAAAAACAGACAGGTTTAGACTATTACACTTACACAGAGCCTCACTGCCCTCACTCTCCCAAGGATTATAGCTTTCAGCAAGAAAAAAAAATGTGCAGAGGGTGTGTAAAAAAGGAAATCAAAGGTGAACCATAATGCTGACCTTGGTAATGCACTGTTTCTTTAAATATGTATGTTTTTATTAGCTACAAAAAGCTTATTTCTATGTTGTAAAATATTTACAGTAACAGCTTCATTACTGTGACAGAATTCTGCTACCAGTTAAGTTTATAACACTAACAAAAGCTCCTTACAGTCATTTTTACAATGATAACTGCTTAGAATATGCTTGAAAACTGTCTGATGTTTCATCCTTCCTAAAGAGCATTCCTTGGCTGTTCACTATACTTGTTCCCTTGCTCCTCTTTTCTTGGAATTTCTGTATAAAAGCAGAGTACTGGTTTTGAGCTCCTCATTGTGAGTTTTCCCTTAACTGTGTAAGGGAGAAAAGACTGTCTTCTTTTTTAATCCTTTGCAATGTTGGTTAGAAAACTGTTCTGGTTTGAGAATGCCTGTGTTTAATCTGAAAGAACAGACTATGACTAGAGAACCTTAAGACATCTCAAATAGTTGCCAAAGTTCAAATGTCTTAGAAATAGTTAGTGTAGATCCACTATGAAGTGGCTTCCATCTGGTACTTGCCTTCTTCAGCATTGCAAAGGATTTAATAAACCCCCCATGGTTCTCATGGAGTTGAACACGAGCTGCATCAAATGAAGTGTTTTATAAATTTGTTGGGGTGTTGGTTGGTTGGTTGGCTTTTCTGTAAATAGGTTTGCTTCTAATCTTACTTACTTCCATTGGTTTTAATGAAAGTAATGGCTACTAGAGTTGGCCAAATGACAACAGTATAATTCCTACCATCATGGAAGTCAAGCGTTAGAAAACATAAAAATTAAAGTCTAGGGGTCCCTGAATAATAGAGAGGTATTAGGCATAAGATAGATTCATGATCCTATCTGTTCATTTTTTACTAAGCATTCAAATTCTGTAAATTCTATTTTAGGTAACCTTATTGTAACCAGCAGCTTAGCACATTTCCATAAACAAAGGCTTTCAAGTTTGGAAACACCTCCATAATGGCCAGTTAAACAGTTTTGGTGGTGTTCATCTCTGCAGTTACTTTTACAGTGTCAGACACCTGGCTTCATCCTTTTGCAAATCTTACGCCTGAGAGCAAGGTCCAAATTTGCTATTAATGATGCGTTTGTTATTGTGTAAACCACAAAACTAACACGTCATAGGTAGTGAGATTGATGTTTCTGCCCTTGCATCACTGCAGTTTTTGGTATGAGGTTTGCTGTGACGGAGGGTCTTTGTCCTAGGTGCAGTCCTCCAGGTCTGTGTCACTGCCTCGTAATACTTTGGCCACAGTCAGGTCACATCCCATTCTTTGAAAGTATTTGATGATCCAGCTGCCAAAACCCATCTAAGTCCCTTGTGTCTGAGCAGTAGCTGATGGCTGTTTTGTAAAGGCTGGGTGCATAAATGCAGCCCGATCTTTGCTGGGGCCATGGAATGCTGCAGTTCAGCTCCCCACAAGACAGAGCCACTGCCACCCTAAGCTGCTCGGTCTTGCTGTGGAACCTTAGTGATGTCCATCTAATCCTCTGCAGGGGGATGATAAAACCATTAGCTAGCTTGTGGCTTAGCATAACATGCAGCAAAGTTGGCAACACGTGAAAGTAGAGACAGTCACATTAGCCCTTTGGAGCTGCTGTGACATGAGAAGAATGCCACCGTTCATGCTGCAAAGGCTGCTGCAGCTCTGCTCCAGTGCACGTCCATCACAGGAAGAAAGACATAACAGCAATAGTGCTAGTGTTGGCTGCCAACCTGAGAAATCTGCTGACCGCCATGGCCCTGCTCACCTTTGCCTCCATGTAACACATGAACTAGCCTGGTAATGGGAACAATTTACAAGGCAATAATTTTAATTGCTGTCACTGATTAACAGCCACAAACACAGAGGCAGAGCAGAAACTCATCTATGATTCTTCCAATAAATATATACCTCAAACATTTATTTGGCCTTGCAGTAAAAAAGAGCCTGTTACAAGGATTTATCTGAACTTTATCTGCAGTCTGAGCAGACTAACAAAACAGGACAGGGCTTGCTTTCAGTTTTTAAAGACAAGAAAACAATATTTGGCTTTCTAGAACAAAACAAAACACAGAGAGAGCTGGGAAAACTGGCTTTGCTGGGTCCTTTGCTAAATCTTTCCCCCATCTTTTCTGAACCATCCGAAACAATTATTTTGCTATTAAGTGTAGTCATGGTAGTGGGAGGACTAAGTGGATAGTATCTCTCTCTCCCTACTGCCTTTTTAAGACTCTTTAGAGAATTTTCAGAAGATGTTTCCATCTCATGTAATTTGAACAGGTTTTTTTTTCCTAGTAAGATTTATTACATTATCCATTTTAACTCTATTCCTTTTGCAAACGACAAATTATGTCATGTTGTTAAAAAGTAAAATTAGAATCAGCAGCAAACCCCCCAAACAATCTGAGGTTTTCTGAGGGAAAGCTGTAAGATAAGACAGGGAAAAAAAGGCTTCTTATGTTACTGACTTGCTCAGGGCAGCTGAAGACTGATGTGGCATCTGATGTAATTTTATCCCAGGCTTTGCCTGGAAATTGATGTCTTGCTTACACCCATGACAAAGCCTAAAGTGCAGTGCACTAAGCTAACCCACCACTTGGCCATTTTTATCTCTGCTGTGCTGGAAGGAGGGACAAGACTGACACAGCTCCTTCACTGGAGGAATCCTTCATACTGCAAATGTGGTAAATTTTGGTTGAAATAAATAACTCTTGAATCGCGGCATTTCTCTACTTGTAGAGCTGCTGAGGCCACAGTTAGTTCCTTTAGCTTTTAAACCTGATGCTTTAACTTCATGTCTTTCTAACTCATTTAGTCACAAGCCATCAGTACTGGGGTCGATTAGATACAGAGGTTCACCTGAGCTGTTATTAGTAGCTATTGTGATACTTGATTGGTTTTCTAAACTGCATGACAGGATGGGAGAGGTAGGGTCTTTCTCCTGCCTGTGTATTAGCTAGGCCAGGATGGGACTAACAGCACCACAAATTATTGCTCCAATAGTGTCTGCAAAACACTTTGTCATCATTGCTTGTATATGTTCCAAATTATCATGGACTTGAAGCAGAGATTCAGGGCCTGAGCTTCCTCTTCTTTTTTCTACATCTGCTACACAAGGTCCTTGTATTGTGAGAGTAAATAATCACCCCTGTCTCTGCAGACATGTTCCTATTTGCTGCCTATGTCCTTCTAATGTCATAGCCCAGTATTGGATTAGTACCAGGATTATTGTGCGTTTTCTTAACATGGGCAAGTGGGATATCACATTAATATTATCTTTTAATTGCTTCTGGCTGGTTTTGCCAGCCAGCTATCCAAACTGTGCAATGACAGCCATTTGTTTGGGCTGAATATGGTGCTCTGGTTCAGATCTGTATCACTGTTCCTTTCCATGGGATCAAACTTGCACTCTCCACTCTAATGAGTGCACCCCAGCACAGATCTCTCTCCAGATGTGTGAAGTGCTTAAATCACATTTTTGTTGTGTGTCAGAAAGAGAAGGCTCTCATTCTGAGAGAGACTTGCTCCAGAATGCTGTCCACTAAGTGATTCAGGCTTATGGACCAGCAAGGCAGAAGACCCAGGGTGAAACAAGGGCTCTGCCTGACAGGGAACAAGAATTTCACCTTGATATCCCATGAGTGCCTTGAATGTCAGGCTGCTGTTGTTCAGAAGGTTTCTCTATTTATATCTATTTATATTTTTCTCTCAAAACTACTCTAAGTGTGTGTATATATATATATGTATATATACATATATATATGCACACACATGTATGTATTGCTTTGGCAACAAGTACCTAAGAGACTGGCAGTAATAACACCTATGGGAAGTAGGGAAGGTCTGTTTTTTCAGGATTTTACAGACCAAGAGATGACAACAACTATCCTGCAAGATAGAATAGCCCTAATAATAGAGAGCACTGGCAAAGCTCTTCTAGTTGAACCAGGCCATGTGTCTTTTGGTCTCATATCCTGAGCAACACAAGCTACAGGCAAGCATGCTAATCACTGAAACATTTATACCTAGTCCCCCTCTGTGGCGTACCCCATCTGGATGGAAGAACTTCCTAACTTCGACCCCAGCCCACGTAACTGCCAGATTCTGGATCTGCCCTTTCGTGTCTGAAGTCAGCAGTCAGGCTTATGTCTACATTTTGAAAATATACTCCTCCAAATCTTGTAGTAAGGCAGGCTTTAAAAGGCTGCAATTTCTACAGGAAAAATCACATGAAGTATGCCTTTTAAAGGCCTAACTACAATGAAGTATAGTAATTCCCAACATGTGTATCTTATTTTCAGACAGTAATCCAGCCAATTTCAGTTAATAAATTGGATCACGTATTTGCTTACAGTCCTCTTTGTTTGAAAAATAAGTCACATTTATAATAATCACATAAACATGGCAGTCATTTTATTCATATTTTATCAGTTGTTCATGCTTTTAAAATATTCGTCCAGTTTTATTGAAGTGAAAATTAATTTGGTTCAGAATCTGATTTAAAAAAAATTAGTGAAACAAGTTTGTTTGCTAAGCACTGCAGGTGAAGTGAGAGTTATTTCTGTTCAGTACCAGATCTATCCTGGGGTTTCTGCTGATGTACAATACTGGTATGCTCTTTGCCTGCCCAAAAACTCAGCTACATGCCAGGTAAGACTTTGTAGCTACAGCTGAGTGACCAACATCACCTTATTTTTCCTGTTTATTCCAGTCTTTTCCAGAGTGAGCACACGTTTTGGGCATTTGACAGATCAAAGTGCTGCTGTCACCCAGCACAGTCTTACAAAAAATGTCTTTCAAATGCTGCTCTCCACATTGTCCAGATTGCGTCATTCCCATGCAAAACAAGCCAAAATAATGACTTTTAAAACTCCCTATTACGAAAGAGTAGAAAGTGTGTACATAGGAATTTAAAGGAACAAGGACTTGCTGCCAAAACTGGTGGCAAACTTAACATCATATTCAATTGTTTTTAACAGTTGTGAAACAGAACATTCTCTTTTCCAGTTCATTTAAGTAATGTGATAGGCTTGGCCTAAACTATTATTGTAAATAGTGATGGATTTTCTGCTGGAATATATACTTGTTTGTTGTTGTGCTTCAGCTTTCATGTGAAGAATCATTTTCATTAACCTATTCTTTATTGAATTAATATATTTATGTTCCCTCTTTTCCTGGATTTCATAATCCCAAAATAACTAACCATACAGAAAGATTTCTTCATATTTCTGCCTGATGTTGCTCCCTTAACTTCTACATTCCTAGCAAGCAGATCAGCTGTGAGATACCCTTATTCCCTCAGAGCAGTGCCTTGCTTCACAATTAGCTTCACCCACATCAGTGGATTTCCTTGTTCAGTCTGGCAGCAGCTATCAAACTGCAATTTATCAGCCCAGTTTGATTCTGGCAGTTCCAACAAGGTGACTAGCCTGACAGAAGTACAATTGTTCACATAGTTTATGTGGTCAGAAGCTCAACAGAAGTGGGATAAGACAGGGGAAAATTTGGGAAAGACTAAGATAAAACCTAAATAGCTGTGAAAACAGATATTACGCTCTGGCCCTTGGTCATAAAGAGTGCTGTCGAATGCTGTAGGACTACTGCAAATGTGTTGTGATGCAAAACAGAGAAGCAATTTTTTGCATTTGAAGATCATCTGTGAATGCCAGGATGCTTCATGCATGCAAACATTAAGTTTGCACCCCAATGGCTATCTGCAGATACCACTTCAGCTTTGTTACAGAAATTGTTGCGATAGCTTGTGTGCCCAAATGAAAAATATTGTGCCTTGTTTTTTACAGCTACAGTGTCATCAGGGATTTTTCTTTATATGACTGGATCCTACTCACACCATGTCTCCCCAGATCATCCTACTTGTTTTGCCATTTCAAAAGAACCACCTTGCAAGCATTTATCTTTGTGTTTGCTAAATAATACAATAGGAGCTCAGTTCAAATGCAGAGCTACTCTCGTAAAATTATTTTTCGTTTCATCTAGCTCATTGTCTCATCATGTTTATTAAGTGTTTAAGAGGCAAAGTCACTCTTGTAATACTCAAGGAATGGGAGTTAGTTAAGATCCACATCTAAAACTGATAAACTTGTCAAAACCTATAGAGCCTGATAATAAACAGCAGGTGGTTTTATGATAACTCAATCCTTACAGAAATTTATACTTCATAAAACTGAAACTGAATTGTTAGTTTAATGTGTCTGATTACTGTGAATATGGATGGTAGGCACCTGGTAAGGGCATGCAAAGCCGCCTAGTTCTCCCTCAGAAAACTTAGTGTGGATGACTAAAGACCATAGGTAGGTATTGAGGGAAAAGCTGCCTTAAGTGTGTGAAGCTGTGAAGTGTAGTTCTTGTCAATAGCAATTTTAGAAAATGAAAATTGATCTAGGTCTTTCAGCTCAGAGGTTGGAGGACAAACAGTGGAAGTCTGAAACTCTGGCTCTTTCCTTCTTTGAGGTGTTTCCCCAGCTTCAGCCTTCTCGGTGACACGGAGTGATCTGAAGAAATTATTGCCACTGTTACTCATACTGTTCACTGCTCTTTGGGTGCACTGATCTTACTTTATGCTGCTCTGGCAACACAGAGCAGCCATTAGTCCTTAATGCGCTCACCTGGAGGATTATACCATCAAGCGGCAGGCAGAATGCCACCGTGAGCCCCCGTGCTGTTCTCTTGTAGGCTATTCCCAGCAGCTTTTGTTATTCAAGTTCTTAATCTAAGAGTCCACCTGGATGCTCAGCTAGACAGAGGCAGAAGAAAGGTCAAAGGAAGACTCTCGTTCCTAATTGCAGCTGATAAGACATGGGCTGCTGAAGGTTGGGTATGAGTAAAGGAAGAAGAAGGAACTTCAAAGGGTGAGATGAAGAGCCTGGACTTTGCCTTGTATGTGTTTTTCTCAATGTGCACACTGCATGAAGGAGCTGTGGCAAGAGTCTCTGAAAGCGTGTCTGAAACACTGACACCCCAGGGGCAACAGGTTGTACACCGGTTTGTCTTGACCTTGGCCAAGACACATGGAAAAGATTTCCAGCTTTGTACTGCATGTCTTTCTATTTGATCAAATGACATAAGTGTTTTGTCTGAGGGGTCATTTTATTACCTCTGGGCCCATCACATTGTAAAATGAGTACAGGTGGATGGCTGATCATTTTAAATCATTTTAATTCTTTTTTTTTTTTTTTTTTTTTTTTTCTTTTTTTTTTTTTACTACTAGAGAAGTGAGGTCTAGTGAAAACCTTCAAGTTCCTTAACTCCAAACATGTAGGCGTCTAAGTAGACCTTGCTTCCTTGCTCAGGCAATACATATTATTTCAATCTTATCTGGAGCGTAAGATTACTTTGTTTATGGGTACTGCTGTGGGAATTTCCAGTATAGAAATTGAAGGTGGCTTTGGCTTGAAGAAGAAGGGAAGTAAGGATTAAATTTTAGCAGTCTTGCTTTGTTTTTACTAATGAGGCTATAGCTGGTTAACTGTGGGGTTTCCAAACCCTGTGACTCTTCAAACTGTGTCACTTCTTTATGTGGGAGAAACTAAAATGTGAAAATGAGGAAATACCAGAAATAAGAGCTTTAACTGTCATATGAAGCTAGTTTCATAGTGTTAATGCAGACAATATAGAGAAGTGACAGGATTCACCTTTAGTATAGGTCTTGTTGAAATAATTAGCACTAAAGAAACAAAGTTTTGAAGAACAGAGTCTTGATATGCCATGAAATATTCATTTTCAGTAAGTCATTTAAGTTAGAAGTCTTGAAAAGGGAAATTGTTCCCAGACTTCTCACAGTGTCTGTTGAACAGTTAGATGGGAATAAGGAGGGGAAGCAGAGAATGAAGAGTTGTTTTGGTTTCGTTTTCTTTTTTAGCTTAAACCGTCAGATATAGCTTACTGCTTATATTATTGATTAATCCCTTGCTGTTTCTCTCATGTAGTCATATGGTGTTGACCAAAACTAGGAAGGAAATGTTGAAATGTGTACCTAAGCCCCTTCTCCCATTTCAGCAATTTGTATTGTGGGATATAGAGTAATACAAACCCGCAAAGCTGTGTGAGGTGTTGGCTAACACTGTTCTAGAAGATTTATTACCACTCAAAACATGATAAATTATTTTCAGTTGACTGACTTTATAGTAGTAAGATCTCAACTGAAAAAAACATGTACTGTTGCCATGTTCGAAAAAAATTCCCTTTGTACTGCTGTGTCGTAACAGGCTGCCAGCCAATGTCATCCACATGTCTGCTTGGTAGCAAAAAAAGGTTTTCAGCACTTCTTCTTACTAAAATGAAACCTTTCATATATATTTCAGAAACACCCTGTCATTTTAAATTAGATCACATACATTTAGTTTTACTTTGAAAAGGAAAACAAGGTTCACACCATGTAGAGTTTGTCTTCACTTCCTATCACTCCTTCTCTCCTTTTTCAATCACCTCTCAGCAGAAACTCCACCATGCCAACCACTTTTAAGTAGTATTCCTTAGATTAAGTGGTCTCAAGTTTATACAGCAGAGAACAGAGGGCACAGTGCTACAGCTCTACTTAGGGCAGTGCCATCAGTTGAGTTACTCCCACAGACTAGGAGTCTGGAGTCTGACTTACCTCATGAGCTGAGCTCACATGAACCCTGGGTTCATCACAGTTAATGCTTTGCCCAAAAGACTAGAACAAGCTAAGAGAACACTCAGATAGTCATGGGAGACATTTGCATCATGAGCAAATGGAAAACTACTGAGGCAAGGGTGTCTTGTGTCCTTGACCAGAGTTTTCAGTTGTACAGCAGTCTGTTACCATTAATAACTCTTACTTACACTCTGGACCTCCAGTTTGGATTGGGACTGTGTTATCCTTGCTGCAGTACAAAGACTCATGAGAATTTTTTCTGCTTGGGATGCATTTGCCACAACCCATGGACACTGGCAGCAGCCTGGTCTCTGACTTATGCTCTTGATGAATCTGCACCAGAGCCAGAGGGTGCTGGATTTCTGGCTGCAGAAACCCCTACAATGTACAGTGATGAACTTTGATGGGACCAGATTCAGCTTTAGGACAGACACCTAAGGTTTATAGGTTCCTGCTTTATCTAGAGATCATGACTTTGTGGCCATCCAAGAGGGTTCCAAAACAGCTCATCAAACATACATGAAGTGTAAGATAAGATACTTCAAACTTATTAACTATTCATCAGTGTCAAGAGGAATTTCCCACTAGACTGTAAAAAGATACTGATCAAAGTCTATTTGGAAACAGTCATTTTGCCAGGAAACAGGAAGTCTTCACCCCCTCTTACCTTCACTGCATACCTATTCTTCAGATCACTGAGAAGCCTATAACAGAATTATTTACATTTCCATCCATTAGCATTCATATATTGTCTGTTGTATCACACACAGATTGCTGTCTTTCTTTGGGTCTGCCTTTTTATTCTGGTTCTGTACAACATTCAGCACAACAGATTTAGGAGTTCCAGAAATGCCTGCACACGACTTTGCTAGTTTCCCAAGTGTGACTCTTGGAAGCGTGGATAAAAATGCAAATTAATATAATTTTTACCTCACTTTTTCCCTTTCACAGAGACAATAAGGGGAAATCTCTCCCTCCAGAGCTGTTGCACCACTGAGCCAGTCACCCTCTCGGTAATGCTCCCAAGAAGAATGGGCACAAAGGGACTTTTCTGGAGTGTCACTTCTCATGGGGAGAAGAAAAGACTGCCAGCCACTTCAGAAATATACTGTTCTTCAGGAAAGATATGTAACCCACAACTTCATACAGAATTCTGACAACTTGTTTTTGCAGAATACGTATTGTGCACATGCATACTAAAGATGATTATTTTTTAGGTAGCTATTCTCCTGAATAGCCTTAAGTACTTCATGAATAGTATAAAAGACAAGAAAATACACAAACTCTTTTAAAGACAATTCATTACTCTAAGCCAATACATGCATAGCCACCCCTTTATGTAGCATAGTGTCATTATAAACATAAAAATGTGACAAGATAAAGAATATTTTAAAATAGTTTCATAGATGTGACTCAGTTCTTTATTAAAATTGGTGCTTACAGTACAAGAAAATGGAGAATAACTTTTCCAAATTAATTATTAAAGTTACAAAACCTTTATCTTCATACAGGTTTTGGATTGTTAATTTTGGGAGTGCACTCTTTAGCTGCAATTGTAGGGCGCATCTGTTTTTATAACAAATAAATTATTACTGTGTGCAAATCTAACCCCACTGGAGTTTGCATGGTATTATGTTCAGCAAGATGCGCAGTTCTGTGTGTTCAGCATCCTTTTTGTGCATATTAGATGTTGTCAACATTTTGGCGTGGAATTCACTCAGTGCCATTTTCTGGATGCACGCTCAGGGCCCCGCGGTGCTGTGTTGCTGCTGTGGGCAGAGTGAGCAGACGGTTGCATCATCCCCCTTGTGCACCTGTTCTGGATGTATTTGCTTTTCCTCTACCTCTTCTGTGTATGTTACATTGACAATCAGACAGAAAAGGGAGACTGAGCAGTTTAACAGCAATGTGAAAAAGTATTTTGCAACATGGAAGTATAAAAGCACAAGTTTCAATGGTTATTACTAGAATTATTTAAATGAATAACAACAGAGAAGTAAAACAAGTTGAATTGTTTTTATGATAACTGGCAATTTACTAAGAACCAGACTATTGTTAATGAAACTACTCATATGAGTAAAATGGGCAGGAGTTGGCTTTACAGCTCTGAGGCTGAAATCTAATCACTTTGGTTAATTTGCATTTATCCAGGATATTTTGTTTATTACTTTATTGTCCTTCACAAGTAACTCTGTGTACAAATTTCTCTGCTCCCTCTCTTCTGATTACATGACTGTAGAACCTGAATGAATTCGTTTCAATAATTCAGCAGACGCCACTGTCTGTAATCAGAATTTCAAACAGGGTCATGAATACTTTTTCTAAAAAGGTTGTTAGAATAACTCTTCTCTTCTGGCTGCTCTCTTTAATCACAGTCATTGTGTGCCACCCAGAGTTGGGATAGCAGAGCCAGGGCACAGAATGGGTTTGGAGGGGAAGATGAGTCACCACGGTCCTTGCATGTCGAGCATCCCCTCCCACGTTTCCCTAGCGATGAATGACGTTAAGTGCAGCTAAAAAAGAAATGCGTCTTCCCATGACAAAACACAGGGAGGAAAACATCATCTTCAGCAGCTACATAGATATGATGTGTGGCAGAAAACCAATACTTAATATGGTGCAAATGCTTACCTCTATAGGTTTTATTTACCTATGACTCACTTCTTAACAGATAATTTTTCATTCTGCAAGGGACAGAGGGGAGGAAGGGATAAAGTATGGCAGCCCAGTTCCTGCTTATCTTGCTAGCAACACAAAAAGGCTTACCTTAAAATGTTCAATGCCCTCTTCTGTGGTGACTTCTACTGGGACTGACATTCCATCTACCCTTCTGCATGCGATAACACTGCATTTCCATGAGCCCAAGAGTATTTTTAGCACATGTTGCAATTCCCTAGATGGGAAGGAAAACCACAATGTTGTATCTCAGTCCAATGGTATCACTTCAGACTGCTGCCATGAGCTGGTACTTAAGTCATACATCCTTAATTATATCAGATACATGCTAGGATTGCATTCTTTGCCCCAGAAGGTTGCTGTGGTATGTCATGTGTCAAATCACACCACAAGCAAAAAATATGCACTGCACCTTCTTTGGGCAGTTCTTGTAAAATATAACCCACGTGCACATTCCCCTTCTGTGCTGCAGGCAGCTGGGCACCAGTAGTGAATTTGGGCTCTGAATCCCAGGGGTGCCCTGTCTGAGTCTCACCCAGGAGTTGGTTTAATTGCCCTTTTCCTGTGCAGCACCTACATCAGCGTGGTGAGTTCCAGCCTTGGAGCTGCTGCCTGACCTTCAGACACTGCACAGAGCCACCGCTGAGCCCAGGCTCTGCTGCTGGCCCTCATTGTCTTTTCATTAACGGTTTAGCAACCTCGCTTGATTTTTCCCTGGTTTAAGCACAACCATCTCTCCACGTAACCCCATGAAATGCTCCTGCAAACACTAGGGCAGGGGAGTGGTGGAATGACAGCAATTAGCTGGCAGGTGAGGAAGGGTGGACAGCTTCTTTCAACACCAGAACCAGTTTATGCTACCTGAAAGCATTTGTGAAGCCACAGCCATTACTGACCATCGACAGCATGAGCAACCTACCAAAAAAATCTGACTTCTATTTTTTTCACTTGGAGACAGGTACAGAAGAAACCCTGGTATCAACTATGGTGTTTCCTGAGGGGAAATGTTACAATGTGACCTCGAGTTCATGGACGCTGAGGAGGCGCCAAAAGCTTCTGGCCAAGGTGTGCTCCTCTAGCCTTTGACAAGTGGGCTCCTGGAGAGGCGTGGAGCTGCTGCTACTGCCCATCACTTGGAGCACAGGCAGCAAGTATCGACAGCACACTCGGAGTTCAGGACCGAACCCTGTGTCCCACAGAGCCATGCTGACCTCTGCAAGTGAGTGCTGAGCACCACAGCCACTCCGAGCTCCTCTCTAACCTCTGCTTCCCGAAACCTCGTTCAGAGGAGGGCACAGTGCTACAGAAACCCCAGCTTATGCCCACACAGCAGCAGCAGGTGGTGTGTGATGTGAAGGTCCCTTTATTCAGGCAGATCCAAGCAGTGGTCTAGGCAGACACTGACACAAATGTGGATTCTTCTACCTGTATCTCACTGGGCTGTCTTATTGTTATGCATATTAGGAAAAAAATGCAATCTCTAGATTTTTATATAGCTTTTCAAAAGCAAAGGTTTGATAAAGAAGAATCCCTTCTGGGTTTGGGGTTTTGTTGTGTTTTGGTTTTTATTTATTTGTAAAATGAATTTAACATTTTGAAGTCATTAAAAAAGGTTCAGATTTGTACCATAGGAAACACTGGGGTTTTTTAACAAGCGTGATTTGGTTTAACCTCCAGGTCTGTAGTGTTAAGAAAATGGATCCTTGAGTTTTCTGTAAATAAAATTTTAGAGAAATAATTCACAGAGCACACAACAACCAGAACACATGATTGCTATTTTGCAAGGACAGCTGTAGTAAGAGTGAAGGAGACTTCTGACAAGGTCCCCATCAAATGATTATGTGAGATATGTGACCTTCCCAACAGTGTACTGCAGCATTTGTTTGAAGAGCAAGCTCCTGCTGGCATGGTTGTAAAACCTGACCATAAATTAGGTCTCATTCACAGCTGTCTGAAACCCAAAGAAATTAGCTCAGGTTCTTCTAATTGCTTCATTCTGACAGGAAGGACTGAAATATTTGCATGTGATGAGGACTGTCAGTGTGTGTTGTTAAATCTTGGCTACTTAACAGAGCTTGATATGGTATAGTTATCTATAATTTTGATACAGATGAACATTATATGGAATAAATTTTAGAGGAGAAATTACTGATAAAACCTCCGAGAAGAGGTATAGTAAGCACGTGTTGAAATTCTACCATTCTTCAGAGAAAAAAAAGATTCAGTAATGAATATATTGTATAATATATGAGTAAATGCTTCAAGCTTATAATCTTGTGAATGGTCTTTATTCACATTTAGGTCTAGTGAATTCAGTGGAATGAAAGGATCTAAACTTAAAAATATTTGTCTATAACCACTGTGGCAAATTATTTTATAAACAGATGGAGTATGCCTCCCCAAGAGGGGCAGACTAAAGAAGGCTGAATTGGCACAAGTGCTTCTACCAAGAGTAAATTGCTCCCTGGAAAAAATTTATCTATGAATTTGAATATCATGTTAAATGAGCAAGTTCAATTGAAATCTCATCATACCCTTTGCATCCTGTAAGTATTCTTAAAATTTAGAAAATTTTTAGAAACCTACATATCATATGGGACACTCTTGATTTACATTTAAACATGCTTGCAAATATTTATGTGTATTTTGCCTCAATATGTTACAAACAGAAAGTTGTGCTGGAGACAGGCAGGACCTCCCTAGCTTTGTTATCTCTCCCACCCTGTCTTCCAGAGTACTTAGAAAAAGAACAGGGTGTGTTATGTTTACATCAATCTGCCCTCTCCTGCAGCTGTTGGCTGGACACTCTGCATGAAAGGTCCTGGTTTATAATCTCCTGGCTTTATTTGCTAGTCTACTAGAACTCAGATTTGTTAACTTCAGAGGATGTTTCTTTGCCTGTGCAAAATGGAGCAAATGAGCTCACATATAGATGTGGTTTGTTGTAGATCACTAAACATAAGTAATCTATACTACTATAAGTTTTCTAAATTGTGATGCCTTAGACTTTAGCATACATACTCAATAAATATCATAGTGGATGTAGAGATATCCTCGGCGGTAATCACTGCAGAGGAGGATGAAGTCACATTAATCACTGGGAGGAGATCCTTCCTTGTCTAAGTGGGAGGATTAGGGACCCTCCACAGCACTGAAGATTTTGTCTTCCCTTTCACTGTCATAATTTTGGGTAACGTATTCACTTCAGGTGTGTTCTCAATTTCTTTTCTTCATGGTGACTCCGCATGGATAGCTCTATTTCGCCAAAAATGACTGTTACTTATGCCAGTTTCCAGGGCACACTGTCCTTGGATTATCACTCCAGTGTGATTACTTGTCTTGTTCCTCACTGTTCAGGACTGTAACGTTGGAGAATGGAGGAGGGAGGGAGGTGATACAGTAAGTTTTTGTATAGTTAAAAGAGGTAAGGCATCTGCAACCACTGCATAAATCAGCCATTTGACACTTTTAAAAGCTTTAACATGCTCTATTTTTGGAATAAAACTAGCATCTGTGCTGACAGCTTACATGCCAAGTTTCAGCTTGATGCAAATTTGAAAAGTCCTGAATAAAAACTGCTAAAAATCAGGAGTGTATAAACACTACTTGATCCTAACTGACATTCAAAATAGACAGTAGTTAAGATGCAGTATTTATATAGTACACTACTTCATACCCTGGAAAGATAGAAAGTAATCTCCTTCTTTAAAAGTAATTTGCCAAGTATACCAAGTATATTGGGTCACCTGAAAGTTTATTATAAATAGAACTACTTGGCTGAATACAAATGACGTTATAACTTGGCACTACCATCTTGGGAAGGAACCTGTACTCCTGCAGTCCTCTCCAGCAAATCAGATACCTCTGTACTCAACAACAGTAAATTCTGCAATATCAGCTGAAAATGTGGGAGACTGTGCTATAAGCACAGCCTGGTCCCCTGGTCCCCCACTGCCAGCTCAGCCCTTTCGGGGGAATGGGGCCATCCTCATCCAGCTTCTCCTTGCACCCTGCTGGAACGGGTAGCCCTGCTCACCCCTGTCCAGGCTTCGCAGGATAGAGAGGATCTAAACACATCTCCTTATTGCCTCTTCTGCTGGACAGAGCATTCACAGGAAGCTCTGCAAGACCTCTCTTCTGCCCTTTTTCCAGAGAGGTCAGGTGGAGCAGTGCATGGTGGAAACCTGGCATGAACCTATTTTGTCACTCAGATTGAAAAGGAAAGTGATGTGTTGCTCACACTGCCAGCACTGACCAACAAAGTCCAAAACTGAACCTACTCTCAAAAAAAATACTCCCAGATTTATTTTCAGTAGACTGAGTTTTCACTTTAAAGAATCGTAATAATTTATACGGGGATCTGGTACAGCTGTTTGGTTTAATATCTCTTATTTATATATGAAAATTGTTTTGTAACTACAGGATTCTCTTCTGCCTTACTATTTGTCTCAGAGACTCCAGTGAGTGTGACCCTATTAGAGATCACATAGACATGAATATCTTTGCGGAAAATGTTGGAATATTTCTTTTTTAAGGAGAATAACTGCAGAAAAAGTTCAAAGGGAAAACATTTCTTAAAAGAGAATTATTCAGGAGGAAGTCAGACACATCAATCCCATTATCTAGACCAATGCTTTGCTTTTGTAAAGTTTCTACCATTAGTCAAACACTGTAGCGTTTTTTTTAATACAGGGATTCTGTGTGGGGCAGGGGCAGAAAATGTGATTATTAACCACTTGGTGAACATTTCTTCTGAAGGTTACAAAAGTAAAACAGCATTATTTATTAAGTAAATTGAGTCATCATTACATGGTTTGTGTTTGCATCACTCCTTTTTTTTCACACACACCAAGGGGAGGTTTTTGTGCTTAATGTTGTACAAGGCTGCTTTACTAGAATAGATACTGTTTAAGAAGGAACAAGTTTTGAGTATTTCTGTAAAAGAAGCTAGCCAGTATCCATAAAACATATCTAGATCATGTTTATTTATATTTGTGTTTTTGTTTTAAAAGGCCCTTGGGGAGTATGCTAGCACAACCTGCTCTGGAGAGCCCTGTCCACAGCCATGGGCCAGCCGGTCAAGGTGTTTGAGTGGCATCCACGCTGCACAGCACTGAGATGCCCTCGGCACCCATCCCATCCATAAGCACTTCTGGTGCTCCTGGAAAATGAGTTGTGTGTCCCACTGCGTGTTGCTGGCACATAAGGAGATTCTGGTGTCAGAGTCCACGCTGATTGACGATATGTCCTGAAGTTGCTGTCTTCCTCCAAAGCTTCTGTGAAACCTCAGGTGTGCTCCTCAGAGGTATGGTGAATGTATTAGTATGTCTGTGTGATGGGCCTATGCTAACACGTCAACACAGTTTGGCGTCTTGTTGGGAGTTTTTCTCTCCATTCTGTGGTTTTGGTCTGTGGCTGCCATAGCACAGCTTGGTGTTCATTATCTCTATTCCCTCTCATAGCTACTATGGGCAAGCTGTTGAAAGGCAGCCAGAAGGTCCATGGCAGCGTCCAGGGGAAATTTGCAACTGATAGCAATGCGGGAAATTTAAGAAATTCTTGTGAAAGTGGCAATGCTGCGTTTGGAACTGACAGCATTTATGGGAAGTAGGGGAGCAAGCCCTGAGACATATTTTGAAATTACTTTCTGAAACAACTGTTACCCTAGGCAGGGAGGAAGGGAAAAAAAGAAGCCCTGGAAAAGGGAAGACTGAGCCTGGGAAAGCCAGGTGTCTGCCTGTTTGACACAGCACCCAACAGCTGCTGCTTGGCCAGGTGCTGAACTGGGCATACTGGGGCCCATGGTACAGATCTGCAAGTGGATCCATGCACAGCTCCAGCTGTACATGAGAAATGGGATTTGAGGAGAAATGTCCTCAGAGCTCGCTCTGCTCTAGGAACAGCCCCGCCAGCACCCAGCAGAAGGAAAGGCTCCACCTTCACTTTGGGGTCCCATGGGCTTGTAGCAACAGATTCAAAGCACAGCTGGTTTACCTTACAGACCAGTCTGAAAGGTGGGGCAGGAAAGGAGCAGGTTCATTGGCAAGAACAGTGCCATTTTGGGGGGGGGGCATCGGGGGGAGGCAGAAAGGAGAGAGGAGGAGAGCAGTAACTGCTCCAGCCCTCAGATTTTAGTTACTGTTGTATATCTGCCAGAGGCCTTTCCTCCTTGGGAGATTCAAGACCTCTGTAAGCTGTTCAGACATCTCTCTTATTTATAAAATTCAGCCATCATCTTTTCAAGAAATAAGCTAACTAAGGTATCGGAAGAAGCAAGCCCTATACCCATCCATTTAGACATTGCAAAGTGAATAGCCCATACTGCATTAAATATGTGAAATCCTCAGCAGCTGTCAAGCAGCCGACTTTTAAGACTGCCAAAATTAACGTATGAGACAGTTAATCTATGCCGTTTATCCTATCAGTTTCCAGGGTGCTCATGTGAATTATTGTATGTACGACTTGATCCCACATTTATTATTCCTAAAGCTCAGAATCCCGGAATTTCTACGAAGTCCATCAATTCTGTGAGCTAATTAATAATTTCCGAAGGCTTGGAACCAGGAGCACAGCCGTGTGCGGTGCAGCCGAGGCCGCCTCCCCCCGGCAAGTCCCCGCGGCTGGAAGTGCCGCGGCGCCGGCGCTGGAGGGCGCTGCAGCCCCGGGTACCGCCAGCCGCCCCGCCCCTCGGCGGGTCCTCTCCAACGAAGAGGACGAGCATTCGTCAATTATTTAAATTTCACCTCTCGCTGTCACTTCTGTTCAGGAATGTCCTCTTTTTAAATAAATCAGGCTAGTTTTTTAACTCCTAAGTAAGCAAAGATTTGCAAAGCCAAGCTAAACAGAAATCTTAATTCAATAAATTGTATCCAGTACAGAATACAATAGTGAACAGAAATCTTAATCCAGTAAAATCAGTATTTTACAATTCTATAGGTCATATCATGACAAAGGTACAAAAGCAACCTTCTGAAGTAAACATTATTTACTGCCTCCTCATTTTAACTTTCTTTAGCACAGCATAATTGTTTTCTTATTTCCAGTTTGAATAGAAATTAGGTAAAATTCTGTGTCTAATATCTGTCTCTATCTCATTTTAAAATAATTTCTGGATTAAACATGAACAAAATAGAGGGCTATCTCCTAGCCTTAACTTTTGTCCCTTGCTATACCTTAAGGAAGATCATGACACTGTTATATCTTGTGAGAGTTTAAGTGAGACAATTGAAGATTGAATAACCCACACCAACATTCTGGAGATATGAAGCAGAAACCTTAATAAAAGTTATGTGATCACTAAGCTCATTGGTGAGGTTTTCTCTTGCTGTCTCTCTCTTCTAGTGTTTATATACACTGCATTATCCCCGATAACCTCCTTCTGGACATCACTAAAATATCCATAGTGTTTCTAAAACAGAAGCTAATGATGTCTTTCAACCCAAATGTCCTGTTCCATGGCAAGGGGTAATATAATATTCAGCTTATTCAGGGAGACAAAAAAGAGTTAATCACTAACCTAAAAAATCAGCTGTTGCCTAGGCACCAGTGTTCACGAGCCTTTTCAGTTAGCTGGTACAGATGTTGTATTGCACCAGTCAGTGATGACAAGAAACCCAAAATGCAAATGTAAGGATGCAGATAAAACAGAACTGCTGATTACCTCTTCCTTCTCTGTACCAGGAATGCCCAAGCAGAATATATCCCATCTGATGAGATACCTTCAATCAAAAGTTTACCATTTGCAAAAGAGAAAGATACAATTGAGTATCTGCCAAGACAAAACAACAGCTGGGTAACTTGCATGTAAGTGCCTCAGATGAATTAGCTGAGGAGTTCTTTGCAATGCTTTTCTAAATATTTATAAATTCTTTAAGAAAAGGGGCTTTCCAAGTGCTGGATCACAGCCAAAGGGTGAGAGCTATAGATTGCTTTAATGTTAGTCACAAGGGAAATAATGTGGACTTAGCTCAGGAGAGTTTGAGTGCACCTTGCACATGTGCTCCTGAAAAAGAGGGAGCTTTTCTCTCTTGCAGATGGTAGCGCACGATCCAGGGGCTGAAAGAATAAGGCAAACTCAAGTTTGACATAATTTCCTATTCCCAGAAAAAATAACAACAAACGTAATTGGCCTAATTCGTCAACAATGGCAGACGGATTCACAAGCGTTCAAATTCTTTAGGACAAAATTCCCCAAATGTATACCTTAGTCCAGCTTCAAGGGAAACAGATGGCTGCCAATAGGTGAGGTCAGACAAGACTGAGGGCATCCCTTACAAGTTCTGAGGCTGTGCAGTCTCAGACAGTCATGACTGGTGGGCAGGCAGGAACTTCCATCTTCCCTAATGGGTGAAGTGGGTGGGTGGCACAGGAGGGTAGAGCAGCTCGGGAGTTAGCTGGCCAAGGAGTCCAGAAGCCATTCAGCCCCTGATTTTGATGATTCACATGGCAAGTGTGGCAATCTTTCCAACTGAGTCAGCAAAGTAACAGGTGGATTTTGGTGGAATCTTGCCTGAATCCTGCTAGAAGGTCACAGAAAAAGATGCTTCTTTGTAAAACATTTCCATTTCAATGAATCAGGTCTTTCTGTTGAAAGTGAAATGTTTTGCTGAAAACCTGTTGTGTTGGAAAACTCCCAACCATTTATCTCTCTCCTACTCCCATAGAGAGGAAATGGGTTGTCTCCAGCCTCTGCTTCCCCTTTCTATGTTTCAGTCATCCTGTGCTTCCTCTTGTGCCCACTCAGGGTCCATCTGACGAAGTACACATCTGTTAAATGGTTCAAATATTTTATTCCGGGAAGTGTATGAGATCTTCAAACAGTATGAAGAGGAAGAAAAAGTACTATTCAATAAAAGAGAGACACAGTATAGCTGTGTGATGACAGCGTTATCACCAACTGACCAGGAAACTCAGCTTACCTTTTCTAAAGGACATGGGTCACTTCAGTTCCTGAAATGCCAGTTTGCACCAGAGATCTTTGATATTCTTTGATTGCAAACACTAGTAAAGTATTTGAGGGCCAGGAAAAAAAACCCATAGTGAGCCCAAACCATCCCTAATATTACTGAATTAAGCCAGGGCTGATTTTCACTATGGCTGCATTTTGACTTCTGACTGCAGAGGAACGTGTGAGGTACACTCAATTATTTGTCATGAAAATACTAGCCAGGGAATTTAGCCTTTTTTATTTTTTTCATTTGTGCATCACTCCCAAATGCCAGTCTCTGCAAGTGTATCTATTACGTGTAAGCATTTACTAATCATTTGTGAACAAATGTTAACATTTGGTTTGTTTCCATCTGTCATTCCTAGCAGCAGTCTGTGCCTGGCCACGTCATTGCACAGAGATGTGCTATCGACTTTTTCCCCTTCCTGACAACTCAGACTCTTTGAATAGAGGAAATCTATTTGTGAACAATTTTAAAGTAAGTTGTTGAGAAGGTCGTCTTCTGGTTGAAAGGATCAACACCCTAATAATGCAGGATTGTTGTCCCGTAAGTACAAGAAAATACATTCAAGGTCACGTACTGCCTGTGTCCCCCCGTGTCACCCAGGGCTGTTACTACGGTGCATGTACGCTTGTCTGAGCCAGCAGTGTGGCACGCCAGGGTGGGGTCCAGCGCAGGCTGCAAACTCATCCAGGAGCCAGGGTGGATGTGTAGACCCAGGCAGCACGTACTTGGCATGAGCAACAGTTTTTGATTGAACTTTACCTCTCCTCCACTCACCAAAGAACACTGTGAAGTCGCTGGCACCGTGTCATTTAAGATTTTAAGCAGCTCAGAAGAAATTTAAAAAATCAAGGAAAGGGTCCTTGGAAGGATAAGGGAAGGAACATAATAACAGCTGAGGATGGAAAAGTAACCACCAAAGTAAGCAAAAGCATTATGAGAACTGGAAACTGGAAGGTGACACAAACAAAAGGCCTGCAAACAAGACTCCCAGGTCATCTGGCCAACAAATTCCTGAAGCCCTTCCATATTGGAAGTTGCATACCTCTGTTTACTTTTGCAAAATTTTGTACTTTGTATATCCCACAAATCTTGCCTGCTAGAAGACAGACTGTCTTTATCCTGTTTTCTGACTGCTCCATTGCCCACTACTCTGGTTTATAATTTTGGCAACAAATGATTGCAGGGTTTACTTATATTGCCTCATTACATGCGGCACTGCTGCACCAGCTAGCATCTATCCATGCTAGCAAACCGAAAGCCAGTCTAGGCATGCCTTTCCCACCTGAGGTTAAATCTTTGACTGCCTTGTGGGATCTAAGAATTATACTGAAATACTTTCAGTATGTGGTCCTTTTTCTCTCTTAGAAAAACAGGAAGAATTTTTTTAACAGTACTTTTGTGCCTATTTTCATAATTGTCAGGGGTCAAAATATTCACCTGAATTAGTTTAGTTCAACGAAACTCTTCAGCTTCAAAGAGCACAGGACAGTATGGACAGTAAAAACTGATGGTTTTGACATTGTATTAGCTTTTTGTGAAATAAAGCTATTGAAACTCAGGCCTTTAGAGCTCAGTGGAATTAAAAAAAAAAAAAAAAAGGCATTATGAGTTTGCTTGTATACTTGCCTTCCTACGGTTCTATTTCCCTTTGCTTCATCTCTCTCTGCAGGCTCAAGGGAGCAGATCCTTCCATGTTTCAAGTCGGCACAGCTCCACAAAACAGCTGTGCCAATTACTTCCCATCGGGGACTGCTGCTGGGTGTGTAGCTGCTTGTACTGAAGTTGTTGCAATTACTATCATTATGTTATTTCTTGGCAAGGAATGGAAAAAGATGAGTGAGTGTTTGGGGGGCTTTAAGTGCAGCAGGCCACTTACTCATGCAAACCACTGAGAGCAACTGGAAGGAAGCACAGTGAGGAGTAAACTTTTTGGAAAACCAGCTCTCATATTTAACTTGGTAAGGAGACAAAGCGTTTTCTTAATGAAACCTAATAAACTCCAGGTCTGCCAGTTCCTTCAAAAAGGGAAAGCATTTTTCAGTGTGTTAGATTAACACTGCAGTACCTATTATGCCCTCGCTTTTATGCAGCTTATGGAGATCTTTACCACAGCTCCAGCCTGCAGGAGCTACTTGTGTAATGCCAGTGCTGAGAAAAACTGTCACATGGCTTACTTCCATCTGAAAAACAACAAATTCGAAGAATTTTTTTCAAGTAGTCTGTAACGCTATTCAAACTCTTTTGATCCTGAAGCTGGGAGGGGAATTCTTCTGTAGACACAAAATTAGAGTGGTCTGAAAGCAGCTTATTTCATCTGGCAGCTGATGGTTTGAAGGATTGAAATTTTACCTAGCTGAGCATACACAAATGTGGCACCCTTTGTATGTGGAAAAACTCCCATACCTTTGTATATCAACCTACCTTTGTAGGTTTGTACCCCACAGACAAAGGCTGTATTACAGCTAGTCTAGATATTGTATCCCAACCAGATCAAAATACCCTGTTTCCCCAAAAGTAAGACAGGGTCTTATACAATTTTTGCTCCAAAAGATGCTTACTTTTTTACATGTATAGCTGCCTGCACACTATTTAAATTGACTTTTTAAATGAACTGTAGGTAGGGCTTATTTTTGGACTAGGGCTTGTATTTCGAGCATCCCCAAAATTCCTGAAAACTCATGCTGCTGGGGTTGGTCTTATTTTTGGGGAAACAGGGTAGCATGTGTTCTGAAGATGATTTAGTTTTTAATATATTATTACTGCAAAGCCTCAGCAAGACTGAGCTACCACATAGACAGCAGGTATGACCTCTGGTTTCCTGAGACCTGTCCAAATGAAGGGCCAAGACCTTCCATCGCAGAGGCCTCAGCTCTACCTCAGCTTTGCCACTGCAACAGAGACAACTCTGAGCTTTTACACCTCATTTATGTGTTTTTCTCATTGGAGTGTGACTTGAAGGCATGCTGAAGATACCATGAGGCGACAGGGTGGTGCGAGAGGTGCCACCAGCAGCACAGTGCCTGCCAGCGGTGCAATAGGCAACACCGCCCCGTGTGAAGGCGGAGCAGAACTGCCGAGCCGATACCCGCCCCGAGGTCCCTTCACCGCAGTTTATATTTGTTACTCGTGTATATTGTTACTCGTCGCCATGGCCCTGTCGCGCCTGGCCCCCGCAGCCCGGCAGGAGGCTGCTCCCCGCTCGCGGGGACGTAAAGGACACGACTTCGCTGGAAGGCCGGAGATCCCGGCCGGCAGAAGCATCGCTGCAGGGGGGTGTGGGAGCTGCGTGCTTCGAAGCGCCCTCCCGCCACCCCCGCTCCGGCGAGCGAATCCTCCCCGGGGCTGCGCCGGCCGCTCAGCGCTCACTCCTGGGCAGCGCGGCTGCGCAAAGCGCGGCGCACAGCCCCCATTCCCGTACGCCCGGCGCCGCCGGGCCGGCACCGCGCCTTTTCCTGCGCTACGGAGTTTCCGTAGCCGTGTCCTCCGCTGCCCCCGCGCGGCGCCCCCAGTCGCCAAGCGCGTTTCTATGAGCCGCCTATAAACAACATGGCCGCAGAGGCCCCCCCTTGCTGCCCGCGGTCTGTAGGTGGCGCGGTGGCCAAGGGGTCACGGGTGTAACGGGGTTCGGCGGCGCCGGCCGCCTCCGCTTAACCGCGTCCCGTTCTCCCCTTTCTCGGCGGGGCCGCGGCGGGGGTGGCAGGGCTGCGCTCCGCCCCGCCGTGCGGGGGTGTCTGAGCGCCCGGGAGCAGCGCGGCTGCTGCATTGCCGCGGCGGCCCCGTGCGGAGCGGAGCAGAGCAGAGCGGCGGCGCTGGGGCTGCCCTCGGGGGCGACGGGAGTGGAGAGAAGAGGGCGCGGAGGCTCAGGTGCTGGCGGCGGCTGAGGGGCTGCCGTGATAAGAGTCGTCCAGGACAACCGGGAGTGAGGCCATGTCGCTGCAGAGCCCGCCGGCGGCCACGGCTGCCGCCGACCTGCCCCCCGGCCCCGGCGCGGGGCTCCCGCCGGGCGCGGAGCTGAACCAGGGCAGCGCGGCGCCCTCATCAGCCCAGGAGAGCGGCGAGGATGAAGAGGAGGAGGAAGAAGGCGAGAAAGAAAAGGAGCGAGAGAAACTGCCGCCTATCCCGTCGGCATCCAGCGCGGCTGCCGAGGTAGGTCTCCCGCGGCCCCCGGCGGGGCCGGGCGACCCGTCAGCGCCCGCCCGGCCCCGGGGAGCGGGACCGTCCGTGCGGTCCCGGCTGTCATTTGTTCTGTTTGCTGCTTTATTCTTGGTGGTGGGGGAGCATCATGTTAATTTCCTTTCATGTTCTTTTCCGTTGAGAGCTTTCATTCAAGTTTTTTAAAAATACCATGTGCATCTGTAAGCAGTGACATAAGGAAGCTATAAATTCTACATCTACTTATAGTTCTTTAACATTTTACAACGGTCTGCTCCTTTCTGTTAGTCATGACTGAGGCTTTGCAGCATTGTGAATGTTCGTTAAAGGTTGCCGGGGGTGGAGGGTTTCAGCTCTTAATACACTTAATAGCAAGAGAGATAACTCGAAAATACTTATATATTTTTAACTTTTTTTTTTTCAAACGTCTTTTGTGGGTTTTACGTTGTGTTGAAGCAAAGATGACATAACATTTTGATGATTGCTGAATGAGTTAACATGGGTTAAAAAACAAACAAACAAACTGCGAGAGGGATGTTTGCTACAATAATTTCATTTAAGAAAACTCGTTTGAGATTTTTAGTTTTACTGGAGTTATGATTTTCTTTCTGCTGACCACACAATATTATGAAATGTAAGATTTTCCTGGCATGACTTGAGTATCTTGTGTAGCTTAACATTAAAGCTTGCTGTAATTTCAACTAAAGAGCAAAAATTTTATCAATCCTATAGTAATACAGTTGGGAGATTTTAATTCAACAGTTCTTGTAAGTATCTGACTTCCTAGAAATTATAGTTTTACATAACTTGAGTTTAAAAGATTGAGTCTTTATGACGGTCATGAAATAATTGTAATGTTAAATGAAGTAATTGTAGGCAAACTGCAAACTCCTTGGAGCAATTCTGCCAATTTTGTGTTTTGCCTACAATGTTCCAATCTTCTGAAAGACTTTCAGCTTTGCAAATCTGTCTGAATGTGAAAGAATGTGTTTGTTCTTGTGATTTAAATACAGCTTTGGTGGGAGAAGTCTGTAATGGACAAGTTCCCAGGAGTTATTTTTACCTCTGAAAATCTCCACTTCAGACATTGATTGCCAAATGCAAGTCTCCTAGAATAAAGATAAAAGTGCTGGTCTAAAATGTACTGGGCTTAGCTCAGCTAATGAGAAAATGTGTGCAACTGGGCAGCCACATAGAATTCCCACTGCCTTAAAGAATCAGGATAACTTGTTTGTAGCTGGGCATCCTTCATGCTCCTCTGAACTATTGCCCATGGGAACAAGTTGTCTGAGTTGACCTGCTACAGAGGAGCTCAAATCTGGCTAGGTGTGGTCACTTGTTAAATGCATGTGGGATTTTGAATTTACAAAGAGCTGTATGTGGGTTTTAATAATGTTACAGACAGAGTTTTGTTTACAGATGTAATTGATTTAGATTTCTCTGTTTGTGACAGAATGCAGTGTTGATCCAATGTACTAAGCAGGACATGCAGGTATGCTTTTGCAAGACATTTATGAGCTGCTATGAATAAGGTATTGGACTCTAGGTCTGCTAAGCCCTAGTTGTGACCAACCTACACGTCTAATTGCAGGGCTTTGTGAAATATGTTGTGAGATTCATCATATATAGCATTATTTTAATACAAGTTCTTGTATTACAAGTTCTGATTGAACATCAAAAAATAACTGTTACTTAGCACTCAAACACTTTTAAAGAGAGAAGTACGTTCTCAGGTTCCTCTTCATTAAACTGGAGAAGAGTTTGTAATATGACATAATGACAAAAGGGAGAAATAATTGTCTTTTTTTAAAAATACCTTTGCATGTTTATGTTTTTTTTTCCTATTACAATTCCCTTCCTTTAAAAACACATCTGATACAAATACAGTGATATTCCAGATAACCTTAATTTCCATATTCTCTCTGCCTATTATTTCTAAATTTATAGGCATCATATAATGACTATGGTGATACAGATACTATACCTTGTTTCTAGATTAAGTGACCCTTAGATATCCTTGTCTCAGAACATCTCCCCAGATTTTGTGTAATTGACATTTTCTTCAGTTTGCTAAAGACCCACCATAGATTTGTGCAACTGGTGTGGTATGACTAGAGGTTCCTTGGAGGCAACATGGAGTGACACATCCTTTAAACAGTTTCCATTTTCCACAATGGTTGTGGAAGAGGTCAGAATTTTAGTAAGTCAATAGATAACTGGTATTCTTTCTCTCCTAAGAGCATGTGCATGAAAGATGTCTCATCTGAAGTTTAAGCTGGCTACAAGTTGGAATAAAGGAGTTATGTGACTGTTGCTATCGTCATCTATACTGTGGATTTTTCTAGCCAAGGGCCATGTGGAATTGTGGAAGAATGATTACTTCGTTGCTGTTGTTACCTTTTTTGTTTCTTTTATTTCTAAGGAAAGCTATGGTGATTGAATTAGTCCACGAATAACTTAACATCATCCTGCAAGGAGTGCAGGCTTTAATTAGTCCATGAATAATTTAACATCATCCTGCAAGGAGTGCAGGCTTTTTTTTATGGGTCACATGGTGATTGGAAATAATGCATAAAGGGTGATGATTTGAAGGTTCATTGTTCAGATTCTGAAAATAAATTCGTGAGAATCTAAATAACTTCTAAGCAGGAACAAGCAGAGGCTTCTGTAAAACAAAGTCAGTCCTATGTTACACCTTTCAAGATATGAATGGATGGGAAAATCCTACTTCTTGCATAGACTGTTGCATTGACAGCTGCCTTTAGGTAATCTGATTGTTCTCCCTGTCTTCTTCCACAGGGAAAAAAAACCCTTCTGCTCCTCACTGGCCTTTGCTTGCCACATACAAATGGGTCTTGAATGAGTTATGTTGGGGCTAAAGAGTAAGACTTTCATGAAACTCTTCTAGATTGCTTTTTGCCTCTTCCCAGAAAGTACTCTGTATGTGCTCTTTGTAAACAGTTTGACTTATTTTCAATATCGAATTTAACTTCAATAATGGAAAACATAGATTTATAAAGTATAATGCTAGTACCTCTCTAGTCTTATGGAGGGCTTAATGCTTTGGAAAGCTTCCAGTAAGAATCCAGCAGAGTTGTGAGTTATTAAAATGCTCTTTAAAAAGAGGATTAAAGATTACTTTGATCCATTCACTCCCCCTAAGCACACTCCTTCTTTATGTCGGGTTCTGTTTTCTGCTGTTAGTGTGTGTGTGGAGTCTTGGGCTCTAGAGGTTCACTGACCTCCTACAAAATTTTGTAAGTATGACATGGTGCTGTACACTTGTCCTAGATTACTCTCCCAGGAGGTGTCAGAGATCCTCATTAATGAGCATGTGGTTTCCCAGTATCCCTCTAGGGCTTCCCAGTAAAGCCTTTGTCCATACTTTTGTCTAGTATTGTTGGAACTGCACTTGGAGTGGGATAATGGACTTAAATAGTGCATGCAATTTTTGTTCTTTCTGGTCACTGCTGAACGAAGTAGCATTAAGAACCCTTTTAAATAACTGTTCAACTGTGATAATGCAGTGGTATGGCTGGAGTAAAATCTAGAAAGCTGAGTCAGTCAAAAAGGCTGTTACAGTAGTCTGTTTTGTGAAAGCTCCTCTTGTCAATGATCTATGATATTTATTCCCTATTAATCATAATTAGACAAGTCCAAGCTCCAGGGGTTTTCGACCTAGAACATACCTTTTGTGACACAGCAGATAAACCTCAGATCTAGATTTGTTTAAAAGTCACTTTTCAGTTCATAATGTCTTTGCATGTTTGTTCAGGGTTGGTTTTTCTCCAGTCATGGATTTTTAAGAAGCATCTTAGTGATGTTTCAAATGATACATTTCTAGAATAAAATAAAAAGTTAGTGTCAAAATTATCATGGTGACTAAGTTTTGTGTTTGAATGTTTGTTGCATACAAGGAATTTGGAGCTAGAAATTGAAACTTGGTATTTTCAAGCCAGAAGTCCTACTGATTGTTCAAATTAATAATTTGCTGAGTTATAAGCCATGGAAAAATGGCTGTTTGTGCCACAGTTATTTTAAATTCCTGGCAGCATACCAGCTTGCGTACACTGTGGCACGGCAGGTTTATGGGCTGTGTTATTACCCTCCTGATGGTATTTCAGGATGTTGTGGTGGAAGTGAAGTGCTTTCCTCAGAACTCTGGCTGCATGTCATACTCCAAATTTACTACTCTTAAGGGGAAATGGAAATGTATGGTTTAAAAAAAAGATAGGTTATTACATTAATTAGTCTAGAACTTTTATTCTCATTTGGGGAATTACTGTTTTGATTTGCATTTTTTTTCTATTAATAACTGAGAGCTCAAATTCCAGATATTAAACAAATGAATCTTTAGGTTAAGGTGAGGCTGAAGATCGTTGTATGTAGGGAGTGTGTGGTTTTTTTTGTTCATCTACCTTTGCATAATATCAACTGATGGTTTGGAGCTGAGATGGAAAAGAAAATCTCTATCAAATGACTTCTGTCATCTTCGGCAAGCCCCTTAACCCACCCATGCTTTGCAAATTCTCCAGGGTAAATAATTATATGTAATAGCACTTGTGGTGTCAAACAGACTGATTGGTGCAATCCTCTGGAAGTCTGTTGTGTGATTTCACTTGTGTTCACTGTTAAAACACATAAGTGCTCAACATTTCTTATCAAGGGCTCGTGCAGACTCTTTGTTGGCAGCACAAACTCAAGCAGGTTTATCTAACACGGTGTTAACAACTGTTTGTTGGCTAGTCGTTCTTCAGTGGCAGCTGATTCTGTTGATTTTGAGTCACTAGGGGTTTTTACACAGGTAGTCAGTATTTAGATTTTATTAGTAGGTTACCTCTCATGGAATTCTTGGCCCCACATTTCAGGTCTTGGGAAATTCCTCTAAACTACTTTAATTATATTAGGATTATTTGGATAAAAAGGAATATGTTACGCTTTATCTGTTTAAAGTGAGCTGGACATAGTGAGGAATATGAAAGTAGTTAGAAATTAGGATACTGGAAGTTAGAATATTGTTGAAAGCATTCTAATAGTATTGTTTTCTTCACAGTAATCCGAGGATACCATATCCTGCAAATTAGTAGCTGAGTTTTTGAATGTAGTGGAAAGGAATTTTATGGTATCTCTCCTGATTCAATTTGAAACAAATGTGTAGAATCATTATTTCTGACTTATTTAGGTATTACCCATCTGATTTCAAGATGAAGACATTTAAGTGTTCTGTGTAATACCTCGTGAGTAAGATTACTCTTGCAGTAATGTATTAGGCCTTTATAGCATGCTGCCATCTTAATTACAGGGGTTGGAGAGAGGAGCCAAAAATCAGTTTTCCACTTTCAGCAGTTTCATCACAACTATCAACCAAAAGAAAGAAGGCATCGGAAACAGAAATTCACCTACACAACTTGTTATGCCCAACATCAAAAATGGTAAGAGAATAAAAACCCGGTGTTTCTTAATTACCAGTTTAAGATGGTGCTCAGTGTTCTGCCAATATTTGTATTGTGGTAGTGCCACAAAATCTAGATTTCCTTAATTATGCTATACTGTACGTAGTGCAGGCAGTAATATATATTGTAGTCCACCCTCTGCAGAGGTTGTGTCAGAGACAAGTTGAATAAGAAAAAAAGACATGGAGGATGAAATAATCTTCTGAAGTTTCTAAGAAAGTTACAGATTCAGTCGTCCATCTGCAGATGCTGTTTGTCTAACTGCAGTCAGATGGCAGTTTTTCTAGAAATTGTGACAGAACTTCATGGAGAAGATTTTTCAATTGCCATCTGAAGTATGGCAGGGATGAGGCAAGCACAGGGCTTTTAAGTGAGACAGTTGCTGAGAGTTGCTCTTTTTGAGTGAAGATGAAGGCTGGTGGTGACAAAATAAAATTCACAGGCAAAGATTGGTAAGTTCTGAAGAGCTTTAAAGGTGACAAGGAAGGTTGTTGTGGTATGACGAGGTAATGATAAGTGCTGAAAAGAAAGTGGAGCTGCATATTCAGCATGCTAGACTAGAATCATGAAGCCTGATGACATGACATTGTGGCTAGACTTTAATTTTTTATTAGATTTTTGGGCTAGGATATGGAATTTCAGTAATTTGGCACCTTTGGGAAAAGGCTGTACAGATATTTTTCAGGTTTATACTGACCTCGCATCTGAGCAGGTCCCTCTCAGCATTATTATTCTGTGGTTCTCTTAAACCTATAGCACTCAGTGAATTCAAGGCTAGAGAGAAAGAGACTGTGTTAATTAAGAGATCTCAGCAGTGCAAGTTTGAAAGAAAACTATGGACAGGGATTGTCCATTTCAAAGTTGTGCAGAAAAAGGTGGCTTATATTGTGTAGGATTGGATCCTTACTAATATAATCTTCATATCCTATACTGTAAAAGTCAATGCTAGGTTTGTGGGTTTTTTTTTTTCCCCCCTCTCCTTTTAGCAATTTTTGTTATGGTTTAAGGAGGCGTTTTCTACTTAAAAAAAAAAGGCAATCACTGAAACGCAAAAGGTAATTATGTGTAAATGGTGGCTCAGACAGGATTTGGTACTATGCTCAAGTCACTTTGTGCTACACAAAGAAAATAAAGGTGGCTGCAGGTGGCCAGTGAAGAATTCTTCCACTGCTGCATAACTTATCAGGGTTTAGGTAGAAGTGGTGTTCTTCAGGGAAGTGCTTGGGGTAAGGCAAAAAGATGATGCTGCAAAGCAGGTCAGAGCTCTGGTGATTCTCAAAGCGCTGTAAGGTTGAGCTAATGAAGCTGGAAGAACAACCTTCAGGTGGCCATTGCTCTGACCTACGTATTTTTGAAGAAAAGTCTTCATATGTGAAGTGTATGTAAACAATTGCAACATTTTTGGAATCTGAAAGTCCTCAGAGAAATAAAATGTTTTACCTTTCCAAGGTAACATTCTTTTCCCCAGAAGCCGATAGTGACCTTTTGGCAATATTCACTGCTGGGCTGCTGGCCTTTGTAGCAGAAACATGCATGCAGCCGATTCATTGATTCCAAGCTACTGTTTTTCATTATTTAAGCCTTAAGTGTTTCCTGTCCAGCTTCTGTCCAAACAGTTGCTTAATACAATCTTACAATATGAAAGACTGCTGCTTAATAAAATGTAGGACAAAGTAAAATTAAATCTAGTATTGGGGCAATACTAGAGCAATGTGAAAAATACAGCACCCTTTTGCAGAACTGATTTCACTAAACAGGAAATACACCCTCCCCGCCCCCCTTTTCTTTTTCTTCACCCAAAATGCCCTCAGTTCTTTCTGCACGTGATATTGTCCCAGTTGTGGTTACTGCCTCATAATACTTAGTTGTTAATTTTCACCGCACTAGTGCATGGCATTATTTATCATAGTCAAGGCCATGTTATTGAAATTGAGCTTGATGTGTAACATTGAGCAGATATTCTGGTAACTTCAAGATCAGGGTAAACTGCCTATGCAAAATCAGATTATTTTTTCCAATAGTCAGAGGTGCACTTGAAATTTTTTGAGGAGGTATATGTGTTCTGCGGAAGAAAGAATCATTGCAACAGGCTTCTCAGTTAAAAATGCTTCTTTTGCTATTCTGGAATTTGAGAATGATGCTTGTTGGGTTTTTTTAAGTTTATCTATGTAAGTGATATCTTTCTGAATATGTATCTATATAGATGTGCATATACTGGTAACATTTTAGGCTTGAGTTCAAAGAAAGTTAATTTTGTTGAAAAAAGTATGGAGAAGGTAATGCTGGTAAATACAGCATGAAAGCAAGGATGATGTTTGTTTGCTATTTAGCTGCCACACAGATTGAGTTTATATAACAAGTCTTCTAACACAACAATGATTTGTTATGAAATCTATGTATGAACTAGATTGTTCTAGTTCTTTTATAATGTTACAATACGAGTAAAATTTGTTTGCTTTACCTACTTTGAAAAAATTTTTCTGCCAGTACCTGTGTTGATCACTGTGAAAATAACTGCTGTTCTAAATTCATTCACTCTAAATTTCCTTGTACTAGTCAATTCTGCTTTGTATCAATGAGATTTTCTTCCTCAAAGTTTTTGATCATTCCCTAAGCAGTCATGCATTGCTGAGTCTTTTTACTCGATGTAACTGGGCAAGCAGCCAGAAATGATTGCTTTTTCTTGTCTTGTAATATTGTGTTATTGCTGCTTATCAACTCAATACATAAAGCTTCAAGTGTCAAGTTTCTCCTCAATGGAACTCAAGTGACAGATCTTAATTAATATGTTTGAATGTCAGACGAGCAAATAAATCTATTTACAAATAAACTTGAATTATGGCAAAACATACTGAAGTTGACAGTATTTATTAAACCTATTATTAAAACTCAGTGTTAGTATATCTAATTTAAGCTGCATATATTTTGAAGAAAATTGCATCACTGACAGGGTACAAGTTACCGCTTAGCACCTGCAGTCACAATTGACTGAAATGAGAAACACCTTCTGTCAGTAGCCGTCTCTTTTACAGATGTGGAGAGAATATTTTCTTCATTTCAGTGTCTTCAGCTGGTTATAATTCAATGTTTAATCTGTTTAAAATTGAAAAGACAGAATGACTTGTCTTTCTCAGAGTATAAAAATGGTTTATTTTAAGTCAGTCCATCCTGCTTTCAGAGAATGATGTGCAATAGCAGAGCACTTACATGGCAGGATTGTTTGGCACCTTGATTTGAATTAATTTAGTATCTATGTGTCCACTTTGTTTTTTAAATTACTACTCTTCTCATTTAAATAGCTTTAAATACCAGCTTTGAGAGTGGGCAAGGTTCTATAATTGATGTCATACTCGGGACTGAGGGCAGCTCTGACCTATTATTGTCTGATGAATGGTGGCTAAGTCACAATGACAGTGTCTCTGCCATTAGCATGAGTGAGAAGAATCTTCCTTTGGGGTTTGGGAATTTTGTTAGTATCTATTTCCCTGCTGTGATAAATGGAGTAGGCAGCAGAGTAGTTTTACTACTTTGATTTTATTAGAAACAAACAAACAAAAACACCAAAAAACAACCCTGTTGGAATTGTAGCAAAAAGGCTTAGAGGGTTCTTAGCCAATTCATAGAGGATTTCAGTTTAATGTGTTTGACTTTTGAGGACATATTTTATACAGTGTCTTTTATCCCAATCATGAATCTTAATGAATATGTTTTTTAAAAACATGCGGTATAGTACAGACTAAAAAAGCTTTTTAAGGATATTTGAGAGGATGCTGTCAGTAAAATGGATGTTTGTGTATATTGCATTGTATACTGCGTTTTTTTCATGCTTTTGGTGGGTTTACATTGTCTGGCTCCCGGATGCCCACCAAGCTGTTCTATCACTCCCCCTCTTCAACAGGACACAGGGAGAAAGTAAAATGAAAAGGTCATGGACTGAGATAAAGACACTTTCCAGTTACCATCACAGACAGACCAGACTTGGTGAAATCATTTTTTCGCCAACAAAACAAAAATCAAAACACCTTCCCCCTGCACCTCCTTCCCAACTTCTCTCCTTCATTCCCCACTCTTGTACCTCTTTTCTCCCAGGCGGTGCAAGGGATGAGGAATGGGGGTTGTGGTCAGCTCATAAAACTTCGTCTCTGCTACACCTCTCTCCTCATGCTGTTCCCCTGCTCCAGCGTGGAGTCTCTCCCATGGGTACCATCTTTCACAAACTTCTCC